>NC_138507.1:80214130-81511776 GCF_964252035.2 Podarcis erhardii | reverse complement strand
AGAGAATATATATCAGATACTCAACTTTTAAGCTGATATGCAAGCATTTTTCAGAGCTTTCTTAATTATTTTCCCCCTTTTCCTTCATAATTTGGTCAAGGAGAAATCAGTTGCTTTATTAAAGCTAAGGCAGTTTTGATACTGAGGCTTATTTTGCTCACTACAAAGAAAAAACCATATTTGCCACTGAGCATAGACTCAGTGGTGAAGTGTAGCTGATAATGGCTCCCTGGACATGATAGTGGTGTTTGCAAAAGTGTTGTTTTAATTCTTAGATGTACACTTAAAACATAATAGTTGTATATCTAAAAAAGAAATTTATGACATAGCCCTTTACAAGGGATGCAGATGGTACCATTTATTGGCTGTAAAAATTATTTAAAATGCCATTTCTTATTGTTGTGGCAAACGTTTTCTAAAAATCCACTTTTAAGGAATCTACAACTAAAAAAGCTGTATATGAAGCAATGGAGGCATCCACTCATTACAGCTGCTACAATTTGAAATGCAAGACAAATTAATTAACAACTAGGCTGAGGGCTCTGATTTCTGCTGCACCACTCCAATAAAATTACAAAACTCACTAGGACAATTAAAAATCAGGACAAACAGTAATTAAACCCAAATAAGGTACGTTTCCATAAAATATGGACTTATTGCATGATAGCTGAAGACAACATCTTTGCATGATCAGCCAGAAAGACAATATAGTCCTGCTCTAAGTTTACATGGATTGCATACAATTATGTGGGGACTGGGAACTGTAGGGTAGGTGATAAAACTTTTTCTTTTCTTCATTTCCTAAGGTTGGTGGATCGCTGTTGAAAGCATCACACAAAGGTAACAGTAGGGCAGTTTATCAGTCCGTCATGCTGCCTCATGATGTAGTAGCATGAATTCCACTTATGCACCCCTGATTACAGGAAAGTATCTCCTGAGCAGAGGTACTTCCTATGTCATTCACTGTACCTCTTCTGAAGGTGCCATGGTACAAGCAGCTTGAAATATTTTTCTCTCTTCAACAACTGTCAGTGAGCTGTCAGCAATTTCTTCTATGTGAAGGATAGCCAGTGCTTAAGTTCCTCTACACCCTGCACTATTCGGGTATAATAAAAGTCCATATTGGCGGCAAAGTCAGTACATACAGGAGATTCTGTGTCACCAAGCGTGCAGTACAGCGCAGTTCCTCCAACACTAAGGAATACAGTTGCTACGCACAGTAAGATCAGCAGAACACAGGAGCCACCTCCAACTTCCTCTGTAAAGATAAGATACATAACACACAGCTGATGAAATCGCAGGCAACTGAACTACTTTCAGACTCTTACAAGATAAAGATGCATGGCTTTATCACTTGTTTCTAGAAGACCCTCTACCCCCTCCGTTTACCACCCAGCCTGATGATGAGTTCTGGAGGACTCAAAAGCACCTTGCTCACCGTTTAGTGACACGTGGGTTGGTGTAACAAAGGCATTGCCTTACTATGGGTCAACATGCCTTTGCGTGAAATGGAAACTCTGTGTGAAACTTTGCATGAAATGGAATGAATGTAGTGTGTATGTCGCCGTCCCCCCCGATAAAACTATAGAAACAAAATTGGAAGAGAACAATTTATAATAATCTATGCCACGAGTAGCTAAAATGTAGGGCAATGCCTAACATCACTGAATACAGTGTAAGTATTTTCGTTCTACAGAATTGTTCATCAGGCTAGAAGGTAAACACAGCAACTATGGAGTGGGGAGAGAAGAGAGGGACAAAAATATTTTGGCTAAGGCTGAAGCCATGGAATCTGTATCTGGTACCAGTCTTACGATGGATTGGGGAAGGAGGTAGCAGACATTCAAAAGCTTGCTATATAGGGCTATGCAGGTATCAGTTTACACCAGTGCCTTTTGTGAACGAGAAGCATAACATGGCTAATTTTCCATCTCTGAAAACACAAGAACTAGTCTGTGACCATCCTTAAGCAGGAGACATGACGATCCCTTGATTTCAACAGATTTCAAGTATGACTTAGTTGAATGCAACTCATAATATGTAATATGGGGGCAGGGCCGGGGGGTTGTGATAAACAAAAGCAGGGTACCTTGGTCAAATGTGTCTTCCATTTCTAGGAATCTTACTCTTCTTTTAGACTCTCTCCGCTGGATCTGAGCATCACTGTCATCTCTCTTCTTTAATATTGACACAAGCCCCTCTGCAGGAACAGTCTAACAGGAAAGATAAAAGAGGTGCTTTTAATGACAGACTATTAAGTGACTGGACTGCCTTGCACATCACAATATAGTAAATTAGGGTTTACTGCTGGCTCCCAGAGAAGAGCTCATACTTATTTGCTCCTCCTTGATCCTTTTAAGAACAGCATCTTGTCTGGTTAAGGGATCTCCTCCTTACCTATGACCAATAGGCAAGTTTTTGTCCTACGGTTACTAATCATAATTAATGAGAAGACCTCAGCCTTGGTTTAGCTCAGGGGCGGACTTTGGTAATCTTTCATAATATGGTGCCCTGTAAAGTCCCAAATTTGGCACCCCCAATGGATCTTCTCAATTATTTATCTTTTCCATTTTGCACCCCTTCAGCTCAGTTCCCTATGCAGGAGAACCGCCTGTGCCACCCTAAATCTGGTGCTGCTTAGCTGTACACTGAGCTGTACTAAAGGAACTGGGGAGGAGCAAAGCACATGTGGTTCTGGTAAACTGTGGTTTGGCTTCCCCTTGATGTGCAAATTGGGCCACTATGTTTGGCTTTTTATACAGTGGTACATAGAGTTACAAACACCTTGGGTTACAAACACTTCGGGTTACAGACTCCACTAACCCAGAAGTAGTATTTCGGCATAAGAACTTTACCTCAGGATGAGAACAGAAATCACGCGGCGGCAGCGGGAGGCCCCATTAACTAAAGTGGTGCTTCAGGTTAAGAACGGTTTCAGGTTAAGAACAGACCTCCAGAACGAATTAAGTTCGTAACCAGAGGTAACCCTGCATTTCATTGGCTACATAATTGCACCAATATATTCCAATAATTATGCAGCATTATATAATTTATATTGCTAAACTACAACAGTTGCTTCTAAACTTTGCTATTGTTGTAGCTTATAATTAATATGGATTATTTTGCAAGGAATTTCCCTCTAAATCACCATAAAGTGTAAAGGTAGTGCTATACTGTGATTACAATGTAACATATAGTCTGAATAGACATATTTTTTCTTTATGATATTTATTTATTTATTTAGAAAAGTATTTATGATTTTTCTTTGCTGAAAAGTTGCCTTTATTCAATTTGATTACAATCTCTTTATATATTTAAAAGGGCTTTCCTTCTCTTACACATACAGTTAGATACTAAGCTCAGTGTACATCTCTATGTAATTTTAGCATCAGGAGGGCATAGGTTCCTGATTTAAGGGCTCTTGTACTTATTACAGCTCTCAAATCACAATGTAACTCTGCTGTCTGGAATATGACCACATGAGTATTACAATTCCTTACTGGAAAATGCTAACAACATCACTTCTCATGAATGATACAATCACATCTGCCCCTACCACACTGTGACTAACACCAAAGCTCATTATGCAAAGAAATGGCTGAAAGAGTTGAAAGTGACTAGTCTCATGATAAAATGTGAAGACAACCCTTCTCAGTTTCCACCCACAAAGCAAATCTTCAGATTTTGCAGTGAGACTTGAGATAGACTCACTGCCTTGGGCGTGCTCAAAAGCTTCCTGACACTTTATTTTGAGACTACATAGCTGGTGAGAGTCATTCCCTGCTATGATGGTATATCATCCAGCAATAAAAGGAGAATAGTGAGGCAGACTGAGGAAAGAGCGAGACCAGTGAAAAACATAAGGGCCCACTTTCAGCTGGCTGTGTGGATAAATTCAGTCACAGTTTGATTCTTCTGTGACGCATACAGGCTACTGCTGCACAGGTTGGAAGCTATTTCGCCACACAAGTGCCCCCTTGCTCAGATGCTGGGAATGTAACAGAGCATTAGAATGGGTGCAATCTTGAAAGCAAAACGCACAATTACAAAGCACATTTTTATAATGTCTCTAATGCATACTTCTGGTATTAATAGTTTTAGTTCTATCTGAAAAGAGAAAATCAATAAGCTGAACTTCTAAAAGCCCAAGTACGCAGAGCAGAGATGTTAGTAGCTTGTCTCTGAAGAGGGAGAAGTTATTTGTGCTATTTTGGCAAAACCATTAATAATACTTTATGAATTATTCAACATTCAAGGCTGCTGCTGCGCACATGCTACTGCTATTATAATTTTATGTGGTCAGGCTAGAAACAAAACATTGATTGTTGTTTTTTTGATTGTATTATATAATAATATAAACCCTAACAGGAAAATTGCGACCTTGAGTATTAGCTGTTGATATGGAGGCAACTGGCAATATTAAAGGCTTCATAATATGTTGCATATTCCAAGCAACTTGGAACATGTATCATTTATCTGAAAATAAACTTTCAGCTCCTAGTAATTTGCTGTTACCCTGCCTTGACTTTGGAATTGCATTGTGCAATGCATGAGCATGGATACAATAGACAACCATAACTTATATAAATAATGAAGGCTTGCTAACTTGGAGTAAGCCTCCATGGACATCATGGGTCTTACTTTCAAGCAAATAAGGGGTGTTATCTTGCAGACTGTTTTAATGTATGGACATGCTTTTGGTTTCCCCCACACCAATAGTTTCACACAAAGATTTGCTTTCTGAACATTACATGTGGACAATAATCTATTTTCCATAGAGTAGCTGAATGGGGTGTCATTGTACATCACATTATTCTTATCCTGATACAGCATATTTCAATGCTTCATGCTGAACACACATGCAGATCAAGCATGAGGGTGGGTCAAAGGTCAAATTATGTGTTAAAATGTCAACAGAATCTTTACTGACATTACTTTTAATGCTACAGTCAAGAAAATTCCCGTCTTTATGAACTAAACAACGCAAAGGTCAAATTCTAAAAACAATGAATACTGAACAGCTGATCACTCATAGGCTTCAACCAATTATTCTTATCAGCTTTTGAGGGTCCTTGGCTAAGACTCCCTTAGTGGGGTCCCATCTCTAAATGGGCCTACCCAGTCGCTGTCCCTCTCACTCCCCCTGTACCCAAATCACATCACTGCCTGCAAAAAGAGAGCAAGGCAAGTGGAGGTTTCTCCTGATCTTTGCTCTTGTCACTGCTGACATGCTTGGAGAGAGCAGGTGAACAGGCTGCAAAAACGAGATGAAGGCTTTGGGGGTCATGTGAAACTAGGCGGGTGCCCAACTACACCAGCTCCAGTCCTGATTCTTGTAAATCTGATCAGAATAAAACAGGAAACCTAATAAAACTACTGGATTGCTCTTGCTCCCCCTGCGAATGCATAGCTAAGGCAGGTAAGCCAGAACATTACAGAGTCTTACATAGTACATGATATAGCCCTACTCCAACTCCACCCCCTTGCTTTTCCTTGATTTATGTATCTCTGAAACACATGCCTCCAGCTGACACAGCCTAGGGAACAAACTCCCTCTAGAGAGTGCCAATATTACTCCATATTTGGCCTGGAGAGATTGCTATTGAATGATGCAAGGTACTCTCTGTCCCCTCTTCAGAGACCAAAGTCTGCCTGCAAAGAAGTCAGAGCGCAGAAAACAGCAAACCTAAGTTAGGAATTACATAATGTTTCCCATAAGAACACTGTATTATCAGCTTTTGCCTTCTTACAGTAAACATAAGATGAGGGGAAGTAGGAACGAATGGCATTCAAATGGTACTTAGAAATGCAAAAAATAAACAAACACGGGGTGCGGGGCTCACTATGTTTACAGATACTGAAGTTTAGCAAGTGTAATTTAAAAGATGGATTTCCTATTAAGTATTTAATAGTTGGACTCGATGGCCCTTGTGGTCTCTTCCAACTCTATGATTCTATGATTCTATGATTTAGAAAGATCAAAGATCAAAACTTTATTAGCAAAGCCAACAGGCCACAGCTATACAAGAATTAAAAATAAAAATAAGAATAAAAAGAAGAAAAGAGCAGGCAAAAGGAGGTCCGTCAGATGAACAAGTCTGTCACTCAGATGGTGGCCCTCAATTTCACAGCTCTCTCGATGTACCTCGCGACCTTCTCTGTTATCTGACTATCCGTATCAGATAAGAGAAAATACAGTGTAATGTCTGGTGAGCGGCCGGGGTTGGAGAGAATGAGTGGAGTAATAATCTCATTCCTTAGGTCTTTGTAAATGGGGCAGGATAGGAGGACGTGGGACACTGTTTCCGTGTTACCATCTCCACATGGGCAGAGACGTTTTTCAAATGGAGTCTTTTGATAGCGACCTTCGAGTACGGCAGAAGGAAGAACATCCCATCTAGCCAATGTAAAGGCACGTCTGTATTTTGGGATGGTCAGCTGTTTATATAAAGACACGGTGCTGCATGTAAGAACTTCGTTAAATGGCCATCTTATAGGACCAGTTCCTGTCAGCAAGGGGGTCAAGCAAGGTTGCATCCTGGCCCCAGTTCTATTCAACTTTTACATCAATGATATGATTTAGAAATATAGAAGTTGATGTAATTTTGGAGCAGATTTTTGCTGTATACAATACTCCCTTGAGACATGGTAAAAATGAGAGAAGATAATAAATGTATCCAATTGTAATCCTTACCCATAAACTAGGCATTAAGACTGAAGGTTTATAAGAAGGATGTTTATAAGAAGGATGTTTAAAATATTGCTAATAAACTTCAAAAACAAACACTCTGTTCAAACACACCTCTTTGCTGTGCTATTCCAGTTAACAAACTGTGCCACTGCTATTGGATGAAAATGGAAATGACTGACTACTGAAGACAAGTTATTTATTCTGCTTCTGAAAGTTAGCCTTAGGGATCAATCTTGCCTTCAAAAGAGTTTTGAAGGGGGGGGGGAGGCAAAACTAAACAGAGGGCTCTCTTCCTTCAACCTTTTACAGAGCATTGCATAATGGATAGCCTTTGGTGAACAATATTCTAGATGATTCATTTAGCATGCCCAGAAGTACACTGTGACCTCAAATATGTCAGTCAGCTATAAAAGTATGGTGTGTTCTGTCTCAATCTCTGACTTCTGATGCTGGCACTATGTGCTTTGGAACAGCAGTAAATAGGATAAGCCATTATATCCTCAGGCGTTTCATTTACCAACTGTACCTAAATCAATAAGAATAGCTTAAAACTCCTTTGCTAAGTCATTCTGCCCATTTTCTTGCTGCTCAACTTAAAAGAGCAATGGTAGAACCAAATATATTCTCATAAAGAGAATAAAATACACTCACGATTGTTCATCAGCCAGCCATAACTAGAATAACTGAAATGTTATTGTTAACCTCAGTTTGAGGTAAAGCAAAAAGGTCTGAAATATTCAAGTATTTTTTTACAAATGCACGAGAGAGCTTTTTTCATTCTGCGCCCCCTCCTCATGATTACTTTTACTACTGTTTGGCCTCTTAAGATGCATAAGTTTATTTATTTTATCCTCTTATTTTTCATAAAGAAAACTTTACTTACCTAAAACTTAATCAATAAACTTGGAAAGGAAAAATAAACAACACATCCTCCTAAACATGGCTTCTTTTCAGGAAAAAAACCACAACTTTTTTCATGCTAAAGAACACAAATAATATAAACCATGAATAGTGCCAACAGTGTTGGAAGTTATTTTTGCCAGTGTTTACCTCTGCAATCTCTATTCGTTTTGCAAGTTCATCAAGTGAAGAAAAGCTTTCATCCAGTGAATAACCTTCCAATGAACTATAAAGTGCTTGTTCAGGAGGCATATGTGGAAGAATTTCAGAGTCCCCTTGGCTTGCTAGGCATTTAAGGGACTCCTCTCTGTCTGTTATGCAACCATTTAAAAACCGATCAAAGAGGTCTTCTGGTTCTTCATTTTCAGCTTCCTCTTCCAGTACTGCTGTTTCCTCCTGTATCCCTTCATATGGAACACTGTCCAGTTCAGGCATGTTACCTTCAGCCTGCACATCCCCGGTAATGTCTGATGTTCTGCCCTGCACAGATTTCCTATCACTTCCATAAGGTGTCTGTTGCTGGTGCTTGTTTAATACGTTGCTCCCCAACTGAGTACTGGAAATCACAATAGAGCCAGCTGACCTGAGTAAGTTTTGTTCAGACTGAACAGTTTCATCTGAGGAAATTAGATCAGGAGGCATATAATCAGCCTCTGTCAAAACCAATGTGTCTACCATTGGCTCACTAGAGCACTCTGCTGCAGGCTCCTCAGCAGCTGCTTCTATTTTTGCTACATCCTCAGAGAACTGCTCTTCTCTTGGCTGCAGACCGTCATCTTCACTAGCATCCTTTGTAGATAAACAGCCTGGCTGAGGCGTGCCCAGTGTCTCTGTGGGCTGGGTGGCTGGCTCCAGTGTTGATTCATCATTGCAGCGCTCCTCCTCCATGTGGTGCTTCCCCACAGAGAGTGGAAGACTTGCCTTCTCTTCAAGCCTATGAGGATTTTCGGGTTGGAAGCTCTCACACCTCTCACTCTCTTTGCGATTGTTCTCTTTCTTTGGTTCAGCGCCAGGCCAAGTCTGAGTATCTAATGCAACAGGGAAAGAATTCAAGCATTTAGAAGCGATTCAATACTTCAGCATTGTAGGAAAAAGAAGAAGAAAAATCAGCAACCTGATAGCACTACCCGTTAATGTGTTGACTGAATTCCTGTCTGGCAGCATTCGCTCTGCTCCACTAATTTTCATGTGTAAAATACAAATCATAGTTAAAGTGAAGCAGCTAACTTGTTTTCTATTGACTTTTAGAGCACTTAAAGACACCTCTACATACCCTGCTGAACAAGGGTGTGATTAGTTACATATATGCAAGTTTTCCTTTGGCTTTGGCACTAAGTGGCTTGATTTCACTTAAGTATTTTATACAGAAATTACAAATTGCTTTAAACATTTTAAAGGAAAGGAAAACTGTGATCAATATTGGTTGCTAAAAATATAATGGTAGCTTCAGTAACTATAATTAAAAAGGTACAAACCATACCTTTTTAAACAAAGTTTACTTTGATAAGAGTGGATGGGGATGATCTTAAGTGATAACAGTATCTCATGTTTTGAACCAATGCTTGCAGTGCTCCTGATGTAGTACATCACACCAGGATACCTGTGTAGCATCGACAGATACAGAACAAGGAGGAGATGATGGAGATACATGCCATCCAATGGGTCTATAAACAGCTCAGAATCCTAGTCATTGATGCAACCTGTCTCACGTGGTTATTTTAAATACTTTTTAGAAACAAAAAACAACAACCTTCACAGAATGAAAAGTACCGCCAAAGCAAAAAGATATCTCATGTAGAGAAAAAAAAATTCAGCAGCAAAGCATAACCAGAAACCTTAGGGAATAAAATGCTAGGCTCAGTTTCCATACCATATTTAGATAAAGCTTATAAGTTTTAGAGCAACAGATACATAGAAATGCAGGCACAAAAACTTGGCTACCTTCCTATAAGGTCACGTGAGGACAGAACCATTAAGATTTCTCAGAACAACATAATTATTAATAAGAACAAATAGATATTTTGACATTTTCTACGTAAAAGATAAAAATGCACTTGAAGAGTCTCTTTTCCAACTAGAGGCTTTGTTGTGGAAACTTGAAAATCTGCACAACAAAATCATTGGTCATGCCTCTATAGCGTGAAGTAGTCATTCCTTCAGCGCACCAAAAGGCACTGACAAAAGAAACTTCCTTAGTAGGACTGTAGGCCTCCCCAGGAGGCCTGGATGCTAAGGGGATGCACTACCTAGCAAAAACCTTTTCTGCACACAGTGTGGCAATCAGCAGATCAGAGCTTGCTTGGGAAAAAACATCTGCTAATGTGATGAGACAAATATATGTAACTTAACCGCTGATGACATTACCAGGGGGCCACATATATGAGGCGTGAAGAGAGGACCTGAAGAACACAGACCACAAGGAAGCGAAACAAGATATTACTAAAGGGGTCAAAGAGGCTAAGAGGTTGCCTGAGATGAAATGTGATCGTAGTGAGAGGACATGTTCCTGATCTTTAGTGAACTGATTGATTAGGATTCATACATTGTCCTGCTGAAATATACTGCTTTGCTGGCACCACCATTTTGTTTAGATGACCTCAGTACTGGAGGACAGCATAGGGAGCAGCTTAGATTTCTGTATACTAGCTGAGCTGAAAATAGTCACAGAGAAAAAGCTAGCAGAGGGACACATCTAAACAAGAATTATCTAACACAACTTGCTTGTGTTGATGAAGACAAGTTGATACCAAGGCATTCAACAAAGTCTCCCTGGTTATAGTGGTACCTTGGTTCTCAAACTTAATCCGTTCTGGGAGTCCATTTGACTCCCGAAATGGTTTGAAAACCAAGGTGTGGCTTCTGATTGGCTGCAGGAGCTTCCAGCACTCATTTGTAAGTTGCGTCGGACGTTTGGCTTCCGAAAAACGTTTGCAAACCGGAACACTTACTTTCTGGGTATGTGGCGTTTGGGAGCCGATTTGTTCGGGAGCCAAGCCGTTCGAGAACCAAGGTACTACTGTATTTGATCTTAGGGCACTTTGGAATCAGCAGAGCCTTCCTTGGGCTAACTGGAAAAGCTCCAGTCTTACTTCCACCTCAAGATCACAGGCACACTGGCCATGTCCCTTTACCAAAGCCTTGTTAATTATACTCACAAGCAGAAAACCATTGTTTGCTAATGATCCCACATTGTGGTTGAAATTCACAACTGATTTACCATGCAGTCCTGTACTCAGAAGTAAATCCCAGTGACGGCAATGGGGCTGACTCTTATACTGGGTATAGGATTCCTTGATTATATAGTCTTTTCAACCCTCAAGCATGCCACACAACAGCAAGGAGAAGGCTAAAATCTGTAGGCAGCAGGCAGGTACACATCCAGGCAGACAATATCTCTGCAGCCGACTGCTCCACAGCCACCTTTAGCATCTTTTTCTCTTTCCATGCTAATTTTAGCAACAGTGGTGGATGTACAGAAGTTGGACAGTGTTTAATGTTAAGGAAATGAGGTCTATTATTTGAAGCCACTGCTCACACAGAAGCATAAAATTGTATAGTTGAAAGGGACCATGAGAATTATCTAGTCCAACTCCCTGCAATGCAGGAATCTTTTGCCCAATGTGGGGCTCGCATCCACGGCCCTGAGATCAAGAGTTTCATGCTGCAACAACTGAGCTACTCTCATTCCTATGTTCTGCTGTTTTCTAAGAGAAGTCTAAGGCATCAAAAACGTAATCACCTTCTTATATTACTCTTGTTAGAAAATTGCCTAGCTAGTGCTATTCTAAATTACAGCTTTCTAAACACTGACATGTTTTAAAAATAAAAGTGAAAAGATTTACAAGAGGGATACCTGAATCACATGCAGCAGCACCTCTTTCCTTAAGATCTTCAGATATCCTTAACCCTACAAAACTCTCACGTTTCAGGGATTTTTCTTTACTTATTAGCTGAAAAACACAACAGAATTCCTATTACTGAATTTTGTTTTTGTTTCATTTCATGCAGTACAGGTTATTATGCAGTGTAGGCTCCACACATTACATTTAGCACATTATAGAACACCCAGACATTTACTTGTAAAACTATGCCAAGAAAAAACTTCACGGTTTACCTTGCTTCGGAAGACCAGCGGCCTGCAACCAAAAAAGAAAATACAAAATAAACAGCTGCTTCCACCAAAATATTATTCACAAAAAACATCATCAAAACTAGACGACAAATCAGATTAGTTCTTTCCATGCTCTAATATTAGCACAGAAGTTTCCAACACTGAAACACTATCTGTGCCAGCATAGTTTTAAAGCACAGAGCCAGACCATATGCTAACGTCATTACAAACTGCCAATTATTACTTAATGGCCCATAAGGCAGTAAAAGTGGTGAAATCAATACAAGAAGTGCTCTTATAGAATGTGTTTATACAAATGTATCAGCTTTCAAAAAATTGTCCTGAATTGAAATCGACCACTCAGAGGAATTAACAGTGCTTTTTAGATCACTGAAAGTACCACCTGAATAGCACAACTTCCTGTTTCTAGTGACACAAGAGACTTAGGAGTGGATGGGAAGCTGTGAAAAACTAGCCTCTCCTAATATTTTTCAGCACATAGGCAGCACACCCAGTTTCCCCATTTTGCTCAATCTTCTAGTCTTCTAGACTCCCACAGAAAAAGCAACAAATTTCAAAAGTGGAAGAAAACCATAAAAATCACAACAATTGGCAGGACAGCTCAACCTTTTAAATGTTGTGCTTTATATTTCAAGAGCCTATTTCCAATAAAACAAATTATAAAGTAAAAAAAAAAAAAGCTTAAAGACAAACATAGGTGATTATTAAAATGTTAATTGCACACAATTCTTACCATTGACAAGAAGCAATTTGTCCACAATGCAGTCCAGAGCTGCACGGTAAGTTCTGCATGCAAAACAGTGCTTCTGACACCCAAGCACCTTCATTTTACTGTCACTTATTTATCACATTTTTACATTGCCTTTCCACCAAGCAGCTCAGAGCAGCGTCCTCAAACAATCACGATCCCCAGTAAGTTTCATGGCCAAGAGGTTATGTAAGATCAGGTCTCTCTGGATTGCATCCAGCTCTCTGGCCACTACTCCACACTGGCACTCTAAGAATTCTCTCCCTCAATATGGCACTTGACAAGCAAATTCTGAAACAGTGGGAAGTGGCACTGAAGAGAGATTTCATTTTTGGGGGTGGAGGTGGGGGAGTTAAATGTTCTGGAAGCAATTCTTGGTGCATGTGACAAAGAAGCCTCTCATTACTGGAGCCTCTGATGTGATAAATGCAACTATAGACCTGTAACACTTAAGTTTTAAAATATTGTGACTGTTAAGTAGAATAACATTAAACACAGCCATGCTCTTGGATCTTAGTGCAACTAGCTGAATAACAGTTTATTATCCATAATAACAATGCCCTGTCCACACTGACTCATTTATTAACTCTCTATCCCACCCTTGCTCCAAGGAGCTCAGAGCAGCATATGTAACTTCTTCCCCCAGCAATTTTATCCTTACAGCATTGTGAGAGTGATTCACTTATGAGATGGTGAGCTTGGGGAAGATACTTAGGGAGCCATCCCAACTACCCCGTCTTCCCAGCAAAGCTAAATGGGGGTGCTGGGACCAGCACTGCATCCATAGCCCTGCTGTGCATAGTGATTGAAGTGGAAGGGCAGGCAGATTGCCCTTCAATCAGAACCAGATTGAACTCTATGCTGTCATGTGACGGCAGGAGGGCCAATTTGGGATCAGGTGGTTCCCCAGCCAGCTCAGCCCTGCCTTCTCTTTACCCTCGGAATATCCTGTTTGGGGGCTTTCTGCTGCCTGCCACCAACGGGGATGCAGGCAGTGGCACATCTACCAGCCCACACATTTGGCAGGTGAAAGGGGAGCTCCTCATCAGCAGAATGACACTGGCATCACTCTGCAGCCAGCATGAAGCCATATCTCTAACCAATCTACCCCATTCCTGCCTGGCACAAGGGGGGTTGGATTGCTCTGTGTGCGAGCTTCAAGGAAGAGCAGGGATTTAAACCTGCATCTCCCCATTCATAGCCCACCACATTACAGTGGATATCTACAACACACAGAAACCTAAAGATCAGTACACTGACTATTACAGAAGGCTCAAAACTGGATATTTTTATTTCCCAAAAACACATGCTATCTCATTAAACTTTACAACAATCCTGTAATGTAGGCCAGTATTATCCCCATACTTCAGATAGGGGTTGGGAGTGGTTTGTCTGAAAGCCGCCTAGTGAATTTTTGGCCAGGGTGATATTTATATTACGTCACTCTTAGGCTTTTATGCTACAGTACTGTAGTGCACAGAAAGAACAGTGGAAAAAGTCTACCTCATAGCAGCAGCACAAAAGAAGCCAAGTCATGCCAAGGACATAATTTTGGCCAGTGTGAGTTTTCCAGAACAGCTTTCAACGGGGAAGGCAGGACGTGAGTGGAAGAGGGAGAATCTGCAGGGCTCATGCAATTGGGAATGGAACTCAGAAAACCAGACAGGGTATTCCCCCCCCCCCCCAACCCATTTTAACAATCCTCACATTGGAGAAGATGAGGCTTTCTGGGGCAGCCAGAAATCTAATAGCTAAAAATACAATTCTCATTAAACATGGGCTGGAGTTTAAATAGTTACTTTGGGGGTTTGTGTGACAGTGTTAATAATGGTAGAAAAGAAGGGGTGGGGAAGTAGGGAAGGCAGCAGTGGACGGTTCATTCAGTAAATGAATGGAACGGTGAAGGATACAGCAATAAGAGTAAAGTATGGGGACCGGAGGACTAGGGTAGAGAAAGGTAATTTAACAGGAAAGTTGGAAGGCTGGAACAGTGGCAGGTAATAAGGAGGGGACAGGAACATGATGGAGGTGAGAAAGGGTAATAGGAGGAAACAAAATCAAAGTGGCATATAGGAGACATGATAGGCAACCTGTCAAGCAGAAACATGGAAGGTGGGAAAAAGGTTTTGTACCAACCTTTCCCCTTTGTGGAAGTAAGATTCCTGTATACTTACTTCTTCACATGTCATAAGCTCTCCTGGCCTATTTGACTGACCCTCCACTCCACCCAGTCCCCTTAGCAAATTTGGTGTGTGCTCCCAGCACTGGTATTGGGGTAATCAGTATTAGTGTTTGGCCCTTTCTGCATTGTTAAATATGTGAAGCTGCCTTACACCTGAGGTCCAGCTCCAAGGGCCTTCTGGCGGTTCCCTCACTGTGAGAAGTGAGGTTACAGGGAACCAGGCAGAGAGTTTTCTCAGTAGTGGCGCCCGCCCTGTGGAACGCCCTCCCATCAGATATCAAGGAAATAAACAAGTATCTGACTTTTAGAAGACATCTGAAGGCAGCCCCGTTTAGGGAAGTTTTTTAATGTTTGATATTTTATGGTGTTTTTAATATTCTGTTGTGAGCTGCCCAGAGTAGCTGGGAAAACCAAGCCAGATGGGTGGGGTATAGATAATAAATTATTATTATGACACCTAAAGATGTAGGACCACCATGGATGGCTCTTGCTGGTAGGCCAGTGAGCAGAGCCTCCAACGATTATCTTAATGGTTGGGTAAGTTCATGCAGGTTTTCCTTCAGATAATGTGGTCCCAAACTATTCTTTTAAGACAAAAACCAGCACCTTGAAATAGGCCAGGAAATTAATAGGCAGCCAATGTAACTGACTCAGAAAAGGTGTAAGATGATCCAATATGTAATAAGTATGGAGTTGGATGGTACCTGTAAGAAGGGGACTGCGCAGACAATTAGAGCCTGTGTCTCTTCTGGCTTTCCATCCAATTCACTGTACCCAAAAAGTTCTGTCAGTCACCCATGAAGTCTGCAGCTGTTTAATTCCTGATCAAGCAAATATAATCCACACTTTGATCTTGGATTTGAGTGTGACCTGGTGTGCATTACCAAGACCACCATGCAGGCACAGCCAGCAAGAATCACTACTGACATTGGCGGCTGTGAGCATTCCTACTGCCTCAAGCCAGCTGTCTGTAAAAAGAACTGTGTGCCGGTGACTAACTCATCCCCCAGAGCAAATATCATCTGCTCCACTCTAGGATTGGCCTGGAAACTTAGTGCTTCCAATGAGTTCTTACTCTCTGGGTGCAAGCATTTGGGCTAGAAGATAGTGAAGAAACAGGAACAATTATAGCTGAAATAGTGGGAAACCGACTCTGAACCATACTGAACAGAGATTAAAACTGGGTAGGTGGTATATAGTGGTACCTCGGTTTACATACGCTTCAGGTTACATACGCTTCAGGTTACAGACTCCGCTAACCCAGAAATAGTACCTCGGGTTAAGAACTTTGCTTCAGGATGAGAACAGAAATCGTGCTCCGGCGGCAGGGCAGCAGCAGCAGGCCCCATTAGCTAAAGTGGTGCTTCAGGTTAAGAACAGTTTCAGGTTAAGAATGGACTTCCGGAAGGAATTAAGTACGTAACCAGAGGTACCACTGTACTGTACTTATGTGTACTGGTAGATTTGTGTGAGGTGTGTAAATAGAATGATATTGACTGAGCAACATATATTACATGATTTCTGTAAATACAGGCAACTCTCAAATACATGGGGGTTGTGTTCTGGGGATAGTGCGTAAAGCCAAAATCATGTATAGTGAAAACACATTGAGTTCAATGGTGGGTGGGATTGCCAAAGTCATTTTCCCCAGACACACACACCCTTTCCATTTTTTTTCTGCCAAGCATATAAATCGTAATGCTCACAAGTTAAATGTATGCAAGTTGCAAGTTACCTGTATGAGTCAGAATTGGGTGTGATACGTTAGTGGGGGGAGGATTGCATGTTTTGAGCTAGAATGTGCCTTTGACAAGAGGAAAAGGATCCCTGGATCTAAAGATGTTTTCAAAATATGCTGCTATGATTTTATTTTGGGAGCATCTTATTGTTTTATATTGTAGTTGTATTACAGTGCATTGTATTATATTGTAGTTTCTCAGTTTCATTGTTTTTTACATATTCATATTGTATTTGCTATTTTGTTAACTCATCAGAGACCGTCTTAAGTGGTATAAGAACACATGAAATAAAAATAAATAAAATTAGTATGCTCGTATGGCGAAGGAAAGCATGCTTTTGTGAAAGTGGGAATCTCCTTCATGTTTGATTAATTTTGAAATACTTCAGGCACCAAACTTTGAATTTAAAACATTTATCTTCAGCAGTTAATTTGGGTAAACGGTTAGTGATCTTCCAAACCATGTGATCCAACCTCTGTCACATGACAATTTCATCTTCCCCTTTCTGGTTAGCACTAATCATAGTAATCAGTTAACATGTGGAAACCATGGTTAATGTTAAACACAGTTTGCACTATTCATCTGTCACAGCAAAACTATGGTTAGGCAACCTTGGAAAGAAAAGAGAGCCCATTGTATATTCCTTATTCTTCCAAACCATTGTTTTGGAGGATTCCTAACATGATATTTTAATTGAGACCATGAAGATTTTGGCAATTTCATCTTCTAATAATTTTATTTTTAAATTATCTTATCGAGAAATACAACAATGCACAAGTATTACAAGCAAACAAAGGAAAGTAATTAATCTAAAAATCCAGTCACAGTCTAGAATTCTTGCTTAGTGTTTTCTTTTGGGTTTTTTTTTTACATTTTCTCCCTTTGAGCATCAGCTCTTTATGCTAAGTTGGCAAATGGCTTTTGAAAATCTGAAGTTTCAACCACTTTATTCTGCTTTTCAAAGAAAACAGACAAGTGTTCTTTGGGGCCACACAATCCTTGAGTGCACCTAAACACACACAAAAAGAGAATTGAACTAATTGAACCAGTATTATTTTTATTACTTACTCTTGATGTGATGTGCAAAGTTTAGCAAGTTTGTCTAACTCTTCATTATTCAGGACTTTAGCAGAACGTTTTAGAGCTGGAACCTCGTTAGATGCTGCTGCTTTCCATTTTTTTTCTGCAACAACACACAATCATTTTATATTTTTGTATATTAAAAATATTTCAGTGTCTTCAAAAGCAAAATGTTTTGAATAGTCTCTAGACAAAGTGGATTCAACATAATGGAAAAACAAAAATTACAGCACAGAGTAACTGCAATGGTCCATTAAAAGCCAGAAACCTAACTGAAAATAATGATGTTCCTTTTCAAGGAAAATATATCATGATAAAATGAAGAACTACCACTGATCACTGTGCTTACACACAACAGTCACCACTAGGGAAATATGCAGCTATTTTTATTTTGCAACCCAAAACTTATTCTATTATAATAAAAACAAGAGATTTCCCAACTATATGACACACTTACCCCACTGTTGTTGTATAGAAGAAAGATTTGCAAGTAGTTGCTCATGATATAACCGTTCAAGCTGAATAAATTTCATGGCCTTCTCGTCTGAATGAAAAACTAAAGGAAAATGCAGACACCGAATGACAGTCGAGAACAGACAGTGCTTTTTTCTAAAAGAAATGTTTAGGGGTCCTCTCATTTTCCTACTCATATTGAACTACTGCCCCTCAATGAGGCCAAACCTAGATTTACAAAATGTTTAGGGGTATGTGTAGCCCTGCATCCGTCTCCCAACGAAAAAAAGCACAGCATAGATATAATGCATAATTGTGCTCAAAACTTGGCATGCACGTGCTACATGGACCCCACAATATACTCTCTTAATCTTTTCCCCCTGCAGTCAGAAAGTTTTCCTTTTTTGGGCAATGAATTCTCTAGGATGAGTGTTTCCAGCAGTAATTTGCCATTCACATTTAAAGTTGCTCAATTTAATGGAAAAAATACAACCAAGTACTGTACCACCTGGAAGCTCTTATTTCTTCAAATGACCAAATTCAAAAATGAAATAAATTTCTCTTTCAAGGGTAAAAGCTTCTCAGTTTTTGATCACACATCTAGAATTAAGGGGTGAAAGCTAGCAAATACCACCAACATAATCAATCTCTTCGGACTGCAAGTGCAAAAGAGGAAAATCAAAGCAGCTATAAACATCTAATGTTACATGGCTGAGTGGGGATTTGAACCCTGGTCTTCTTGGTCTTAGTCCAGCACTCTAACCACTATACCACACTGAATATATGCAAAGCCTGAATAAATGCAAGCACCTCCTATATTAGATTCAAGTTCTTATGCTAGATTGAACAAGCTCATGTACACTCATGGCTCATGAACAATACCTTAGTGGTTTGTTTTTTGTTTTTTTACACTGTTCTTGCAGAGACTGTTTTACACTGTTCTTTACACATTTGAGATAACAATTTAATATTTATAGGTGTCCCCCCTGGAAATTAAGAAATCTGAATAACTGCACTTAAATAATCATAATTTTTCCACTTTGGCTTTAACCAGACCTGTTGCTGGAAACCTTCAGCCATATGCTGAGGGCAATGGCATAGAAATCAATCTTGATTTTAAAAAGGATACATTCTCCATCTTGAAAATACGTTTCAGCAATCTGTAACAGAAAGCAAAGAAGCAACTAACATTTTCAGATATTTATTATACCATTATCACCCTTTATATCATCCTCCAGAAACCACCTCAGAATCTATATCCTGCCAAAAACGTACATGAATGTTGTACCCTGAACCATGGCTGAATATACTATTTGTGAAAAGCGAGATTATATATGTTTGGATGTTTCATATATGCAATAAATTAAGATTGTAGTCCTGGGCACACTGATCTGAGATTAAGTTCCAGTGAACACAGTGGACCACACTTTTGAGTACACTTTCTACCCATTTTATCAAAGCATCACATATACAGACAGAGAAGTAAGAGTTATAGCCACAAAGTTTATATACTTTCCAGCCTCTACATATTCAAGAACTTCTGCTACAGTCCTCAGGATTATAACCTTCTATACCCACACACCTGGAAAGCAAATACTTGGGGTATTTAACTACTATGGCATCTTAAATACTAACAAATATATTGTGCCATAAACTTTTATGGACCAATCCACATTTCATCACAGTCTTTGACCTACAAAAGCTTATAGCATGATGGACTTCCCTCAATAATCTAATGGGTTGGATCCAGACTAAATTATCTCCCACATAAATCAATGGGACTAGGAACATAGGGCGCTGCCTTACACTGAGACAGACTCTAACTCACTCTAACTCAGTGGCTTTCCATTATTTCAGCTGATAAAATCTCTCATAGTATGGCCACAAAGAAACCAAGGTAGGTCTTTTTTTACTACCTCATGGAGGCACAGGGGGAGGACTCTTGAATCCATCTGCTCAAATTCTTCTCGAAGAAGAGAGAAGAGGGCCTGCAAAGTCTGGGTTGGATCCTTTTGGGGAAAGTTTGCATTGGTCTTGTTTCCATCTTCACCTGATGTAGAACCTGTTGCTGTAATGCCAGTCTTCTCTTGCTTGGCTGCTGCGGAAGTGTTCAACAAGAACAGTTGTGGAGTCTCAGAAACATTTCAACATATAGGGTTCTGTTCAAAATTGAATGAGCAAACATCTGCTCACACTGGGGGACTTCCCATCTCTCCTCCCTGAGCCCATGGAAAGCCACTCTGGGGGTCAAGGGCCTTTTAGGAAGGGAAATGGGCTGTAGCAAAAGAGGCTACAAAATGGGTATAACTTAATAGTACTTCTTGACTAATGCTCCTTTGGAAGCAAAAGCAACAAGTGCCGGAATTTATTCCAATAAACTATAAAATATTGTATTAGAGATGGCATAAAAAGATTACCTTCAAAAGAATTGGTTATTTTCATGGCAACGTGTGACCTTCACTATGTTTGTGCCATGCCAAATTACCATTTGTTTAAAAGTGCTATCATGCTTTGGAATATCTTTCAGATGTTCCAAAGCCATTTGTAAAGCTAATTGTGAGTGTTGCGTATAACGATGGAAGTGGCATTCAAACAAACAAACCAAACAACTTAAAATAGAAGAAAAAAATTAACTTTATGGGAAATTGATTTCACAGTGTTGTTGTGCAAATATTGACTAAATTCTACAACCATTTCCCCAAAGTCACTCCTGTTTGAATTAATATAGTTCAGGCTGAAAAAATTCAGCAGTACCACTTACTCAGGACCACTACCTGAAAGCTAGGCTCATCAACGTAATTATAAAACTACAATTATTCTGTTATAAAAGCCACTACCAACACAGATAAAAAGAACAGAATACAAAAAGCACCTATACCTACTCTTGGAAGACACAAACCTAAAACACAAGACAAAAGAACATGTGCCCTCATTGTTTGGGTATTTTCTGATACAGAGAACGAAATCATTACAAACTCTTTCCTAGCACCTGTTAAGTTCCCTCCTTTCTTGTTTCTGTTTCCCAACATACACCACAGATCACCAGTTTTGAATTCTACATCTAATCCCTTTGCAATCACTAGCTTAATCTTTAACTTGATTGTTCCACCTGTTGGGAGACTAAAATATCTGTTTCTCTTTATCCACATCATAAACATTTACATAAATATACAGCATTTGTTGAACAGCGCCGGAAATTGGTTTTGGTACAGTAAGAATTAAGAGTGAACATGAATTCTCAGAATGGCACTGACCCAATTAGGTTCCTAAGATAGATCTGTAAGACAACACTATTATTCTTTCTTAGGAAAAGATACTACAGAAGATAGTTGCTCAGCTCAACCCTTGACTTATTTATTACACTGTGCAAACACTGCCCTCCCTTGAAATCTCTACATTCCTGAAAACAAACCTGCATTGCCTTTACATGCATAAATGTGACATCTCATTTTTATCTGGTCACAGAAACCACAGCTGATATGTGAAAAACAAACTCAGAACAAGAAGATTGACAGGTCAAATGAACAAGAATGTACTAATTAGAGCAAACCTAAACCCTTTGTGTTGGCTAAGAAGCCAGCTTCAGAAATATCAGTTTGAAGTTGGCATGCTTTGAAACCAACCAGAATTTGTTATAATCTACGATTCCTAGTTCAGATGACCG
This sequence comes from Podarcis erhardii, assembly GCF_964252035.2. Lineage (NCBI taxonomy): Eukaryota > Metazoa > Chordata > Lepidosauria > Squamata > Lacertidae > Podarcis > Podarcis erhardii. The sequence continues at coordinate 81,490,187 of NC_138507.1, read as the reverse complement.
GCCAAGCTAACACAGGGAAACTGAATGCTGGTGGAGTCCTTCTACCAACCATGTGGTAGGAAGGAAAGTGTGAACCTAAGATGGCAAAGTGCAAACGTAAGCTTCTGATCCATTATAAGCAAAAAAGGTCTACGCTGGATTCTGTTTTACATGAAATAGCTTGCACAACAAATCCTTACATTGTGATATCTTGTTTCTGCCATGTTTGTATCTCCTTAAAATAATCAATAAAAAAACAAATGGCCTGTCATTTTGTCTGAATCCAGGCTCATTGCCTACCCACCCCGCAAAACGAGCTACAAGTTGTAAACCAGTAACAAAACTTGAATATTGGTTGTGGCTTGTTGGGAGAAAAGCAAACCACGGACCTAAGTGTGGTGTGTGAACTGGGCCATAAAATAAACTATTTTGGACCTTAAGCTGCCTCTGTGTGGCGACTAGAACTGGGGGCAACTTCTGCTACATGGGCATCTCAGCTCAGATTCCCGGCAGATAACTCTACCTGACAAGCAGAAATGCTTGCACTGACAGAGCGATTAAATCAGTATGACACTGAAATTCCTTCCTATTATTTTTATGAATTGAAAACAAAAATTAGTTTTTAATAGCATCTACTCTTCAAATACTCGGGTGATGCTGTGGGTTAAACCACAGAGCCTAGGGCTTGCCGATCAGAAGGTTGGCGGTTCGAATCCCCGCGATGGGGTGAGCTCCTATTGCTCAGTCCTTGCTCCTGCCAACCTAGCAGTTCAAAAGCACAAAGTGCAAGTAGATAAATAGGTACTGCTCCGGCAGGAAGGTAAACGGCGTTTCTGTGCGCTGCTCTGGTTCACCAGAAGCGGCTTAGTCATGCTGGCCACATGACCCGGAAGCTGTACGCCGGCTCCCTTGGCCAATAAAGCGAGATGAGCGCCGCAACCCCAGAGTCGTCTGCGACTGGACCTAATGGTCAGGGGTCCCTTTACCTTTTACTCTTCAAACAACACTACTTTCTCTTGTAAGAAAATGGCTTGTTAACATTTGCCTTCTAGGTGAATGCATTCTAGGTGCATGCTTCACCTGTCAGGATTGCAGAGTAGGCTGGCCTTGTAGAGAAGATATAGAAAGACCACACTTTTTGAGAACAGTAATCATAGAAAGAGATACCCCCAAGTCACGTTATATGTTAAAGGCCTGTACTATGAGTAACAAAATGTATATTATGGAAGTTGTTGTACCTTTCCTGCTGGAACTTTTTGTTTTCCTTGGACTCCTTTTTTCAGTGTCACCTTTTTCTAAAATGAGCATTTCATCTGCAGCGAAGCTTCTAGATGGCTTATCGCTTTCATCTTCTTGGCAGGAGGACGTGTAGTCTCCACTGTCCTCATTATTATTAATGCTGTCCTGCTCAACCTTTCCCATTGTGTCGTCACTGCTTTTCAGAGTATCGTGCTTGCTTCCATTAAGCTGATTTTCATTTTCATCTGGTGAAGAAGCTAAGCAAGCTTTGATCTTTTCCACAAGTGTGTCGGTACGATGTGAGCCTTGTAAACTTAACTGCAGGTCATTTGTAGGAGATTCCCTGTCATCCATTAGAGCGTTCCTTGAGTGAACTTTATATCCACTTAGCACAAATGATCTTCAGCTCTAGAAAGGAAAAAAAAAAGGCATTGAGATTTATAATAATCAAAATCCAAGTTATGTTTTGACTACCTAGCTATATTAGATTATATAGTCCAGCCTTGTATTTAAGCACTAGCCTGGTTACCATAGGATAGGTAATCAGGAACATCATGTAAGTGAGTGCATGGTATTCCACCCAGGCAACAAGAACAGGTTGGCAAAGGACTGACGAGAGCTCTGTCATTCCTCCAGTACTCCTCAGACAAGCAGCACAGAGATCTCAGCAAGGGTGATATCTGATGGACTCCCTCCTCTGTCAGTGGGCCCTGAAGGGCTGACCTGGCAGCAGAGCCAGGCAGCTGAGGGGACTGACACCATTTTGATTCCCAACAATGCCCCAGAATGACAATGTATGGCACATTGTGGAAAATAAAAAGGGGTTGTCTTGTGCTGCTCAGAGTGCCAGGCTGTGGGGGAATTAAAGGGAGGACATGGCAGGCATCAGCACAGGACAGTTGCCCACAAAAACCAGGTCCTGGCTCTCCTCCAGAGGCAAGCAATTTTTTTCCAGGCCTTTAACTTTTGTGGATTCTGTTTTTCCACAAGGCTAGTCAAAGAGGTTCAAGGGATTTGACTAGATGACCCTCAGGACCCCTTCCAACTCTATAATTCTATGAGAGTAAACTAAACTGTGTGCATTGGCATACTTTACGGTTTCCTATTTCAGTGGTGCCCTGTGCAACGAGAATATTCAGTGCCCCCACCTCTCGCCTGTCATTCTATATCATAGTTGTGATGTCTCTAAATCTCCACGCCCAGTACAACTGAACCAGTCGAGCTCCCCTAAATCCGCCTCTGCTGTACATATCATTCTGGCAATTTAATCCAAGAAGGGTAGCATTCAGTGGTAAAATACCAGCACCGTACTTTGTGGAGTAGTAAATTCAAATAAAAGCTCAACACTCAGAAATATGCAGATGTATATTTGTTAAAACTACAAACTACAAATATTTGTTAAAACTACAAATTACTCAGATTAGCCATATCCACCCACTAATTGAAAATCTGCTATTTAACAACAAAATGACTAGCTAAAGAAAGGGGCCTCCATATAATTAAGAAAATTGTCCTACCAGCCCTAACATTTAGCAATTACATGAATTACACATTTGTGATGCACTTTGCAAACCTTAAACATCACAACTGCTATCATAAGCAGGCATTGGCTTTCACACCCTTTTTTTTTACAATGGAGGAAAATGAAGCAGAAACACTTACGGTAAATGACTGCCTAACAAAGAGGAAATCAGGCAAGACTGTACTTAAACAAATGAACATCTGTGATCTTTGAACAGCCACTTCACATACAAATGGGTGATATTTAACCAAATCATATTCAGAGCAAACCTACCGAAAGCAATAGATATTGGTGGGTCTTTTCTGAATATGATCAATGTGGTGTATAATCTATAAACGAGAAATATTTATTTATTTATTTACTCACCCATCCACCCAAGGCTTGTTCAGGAAACAAGACAGTAGAATGAGACAAACTGCCTGTAACCAGTGCAGTGCTGTAAAACATATTACTCTAGCATGCAGGAAGCTATATGAGCAGATATGGGACACTCCTGCCAATGGGAGCTTAGTCTGGATCTAAGCAGTAGTTTTTAATTCAGTTAAATTATTTCACATTTTACACTACTTAAAAACTTATATTCTGACTTCTAAACTGAAGCTGATAGTATCCAATTTGTATCTTTTATCTATTGTACCTTTAGATTTACTGAATCTAACTCATCTCCCTCTTCCTATTTACTTCCTCTAGTATATTTGTAGTGTTCCAGCAAAGCTTTCCAGTTAGCTAAGGGAGACTAACATTTCCTGCTGAACCACTAGCAGCTTACTAAGCGAACTTGCTCAAGCTATTCTACCTGGGTGTTGTTTGGTAAATTTCTTGTGCTTATTAGCAATGATGATTGAGCATGAGCAAATACCAGCAAACATGCTCACTAAAGCAGCTGGTGAAACATTAATATAGAATCATAGAGTTGGAAAGGACCCAAGAGTCATCTGGTCCAGCCCCCTGCAATGCAGGAATCTCAGCTAAAGCATCCATGCTTAAAAAGCATCATCTGCTTAAAAACCTCCAAGGAAGGAGAGTCCACCACCTCTCGTGGGAGTCTGTTACACTCCTGAACAGCTCTTACTATCAGAAAGTTTTTTCAAATGTTTAGTCGGAATCTCCTTTTTTGCAACTTGAAGCCATTGGTTTGAGTCCTACCCTCTAAAGCAGGAGAAAACAAGCATGCTCCCTCTTACATGTGACAGCTCTTAAGATATTTGAAGATGGCTATCCTATCTCCTCGCAGTCTCCTCTTTTCCATGCTAAACATACCCAGCTCCTTCAGGCGCTCCTCATAAGGCTTAGTTTAAAGACCTTTGATCATCTTGGTTGTCCTCCCCTGCAGATGTTCCAGCTTGTTAACATCTTTCTTAAATTGTGGTGCCCAGAATTGGACACAGTATTCTAAGTGTGGTCCGACTAAGGCAGAATAAGGTAAAGGTAAAGGTACCCCTGCCCGTACAGGCCAGTCTTGCCAGACTCTAGGGTTGTGCGCTCAATCTCACTCTATAGGCCGGGAGCCAGCGCTGTCCGCAGACACTTCCGGGTCACGTGGCCAGCGTGACAAGCTGCATCTGGCGAGCCAGCGCACCACACAGAACGCCATTTACCTTCCCGCTGGTAAGCGGTCCCTATTTATCTACTTGCACCCGGGGGTGCTTTTGAACTGCTAGGTTGGCAGGTGCTGGGACCGAACGACGGGAGCGCACCCCGCCGCGGGGATTCGAACCGCCGACCATGCGATCGGCAAGTCCTAGGCGCTGAGGTTTTACCCACAGCGCCACCCGCGTCCCTGCCCTAAGGCAGAATAGAGTGGTACTATTACTTCCCTTGATCTGGACACTATATTTCTGTTGATGCAACCTAGAATACCATTAGCTTTTTTTGCTGCTGCATCACACTGTTGACTCATGTTAAGCTTGTGGTTCACCAAGACCCCTGGATCCTTTTCACCTGTACTGCTTGTAAGCCAGGTGTCCCCCATCCTATATTTGTGCATCTGGTTCTTCCTGCCTAAGTACAGAACCTTACGATTGTCCCTACTGAAATTCATTCTGTTAGCTTGCGCCCAGTTCTCCAATCTGTTAAGGTCATTTTGAATTCAGATTCTGTCTCCTGCGGCATTAGCTATCCTTCCCAGTTTGGTGTCACCTGCAAATTTGATGAGCATCCCCTCAATTCCTTCATCGACGTCATTTATAAAGACGTTGAACAATAACCGGGCCCAGGACAGAACCCTGTGGCACCCCACTTGTCACTTTTTCCAGAATGATGAGGAACCACTAATGAGTACTTTTTGGGTTCAGTCAGTCAACCAACTACAAATCCACCTAACAGTTACCTCGTTCAACCCACATTTTAGCAGCTTCCTTGAGATAATATCATGGGGTACTTTGTAAAAAGCCTTACTGAAATCAAGATACACTATGCCCACAGCATTTCCCTGATTCACCAAGTTTGTGATTCCATGAAAAAAAGAAATCAGATTGGTCTGACGTGTCTTATTTTCAGCACCAGGGAATGTGCCACCTAAGAACTTGTCACCTCTTCACTGTTGTGCCCAGCAGAGGGGTTGTGGTATGGGTATACTGTGTTTTGCTTTAGGTCACTTACATGTTTTCACTACCTTTAAATCTTATGGCAGATAGTGGTGGCACAGACATTATGTCAGAAATGGGAGGGAGGGGAGTGAAATAGTAATAGCAGCGGCCAGCCCACCTGACTGCTGGCCAGTGTGCCACAACCATTGTGGTAGGTGGTCCTGCAGGCGATATATGAGAGGGCATGTTCACCACCTATGGAACACGGCTAAACGTGGCTTATGAAAGGGCTTACCCTGGTGCCAGGTGAAGGGCTTTTGAGTCACACAGAGGTTTTAAACAAGTAGCATTTTAAACAAACATCTCACTGTATCAGTTGCATCTTAATGTGTAACTTATACTGTACCAGAAAGATTTCCACCCTGCATTTAGTAGGTTTAAAAATATTATTTTAATTATTTGTAAAACCGCCCAGGTAACATGTGTTGTTGTATGACCATATAAATCTAATAATAAAATAAATAAAATAAGTAGCTGCGACCCAATATTTTTTTTGCATCGGGAATGATCCAGCCTAATTCAGTCTGCAGAGCACCTCTATTCCATATTAAAATGGCTGCAGATTTGCAGACTGGGCTTTTTAAAAATCTCACCCACCAGTACCCTCTCAGTTCCTCCCCTTCACATCTAATCCGAAGACAATCTCATTACTTTGTGATATTTCAATTGGTTGCAATGTGGCATGAACCTTTTTCTGTTTTAGCCTAATTATACTGAGCAGTTCTTCATTGCACCCTGAAGAATTAAACTCCACAATATCAGTCATTATAATGCTCTGTAAGAGGCAGGGTTGGTTTCTCATTACTGGCTATTCATATGATGGAAGAAAAATAGTGATATTGTATTCTGAGGAGGCCTGCAATTAAGGGTATTTCACTAAAACCAATACTTTAACTCCTTCTCTCTTTTCAACACTTTTATACGAACAGAAATAGCTTGATTATGGATTAAAGTACACAAAGGATTTAAGGAAATTTTGCATTCTGAACCCAGATTAGGCCAAGGAATTGCAAGAGAGTATATGGGGAGAGAAATAAACACCTGGCTCTTGGTCTCTCAGCCGCATGGCAAAACTGCTGAAGCTTGACTAACATTTGACACCTGTTGTAAAGACCACAAAAATCAAGTGCTGTCCCTATTTTACACATAACAAAATTAAGGTAAAAATATACACAAGTTAATCCATATATCGTCAGCAGGCAACAAATCATTTGCTTAGCCCAATACTTCAGGTTAAGAGATTCAGGAGGAAATTCTCAGATTACTCTGGCTAATAATCTGAAATACAATTAACCCATAAGGTCTCATTTATACTAAATTGCACAACATGTGCACTACAAAATGAAGTGCACTACATAAATGAAGCATACAACATTTGCACTGGTTTAATAATAATAATAATAATTTAAAAACACACAATGCCACCTTCGTAAATTAAGAATAATTCTCAACAATCAATAAACCAATAACATCATCATAAAGACAGGGACATTCAATGGGAATTACTCCAGATGTTTTTGCTTAGAGTTGCGGGGGAGAGACAGAGGAAGTATTTAGGATGCAAAATCTCTTTCCAGCCCAACTTTCCAACAGAGATAATTGCCACTCAGTGCAACTGCCCCACAAGGCGGCCTCATTAGTAGTTTCTCTCAACATGAAATGATTGTGTTATGTACAATCTCATTAGTGAGTATGCTCACTATCAGAAAATCTCCTTAATCTAACCTCTTGACTGTTTATGTCAGCTGGAAGTTTTCTCTCCACAAAAATATGTGCTGAGAGTAAAAATACTGCTCTGTAAGCTCTTTGGGAAGTAAGCTCCTTATTTCTTCACTTCCCCTTCTCCTGAGCTTCAACCGAACCTACAAATTCTGAGGTCCCTTCAAATTGTAGAAAATATGCAGCAATACATTTTATACTAACTGTGCAATGTGTAAGTTGTTTATCTATGAAAATCATATGATCTTCAAACATAATCCTTATCTATCTATCAAATATACATCCTACCCTTCTCTCCCAAAGGCAGCAAATATATTTGTAATTTTGTTGTTGTTTAGTCGTTTAGTAATAAAAACATCTAAAAACAATCAAACACAGTGAAACATTTTATTCTCATGTTATACTCCATTCAAAACTTTTTTAAAAAATCAAAATACAGCTTATAAACACATAAATAAATGAATTCAACCAATCGTGTGTCTGAACACGCCAGCCAAAACACAAATATTTTCAGCAAGCATCTAAAGAACACAACAGCGTCACCTGCCTAATGTCTGTTAGGAGTTTCAAAGTAAGGTGTGGTGCCTAATGAACGCAGTACAGACACTGCATGACACTTGTAGAACTGTAACTTCTGCAGATCATTCATGTAGATATTATCACCGATGCAGACACAATGCTATACAACAAACAAGGGAAGAACATCAGAATTCATGAAGGAGCACTGTCATACTATGGTCTGCTCCCAATCATTTAACCAAGAGTGGCAGCATAATGTAACCCCTGTGTGGGACCATGGGGTAGAGATAGGGAAACACATGATAGAAGTCCTGGTTTGAAAGAGTGAAATGCAGCTTGAATTGCCCAAATTGAGTAATTACTGACGACAGAGGCACCAGCTTCTCCAGAAGGTGCGAGGTGTCTGCGCATGCGACGTCCTTTGATATTGAGGGACCCCAGCCCATTGTCTAACCTTTGTTTGCTAGCAGTGCTTCTCACAAAGAGATACAGAAATAGGGTGGAGAAGTCTTACTGCTGCAGGAAACAGGAAGTGGCATTAGACACACCTGGGGAATGCCTGATTGCAAAAGGCACAGGCTTGGGCCATGTGAGAGCCGAAAGATAGTTAGATTTAAGAATTTGGCACAGAAATGGAAGGAGCGAAACACTAATAATTACATGTTGGGAGAGGGAGAAACAGAGCAGGTTTCCAGAATTTCAGCATCATCCAAGGGTTTGGAATCATATGCATAAATGAAAGTTGTCAGAGCAGCTAGAGGCACAAGTCTACAGTTACTGAAAGGCAAACTTTGTGCCATCGAGAATACTGGTGATGATCTGGGGGGATGGAACAAAGGTACTTTCATTTGTTGTTCTTGAGGCCTGCACTGTGTGATCTGACTAACCCGAAGAACATAACAAACATAGAAGAGAGGCAAGGAAAGAGCACACTTCAGCAAAATGTGGAACAGCTTAAGTGACAAGAGGACAAAGAAAGACTTAATAATGTAATCTTTAAATGAAACAAAGAGTTTGGTTTCTGAGATGGAAGATTGGACTGAGATACAGACAGAATGCTTAGTTAAAAGGTGTTATGCCAACAACATGAGGTAGGACAATACATGCGTCCCACAGCAGTATGATTTGGCAAAGGTGAATGTCATGTGTCAATCACAACAGATAGTCCCAAGCCCATACGACGTTTCAACTTGTGTGACAAGGCCGTCCCACATGCAAAACGAAGAGGCAGAGAAACATAATAATTTACAGCAATTAAAGTCACCAGTAGGGCTGTGCCAGTTGGAAGACTTCTGTTTTACGTGGGCTAATTAATGTCCAAAATAGAGGCGGATACTTGTATCAGCAGGTAGCACACTGATCAGATGCATAGATAAGCTTTAGCATACATTTGCAGTTCTTGCTCATCCCAGTCCAAAGACTTATCAACTATAAATGAGGATAGCCAATGTACAACCAGATTTGCTTTCTCAGTCTTGCTCATTTCACAGTCACCTGTGAAGCTAAAGGTGTTTTAGGGCATATGTAAAGTGCCAGCTGAACTAAGCATCTTCGTAACAAAGAATGGCTGCAAAGCAGGTGAGGGATGAAGGAGTTAAGGCTGTGGAAGAGCAGCTGCTGCCTTTTTTGCTCCTTCAACTTTAAATGTAAAGGACTATGTACAGTTGTCTGATATAAGAAGTAGCAAGCCTATTATTAAATTATATGACCAATTATATTTGTATGGGGATATAAACTTGCTCCATATATTGCTGAAAATTATGCATTTTTTCATTTTGTTTGATGAAGTGCTCTGATAGTTCAGGAACCTGCATACCAAAATCAACCTTCTTCAAATATACTATTTTCTTTTCTTTCAAGAAGGACACTGACAAACTGGAATGTGTCCAGAGGAGGGCAACCAAAATGGTCAAAGGCCTGGAAACGATGCCTTATGAGGAACGGCTAAGGGAGCTGGGCATGTTTAGCCTGGAGAAGAGGAGGTTAAGGGGTGATATGATAGCCATGTTCAAATATATAAAAGGATGTCACATAGAGGAGGGAGAAAGGTTGTTTTCTGCTGTTCCAGAGAAGCGGACACGGAGCAATGGATCCAAACTACAAGAAAGAAGATTCCACCTAAACATTAGGAAGAACTTCCTGACAGTGAGAGTGGAATTTGCTGCCAAGGAGCGTGGTGGAGTCTCCTTCTTTGGAGGTCTTTAAGCAGAGGCTTGACAACCATATGTCAGGAGTGCTCTGATGGTGTTTCCTGCTTGGCAGGGGGTTGGACTCGATGGCCCTTGTGGTCTCTTCCAACTCTATGATTCTATGATTCTATTCTAATACTAAAATTTTACACTTACAGGAACTAGAGCTTTGCCTTTATTGATTGTGGATCATATAATATCTCTTAAGTTTCAATTTTAAAAAATAATTAAAAATTCTACTGATGCACAATTGAAACCATTAATGATTCCCTACCGTTTGTTGAGATTTTAATTTAACCATTCTTAAAAGCCATGACATATGGTTTCAGTAAACGAAGTATTGCTTGCAACAGCAAATACTGACCTTCCTTCTGGGTAAGTATTTTATTTTCATTTTTAAAGAGTGCCCATCTGTTTTTCTGAACACATATACAAATTCTTATTGAACACACTATTACAGAGCAATCTGATGTATGTCAACAGACCTGAATCTTAGAAGTGTGGGGTGTTTCTCATCCATCAAAGATTCTAAAATACCATGGCTTAGATCTTGGACTCCGTTCCACTGATGTGATCAAAGTTCTGCTCCCAAAACACTCTCACCAGCAGAATGGGGGACATCCTGTGCTCATTTCTCCTTCCCTCTTGAAAGTATTTTCCAGTTTGAAGTTAAAACAGCCAAAAATTGCCTCCTCTTTTCTGCCAGGGAGATCCTCCACTACATGCTAAGTCTCCTTTAAGTGGGAGGAGTCCTACCAGTCACAGAAAGAACAATTAGGATCCAAGCCTATATTTTCATCATACTTCAAGAGGCACAGATTTACTACTACTATACAGGGATGGGATGAACCATTTTGCAGATTAAACGTTTTATGACAGAACTTCTTGATACCGATTTTCAGAAAATTAAGGGTCTGCCTTTAGGATCAGACTTTAGGCCTTCCTATGCACACAAATATTAAGTCCCATGTTCCACCTGTGACAACAAATGACAATTTTCACCACCAGCATGGTATGGTAGTTAAGAGTGCCAAGCTAGGGCTGGGGATACCCAGGTTCAAATTCCAATTTAGCCATGAAGCTTGATGTGCGTGACCTTGGGTTAGTCTCACAGGGGTGTTATAAACCCGGGGTCAGAAACCTTTTTGAGCTGTGGGCTGGTCCACTGTCCCTGATCATGTGGTGGGCCGGATTATTTTTTTTTTTAGGGGGGGGGATGAACAAATCCCTATGTCCCACAAATAACCCAGAGATTCATTTTACATAAAAGCACACATTCTACTCATGTAAAAACACCAGGCAGGTTCCGCAAATAACCCAGAGATGAATTTTAAATAAAATAAAAGGACACATTCTACTCATGTAAAAACACACTGATTCCTGGACCATCTGTGGGCTGGATTGAGAAGGCGACTGGGCCGCATCTGGCCCACGGGCCTTAGGTTGCCTACCCCTGTTATAAACTAAGGTGCAGGGTGGGACTAGCATGTAAATTAGGCTCCTTGGATAAAAGGATATGTAGACAAACAACAGCAGGTGGAAAGTTTGCAACTATAGTCACAAGGCCTAGACATAATCAATGTCAGATATTTTGATTATCATTTTGATTATCTTTGCTCCTGTCATGTTGGTGGAACAGTGCCCTCCCTGCAAAATCAGGGCATATGCTACTTTCCTGGGTAGATCATCCCAAGTAAGAAAGACATACCAATATGCTTTACTTAGGGATTTTTACTTGAGAAGTCAAGTTGAGGTCAGTTCCAGGAATGCAGCCTCAATAGGCAGGGCAGGGCGTAGCATGCACAGCTGCTAAAGCAGAGAAAGAAAGGGAGAGCGATCTAAGAGGCCCTTGGAGAAGCTGGAAACAAGACAAGGAATGGAACTGATGAGTTCTACACCATGAGTGCTTCACTGCATGGCTAAAGTCTATTGGTAAGAACAGAGAATGTACAGAGGATTAGGGAAAGGAATGACCAACTGAGTGGCAAAACTACTGGTGGAAGTGCTTGAAACCCAGGAGGCCCATGTTTTAGAGCACTGGTATTCAACAGGTGGCCCATGGCCTGATCTAAGGGGTCAACAGCAGCAGCACCATGCAAATATATGATAAAATAAAAATAAGAACATGGTCCCCTAATGCATGTTTAGGGCTAGTGTCAAGCCCCAGTCCTGAAGAGGTGACATGGAGGAATGTTCAATCCTAAGTACCAGCAGCTCCCTAGTTAAAGGGTTTCCAGGGTTTACAGTTCTAACAGCTTCCATACTTTACAATTACTAATATTTTGCATACGTATAAACAGAAGAATAGATTCATTGAATAATCCTTACTTACATAAGATAAATCTTAAGTATCAAAATGATTTCCCTCCAAATTACTTCCTACAGTTTTAGCTGTTGGCAAAAGTTGGTATAAAGTGCTGTGCCTTTGCCAATCAACAAAGCAGAATAAATTTCATAGAAATTACTATTAATCTCTCTAATTTCATATGTGCAATTATGATAGTTTCAAAAAAAAAGAAAAGAAAAAGAAAAGGTGTTCAACTGATTTTATTATTTAAAATATACTAAACATGTTTACCATTGCCTTGAGTCTTGTTCTTTCTAAACCAGAGAACAGTACTTACCATTTTTCAAAATGGTTCTTAAATATATTGCAAGGGAAAGGAGATGCTTTTAGGCAACAAAGAGTTAATACAGAGCTGTCTGGTATCTGTTCATTCTGCCAAAAGAGAAAAAAGAGGGAGGAAATAATGTAAATTAAAATATATCTTATAAGAAATGCTAGTACATTTGGGTGCTACCTAGAAGGGACAGCCTTGAAAACCAACCAAATGAAAAGTAGAACTTCCAGAATACAATACTAATTAGTTTTTATTCCGTAATATGGAGGGAGATAATTCATCCTCTTAGTACATCTGGGTGATTTTCCTGACCTTTAGATATCGAAGAGATGGGCTCTGAACAACAGTCCATTCATTTCTAAAAACAGTACTGTATATATAACAAGTGCTGTACAGAAACAAACTCAATCATCACAATCACTGACAGAAAGCCTAAAAACTTCCACTGACTAACAGCAACAGCCCTGTTACGTTTTATTTTAATACGTTTTTGTGAGTCATGATCAGAATGTGCAGAGTATAGGCCTTTACAGAAATGGTAAGGCTTGAAATTTACTCAAATCAAGGGGATAGGCTGTCTTGTTAGATAGAACAGAGTTAATCTAAAACCAATTTCCTCAAGGCATGTTACAAATTAAACATTTATTAGTACAGTTAGACTGATCTTATTTGGAATATATGAATTACTTGTCTATCTCAGTTTAAGAAAGGAAAATAGATAATATAGCTTTTTTTCTTTTTTTTACTGGAGAACTTTGAATTTGAATCAGAATATACATGCCACATCATAAACAGCTTTAAAAGTTTCCCCAGTTTCGAAAGGGGGTTGCTGTGTGACAATGATGGCAGTGTATGCTTTTCTTTAAGAAACACAAGTCCGAAAACTCAATTGGGCATGGAAAATCAGCTGCCAGCATTCCTTGGATCCCAGCCTACTACTACTTCAAGCAGGCAAAGGAAAAAAGGGATAGTTATTTTGGAAACTATGCCCTATGTATGAATACAGGAATAAATCAACTATTTGGAGGAAAGAGAGAGGCAGAAAAGCAAATATTTAGCCAGCATTTAGAAGGCTGCTAATATGAATCAGACAACTGATATTAAATACAAATCTGACTAGACCTTCTGCATAACGCAAAATCAAGTATGACTACTATTCTCATGCAGTTGAGCAACTGGTTGGCACAACTTTCATTATCAATATTCTGTTGCAAAGAGATCTAATTTAAAATGATATATAATGAGTACATTTTGTGCAATAAAGATCAAAACAAAGCTTTCCATTCAAGAGAAAAAAGCAAATAAAAAGGAAACAAATGATCAGCCATCTTCTATTTATATGAAGTCCAACTATCAAGCTCCATAGCTCTTAAGAAAATCCTCAGCTGAGAACACCCAAAATTGATTAGGTAAGAGGGTATACTTAGTTCCAGATGCCATCTATTCATCTTCTCATATTTTTATCTGACAGATCATTCCCAGCCTTGGAACAATTTTTTTCCCTTTTTTGATCCGAATTTAAAGCCTCTTCTAAAAAAAAACACCAAACCCTTTGGCCCATTAGCCTACAGCAACATTAGTCAGTCTGATGCTAGAGCAATAAAACATAGTGATCTGGGCAGCTCACAGGCAACCATGAAGGGACACAATGATCAGGAATGTAGACTATGTTTAGGAATGTACTACTTGAGTATTGTAAACACTTAGTCACCACGGCACCTCACTGACCTGTCGAGTTTTATTTAAACCCCTTACATTCATCTGATAAATAGGGGAATATCAACAGAACCAAAGCCCAACCGAAGGCATCTTTAAATACAGAACAGGTCTTTAAAATAAGGGAAAAGTAATTATTACAACACTCTGTTATTATTCGTCACGCGGTTCATTTCCCCCCAAACATTACTTGCACAGCAACATCCCGATTTAGAGAAAGCATGCAAAATTGCATTCAGACACCAACACACGATTGTGCTTGTGTGTACATTTCACAAATACGTTCATTTCGACTAGATCTCTGCGCTTTCCAGAGACAGGTCACTGGGGCAAATGGACCAAAGCTGTATACCAACCAGTATTCTCGCTCTGCTCTGAAGTCGACCAGGTAACCTTGCAAGAACCAGATCACTTCTCTGTTGGCTTAAAAAACAAAACCCAAAACGGCAACAACTCCAAAGCTCGCCCACCCTGAGCTCCCAGGCTTAGAGGAAGGATGAGAGTGAAGCGTGGCGAAGCAAGGGAGAGCACAGCGTGCACGGCGCTGTTCGGAAGAGACTTAAGCAGCTGGCCCGCAAAACCCACACGTAATTCAAAACAAGGATATTGAATCCACAAGAGAGTGACGTGGTAACGAAGAAACAAGTACAGCGACTGGCTAGGGGTGGCGAGCAAGACAAGCGCCCCACAGACCCAAGGATGAGCCTGATACTCTCTTCCCGCCCAGGGCAGACCTGCGGTGGGCTTTTCCCGCCCCCCTCCTAGTTAGCACCCCCCCCCAGGTGCCCCACGCACACCGTCCCTCCATTACTTGCTCGCCCCTCTTCTCGCCCTTAAAACCGGGTTTCCATTTCAGGAGGCAGCAAAACACGCAACCCCGCGGAGGCTCCCCTAAGGGAGGCGGGAGGAAAGAGGACCCCGCCAGCGGCCGCTATGGCAGCTTCGGCTTCCTTCTCCCCTCACCTGAGGTGGCGGCCGCCTCGCGAGGCTTCCGGCCAGCCCCTCGCGCCGGCCCAGCTGGGCTCAGAATGGACATCGAACGAAGCTACCTGTGACCCGGCTGCGGACTCCGGAGACTCAGCCGGCGGCGACGGCGAGAAGGTGAGCACCACAGAGCTCCGCAACGCCTAGAAGGGAGCCTGACCACGGAGAAGAGGCAGACTAGAGCGTCGCCCCAGCAACAGCGGTGCCGGAAACGGAAGTGAGAGCCCGAGCCCGGCCGCTAAAGTCGTCCGGGTGCCGCGCATGCTGGTCGGCCTCGTACCCTGCAAGGTCACCCACGTGCGGGATGCTGCGTTCGGCGGTGGCGGCCTTGGCCCCGTCGGGCCTGCCGGGGCGCCCGTTGCTGCTGACGGCTCTGAGCCTGTCGCCTGGGAAGCGGCTCTCTTCGCGAGGCCCGGCGGGTCAGAGCGAGCAGCGCCGCGGCCCGGCAAAGCCCCGCTTCCCTCCTCTGCGGATCCCCGAGGAGGCCGAAACGACCCGCTTGGTGGCGGAGAAGGCGCGGGCCCCGCCGCCCCTGCGAAGGTTCATCGCCTGCCCCGACCTCGCGCGCGCCGTGGCCTCCAGTCTGCAAAGCGGGAGGGGCTCCGAGGGGCCGGAGACGGTAGTGCTGGAATGCGAGCCAGGTGAGGGTTAGAGACGCTTGGTCCTCTTTACCTGTTACAGTGGTACCTCGGGTTACATAAGCTTCAGGTTACAGACGCTTCAGGTTACAGACTCCGCTAACCCAGAAATAGTGCTTCAGGTTAAGAACTTTGCTTCAGTATGAGAACAGAAATCGTGCTCCGGAAGCGCAGCAGCAGCAGGAGGCCCCATTAGCTAAAGTGGTGCCTCAGGTTAAGAATAGCTTCAGGTTAAGAACGGACCTCCGGAACGAATTAAGTACTTAACCCGAGGTACCACTGTACTTCGACTTCTGCATCACTCGCTGCACCAGCAGTGCCCCGGGATCTTATTGCTAAGAGTTGGAAGGGCCACCTAGTCTAGTCTTGTAATGCAGGAATCCTGCCCGCCACCATCCCTGTTTGGGCTCGAACCACCAACCTTCTGGTTAACAGCCAGATGCACTGACCAATTGCGCCACCTGCAAATAATTCTTTTAGAATAAAGAAACAGGGTGTTTTCAAAGTAGGAACCTAGGAGAAAAGTATTATACCGAGTCACACCTTTAGTTGATCTAGTTCTGTATCATCAACAACACTAGCTGGCAGTGATTGCCTGCAGTTTCAGACCAGGGCCTCTCCCAGTTCTACCTGGAGATGCCTGGAAATGGCATCTTCTGCATACATTCTGCCTGTGTGTGACGGGCCATGCCCAATATATAGGCAGTGTTCCAGAGTGTTTGCCAACAGTATCTCAATTACTTTCAGAGCCTAGATTTTAACCAAATGTTTTTCTGTCTTGTGATTCCGTACCTTGACTGTTAGGCTATTGGATTAGACAGTACTAAGGAAGCTCCCATTAGCATCTAAGGCCCAATTGTTCCTTCCCCTTTTTCTCTTGGGAAACTCACCCCCGTTTGCTCTCCTGGCAAATGGAACAGTAAAACTAATGAACAAAATCTTCCACAGAACCTACATACAGCGTTAAGCTTACAAGGTGAACTTCAAAACTCTCTGTTGAATGCAGTGCAAGGCATTTCTTGACGTTTCAGGTGCCAATTAATTAGGCTTCTCTAATTGAAATAACTAAGATCTGTGAAAGAGAGCTTTCAAAATCATGATCGAATGAATGCATATTGCAACTTATGGGACTTCTTAGTTCTGAAAAAAAGGCAAGTATGGTGAGACATGGCAAAGGCAAATAAAATTATGCATGATATGGAGAAAGTGAGTACAGAGACATTTTCCCCATTCATAATACTAGAAGCTGGGGTCATCTAATGCAGCTGAATGTTGTAAGATTCCAAGCAGACATCTGCTGCTTAACACTGTGCATAGATTAACCATGGAATCTGCTAGCCCAAGATGTAGTAATGGCCACTAACTTTGACAACCTTCTAAGGGGGTTTCATGCAAAATGAATCTTATCGGTAGCTACTAGTGATGATGGCTGTTCACTACCTTCAGAATTTGAGGCAGTATGCCACTGAATGCCAGCATCTGGAGAGTACAAAGGAGAGTACTGTTGCGCTCATGTCCTCCTTTGTGGCTTTTGGTTGGCCACTGTGAGAACAGGATACTAGTCTAAATGGGCTTTGGTCTGATATCACCTGAGATATTTCATTTTTAATATAAATGTCCCACAGTTTCTTTTATAAAATTTGTTGTTGGTGACTGCTGGCTGTCGAGAGAAATATGCTGGCAGAAACCCCAAAGTATAAGACTTCCGGGATAGCGCGAACGGGTAATGGCGGATTCCCTCCGAGCTCTGGAGGGAATCGGCTCCGCTAAGGACGGGTCTTGCCGTGCCGGCGACACGGGGACCCTTAGAAACCGCAGGCGCTGAAGCCTGCGGACATGGAGACTCGGCGGGCACCTTAAGCGCCCTCCCCGACCCGCAAAGAGCCTTTTTAAAGGCTACGGAGGGGACCGGAGAGTGGCGTGGAGCTGAGAGTCGATCGCTGCCTTGGCGGAGCGAAGCCGCGAGCCATGACCGGAGAGCGCTATCTTTCTTCCTGAAATTTGGACTGAAAAAACAACTCGTGAGTAGAAGGAAATTTTGGCACTAAAAGTTTTATCATTGAATTTGAGTACGAGCGGGGGATGTGTTAAAAAGGAAGTCCACACTCCCCCCCCCACCAAAAGACTTAAAGCAAGGAGAGGAGCACTAAGTCGGAAAGACTCTGGTGTTGAAAGGAGAAAGAACACTTTCATAAATTGGTTGAAAAAGTTACTTGTGCTGGAGTGAAGAGAGGGGAATCCCAGAGGTTTTGCTTTTGGCGGACCCCCCCCCCCGAACCCGGGCAGTGCCCTGCTTGGGAACCCGAGAGAAAAAACAAGGTGTTTGACAGCTGTCAAAAGAGCTGTCAAACGGACGTCAGCTTGGAAATTGAGTTAAAACTGTGTTATAACTATATTGTTGGGACTAAAAGTGTTACATTAAATTGACTGGAAACAAACTAATTCTGAATAACAAAGTAACGAACTGTTGGAAAAGAACTATGATGGAAATCCCCCTGGAGGGAACTAAAGACATTGCAATGGCTGCGGAAGGAAAACTACTGGCAGAGATAAAAAAAATGTTTTCCCTGGTGGGAGCTCTGCAAGAGCAGAGCTTAGCCATGAGAGATCAACTGATGACCTTCAATCTTAAACTAAACAAATCTGTTGGTGGAGCTAACCGGATGGAAAAAGAATCTGCAGCTGCAGAAAAAGAGACAACTTCAGAACTGGGGGAAAAAGAAGAAAAAGAAGAAGGAGTTCAGGAGGAAGAGAGCAATCAAATATCTGTAACTTTTGGGAGGAAAAGAAGTGAAAAAGACAACCAATGGATCATAAATCTGCAAAGAGAGAGAAAGATGGAAGTCCCTGGAACAACTGAAACATTAAGCTACGAAAGAACGAATAAGTATGATGGAGACTTCTTCTTTAAGCTGCAACATGGGAGATCTGTTGATCCTGGACAAAGACTGTTTTTGTTTGAAAAATATGAGGAACTGGTGACAGAATTCCTTCGAGAAGAGAAGATCAATAAAAAGGACTATAAACAAAATTGCTGGAGAGTGATTAACGGGGGCCTAAGGGCCTCTGATGTGAGAAATCCGGGTTAAATCTGTCTTTTTTTTTCTTTGGGATATTAATGTGGGAAGGGGCAAATACCGGGACAGAGGGGGAGGGGAGTGCAGAGTGGTAAAAGTCTGGGGTTTAGAATAGAAATATTATTGTTTTTTGATTTAATATAAAGAGTAAGGAATTTGTGGGAGAGAAATTAGGCCGACCTTAGAGAAACAACTTAATATGTATAATGGGATTTAAAGTAAAAATGGATAAAGGATAAATTATAAGAAAAGATATGAATAATATTTAAGAGATTTGAACAAATAACTTGCTGAGATATTTAATGAAATGGGAAGGTGGCTGGGGGGGGTGGGGGGAAGTCACTGAAAGAGGGTAATGATTGTAAGGGTATGAAACTACAGATATTCTGTTTTGTGTTTTGTGTTTATGATATATGTTTGTGTTTGTTTAAAAAATTTTGAAAATCCAATAAAAATATTTAAAAAAAAAAAAAAAAAAGAAACCCCAAAGTATATCAAGTTGGCCATTGTTTTCCTCCAGTTGT
Source organism: Podarcis erhardii (assembly GCF_964252035.2). Taxonomy (NCBI): domain Eukaryota; kingdom Metazoa; phylum Chordata; class Lepidosauria; order Squamata; family Lacertidae; genus Podarcis; species Podarcis erhardii. The sequence continues at coordinate 81,470,872 of NC_138507.1, read as the reverse complement.
CGTCAGCTGAAGGTTATACTATTGAAAAGTTGTCCCTTCAATAGTTTTTTTAAAAGTCACATTTCCTGCAATATTTATTTCTTCTTTATGCTTGTATATAATATGTTGCCAACCTATCAGTTCGAAAGCACTCAAAGTGCAAGTAGATAAATAGGTAGCGCTCTGGCGGGAAGGTAAATGGTGTTTCCGTGCGCTGCTCTGGTTCACCAGAAGTGGCTTAGTCATGCTGGCCACATGACCCGGAAGCTGTACACCGGCTCCCTTGGCCAATAAAGCGAGATGAGCACCGCAACCCCAGAGTTGGTCACGACTGGACCTAAAGGTCAGGGGTCACTTTACTATAACATGTTGCAAGGGATATAATCCAGTGTAGTCCCTTGAGAAGTTTTGCATGTTTTCATTCATATTTATATTTTTCTCTTCTTAACTTACAGGGCCTTTGGGTTCTTCTTGGTCATTCTTTAAACTAAAACTGTGTTTAATGCCGGTGTTTAACCCTGGATTATTATTTTTTTAGGTCCTGGAGTCTTAACCCGAACATTACTCAATGCTGGTGCCCATGTGATAGCTCTGGAGAGTAATAAGTCATTTGTTCCTGATTTAGAGGTAGGTTTGTACACGGGGGACTGAAATTTGTGGCTAAACAAAAAGATAAGGAGATGGTTGATGGTTTAGATTTAGAACCTGGACCTCTCAGAAAAATCTGTAAAAGGAGATTTAATTTATCTCAAAGTATATTGTTTTCCTGACAGGTTAGTCATTGATTGTTCTTTTGCTTTTTCTATTTTTTGTTTTATTTTGGTTACAAGTATGTCTCTATCACTCAATTTATTGTAATTTTTTTAAAAAAACCAAGATTTTATTTTATTTTATTCTATTTAAAACCAAGATAAAGGCACAGGATAAATCCCAGCATCTCCTGTTAAAAGGTCTTGAGTAGCAGTTCTGGAAAAATCACTGCATGAAATGTTGGAGAGAGGCTGCTCTCTGAGTAGACAATACAGTATTTGGCTAGATGGGTTAATAGACTGACTCAGTTAAAACAAGTTCAGATGTTAATTTCACCTTCTAATGATTTGTTTCTGTTTAGTCTCTGAAGGAAAAAGCAGATGGCCAGCTAGAAGTGGTGCATTGTGACTTTTTCAGATTGGACCCTATGGGTATTGGATCCTTGAAGCCACCTTTTATGTATTCTGAAAGACTTTTTGAGAACTTGGGCATCTTAACAGTTCCTTGGACAGCAGGTACTTTAAATTGGTACATATCAACTGTAGATAATTAGCAGATCAATATTTAATTGTTTCTATTTGGCTTTTTCCATTTGGTGTGCTTGAGGCAGATATCTTCAGATGAAACAACAGCAGTTAAATACATTGTAAAATGGCACCTGTTAAACATGTTTTTCCAAAGCTTTTTAGGAAGAGGAAAGTTTTCATGGCTTGCCTAAAGCCACTGCTTCCCAAGGGAGGGTTCCGTAACTGCTTTGGGAACTATTATGATCCAAAGGTTGTATATAAATATAAAAATGACTGTGGTGCCACCTTGGAGATAGCCCTGTATCTTGTGGATTGCCAATCTAATATTTGAATGTTAAAGCCTCACTAGAGGATTTAAGAGGTCTCATATGAAGGGTAGCAATATTCGAGGCATTAATTAAGTGGGAGTTATTTTTGTAATGATTCTGCTATTGTCTATTTATTTGGTGGTTATTTTATTTAGTAGCGGTGAACATATACATTTTTTTTCATTCATTTTGGTTGATTTTCTGTACAGATGTTCCTCTAAAAGTGATTGGAATTGTACCACAAAGAAAGGAAAGGAACCTGATTTGGAAGCTTCTCTATGCCTTATATGAACGCAGTTCTATATATAAATACGGAAGAACAGAACTGAACCTCTTTGTCAGTGAAAAAGAATACAAGGTATTTATGTATAAGATAGCTTGATAATATGCCAGCTGCTATGTGGTTGTGTTAAAATAATCAAACATACTTTGTAAAAGTTATTTTAATGCAGTGTATAGATGTAATAATTATTTTAATTTTTAAGCAAAGAACATTTCTGTACTTGTCAGTTCCATGAACAAAAAAAAAGTTTTAATAATTCGTATTGACAGCAAGTAGGGTAGTAATTATGTGTTGCACAGTCAATGAATAGATAAGTGCAGATTTTTAAAATTTATAATGAAACATAACCTTGGTTTTGATGCAAGTAGGAAAAATATAGGCTGCAGTTCTAAAAGATTTGGCTTCCTCTTTCAGTAGGCCAAATATCTGTGGACAATTTCTCAACAGAGGTTCTGTGCTTGTTAGGAATTTTTTTATCCCATTTGGGGGGAAATGTACTTGACAAATATTCAGAGGAACAAAGCCCTTGTATTAAGTTAAGGTTCTCTGGACTAATTTCACAGAATATAATTAAGCTCTGGCAAGCATTGGGAGATGACAGTAATGATCAACAAGCACTCAGTGTAGTGGTGTGGGGTAAGGAACTGGAAAACTCAACTGTTGATTACAAACAAACAAGAATTACTGAAAAACTTAATCTAATTAAGTCCTGTCTCTTCAATCTGTCTCCAGAATGATCCATTTTATGGTACTTTTTGCACTTATGGTCACTTATATCACTTTCCTGTTACTAAGAACTTTTTTATTTTACCATTTGCTTTTCACTACTGCCTATCAGTTGCAATAAGGCATGGGAAGTGTTGTTTGCCATAAAACTCTGGAATAATTTTACTAATCCATGGTATCTCTCATCCGAAGGAATGGTTTACTCATCTGCTCAGCTAATACTACATTAAGGTGGAGCTCTGCAACAAAATGTTGGTATAGTCCTGGTGTGCATGTAAAACTGGTGACTGGCGTTTGTGTGTGAATTTTTTAAAAATAAAAAATGAGTGTTTGTGCTCTAACTTGGGTCTTACTTCATGTGCAAAACACACTGAGATAGGTTGTGGTTTTGTTTTTGTTTTTTTGAACATTTGAAAATTCAAAATCAGTAAGACATGGGGCTTCTGAATGCAGTGGCGTGATTTGGCTTGGGGAGAGGTCTAAGAGGGCAGTTTAAATAAATTGAACTTTGCTCCACCCCAAGAGGAATCCAAAAGAGCCCCAGCCCTACCTCTGACCTGCAGTATTAATGGTGGACTACATTACGGGGCTACTATAAGCTCCTCTGGCTCCCCATAGCTCTCCAACCTGCAATAAGGGTATAGCAGTGAACCTACAATAAGGGTATAGCTTGAGGTACAGATGTACATTTTTTGTACTCTGTTTTAGCCAAACCTGCAGTAGGCATCTGCTACTTTTATACAGTACTGCAGAGTTGTTGTAGACTACCCAGAGCTGTATTCATTGTTGTCATATAAACCCCAGGATTGTCATAAACCACTCTTCCCCGTAATCCCTTCTAACGTGAATGAACTGGTTTTGCTTTGAATCATCAACATTTTAAATATGAACTGAATTAGAAAGAGCAGGAACTCTATTCTTTGCTGTTACCTTGTGGGTATCTTATGTAATGCAATTGGGGTTGATAACTTGGTACACAATCTGAGGTACATTAAGATAATTGGATTCTCCATTGATTTCTGTTCCTGATGACATTTTAAAATACCTTCTAAGAACCAGAAAATGAGTTAGTGGATATTGCTGTTTTTGCCATATAAAGACGGACAGTCCCCCTTGATGGTTGGAAATAGAATATTAGGTGATATAATAGAATATTGGATCTTCAGAACTATAGCAACTGCTTTGGAAGAAAGGGAACAGTAGTACAGATACTGAGTTGGCACAGTTTCGTATTTTGACTCATGACTGAAAATAGTACTCTAGTTCTGTTGTGGCATAACAGTGCTTCTAGTATAGCCTTGGACAAGCGAGACTTGTACCTTGATTCAACTTTCAGGTGCTGCTTGGAACTTCCTGCTTTAATCAAGCCTTCCAGTGTTCATGATAAAGTCAGAAATTTTGCATAAATATAAATGCTGTTTTTTCCCCTTGCCAGACTCTTGTTGCAAAGCCTGGGGAAACAAGAATCTATCAAGCACTAAGTGTACTATGGCAAACAGCCTGTGACATTCAGCTTCTGCGTATGGTGAGTGTTTAATACATGCAATGAATAGTAATGCAATAATACTTCTCTTAGGGCTCTTAATGGTAAGGTGATATTTCTGTTGTGCCAGGATTCACTTGGCTGGAAACTACTCCCACCCACCTGCTTGTAAGCAGGAAGCGCTTCCACCTGCCCACAGGTGAGGATGTGCCTTCAAGGGATGCCACTCAGAAGGGTCCCTTGATCTTGTGGAGCAGCTTTTTGTTTTGCAGGCATGCAACAGGAAGCAAATATTTAAATACCTTGTGTGTAAAAGGAAGATTACCCATGGCACATTAGATCGCATTCTCCCAGATCTTTGTCATAATTTCTCAAGCAGTTATTTTGTCATTTCCTTAGCATTTATTGCTGTATAAATGCTTACATTCTTAATCAGAAGCCAAAGAGCTGCATGTGGTGCTCATGTATGATTGGAACACCACATGCTTCACTGATGGGGAGCCTTGAGCTGCCCTGAATAGGTACTGCTGAAAGTTGAGGGAACCTTTAGAGCAGCTGTTCCCAAACTGGCCTGTGGACCATCAGTGCTCTGTGGCATGTCCTTATTGAATATTCATACTAAGTTGCATTACTATTTCCTTCCATCTAGGAGCCTTGGCCTTCATTTCTAACTAATTCAAAAAATGGTGGACTCTCTATACCAAAGAGTGTGGTAAGCTAAACATACTTGAATGCTTAAGGAAATGCTGTGTGAATGCAAACATTCTCAGATTCATTGAACTATTGTCCAGATGGCTGTTTTAGTGAGGGATACACAGGCTCATTCAGCTGTGCATTTAGCAATCAGCTCTCAGTCTCCAAAATGCTTTTCGCGTAAGCCAAATCTATATTGGCAGGGCTAGCGTCAGCAGCACTCATTGAAAATCCAGGTTTCAAAACATCTTCGTTGCTATACTTTTGCAATAATTGCCACGTCATTGTCATTGAATGGGGTTGGGGGTTGTAAATATGGTGATCCAAACAAAATTGGTGCACATTATGCAAAATCCTGACTAGTGAACCTCAGTGAAGGTTTATTATTGGACCTCAGTGAAGGTTTGATTTTGCTTGCTAGCAGCCCAGTGGAACAGGGAGTAAAGCTTACACACACACACAGAAGGGAGAGAGAGAAATGGTGAACTTCCTACTAGAGATGAATGGTTACTCAAACTTACAGAATATGTGGAATTAGCCTCTCTTTCTGAAAGAATCAGAGACAAACACATAGTTCATTCTAGAATGGGATAATTTCAAGAACTACTTGAAAAATAGTTGTAATATAAGCATGGTAGTTGCCTTTGAATGATTTCTGTAAATAATATACCGTATTTTTCGTACCATAGGACGCACCGGACAATAGGACGCACCTTGTTTTAGAAGGGGGAGAACAAGAAAAAAAAAATTCTCCCCCTCTCTGCCCAGCGCCCCTTCAGCGAAGCGGCAGGAGGCGCTGCGCAGAGAGGGGGAGAATTTTCCCCTTCTTGTTTTCCCGCTCTAAAACAAGGTGCCGTTCAGGCGGCTACCTTGGAAGCCTGGAGAGTGTGCACCGACCCCTCTCACTCTCCAGGCTTCAGGTTCCTTTTGACCTGCTCTTTGGGGCTGGCTGGGGAAGCCCACCACCAGCCCCAAAGAGCAGATCAGGGAGCAGCGGAAAGGCGCAGCGGAGAGGCTGCTGCCATAGTCGCGCGTCACCTCTCCAGCCGGAAGAGGGTCGCAGGGCTATGGCGTCTTCGCTCCATAGGACGCACACACATTTCCCCTTCATTTTTGAAGGGGAAGAAGTGCGTCCTATAGAGCGAAAAATACGGTATATAAAGGAAAATGACATCAAAATAGAAAAACGAGTTTTAAAAAATAATGACAAATTAAAGTAATATGTTTATTGCAAAGGGAAACATGGAGAAAATGGGAGGTCTTACATTTGTGTAGAAAACACATAGTTGAAATTATATGTAATTTTCTTTGTGAACATAAATATCCTTATTGGACTGACTGAAATGAAGATAACTACATGCTGTATATATATATATGGAAAATGATTAATAAAGAATTTAAAAATCATGCAACTGATAGACTATATGGAACTGGCCGAGATGACTGGCAGAATCCGAGACCTGGGAGAAGAGACGGTAGAAGAAGATTGGAAGAAATTTAAGACTTACCTACAGAAACATTGTAAATTGTATGAATGTTAAGAAGGATGCTAGATTATAAATAACTTGGCACCATTAAGCTAGATGAAGTGAAATATGAAGATAAGTTAAATTTAAGAAAAGACAAATTTTGGATAAGTATTAGGCTAAATTTAAATTTTTAAGGTTTGAATAAATGATATCTAAATCCAGAGACACGATATTGGAAAAATAGATAACAAAAATGGAAATAAGGTGATAAATTGCTGGCTAGATATTTATAAACTAAGAACGCAGGAGCGGGAGATGTGAGGGAGTCCAAAGAAGTTAAGAAAATATGTTATGATATGTGTTACTCTGTTTCTTTATTTGTATGGTATTTTAAAAAAAAACTTTCAATAAATATTTAAAAGAATTTAAAAATCAAAAGAGAGAGAAAGTGCAAAGAATGCCGATTGTAACTGTAATAGTAGCTAGATGGCCATCTGTCAGGGATTCTTTAGTTGTGATCCCTCCATTACATGGTTTGGGCTGGATGAGTCTTGGAATCTCTTTCAGCTCTGCCATTCTATGATTCTCTGTGTTATTCAGTTTATTGATCTGGAAAGAAATAAAAAATGGAAATGATATGAAGTAGAATTATGAATCATACAGTAATATAGAAAATGGAAATATATATATGAAATATATATATGAATTATATATATATATATGAATATATTATGAATTATTACAGTATTACAGTATTCAGTAAAATATGATTAAGTGATTAGTAATTGGGTATGATTTGCATATGGGTTAACATTTGTCATTGATTTAAAAAGCAGCATTGACAAAGCAATCTATCTAGATAAGTAACAACTCCTGTCTCCCTCCAGCCCATCTAGTTGTGAAATAATTTAAATTCTTAGCATATTAGAGCAATCAAAATTCATAGTTGTCAAACATAGGGTGGTAGACCAAATCCAGTCCTTAGAGTGGGCAAACCAGATAGCAGCACAAAAAGTAGAAAGAATAATTTAGAAACCTGGGTATGTCTTTTGTAACAGTTGGGCAACAAAGATCAGCGGGTTGGGCATTTCTATCAATTAATTTCACTGTTTATATGAGCAGATCCACATAAAACATGGACTAAGAATTAGCATAATTCATCAGGGGAGGGAATGAAATGAGCAACTGAGACCCCTGTTGTATGAGGGGTTCCCAACGCTCTAACCTATGATACACTTGAAGTGTTGGTTTGCCCTTTCTGGAAAACTTATTGGGTAAAAGACACATGAATTAAATTCTTATATTAATGTTTTTAATTTGTTATGTTATATGCAGCTGCTGCAGAATGACCACTTATGCTTAATACGGCTGACGCCAAGGAAGAATTTGTTTACAGACAGCTTGACAACTAGTAATTCAAGAATATTTGTTGTGATGGTGAAGCAATGCCTTGCTAAAAGCAAGACTAAACTAATAGATAAATTAAAGTAAGTAAAAGTCTATTTCTTTAGCTGACCTCCAAGCGTGGAAAAGAATTTAGTCGGATATGGCACTTGGCGTAAACCTGAACAATATTATATAGAATTTGCTTAAGTTTCAAAAAGCTGCGCATCTTTAGATTTGTGACTAACGTTTGAGAAGACTAGTCGGCTTTGTGGCTGGATACCTGAGCACAGTGGCTGGCAGCCAAGTGGTTACTGAGCCAGTTTGACTTTTGAATTTTTTAAAACATCAGAGGCCCTCCGTCCCATTGCCATATCAAATACTATGTTTAAAAGCTGCTTTTATTTAAACATGGTTGGTTATTTGGCATGGAAAACACAAGGCCAAAGCCCTTTGGGAATGTAGAACTAGTTGCTTGGTTTTTTGGATCCTGAACAAAAATCTGTTTTAGGCATGCCAATGGTAAGAATGTTTACTCTGAACAGGAGTCACAGTGCCATACCAAAAGCTGCTTCTGGAATTTCTTTCATTGCAGCAATAAGAAAAGGGAGGTTGGTGCTTGATAAACTTAAGTTCCAACCACCACCAGAGGTTTAAATATTGGCCATTTTATGTTTTAGACAGTCTTCATTTGTTTCGTTTTTTTATAATTTTTTTATTCGTTTTAAACACATTTATATTGTCATACATTTTACAAATTTCCAGCTCTTATACAATCTTTTGGACTTCCGTCAGCTCCTCTGATGATCTCCCATCTTTAAGATTTCTCCTGCATTTCTTAAATTTATATTACTTTTAACCTCATAACCGATATCTTCCCTTTCATTCAATAAGGCAATAATTCGAATTATTCCCCTTACAAAACTTCCTGCAAACCTACAAATGTAATCAAATCATCACAATTACTTTTCATATAGTCCGTAAATTTACGCCAATCTTCTGTGAATCTCTGGTCCCGCCGGTTTCGGATTCTTCCCATTAATTTGTCCAGTTCTGCATAGTCCATCAATTTCATCCTGCATTCTTCTTTCATAGGTAATTCTTCTTGCTTCCATTTTTGTGCCAATAAAATTCGTGCTGCCGTCATTGCATACAAAAGCAACTTACAATCACTTCTATTTATAGCAGTTCCTACAATGCCTAATAAAAATGCTTCTGGTTTTTTAATAAATGTATATTTCAACATTTTCTTCATTTCATTGTATATCATTTCCCAGAAGTTTTAAACCTTTTACATTCCCACCACATATGGTAAAATGTTCCTTCTTTTTCTTTACATTTCCAACATTTACTGCTTACCTTATACATTTTTGCAAGTTTAACAGGTGTAATATACCATCTATCAAACATTTTCATCACATTTTCTTTTAAGGCATTGCATGCAGTAAATTTTAAACCTTCTTTCCATAATTTCCCCCAATCATTCAGTTGTATATTGTACCCAAAGTCTTTAGCCCAATTAATCATAACCGACTTTACCTCTTCACCTTTACAGTCTTCATTTGTATACATGTATCCTCAAAAGCATCCTGGAAACATGCTGTGATGCATTAACTTAAACACTGAAATCATTGTTTGCGTTTTGGGGTTTCATGATGGTGACAAGAGACCCTGGGTTGCATAATTAGTTTAGCCATTGGAGTTATATTCACAATCTAACTGTTAATGGAAAATAATGACGTTTTCAGGAATGAAATCTGATGAGATCCATGTTAAAATTTGGCTTTGTTTTAATAAGGTACTGATCAGCATTATCTTTAACTGTCCCATTGTGACCGATTCCCTCTCTCCCCGCCTTTCTTCTATTTCAGTTTATGGAGTTCCCAAGGTGGGAAGGAATTGTTGAGACAGTTGGAGATACCAGAAAACATCACAACGGGTAGCCTATATCCAGAGCAGTACAAAAGCCTTTTTGAGATTATGGAACAAGCTAATGGATTTGACCAAAGCTGGCTCTATGATGAAGATTTTTTGGAGGATAGCAGGGGCATCAATTTTTAATCTGAAACTGGTTTATTTTGAATAGGAGCTTGTTATGCTGCAAATGATAGTGGCTTGAAACCTTTTTATCAGTGAGGATAATTTAGTTGATAAATTATCAGGTGATAAATTATGACAGTAATGCCACATAAAAATTCAACATCTTACACATGCCCAATTTGTCCTCCATGGGAAATTTCATGTCATTGCATTTTCTAAGGTGCAAGGTAAAATCCTTTGTTGTTCAAAACATAGTGAACTGTTTTCAGTCCTGTTATTATTCCTTGTATTACAGCAGAGGTACTTTTGGAATATAAGGCAAACATGGCATACATTGCAGTTTGCCTCAAAAATAAATATAAAGCTTGAAATGCATAGACTTGCACACTTAAAAAAACCACCAGGTACTGTAAACCAAAAATTTGCCAAAAGAAGCAAGAAAATGTGTATTTCTGGTTTAAAGACTTGTGCTCAAATACTTGAGTTACTCTAGAACTGGCCCCCACATGGAAAAATGTTTGCAAAACTTGCTCTGCCTTTATATATATATATTGTATAAACTTATGTAAATAGTATATAGTGGATGCACTTCAGTTATCCTGTTTTCTGACCAGGATGTTAACTACTATGTAAACTAAAAGAGGTTTGTCTCATCACAAACCTTTTTCTAATTTATAAAAATGTAAATATTTTCATTAAAAATGCAATAAAACACTGTTTCAAGTCAAGAGACTGATTTCCTTTTGCAACTGTTTCGTCCTGTCTACCCAGGCCCTTGTACACTGCTGTTGAAGAGCTGTATGAAAATTTCTCAAATATAATTGCCCGAATCAAATTAAGTAATTCTGATAATGCAGAAATTTCCATCTGTACAGCAAAACTTTCCCCTTGCTCGCTCTTCCCTTTTTCCATTTTATTCTCCCCAAATCTGCTCTAGAGGGCTGGGGCAGAGGAAGAGGAAGGGAACTTGTACATCCGAAGTCCTTGTTCTAAGAACTAGTTTGTTGATTGACTACCATAGAGGGGCGGGGGAAAGATACTGCAAGCTTCTTTGTGGATACTGTTTGTGCTGTTGAGGATGTATATAAAGCCAAAGACAGTTGGGAAATGGGGGAGGAGAGATTATTAAAATGGAAGGACCTGTAATCACTCCTTGCACAAGAAAATCTGCAATCATAAGAATTGAATGTAGGAGGAGGAGGAGGAGGAGGAAATTTATTATTATTAGATTCACTAGTATGTCCTAGGGTGAGTTACAGTAATTTAAAAGTAGTTGAACTCCTGTTTTGTTTCTTTAAAATGTGTTGGATTCAGAGAAAAGCTGCAAATCTGCAAAGTACTTACCTGAATTCAGTGATGACTTACTTCTGAGTAGATGTACAGAACTGCATTGTAAGTTAGCTGTACTTAAGTTTCATTTGATTTCAGTGGGAATTAACAACAGTCCAATTATACCTGTTCTGAAGTAAGTCTAATGTCAGTGGAGCTTACTCCCAAGTAAGTGGGGGTAGTATTGCAGCTTAAGTCATTACTAACTTTTCACATTTATCGAGATGCAATTAATGAAGAGTGCAGTTCTGTGCTCTTACTTGGGAATAAGCAACACTGAAAACTATGAGCTGCCTTTTGAGTATTATGATTACAAAATGTTTGTCTCAAAGCGACTTACATTTTTAGAAAAACCCCAATATTAAAATATATCAAAAAAAATAAAACATCTAAAAGTGCTCATGCAGCAAGTACACATATATAGGATTGTGATATTAATCTGAACCCTACCAATAATTCCTTTCCAACTTTTCCCAAGTGCCCAAGCCAGTTTACAGCATTATATAAGTAACATTATGTAAACCACTAACAGGCAAAGCAATCCTTAATGTGTGGGACAACTAATATGCTAGATCAATGCTTCAGAAATAAAATACACTGAAACATATTTGCGTGGGGTGGGGGCAGGAAGGAAGGAAGAGGCAGGCGGTGTGCTGATAAAAACAATTATAGCCCTAATACAGGGAACATGCTGAAAATATTTTGAAAACTACTGCTGAACATCAAGAAACGGGACATAGATAACTGGCCTTTTAAATTGTGTGTTGGACCCTGACTTTCAGTGGCCCACATTAGTAATACCACAACCATTTTCTTGTTTTTTAAGATCAGGAGAAAGATTGGGGGTGGCAGAAGGATGGTAGAATTATCCATTACAATACACACCAAGTTCTTCCAGTCAACATGGTTGGAAAAATCTAATCTTAATTTAACAACCCGGTAAAAGTGCTCAGAAAACTTTTGATGCCTGACTGTTGCATTATTTAAGGAGGGACAATTTTTCCTTTGAGAATAAGGAGTCATATTGCATTGCAAAGTAGAATCGGTTACCTGTAGCAAACACTATTCTTAGCAACATGATCTCATTTGACAACGATACAATGTCACGCTAGTAAGTCACAAAGAACACTGTACAGGAGCAACATTATACAACTATCCTAGAAGGTCAGATAATAATCTAAAACACTTCATTGGGCAGAGGGCTTTATTAATGCAAGTATGCAGAGCCTGAAATTATATAACAAAAAGGTCTTGAAATAGGCTGTTGAAACATTTGTATTGTTTTACCTGTAGATGTTTAAACAACTATATTAAAATCCAGAGATGAATTAAGGTGTTCATTAAAAAAAGCAAATAACATATCTTAGCACCTTACACTATTTTAAATAAATCCACTTTTGTAGAGTATCTCTTTAGTTTGACTCTGCATATTAATATTTGAATCAAAGTGAAAGCAGGAAATAGCTAAGGAATCTGAGAAATTGTGTTGTTGTGCCACCTGCCTGTCATTTGGAATGTGTGCTAGTTTACAGTCTTTCTAGGCAAAGGACACTCTCTAACAAAATATATATATTGCTTGACTGTAAAGATAAAAATAAAATAGCTACTAATGTAAGCATTAGCCATGTTGTGCTGTTTCCAGGACAAATGCAAACTGTAGGTCACAACAATGCAAAACAAGATAACATTGCATTTTCCATTTGTAAGCAAAAGATGGTAAGATTTTATATATATATATATCCTATTGTCCCACCCCAGGAGCTCAGAGCTCCTACATTTTATTCTCATAACAACCAATAAGGTAAACTAAGCTGTGATGTTACAATCCTAAAGTCACTCATTCTTTGATGCCTTTTCAGTGCAGTTTGCGGCTGAGTGAAGAGCTGAATGTATGCCCAAGTTCTAAATCTAACATTCTAGTTGCTGCACCACACTGAGTTTCAGTTGAGGGCACACTTCACTCCATTCTCATGTGTATCTTCAAACCTGTGTTCATGTGTCTCCAAAATACTTCTTTTCCAAATTATATTTGATATGCACAAGTTCCTCAAGCCCAGGATTGGGGGACTCAGTTCTGTGGCAGACCACGTGTTTTGCATGCATGGAGTTTTGGGTTCAGTCTCTGGTATCTTGGCCCAAGAAAGCAGAAAACAGCATTCAAATTGCAAGTAAGCCAAACACATAATAGTAATTTATTTGTATTTTAAAAATACTTTTATTATTATTATTTTTTTATAAATATTTATTAAGGTTTTTAAATATAAATGCACATAATAAACAATCTTACTTCTTTTACAACAATTTCAACACTTCTTTGGACTCCCTCACGTCTCCCGCTCCCATTTACATCGTTAAAAATTTTTTCCAAACAAATTATCAACTTGTTTGCAATCTCATGTCCACTCATTCAAATATAATCTAGCACTTCTTCCAAAAAATTTTATATTTTCTTTAGTCTCACTTATCATCAAATTTAGATCTAGTTTAGTGGTGACCAGTTTTTTATAATCTAGCATCCTTCTTAACATTCAACCAAATTACAATGTTTTTGTAGATACATCTTGAATTTCTCCCAGTCTTCCTCCAATTTCTCTTCTCCCAGATCACGGATTCTGCCGGTCATCTCGGCCAGTTGCATATAGTCCATCAGCTGCATCTGCCACTCTTCCAGTGTGGGTAGATCTTGGGTTTTCCAGTTTTTTGCGACGAGAATCCTTGCTGCCGTTGTTGCATACATGAAAAATGTTCGATCCTTCTTTAACACCTTCTGGCCGACAATATTTTAAAAATACTTTTAATCTTAATAATCTGGATTTCTGGTATTAAAGGGGTTGGCAAATTGCCCTTCTTGAAGAGATATCTCCTACGTATACGTATCTAAAGGGCAGAGCTCAAATTTGACCTATGGCACTTTTTTGACCTATGACACTTTTTGACCTATGACACTTTTTTGACCTATGACACTTGGTAACACTATATACAAATGTCTGGATCATTTAAGACTATAGAACTTTTATTCTCAGTATGATGGAACTCACTGGTGAAGAATACAGTACTTTTTTTTAAAAAAAAAAATCTTATTTGTAAAGGGAATCTTTGTACGAGTTAATAATTTATTATCCTGTTAGAGCTCATCTGTATCTTTGTACTTCTGCCCTTCCAGGGCTGTGACACTTTACTGTTTCAATTTTTGATTTCTGTCTTTCTTTTATGCTTTGTTATGTTGCAAGACTCTTTTCTGTCCTGCCCCCTCCCCTCCTGCAACAGACCCACCAGGGAAGAAGGGGTGAATGAAGATCTACAGCAGGAAGAAGGGTGGGAGACCAGCAGCTCCTCTTATTCCTTAATAGGCCACTGTAGACTGGGGAGGGCTGCCAAGGAAGTGGCAGATCTGGCCTCCAAGAAGCACGTGGCAGCAGCTGAGGTGGCAGCAGTGGGTGATGCATTTCTTGGAGGCTGGATGTGCTGCCTTCTGTCACCCGAGGCAGTAATTCACCTTGCCTCATGAGTGGGCCAACCCTGAGATTAAGGCTCCAGTCCTAGCCAGCCCCACATTAATTCAGTAGGTCTTACTTATGAGATGATGTTGGTTATGGTTGTGCTGTGACACAGATCTGTAAATGGTGATTGTCATAGTAACTGTGGGCAATATCTTTAGGCAGTGGGCAGCTTAAATCTGATTTTGCAACCCGATCCCGAATATGTTTGCTCAGAAGTAATCCCCATTGATTTGATGAGGTTTATCTCCAGGTTAAGCGCGTTTCGGATTGCAGCCCTAAATTGGGAAATTATTTCCTAATGTAATTCTGGAAGAGCCTAGCCTCCCACAGACGGCGGAAGATATTATTATTATTATTTTCTTATTTAAAACCCACATCCCCGAGTGTCTAAACCCGGTTTTTGGGGGGGTGGGGGAGGAGTGCACATCTTGCTGAGCTTGACGCCGCGGGGTGGGGGCGCCCTGAAGCCGGGCGCCTCTTGCCCGTACCAAAGATGGTTCCGGCGGCGACACGAGCGGCATCACGTGGGGCCAGAGGCGGGAAGGGCCCTGTGGGCCCGGGCGCCTCTCTTCGCTCTGTGCAAGCGGCGATGGAGAAGTTTGCCAGCCCGGGCAAAGGCAACGGCCTGCGCTCCTCGAAGGCGGTGAAGCCGGGAGAGCTGCTGTACCGCGCGGAGCCCTTCGCTTACACCGTCAGCAAGAAGCGCCTGGGAGGCGTGTGCGAGCGCTGCCTGCGCAGGTATTGGCTGGGCTTCCCGAGCTCCGCGTCCCTCGCCGGGTCGCCCGCCCGCTCGCCCGCTCTCTCTGCCTTCTTGGGCTGGGCGGCGCTGCCTTGCTGCGAACATTTGCGTAGCGCAAGGCATGGTATTCATGCGCCGCAGCTCCCTTCCAGCACCGCCTTTCCTTGCTGCGGCTGTGGAGTCTCTTGCCCGTCAATACAGCAGGCAAAGGCGAATTGGCTGGAAGTGGGTGGGGCGGGAAGTGGTCCTGGCAACGCGGTGAAGTGTAGCTGCTGTCTCTGGGTGGACTTATCCGGCCCTCTATTATTACTACTACTACTACTATTACTCTACTACTACTACTACTACTACTACTATTACTACTATTAGAATTTATATACCGCCCTATACCCAGAGGTCTCAGGGCAGTTCACAGAATAAAATCAAAATATAAAAGCCAATGCTTCAATGCTTCTTAAATTAAAATTTTAATGAAATGTACAAGACTGCTGATGTTTTAAGAACTGCACAGAAGTCTTCTTGCTTTGGATACACTTCTAAGTTACCAGTGAACTAACAAATTCACTGGTAATTTCTTTTGAGCAATATTTTTTAATGGTACAATCTGCTAGCAAGCCAATATTGCAATGTATACAGCTTTTGGCTGTTAAAACACCAACTTGGAATGTAAGGAAATAATTTAAAAATGGGAAATCTTTAAATATTAATTCTCAAATATTTTACGATGATTTCAGAAATATGGGAGAGAATAGTTATTTACTATATACTGTTCCTTAGTATAGGGCATAAACAGAAGTGGTCCTGGTAACACTGTGAAGTGTAGCTGCTGTCTCTGGGTAGACTTAAACCTGGCGCAGTATTACTATTTCTTCTTCTTCTTCTACTACTACTACTATTCAAATTTATATACCGTCCTAAATCCAGAGGTCTCAGGGCAGTTCATAGAATAAAATCAAAATATAAAACCACAAAATACATAAATTAAAAAAACAACAACCACTCAATAACCCCTGCCCCCCAAAAAACCACCAACCACATTTTAAAAGGACATGTAGGATGTCAATCAAATCCACCAAAGGCCTGGTTAAAAAGGAACAGTATGCCTCATGCATAGACTGAGGCGGCCGCCTGGTATTGGAAACTTGCCACAGCCACTGAGACAGTAGTCATCCTCCTCATGGGGTGGGTTTGCATTTTGGCCAGATAGGCACAAATTTAAGACCAATCTGTGCGCCCTGTAAGTTGGACTTCAGCTCTCATCAGCCCCAGAACAGCCAGTGGTCAGGGATTATGGGAACTGTATCCCAAGGATATGAAAGGCCAAAGGGTAACCACCCTTATTTTTAAGATGTGATGATGAAACAATGGGCCTCTCCTTACAAGATTATTCAGCACTTGGTGGCTTGTGGCAGGATGATGGAAGTGACTCAAGTGATGAAGAGTGTGAGGTGATATGAAAGTGCTCTTGTGTGGTATTAGATTTGTGATGGCACGTTTATACACGCAAGCTATGACTTGAGACATGCAAGTGTTTCATCCTATGATTTTTGAAGAAGTGATTTCGTAGCTTCTCCAAAGCTTGCCCTCCACTTCCCTCTCTATTCCTTTTGAGTCATACTGCATAGCGAGCCTGCAGGTAAGGGACTGTCTGTAATCCCTTAATAGCTGTACAGGGCTTAGAAGAAGTTAGGCATTTCATAGATGTTAAATAATAATGTCTTTCACACCTGTTGAGAATGGTGGAATGGAAGGGCAGTGCAGATTCTGAGGGGAAAAGCTCACCCGCACATATGCAAGTTGTGGAGGTAAATGCCACAAGATTGTTCATTAGCTAAAATTTCAATTGGAGTACCACCAAAAGGGCCATGCTAGTTTATTTCAGCATTGTCACTGACTAGCACTGACTGGTCTTTCCCAATGACATTTGGCAGGTGTCTCCTATTTGTTTTGTAGCCAAATGTGTAACCACAAGTTGTTCATAATTTGAAAAGCATTTTTTTGGTCACTCAAATCTCTGTTCATATTTCAGCCATTCAGATAGTTTCACTGGTGATCACCCACTGCCCTCATTTCTCCACATTATTCTCTTCTCTTCCTGTTGTTATTTCCCTGCTGTTTACTGTGTCTTTCTTGCTGTAATAAGTTAAATGGTCTCAAATTTTTAGGTCAGACTCAAATTTATTTACCTTTACCACAGTTGTTCCAGATGACGGACCAATAGAATTTAAGAAGGTGCCAGATATTGAGTTAGACTGATGTATCCATAAGTTTTATTATTTTGGCTATAAGATTATTTACTAGGATTTTGTAGACTTGGAATAGCATCATTAGACATAAACTTTTGTGGCTTTGTGTTTTTGTTTCTTATAACAAATCTCCAATAGGTGGCAGTACATGAACACAAAAGGTCTATTTGTTAATACGAAAAAAAGACTTAAGCCTCTAGTTTTTAACTGCATGAATAGTCACAATGAATGCTATGTCCTGACCATACTGCAGTATGATTAAAACAAAACAAATTCCTTCCAGTAGCACCTTAAAGACCAACTAAGTCAGTTCTTGGTATGAGCTTTCGTATGCATGCACACTTCTTCAGATACACAGTGTATCTGAAGAAGTGTGCATGCACACGAAAGCTCATACCAAGAACTGACTTAGTTGGTCTTTAAGGTGCTACTGGAAGGAATTTGTTTTGTTTTGACTATGGCAGACCAACACGGCTACCTATCTGTACAGTATGATTAGTTGGTCTGCAAGGGCAGGGGAAGATTAAGATTGGGCATAAAGCTCTCTGTCACCACATTGAAAGGGATGGGCACTCATACTTAACCATTTGCTCATAGCCACCTAGTGATTGTGGTGAAATGATTTCCTTTCAAATATTGCATGATTCAGTATCACAAAAGGGTAAAATGTTTGTTTCTAGAGCTACTCTTAACTATTAAGTGGTGATAGGCTTTCTTTAAAAAAAAGTTTAAAATCTAACAACTGATATGTAAGACAATGTAACAATGTTGCTATTTGCATAGGAAATGTTTTCAGAATAAAGGTGAGTTTCACAGCCTAAAAGACATAAACTGAGCTTGCCATTTTCTCATATAAAATAAAAAAGTGGAATCTCTATACTCGATAAATATTAATATGTGCCAAAGGAAAATCCTCAACACATAAGGGAGTGGGAGACAAGAGGAAATGGCAGTAACTTAGCAAATTAGCACACACTCAGTGCTTCATTTATTTTTCTTTAAGGGTAAATTTTTATTTTTTCAAATTTATAATAAAAATAAGTGCTGCGAGGGAAAAATAGATATTAAAATATGGATAATAGCTGATGTAATATGCAGTTGCAAATTAGTTTCCATTTATTGTTCTGAAGGTAAAAGGGGGGTGTATTTTATGTAAGATCCCTGGAAGTTTTGTATTATATTATATTATTGTAACTGTACATATATAAAAATGATATTAGTTTTTGTGGCCTAGAAAAAAAAATTCTACTTATTTTGAATATTTATCTCTAATGTTTAACATATTATGTTACACATCTTGCATGGAAAACCTGTCTCAGCTTTAAGGAAGTTTTCTTAAAGGACAAAATAATTATGGGAGTTCCACATTTGTTTCCATCTTCAGATCTTTTCAGGGGATTTTCAAAATCACTTGTGGTATGATTTGAATTTGTACTATTTAAATAAAAATGTTAACAATTCCAATGTAGGTTCACATGAAGTAGCATCCTGGCTAATGTTTGGAACGTTTCTGAGAATTGTTTCAGATTTTGGAGCAGACTGGAAGCCAAAATTCCATTCACTTCCTATCTTCTTGCTGCTGCCTTAATCTGAAGTAGACCTTTTGCATCTCCCCTCCACCTCATTCCCCAGAGCTGTATGAACTCTCAGTTCAGTCAGCTTTCCCAGTGAGTTAGATATGAATGTTCTTTTACAGACACGGCTGAAAAGCATAGGGAAATAAATAAATTGTCCAGTAGCACCTTAGAGACCAACTAAGTTTGTTCTGGGTATACCCAGAACAAATTTAGTTGACCTCTAAGGTGCTACTGGACTAATATTTATTTTATTTATTTATTTTGACTGTGTCAGGCCAACATGGCTACCTACCTGTATCTAGAAGCATAGGGAAAGTAAGACATGAGGCCCTTTGTGTGCTAACTTAATCTAGTCTGATTGTAGAAGAGATCAAGGATTGTGCTAGGAAGAAAGGGTAGTTTTCAGGTGCAGATTATATTAGGTATAGATTTCCTGGACACATGCAATGTAAGGTAAATCAAGGAATCAAATGCAATAAATTTATATAACAAACATTCCGAGTTGGGCCATAAGGAGTAATTGGTGGATCAATTAAAGCACTATTTGTTTAGATGGGAGCTTAAGCACATACCTTTTACTTTTGTGGTACGTTGTAATAGTAAGGAGCAGAGTTTTTGTAATGTCCGGAGTCTAACATTACCTGATTTCATATTTGCTTCTGTTGTGAATTTTCATTTATCTTCACAGTTGGGGAGTCTTTTCATTATAGTTTTGATGTATTTATTTTTATCCTTAAATATATTTTCCATGGCTTAAACACCTCCTGTTTCAGTAACGGTCCTTTAGCAATTTCAATGCTAACAATGGCCTTTTCAAAACATGTGTTCCTATTTATAATCTCTCTTCCTCTTATCGTTCTGACCCATGCCTCTCCTGCTGTCAATTAATTTTGTTCTTGTTTGTATCACACACCCAGTTGTATCATGTCCTTGCTTTCAAAGTCCTACATTATTCAGAGTCTCTTTACATCTTGGATAGGATATCTTTATGCTTTGTTTTGATTTATAATCTGCCTGGAGTATAAATATTCTTCGCAACAGTTTTCTGAAAATTGGTGTATATTACAATTTGTGATTTGGGATACCCAAGTATGACAGCTTGTTGTGGTTTAGATTCCATAGCTAATAAGGATAGCTTTGAGTCACTTTTGTAGTTATAAATGCACATAAACAGCCAGAGCGTGTTATATCTCAGACTGATAGATAGCCGAAAGCTTGCTGTAATAGCTCCATTCTATATTACAGAACAAGGCTATCTCTAGCTTCCAAGATTGGTTCTTTTATATGTTGTGAGCCTTGGATCAATACAGCCAGTTATAGTAAAGTGTAATTTCCTCCCTACGCATAGCATGATGGAATATTTTTTTCCATTAAAGTCAACAAGTAGTGGTTTCTCTTTACTCCTTAATCTCTACTATATGTATAATCAGTTCTGGCAGAGCTATACTTCAGTTTATATAGAGTGTAAAATCTTCTACCATAAGTAGGCTAAGCTTTTAACAGTCCTTTAAGAGAAGTTATAAGGATATGGGAAATCGGTTCATGATTGAAAGTCAACAGGGGATATGATGGTATTGCATAAGATGTGGTTTGCTCCCATTTCCTGCTGTAAGCAGAGGTGGCTGTTACTCTAATGCAGGTGAGGGGAATCGCTGGATGCAACTCCTTTGCTAGGAAGTTCCAATAAATTTGGTGGGACTTTTGAATAATTGGTTTCAGAATCAGTCTTGTGTCTCCTTGCAGTACTCAGACCTTTCTGACCTAGGTTTGTTACGGAGCTGTCCACTTGATTGGAAGTGGGGGTGGTTGACAGTTGCCTTGCCTTGGGTAAGTGGATCCCTTTTGCAGTGGCTAAAGCCTCACCCTTTGCATGGTTCTGCAGTCTAGGTCATCTGTGTACAGTACACATTGGTCTGTAACTGGTATTCCCTCCACAAGACTTGCATCAAGTTCAAGCTGGGGCATACTTCATAAAATCCTGGTGGCCCATTCTCCCTTGCAATGTAAAAAGGTAAAGGGACCCCTGACCATTAGGTCCAGTTGTGACCGACTCTGGGGTTGCGGCGCTCATCTTGCTTTATTGGTCGAGGAAGCTGGCATACAGCTTTCGGGTCATGTGGCCAGCATGACTAAGCCGCTTCTGGCAAACCAGAGCAGTGCACAAAAAAGCTGTTTACCTTCCCGCTGGAGCGGTACCTATTTATCTACTTGCACTTTGACGTGCTTTCGAACTACTAGGTTGGCAGGAGCAGGGACCGAGCAACGGGAGCTCACCCCATGTACTCCTGGATAAAAACCTTGCCAGTCTCTCTTTCACCGAAACATCTCTCCAGCTTCTTTGACCCACGTTAGCATTCTGCACTCAAGCATACCTTACAAACACAGGCCTGAAACTGTACAGAGGAAATGTGAGTGGATACCAGTGGAATGTTTTGAGGGAAATCCCTCCTATTCTTTCTCTGATACAAATTGCTCTCTCCTGAAGGCACTTTGGTCTTTGTTAGCTTGCTGGAAATAGGGAATTTATTTTACAATAAATAAATTTATTTTACAATATTTGGATGATACCTTTCATGAGGGAAATCTTCTGTTCCCTGACGATCTGCCTGGAGGTGTTTTCAGAAGTGGCTTTGAGTCTTATCTGTTAAGACAGGGCACTCCAACTTTTCATACCAACTGGCCACAAGAGTACATTGACCTGGAACCCATGAGCTGCACAATACCTTGTCGTGGTCTGGGGGGGGGGCAAAGCCAAAATCTGACACCTCTCCAGCCCTGTGCTGCCTTCACAAAGCTGGTTAAGCGAGGCTCATAGCTTTGGAAAGGAAGCACAAAGCTCTGGCAGGGTCCTAGAGCCCTTTTACCTCCTCCCCAAAGCTGGGAAAGCACAATGGGAAGGAGCTTCTGTACCTGAGCTACATCCACCACATCAGAGGTGGGAAACTTTTTTCAGCCTGAGAGCTTCATCTCCTCCTGGGTGATTCCAGGGGCAGAGACAGAGGCAATAATGGGTGGGGCAACAAATGTAAATTTTACTTTTGTACAGTACTCTCTCAGTTCTCTATCCTCCATCCTGGAGAACAAGAGGAGTTGTCAAAGTTCAAGGACACGTTCTAGCAGGGCAAAAACACTCCAGGAATGTGAAAGTGTGTGGCCTGGGGAAGAGTGCCAGGGGCCAGATAGAGTGCTCTGAAGGGAGGCATTCAGCTCCTGAGCTTGAGGTTCCTGCCCGCCCTTGCACTGTATCCATGGATATTGCATGTAGATCTGAAATACTGGAGGGTGTTCATATGAATTAATGCATCTCTCTACAACAAAGAACTCATTTTTTCAAAAGACAAACCCTGTGTATGTAGTAAGGCGGCATGCAAAGGTTAGTGCTCTTCTTCCTGACATCCAGTTTCTTGTCTCCTACCTACCTAAGGTGAAAGTAAGGTTGATTTGGAGAAGAAACAGCACCACCTCATTCATTGCAGCAGCTGTTCTGGAAAACCTTGCCCCATGAGGTTCATTCAGCCTTTCGCCAGCATTAGAATTTTTATTTTTATCTTTTCCAGCCAGCTTTTCATTTGTCATGCTGATCTGGTTTTAATGGGAAACGATGTTTTATCTGATGTGCTTGACCTTGTCAAGTTTGTTTGCTGATCTGCTTTTAATATGTTATGGATATATGTTGTTTTTGTTTTTGTATTGTTTATATTTTTATCTGTTGATTTTAATTGGTGTAATACACGTGTGTTAGAAAGGCAGGCTATCAGTTCTTATGTACCTAAATAAACAAATGGTCAATTATTTTGATCTGAAATGTTTGATCTGTAGAGTGGCACAGTTTAATGGAAAATTAATCAGACATAGTATTATTGCAGGTCTAAGAAAAATGTTTGAAAAGACAGTATTTTATAAACCCTAAGTTGGGGTGGCCAATGAGGTGCCCTCCAGATGACTACAACTCCCATCAGCTAGTGGTCAGGAACTATAGTCCAAAACGCCGGCTATATTTCAATGTGCATTTACACAATTCCACATGTTGGGTGAAACAGTGGTCCTGAAAGCAGACTGGCTGTTTCTTTAAATTAAAATACCTGTTTCCCAGCTGCAACAGGTATTGCTGCTAAAATGGGAGAATATCCAAAGAATCAGAACTAGCGTTTTGTCTGCGACAAGAATACAGTCAGTTCAATTGTTTGTCGAAGATAATTTTTATGGTAGAAATCAAGACCTCAGTCAAGCTTAGTGCTGGTGTTTTGCCTGCTCCCCTTAGTATTCCACCTGGAATTGCCAGGTAAGCATTTGGGAGGGAGACAACACAGATAATACAGGAGAAGGTCAGAGCCAGACTGGCTCACTCCTGAAGGACAAATTAAGCTCACAGTGAAGGAATGGTGCCTGGCAGATTGTCAAATGTTTGATGATGTAGCTTTTTGGCTAATAGATGTCCATTCAAACAGTTTGGATATTGCAAGTAGATGGCATGCGAGCTCCCATGAAAGGTTTTATTTCCTTGGCAGTCATTTTGATTGAATTACCCTAAGTATTTGCTGTGGATAATCCCTTGTTTTATGTCTTGATAAGCCAATGCTGCTTAAATTAAATTTTTAATGAAACATGTCAAAGATTGCTGATGTTTTAAGAACTGCACAGAAGTCTCCTTGCTTTGAATACACTGGTAATTTCTTTTGAGCAATATTTTTTAATGGTACAATGTGCTAGCAAGGCAGTATTGTAACGTATACAGCTTTTGGCTGTTAAAATACCAACTTGGAATGTAAGGAAATAATTTAAAAATGGGAAATCTTTAAATATTAATTCTCAAATATGTTGTGATGATTTCAGAAATATGGGAGAGAATAGTTATTCACTATATACTGTTCCATAGTATAGGTAATAAACAATGATGTTAAATTACAGGAAGGTAGATTTCATTTACAATATTATCCTTAATGGTAAGAGCTGTTCAGCAGTGGACAGCTACTAGGGAATGCTACAAACCTCTGTTACTAGATGTGGGAAGATAAAATGAAGTGGGAAGATAAAATGGTCTACCTGATAGATGTGGGAAGATGTGGGAAGATAAAATGGTCTACCTGATATCTTTTCATCTGGTAAATGCTGGTTAACTTGTACTCAGTTTTGAAGTTTTCTAATTGTATAGGCAATTATTTCTTCTATCTAAACGTGGGGTGAATCTGGAGCTAACTTAATGCTGAAATCATTACTAATTATAAAAAAAATGCACGTGAACCTTTTGGGAGAGGTTGAAATGCTGTCACTTTAGATTAATTATAGCGTCACAGGAGTTAGTAAGTGTCCCTGTTAATGTAATGTTTTTGCAGATCTATATAAAATTTGCTTCCCAATGTTTTGTCATATTTTTGCCTGCAAGGGCCATATGTGTTAGCAGATGTGGGGGGGGGGCCACATAGTCAATGGATGTAGCTTGAGGTGGTGGGAAGCATGCTTTACACACACACACACACACTCAGAGAGAGAGAAAGTGTGTGTACAGGCTTGTGGCCACCAAATATTGTTGCCCCTGCAAGCAACCCAGCCAGGGTTGATAGCAGTTGCTGTTCCACTACATTTGGAGGGCCACAAGTTCCTCAATCTTGATCTAGTGCATCTGAGAAACAGAACCCAGAAAACAGGACTGTGCAAGTACGTGCTGACTTAATTCTTCAGTGCTCTGATAGTGTGTGGAGAAAGTTAAGGAGGCTGTCACCTGGAAGGGAGTTGAAAGAGGTTCAAACATGCTTCTTATTCCACCCACTAGGATCACCCAAAGACATTCTAATCAACACCATCGTGATGTTCCAGACTGCACGCTCTCATTATCTCCTACATAAGTGGATGGTTGCCATCCATTCCTCTGAGGACTAGTAAGGAGATGAACTTGGGGACACTATTATTTGCAGGGTACATAAAACTGTATTGGGTGCAACTATCTTATGCAATTGATCTGTGCTTCTCAACCAAGTTGGCTAGCTCAACAATATTTCAACAGACATATCCAGGTTCTTCTCTAGTGTCCTTATTCCCTTAGTAAGTTATTTTCGTTAGATTAAGGGCTTCAAGGCTTGCCCATGTGGAACAACTCTCCTGCAGGCTAATTAATTATTTCACTTCTCTTTTTTATTTTTTGCTTTCCTTCACATATAAATTAATAATTATCATATCTGCCTGTACACACTCTTTATTGCTCATGTAAATATGGGTGCTGATAGTAGGTTTATTTAATATTCAGCCATGCATGTATGCATTTAGTTTTTAATTGTAAAAATAACTGGTAGTATGTTTTCATTAGAGAGCAGTAGACATTCATTCTTAATTGCAATAGTAAGCATTTTCCATAGTCATAAGTAAATTACAATTTAGTATCGGTTTTTTAAATTGGGTTTTTTTCAGGCATTTTAAGCACTGGTCTATTTTCTGTTCCAAATGTGCAAAAGCTTAAAAGATAATAATACAGAATTGCTTGTGCTGAGTATGTCCCTGTGTCCCTTTTGCTATAAATTCTTTGAGGCATGAAATAGCCTGCCAGTTGTCCATTGCATTCGCACTTCGATAAATGGATATCAATTTATTGTAGCCACAAATTGTAATTAATGCATGATATCATTTCTCAGAATATTTGCTTCTAAGACAGTTTGATTTAATATGTTCAGTAATATGCTAGACTAAATTCCTCCCCCTCTCTTTTCAGTGGGGGTATGAATTCTTTTTTTGCACCTTCTTTTATGGTAATTGATATGGAAACTTGCCTTGACTGGAACCACATCAGACTAGGAGCCGAGGCTTATGATAGTCACTGTAGAGCCAGGGAGGATGCCTGGTATCAGTTTAGTTGGAGTCTGTCTTTAGTGATCTTATGATGGGTAGTCAGAAGACACATGTTTAGCATATAACAAAAGAATAAAGGCAATAGCAAGCTGCTATGCTATATAGGCCTCTGGAACTCTGGAAAGATTTCAGCAGGTGCAACTTCTTCTGCTTTGTTTTATCTGAACTTTTATGCTTGGGGGTCAGTGGTACAGCATTTTCCCTATATTGTACACTACATTTAACAAGCAAGGAGTTGCACATTTGAATACTCCTCTACGGAAATATAACCTTACCCCTACAAAGAGAAAATGAACCTAATGTATTTCAGAGGAAAAGATTCAGCTTGGTCTCTCACTAATAATGTTATTTTTGTGTCCATCTATGTAGCGAGTTGTTTTCATCAGGGAGCTTTTAAATATACAACCCTATACCCCCCTGTTAATAATACAGAGTGTGCCTATGAGGATATTCAGACTGCTTTCCCCCTAACCACTGAGCAACTGCAGCCTCCCCTTTCTCCAGCCACTTAGAATTAAGAAGCTGGACTTACACAGTAATGGCATATTTTCTGCACAGATGAAAGTCCCACAACCTCTCACTTCAGAAGTTATTAGAAGGAGAGATGAGAGAGCCCGCTGTGAACCATCTAGCCTGGTGAGAAAAACCCATCTCTTCTGTACTGCATTTCAATCATGCCGTAGCTCATTGGGCTTCAGTAAGACCGGAACAAGTAGTGTGGGATACCTTTAATTTTTTTTACCCATTAACATTTATGTTTTGCTCTGTGTCTGTGATATATTAAGTAATATTCAATTCATCATTTGTTTCCTGAATTGCTATTGCTATTGATTACTGTATATATTAGATTCATATGCTTTGAAGCAAACTGTTTTTCAGATGTTTTGTATTTTGATAATTCATTGATGATGTCAGCGTCTTTTGGTCACACTTCACCATGGGCAAATGGCATATGAATAAACTTAACAAACATTTTACCACCCTCTCCATCCACTCCTCATTTTCTTCTGGCAACTCTTCACAAAAAGCGTCATTTTTCTTTCCACAACTCTCCTTCCATTCTTGTTAAAGGCAAGCTGCCTTTGCTTATTCCCCACCCCCACCCCACCCCTGTCTTATCCTAAATAATTGGTGTCAACCGGAGCTCAGCCTTATACCAAGGTTGAGACCTGGAACATGGGATGAAAAGTACCTCTGAGCATGCACTTAGTACCATTTCCTTACCACTGAATCTGCAATCTTGTGTCTCTTCACATACTTAGAAACATGCCTAGCCTTGCACTTTCAGTATAAGCATATATTGAACCTCTCCTAGTCCACTTCTGGTTGTCCAACCCTTTTGTTTCAGTAACCAGAAAAGAAGTCTTAAAGCCATAACATTGCGATGAAAGAAGACATTTTTTAAAATGATATTTTAATAGATACAAGACTGAATAAAACAATTCCCTTGCTATTCATGCTTTCCACCCTCTTTCCACTTCAGCTTTTCATTGCAGCAACCAGCAATGTATTTGGGGAAAGCAGTGAATGTTAGTCAATATCACCCCATTTACATGTGATGCTAAGTTTTTGGGAAGGAAGGTTGATAAGGAAAAATAATCAAATGTATTTAGAAGAAAATGTTTTGCCCATTACTTGGTTTGCCTCAAATCATATTGCAACAATTTATGTGAAAATCATAACGTCTGGTGTCAGAGTAACGATGTAGGTATCAAAAATATGGAGCTATGCAAACCAACTTGCTTAGCATGCCTGTACTAGGCTTTAGTTACCATTGGCATTTATAGTTCAACTCTCAAAAAAGTAGTTGCTTCCTGAAAATCATCTTCAAAGAGTCAGGTTTCTCCGGTATGTTGTTATAAACATGGAATTTTATATTTCATTTGATAAAAGTATTTACAAATATTTATCTATGTGTATCTATGTTTATTACTGTGGGCCTGTTGAAAAGTAGTTGTTCTGTAGCTGAAAAATTGCCACTGAAAATACACCATTGTTTTGTGTTACTAGGCCAATATAATGTAAGGTTGAAAACGGGTGTTGGAAATCAATTTGCAATTTGATGAGCTTTGACTACAAAACCCTGTACACTGATTACTTCTGATCTCAGTGTTTTGGGCAAGCATTCACATAAAATGTGACATAAACATTATGGGGAAAACATTAATTTGTATTCACTTTGTTGTAAAGAAAAGGGTGTTTTGCATAATTGTCTGATTGACAGTTCAGTCACATATAGAACTTTGAACTGTTATCTTACAAACATGCTAGATGTAAATAAATTGTGGTTTATTAGCTTTGTGCTGCCTACACTTGTGATGTTATTTAAGCTAGCATTTGGTAAGCATTGGAAATTGCACAGGAAAATTCTATTACCTGAGTTAGCAGTGGATGCTTTCAATTCTGTTTGTTTGGTGCTTTAAATGATGGAAATTTATATAAAAAATTATATTAATTTATATTAAAAATACTCTCTAGAAATTCCAGTAAAGTGGCACTGGCTACCAAATTGTTTCTGGGCTTAAGACCAGGTGTTGATTATTATCTTGAACCCTATATGGTCCTATACACATAGGAATATATTAACTTCTTTCTAGAATAAATCCAAGCATTCTCCTCCTACCTTCATTAATTGATAAACTCCTGGTACCTTTTCTCCTTCACTATAGCAGGTGGGGTGTGGTCTGATAGTGCTGCTTTTAGGAGCCACAGTATGGGCAACTCCCCATTTAGGCAGCGGTTACTTTCTGGCTCCCTGCGCACAGAAGTGAAATGCGTGTAAATGGAGAGCACCCTGCTGCTCCTCCAGTTTGCAAGGAGACCTTCCCTGGAGTCCAAAGGAGATGTCTTCCTCGGGCTGGAGGTGCAGCAGGGCTTTGTTGAGGCTCTCCAGGTATCCTCCCCCACTTCCAGGTTTCTGGCACGCAGTGCATATGTGCAGTCGTGCATGACTTGAACATGCGTAAGTGGAGGGGATGCCTGTATAACAGTATATAAGGGGGAGCTGGACCGCTGGTGAAGAGGCTGATAATGATGATGAAGAAGATGATGATAATAATAATAATAATAATAATAATAATAATAATAATAATTTATTTAAACCCCACCCATCTGGCTGGGCTTCCCCAGCCACTCTGGGCGGCTTCCAACCAAATATTAAAATACAGTAATACATCAAACATTAAAAGCTTCCCTAAAAAGGGCTGCCTTCAGATGTCTTCTAAAAGCTTGGTAGTTGTTGTTCTCTTTGACATCTGGTGGGAGGGCGTTCCACAGGGTGGGTGCCACTACCGAGAAGGCCCTCTGCCTGGTTCCCTGTAATTTGGCTTCTCGCAGTGAGGGAACCGCCAGAAGGCCCTCGGCGCTGGACCTCAGTGTCCGGGTAGAATGATGGGGGTGGAGACACTCCTTCAGATATACTGGACCGAAGCCATTTAGGGCTTTAAAGGCCTAGCTGACATTTGCCCCTTTCCCCATTAAAAAGGAGTGAACAAGTGTAGATACTGATTCACATCATCGTGGCCTTTGGATCTTACAGCTGAATGGCTTGACTTTTATAAACTGTTCGCCAAGAGTAATACAAAGATTCTTGGTTAACATTATAGTGGGTGATGTAACTCACTTCATTTGCTCTTCAGTTCTAATGTTGAGTGGAATTTGGAAGTGGCCATAGCCATAGATCATAATTTTTATTTGTCTTCAGCTGACCTTTAAAATATATTTCTCCATTAAACATGTAGTTTACAATGTCTAGGGCTAACGTGTAACATAGCTTGCTGTCTACACAGCCATAACATTTCTTCTCAAAGTGAACATGTGCAGAATTTATTAATCTTATCAAAAAGCCTGAGAAGTGTATAACATGGAGTTATTTTGTAATAATATGCTAGATAATAATATTCAATATACAGTATTTTCAGTTTTAAAAAATATGCAACTTTGTGTTCAGTGTAAGATAAATCTAAAATTTGGCCAGTAAAGGAATGAAATAAATAATGGGAGGTTTGAATAACCAGGGAGACATCGCTGTTGTAGAAGCTGAGTGTCTAAGAAGGGAGACCATCAAACCATATGTAGACATACTTACAAACAGGACCAGGAATGTTTTATTTTTATGCATGTTCACCCCACATTTGCATTCAGATAACATGTACTATCTACATATGAATTCTGATATCCCCTTCCTCTTTGCTTCTTCATCCCCTTCCAGGTGGGTTGCTCACTCCCCTCCCTGCCCGAAGCACTGTTAATGAGTTTACCCACTCCCATTTTTTGTGCTTTGTGTGCTCTCTCCCACACATCATTGTCTTTTTTTTAATGGAAAAGCAGCTCAGGGGAAAAGCAAGATGTGGTGACACAAGTCCCCAATCATTCAGCAATGTGCATAGCCACTTCTGTCGGAAACTTCACAGAACTTGTTTGTTTCTAAGAAGCATATATGTCTGATAAAAAATGAGGATGTAGTTCTGCAGCAGCTTGAGCACTCTGTGTGCATCTGTGTTCAGTTGTAACTGCTCTGAGTTTTCTAAAGGAGGACCAGTTAGAAATATAATAACTAAAACATGTCCATCATTCTTAGCAGTAAAGGCAAATCAGAAATTATAATTGGCTCTTAAAAGGACACCCATTGCTATATTTTAAAGGCAAATACACTTTAAGATAAAAGCTTCATGCACTGCAGATTGATGTCAAGCAAGCAAGCAAGCAAGCAAGCAAGCAAACGACTATTTGAATAACAGAATAAAGGGTCACTTTAAAAATTCAGAATGTATATTTGTGATTGGGGGTGTTGATTCAGGAATCTGTTGTAACAGAATTTGCAGAGACAAAGATAATTAAATTTCCACAGAGGTCATCCTGGAGCTGTATTATCTAACTGGCCAGTTGTCAAATATATGACTTAGGTTTCTGTTATGCTCTGTTGAACTAGCACCTTTCACTTATTGATTGCTGATGACATGATTCATTTGACAGCGGTTTCTATGCACTTTTCTAGGGCTTGTTGAATCTGTCCAAGTCTTTAATTTTCAAGGTGATATTAAGTTCATAATAAATTCTTCAAAATAACAACTGTGGAATTTGTTTTGCAAAGCAATGCATTGGTTCGTAAAATGTTGCTCATGCAGACTATTTTTAGTGATATTTGTTCCCTTTTAAATCAGAAAAAAAATGTTTTCTGAAGCGGTACAGTCATACCTTGGTTCTCAAACGGAATCCATTCTGGAAGTCCATTCGACTTCTGAAAACGTTCAAAACCAAGGTGTGGCTTCCAATTGGCTGCAGCAGCTTCCTGCACTCAATTGAAAGCCGCGTCAGCCGCCTCGGACATTGGGGTTCCAAAGAACATTTGCAAACCGGAACACTCACTTCCAGGTTTGCGGCATTCTGGAGCCAAAATGTTTGAGTTGCAAAGCGTTTGTGAACCAAGGTATGACTGTATTTCAACACTATCCAATCTTGTTAGGTTGCTGCACTTGTGCCCAACCCATCATCATAAAAGGGAACTAAATCTCTCATTAAAAGAGAGTGTTGCACAGTGATAGGTTCTTTCTTTGAGCAGCTACTTTGTATAGGCCAGTTGCAGACAAAGACCTTGATCACATTCCACTTTAAACCAGGGATGGGGAACTTATGGCCCTCCAGATGTTGTGGACACAGGGAGCTGTCTGATACTGAGTCAAACCATTGGTCCATATAGCTCAGTATCGTCTGTGCTGATTTACAGCAGCTCTGCAGGGTTTCAGGCAGGAGTGTTCGACTAATATTTTATTTGGGTACCATATATTGCTCCATGATTTAGTGGTCTGAGGCAGTGGGGTTGACCGAGGTTGAAGGGGAAAATATATGTGCTGCTGCTGGAGGCCAGAATCTATATTAGAGTTCAGAAATACATTAATCTGCTTTGTATATAATCTTCATAAATGCTACTGTCAGTTCTCTGACTGGTCTGATTCTTAAGGCAAAGCAGTATCATCCATTTTATTTAGAGCAAGCTGATAGCAAAGCAATTATCAGCAAGTCATTTGGTTATGAAGATTGTTTCATAAGCCAGGGAACCAGAAAGAAGCGCACTGTACAAAAAGGTACAAAAATACCTTTTTGTATTTTTCTAGGCCTTTTTGCCTTTTTTCTTTGTGCTTGTCTTTCTTTTTAAACTCACTTGTTATTGGGATAGTGAGTAGTCGCACTATGTGTTCTTTTTTTTCTTTTTTTTCTTTTTGTTTTTCCTTTAAATGTTTTTTCGTCTTTTCTGCTTTGATGAAGTTTGTGTTATGTTAAAAGTTACTTAATAAAAAGAATTAAAAAAAAAAAAAAAAAAAAAAAAAGAAGCGCACTGTAACAGATTGTGAAAGGAAACTATTCAGAATGACCACAAAGTCATTGCAGATGTAGAGTGGAGCATCTGTGCAACCTTCAGGCAGTCATTTATATACATTAGTGAAGCCATTGGTCTTAGTTTGATTTTTTTTGCTGGTATGCTAACACAAAGATTTTTTGTGCCAAATATTATTAAAATCTGTTTTGTACATCTGTCCATAAGATATTGAATTAAATAGCTAAATATATAAGGTGTGTGCATTTCTGCTCTTTGGAAGTAAGGTCACTATATGAATTTCCAAAACAAGTCTTTCACAGAAATGCTTTGTTTGTTCTTTGTTCTTCCACAGGCTTTCCTCTTATCAAAACGATTCTCCTTTCCTTACCTACAAAGAAATTTATACATATGCTTTTCTTGTTGCCGTTGCCTCTATCATTCTTCTCTCCATCTGTTGTTTCTACCTTTATTGAAATTTAAATTATAGGTCCCTGTCTTTCTTGTTTGCTGCACGTGTTCAGGCATAAAACTAAGCTATATATCCATATTTTTAAAAAAATAGCCCGCTTTGCCTCCTCCCTTCCTCCAGCAGGGAAACAAACCACTGAGTAGCTCGGTTACCATTATGTCTGAAACAGCAAACTTGTGGCCAACCAGATGACCATGGGAAATCAGGAAGCAGAATATGAGCACAAGAGCATTCTCCCCTCCCATGGTTTCCAGCAACTAGTATTCGGAAACATTGCAAGTCTGCTATTCTGTTCTGTTCTATTCTATTCTATTCTATTCTATTCTATTCTATTCTATTCTATTCTATTCTATTCTATTCACTTCAATTTATGTACTGAAGTGGTGGGAAACCTGATGCCATCTGGAAGTTGTTGGACTACAACTCCCATCATCCATGACCAGTGGAGGCCAACAACATCTGGAGGGCCACAGATTTCCCAGCTCTTATGGCACGGTACACATGAGAGTGCAGTGTCCTCTAAATACATGCACACACACACACACACACACACACACACACACACTGTCATCCTTGACAGTGTCTATCCTTTTTCCTTAACAACAGCAGTAATAGCTCAGTGGCCGAGAATCTTTTCCATTTCCTTTTTTCTTACCCAGTTGTGCTCACCTGTTGTTTGTTCTCGAAATTAAATGCTTCCAAAAGTGATACTATGTTGGTATTTCATTAACTCCGCGGACCACAGCATGGCTCTTGATTCAGACCATTTTCTTGCAAAATGGATTGTTGGTACGGGTTAGTGAAAACCTCTGGTTTGTTCTTCATCCTTGACCAGTGAGCGAAAGCTTGCCATAGCTAATAGAAAATAAAATATATTTTCTCTTTATTGTGCAGAGCGTAATTCTGTGGCTGTCAAGCTGAACCAAATCTTATTTCACTGAAAACCCACTCTATAAACTGCTGGAGGATGATTAAAGGCCCATGTCTTCTGGGCTCAAGGCAAAAGGCAATTTGGCTCAGTGATGAACATGTAGTTATTTTTCAAACCTAAAATACAATTTTAACTAATTGTATCTGGAAAAATCTGTCTCAAACATCCAGGAACACGCCATGTCAGGTTGGCATTTTCATACCAATTCATACTGTGCTGCAGTGCCTGTGTCTCTTTTGAAGTAACTTCAACACCAACAGCAATTTTTGAAATGGAAATGTGCTCACTGATGTGATGTGATTGGACCAACTGAGCAGGAGAGTTATTGACAATCTCTCCTCTTGTGACAGATAACAGTGACACTGTAACTCCGCTTCTTAGGATGTATATATAGAGAGACCGAGACATCAGCACAGGAGAGGCTGAGAAGCAAAGCTTAGAAGCTGGAAGAAATGCTGCAAATTGGTTTTGCAGTCGATGATGATTATTAGCCATTCAGTAGAACTTTCCCAATGTTATTTGGCTTGAAATTGTCACACCCTTTTGTGTACTGTATGTTGAATACAGTGCAATATATGGTGCCAGAGCAGGAGGTTTGCATTGTGGTACAGGATGGTTTGCATATTTAGTAGGAATAAGTTTGACCTCTCCGGGGTAGACATGCATGCACAACTTGTCCAACTGAGTTGCTCCATTTACTTCATTAGGCAGTCCAGCTGACAGAGTAATAACATTTGTTCTGAGAGACTTGCCTTTAGATCTTTACTGGGCCATAGACATGCTGAGTGGCTTGCGGAAGTTGCTTCTTTTCCATCCTTGGTTTTTTGTCTGTAAATTGAAATATTAGTAATGGTTTTCCATTCCAGGAATGAGAAATCTCAGGCACAGGGCAGAATGTGTCCCTCCAGCCTATGTAGCCTTTAGGTGTCTCTCTAGGCCTCAACCTCACCCCATGCTAGCTGGGCTTGCTCCACCACCTCCTTGAGTGCTTAACTGTGACTGCTTCATGCGGGCCAGGATGGAGTTGAGCATGTTATGTATAGATACCCCTGACTTTTGCAGGCCTGGAATGTCACATCCATTACTGGATATGCCCATTTTTTTGCTTCTGGTGCTGCCCATTCCTAGCATGCAACCCATGAAGGTTGCTCATGGGGGAATGTGACATTTGGACTGAAAAATGTCCACCATCCCATCTCTATTCCATTATGAAGGTATTCCATATTGTTCACATTCTGGGATAATCAATAAAACCAAGGAAATGTCATCCTTCTCAGTCATTGGAATCCAAATTGAGCAATAAATATAGGCCTAAATTCAAAACAGTTAGGCATGGTTAAGCCTATTGACCTCCAGTGGACTTAAACAGTTACCTGTGTTGGATTTAGGCCATATCTGAATTGTTTTGAGTAACTGTTATTTATTGATCAATTTCCTTCAAGTTTGTAAATATGGTCATATATGGAAAGCTCATCTGTAAAATAGAAATTATAAATATCTATTTCTTTAACAGAAATGTTGATTAATGGTTGCAAAATATTCTTTTCAGCCTTAGTATATCAGGATGGCACAAGAAAGAAAAATATGAGAAGAGGAACCAGAGTAGATTCTGAAGAGAAAAGCTCTTACACATTAGAAATTTAGTAAAACTGAAACATCTTTATATTTCACATAAATGTCCAGATCCTCAAGTTGTTTACTCTTAGATAAGTTGCATTGATTTTAATAAGGGCTCTATATATCCAAACAAGTATATTTAAGTATTGCAGATTTAATTAAGATTCTAATTTAAGATTCTATTTGTTTTGTATAATCTTTAGATGTTGCAAAAATGAGCCTTTT
The DNA here is from genome assembly GCF_964252035.2 of Podarcis erhardii. NCBI lineage: Eukaryota > Metazoa > Chordata > Lepidosauria > Squamata > Lacertidae > Podarcis > Podarcis erhardii. Next base: position 81,435,445 of record NC_138507.1, on the reverse strand, counting down.
TTCTGAATCGAGAGCAGTGGTGGGAAGCCTTCTCTGTGTGCGGTTATTCAGCAATCTTTATTTCTTCTACAAAATTCCAAGTGTCTTGACAACATCACAACCCTGCAATCAATAGAACAAATCAACAACAGGCAAAATTATAGCAAACTAAGCTGTCAATTGACAGGCATATCCCCAGCTATAGAGAAAAGACGGAAGACAATGTGTTTTGATTCTGTTTTAATTGGAGCAGCCTAGATAAACCAGCTTTCCAAAAATATGTATGACAAGCTGGCAGTTATATTTTGAGTCTGCTACTGTTTACATAGAAGCCTACCTTCCCAGCCTTGCAGATGAGTCTCTCTAGAAGTCGGGCTTTTTGCAGGTGGAAATTTTTACTTTTTTTTTTTTTTTAAAAAAAATAATTTTTATTAATTTTACAACATAAACAAAAAACAAACAAACATAACACGACTTCCCCATACCTCCCCTTCACTGCATCCTTGTTTTAAATTTTTTTAGCAATCCTTCATCCATTTTTATATTTAATTCTCTTTAAAATTTTCTTAAGCTTAAATTTTTACAGCTGTAATTCTTTATATCAAATCCCTTGACATCTTAACATTCCGAAATTTTACAACAATTTTTAAGATAAATTTTAAATTTTTTCCAGTCCTCTTCCACTGTCTCTCTCCTCTGGTCACGAATTCTGCCGGTCATCTCTGCCAGTCCCATAAATTCAGTCACCGGAAATTTTTACTTTTAACAGCTGTAAAACAGGCAAAAATGCAACATGAGATACAGTGGTGTTCGGGTAATTAAGCGTGACGTGGCTAATTACTTTACGATCCCAATTAGCCCTTTACAGCGGTCCGGTACGCTTCCTCAAGCTGCGTCAATCTGCTCCGTTCCGTCACGCCTTGCAGAGTAAAAACACAGCGGAAAAAGCTGTTGCTGCTGCTTAGATCCAGACAAACACATCAGGCACTTGTGTGTCCATTTACCAGTTCTTTATTGCGACAGAATATTTACAACTCAGCATTTCTCAGACATACACTCCAGGGCTCCTCGCAGCCATAGCTACTGCTTCCAGCTCCCTCAAATACAAAGGAACAGTGAGAAAAACTCCTCCCACCTTCCAAACCTGACGTCAGAATGTGAGGCATCACTCAGATCTTAACCCTATAAGTTCTGAATCCCAACACCCCCTCTTGCCTTGCATTCTGACGAGACCTGTGGATGTACCTTTACAAACCTCTGTGAGATCAATCCCTTCCCCAATGCCTTACGCCCTCTCCTGGCGTTCCTGTCAGGCATCTGTGGAACATCCTCACAACTCTCAGATTCGCATTGTGCGAAACTTACCCACGCACCTGTGGCCTGATACCTCTCAGGTGGAATACCCTTCGTTGTGTGACTGGACCACCTGGGCACAAACTCAGGTATTTCCTCTGACTCTGACTCACTGTGGCCAGCAGGTGTGTCCTCTGCATCACGGGATTCCCCCCTGACTTAAAGTGTCTTCGAATCCTCTGCATTACGCTAACAGGAGAACTAGGCTCACTCTTGGGCTCTCTTTTTACAACTTGTGGAGATGCCCCATCCTGTTCCTGACTTTGGTCAGTGACCTGATCGTCATCAGCAGACTCAGCTTCTCCTTCCTCCTCATCAGAACCTTCCTGTTCTGAATCAGAAAGACATTCTGAGAGAACATCACGCTTTGCAGGAGTCTTTGACCTTTCATCCTGCTCATAAAACTCAGCGTGTTTACTGATCAGCAGCTTACTCTGATCACCTGTTGGGTACGCAAACCTCCATGCTTTAGAAACCGGCTCATACCCACAGAAGATCATTTTCTGGAACTTGGGTTCACCTGGCCCTCGCAAAGCCTCAGGCACCGGCACAGATGCAATTGACCCAAAAGAACGCAGAAAGTGAATCTGGGGTTTCCTGCCGTGCAACAAGAAAAAAGGTGTGTCACCTACCACTGAATTGTAGATCCGATTCCAGGTGAAGCCCACATATTTAATTGCCTCCATCCAAAACCTTGGAGGTAACCCAGAGTCTGTCAGCATCACCTGCGCAGCCTTAACCAGAGCCTCACTCCTAAGCTCTGCCACCCCCCTCTGTTGAGGAGAAGTCACTGTGTGACGTATCCCTTTCTGGTGAAAGAATTTCTGCAAAGCAGACCCAGTAAACTTCGCACCTCTGTCACTAGTGACTGCTTGCACTTTGGTGGAGAACCTTAGTTCCACCTCCTCAATCCAACTTTTAATCAGCTGTGCTGCATCTTCCTTGGCTTTGAGACCATGAGTCCAGGTGTTCTGCGAAAAACTATCCTGCATTGTTAGCAGAAACCTGGCCTCTCCCAGACTTGGTTCCTTCATGGGACCCAACAGATCTATGTGTACCAGTTCAAAAGGTTTTGTGGTTACCCTCTCCACCTTTGGGTAACTACACCCTTTTACCTCTGCCTTTCTGCAAGTCTTACAATTTATGGCACTTCCACATTCTTGAATTTTACAGCCTTTGGCTACCTCAGGTAGCACCTGTAGTTCTTCAAGAGAGCTATGAGCTGTCTTCCTGTGCCAAACACATGCACATGAAACATGAGTGGGAACTGTAGCACGCAGGGCTTGTGCTCTCCCAACCTTCCCCTCACCCTCCAGAGACGTTTTAAGAATGAAGAGATCATTCTGCCCCTTTTCAATTTTGACAAGCTGTTTCCCTCCTTTGGAGATTGTGCAGACAGCATTCTCAAAGCAAACCTTAAACCCCTTTTTAACAAATAAGGCACAGATAAAAGACAGTGATGCATTCCTGGTACAATGCAAGCCTCCAACTGCTCCTGCAAAACAGAAAGATATTTGCAACATTAGTTACATTTTGTTTTTCTCCATTTGCAAATAGAACAGTTTTTCCAGCTGGAATTGCCTTGCAATTCCACATCTCGACAGCAGGGGTCTCTGGAATCAAGTTGTGATTAGCTGCTGAGTCGATTACAAAGCAGAGCTCAGTGTCTCTCTCAGAGCTGTCCTCAAACATTGCAAGACTGGCTGTCAGCTGATAAACTTCTTCATTGTGTTTAGCACGTCCGCCTTGCTCAGTCCCACGCCTGGCTCCCTTGCCGGGCTGGTTGCCATGGAAACCTGGCTGGTTCCCATGAGAAGCGACCTTGACAACATCCTGCCTTGTCTCCCTGCTCCGGTGGGGGCAACAGCGACGCAGATGTTCAGTGGAATTACAAATAAAGCAACGACGAACTCCAGTGGAAAAACACTGCTCAGGGCTCCTCTCAGCTGGCCTGGCCCCCCTTCTTCCGGAAGAGCTCTCTGTGCCAGCCCTGCCCTGTCTGAAACTGTACTCCACTCCAGCACTCTCAGTGGAAAACTTTTTAAACTTGCCTTTGGAATTCTTCGCCCCCCCGACCTGCTCAGCAGCGCTCCTTGAGGCTAATTCATCAGGAACTGGGGCTGCAGCCATCTCTAGGCTCTTTATTGCTTCTCCAGGGCTCTGGCCTCCTGCTGAAGTTTCACACAAACTTCTCAGCACCTCCCAGGCAGCCCTTGCTGACTCTATGCCCTCCAAACTAGGCAAGAGCGATGCATGTACGCATGCTTTCAGCATACCAAGCTCTCTTTGCATTCTCTGCTGGCTAGCTTCAGGCAACGCAGCCTCAAAGCCTGCAACGTCTGTCCCATCCGCTCCTGGACTGAGGGGTAGTGGCTCTTTCTGGCTTGCATTCCAAAGCCCAGTAGCCAAAAACCAACCTCTCTTCTGGACCAGGTTGCCCAACTTTTTAAAGTGAGCTTCTCAAACGGAATGTCCTCAAGGACCTGGCTGTCTGCCATTTTCTTCCCGGGGCCCCAAGCTTACTCACGTAACAGCTTTTCCAGCACCCGTTGTCTCAGCTGCTCTCAGCTCTCAGCTCTCAGCTTCTCAGCATCAGGCAAAAATCAGCGTCTTCCCGCCAGCTGCTCTGCCTCAGAACGCAGACCTCCACTTTCAGTAGCGACCTCCAGCTGACTTCAAAGCAACAGCTTTTATGGCGGTAATTAGTCCATAACCTGTTCGGGTAATTAAGCGTGACGTGGCTAATTACTTTACGATCCCAATTAGCCCTTTACAGCGGTCCGGTACGCTTCCTCAAGCTGCGTCAATCTGCTCCGTTCCGTCACGCCTTGCAGAGTAAAAACACAGCGGAAAAAGCTGTTGCTGCTGCTTAGATCCAGACAAACACATCAGGCACTTGTGTGTCAATTTATCAGTTCTTTATTGCGACAGAATATTTACAACTCAGCATTTCTCAGACATACACTCCAGGGCTCCTCGCAGCCATAGCTACTGCTTCCAGCTCCCTCAAAGACAAAGGAACAGTGAGAAAAACTCCTCCCACCTTCCAAACCTGACGTCAGAATGTGAGGCATCACTCAGATCTTAACCCTATAAGTTCTGAATCCCAACAAGTGGTACCTCTGGTTGCGAACGGGATCCATTCCGGAGGCCCGTTCGCCACTTCTGCGCATGCGTGGGACGTCATTTTGCGCTTCTGCGCATGTGCGAGCGGCAAAACCTGGAATTAACCCTTTCCAGTGCTTCCGGGTCGCTGTGGAACGTAAACTGAAAGAACGTAACATGAAGCAAACGTAACATGAGGTATGAAGAACGGCTAAGGGAGCTGGGCATGTTTAGCCTGGAGAAGAGGAGGTTAAGGGGTGATATGATAGCCATGTTCAAATATATAAAAGGATGTCACATAGAGGAGGGAGAAAGGTTGTTTTCTGCTGCTCCAGAGAAGCGGACACGGAGCAATGGTTCCAAACTACAAGAAAGAAGATTCCACCTAAACATTAGGAAGAACTTCCTGACAGTAAGAGCTGTTCGACAGTGGAATTTGCTGCCAAGGAGTGTGGTGGAGTCTCCTTCTTTGGAGGTCTTTAAGCAGAGGCTTGACAACCATATGTCAGGAGTGCTCTGATGGTGTTTCCTGCTTGGCAGGGAGTTGGACTCGATGGCCCTTGTGGTCTCTTCCAACTCTATGATTCTATGATTCTATGACTGTACTGGAGATTTCAGCCGTTGAATTTCTGTCTCCTAGAGCTGTTAAAAACAATGGGTTGGATTGAAAATTGCCGAACTAAAAGAGGAGGCAATACAAGTTGGTATGTTAGGTGCCCTGAGAAATGGTTCATAAGAAAGTAGAATGCTTGGGTAAGTGAGCCAATCACATTCCCAGAGCAGCAAGTGAGGATGTTTGGACAGCACCTGGACAGCAGATATCCAGTGCAGAGAGTGAAAGGGAGGCTTTTCTTGAGTCAAAGAGGGGAAAAGCTGATATAGAGAGGGTTAAAAAGTATTAGAAATATGTGGAAAAAACACTTTTCAACACAAAGCATTTACGATTGTTAAAGACTATTATGTTTTAAGCCATTTATTATTATTTTTTTAAAAAAATACATGGTGAAGAAGCACATATGGGAGGAAGACAAAGGCTGTTTGTTGACAATGCTTACTTGGCTAAGTAAAAGTGGCATGCGAGGGCAAGTAATTCCTTGAGTTATTCATTCTAAAGGTGCGGTTGGTCTGTAGTTAAAACATCAACAGGGTTCTAACTGTGGTTGCATATGTGTACTTTTGTTCTGCTAGGTGGGTTGATTTGGGTTGTTTTTTTTACATGTTTGATAGTGTGAAAAAAAACCATTCTGCAAGTATATGATCAATTTATAATTTTTACCATGGGATGTCACTAGAGTGCAGATAGAGATGAACATGTTAAATTGCTATCTTAAGGATTTGTTTAGCTTGCTCATTAAAAATACAAGCAAACAACCCTTCATTAAAGCATGAATGCATATTGTAGGGACGGAATTCAACACTATAGGAAGTTGAATAATTTTATATTACATTTTTTATTCATTTCTCCTTCATTTTTGTGATAATTGAGTTTTTGTTGATGTTAGTCTTATCTAAAGTATTTTTTTCCATGTTGTAAGCCACCTTGAGCAGGGTTTGAACTGTGGAAAGGTGGCATACAAATAAAATGAGGTATGTATGTGTCAGATGGCAATGGTGGTTGCTCGCCAGTAACCAGTCAGGACACTGACCTGTCTTTTACAGGTTTTAGTTTGGTGCAAAACTATTTACAGTGCAGAGCCACAAGTTCATGTCTGCCTCAATCGCTAGCAGAATCTGGGAGTGGTCGTTTCCGGGTCCTCCCCCAACATAACAGCTTAGTCACCCCCAGCCTTTTCCTTCCTTCTTTGCGTTTTACACCTCTGCGCAGGGTGGGCAACGGAAGAGACGTGCTTCCCTCTGGCCGGCTTGGCCAGGAGCGGTGCTGAGGCTCCCAGCAGCATCCTCTGGTCCCTTCCCCTCTTCCCTACTGGAGGTGTGGCTTTCCCCACCATAGGAAGAGGAACTGCTTCTCAAGATTTTCGGAGGTTCCCTGTAACCCAACTGCCCCTCTGCTTCCCTATCCTGTTCCGATGGCAGTACCCTGGCAGTATGTATGTAAAGTAATATGCATATGAATTTGGATAAGGTGTTTTGGCATGTTCAGTTACAAGTTAGTGTGCAGTGTACGTTGATGAAAGCTTTTAATTCAACTCTTGCTTTTGGATTGCATCCAGCGATGTGATTTCTGGGTCCACCGAGCCATCAATGAAGACCCGCTTAGCTGGGTATGCATGTATATTCATCACTTAACTGCATTATCAAACCATTACTTCCATGTGGGAATGGCTCACCACAAGGAAAGTGAACTTTAATTTCATCTTGCCTCATGTCAAAGGCAATATTTTCTTAATGGAGTCAGTAACGGAGCTTGCCAGAGGTCGAACAATGTGGTTCAGGCAAGACACAGTATTCACATGTAGTAAAGGAGAGTAGGAGGAGCCATGGAGGGGAGATGTGTGTCTTGGGATCCTGGGTTGTCCTGCTGAACTCTGATGGGTGTTGAGTCCTGAGGCAGGGCTACAGCTGCTATAGGCACAGAAGCATTAGAATTCTCTTGAGGTTCCTGTTTGTGTTCTGGAGGTTGTTTTGTATAATTGCCAGGAGGTCCTACACACAAGTAGGAGTCTAGCAGAGACACATGCCCGACTGGCATGTTCTCTCCCTCCTGGTCGTTTGTTCGGGAGATTCAAAATCTTTCTCCAGCCTGAACATCACAGCGACACTTCAGGATCAGCAGAGTATAGGCAGTCAGCGTACAGACTCAGTAGCGCAGCATTTGGCTAAACTACGTTTATTTACATATACACATTCGGAGCATCCTAACTCAGCTCCTTCCTCTTCAGCATCAGACAGCAAAGAGAAAGTACAAAGGACAAACGTCCTACATCACAGAAACACAGTAATACAAACATCCTGTCTCTGTCACTTCCCACAGTGTGGAATGAAAACATACACCGTCATGTGATAAAAACAATCCCATGACTGCAACACGGGAAAAGAATCCTAACATAAGTGCTCTCTTTGGATGCAATGTGTCCTTTCTTCATAATTCACGGCAATGTGGGTGGGCAGCTTGCTTAATATTCTACTCTTCCCTCCTACGGAAGTCCATGGGAGGGAAATAGCATGTGCCAGATCTACTGTAGGCCTGGTGTGAAGTTGCCTGTTGACGGGTGTGGTCACAGATGGAAGGCGTATGCAATATCGTGCAACTATATTCCTTTCCTGTGCCACCCATGACTTGCTTTCAGCTTTTCTGCTTCTGTATTGCAGTCATGCTTCTGCCTAATCATGTTGACTATCATCTGGCAGGTTTCTAGCACAGGAACCATATTTATTCAAGGAAAATAATAAAAACAAAACAAAGATCAAAATCTGTGTGCAGTCATTTCACCCAGTTACTGGGTTAATTCCCATTAAAATTGGCATATCAAGAAGACAATTTATTCCAGGTTCTCACCAAATCCTGTCTGAACTGAAATAACCTTAAATATGTATGATTTTCAAATAAGGAAAAAGGAAAAAGCCTCCAGGTTCCTAATGAATATCCATGATGGCAAGGCATAGTAGACCAAGTGCGATAAGAAGCTTTATCCACAGCAATAATTCAGGAGCCTGGAAAATGCATAATTTATAGATCAAAATATTCTCTAGTTACTAGTTAAAACTGACAAACCAGTATCAGTTGTCAGATACTGATTTTTGCTACTCAACTGATCATTGGCTTCTTCCTTCTCATTAATGTAAACATGGATATATTTGTGGGATTCATTGGGAGCTACTGGATAAGTGCCATGAGATTTCTGTTGATTTCCATATATAAAATGTAAAAAAAGAGGCTTCAACATTACAGTTCCATTTGAAGTCAAATGCTAGCATTGCTGCACACAAAAAGGAATGTGTATTGAAAGTATGGGAAATTGAACTGTTTCAACCATCTACTCCAGGAATTATTGATGCTTTGCTTCAGTAGTGGTGTAAAACCTACTCCACATTATAAGGATAGGTGCACTGCAATACCATACTCTATTTAGTATAGATTTGTTTGTTTATTTGTTTGTTTACCGATGATTATTCTTGCATCTATGCTTGATTTCCTCTCTGGTTGGTGCAACTGAAGTTTGACCTTGTCCACATAATCTAAAACTGGTTTACTGTCCTAACTCAGTTGTAACAGATGAATGCTTTGCAACCGCTGTAATTATAACCTGTACAAGGAAGGCAAGCAGAGCGGAAATGGACCAGGGTTCAAAGATGGCAAGACTTGCATTGGCTTGCTCCCCAGGCAGCACTTGAACTGATGATTTGAGGAATGGCAGTCAGGGATTAGGCAGAAATTTATGCTGGCTACAGGGGAAAACTAAGGAGATTAGCCAAGGAAAACTCCTTGCACCAATAGGCTACAGTGTGTCAGCTAATAAATCCTGAACTGCATTAAGGCTTTTACCTGTAGCTTCCTTGCTGATCTGACTAAAAAGGATACCTTCATTTACTGCAGGCACGCCTTTGCCCTTTCTCCTTCCTTCAGTGGATAGGACCTGGGTCTGGCATAAGAGGATTCTAGGTTGGCCGTTCTGGCAATCCTGCAGCACAATAATAGAATGGGATTTTACTTGCAGGTCTTCAACTGGACACAAAGGCAAAATTCGGGATATAAAATAATTAAGCAAATAGATAATTAAATGCCACAATGCTGAATTACCTAGAACTGGGTTGGGGGACCTGTTGCTATCTAAACGTTATTGGACTCCTAATTCTCATTAGCCCCAGCCAGCATGGGCAATGGCCTGGGATGATGGGAGTTGTAGTCCAACAATATCTGGAGGGCTACAGGTTTCCCATCCCTGATCAGGTAGAATGGGTACCATAAGAACCTTTTGTGAGCAACAATATAACCTTGAAAGGCACTTTGAAGCAACCCCGCCCCCCCAAAGTGAAGGCTAACCTAAAAAGTAAATTGACAGAAATGATACTTTTTTTTCTTAAAGTAACTCTATGGTCTGCTCTGCATTTATCCAATTTGCCTAAGGCTTTGTTTTACTTACAGGAGTCACTTATCCTCAGATTTTTTTTTAGTCTCAAAGGTTTTGAAAGCAGCATACCATCATCCCAAGGTTACATGTGAAGAGGAGAGATAAGGAGATATTAATTATTTGAACTTACCCTGACTAGAAGGATATGGGTGGGTGGGGGGGCAGGGGCAGCAAACAGAAAAGGTTTGTCACGTTTTCACTGAATGCCTGCTGTGAATCTAACCCTCTGCAAGTCAAAGAGCAGAATAATAATTGCATGTTGGTTCACGTACAGATTCAGCTACCATGTCTTGTGACGTCAGTCTTGATTTTAACACAATTGTTTCCAACAGAAAGTGTTGCAAAAGGGATTGCAAAGTAAAATAAACAGAAAAGTTCTGCATTAACAGGAGATTTTAGATACATCAGGGTGGTGCCTTGTATCAGAACATGGAGCTGTTTACCGGTAAATATTTGTTTTAATGCCCCAGTCTTCCTTAGCCCTGCATCATGAATCAGCAGAGAAAGCATGAACTAGAGGCCACAATGTGGATTTTTCTAAGTAAGAGCATTCCAGGTTTTGAATTCCCACTAAGCTACGAAACTCAATGAGTGGCCTTGCTCAAATAATCTCTCTTTCAGGGCCACAGTCAACATATTGCTGCCAATATAAGTGACAGCCACAGATCTAGTTCCTCTCTCTCCCTCCATAACATCTAGTAGAATTTGTCTGGTGTTGTTACACTACAGAGTTCTTGGTTTCACTCCCCCTGTTATCAGCAGCCAGTGTAGGACAGTGGTTAAAGAACTGCAAAATGCTACCCTGACCAGAGGTAAATTAATCCAGATGTTACAACAGGAGCATGGAACTAGCTGCACAGCTATTGTGTTTTGGAGTTTGGTTCCTGGGCTTCTTGGGGTGCGATATAAAATTCTGCCCTGGCTTCTTTGGAGGAAAGGTGGGAAACTTAGGAAACAAGTATAACCTGATGACAGTGGCACTATACTAATGGTGTGCATTGGCACAAAGTTTTGTGTTACTTCGTTGCTCTGTACCGTAGTTCCGTGATATCACTATGTTCCTCTCGGACCTTGGGCTTTTCAAGAAGTAAGGCTATCCAAAATGTTGCCCGCAGAGCACTGCAGAGCTCTATATTGCTTTTTAGTTCTATAGCACAGCTGTGGAGGCTTTATTTTTAAAGTTAAAACTTTCATTTAAGTTTTTTTAAAAATCAATTATTGCTCTGCTTTTTAGAAAAGAAAATCCAAAACCCACAGACCAACCCTGAGCGCTTCAGAACTCTGCAGGCAGCAGTCTAGGCAGTCTCATATTGTTAGGCCTATTGGTCAGTTGGAGGACACAACCAACCACTAGACAGAAAGGCTGATGTGAAGCTGCAAAATTACACAAACACACAAATACGTACCACCTCTTAATTAAGGTCAGAAAGAGACAGACCCCAGCTCCAAGTCATTGTGAAAGAAAGAAAGTCCCTATTACTTCCCCCACAAAAAGCCCCTGAACCCATTTGACCGCAATTTGGCAGGCTTAATCTATTCTGGAGGAGCTATGGAGTGAAAGTGCATTTCATCCATATTGGTCAAAAGGAGTTATAGCTGTTTTTAGATTCCTCTTTATAGTGAATGGGGGAACACAGAGCTTTGTTTTATATGGAGCAGCTCAGAACATGAAACACAGATTGCAGCTGAGAGGCTACAGAGCGATTCAGAAACAGATCAGCTTTTTTTTAAAACACACACAGAGAGAGAGATACAAGGCACATCCTTACAATGCTGGGGGCAAATGGCACACATGACCATCATCTTATAGCCTTGTTTGGAAGCTTGTAGAGACATCTGATTGGGGCATTTTTTGAAAATGGAAAGCTCTGCTAGTTGGGCCTTGATCCAAAGCAGGTTGTTGTAAAGCTCCGACAGTATTGTTGAAAAACATCTTTGTATGGAAATGGAGAGCCCTGTGTTTTTATAAAGACTGCATTCGCATAATTACTGCAGTTCACAGAGTGCATGGACCAAAACCTATTGAAATATGCTGCAGGCATGCCATTGATTCAACAGGACTTTGGATTAGACCCTCAGAATCGTAACTCATGCCGTGATTTATCTTCTTTTCAGTATTGATGCATTGTTGCTGAACTCTTACACACCTCAACTTATTTCAAAGTCCTGAATAGCTCCTCAAACTCCTGTTGTTCTTTTATCTTCGCTGTGTGCTTGAACTGTTAGTATGGTGAAAAGAAAGGTTAGGCATGCACAGAGGAGAAAAATGACTCTTAGGTAGGTAGTTTCCAAGGCCAGCCTGGCCTCTAGCAGTGAGCGTAATAGACACAGGGATGTGCTGATGTTTTTGTGATGACTGATAACGCAGAGCAGTGGGACATCTGAAGGAGCAACGTGACAACATGCAGACTGAAAAAACAACAACTGGGGAAAGGACCTTGAAAGATCACTTATACTACACTGAAAGAAAATTTGCTTGTTCACCATCTTAGCCAGACCACTGCACAAATGATCCTGGCTATTCTCTAATGTCATCAAAACAGGATGCAGAAGAAAACAGTGGATAAAATAAAAACCAGAACTTGGATAATTATTCTTTACCTAAAATATGTTGCTTATTTGACACAGGGGACAATAGAGGACATGGCCCTCCACAAAAGACCCAGACATTTGCACCTAAGCTCTACTAAGCTGTTGATGCTTGTAGCTAGCTGCCTGGAGGCCTAGCTCCACAGTTATGGGTGAGCCGAGTCCTGAGCTGCCTGGGGACTGCAGGTCGGGGGCCACTGGGTGAGTTTCACATAGATATACAGTGGTACCTCGGGTTAAGTACTTAATTCGTTCCGAAGGTCTGTACTTAACCTGAAGCACCACTTAACCTGAAGCACCACTTTAGCTAATGGGGCCTCCGGCTGCTGCCACGCTGCCAGAGCACGATTTCTGTTCTCAGCCTGAAGCAAAGTTCTTAACCCGAGATAATATTTCTGGGTTAGCGGAGTCTGTAACCTGAAGCATATGTAACCCGAGGTACCACTGTAGCTTTATACAAACATAACAACCACCTTGATGGCTTGGACCAAAGGTCTTGTCTATTGCAGTAGTCTGTTTCCCACCATGACCAACAAAATTCTTCCAGGAAGCCCCCTTTCCGCAACAAGCCTTGAAAGCATCAACCCTCTTCTTTTTTGTTTCCCAGCATCTGGTGTTGAGTGGCATTCTCTCCCTGAACGTGGAGGTTAGATATAGCCACCATGACAGCCATTAATAGATCTTTGTTTCATGAGTTTCTCTTACTCCCTTTTAAAGCCTTCTTGCATTATTGGCCATCTCCACATGCCGTGTCAGTGAATTTCCTAAGTTTTGCTTTCTCTTAAGAAGTTGCTTCTTGTGTCTGTTCTGAATCCGTTGTCCTGGGTAGCCCTGAGTTTTAGTCTTGCGAGAGGAGAAAAAGGTTATTGCTATCTGCTTGTTTTGTACTGCGGTTATATAAATCTCTACAATGTCCCTCCTTACCTATCTTTTTAAGTTTTACTGTTAAGCTATCTAATACATTTTTAACAATCCTGTAGTGATCTAGAAACCCCAATGTACAATCCAGTGAAACCAAAATACCTCTGTTTTAAACTGAATGGATTTCACTGAATTCTGTGTGGGCGCCATTGGCATAAAGCCAAGAAAAACAGATTGAACTAATATGCTAATTGTCATCACTTTGGGGCTTATGTTTTTGAAAATCAAGATCTATAAATCCTGCACAGGTCATTAATATCGACTATTTCAGAAATATTATATGGCTGCTGGGATAGGTCAGTTGGTACAGCATGAGACTCTTAATATCAGGGTCATGGGTTTGAGCCCAAGAGTACATTGCAGGGGGTTGGATTAGATGACCCTCGTGGTCCCTTCCAATTCTACAATTCTGTGGTTTTATGAGTTTGGATCTATCAGTATGTTTTGACTTCGAAGCAGCTGAATTTTGTGCTGATCCTGAATAATGGTCTGTGAAATGCAGCTGCTGCTTATTTTCACACCTGTTACTATAGTGAGAGTAATAACTGATATGAATCTCAAAGATGAAAGTAGTGAGAGGGAGAGGAGCGCGAGCCTGCAGTTCAGACTATTACTTGCACCCATCTTCTTTCCATCAAGTGTATCGGGTCTGCACATTAGCTAGAGAGATGTACTGTATTAGCAAGGTGTCACACTGTTCAGATGCTGTAGGGAGCTGACAGTATGGCAAAAAAATAATAATGGTTGAGGCAAAACAGGAATGTGCTGCCACCACAGCTTCTCTTACCTGCGTTGTATGGCAGCGCCTGTGAAGCAGCAGGTTCTGGCAAGATCTTGCTTCTCTGTTCATGGCAGCAACGCAGGTGGAGTGCCCGCAGGGGCACTGCCTCTTGGGCTTCCGCTGCCTCAGGTGACTGCTTCACCCTGCCTCATCACTGATCCAGCCCTGTAGTTACTAGTACAGTGGACATCTTGAATCTGAACCCAAACAAAACTGATTGGTCCAGAGTGGGTTGTGCCTGTTCCAGTTCCTAGCAGATAAGTATTGTTATGTACTGAAGTTTTCACCCTGGGCCAGCAGGGGAATACTGTAGATAGTTTTCACTCAGGTCCATATATGCAAATAAGGGATTGAAAGTGACATTCAGTGATTGGATAGTTACAGAAAATGGTTACTGTTGCGTTGTAGTGGAGCTCTATATAAGCAGGCTGTCTGAACCCTTCAGTTCAGTTCTGTTCTGGCCTGTGAATAAACAAGAGCTGTTTGAAGAATCGCTGTGTCGTCTGATATGTTCACCCACAACTTAACAAGTATACTTCCCTTGTGTCTTAATTCTATTGTGTTTTATGTTTGCTTAGTACGGAATGTGAATCTAGTCTGGAACTGTAATAAATTTCATTCATTCATTCATTCATTCATTCATTCATTCCCTTGTGTCTTCAGCAATGCTTGCATCACAGCCCATATCTTACCAAGTGGAACCATGGGAGTCAGCTCCTAGGGGTCGGAGGGTCTTCGGATCCCCTATAAAATATTTGAAGGGGCCGGGTTCGTCAAAGATGATGGGCATTGCCATTCAAATGCTTTGTGTGCACAGAGTCATGTGATCAGTAATGCAGGGCGGGGCTTACTGCCCCCCCCCCAATATTTTATTCAAGTTAGCACCCCAGCAAACTGAATTTTTCTGCCATCGCTTTGTGTGCCCTGTGATCTGAGTTATGAGCTCCCTGACTGGGGTTCATATACGGGCGCTGCGCTATGTATTGGTGCTTTGTTACACCGTATATTATACTCTGTCATGGTGACATGGGTGTGACTCAGTCTTTGATTCAGAGGCAGCTTTTAAAATTTCTCCCCTTATTTGCACTATGTGAGGGGATGGTGTAAAGTTAGGTCATTTGGAGAGCATGACTGTGGGATGAAGGGGCACAGGATATATGACATCTCCATCCTACCTGCCTTCTGCCCACAGCTGCAGCCTGTCTCCTGCTGTGTATCTTCAGAGGCAAACAACTTTGTTCTGATGGCATATCTGGGATGTTCCTGTGGTATACCTGCTGTTGCATTCTCCTTGTATATGAACCCTTTGACAGCTCCATGGACCTCAGCTGGCAGATTGTCAGTACGGAATGTGGCTTTTAATTGATTAATTAATTAATTAATCAGGAAAAAAATCTGCTGCCATATGAGTTTGGAGCTACTTTTGATTTAACTGATCAATCTACTAAAAGTTTTGTAACCCTCCTAAAGTGTTACAGTTAAAACCACACACTGGAAAGTTTTTTTAAAAAAAAATTGATAATATTTTAGTCATTATTTCTTCACTTATCTTTTGGGGTGTTTTGTTGAGCATGCTAACTGAAGGACTAAATTACATGTTTTTATTACTTAGAAAACAATAGGAATTATATAAAAAAGCATTTCTACCAAGCGTTATAACGATATACAAATACACCTCTAGTTTAAATTCCCCATATCTTTTGATTGTATGCCCCCCTCCCAAGTGCCTTACATACCCTGGAACAATTTAGACAGAACTTTAATGCTATTTTATATTGATGGGGAATTCAGAGTACAAATATATGCCGCAACTCAATGCGCCTACAGATTCACAGCAAGAATTTTGCTTAGGGCAGATAAAATATGGACTAAGATTTACTGAATTTTAGCTTGCAATGGAATATCACGTTTTTGACCTCAAAAGGCCAACCATATCCCACTGTGTTGTTTACTGCAAATCAGCTTGGGATTTCTCCTGTGTTAAACATAGTTTAACACAAACATAGTTGACTGTATGAGAAGAGAACAATAAAATAAAAAGGTTATTTCTTTTATTTACTGTTGCACCCAATAAAAGGTAAAATATATTCTACCCGGATTGTAGCATTTCATTTTACAGCAAACAGGTATTGCTTGAAGAGCCCCTATAAAGATTATGAATTATTTACATACAGGATGCAAAAGCTGTAAATTGTTCAAGCGGAGCATGAATATTGGATTCTGAGACTTTCCATCTTTTTTGTTCTCCTGGAAAATATATTGTTTAATAATCAAACAGAGTTAAAATAATTAACTTTATGCCCATTGAACATACAAAAATAGAAGTTGTAAATATTCTAGGTCATTTTTTTTTTACCTAGAATTCTCAAGTTCCTTTTTATTGAGACTTTAGGAAACACAGCTGGGCACAATACAAAGGTGATGTGTACAACCATAAGGACACAAGTTGTTTCTCTGCAGTTTTTATTTCAGATGGAGAGTCAGACCACAAAACAGCTTGCCTAGTTGTCAGTAGCAAAGAATGCTGTTTCCTAGAACCACAACCTAGGAAGCTAAAAAGTGCAGGTTTGTGAGTTCACTCCATTAAGCAGCCTTATAAACCATTTCAAAAACCAAGTTTGAAACTTGGCTCTAAAAATGCTCCCTGAATTGTGGACTGCTACTCTAGCATTAGGCTTTTCATACTTTTTAAAAGTTTACCTGAAAGTTATTTGTCTTAAATATTCAAAGTAATTCACCCCCCCTTTTTCCCCTTTGCAACAGGAAGGATCGACTGCTTAGGTGTTCTCAGTGCAAAGTTGCAAGATACTGTGATGTACGTTGCCAGGTAATCATTACTCTGATAATTAGCTGCAAATGAATAATGCAAATATGTTACCCTTTTAGCCTTGATATTTTCCCCATTAACTCTTCTTAAGATCTAGGAAATTGGTTGTCAGGGCCAGCAAAAATTATACATGCATGCACATGCACAATTAATTTTTTTAATGGTACAGTGTCATTACGTTGCATTTTGATGTAACTGTATATATTTTTATGTTCTGTATTTGTTTTGTTTTTGTGGTTCTTAGTTAATTTACTTATGTACACTGATATATTGAATAATGTTACTTAAAAATGAATTATTATTATTATTATTAGTATTAGTAATAGTAGTATTCTTAGGTTTTGAATGTGGAATTTGCTTTGCATTTTTTTCTGTACTGGTTCTTTTTTGCTAGGATTTGTTAGCTGCTTAGACAGTTCTATTGAAATATGAAGCGGTATACAAATTAACTGTAACAAAAAAACTAAATAAGGGACGCGGGTGGCGCTGTGGGTTAACCCACAGAGCCTAGGACTTGCCGATCAGAAGGTTGGCGGTTCGAATCCCCGCAATGGGGTGAGCTCCCGTTGCTCGGTCCCTGCTCCTGACAACCTAGCAGTTCGAAAGCACGTCAAAATGCAAGTAGATAAATAGGTACCGCTCTGGCGGGAAGGTAAACGGCGTTTCCGTGCACTGCTCTGGTTTGCCAGAAGTGGTTTAGTCATGCTGGCCAAATGACCCGGAAGCTGTACGGCAGCTCCCTTGGCCAATAAACTAAGATGAGCGCCGCAACCCCAGAGTCAGCCACAACTGGACCTAATGGTCAGGGGTCCCTTTACCCCTTTACATTTTAAAAAAAACTAAATAATACTTAGGCATAACAAAAACCAAACCAAACACCTGCCTAAAAATGCAACCAGAAGTAAAGCACTATGTTACATTGGCCGGACTTTGCCAAGTTAAACTGTTCATGCAAAATACACACACAAGGTTACTGGGTTCTTTTGCAGCAGCAGGTGCAGCCATGACAGTGCCTAAACTAGGAAAAGCTATGCCTGTTTGTAAGCAGTCTGTATTCACGATGTGAATGGATTCAAATTGGCAGTGATCATAAAGATGTGATTCCAGTGTCTTTCTGACTTTAAAAAGCACTGCTAAGATTAGAAGAATGAGACACACGATTTTGTGTGTTGTTGCATATTTCATCTCCTTGCTCCTTTAAAGGCTGCATAAACAGTTGATCATCTCAGTGTCACTTCTAGCATATTTTAAACTCCTTCCCAGCATTTATTTTAGGAACAAAGCATGTCAGATAAAGGCTGGCTTCAAAGAACAATTTTAGTTGGCTCGGGAGGAACATGCCAGTACAGCTACGTTATGCAGAATGATGTCTTAATGATTAGAGACACGACTGTTTATTTAGGGTGAAAGAAACTGGATTCATATAACCTTTGTTTTCTGGATACTTTGAGTTACAGTTATATTCCAATAGCTCTCGCTTTGTAGTCCATGCGAAACAGCAGATAAGTTAGAAGGGTGAACTTTCAGTGAAGTCCAAAACAATTATTTGCAAGGGGGAGCAAAACCAAGTTGAGAGTGGGAACTTTTCACAAAAACTTGCACAATAAGCTAAATGCACCATCCGCCCTTTCAGCAGTTTTTGAGAGATGGCCTGGTTAAGCTTCTGTGCACACCTTCACTTTGAAATGGCTTTCTAGCATCATAAGTCAAATCTGTTTCGATATGTGAATTATACGAATATACCTTATACTTTTTTTAATTAATTAAAGATTTTCTTGTTTTACAGAAGTATGTGTAATGTCTCTCGTATTTTTTCCACGTAACATTTTTACATATCAGTTTCATTTGTTGAGACATTAGGAGTGGGGAAGGGGTGGGGTGGGGTCGGGTGGCGATGTTTCTATTCTGCTTAATGTACGTAGGGTTTGGTGTCAGCGTTGTTCATGCCAGTTCTCTACTGTTCATTTGTGTTTCTTTGGTGGTGAGAGAGGTTGGAGTTGGCCTAGGATGTGGTTGTTTGTTTGTGTTTGGCTATGGTGATCTTTGTTTTCGTGTGTGAGTGGGGTGGGTGGGTGTTTTGGATCAGGTTAGCCATATTGATTTGTATGCTGTTGGTGGATTATTGTCCTTGTCTTGTTGGGCTGTGTATGTGATAAAGGAGAGCCATACCGGGGTAAAGGCGTCTTCTTCTGTTTGTACCTGTGTCAGTTTCAGTTTATTGGTTAATTTTTCTAGTAGGGCTGTTTCCCATACTATTTGGTACCATTGGTCCATGCTTACTCCTGACAGGTCTCTCCAGTGTCTGGTTATGGTGTTTCTGGCTGCTGAAAGTAGGTGGGTTATGAGTTCTTTGTGGTGTAAATGGGCATTGTTGTCTTGGAAGATGTTTAGTAGGGCCAATTCTGGGGTGATGTCTAATACTTGCTTAGTTATTTTACATATTTCTCGTATGAGAATATACCTTATACTGAGTCACACCTTTGGTCCATCTAGCCCAGTAAAGTCTATTCTAACTGGCAGGGGTGCTTCTAGCTTCTTATCAAGAGCCCTTTTAGCTGGAGATGTTGCGGATTGAACCTGAAACCCTGGCTCTTTCCTCTGACTTAAGATGTTGCGACATCTTCACATTGATTGCATGATCTCAGAGTGGCTGGAATTGTGTTGGCAGAATAAAGAAACCACCGCTTAAAAATAATGGTACACGAGGATTCACCCGTTGGGTAGTGAACAACGTACAAACAACTCTGGAAGGTGTGCACTGATTTATGGGCCATTTTGGCTTCTCCAAAAATACTTCTTTCACACTGAAAATATTGTGAACATTTGGTGCAGGCATAGTTCAAAGGGAGCAAGGGTGAAATTAAAATATGAGCTGTATAATTTTAAACCACTATTTCATGTGCCAGAAACAGAAATGCTTTTTGTCCATTCAGCTGCTCTTGCAGATTTGTGTGTAGTGGCACTCCTTAATCCCATGTCATGCCTCTTGCTTCTGTTGTCTGCCTGCCTGCCAGCCTCTGTGCAAAACCTGGCTTAGCAGCAGCAGCAATAACGAAAACCCAGGAAAATCTTTTTGAGGTAGAAATCAAGGGACAGTCAAAATTGGAGGCTGAACATAAATATTCTGAGGAGAGGATTACTGATTCCGTTGGGCCAGGATCAGAGTTGCTGCAAAGCAGAAACCTCCACTGAAAAGAATGGCATCTTACAAAAGGCAGAGATTTGTTCCTATTCATTTTTCCATAGGAGATCAGATTTAGAGAAAAATAAGGGGGACCTGCAACAAAATGTTGCAGTGTTGACTGGCTACTGCTGTTTGAGGGTTCTTGTTAGTCAGCCCTGCCTCCAGGACAATCCATTCCCTTCCTACCCTGTTTTATGTACCCCTCCCAAGAGTCAGTCAGCTTTCTGTGAGCACTGAATGTGATCAGTCTTCATCAGGCTAGTTCTGGGGTTCCCACTCTCTTTAGGAGGTATTTTAGATGCCCCCCAAATACCTCCTTATCTGCTTAAATGGTTTGTGTTGTCTACTTAAGGGATCCACACTCACCTATGACTGCAGGAAATTGGATGATACAGTGGTACCTCAGGTTAAGAACTTAATTCATTCTGGAGGTCCGTTCTTAACCTGAGGTACCACTTTAGCTAATGGGGCCTCCCGCTGCCGCTTATGTGAGATTTTTTTTTAATAACGCTGATTTACCAAGTCTTGACATAGTCTAATAGTTCAGATTATTGAAATCAAAGGTCTTCCTAAACTTGGCAGTTCTGGCCTAGGCTGCAGTTGAAAGATGTGAGATCAGTTCCTTGTTATTCAGACCTTGACCCAAATTTACAAATTCAAAAGATTCAAACAAGGGGAGGGGATGAATTGTTTGCCTGGCTATGAGTGAGATCTCAGAAAATACTTTTGTCCAGAACTCCTTTATCTAGGTGCAGTATCAGCACATGTGTTGGTAGGTCCCAGTATCCTGGCAAAGTAGCTTAGTGTGGTCTGTAAAACAGCTGAAAGAAGAAATGTAACAATTATATAGGGAAGTTTGTTAGTACTGTATGTGGGTTGTGTTTTTTTCCTGCACAGATAGTTTTAGTTAATTAATCAGTGGGGTGAAATTTTGGCAAAGAGCTTAAAATGGAAGGGCACTTTTTATATTACAGAAATAGGGAAAATATTTTAATTTAATACACAGTGGTAGAATTTTCCTTAAATTCTAATATGTCTCCAGAATCCTACAAAGTCACTTATACTGAGTTTTGGGTAATATGCAAAATTATTTAGATGTAAAAGACAGATGGTTGATCAGCTAAAACATTTAAATGGTTGGTAGTTCTAATAACAATTAATACCTTGCAGTAAAAATAGACCGAGTGTTTCAACAGCATTTCTTGCAAAAACCATATGTCCAACCATAATCAGTGGCTTGGATCCAAATATTCTTATCCTTGCGCAAAATCACTTTTATCTGTGCACTGGTCTCTTGCAGTAATAATTCATATTTATTATATTTCAATATCTGAAAAGTTTACTGGCAAAATAACTTCTGTTTTATCGCAACTTGTAGAAAGAAGCCTGGCAGGACCACAAACGGGAATGCAAGTGTATTAAGAGCATTGAGCCCAACTTCCCCCCAGACTCAGTGAGGCTTGTCGGCAGGATCATTTTCAAACTAGTAAGTAAACTTTCTACCTGTGATTGATCCTTGAAAAGGTGTCTACCCTGACTGGCTGAGGAGGCCTATATTTCACAGAGTTGTTATTGCTTCTGTTATGTACTGAAGTTCTCACCCTGGGCCAGCAGGGGGATACTGTAGATAGTTCAGGTCCACATATGCAAATAAGGGATCAAAAATGACGTTCGGTGATTGGATAGTTACAGAAAATGGTTACTCTTGCGTTCTAGTGGAGCTCTATATAAGCAGGCTGGCTGAACCCTTCAGTTCAGTTCAGTTCCGTTCTGGCCTGTGAATAAACAATAGTATAGCATCTAGATCAAGGGAAGTAATAGTGCCACTGTATTCTGCTCTGGTCAGACCTCACCTGGAGTACTGTGTCCAGTTCTGGGCACCACAGTTCAAGAAGGACACTGACAAACTGGAACGTGTCCAGAGGAGGGCAACCAAAATGGTCAAAGGCCTGGAAACGATCCCTTATGAGGAACGGCTAAGGGAGCTGGGCATGTTTAGCCTGGAGAAGAGGAGGTTAAGGGGTGATATGATAGCCATGTTCAAATATATAAAAGGATGTGACATAGAGGAGGGAGAAAGGTTGTTTTCTGCTGCTCCAGAGAAGCGGACACGGAGCAATGGTTCCAAACTACAAGAAAGAAGATTCCACCTAAACATTAGGAAGAACTTCCTGACAGTAAGAGCTGTTCGACAGTGGAATTTGCTGCCAAGGAGTGTGGTGGAGTCTCCTTCTTTGGAGGTCTTTAAGCAGAGGCTTGACAACCATATGTCAGGAGTGCTCTGATGGTGTTTCCTGCTTGGCAGGGGGTTGGACTCGATGGCCCTTGTGGTCACTTCCAACTCTATGATTCTATGATTCTATGATTCTAAGAGCTGTTTGAAGAATCGCTGTGTCGTCTGATATATTCACCCACAATTTAACAGCTTCATAATAGCTCTTGTTGGGGAGAGGCTAGAATAAGAACTGGCCGCCCAGGTTTCCCTATGCTCCTTGCCGAAGCAAATTTCCTTCCCTGCCAGTGAGAGCCTGGCATATTAATGACCTCGAGCAGAACCTCTTGAATTGCCTGCCTACGTGGATGTAGGTAGCTTCTGTTTATGTTGCATTATCCTCTGCAGTTGGCATCAGGGATGAAACTATTGTGCCATCACTTACTCAACTTTTAAGATACATTCATGCAAAAAGGCAGAACACTGTCACATTTGTGTGAACCGCTTTTGGATTTATTACAAATGTATCCTTAGGCACTGGGATGGAAATGCAAAAGCAGAAGGACAGACTGTAGTTCAGAAGAATAAATTCATAAGTAATATATGTCATAAAATGCAAGCAAGTTGCACCAGAGTAGTACTAATTTGCGTAAGCAGCATTGAAGTCCTGACTGAATCAAACTTGCTGTAAAGATTATAATTTCTGGAATTTGTGTACATAGCGCTGGCTTCAGAGTTTAGTCCTTAGTTTGATCTTAGATGAATCCAGAAGTTGTATGTTTACTCATATGTAGTTTCAAAATTTTCACAGCTCAGATCTCTATGGGAGGCTCATCGTCTGACATCAGTTTCAAGGGGGCTTCTTTTGCACATGTTCACAAATGGTCACAAATGTTGCATATCAGTAAAATAAATACCTTGTGTCAGTGAATGAATTCAAAAAGGTTTGTAACAGCCACCTCAGCTGTGCTTGACTCAGTGTGGAACTCAGTGGAGCATATGGGTGAAATGTGTTCTGCAAAGCAAGGTGTGAAAATCAAGAGAATAAGAATAAATGAGTTGTAACTTACAACAAAATGCTACTAATGTTTTCACAAACATGAACAAGAACGGATTAATGCTAATGATTGCTCTTTTAGTGCTATACATAAAGTATTAAAAGAATGATTAAAAATTGAGTTAATGATTTAGTCTGCCATCCTTTTAATTCATTATTATTATGCTCACCAGTTAAGACAATCAACATGTCCATCTGAAGAGCTCTACTCTCTTTCTGATCTTCAGTCAAGTAAGTAGACGTTAGCCCTACTTTTTTGTAAATGCTTCTCATGTTTACTGTGTAGCATCCTGAGATTTAACTTCCTCTTGGAACTTAAATCTTGACTCGACTAAGTAACACCTGAGAGAAGAGCTAGGATTGTTTTTCGAGTTTTTGTTTTTGTTTTTTTATGCTAACTAATATGTTTTCATTTTTGGGTTGTACAGTGCTTTTGGATTTAATTTCAGAAGTGATCTAGAAGAAAAATACAGACCATTGGAAATCAAAGAACAAATGTTTCTGGCATTGCGGATAAGCAGCTCTTCTGTATTGGAATCCATTTATTCCCTCTGCCATTGGCATCTGGTTGTCCTTTGTGAGAACAGGATGTGCCTTTGGCCTGATCCAGCAGGACTGCACTTATGCTTATATTGCTCTTATGCTCATTACTCATTACTCTAATATTTTGCGAGCTTCTTGGTAATTTGTTCCATCACCTTCTTGAGGATGCCCTATCCAGTGCTCCCCAACCTTTTTATCGCCGCGGACCGGTAAATGTTTGATCATTTTTCCGTGGCCTGCTTGTTTTGATTTAATAATTTTAATTTAATTGTATTTAAACATGCCTTCAAAATAAAATACAGCTACACCAAAAAATGAATATAAAGTGATTTATTTTATTTAACTCACTAGAATGCCAAATCAATGAGAACCCTGAGCTTGTTTCTTTGCAACGAGACGGTTCCATCTGGGGGTAATAGGAGACAATGACACCCGAAGTGTGTTGCTTATGTCCAGTTTATTCCGTTGTTTTGTTTTGGTTGCTGTCACTGCAGAAAACCCCGCTTCACACAGATAGGTTGTCGAAAATGGCAATAGGGATTTAAGTGCTGTGGTGGCAATCTCAGGGTATTCCGCCATGACTTTAATCCAGAACATCGGCAGAGTTGTTGTCTTGAACGTAGTTTTAAGGCCACCGTCATTTGCAATCTCCAGCAGTTGTTCTTCTTCTTGCATAGACATGCTAGATTCGCCTGATTTGTTGGCAAATGGGTTGCGGATCCATTCCTTACCAGTTCGTGGGTCTTTTGTGGTTGGGAAGTAGCGCTCAAACTCTTTTAAAAGCAAAGACAGGTGATCGTGCACCAACTGGCAGAATGAATGTTCAAGCTCAGTCTCGCCTACAATCCCTGCTAATGTCTGAAACATGTCCAAAATGCCTCTGTTCACGCGCCGTCCCCACAACTCCAGTTTGGCTTTAAATGCAGCTACTTTGTCTGACAACTTGAAAACAGTTGTCATTTTCCCCTGAAGGCCCAGATTGAGTTCATTGAGCAGGCTGAATATGTCACACAGGTAAGCCAGTTTTGCAACCCATACCTTGTCACTGAAATGTGCTGCCAGCGGTGACTTCTTTTCTGAGAGAAATATTTGCAATGGCTCTCATAATTCAAATACTCTGGTTAGCGATTTTCCTCTGGATAACCATCTTATTTCTGTGTATAAGAGAAGGCATCTGTACTCTGCGTCCATCTCCTCACAAAGCTGCTCAAACAGGCGCGAGTTAAGTGTGTGTGCTTTGATGTGGTTAATAACTTTAACGACATCCATCAATACGCTGTTAAATTCCGGTGACATTTTTCGGCTTGCCAGCATTTCCCTGTGAATGAGACAATGCGTAGATTCACTCTCAGGTGCAACCTCCTTAATCCGAGCAGTTAAACCAGACAGTCGTCCGGTCATGGCAGCAGCTCCGTCTGTGCATATGCTGACACAAAAGGACCATTTCAGTTTTTCTGATATATAACCATCCAGTGACTTGAACAGTTCTGCTCCTGTGGTGTTGGTTGGCAAAGATAGTGCACATAACAAATCCTCATGCACATCCTCCTGATATAGATATTGCACATAAACAAGTAGTAGTGCCTTGTTGTCGATATCTGTAGATTCGTCAACCTGGAGTGCATACCACGGTGATGTATTAATCCTCTCCAACAATTGTGCCTCAATGTCTTCGGCTATTTCCTCAATGCGCCTAGTCACAGTGCTAGCTGACAAAGGCACATGTGCTATCTTTTCCACAGCAGCCTCTCCTAGAAGTTCACGGCGAATGTCTTTAGTGGAGGGCAAGATCAATTCTTCACCAATAGTAAATGGCTTTTTAGCCTTAGCAATGCGGTTAGCCACCAAATATGACGCTCTCAGTGCATTCTCCTTTATTGATGTGGTGGCCCTCATAAATAGCTTCTGTGCTTCGTGCTCCCGTTTTTTTCTTTCAAAATACTCCAGGGGCTTGTCTTTTATGCCAGGGTGCTTGGCGTTTCATTGCCTCATTAGAGAGCTTCTCGCCGCAAACTATGCAGAGCGGTTTTGATGCATGGGAATCACCTGTCCCGCTAAATCCATATTTCAAATAGGACTCATGGTATTGTCTGTTAGAAGTTGCATGTTTCTTTGATGTTGAAGGCTCTTCTTCTGTCTGTTCACTGGGCCTTTTTTTCTTCCCAAGGAAACTTTCTAACGATGTCTGTTTCATACTCATTTTTGCTAATTTGTGGGTTAAAGCAGACACAATAACACGTCAGTACACACAAGTACCGGTGAACAGATAGAAGAGCTAGAAGAGTGATACCTTCTCTTTCTCTTCACTCCACTGCTGCTTGCAACCGCTCAGCTCCAGATGTCACCTAAATCCGAATGTAAATAAAAAAACTATCAACGCAAAAATGTGATCAGTGTTTTAAATATATGACCAGTGTATCAAAATAACTGTGAAATATATATATAAATCACAAAAGATGACTGTGCCCCCTTTCAAAACAGAGATGCCAGCGTTCCCCTTTCAATACAGAGATGCCCCAGCATTCCCCCTTTCAATACAGAGATGCCCCAGCATTCCCCCTTTCGATACAGAGATCATCGCGCCATAGTGCTGAGTCTCCTCAATAGCAGAGAACCCCTGCCCCCCCTCCGTGCACTTATGCCTGAACCCGCACAAACACATTTGACCCAGGAGTTGTTGACCTAAATAAGTGCAATAGGCCTGGGTGAATGAGAGGGCATTCTAATAAAACCATTGCTGCTCCTCTTTCCGTTTGATAGTGCTGAGTCCCCCCACCCCCGTGCACTTACCTCACGGCAGCTTCTCTTCAGTCCCCGTGTCTCCGACCTCGAGTCCTCAGTCCTCCCGTGGAGCCTCCTCCTCGGCCAATGGTGTGAGGTTTGCCTTTCGGCCAATCAGGAAGCGGGAGGACCCGCTCCCTGATTGGCCAGGAGGAGTATCAGTGTAACAATAGCGAATTTTCATTCGCTATTGTCACACAATGGGCGGGCTTGAGAGGGCGCAATGCTCTGTGCCTTGGCCGCCCGCCACAGTGAAATGATTTGAAGTTCCTCGGGCGGCCCGGTGCCGATTGATCCACAGACCGGCACCGGTCCACGGCCCGGGGGTTGGGGAACACTGCCCTATACTACTTTCAGCCACTGTTGAATGATGGGCTGATGAAGGATTTTTAGGAATATATACTCAGTACACATTATTAAAGTGGTACCTTGGTTCTCAAATTTAATCCGTTCCGGAAGTCCGTTCGAAAACCAAAGCGTACCAAACCAAGGCGTGCTTTCCCATAGAAAGTAATGCACAATGGATTATTCCGTTCCAGACTTTTAAAAACAACCCATAAAACAGCAATTTAACATGAATTTTACTATCTAACGAGACCATTGATCCATAAAATGAAAGCAATAAACAATGTACTGTACTTTGCAGCTTTGATCCATTTCTGCAGTCACACAGTCAATCAATCAATAGCTGAACTGGGTTCCACACAGTCACAAAAATGAAAAAAAAAAGCCCCCCAAACAAAAATGCAAAATAAATAGCAAAAACAGACAAATCTCAGCGTAGCTCTCAGAATGGAAGCGTGGCACTCAAATCTGAAGTGTAACACTCAAAACGGAGCATGTTCGGCTTCCAAAAAAGGTTGCAAACCGGAACACTTACTGCTGGGTTTGCAGCATTCAGGTTTCAAGTTGTTCGACTACTAAGCCATTCGAGAACCAAGGTACCACTGTATTAACGACAGTAGTAGGTTTTTTTTACCACCTTTCTGCCCACAAGAGCCCCCATGGTAACATCTTACTACAGTCTAAAGATCATTGACCTGATTTTAACTTATTTCCAAATAAGCATGCTTAAAATTGCACCACAAAGGTAGTATTCACATGTGGCATTTAAATCATTTTATTTTTTCCTGCATCTGCCTAGAAATGTCCGTTTTATTTAAAAGCAAGTTTTCTTCGTCTTTCTATCCTGCTTCCGCAATATTCACCATCATATGCACAGATGGTGGGAATGGGGCTCCGTGGTCCTTTTAGTATAACATGTGAAAAAAGGGGCTGCATGCACTATTCATAGCCATACGTCTTGCAGCGTTTCATCTTCCCGTAAATGGAACAATTTTCATTTTCTAAACCCCAGAAAATTAAAACAATTTGTTTACTCGATATCATTTTACTTTTTACTTCCTTTGTCTTCAGTGTGAGATGGGAAAGTTAGCTTCTGATCACTTGCTGTGAAAACTCTTATGGGACAAATTTTCTCAGACAATGTTTAATTCTGACATCTTGGCCAGATTCCAGTCTGGATAATTGCCCTCTGTTTTTTGATTCTCTAAATTGTCCCTAAAGTTTTGGACGGATATATTATTCTTGTTTGCATCTGTCCTGAACTGAAATGTCCCCCCACATTGCATTCTTAAACGGTTGCTACTCTCCATCCCAGAGGTGGTTTACTTCAGCGATGGGTGAAGTTAATACTGTCTGCCTGTCTCTGAAATAAATCAATAAATTCTGCAATGTGCATTGTGCTCCTTTGGGCTGAAAAGATATAATATCCTGTTCTTAAAATGTAAAAACGGAAGGAAAGAGGACCATGGGGCCACTTCCAGGGGAAAGCTGTAATACGAGCACGCAAGTGTAGTAGCACTACATTTCCCTGGGGGGTGTATAGTTCAATGTACTTTCTTAAAGCTTCCCCCTTCTATAGACAGTGAAGTGGGGGAACTGGAAACCTTCATTCCTTTTTTTTTCCCCTCAAATATTTTATTGAGTTTACAGAATATAGAAATACAGAAGAAAAACAGATAAAAGAAAAAGAATAAAAATTTCAAATTTCCATAATCCTTTTATCAAATCTACTGGACTTCCCCACATCCTCCAGACCCTGCATTATTTATAATACAAACTTCAGCAATTTGTTATCTTATTTCATTACTTATTGTATCTTTCAATTTATCATGTTACCAAATTCAGAATATTGTATCCCAATTCTTATATATTTTAATTAAAACACAATAAAATTATTTCATAATTCCACCTCCAACTTCTTATACCTTAGTTTTCATTTCACCTGATTGCAATTGCTGGGGCTAAAATTTCCTAAAAAATGCATTTTCTTAACATTCATACAACTTATAATGCTTTTGCAAATAGTCCTTAAATTTTTTCCAATCCTCTTCCATTGCTTCTTCTCCCAAGTCTCGGATTCTGCCAGTCATTTCAGCCAGTTCCATATAGTCCATCAACTGCGTCTGCCATTCCTCCAGCGTGGGTAAATCTTGTGTCTTCCAGTACTTTGCGATGAGAATTCTTGCTGCAGTAGTAGCATACATAAAAAAGGTTCTGTCCTTCTTTAACACATTCTGGTCTACAATGCCCAGAAGAAAGGCCTCCGGTTTCTTAGGTAAGGTATATCTAAATACCTTTTTTAGCTCATTGTAAATCATCTCCCAGAAGGCCTTCACTTTCGGACATGTCCACCAGAGGTGAAAGAATGTCCCTTCCGCCTCCTTACACTTCCAACATTTATTATCAGACAGGTGGTATATCTTAGCAAGCTTGACTGGGGTCATGTACCACCGGTATATCATTTTCATAATATTTTCCTTCAAGGCACTACATGCCGTGAATTTCATTCCGGTGTTCCATAACCTTTCCCAGTCCTCAAACATGATGTTGTGCCCCAAGTCCTGTGCCCATTTTATCATGGCGGATTTGACTGTCTCATCCTGTGTATTCCACTTAAGCAGCAAGTTATACATTCTCGAAAGTAATTTGTTTTTTGGTTCTAACAATTCTGTCTCTAGTTTCGATTTTTCCACCTGGAACCCCACCTTTTTGTCCACTTTAAAAACTTCCTGAATTTGGGCATAATGCAACCAATCTCACACCTTGTTTTTTAGTTTTTCCAAGCTCTGCAACTTCCAATTGACTCCAATTTTTTCAATTATTTCGCAATATTTTGGCCAGTAGGCCTCCATGTTAAGTCTCTTACGTGCCTTGGCCTCCACCGGTGAAAGCCACCTCGGGGTCTTACTCTCCAATAAGTCTTTATATTTTGTCCAGACCATAAAAATTGCTCTTCTAACAATATGGTTTTTAAACAATTTGTGAACTTTAACCTTGTCATACCACAAATATGCATGCCACCCAAAAGCATTATCAAACCCTTCCAGATCAAGGACATCAGTGTTCTCCAACAAGATCTAATCTTTCATCCAGCAGAAGGCTGCAGATTCATAATATAACCTCAAGTCTGGCAGGGCAAATCCCCCTCTTTCTTTCGCGTCAGTTAATATTTTAAACTTTATTCGGGGCTTTTTGCCCTGCCAAACAAACTTGGAAATATCCTTCTGCCACTTTCCAAAACATTCCACCTTGTCCACGATCTGTAGGGCCTGGAACAAAAATAACATTTTCGGCAATACATTCATCTTTATAGCTGCTATTCGACCTAACAAGGAAAGTTTCAATCTTGTCCAAACTTCCAAATCTCTTTTAATTTCTGACCAACATTTCTCATAATTATCTTTAAACAAATTCAAATTTTTAGTGGTCAGATACACCCCTAGGTATTTCACTTTTTTAACCACATTTAATTCTGTCTCTTTCAGGAACTCATCTGTTTCTGTAGATGTCAAATTTTTTGCTAAAACCTTAGTCTTTTGCTTATTCAACTTAAATCCCGCCACCCGACCAAAATCAGAAATTAATTCTAAAACTCTTTTAGAACTAGAAACTGGCTCCTGTAATGTTAGTACCAAGTCGTCTGCAAATGCTTTCAGTTTATATTGTTTCACTCCGACCTCAATTCCCTGTACCAACCGGTCCTTTCTGATCATGTTCAATAGCACCTCCAGGACTGAAATAAACAATAGAGGTGATAGGGGGCACCCCTGCCGTGTCCCTTTTTCAATTTTAAACTCCTCTGTCACCACATTACTATCAATTTAGCTTTTTGTTCTGAGTAAATTGCTTCTATTCCATTTTCGAACCCCCGTCCCACTCCCATCCCTTCCAAATTTTTCTTCATAAACATCCAAGAAATGTTATCAAAGGCTTTCTCCGCATCAATAAAAATTAACACCGCTCTAGTATTAAGATTTGTTTGTAAAAGTTCCAAAATGTCAATGATGTTTCTGGTGTTGTCAAACAAATGCCTGCCAGGGAGAAAGCCCGCCTGATCCTTGTGAATCACTCCATTAAGTACTTTTTTAAACCTACTTGCCAGAATATCCGCAAAAATTTTATAATCCACATTTAGGAGTGAGATGGGACGGTAGTTCTTAAGTTGAGTCTTTTCAGTCTCTGATTTAGGTATCAATGTGATGAACGCTTCTTTCCACGTTTCCGGTGCCTTCTTCCCCTCCATGATCTGGTTACAAACCTCCATCAGGGGTTGTATCAAGTAGTTCTTAAGAACCTTATAATATTTGGAGGTAAGTCCATCAGGGCCTGGAGATTTGCCTAGTTGGAGGTTCTGTATGGCACTTTCGATTTCCTGCTGTGAAATTTTACCATTCAGGATTGTTCTCATTTCCTGGGGTATTTTTTGTAATCCATTGGTTTTAACGAATTGGTCCACCTCGAACTCTTTCTGCGGCCCTTGTGCGTAAAGTTCTTTGAAATATCTCTGGAAACACTTTCTAATTTCCTCGGGTTTCTGAACAATTCTCCCTTCAATCTCTAGATTTGTAACTGTATTTAGTTTTTGTCTTTTTTTCAACTGCCATGCTAGCAGTTTCCCACACTTATTTGCTGATTCAAAAGATCTTTGTTTCATTTGTTTAATTTTCCATTCCACTTCTTGGTTTATCAATTTCGAATATTGTGCTTGGAAAAATTTCACTTCTCTCAGCACTTCCTTCGACTTAGGCCTAGATCTTAATTTTTTCTCTCCTTCTCTTATTTTCTCCAGTACCTTCTCCTTCTTTTCATTCCAGAGTCTTTTCTTTATCGTATTTTGTTGTATTAGAAACCCTCTCATGACTGCTTTACTTGCGTCCCAGATTGTTCTTTTTTCCACTGTGGTGTTTAGGTTTATCTCAAAGTAGTCCTTTAGAGTTTTTTGGGCCTTCCTAACAGTCTCCTGATCTCTTAGTAAGGTGTCATTCATTTTCCATCTGAAGGACCCGGCTGTGTTTAATCTCAATTCCACTTTCAGGGCATTATGGTCGGAGCAGGTTCTTGGGCAGATTTCCACTTTTCTAGTCTTGGGTGCCAGTCCTTTAGTTGTCCATATTTGGTCGATTCGTGTCCATGACAGATGAGCTTCAGAAAAGAAAGTTCCTTCTTTTCCTAGGGGGTTCTTAACTCTCCACATGTCAATCAAATCCATATTGTCAGTCATTTCAAAAAAGGTTTTAGGTAGTCTGCCATCTTTCGTTATATTTGCACTTTGCGACTTATCCATATTTACAGACACAACCCCATTCATATCTCCCAACATAATGATGTTGTTGTAGTCTAAATAGTCCAGCAAAGTCTCATGCAACTTCTTAAAAAATTCCGATTTTCCATCATTTGGTGCATAAATTCCTAATATCAAAAATTTTTCTCCTTGTGTTTGAATTTCAATCGCCAAGATTCTCCCTTGTTCATCTTTAAATAAAAATTTCGGTGACAGGCTCTCCTTTGCATAAATCACCACTCCTCTTTTCTTAACTCTATCCGAGGAAATAAATTCCTGACCTAACCTTTTGTTAATTAACACTTTCCTGTGGAGCCTTGTCACATGGGTTTCTTGCAGGCAAATAATGTCCAATTGTTCTTTTTTCAAAATATGAAACACTTTTCTTCTTTTTTCCGGGGAGTTTCCGCCATTTATGTTCCAACTGAGCAGTTGCAGAGACATCCTGGATCAATTCGTAAGTCTTACAATGGGGTATCTTGATTTCCCTCCGATCCCGGTGGTGGTAATGCTGGTCCAGCTCCAGACGGTGTAGATTCCGGTGGTGGTGGTGGCCAAGAAGCTGCTGCTCCTTTTTGGAGATCTTCCCCGTGGTCGTATAGGAACTTCTGCTGGTCCTCTGGTGTTTTAATTCTTACTTTCCTTCCTTTGTAGGTAAATGATAATCCTTGCGGAAACTCCCACCTATAGGGGATTGCGTTGTATCTCAACAATTTTGTCAGTTCTATATATGAGGCTCTAAGGTCCAACAGCTGTTTGGGTATATCTCTGTAAATTTCAGCCTTTTTGCCTTATATCTCCAAAGATTTTTTAAAATGTAGGCCTAGTATCTTGTCTCTTTCTTCTTTTGATCTCAAAATAACCAGACAGTCTCTGGCCTTGTCTTTCTTTACCGATCTACCCAGTCTGAATGCTGTCACAATTTTAAAGTCTTTGTCTTCTTCTATTCCCCAGAATTTGGAAAATAAAAGTGTCAAAAATCCCTCCAAATTACCTACCTCCAATTCTGGGATGGCCCTCAGCCTGAGATTATTTTCCTTATTTTTCAGTTCAACCATTGACAGGTAGGCTTGTTGTTCCCCTACCTGTCTTTGCAGAGGCCTAACTTCCCCCTTAATCTCGTCAACCTTTTTATTCGCTTGCTCTGCTTTTTGATAGGCTTCCTCAGCTAATTTGTGGTTTTCAGCTGTTGCTCCTTGCAAATTCTCAATTGCTTGAGTATGCTGGGAAACCTTTTCAGACAATTTACTAATAGAGGATGTTGCTTGGTCAATTTTTGTTGATTGATTGTCCACCTTTTGATTTAAGATTGCTAATTGCTCCAATATTTGTTTCAAAACTGCTTCAGATCCTCCTGCTGCCATATCTTCTGCAGCAGGCTTTTCGGCTGCCTCCTCCTGTGCTATCAGCACATTTGGGACAGATGATCTACGTTGATGAGTTAAAGTTGTTTGAACAAGTTGCGCAGATTTCTTTTCTTTTTCTTTAGCTTTAGCTGCTCTTGTTTTCCCTGTGCCGCTCATTCCACACCTGCCTCTGTTCAAGGTCAAATTGTCTTTTATTCCATGAGAAAGACAATTCCAGAGTATAAACAATTAAACCTCAGAAAGTCCAAACAAAATGTAGTTCCCAGGCCTCTATATCTCCACAATCCACCAGGGGGAGTATCTCAAAGTTTCAAGGAAGGAAAGAATTTTTCCGCCATTAAAGTTCCTATATTCCCTATGTTAAATCCTTATAGTTCCGAAACAAAAGGAAAGTTCCCAAAGCCTTCTATTTCCTAAAGAAAAGCCACAAGGTAACAAGAGAGGTGACAGCAACAATGTTTAAGTGTTGAAACCTCGGTGCATGTAACAGTTTAAACTCTTGCAACAATAATCCGCAGTTTGACAGTTCTCTTGCACGCTGGCAGTCCGCCGGCTTGGTTGTCCCTTTTAAATCCAAAAGCAAGAGGAAAACGGAAAGAAAGTTCCAAAAGCATATCCCACAGGTTTAAAAATAGTTTCTCCTTTGTCCTTTAACTGAGTCTATAAATGCACAATAGTTCCACTTTTACAATCTCCTTTAAACTCCTCAGCATTCCTCAGAGTCCTTGCTTTGATCTGTTTAGCAAGATCGGGAGACGGACTTCCTGTTACTCGCCTCCCGTTTTCGGCCGAATTTCCAAATTATAAGTTTTGTATCCAAATTTTAGTACCCCTTACTCACGGGTATGTTGCAGCCAATCCGATATTTTCAAGAAGAAAGGTCGGCGCTCATCGGCAGCAGCTGCGCGGCTTTGCGTCCACGGAAAGAGCGATGAACTCACAGTGCCGCTCCCCCTTTCACGTTCCGGAGCCCCTTACGGGGTCCCTTCTGCGCTTCTGGGGGGGCTTTAGGCACCCGCCGAGTCCCACGGCCGCAGGCTCACTCTGCCTGCGGTTTTTCTTAATGGGTCTCCGCTTTGCCGCAGCGGACGACCCTTTTCCGCGGAGCCCCTGTTCACAGCGTAAAGAGGACCGCCATTGCCATTTCGCGTCGCCTCCGGAAGTCCTGGAAACCTTCATTCCTAACCTTTTTACAAAGCAGCCTACAACTTCAGTGCCTCTGGATATTTTGGATCCCTTTTGCATAATACTTCAGGGTGGCTGATCTTTGGAAATTGTGGACCCACTCCATTTAAATGCAGCACTCTTGAGATTCCTTACGCTCAATAGAGCTCTATCCCGCTGGTTAGGAGGAGCAGGAGGTCTGTGGCGTTCTCCCCAATCCACATCCAGCCTTCCCTTCTGATCAGTGCCAGTGCATGAGTAGCTTGCACCAAACAGTGGGAGAGAGCTTAATGGGGATATACAGTGGTACCTCGAGTTAAGTACTTAATTCGTTCCGGAGGTCCATTCTTAACCTGAAACAGCACTTTGGCTAATGGGGCCTCTTGCTGCTGCCTTGCCACCGGAGCACGATTTCTGTTCTCATCCTGAAGCAAAGTTCTTAACCCGAGGTACTATTTCTGGATGAGTGGAGTCTGTAACCTGAAGTATCTGTAACCTGAAGCGTATGTAACCCAGGACTTCCGGGTTGGCGCCTCCGGCAATGGAAGAATTCCTCTGATCGGGAGGAATTCGCTCCGTGGAAATTAGGGTCTGGCCGCCACGGCGAAGGTGGAGACCCACTAAAATCACAGGCGGGAGAAGCCTGTGAACGTGGGATTCGGCTGGCACCTTTTGCCCTCCCCTACTCGCGGGGAGACCCGGTTTCAGGGATCCGGAGCAACGTGGGATGAGCGGCGCGGTGCTTCGAATTGATTGCTTTTTTCATGGAGTGAAGCCGCATTGCTGTAGCCGGAGAGCGCTGACTTTTTCCTGTAGACAATTTGATTCTATACAACTATACAATTCTATACAATTGGATTCTTAAACGTCTTAATTTGGCACCGAAACGGGGAGGCTCTAAACAGGAAGTCCGCCTTCCCCTTTTGTAAATAGATTGAAGCAAAGAGCTTGTAAGCTAAAGTCTTGGAAAGTCCTCTGTAAAGGATTAAACTTCCATCGGCTAAAACCATTAAACCCCCCTTGGAAGCAGGAGAAAAGGGGGGAAATTTTGGATCGCGTAAGCCTGCAGGAGAGAGGGAAGAAAGTCAAATTACCACCGCTCTGAACCTGGAAACGGGCTGCTAGCAAGACCGACGTTTTGGGAAAGTTCATTGTTGTTGACAGCTAGTTAAATAAGAGAAATACATTGTTTCCATTGTGTCCTTCTGCGTTTAAAAAGCAGTAAAAGTAACTGAAAATTGAAACAAATTTTATTGCTTGAACTGTGTCTAAAAGGATTGATACAAACAGAAATTGTTTCCCTCTAGAGGGAGCCTTTGAAGCTGTTATAGGAGTTGATCTGGGGGGATTTCCAGCTGCAAGATAAAAAATTGTGAGAACCAGGGATTGACCTTGGATTGTTTAAGAATGTCGACAGAAGAAGCCTTAGTGACTGCATTTTGTAAGTGATTCATTGGAACAGCTCCACAAGAAGATGGACGTGATGACTATTAAAATTTACAATTTGGGTCAAAAAGTGACTAATTTTGGACAAAAAGTGAATATCTATACAGTGGTGCCTCGCAAGACGAAATTAATCCGTTCCGTGAGGCTCTTCGTATAGCGGTTTTTTCGTCTTGCGAAGCAAGCCCGTTGACAGCTTAGCGGATTAGCGCTATTAGCGGTTTAGCGGCTTTTAGCGGATCAGCTGATAAGCGGCTTAGGGCTTAGGAAAAGGGGGGGGGAAGGGAAAAACCCCCGCAGGAACTCGCAAGACATTTCGTCTTGCGAAGCAAGCCCATAGGGAAATTCGTTTTGCGAAGTGCCTCCAAAACGGAAAACCCTTTCGTCTAGCGGGTTTTCCGTCTTGCGAGGCGTTCGTCTTGCGGGGCACCACTGTACAGAAACTATTTAGGAATTGACACAGGAATCTATTTTGATATGGCAATGTGGAGAACGCGAGGGAGAAAGTTGTTGTTGCTGAACCTAAAGTAATACAAGTGGAGAGGGAGAGAGCCCCAGTTTTACAGAGGCAATTTGATGATTATAAGTTGTTGCCTTCTATGAGTGAATTCAGAGAAAGTCAGATTTTGAGGATTGGAGCCCTGCTTGGACTGGAGAAGGAAAGTTGGATAGATCCCCTCATGCAGGGATTTACTGACCTTTGGGACCTGGGCCTGGGTCAGGAGGAGATTGGAGTTGTGGGGACCTTTAGATTTGGAGGAATTTTGAAACGCATCCTGAAATATCTTTTGGATTTTAGTTTTAACTACGGAGATTTGGCTGACCTGTCGAGAAGGAATAAAAACATTGCTAGGTCGGAGCTTCCACAAGATCTGCTCTTCAGCATCAAAGGAAGGAAATTAAGAACAAGATCAGCAGAAGACAAAGTAAAGTGCATGTATAAATATGAAGAAGACATGCAGAAGGGACTTGGAAAAGAGTTAAGAGCCTCGGACAGAAGATCACCAGGTTGATGGACTATATGGAATTGATGGAAATGACTGGCAGAATCCGAGACCAGGGAGAAGAGACGGTGGAAGAAGACTGGAAAAAGTTTAAAGTTTATTTATAGAAATATTGTAAAATTAATGAGTGTTAGAAAAATGTTGGAATGAAATTATATGGCTTTAGTAGAAATGT
Organism: Podarcis erhardii; assembly: GCF_964252035.2. Classification (NCBI taxonomy): domain Eukaryota; kingdom Metazoa; phylum Chordata; class Lepidosauria; order Squamata; family Lacertidae; genus Podarcis; species Podarcis erhardii. Next base: position 81,398,304 of record NC_138507.1, on the reverse strand, counting down.
TATAAGGAGTTAAGCATAAATAAGTATTATAGTATTAATGGAAAATAAGGTTAAAATAAGTCAAGATAATTATAAGACAGAAAATAGAGAAAGATGGAAAGGAATTGCTGAAACAATTAATAGAATTGGAATACAAAAAGGGAGGTGAGAGGAGGTCGAGGAAACAAGGGAATGAAGGATAAGACATTGAAATGGTATGATGTATGTTTTTAAACTGTTTTTGTTCTGTTTTGTTTAGTTTAATGTGTTAATGTTGCGTTGTGTATATTGTAATGTATTGTTTTTTCTTTTTCTTTTTCTTCTTTTTTTTCTTTTCTTTTTCTTCTTTTTTTTTGTAAGGTTTAAAAGTAATAAATATTATTTTTTTTAAAATGAAGCGTATGTAACCCGAGGTACCACTGTACAAGGCGCAAACATAATATGTGCAGGATCATGCACATTGTTAATTTTTCTGTGTCATTAGATCTGGAAGCAATTCTGGAGCTCTGTTATTAGTTAGTATAACTGTACATAAGTAAATTAGTTGGTCCTTGCCCATGGCTGGTCACCCCCGTAGTGTTTTAAATGGTGGACATAATTTTGCACCTTTCTTCATAAGATTTGAGAGGCGCTACAGTTTACTTTTTTATTAACTGTGAGTGGTAAAGAAGCTGAAGAAAAAAACATATTCTTATACCTTAAATGACAAAGATTTCTTTCAGTAGTAAGGTAAAGAATTCTTTTCACTAGACGTTTATGCTTGATTGCCAAGTGGTTTCCTACACACTTTAAACCCTGTGTGCCTTTTCTGACTTTAAAAGCATCCTTGGACTAATGTACAATTACTGTAATATCTAGTTTGGCTCAAAGACACTTGGTTTCTTGTTTCTTGTTTCCAGATTCGGTACCACAGGAATCATAACATGTAAATAATTGATCGGATCAGCTTTCATTTACCCCCTGGCCTAATAACTCGGTTTCCAATAAAATGTGGACCACTATGAATAAACTATGCATGGATATTATTTTTTATTTGGACCATGTCAGTTAAGATGTGGTTAGAAGGTTGCAGATTCTTTTAAATCATTTCCTGCTACAGGGATTCAGTTTGCAAAGTGGGGATTTTTTATGGGGTTGGGTCAAGAGAGAAGCCTGCTAAAGGGGCTAGTAGAAGTTGGATTCCTGCCCTGACTTCCCTGGCAGCCAATCTAGGGTTGGGGGGTCATTCCTCAATACAGTGGGCTTGGGGATGTGGAGGGGGGGAGGGGAGAACACCCCCAAATTGGGCAGATAAATTTTCCTAGTGGGGCTCCTGCTCATTGAAGGTGTCTCTGTCTGATTTTTTGAAACCCCCGCTTTCACATCAGCCCCCTGCATCACAGTGACCTCCTAACCATCAGTGAAAGGTTTTTGGCTGATGGGTGAAAAGGTTCCTAAAGGGAAGAGTGGACTTCCACTATTTCCATCATTTGGGCTTTTCTCTGGATACAGCCCATGGTTTCTCTGTTAATACTCGCCATATTACCTGTCATATTTAGAGATAAACATCCAATACATTCTTATTACATTAACGTGCATTTTTATAGTCTTTGAATTCCAGCCTTCCATAATTTTATTAAGCTCTTCTAAGGTGTTATCCCCATTGTGTATTATAAACAGGTAGTTTTAAATAGTATTTTCTGAGGACTGATTTGAAGAATGAAATCAACCCAAGTCCTCTTCTTCTGCTTCTGGGTGACACAAAACAGACAATCCAGCCACCTGCTTTGCTATTTTACAAATCTTCGGACATCTTTTAGTTCCAAGCTTTTGAGCTATCATTCACACAACATTTGCAGAGTTTAGCAACAACTACCTGATGGTGAGAGGTAGCAATCAACAAATAAAATGGTACATGCCTCACATTTTGTATCTTTGGGGTTGGAAATATATAGACCACAGTTTCCCAAACTTGGGTCTTGAGCTGTTTTTGGACTATAATTCCCATCATTCCTGGTCCTGCTAGCTAGGGATGATGGGAGTTGTAGTCCAAAAACAGCTTGAGACCTGATTTTGGGAAACCCTGATCTAGAGTGCAAATCTGCCATTGGGCAGACACGAAGATTGGTGGAAGTTTCTGTTCACCCCTTGCTTTATGTTGCCTCCTCTAAAGATTTTGACAAGTTAAGTGAAGAAATGAAAGATGGTCTTGGGCACCTTGCAAGGACTCTGCAGTTGTATCTGAAAGTGGAGATCCAAGAAGCTTCTCAGCTGCCACCTGCTCTAGATATTCTTCAGACCTTCGCAAAAGTAAGTGTTAAAACTGGATTCCTGGCAGTTCTATCATTTCCCACGTCCTTAATTTTTGTGCTTCATGCAAAACCATAATATATTGCCATATGTCAGCGTGAACAGTAAATGTTATGTTCCACTTTGGTAATTAAACAAATTCTGTGCCTGGGAGCAGTATCATTTACTTTATATATATATATAATTGAATTCTTTGTTTTTAATTTAAGCAGCAAAGAATGGGCATATTAAAAATGAGAACGATGATAGCATAAAATGCTGATATTGAAAAATGACTTGGAACGATTAGAGACAAATTCTATCCACCATAAGGTGTTGCTTTCTGGAAAAATGATCTTATGGTTTACGCTTTGCATTTTTCTTTTGAAATCTGTATATTTCTGCCAAATAAAATCTGTTTGGCAGATACATTTATATTTTGTGTTTTTTGTCATGTTGATATATGATGATGTGTTCCACAATATATCGGTGAATTCCAGAATTAGCTACGTCTGGCCATTTCCCCCCTTGATAAACCATCTGACACTTATATTTATTATAGGCAAACACTACTATCCTTGCTGTTGCCCACTTTTGGTCTTAGTTGAAGAGATGGCTTCCTAGAATAGTTTGGGGATCTTTTTTATAGCCATTCATTTTTCGTTCTTCGGGCCGACTGCGCTGCAGAAGTTTCCTGGTGTGGTTGGCCTCTTAAAGCATTACTGATTAGCCTTTTTGAATAGCCCTTCTTTGGCGGGAAATTTCCTGAGATCTGGCCCGTGGGGAATTTCCCACAGCTCTTGGGAAGTCCATGTGGCCAGGCAGCAGAAACTGAAGCAGGAGCACAAGGGTCCACAACCGTAGCCCCCCTGGGGAGTGATGAGCAGCTATTTCAGAGTATCTATTTATATCTGGTTACTGGATATACGGTAATCAAATCAAAATTGACAGTATGCTCTAAAATGGGCAATTGGTTAATCTTTTAATGAGTTTTTTAAAGAGTAACTTTTACTAACAAATTCTCAGACTACTGCTAATTTTATAATTCTCATTATTTTGCAACAACGGATAAGTTGAAATAAGTAGGAACACTGCCATCTAATTTATTAGATTTTTTTCAGTGTTTTAAGAAAATTCTAACTATTTCAGTGATGGTTCAGAGTTTAGTAACACTGCTATTACATATTCCTGGCTTCTTGTTTTTTCAGTCTATATATTGCAGTGTTTATTTGAGAGTGTAAAGTAGATACGTATTATTTAATCCCGAAATATTAATGTCCTGGGATTTAGTAGTTACATAATCATAATAAAACTGATGGAATGAGGTGTGAGTCATATTTCATCCACAAAAGTTGTGGGAGGAATTCAACATTCAGCTATGTTCCATGTACCATCAGTGCAAGCATTTCAGCTTGTCAGATGAAACAGTCTCTCCCCACCCCCCCGTCATTATAGCAGGAGATATATATGTGGAAGAAGGGCCTATGTATTTCAGGGGCATTGTTTTGTGGGGTGCAGTGTATGGGTGAAACATTATGCCCAAGTATATCACTTTATTATTCCCCATTGGAATGAATGAGAAAATGTAAAGAGGTGTGTTCCTTTAGAGTTTGGCTTAAACTGCTCCTAGTGACAAATGGTCAGTTTTCCCCTCCAACCCCACTCCAAATATTTCCTACCTTACAGATTACTCTATACTTTAGAACTCAGTGGGATCCACTGAGAACTGTGCTAACTATTTGCATAGCCCCACCCTCAATTCAATTTCTGGGTGTAAAAGAAAGATGGAAACAGCTTTTATATATACAGTGGTACCTTGGTTCTTGAACTTAATCTGTTCTGGGAGTCTGTTCGACTCCCGAAACCATTCGAAAACCAAGGCACAGCTTCTGATTGGCTGCAGGAGCTTCCTGCACTCAAGCGGAAGCCGCATCGGACGTTTGGCTTCCGAAAAGTGTTTGCAAACTGGAACACTTACTTCCGGGTTTGCAGCGTTCGGGAGCCGATTTGTTTTGCAACTGAGCCGTTTGGGAATCAAGGTTTGACTCTAATTTGATGTGTCTAGGTTGTCACTTGTTGAACTGCATCTGTTGTGTTTTAACTATTTTCCAGGTTATTTTCTTGCTATTTAAACACTGAGTTGATATAATTTTATTAAGCATAATATGCTGATTTGTGTGTAGCTATGGAAGTCAACCTTAATGAATTTCATTTTTCCACTTTGCCGAAAAACTATGCAATGAAGATAGTCTTTTCAAAAGAAGTGTGCAGTGTGTAGGACATCAAGCAGGTCTTACTATACTTCGCAAAATTACTTTTAATCAATTTTCTGCCATTTTTTTTCATTTATGTGTCCAGTGTCCACTATTTGAATTTTTAATTTTGCTGTTTCTATGTTGTAATTTATATGCTGTTCCTTTAAGGGGAATAGCTTGGGAGTGACCAGGGAGAGGCCTATGGAGACATCTTTTTCTGAGTATTATAAAAAGTGATGGCAGCTGGGTTTTCCTGCTCTTTTCTTCCTTTTATATTCAGCTTGTTAAAGCAGAATTTAGTTGGTTGTAAGCAAAGGAAAAGAAATCTTTGTTACAGAAGTCAAGCTTACAGGAACCATCAGTCCTGTTAGGAAGACTTAGACTGTTGCAGTATCGTGTACTTACTATACTATGTTTAATATACTGACCTTCTGCTTTTATATGAATGACATGGAGGTTTAAGGCTCATTATGTCATAGAGAGCAATTTATTAACTTTTGAATGAACAAAAACAAGGAAGACTATCTGTGAGAGAAGTGAAATCCCATGTAGCATTTAAAAGACGTGTTGTGAGTTTTACGTGGCGCTAGATGGACTCATGGTTTTTTATGAAAGTAGTACTACCAGTATGTGATATCCTGTTGTAAGATTGTTTTTCTCACTTTGCAACACATTCTTTTCAAGTTCACTGGATGCTTGCTGTAAGCCTAGCCTCCATTTTTTCCTTTCTGATCAATCAGAAATTGTAGAAAGCTACACTTGAAGGTCAGTCATAATCTGTTTGATGCTGTAACTTCAAGAATAAGAACGAAGAGACAAGAAGTCAGAAAAACAAGCAAACCTTCACTGAGGTGACTAATTCCTGACATTTTCTAGAAAGAGATTCTAATGAAACTAGCTTAAAAAAAAGTAAAAATTGGCTCCTTAATTTGCCCCTGTGCTCAAGAGAGTTTTGATCAGATATGACCAGAGGCTAAAATCAGTTTTGGAAAATATATTTGAAACACATCTACAGAAGGTCAGTGAATGCATTTCAGTTTATGAATACAGTATCAAAGAGAAAGCAAAGGCACATTGTACACAAATGAATGTTGTGGAAGGGAAAATACAAGGAGCAGTGTATGCAGGTGAAATAAAACACAATGATTAAATGGAAAAGCAAAACAGAATATGAATATGCAATCTTTTTAAAATCATATTTATTATTAATTAACATACACTACACACAATTGAACACAAAAAACCAAAACACAAGCACTAAGTTGCTTCTTGGGGCTTTCACCTTTACCATGCATGAGTTAATAGTACTTTCTTCTCTTTTCTTTGTGCCCTTGTTATCCACAGCCTAAATTATTACAAGTCTAGCTCAGTTTTATTGTTAAAACAACAAGGTCATCACAGAGCTCAGAAATAAACTGATTTCAGGCCACAGTAATAAAGCCATTTTAAGAATAGGTGGTCAGCACAACAATTTTTGTTTGCACACGGGAATTCCCCTCCCTGACCTCTGCACATAGCCCCCCTCCCCCCAAAAAAATCTTCTCTGGTGGGTTGAGGGGAAGTTCTGATACATAGCCAGAAGTTAGTGATAGGGCTGTATCATCAGTGATTCAGTTCACATTAAAGGCAAACTTCACTAAGAAAGAATACGTGAACTGAAATACAGCTGTCATAATTCACTCCTCAAAAAAATTGCAATGCAGTTCTCCAGCCGAGTAATGTGTACTAAAATGCACAAATTTGGGTAAAGTGTACATAAAAATGCATTTATTAGTGAAAATAACATAAAATAATGTGTTGCACTAAGGGAAATGTCTGTATTAGGCACATTTGCATACAAACATGTATACAAACATACAAACACAAACACAAACACAACACAATACAAATGCTGGTGCTGATGAATTTTCATGATGACTTTTTAAAATTGCAAATTGATTTGAAAATATTAAGATTTGGATGAATTAGAAACCGAAATTGACAGATTTGCCCATCCCTGATGATCAGTCTCCAGTAATTGTACTAAAAGATGGATGTAATTCAAGAACCAAATCATTCATGTGCAAATGAAATAAAAAGGGGTTAAGAAACTGACTAGTCTCACACCTTTAGTTGTAGGAATTATTTCAGATGGCCTTAAAGTAAATCTATGTCAATTGATACTTGTGCTCCACAACCAATTTATCATGATTGATCCTACTGAAGGCTGCTGTAAGGTAGACAAATGCCACAAAGTAGTCTTTTAGCATATTTGCTAAGCCAGTAATTAAGAACAAAGCATTGATCTATTTTCCCACAAGATGATACCCCTTCTTCTAATCATGTACCTAATTTTGACCCGATATCTTAAAGGCTTTTTGGGTGATAATGACTAGGATCCAATTTGTTCTTATATATCATTAAGATAATGCTCACCCTCCAGTCTGTGGGCTTTGTACCATATTATTTATATAGGCAACAATGCATGTTTGCTGTAGAGTTTCAACATGACAGTAAGTTGTGCTTAAACCAGGTATGTACAGTCCAATTCTTTAAACATGATATTACATGAGCTCACCTACATGGAGCTATGTGAGTGTTAGTGGTATGGATGCAACCCCATAGAAATCACTGTCTTCCAACATGTGATGATTTTACCATCTGAAATGTTCTGTGTGAGTGGAGTCTGCCAAGTGGAGTGGATCTGTCCCAAGTCAGTGCTTCAACCGTTGTGTCTGTGAATGTGTGTATCTGGATTGTGATGCGGATGTTAGTTTCCCACTATTTCCCAAAGTTATAAGATGTCGCCAAAGGTTTGATTGGAATTGGCCAATTGGTGGCAGACATTCTGTATGATTTCTAGACATTTTTTAAAATATAAGCCTATGAGCCTCTGCATTCATAGTTTATGATTTTAGATATTGGACTATGGAATTAGTAGCGGAAGTAAGTCAGCTGGCATGTGGGAGCTCTTAGGGAGTAATCTTAGGCACAGGAAGCTAGCGTAAATCAAGCTGGTGTAAGTTGGTGTAAGTAAGCCCTATTCATCAGTGGACTGCTGCTGCTCTGCTTAGTGTGGCAGAGGGAAAACAAGCCTTTAAAGCCTTTAAAATTGTGCTCTATGCCATGGACTGCAAGAAGATCAAACCTATCCATTCTTAAGGAAATCAGCCCTGAGTGTTCACTAGAAGGACAGATCCTGAAGCTGAGACTCCAATACTTTGGCCAGCTCATGAGAAGAGAAGACTCCCTGGAAAAGACCCTGATGTTGGGAAAGATTGAGGGCACAAGGAGAAGGAGACGACAGAGGACGAGATGGTTGGATAGTATTCTCGAAGCTACCAGCATGAGTTTGACCAACTGCGGGAGGCAGTGGAAGACAGGAGTGCCTGGCGTGCTCTGGTCCATGGGGTCACGAAGAGTCGGACACAACTAAACGACTAAACAACAACAACAACAACATGCCAGGTTGCCAGGTCACATAACCAAGCTGCACAGGCTCAATTTGTTTATGGATCCACAGGGAACCCCTTCCTCCCCAATCCAAATAGGTTGGTGGCTGTTATTAGTTATGGGTTTTGGAGAGAAGACCAGCTGGCCAAGATTCACTTGAGATATATTAAAACTTCACATCAGAATGTTTTAGGGAGTTACAAGCATGTGGGGTCGTCCGTAGCAGTCTCTAGTTCATGACATACATCTATAGATAGTTAGAATGTCCTGGTAGGAGTCAACTGTCCATCAAGAAGTATTTGTCAAGCTCTCCTTGAAGCAAGAACTGACAGACATCTAGGCCATTGCTTTCAGTATTGTTACCGGTGATGCATAGAAACCTGTGGTAGCAACCATGCATTATGCAAATAGTAGCTTAGATATTCCTGTGTCAGTATAAGCCAGGCAAAAAGAGATCGCAATCAGTTCCCTTCTGTCTTATTTAGCTCCTGTAATGTCCACAATATTCTGAAAGGCCTTTATCTTTATTTAAAATGTCAACTTGTAATAATTAATAAAAGATGCAATCAAATTTCCATTTAGCAACAGTTTAAAATGACTTAATTATCTTAAGACCGCTCTCTTTTCATTACCATTCCGAGCACACAGAGTTCTGTTGTTGTTTTTTTAATTTGCAGACTTACAGAGATGAGCTATAAAGAGTTAGCTAAAACTTGTTTAACCAGGCTTAGGAAAACAGATGGAAGTTTGCATGGAATTAGTACTCACTTCTGGGCTCAAGGTCCCTTCCCATTTATCAATTTGCTGTGCCAACAAAAAAGAGCTTCATTTTTTTCATTTGTTGTGCATTGCATCTCTCACAGCTACCTACTATTCTGTTTCATGGATATCAGTATGCAATATTTGAACATTGCAGTTATTCCCTTGATAATACAATTATATATTTTGTGGTTTTCACAAGAGTTACAACCCTGTATTGGTTGATGATTGTATGAGATATTGCCATTGCAGGATTTGCTTTCTTCAGTCTCTGGGTTGTATCTGATTAAATCATGCTCAGAGTATATGCCCATTGAAATCAACGGACTTAAGTTAGTGAAGTCCATTTTTTTTGCGGGTCTACGCTTGGTATGACTTACAGAGCAATCCCCCCATTATGCCAGGCTGTTGCAGGGGGTTGTACTGAGCAAAGGTGTTCCTCTGCACAGCTCTACAAGTATCTACAGGAATAGCCAACTGCACAAATATAAGGTGGGCGGACACTTGGCTTGCCAGTACTGCATGTGAAAAGAATCTAGGGGTCTTAGTAGACCACAAGCTTAACATGAGTCAACAGTGTGATGCGGCAGAACTAAATTGTTGTTGTTGTTTGGTTTAATAATAAGGATAATAATAATAATAAAGCTAATGCTAGGCTGCATCAGCAGAGGTATACTGTCCCCATCAAAGAAAGTAATAATACCACACTATTCTGCCTTGGTCAGACCACACCTGGAGTACTATGTCCAGGTCTGAGTGCCACAATACAATTGGACATAATTTGGAATTACGATGGTGGATTGAACCTGCATTGATTTTAACCAAGATGTAAGATATCTGAACCAGAATTTGCATGTTGGTTCCTGAAACCAAGGAGCAGGATTTTGTCCATGTTTGGATACAACTGGATGCCATTTTGAATCAACACTGAACCTTTCAAAACCATTGATTTCAAAAGTGCACCTTTTTCTGTTTATTAGAATGACTGACCAAAGCCAGACTTTTACCACTAATGCTATGATTAAACAGAAGCAATAGTAGGCCCTGCTCATGGATAAACTCTCAGACTATTATACCACCTGTGTAGGAATAACATTGTCACCTCGAAATTACTACATACTTTGGGCAGTGATCCAAAGGCTGAGAATAACCACACATGTGTGTTAGTCAGGAGGCTGCCTCAGAGATCCTACAGGCTCCAAGCTGTGCTGAGGCTCAGTCTGAAGGAGGCTGCTTTGCAGGCCACTTGGAGAAACACCTGAAGTCTAAAATTCTGCCATACACCCAAATTCTCTAGATCCTCCCCAAACACCCAAATCTCTCAGTTATCATGGACACTCCCAGCAAAAATCAATAGGTAGCATATATGAAACCTAGTTGGTACAGGGCACAAAGTACTTCTGAGCTACATTTATCACTAAACATATTGTTGGCATTTTTTTTTAATGTAACATATAAATGGAAGAAATGCCTTGTACAATTTTAGGCTCTCATTTCTGGGAGAAAAATGATGATGACCTATGTCCTCTTTTGTCATGAAGTTTGAGAAATATACAAAACTCCTACTTAAGTCCATACTTGCTCATTGTATGCTGGGCTATATTTTGCTTTGTTTCATCTTTTGAAAACCAGATTTATATTAAGCCTTGTGAAGTTATGTTGGAAACAAATGGAGACAGCAATCCTGGAAAACATTCTCTCTAGTGAATTGTGACAGCTGTGTCTTTTCTCAGCTTAAATCCCTTGTTCTATCCGTCTCTCCTTTATCTCCTAGCTTTTTGTCATTTTTTAACTTAACCTAAAATCCAGGGATTTAAATATCAGAATTCTGAATATAGCTGAATTTTGGCCCAAGTTCAGAATGAGCTTGAGCAGTTGTTGCCACTTTCTCAGTTTCATTTTCATGGTTAATGTGAGCAATGCTTTATTATTATTATTATTATTGTATTTTTAAGAAAACAAGTTTATATTCAGAAACTGGAATTGAGTTCGGGAGAAATATCTCTGCTGTAATACTGTCTAGCTTTTCTGTAGCAGATTTGTGTCCATGTCAGTGATAAATATGGATTGTGCTTAGTGAGGTAGAGCTATGTGGGTTTCCTGTGTATATAGCAGCTATGCTATCACAGTCCGGAGCAGCTTTTGCTAATTATTCCTGATATAATTTCAAACCTATCTGACTGTGAAATTGTAACTGCAAGAATAAACTTCCGAGTCTGTTGCAGAAGCTCAATAAACTAGTTCAGCTGTTTCCCAATCTATCTGGCTGGCATGTGTTGATGAGTGGAAATAAAGTTCTCTGGTATGAATGCTAGCGCCAGTCCTCATGTGCTGTGAGTGATTCATGTTTAGATCTCCTGAATTTTTTATTGCAAAGCAGTGGAGCCCCCGTACCAGGTACTCACATCCTGAAATGCTCAGAAAATGCAATTTTAGAGCTATTACTTCATTAAAAAAACCATCCTCTAATTGATTGATGAATTATTTTATTAAATCCACATATATTTGCATGTGAATAAAGCAATACCGTATTGGCTTGAATATAAGCCTCACTTTTGACTTCCGGGTTAGCGCGAACGGCTAATGGCGGATTCCCTCCGAGCTCCGGAGGGAATCGGCTCTGCTGAGGACGGGTCTTGCCGTGCCGGCGACACGGGGACCCTCAGAAACCGCAGGCGCGGAAGCCTGCGGACTTGGTGACTCGGTGGGCACCTTAAGCGCCCTCCCCGACCCACGAAGAGCCTTTTTAAAGGCTGCGGAGAGGGTACGGAGAGTGGCGTGGTGCTGAGAGTAGACCGCTACCTCAGTAGAGCGAAGCCGCAAGCCATGGCCGGAGAGCGCTGACTTTCTTCCCAAAATTTGGACTGGATAACAAAGGACCCGTGAGTAGTGGAATTTGGACTTTAAAAATTTTATCCTGTGAATTCGGCACGATCGGGGGATGTGTTAAAGGGAAGTCCGCACCCCCTCTACTTATAGACGTTTCAAAGCAAGGAACGGAGAATTAAGGCGGAATGAATACTGTTTTGAGGATTTAAAAGTTTCTCACAAATTTGATAGAACAAGATTTTTGTGCTGGAGAGAAAGGGAATTTGGAACTTTGTGTGTATCCCCCCCAAAAAACCCGGGAGTGTCCTATTTGGGTCCCGGAGGAAGAAGTGAAAGGAGTTTGACAGCTGTCAAAGAAGCTGTCAAACGGGCGGACAAAGTAAAGAATTTTGCTATTTAATAACTCTTGGAATTAAAGCTGATACATTTGGACTGAGGCGATTGGAAACAAAGTATTGATAATAACAAAGTAACAGATTATTGGAAAAGGACTACTAAATAACTGAAAGCCCCCTAGGGGGAATTAGTGACATTACAATGGCTGCAGAGGGAAAATTACTGGCGGAGATAGAAAAAATGTTTTTTCTCGTGGGAATCCTGCAGGAGCAGAGTATGGCTCTGAGTAAAGTTTTTATGACCTTGAATCCTGAAACAAACAACTCTGCTGAATGCACAAAGGAGATGTACGATAAAAATTCTGCAGCTGAGCAGGAAGAGATGCCTTTGGAATTGACAGAGAAAAAAGAAGGAGTTCAGACACTACAAGTGGAAAATATCAACCAGAAATCTGCAGCGTTAGAGTATGAGCAAGAAGACCTCTGGATTACAGACCTGCGAAAGATGAGAAAGAAGAAGAGAGAAGCCCCTGGAGTACTTGGAATATTAAAACTAGAAAGAACAAAGCAATATGATTGGGACTTTTCTCTTGAGTATGGAAAACTAGATGGTCTTTCGCAGCAAACACTCTTCAACATTCTGAATGAAAGAAAATATGATCTGACTCTGACTGAACTCCTTCGGGGTCTTAGGACCATCAAAGAGGACTACCAATATAGCTGGCAGAGAGGGACTGACAGAGAATCAGACGCCTCGGACGTGAGGAATCCGGGCTAGAAATATTTTTTGTTTGTTTTCTGGACATTTGTCTAGGAAGGGACAGAAACCGGGGCAGGGGGGGGAGAGAATAGAATTATAAAATGTTATGTTTTGTTTTACTTGGTTAATGTGACCTATAATTAATATAATAAAGGGAAAATTTGTGAAGGGGAAGTTAGATCGACCTTAAAAAAAAAAGAAATTAATGATTATAAGAGAATTGGATAGTTGAATACAGATAAACAAAAGATTTTAATTTTTAAAAGCAATGTGAATATCTTTAAGAGGTTAGGTAAGAACTTGCTGAATTAATTTTGGAATTGGGATGTAAGAGGAGGGGGTGGGGGGAAGTCAATGAAAGTGGGTAAAGAAACTTAGGGTATGTAATTGTATTTGTGTGTTTGTTTGTCTTTGTCTTTGTGTGTGTGTTTGTTGTTATAAAATGTAAAAACCCAATAAAAATTATTTTAAAAAAAAAAAAAATAAAAAAATTGGCTTTTACGATATCGCTGCTGAAACAGACATACGGTAAAATGGAACAGGTGTGAGTGTCTGAGGAATATTCAGGTATTGTCTTTTTTTCTTTCCCCCCTTGAATTTTAAAGGTGCGGCTTATATTCGGGTGCGGCTTATATTTGGGCCGATACAGTAGTTCTGAAGAATGCAGCATTATTTATTAGATTATTTAAAATGCTTCTTTACTGGCCTTCAGCTCTTCTAGGGAGGTTTCTGTTTGTGTTGCAGCAAGTACTACTTTAGGTAAAGGTAAAAGGTGCGGGTGGTTCAAAGCCGCGCGATGGGGTGAGCTCCTGTTGCTCTGTCCCAACTTCTGCCAACCTAGCAATTCGAAAGCACGCCAGTGCAAGTAGATAAATAGGTACTGCTGTGATAGGAAGGTGAATGGCATTTTTGTGCACTCTAGCTGCCATCACGGTCCTCCGTTGCGCTAGAAGCGATTTAGTTCTGCTGGCCACATGACCTGGAAAGCTGTCTATGGACAAACACCAACTTCCTCGTCTGAAAAGCGAGATGAGCACCACACTCCATAGTCACCTTTGACTGGACTTAACTGTCCAGGGGTCCTTTATTTTTACCTTACTTCAAAGGAAATTTCCCCTTTGGTATGAGAGAAGGTACTTGCCCTCTGCAGATTGTAAGCACTGACATCATTGCAATTTATATTAAGAGCACATCTTGGTGAGTGCCTACAGTTTTTAAAATACTGGATATTCCCCACCCCTCCTTTAGATCTGGACCATGAATGCAGCATATTTTTCAATCTCCTTTGTCAGAATTTATTTGGCCTAGGAAGCTTTCCCAGGCTATAATTACAGTACCTCTTAATTCCATCTTTTGATAAGCAAGAAGCAATCCATATATATCAGTGGCTAGTCTCTTTTTTCCCCATTCTTTTGAAGATCAAGCTTCACCAGGAAAGAGTTCAAGAGAGAGGGCAACTGGTGGCTTAACGCAAGTAAACAAATGGTTTTGATTAAATCCACACAATGATAAATGGTGGGATTTAGGATAATGGGGTACAGTTGGTCAATTTATTGTTTCAAAGCAAGCTTAGTTTGGAAAAATTCATGAAAATATCTTGGGAAGGAATCCTCAAGGGTTGCACAGTTCATTTTGCCTTCATCTATCACAATTGCTATTGCCTTTTCCTTCATCAAATACATTTGTAGCAGTATATTAAAATTTACTGTTTCAGCTTGTCTGCTCTGAATCAATTTAATCCTAGTTTGGTGTCATGCAGTGCAGAAATTTTGAAATTTTGTTTTAATGAGACTCCCTACGTCAAATGGTTCAAGATCATCCACATGTAAATTGGGCATGCCTCTGATACTACCTGTGATAGTCAACTGTTTATGATGATAACAGCAGGTCGTGGGAGGGCACAGCACATAGATTTCAAGCAAAGCATACCTTTCCCTCTCTTTACTGCCTAGCATTTATGCTCTGCCTTGGACTCCTTTTATAACAAAGTAAATAAATAGATTAAACAGCCACATTAAAATACTCACAAATCACTTCTCTGCGGTGGAATTATGCTGTCTTCTTAAAGGCCAGTTAAAAACAAATGTTTTATTAACTCTTGAACAACTGGAGCAAACATATCTTGGGGCTGCCTTTGCATTATCTTAGAGGAGGCATCTGTACTGTGGTGTGATAGGGTTTGCTGGACTAAACACAGAACATCATTATACCTGTATTATGGCTGCAGATACGATCCACTTACTGGCCAGGATGGTCAGTGGAAAATACAGCTAGCTACAATCATGGAGAAGCCCTTCTGCCTCTCATGTGTATAGCCCAGTTAATACCACTAGCTTTTCTCCATGAAATTTTGGAGCAATTTTGAATATCTGATCTAGCATTTTCAGAGGTACATAACTTAATCTCTAGTGTCAATGAACATTATGTTGTCTCTTGGCAATTTCCCCTTGCCCGTGACTTTTACAATCCTGCCAGAATCTTTATTGCTAAAAATGAAATAGTTGGGTCATCAGAAACTCTGTTAAGCAATGTGTTTTGCTTTGGTCTGAGATTTTGGGAAGAGAGTATATGCACCTGTGGGTGAGAGAAGAAGGGATAAATAAGTTAGTAAATTGTGCCAATATATGAGTTGGGTTTAAACCTGATCACCCTCTACTTTATCAGTGTGGTCTAGTGGTCACAAACTCTAACTGTAGTGGGGGGGGGGGTGCAGGTTCAACTTCCTACTCACATGTGAAACTCACTGGGTAATGTTGGGCCAGTCACTGTTTCTCAGCCTAACCTACCTCACAGGGTTGTTGTAAGGATAAAATTAAGGGTGTGTGAGGGGAAGACAACCATATATGCCACTTTGAGCTCCTTGCAGGAAAGGCAGGATATAAATGTAATAAACAAAGTATTAAAAAACATGGTAGGAAACAGTTTCCAGGTAGAGATCATTGTTCCATAGGAAGATTTCTTGAAAGCTTACTAAAGTCATGTCTGTCTAGAGATGTAAATATTACAATTACAAGTGGCTGATTTCTAATAGGTAGTTGATTTGGCTGGTTTGTGGGATTGGGAAAACATAACATTTTTAATTAGAACGAGGACATCTTTGATATGAGGCACAAGCATCAATGCCATTATTCATGCATTATTGCTATGGGCAAGGTTTTTAATGTTTTAATTAGCATTGCTATTACTGTAGTGTTACTAATTAATTTTTCACCATAATCTTACATTGTAATAACCCCTGAATTGTCAGCGTTTTGCATAACAATGGAACTGCTAATGTAGGATGGGAATGAAGGCTGAGAAGAAAGGGGAGATGAGCAGTGGCAGTGCCGGGTTTGACAGGACTCGGGGTAGAGTGCCTCTTGGCTGCTCCCCTTGCCTTCACATGTCCTGGCCGCCCCTCTGCTGCCCTATGTTTTCTTTCTTCCTAGGTCCCTTCTGCCCTCTCCTCCTGTCACAACCTCCCTGGTTGCTCTCATCTGCTCTCCATATCAGTTTCCCAACAACTGCAGCCCTTTTTTCATTTAGGTGGGCATGTTGTGCAATGACGTGTCTGCTGCTAAGGCACCTGCTCTACTTGGCCCCATCATCTGCCACTGCTGTTTCCTCTGCCAGTTGTTTGGGGACTGCAGGACCCTGGACTTGGGTTATGAAGTCCAGTCCTAACAGAGGCACTGGAAATCAGTGCTGTTTGGCTCTTTAATTGCCATAGAATACAGTTTGGTGTATTGAACTACACTGTTATTTCTGATCGATTGTGACTGTGAATGATTGGAACACAATTCAGTATCCATTTAATCTCTTCTTATATTAGGAATGCATATTACTCCCAGTTGTCAGCTATTGGGACAATGTGTGAATGCAATCAATCAATCATTCAATGCAGTAATGATGCAACATTTCAAACACACAAACAAAACATGTAGAATGACAAAGACATGATGGTCGATTATTCTCTGTCCTAACATATCATTGTTAACCGGAGCTCTATATGTTGGCCATAAAATCCTAGCCAAGAAACACAATTCCTCTGACTTTATAGCAAAGAAATGAAATATAGCCTGTTGACTGGAAAATTATGTCTGCAGCTGTGACCTCTGAGGCACAGCCTTGCTTTCTACCCCGAAGGCCAGGTACGGCTCACTGTCAGCTTGCAGCCTAAAACCAACTTGGCCAGCTATTTCAATCTGCTCCTACAGTCTTTTCCTAAGCACAGCTGTGAGTGGCGTTTACAGGATCAGGAGTGGAGTGTCACACTCTTTTTCTTCTTTTTGCCTGGGTAACACTGCTTCTCAGACAACTAGTTTGGGATGTGGCACTGCCAAGGACAAAAGGTAATTGATTACTGTTTTTGAGCAGGCAGCATCCTTCCCTGCATGAAATGGCAAGGTTGCCCAGAAGATGTTGCAGAAATGTGTGGGGCATTTTTTCCATTCCATGCTGTGAGGGTGGCTGCTGAAGTGGTGCATCATGCTGCTTTTTTGCCTGGGCCTCTCCCTCTGGGACATTCTCTCGTGAAGTCAGGAGGGCTTTCTTAATGGTCAGACCCTTTCCAGCCATAGTGGAACCTGATGACATTGTTGCTGGGGGACTGACTTGAGCCATAACACAGACCTTTGGTTCTATAGGGAGGTGCCACCAATATTTCATACTGGAGCATCTTCCTGTGCAGTGAAATGTTCTCAGGCTTCAAAACAAAATAAAAAAATTCCTTCCAGTAGCACCTTAAAGACCAACTAAGTTAGTTCTTGGTATGAGCTTTCGTGTGCATGCACACTTCTTCAGATACACTGAAACAGAAGTCACCAGACCCTTCTATATAGTGAGAAGGTGGGGAGGGGTATTACTCAGAAGGGTGGCGGGATTGGGTGATTGGCAGATAGCTGAAGAATATCTGAAGAAGTGTGCATGCACACGAAAGCTCATACCAAGAACTTAGTTGGTCTTTAAGGTGCTACTGGAAGGAATTTTTTTATTTTGTTTTGACTATGGCAGACCAACACGGCTACCTATCTGTACTCAGGCTTCAGATAGCCTTGCCTATTTTGAACTGAGATTTTTGCCTGAGAAACAGTGGTCTTCTTGGTGTGTTTGTCAGCTTCTATTCTTCATTTGGTTCCTTCGCCCTGACTCCCTTCTCTCAGCTATCTACGACGTAGCCTTGCCAGGAACTCCTACTCCTAAAACACCTATACTAGACTATTTTTCATGCACCTTTAGAGAAAATATTATGGATTTAATTCTTAGCAATTGAATTTCAGAGAAAGGTGTGCTTTGCAACATTCTCATATTTCTTAGAACTTTAGTCAGGGCAGCCTTTTAAACCAAAATGTCCATATCATCATCATCATCCTTTAGCGTGACTCTGCCCTGCTGTTCTTTAAAATGCTGAAAGACTTGACAATATGCACTGTATATCCCCCTTGCCTTTCATCTTTTCCCATGTCAGTGGATTCCCTCACCATTTCAACTTTTTTTATTGTGTACCTAGAGTAAGACGTGTTTGGAATTCAAGTGAGACGTAGCAGACACATCTAGTGCTCTCTAGAGAAAGCTATCCTTGATTAAATTGTTTAAAATGACTGCCATCGCGTGACCTGCTACCAAGGAGTCTCTGTACTGATAGATACTGTCAAGGAGATGAAGCTCCATGAGGTACTAATGAAGAATCTGAGTCCAATTTTGGAATGTTGCCCTGATGTGAGATTACCTCTGATTCTTTTTTAAATGGTTTGTACATATTTTTTTTTTAGCAATTCCTTAGGATGCCATTTTAAAAGCAAAAAGCAGAGCCATATAACCTGGGCCAGACCCATAGGTTTTGTTAAGTCTGGACAGATGGGAGAACTAGCTCTGTGATGGCTGTGACTTTGGCAAAGCCCTCTATATGAGGAAAATGCCACACCCGCCCGATAGTTCGTCTGGCTTAGTACTATCTACACTGACACGTTTTCAGCCAAGGTTCTTTCCACCTTCTTTCCCTGGTAGCTGCATTCCAAGAAGGCATGGTAGAGGAGCTGAACAGGCAAGTAGTCTCTGTGCTATTTTTTTACATTAGTAAAGCTGAATCTGGTTTTCAGAAAGGGGACTACCCCCCCCTTGGTTAAGCAGAACTCTGTAATAAATCAAATTCCTGCTTCTGACCCTTTGAAAGCCCTAAGCAGTTTGAGTTGACCGTCTCCAAGTGATTGACAGGGCAGCCAGCATAGTAGGTTGCTACATCAATACTGTTTGAGGTTGCCGAATTGCAACTGAGGCATTCATACCCTTATAAATCCCATGACAGTTGCGGTGGGGTGAGGGAATGAAGGCTGCACCCCTCCCACCTTGTGCCCTTGGTACCTATGGTTGCACCCCACCCCAATCTCTGAATGGTGCAAGATTCCAGGGATTCCAGGCACTTACACAGGTTTGTGTTTGGGACAGCAGTGTTGTCTTTGCGATATATGATTCATTTGCACATATATACAACCTGAGCCTACAATGGATGGGTTCACAGCATTAACACCCCAAGAGTATATTGTTCCCTCATAGCCACAGCCTTGGATTCAAACAGACGTGAAGCATCTCTTCCCACCCCAACCCCCGTCTCTCTTTCTCTCTGCTTTTCCACTTCTAGTTTCTAGTTCACATCAGTCCACTCTCCTCTCCACACTGGTCTTTGTCTTTCTAACTACAAGTGGTTGGAGGGAAGGGGCCCACTCCTTTGCAGTCTGGCACAGATCCGCTTCCTTTGTTCCCTTAATGGCTTATTACCTATAATCTTACTACACCTGGCATCTATTTGCTGCTGCATGCAGAGGTAGAAGGTAGGAGAAAAGGAATATAAAGGAATGTAGTGGAGTGGCTGCAGTTTTCTCTCAGTAATGTAGCAATGCAGTCAGTACTGAGTTTCGGTCTTTCATGCAGTGCTGAAATGCCACACTTAAGAAGCAGAGTCGTAGAATCACCCTTATTATGCTCAAGAATCTAGGCATGAAAGCAAATGTGGGGCAGTGGGTAAGATGCCATAATTACAAGTGGAAAACGAGGGTTCACATCACACCTGGGCTATCAAGCTTGCTAGCACATTTGTGGGAAACGGTATTTTAACGGTATTCCTGTGACTTGGGTCAGTCCGCATCTCCTAGCCTAATCTCCCTCAGAGGGTTGTTGTGAGGATAAAGTGGATGAGAAGGGGGGAAACCATGTACCACGATCCTGAGCTTGTTTAACTAACCCTGTAGTGTCATAAAGCAATGAGATCCAAATGTGTTACTGGGGGTGTGTGGATGGGTGGAAAAATTCCCTATATTAATTGTACACTGCTTCAATGGGCTCTGACCTTTAAGCAGCTTATAAAACGATTACATGAATACAACAAATACTCCCCCATCATATGTTTATTTTTATTTTATTTATTAAATTTCTGTCCTACCGTTCCTCCCAAAGGGTCCTGGGGTAGCAAATATCAAAATGTTAAAACTTGAAATGAAGTACAAACATTATTTAAAAGTTTTTAAATCCATTGTAAAACATGTGAAACATTTAAGAATGTTCAGAATGTCTGAAAAAATTCAAAAGCAATTCGGATCTCTGTTTGGGTGCTGTGTGTAATGATTAAAGCAGAGGACTGCAGTTCAGTGCCCACAGGTAGGGCTCTGCTTGATTCAGCTTCTAACGCTTAGGCTGCAGAGCCACTACTCTCCATGTCTTCCTCCCTCTGCACTTTGAGACAGAAGTTCAACTTGGACAGAGCCTGTTGGTATTATGAATTTGATTATTACTGATATGGAAGAATGCAGGATGTGCATGGGTCTCGAGAGGACAGGAGCAATTCCTCTTGTAATATGTCCCCTGTACGTATTAATCTGTCTGTAAAGAATGACAGCTTGCTGCTGTTTGTGCTCTGCCGCTTGTCATTAGCTTAGGTGCTCAGAATTGTTGTACCATCCATGACTCAACAATTTCCATGTTAAGATTATTCCCAGGACTTCTGTGTTTCTGTAATAGTTGGCTCAGCTCTGCCTTGTCAGATGCTGCAGTTTGTCTCCCTCAAACTGGACCAATGGTGTGCACAAAACATGGTGAACAAATATCTACATGTATATTAATGTTGTTGTTTAGTCGTTTAGTCGTTTAGTCGTGTCCGACTCTTCGTGACCCCATGGACCAGAGCACTCCTGTCTTCCACTGCCTCCCGCAGTTTGGTCAAACTCATGCTGGTAGCTTCGAGAACACTGTCCAACCATCTCGTCCTCTGTTGTCCCCTTCTCCCTGTGCCCTCCATCTTTCCCAACATCAGGGTCTTTTCCAGGGAGTCTTCTCTTCTCATGAGGTGACCAAAGTTTTGGAGTCTCAGCTTCAGGATCTGTCCTTCCAGTGAGCACTCAGGGCTGATTTCCCTAAGAATGGATAGGTTTGATCTTCTTGCAGTCCATGGGACTCTCAAGAGTCTCCTCCAGCACCATAATTCAAAAGCATCAATTCTTCGGCGATCAGCCTTCTTTATGGTCCAGCTTTCATATATTAATAGTTATTTGTAAATGACCCCACGTCCAAGAACTTCAGGGCACTGATGTGTGTCCCTGTATGTGTGTTTATGTGAGAGAGGTCATTTTATCCTTGGATATAGGTTAGGGTCAGAGAGAGAGAGAAATCAACTGCTCTAGGTTATGCAGTGAAGGTATGTATCTCAGCTGATCTGAACGCAAGACTTCCAGCTTCCAGTGGAACACTCATCCCACAAAGCCATCATGGCTTTCAAGTTTGAGCAAGGCTATGCCTTCTGCTGTTATTTTTGGATTGCTGCAGAGACTGTGTTAATTTTCTGTTGCAGATATGGACGTTGTCGTCTGCTCTATGTGCATTTGTGTGTTAGGAGTTGGCAGGCATTTAGGCTTTCTTCAAAGAGATGACAGTGATGCAGACATGATTAAAAGGCAAACGACTCCTGTGTTCCAGAGAAATGAATTTAGGTTGGGTTTAGGTTTCTGTTTTTTTTGCAGCCCAGTGTGAGTTCCTCTGAATAACATAAATAGTATTTGAACAGAATCTTCTTTGTCAAAGAGGGCTTTGTTTTATTAATGTTCTATTTCCAAACAACCTGACCGCTTCTGAAGGGGGGAGAGACTGTTTAATTTACATCAGAGCCTTGGCACCTGTAACAGTCTCTTAAAAAGGGTAACCTAAGCTGAGTTGGATCAGCATATTGTGATTTAATTGTGCTAATAGGTTGCTAGAAAGGCAGCTATCCCTCGTCTTTCTTCCTGTTATTATTGCTTGAAAGACTGTTTTGTTTATTTCAGATCTCGCAAGCTTAAACTTGAACGCTTCCTTGTTCCTTGAAATAAATGCATCTCCTCATGGTTTTAAAGAGGACAGAAAGCAAACAAATCAGGTCTGTTATCTCTTCATGAGAAAAACAACCCCGCAGAACATGCAGTTGTTCTGGGAATTCAGATACCCTGAATGTTATGTTAGTTAAGACAGATTTTAGAAGTACTCAGTTCCCATCAGGGAAGTAAAAGAAAAGGATAAACATTTTCCGTTCTTTCCAGGAAAAGCCATAATAGAAGTCTTGGTATTTAGAAGCCCCTGGCCATTAATTGTTTGCTACTTGTTCAGGAATGTACAGGAATGCGCCCTCGGGTACAATCCTTGCTTTGCAAGGATTTTGCTGCATGGGATTGTGCTGGGACCACCAAGAGACAAGCTTTTCCACCTGCCCTGCCCTCCCCAACCTGGGAACCTTATAAGGAGGAGCAGAGAAGGATGCTTTTAGTTTTAACCCCTCTAAATTGTCTATTTTTTTTCTACCACTGCCACCTGCCATACATATTATATTCTACCATCCCTTTAGAGTGAATTGGGAATGATATCTCCAGTGCTCTGCCAATTCCAGCCTGGCTGCTGTTATTAGGTGGGTGATTAGGTCTTTGTTTTAAATAGAAGGAAAATGTTTGATAAAAAGAGTAGCTACACTGTCAAAATTTACTGAACCGTCAAATATATATTTGTATGAAAAGCTAATTTTTAAAATTCGATTAGACTGTTGGGATTTAATTTTTTTAAAAAAAACAGGGACTATTCCGTGATATGTACCAGTTGCTAGACAAATGTGTGTTACACTGACAATAATATCGTCATTTGAAGAACTGCTTTATTTTTCTTGTTTAGTCGCTTAGTCGTGTCCGAATCTTCGTGACCCCATGGACCAGAGCACGCCAGGCACTACTGTCTTCCGCTGCCTCTCGCAGCTTGGTCAAACTCATGTTGGTAGCTTTGAGAACACTGTCCAACCACCTCGTCCTCTGTTGTCCCTTTCTCCTTGTGCCCTCCATCTTTCCCAACATCAGGGTCTTTTCCAGGGAGTCTTTTCTTCTCATGACGTGGCCAAAGTATTGGAGTCTCAGCTTCAGGATCTGTCCTTCCAGTGAGCACTCGGGGCTGATTTCCTTAAGAATGGAGAGGTTTGATCTTCTTGCAGTCCATGGGACTCTCAAGAGTCTCCTCCAGCACCATAATTCAAAAGCATCAATTCTTCAGCGATCAGACTTCTTTATGGTCCAGCTCTCACTTCCATACATCATTACTGGGAAAATCATAGCTTTAACTATATGGACCTTGGTCGGTAAGGTGATGTCTCTGCTTTATTTTAAGATTGTAATAAAATTTCATAGGCATATAATTGTAGCGTTGGAATGTACCTCAAGGCTCATCTAGTCCAACGCCCTGCAATTCAGGAATGCTTTATTTATGTAGACCATTAAATCTTCTAGAATTTGCTTCCAAATTCATTGAAGTTAAAACAAAATTCCTCATCCATGTCAAGCCAGTTACAATACTAGACCAATAAATTTTTACCCTGACTGTTTAGCATTCTTGCTTGTAAACTTTTGACATTTGTCCTTTGTTCACAGTAAACAAGCTTGATACCTTAACTCCCTTTGCAGCCGCACACTTTTGAATTGTGTAATGTTTCCAAATAAATGATATATTTGGACTATTTTGCAAGAGGAGTAGGTGAAGGAGTGCACATTAGCTATAGCCATGTGCACTCTCCGTATCTTTATATACCATATTTTTTGCTCTATAAGAATCACTTTTTCCCCTCATAAAAAGTAAGGGGAAATGTGTTTGCGTCTTATGGAGCGAATGCAGGCTGCGCAGCTATCCCAGAAGCCAGAACAGCAAGAGGGATCGCTGCGCAGTGAAAGCAGCAATCCCTCTTGCTGTTCTGGCTTCTGAGACTCAGAATATTTTTTTCTTGTTTTCCTCCTCCAAAAACTAGGTGCGTCTTGTGGTCTGGTGCGTCTTATAGAGCGAAAAATACGGTACATAGTTTCATAGTAATTGAATGCAAGAAAATTCTCTTATCCTGATATGATTAGATTCAAGTTATGATGACAGTGCCATTGGAAAATCCCATCACTATAGGCTGCCTGGCAAATCATGACAGTCAAGTTGAACAACACAATGGGCACAGGGGGGCTGCGGAGGAAACTGAGGAGGGAAATGATATGTCCTTCAGTGGAACTCACAGAGACCTGTTGACTCTGATAGGGGGTTGTAAGTCAGGATCAATTACAGCTGTCAAAAGTGTAGGGGCCACTGGAGTATATATGTTGGCCCTGCAGCAATGTTCCTGCATGTAAAGGTAAAGGTAAAGGTAAAGGTAAAGGTAAAGGTAAAGGTAAAGGTAAAGGTAAAGGTAAAGGTAAAGGTAAAGGACTCCTGACAGTTAAGTCCAGTCGCAGACGACTCTGGGGTTGTGGCGCTCATCTCGCTTTACAGGCCAAGGGAGCCGGCGTTTGTCTGCAGACAATTTTTCCAGGTCATGTGGCCAGCATGACTAAGCCGCTTCTGGCGAAACCAGAGCAGCGCACGGAAATGCCGTTTACCTTCCCGCCGGAGCGGTACCTTTTTATCTACTTGCACTTTTTGGCGTGCTTTCGAACTGCTAGGCTGGCAGGAGCTGGGACCGAGCAATGGGAGCTCACCCTGTCGCGGGGATTCAAACTGCTGACCTTCTGATCAGTAAGCCCAAGATGCTCAGTGGTTTAGACCACAGTGCCACCCACGTCCCATTCCTGTATATACTGCTGCCCCTTTTCTTCTACTTCTGAAGGAGATTCTGAACATGTTCAGCTAAATTTGCTTCAAATAATCTGTGTCTTTGAGAACCCCATGCAATCTGGGTTCATGATTGCAGAGAGGATTCTGAGTGCGTTCAGCATGCTGCGGTTACTGCTGCTGCTGAATTGCAGTGACAAGATCTAGGATGAAGAACTTTCTGTCTCTTTTTTTACCTTCACAAAAGGATCATCTTTTCTTTTCTTTTTGCTGGTGATTCGTATTTCTACGCATTTTTTACATAAGCCATAATTATAACAAGTATTAGGAATCTTTATTGGCATAAGCCCTGTCTATTCTACTGATTTTGATAATGAATGCTAATAAACAGAGTGCCAGCTTTTCCTGTGTGGCCTCCCTACAATTGCTTAGCAATGCATATCCAATTTTTGGCACAGTGTATTAAACCTCACTACTCATGAAGAGTAACAGGCGCAAACACATTTGGGAAATGTGCTGAAGTGGCAGTTGTGTCCCCCCCCCCCCGGGGGGGGGGGATAGTGCTTCTTTAATCTGTCTCTAGGCTGAATACAACTACAGTGTGGTTTCTTTCAAGGAGAATCTTTACTGACTGATCATTTACTTATATGGTTATTTTTCAGATCTGCAGAATGTCTCTTTCTCTTCCAGCCCACCCCGCTTTTAAAGTGATGGGAATTTAGCAGAGAAATTTTATAAGACGGTGCAGAGTTTTGGGGGTGAAATGCACGTTTTTCACGTTTTCATGTTTACAGCTCATCAGCAAGCAATGTTTGTTTTCTCTAACTGAAAACATTGTTATAGCATTTCATAGATGCTGTGATCTTTGGTTTTTAATTGGTCTTTGCAGCTTCTCATATAATTGTCCTTTTAAAGGATCATTTTTGGTGACCCTAAGGCAGTGATGACCAAACTTGGCCCTCCAGCTGTTTTTGGATTACAACTCCCATCATCCCTAGCTAACAGGACCAGTGGTCAGGGATGATGGGAACTGTAGTCCCCAAACAGCTGGAGGGCCAAGTTTGGCCATCACTGCCCTAAGGCAGTGGAGCTCAGTCAACTCCACTCTCTTATCTGCAACAACTGTGTCCACCTGTGGGAAGGCAGACATCATGTTTCTAAAATCGAGGAATCAGACAACTTACGGAGGGCAATGAATATGTCTGTGTGAAGCTAGCCTGCTTGTTTCTGTGCCCCTGCATGTGTTTGCCGAACGTGAGTGGCAAAACCTCCTGTTCTCTAATTTTTCAAAACTTATATGCCATGGGGGGGACGCGGCTGGCACTGTGGGTTAAACCACAGAGCCTAGGACTTGCCAATCAGAAAGTCGGCGGTTCAAATCACCACGACGGGGTGAGCTCCCATTGTTCGGTCCCTGCTTCTGCCAACCTAGCAGTTCAAAAGCACGTCAAAGCGGGAAGGTAAGCGGTGTTTCTGTGCGCTGCTCTGGTTCGCCAGAAACGGCTTAGTCATGCTGTCCACATGACCCGGAAGCTGTACGCCAGCTCCCTCAGCCAATAAAGTGAGATGAGCGCCGCAACTCCAGAGTCGGCCACGACTTGACCTAATGGTCAGGGGTCCCTTTACCTTTATATGCCATGGGTACCAGTAAAAAATGTGTTGAATGGTTCAATTTTAGGAACAGGCAAGGCTCCCAGAGTGACTCTGATCCCTGTTCATGATCAGAGGTCTGCAGTATTTCCACCCCCACTTTATGACAGCATTGAAGGGTTTATGTAGCTGTGTCACCCACCTTCCTGTTCTTCTCTTAA
Source organism: Podarcis erhardii (assembly GCF_964252035.2). Classification (NCBI taxonomy): domain Eukaryota; kingdom Metazoa; phylum Chordata; class Lepidosauria; order Squamata; family Lacertidae; genus Podarcis; species Podarcis erhardii. The sequence goes on along the minus strand of NC_138507.1, from coordinate 81,371,825 downwards.
TTTATTTTAAATACAAATAGAAATTGGACAGATAACTAAAGCTTACTTTAAATTGTTTAATATTTGAAATGAACAAAGGGCTTTAAATAACTCCTGGCAGTTTGATTTTGTGATAAATAAAAATGTAGATTCTGTAAGGAACCGGTCTGCCGAGAGACATCAAGGAAACTGCAAAGCTAGTGCTTGGAGTGACTGACTCATATATCAGCTGTGACTTTGTGGGTGTAATGAGAATGTCAGCCATTTGACTTTGTTATGGCTGAACAGTGCTTCTGGGTGAAATTTTGCAAGCACACAAACAAGTGGAAATATGTTTCCCCAGTCTTTATATCTTGTGATACATAAAAGAGGGAATTTTTTTAAAGGTAGCTTCTATCCTGTAAATGAGATTTGCTTTAGAAATATACGTGCATTTATATAGGCAGACTACTTTACCTCTTTGATATCTAAGAATATTCCATTATATGGGACAAATTGCTTAATAACCCCTTCATTGTTTTTATCCTAAAGATTAAATTTTAAACATTCATAGATGGAACATGGTATTCAAAAGGTGCAGCACACGTTGTACATGTGGCTTGCAATAAATGAATTGGGCATTGAGCCATCACCTGGTGGCAAAGCACATGATGTGGATACAAAATGGACCAGGTGTGATCCCTGGCACCTGAACTGTGGATGGCTCCTGTCTGAAGCCTGAGAGAGTTGCTGAAAGACAGTGTAGATAAAACAGAGCTTGACGAACCAGTGATCTGACTTGTTATGTGGCACCTTTCTATGAACATAGATAATATTCCTTCCTATGAACAGAGCTCTCTTTTTTTTTGTAAATGTGGAAAATGAAGTTGCAGCATTGTAACAGGACATTTACTCAAAGATGAGTACTGTACCTAACTCACAGCCACCAGTTTAATATTCAAAACACAGCTTTGTAGCCCATATTATTCAGAGTACAAGAAAGAACGGGTTTTATTTTTCTTTCAGTTTAACAAGAATTTCTAATGTGTTAGGATACATGTTTTGGCTGCTGTCCTTTTGTGGTCCCCACTTATTCCTATAACATAGTACTTCCCAGTGAGAAAATTTCTGAGAAAGTGTGCAGAGGTTAAAAAAGAACTCTAAAAATATAAAAAGATACAGGGTGAGATTTCTCCATAAAAGACTGAAACATATAAACATGATTATGACTTCGTTTTTCAAATTCACTAATGTTTCCTTTTCCATTGGCCATTACAAAGCGCTAATAATTTCTGGCTGTAATGCAGAGACAACAACAGTGTGCCTATACAGCCAAAAGAAAAAGAAAAAAAGGCAGCAGTGTTTGAAATTCATTGTACACAAGGAACTATCCACTAGTAATACCTCATATATACACACTACAATGAAATCTTTTGTACAAAATTCATTTTAGTGGAACATGTGGGAGAGAAGGACTGCTTGGACTGTATCTGTTTACCTTAGTTCTCTTTATTATGTAGCACTTGCTTTCTGTATTTCTCTCTCTCTCTTGCCATTTCAGTAAGAGGCAGATATGTAGTATTATGTTTTGATTTCTCGGTTGCTAGTGTAACATAAAAATAAATAAATCCAAACAACTGGGAGGCTTGCATGTAACATAAGTAGTATGGGTACTTAACAATACTTAAGTGATGCATTTCCTAAAAATGAATGCTCAACTCATACATATCAGGCAGGGTTAATGTACATAATGTTCATATGTTTTAAGAGCAAAATAATTATATGATATTTTGAAGCTTATGTTTACATTTTTATCAACATGACCCAATACGATGCCCACAATATGTGGTTGGACAGCCCGCATGATCCCTGAAAATTGGCCATGCTGGCTGGGCGTTGGAATCAGAAATATCTGGAGGATTCCAGGTTGGAGAATGTTCAGTAATGAATTACTGTGTGTAATATAGATAGATATCAGTATTTCCTGATCTACCTTCTGCCTACCACTAACTCTGATGCAAGACTAGGAGAGTGATAAATCTGTTCCCATGTAAAAGTAATATACCATCTCTTCTTGGAAGTTATGACTTATTATAACATTGTCTGCCTAGACTCTGAAATGAACTCTTGGTTAGTGTGGAATGAATGCTTATATTCCATATGCTCTCTTTTCACGTGTGCATCTTTTATTCACTTGGCTCAGTCTGTGTGAACCTTGAGACAGACTGGGGCAGACCTCCACATGTTGTGGACAACACTTTCCATCAGCTCCAGTAGGCATGGCTGATGACTCACTGAATCATAAAATTGTAGAGTTAGAAGGAACTAGAGGCTCATGTAGTCCAATCCCCTGTAATGCAGGAATCTCAACTAGATAATGGTGAGAGAGGATGGGCGATTCCTTCCCACGTACAATATGACCTTCTAGTTAAAAGCCATCCACTGTCCTCTTTTCCCCTTTCCCAACACAGTCTACTGTTTTATGGGTGTTGATATAGCACATTGTGATAGTAGAGATTATGGAGGCTGGCATTAGCTATGGCATCCTGCTGTGCTTCTTTGGCTGAAGCAGCACAGGGGAGTGTTCTACCTGCTTTATGTTCACTTTTTCTGCAGAAGGAAGAGAACTTTAACACATGGGGTGAAAGAGGAGACAGCAAAAGCAGTGAGAGTAGGAAAAACAGCTGGAGAGAAGTTGGGAGACAACCCCACTCTCATTCATTCCTTTTCTATAAAATGCCACTCATTTTTATGCTTACTATAGTTGTTCTTATCTTCCATAAACCTTAGCTTTCAAATAAAGAACCATAAATGGCCTCAGGCCTGTATACCTGGAATATCTCCACCCCCATTGCTCAGCCCAGACGTTGAGTTGCAGCTCCGGGGGCCTTCTGGTGGTCCCTCACTGTGAGAAGTAAAGTTACAGGGGGCCAGGCAGAGGGCCTTCTCGGTAGTGGCGCCCTGTATCGGGAAGTTTTTATTGGTCTGATGTTTTGTTATGTTTCTTAGATTCTGTTGGAAGCTGCCCAGATTGTGGAGTATAAGTAATAAATTGTTGTTGTTGTTGTTGTTGTTATAATTATTAGTAGTGAGCATTCAAGATTAAAATAAAGCAGAAACAAAAACAAATTTAGAAAACCTCCAGTATAATCTCTATTGTAACTTGGTTTGAAACAACATCCCACAGCCCCCCAAATAATGATGTTTTTATCAGCCCATCTTTTATCGTCTTTCCCCATAAAACTTCAGTAAAGACTTGATAGCACTGAATAGTCATGGCATGAAAAACCCACCCACATTTATTCATGTATTCATGAATAAATTAGGAAATTAAATTTCAAACTGGTTTTTGGCAAATACAAGGAATGGCAAAGTTGCTTGTTCTGAAATGTTGGAAGCTACTGTCCTGTGAGATGCAGTAAGTCTAAGGGGAGATAACATACATTTGGGCTTGATATGGAGTTCATGTAAAGAAGAATCTTATAATTTAATTAAAAACTGTAATTAATCCTTGGGAGATACGATAGCTCACTATGGTCTGACATAATGGGCCTACAGAGTTTAAAAGCAAAAATATAAATGAAAACTCTTTATTTAAAAGATGGCAAGGGAGAGAACCTTTTTTTGTCCTGTTATCTGATGGAAATAGTATTCAGAAATGTAACTGCCTTTGTTCTTTTGAGAACAAAAACTAAGCATTAAAAACTTCTTTAATGCTAGAAGATTAATTACAGAAAATGAATTGGGCCACTATTTTTGGCTTTGCTTTCAAAACTCTTTGCAAAAGAGCAAAACAAACAATTCTATGCTTAGCAAATTAGTTAATATCCTTGAAAAAGTCAATAATTTAATTGTGCTTTTATAAGGGCCTATTTTCTATTTAGCCTGGAAAAATAGGCTGAAATCCAAAGTGGTGGTCAGCCTTATTCTAAAGAGCTTTCACAAATGCAGCAGAGGTTGTGTTTTTATTTTTATTATTAAATTCATTGATCAGCTGTTCTGCAAGCCTCATCTGAACTACTTTTGAAGCTCCTTTCTGTTTCCCAAGTAGTTTGCCATGTAGTTCTCTGATGCATTTAGATAATTCCTTTCTGTATGATTGAGGTCATCATACAGTATTTCTCTGAATGATTGGCAGACTGGTCCAGAAGCTCTCTCCCTCCTCACTTTTTTCTGTCTGGGCCACCAGTTTGGTAAAAGTGAATATAAGTAAAGAAGTGAAGTGTTCAGTTGATCAAATGTATTTCTGAGCTCTGCTGAATGTGCTTATCACCAACCCAATGCCAGTATCTGTGTGTTGTGTGTTGAGGCCATCTTGTATATTTCTTCTGGTAAGGGGGAATGTTCTCTGTTATTAGATGGCAGTAGCATCATGTTTTTAGTGTGTGTTGAGAAATCAATATTGTGTGATCTCCTCGATCAGGAATAGCAGGACATAGGTGAATTTGAAAAGCAAATATGAGGATTTGGGGGGCAGGATGGAAGAGCAGCAATGACTAAACTTTCTAATTTTTAGTGGTGCCATTCCCGCCATTTTGTGTTATGCCATGTACCCACAGCAGCCATTTTGTGTTATGCCATGCACCCACAGCAGCCACAACACTTTCTCAGAATTTGAAATGTGTCTGCTGATCCAAAAAAGTTTGGCGACCCCTGGCTTAGGGTGATCCTAAAGGGACAGAATGGAAGGTATGTAGATTATGATCTACATAGCCTAAGTGAATGACATATTAATTATGTTTGGCATGTGACCACCTGTTAATTGATCCCCAAACTGCAGGCGAATCATTTCATTCACATGTCTTTTTATGTTCCAGGCAGGAGGCTTAGCATATATCCCTTTTTCCCAGCTGGCTATCTACAACATTACTCAGTGCAACTAGTTACCTCCAATACTTAACTTTTGTTTTTTAAAAAGCAAAACAATGTTGTGGTTTATTTATATACTGATTTTTGGCTCCCAAACAGCACATTAACACAGAAGAAATATACAATAAACACACAATAAATCAGTTAAAATAGTATAAGATAGTTACATCACAAAAGAACCATAAATTGCATGGGATATGTTTCTCCTATGTTTCTTTCTGTGTGTAAGGAAATGATTGGACTAAAGAATATGGAATTTCTCTCCAACCCTGCGATTTTATAGTTGATTGAATTCTAGAGAATAGGAGACTGCTGAAATTTCTTTGCTAAGTTGCCACAGAAACCTAAGCAGCTGAAAACACTTCTGGGAGATTTCTTTATTATTACATTTTTATCCCACCCTTCAGTCCAAAGAAGCCCAGGCAAGAAAAGCAGAAGAGGGCATGCATCTCTTTCCCTTCTCCACTAGCTGAAAGAGACAGCGAGGTCTTGAAGGGACAGGATACCCAAATCCTGTCTGTGAAATCACCCCAGGCCTCAAAACTGTCCAAAATTCCTTTTGTCTTCTACAGCTAAAGCTTTCCTCTGCTTATTCTCACAAGATGCTGTGCATAGGCACAATGTTACTTTTAAAGGCTAATGAATAGACTCTGTCAATGCCAAGAATACTCAGGCCTGAGAAACGAATCTTATCTCATTCCAGTTGCAACACATCTGAACATGCTGAACGCAAGGCTTCTCTACCCCCCCCCTTTCCTGGGAAGGGTGCCAAGAGTCCAAAAGAGTCCCAAGACAGGGGAGCTTTCTGTTCATGCTCAGAGGAACTCGAGGCAGGACTCCTGAGGGAGGAGAAAAGGGGAGGGAACTGGAAGGAGTATATAAACTCTGTGCACATGACTGTGAACCTGTGCATGCTTTTTGTGAGTTATCATACTTGCTCCTTCTACCAGTTCATGGATGGTAGAAATAAAGCTTTTTCTCCGAAACTATTCCTTGAGTGTCTGTTGACTCCCATTTTCCGTTTCCCGGGCGCAATATTTTTCCCACCCGAGGGCAAAGCCTCATAAGGCTACAGTCTGACTTGCTCTCTGGAAGAAGCAGTGTTGGAATTGAGACAGAGAGAGGCCTGACTTGCTATCTGTAGGGATATAATGCTAAGATTGATAAGTATATTATAAATGCCACCCTCTGACCAGGAGTCTCTTCATCCTAATTTTTTAATCTGTGGAACTCCATGTATGTGCAGAGAAAAATGCTCTGCAGCTGCTCTGTGGCATATTTAATCTATTCTTACTGCATATGCAGTCTGTCTAGGAACCCTTTCTGCTGGAACTCAAATACCTCTATTCCTCAGAAAGGTCTTTCTGGGTTTTATTAAATTTACTTCAAAACTCGGAAAGACTTGTAGCTGAACAGCAAATCTGAGATGGCAGGAACATGCTTTATTCTGCTGCATTTTATGCAGAGGGTCCTTTACTGCAGAATCGCTGTGCTTGCCTTTCAGCACGCTCTTTGTTCTGGTTCTGCGAATTCACATCACCTTTGCTTTTGCTGTCATCTCAATTGTTTTACGATTAATCTTTGCTGCTCACTGAATCTTACTCTGTAGGCCTTGTGATTTCATCCACTATTGATGTCAAGGTCAAAATCTTTTAATTTTATAGGTAGAGCTGGCACCATAACCTCTGGGTCTGCTGCTGTATATTTAAATGCTGTCAGTTGTCTAAAAATGACAGTGTCTTGGGCTTATGTCTGTCAGCTTTTTTATTGAATTCTTGGGCTGTATTTTGTCTCAGAAGCCTATAAACATCATGATTTCAAAATTGATTCCCCCCCCCCCCTCACTGTGGCAACCTGACATGTTTGATATTGGGATTTTCTTGTTAAAATAAAAAGTTTATGGCATTAAAGATTTTCTACTGATTACCAAGAGTTAAGCTTGTATATTGCTTCAGGTTTAAAATTTAAGAAAGCATCAGCAAAATAAGAAGGAGAAAATAATAATATATATACCTGAGTGACTTTTCTGCTAAGAGTAAATAGTAGCAGAGCTTGAGTTGGGTTGAAAGTTGGATGTCCCCTATAAAACCAAAGATTGCTGCCGTAGTTGGACACTACAAATATTACAAAAAGGTCCTCCTTCACATATAACATGTATTTAAGCTATGGAATGACCGCTACAATTCGTAGTGATGGTCATCAGTTTAGTTGACTTTAAAGGGGGATTAGACAAATGCATGGAGGGTAGACCTTTCACCTACAAGTGGAATGGACTGTTCCCTGTTCACGATTCTAGCCGCTTCATTCTTTTTCCTCTTGATTCTTGGCTTTTCTGACAGTCAGCATTCTGCATCTGATCAACATGTTCAGTCCTCATTGCTTCTTCCCCTTAAGACCCCCCTCAATCATTTTTGTACTCCTGTAAGCCTTTGGGTTCTTTCAATCCTGCTGAAACATCTCTTCCATGTATTTCATAAGCCATAGCTCTTGAAGCCTGAATGTCACAACTATGGCAAACATGTGGGACCTGTTATGAAACATGATCTTGTAGAGTACCCTGTCCATGTCCATGGCTTCTCCATTCCATTTTCTTCTCCCTTTCCTCCTGGTTTTCCACATCTCCCCTGCCAGTCACCATTCAATAGCTGTTGAGTGCAGTCAGTCCTCATGGGCCTTTTTTTTAAAATATAGCCTATTGTTTTTCGTTTTTTAAAAATATGTGTTTATTGATTTTCCAATATGAAATCCCGTCTCAATCCAAACCTTTTAAATCCTTGTAGCTGGGTTCGTTTTTGCAGTTTCTTATCTCATCATCTCTAGCACACGCCTGTAGTTTACTCCAGTTAAAACCCCCCAATTTCCCCATCATTTTCTGATCATCTCCACCTGTCTCTCTCCGCGGTGTTGGGAGAGGTGTCCATCCCCTGCGCACAGGAAACAGGAAGCCTTTTTATATAGCCTATTGATACATTTCTCTCAATAAGTGTCTTTCAGGATCAGAGGGGTCTGGGACTGGGAGCTTTCTGAAGGCTGATAAACAAAGCAGTTATCCTCTTTGGGCTTCTGGTTCTCATGTGCCTTTCTGTACGCCCTCTGCAACGGCTATATAATGTGAAATAATGAGGCCATGTGCTCCACTTTTGTTCAGTTCAAAATATAAAATGGATTCCCCATTCTGTTTGTGGCAATTATGGCCATTTCTCAAAGGTCTCTAGACATACGGACATTTGTGTTGACGATGCTAGTATTGCCCTTTTCAACTCTGTCAGCACAACAGCTGCATGTTTTAAATCCACATTTTCTAAGCATTTCAGCATCTGTAAATAAATTATTTCATATAAAAATGCTATTTATTTCCTTCAGTTATTCCCTGAGGGTACATTAGAGAAATTACATGAGAGGTACATTATTTAAAAGCTGTTCAGCCCCTCCTGTGAGACCATTTCTAGAGGGTGGCTTTGCAGGACTGCTCTTGAATGTTACCTGCAGGATCCCGAAGAGTTTCATCCAGTCTTCCACGCTGTTTTAACTATATGAAGCCATTGAGGAAATTAGGGGATTTGTATGTAGCACAGTGTCACCAATATGCAGATGACACCCAGCTCTGTTTATCCTTATGACCTGAATCAGGTGTGGCAGCGCAGGGGCTGGTCTGACTAAATCTGAATCCTCACAAGATGGAGATGCTGTTAATTTGGAGGTGCTTTGGAATTAGATGGCCAGTTCTAGAAGGGGTCACATTCCCCTTGAAAGAGCAGATAGCACCCCAAATTACATTCCTGCTAGTTGAAAAGGGAGTGTGATCTCATGTGGAACAGCCCATCAGTGTTCTCCCTAGTTCCTGACTGGTCTGCATGATTAACTGAACAAGAATAAATAATGGAAGGTAAGGGAAAATATCAGATAGGCAATAGGCAAGGAGTACCTATTATTAAAACGGGTGGCACTGTGGGTTAAACCACAGAGCTTAGGGCTTGCCGGTCAGAAGGTCGGTTTGAATCCCCGTGACGGGGTGAGCTCCTGTTGTTTGGTCCCTGCTCCTGCCAACCTAGCAGTTTGAAAGCACATCAAGTGCAAGTAGATAAATAGGTACCGCTCCGGCGGGAAGGTAAAAGGCTTTTCAATGCGCTGCTCTGGTTCACTAGAAGCGGCTTAGTCATGCTGGCCACATGACCCGGAAGCTGTACGCCGGCTCCTTCAGCCAGATGAGCGCTGCAACCCCAGAGTCAGCCACGATTGGACCTAATGGTCAGGGGTCCCTTTACCTTTATATTTACCTATTATTAAATCTAGCTGGTGAGCCAGCTACAGTTGTTCCTTGCCACAGTAAACCATGCTCTAGTAACTAATATATAATATAATATAATATAATATAATATAATATAATATAATATAATATAATATAATATAATATAATATAATATAACATAACATAACATAACATAACATAACATAACATAACATAACATAACATAACATAACATAACATAACATAACATAACATAACATAACATAACATAACATAATACACTGGTTTGGAGGGATCTGCAGTGGTTGCAGTGTCTGCAGTAGTCTGTGACTATTGGAAACGTAGATGAGAAACATCTGGAAGTTTTGCAGACATAGGTATTTTGAACACATCTTTGACCCATTAAGTGTTAGAAGCTTGCCTTGGGAGAAAATAAATTGATGCTGATATATTGATTTCAATGCATATGCTCAATTCCAATATAAAAGGCCTGGTATGCTCTTGCTTTCCCATTCTGGGCTCTTTAAACTTTCCTGGAATTTTATTTACTCGAGTAGCTATGGTGTCATTGCCAGATCATAATGTGCTAAGTATATATATCCTTTTCTTACACAAGTGAATAAGAATTGGCATCAACGCGAGGAATGCCTCACTTAACAGTTCATATCAGTATTTGTCTTTTTAAAGAAGGAAAAGGCTCAACGGGTTGCTCACTTAAATGGACAGATGTGATTATGATGGAGTAGGATATCAGCACAGTTGTGTCTTCCTTGATGACTACTAAGCCAATATGCGAAGTACAGATTTGTGTTACAGACACTGCAGGAGAGTTGACACCCAGAGTCTTTTAAACTTCTCTTTCCTCCTGTCACTCCTTTTTCTCCTTTTCGTCCAGGATGCAGTTTCTTTTACACTTCTCTATAAGCATGGGATTGGTGCAATCTAGCAGGATTCCGACTTTCATCTTTAACTTTTTTTTCAAGGTTGTCCTTGTTATGCATAACTTGTTCCTGTTTTGTGTCTTGCTTTTAGCTTTGTGAAACAGATAGCTTTGAAGATTCTGCCAAATGATATTCTGGCAAAATGACATCATTTTGACCTGAATGAGAGAGGATTTCATATCAGATATATGGAGAGATTAAAAAAATATATGTGCAGGGAACTACCTTGGTCTGTTAGAAAATTAATTTAAGAAAATCACAACAAAGAAGCAATCAGATTTTTTAGTTCTTCCGAACCCTTCATCATGCTGAGCAAAATAAAAAGGTGTGTGTGGAAGGAGAGAGAGGGATAGGGAGATAGATAATATTGGTGGGTATGGATAAAAAAGAAGCAGCCCAGATTCAGTGTCTGGTAATTTTCAGATAAATTGGGTAAGGTGTTACGCAGATTAAATTAGGTTAGGATTAGGGTTCTTAGGTTGCACTTTGAGATGGAGAAGCATAACTGTGATTGCTCTCCTTTTAAAAATTTTAAAAATTGGTCTTGTACTAATTATACATATTTTTTTTTTTAAAAAAAGGAAACCCACATATCATTCTTGAAAGGCTAAACCAATGCACGCCTGCTCTAAACAGAGCAGATTTGGTACCCTAGAAAGTACACTTCTAATTGTGTGAATTTTGGAAATCTATAATTTTGGAAATGACAATTCCAGGTTTACCCCAAGGTATACACAGACCTCACCTAATGCAACCTAATACTTCACTGCAGATTCCTATTGATGTCAAATGCACAGGACATATGTATTTTTCATGGGTTGGATCCAGATCAAATTAATCATGCTTTTCTTTCCATTGAAATCAATGTGAAAGCTAATGATCAAATTGATCTTGCTTAGTCTCATTCATTTCATTGGGACCTAAGTACAACTTACTGGATCCAATCCCATGAGCCAATTCATGGGGAAAGATAACTACATATGCAGAACTCAAAAAGCAATTAAGTGAGGAGATGAAATAGTGTGGATCAAAAATACTGAATCAGAGCCAAGTGTTGAAAGGAAAATGGAAGTAGAATATGGCTTCGAATGTAACTGATTCGCACAATGCCAGAAAGCTTGAGCCAGTAGAACAGCCAGAGAAGAAAACATTGATCTCTTGACTCTCTGCCATCTGATGTTCTATTTACTGATTGCTCTACTGCATACACAAGAATATAATCTGGAAATTTATTTTTGAGAAATAGACTCACTCTTGCATGACTTTACTCAAACAGGTGGTGTTATTTTTCTTCCCTAAAAATACAGAGGCTTATTTTATGGTGGTCTTAATTCATTTTCTTGTAAAATAACTTTTCCACTTGGGTGCTTAGAATATTTGCCATCTGGAAATGAGGTTGTTGGTAATGCACAGCTAGAATTATACTCACCGCCCACCTCCCCACTAGGTGGTTGACAGCAGACAACAATTTTTGCAAGTTTCATCACTTTGGGCAATAATGCCTATTCCTTGGGGGTGGGGTGGGGGGACATATAGCTTAAAAATGAAATAAAAAATGCCTTGCATCTTTTTGTCATTAATGGGGAATGTGCCTAGCTGATTCGGTTTACCAAAGTGGAAAAGGAAAATAGCTTGTCACGGTCAGATTCAAAATGCTTTTGCTTTTTTATTATGCATCTTGCAAACACAAATACAGCTGCTTACTGATTTATTTCAGAATTTCCCAAAGGAAAATTCGAAACCTGCTGCATGCCCTGATTTCCTACTGGTATCTGATGTGCATCTTCCTGTCATCTCAGCTATTTGCACGAGGGCAGGAATGTTATTGCATTGCTGTGCATCTTACTGGAACTATCCGGATTCCGGAGAGTAATCATTAATCCAGGGGCAGAGGATCTCTGCAGGGCCCATAATACCAATTCTAAAATGAGCAGTGAGTCATACCCAAGAAATCACATATGTACATGTGAAGCTTCCCATTGCTGAGCCCAGACCATTGGTCCCATAATCCAAATTTTATTTAGTCTGACTTAGCACAGTTCTCTTAAGATTTCCAGTCCTGTTACTGGATATGATTTTTAAGCAGAGGTTCCAGGAACCTGGGACCATCCTAAAATAGAATATGGAGATCACAGTTTCTCTTAAGGTTTTAGGCAAGGTTCAGAAACAGCCAACCAAATGATCCTGAGGCTGCAACTTATTCTCCTATGAATAAATATTACAATATTTACAACATTTTAGCTTCAGAAACAGAAAAGGTGTTATATAAAATTATGCATGGAATGGGGAAAGTGAATATGAATATGTTTTCTCACCATGCTAGGAACTAGGGTCATCCCATAAAGTTGAATATTGGAAGTTTCAGGATAGACAAAAAAATGATACTTGCAGGCAGGGAGAATGCTGTTGGGCTTTTGTCCTGATTTGGTCTTCCCTTGAGTGTCTGGTTGGCCACAATGAGAACAGGATACTGTATTAGGTGGGTCTTTGGTGTGAGTCAGTGCTTCTTCTGTTTTTAATGTGTTGGGAATGGAGGTACCCTTTACTATTCTGTCACTCTGCTTCACTTCTTCATTGGGAAAATGCCTTGTAAAAGAACTCTGGCTTACCTTTCCCATGGTGATGGGGTTTGGACAGACCAGAAAGACATGTGGGCAGATTAGTAAGGACAATGGGGGTTGCAAGGGGGTAAAATAAGGAGAAATGGGGGAAGAGGCTGCCTCACTGTTTTGAGGATATATTCAAAGCTACCCCAATTAGGGATGTTTGAGAAATAAACTTGACTAATATGAATTGGAATGTAGTTATCCTTCAGAGCCTGCACATCTTTGAACTTCATGCTGCAGTTCTCAGCTCAAAAATGAGTTTCAAAATGTGTGTGTGTTTAATAAAATACATTTAGAAATGCATTTTTTAAAGAAAGAAATAGTGCATTTAAATACAGATTCCAATGGAATTTTTAAAAGCACAGATTAGTGCATAATTTGTTGGGAATGGACTACTGAATGAACTCATGCAAAAGGGATATGGGCTACAAATAGAGTGATCTGTCCACTTCCAAACCAAATTCCTTTCTGAACTGATCCCAGTAGTCCAAATGAGTTATCAATAGTGTGAAGAAGAATGGTCCTGTAGTTTCCTGGGTCTAGAAACAGTGCTGCTGTTGAGGCAATATGAACTGTCATTGACTTTTTGAATCACAATATTACATTGTTGACTCAGGTTGGACTTGTTAACTGTTATAACTCTCAAATGTGTTGCAGAAGTGTTGCTGCTTAGATAGTGACTGCTCACCTTTTTATACTTGTTATTGGAATTTTCTTGTTACTCAAGTCATTTGTAAATTCTGCTGAATTTAAATGAATTCTTTTGCTTTTTGGTTGTCTTATGGCTATCTGTGATGACTATCGCATCTCTGATGTGTGAACATACCACATTGTTCACAGTGCAGTTACTTCACGAAGCTTACACAATCTAATTCCCATCTCTTCTCTTTATTTTCCTGTTCTCTTTGCTCAGTCCTTCAATTTTTGAGACTACTGGCATGCTTTTGGATGCTACTGACATACATAGCTTTTACTCAAATGCAATCTGATACTTGCCAGGCTGTTTTAATTTAAGGATCAGAATTCATCCTCAGTAGGGGGCGCTTTAATACCAGTAAAAATCCATATATATATATATATATGTGTGTGTGTGTGTGTGTGTGTGTAAACTATATATAACATGAGGAAAGCTTCTGAAATAATCACTGCAGTTTCCATCTGTACTTTGGGATCCAGGGAAATAGATGTACCAATTTTGTACATGATATACTGGCATGTCTTACAGTTAGGTAAACAATATTACTTTGTAGTACTTGCAACTGAATAGCAAGGCATGATTGTTTCTTTGAGAATTTTTACTAGCTGTGTTGTGTTGTGTTGTGTTTTGTGTTGTGTTGTGTTGTGTTGTGTTGTGTTGTGTTGTGTTGTGGTAACACTGATCCAGTTTCCGGATGGATAACAGCAAAGTTCCTTCTGTTCTGTAACTGTACTTGGATCCAACTTCTGACGTAACAAGAGGTGTTGTTGTTGTTTAGTCGTTTAGTCGTGTCCGACTCTTCGTGACCCCATGGACCAGAGAACGCCAGGCACCTCTGTCCTCCACTGCCTCCCGCAGTTTGGTCAACAAGAGGTAGAGATGGACAATATCCCTGGTCCCTCTATCACACCACTCATTCTCAGTTGATGAGTGCTGTTGAGGAGCCACTGCTGGTCAGCCTCATTTTTGTGTTGTCAGAAATAGACCAAAAGTTGACAGAGGCAACAATCTGAGCCTTCCCTCTGGTTCTTTTTAAACATACGCCTTATTCTGTATTGACTTGGCTGAAAGTAGATTGTCCAGCAAGTCAGTCTAGCTGCAAGAGTGTCATTTAAGGGCTGGGTTAACTTTGTTTGGAGCTTCTGACAATGAGAACTATAATAATCCTGGCCCAACTGCACTGGCTGCCAGTTACTTCCAGGGCCCAAATCAAAGTGCTGGTTTTGACCTGTAAAACCTTAAATGTCTCACAACTGCAATGCCACAAGCATCACTTCTCCTCAAACCGACCCAGACCCTGCAATCATTTTCTGAGGCTATTCTTCATGTGTCCCTTCCACAAGAGGTCTGGAGGGCGCCAGCACAAGAACAGGCCTTTTCTGCAGAGACTTCTCGTCCATAGAAAGCTTGCCTAGCGCCTTCATTACATACCTTTAGGCGTCAGGCAAAAATATTCCTCTTCTCCCAGGCCTTTGGCTAATTAAACAATCTATGGCCTTTCAATTGGGGGGGGTATTGTTTTTGTATGTTATTACGTTATGTAGGTTTGTGTTTTTATATTGTGAACCAGTGAACCTCAGATGGACGGTATAGCAGTTTTAACAACAACAAGAAGAAGAAAAGCAATAATTTATTAGACAAAGTTAGTGATGGGATGTCTGCATCATAATCATGTTTATTTTAATACTGCCTTCTGTGGTAGCCCATCATTAGAGTGACAAATTGGCATAATAAAATATAGCAACATTTCAAGAGAATTTACTAACAATTATACAACATAATAATATTTAAATAAGCATACTAATATGAATAGGTGGAAACATTCATATTAGTACTTTAATATTAATATTAAACAATGCACAAATAATTCATACTAATACATGGGTGATTATTGCAATATACTTCTACTTGGAGACCTATCTTTTGTAGCTGGAGTCAGTCAGGCCGCCGCCCCCCCCCCCGAGGTGCACTCTTCCATTGTGTCCTGAAACATACAGATCCCAGCAATGGAGCTATATTCTATTTGCACATTATCTGAGACCACAAGAACCAGTGGCTGCTATATGGTTTCCACTTGGAAAACACTGAAGACTATACACACTCCCTAATTACAATAAAGCAGTCCCTTTCTTGAAGTAGAACGTGTTCAATCTTCACATCCTTTGTCAGTTTGGTGCAAATTACTTTTTTCTGAACTATTACACTCATATTGATTTTTATTCTTTTTTAATTGGAGAAGGTAGTAGAATGGAGAAAACATTCACCTATCAATTTTACCACACAGCTGAATGTGTGGACCCAAAAGTGTAATTTCCATATTTATTCAGAAGTGATATCTGCAAGGAACTCTGGCTAACCTCTGCAGAGAAGTGTGTAGGCGTCTCTTTGATATTAATTAGGAATGTTTGTGAAAATCTAAGTTTCAAATAAAATAAAATTGATTTGTCAGATGCATCCTTGAACTCTAATTGCTTTCTGGTTTTTGATAGTCATCATAGATCTAATTAAGATGTACAGATGGTGTGTCTGTTTTGGAAAGTCAAAAACTTCTTTACACTTCAGATTACACAACTAAGGTTATTATATTTTTTCATAGTCTTAGCCATGAATTTCTGTGAAATTCATACACTCCCAGATGCTTCCCTACTTTACTAAATGCAACCGTAATATAATTGGTTTGGAAACAATTAAAACTCTGTTAAATTCACCACACGTGCACACACTTCCTTTAAAATACTCTCTTTAAATGTAGGTAGAGTGATGTGACAGTCACCATTAACAGGATGATGTTAAGGCTCTCTATTTTGTCTGCATATATCTAAACCTGATGGAATTTCACACTTTGTTTCAAGGAAATAACTTGTTAACATTCCACCGTTCTTAATGAATCCGTTGTCTTCTTCCACTTGAATTCTGTATGGTTTTGCTATATATTACTTTTAAGCCAGTCTATAATCTTGGTATGATTTATATATTACTAATAGGGTTGTTAATTATACATTGGATAAATCAAAATCAGTGCTGCTGGTTGCTTTCACCAGCATTACAGTAATACTATTAATTTTTAAGGTCCGTGCAACTTCATACTCTTAATATTAATTTTTTAATAAGAGGTTCCTGCCATCTAAACCTTAGAGCATTCAGAAAATAGCTTGGGGGTCTATCCTCTCTTCACCTATCTTTTCTTGAAATGCGACTATAAACTGCGGGACAGCTTGAGTGAAAATTGGATGTTGGCAAAAAAGACGCCAAAGGGGACTGCTTCCTATTTAGAGCACACTGTCTTCTGCACAATTGGATGGAAACAAAAATGCAATTAAAATGTTGTATTCATTGCCAAATACTTCAACTTTTAATTAGAAAAGGGAATCTAAATTTCTGAATTAACGATACATATGGCAGAAAATGTAGTGCATTTTGTTAACTGACATTTGTTATAAGACTGAGCCTGTTGCCACATATGAATAGTTTCTCTGTAAAGGCGAATTCCCTTAGGATCGTCCCATTGCTCCAGCTACAAGTCATGATTCATGGATATTCTGTATAACTCATCCATGAACAAAACTTCAAAATATTTTCTCTCTCCTTCCAATATATAGTTGGGGCAGCTCTCCAATATTTCTCCTCAGGAAAAACGGAGACTAAAGGCCTCTTCTATTCCCTCACATTTTGAAGCTCCTTGCAGTGGTAACCTCACAGGGCGTTTGCTTGTGTGTTGCAAATACTCTACAATAAAAAGTTTGCCACTATATATCTGTTAGCTTCTATTGTGCTGCAGGGTTTTGTTGCTGGTTCTCTTGGTTTTTACAACAGAGTAGATATGAGCCAAGCATTTAGCCATGCCTGGTTATATTTAGGAGCGAGTTGTGAGATGGGGAGAGACACTTCCTGAAGGTTGAAAGGGATGGGCAATGTTTCTATGGTGGCAGGTGGACCGTAAAGGGACCCCTGACCATTAGGTCCAGTCATGACCGACTCTGGGGTTGCGGCGCTCGTCTTGCTTTATTGGCCGAGGGAGCCAGCATACAGCTTCTGGGTCATGTGGCCAGCATGACTAAGCCACTTCTGGTGAACCAGAGCAGCGCACGGAAACGCCGTTTACCTTCCTGCCGGAGCGGTGCCTATTTATCTACTTGCACTTTGATGTGCTTTCAAACTGCTAGGTTGGCAGGAGCAGGGACCGAGCAACGAGAGCTCACTCCGTCACGGGGATTCGAACCGCCAGCCTTCTGATCGGCAAGTCCTAGGCTCTGTGGTTTAACCCACAGCGCCACCCTTAGGTGGACCTTGGGGAGATGTTAACAAACTGGGACAAGTTTTTTTAAAATCTCCAAGAGGGTAGGAAGTTCAGCTCCTGCTATGCACTTTCAAAATTGGGGTTTTAACATCCCTGGAACTGAAGCACCATGATTAGTTTATATTTCCAGGTGCTGTGTAGGGGGAAAACAAAAGATGGCATAGCATCATTTGCAACCTTTAAGGAAGTTAATGGAAATAATTAAGAAAATAATTCAAAAGCCACACCTCATCTTTCTTCTCTTCCTGAGAGTCAAACGACTTTCTTTCTCACCTCCATGGATGCAGCTGATTTCCCTGCTTGCCACCAATGTCAAAGGTGGGAAGGGGTGCTTCGCCCAGCCCTACACCAGACAAACACCTGCTACCTCTCTGCAATTAGACATACCACTCTGAGTGTAGGGTGATTAGTGTGTGCAAAACAGCAGCAATCTTTTGTGCTTAAATTGTTGCTTCCCAATGTGATGCAAAGTTTGGCACTGCCATCTCTAACAGCACTGATTGATTACCTGATGGTGAAGAGGGCAGGGTGGGGGAAGATGAAATGTCTCCCCCCCTCGGACCTTCAAGCAAGTGATTGTTGTTATCAAGAGCTGCTATCACTGGCCATCTGTTTGTCATTCTTTCTGCCCAGTGTGGGGTTGTATCAGAAAGGGTAATTCATACATGGAAGCCTGATCGTTATTATGTGAATATGTGCCCTATTAAATAAAGCAACCCCACCACCCCGCTTACAGAAACAATATAATTGTGTAAGTTGCAAGCAAGCTTTTTTGTAATGTATTGCTTTTTTGTTAGCAGGAAAAGCCTTCTTGCTGAACTAGCTGCTTATTGTAGCAGTCAGTATGATTCTTGCTAATTGATAATATTTCGGACAGGGTAATTGAAATCCTGGTTTTGCAAGGATACAGCAAAATGATAACCTTTAAAAAAATTA
This sequence comes from Podarcis erhardii, assembly GCF_964252035.2. Taxonomy (NCBI): domain Eukaryota; kingdom Metazoa; phylum Chordata; class Lepidosauria; order Squamata; family Lacertidae; genus Podarcis; species Podarcis erhardii. The sequence continues at coordinate 81,353,272 of NC_138507.1, read as the reverse complement.
TCCTTGGACAGAAGAAGTTTTATAAATACCAGCAACAGAAACGATGGCCTAAGATTGTGTTGAACAAAAAGAGTAACACGTAAGTAGAACTCATTTCCTTCAAATGTTCTTGTTTTCAGTATATACCACTGCAATCTGTTTAGTTGTTTGGGGTTTTTTTAAGCATCTTGCTTTGGGTTCCCCAAAACCTGTAAACAGCTTACAGGTCATTAAGAAACATGCACGTAAGAAAGAAAGAAAAAAAGAAAGAAAGGTAAGAGAAATTAGAAACAAACAGCAGAGCTAAAGAAACAAAAAGAAAATCACAATCCTTGAAGATAAAGAATAAAAACATAAAAAAATTACCCACAAAGCAGAAAAACTCAAAGGTTTGTTGAAAAGAGGATAATCTTTGCCTGATGCTGAAATAACAGCAATGGTGGAATCTCACCCCATAGTTTTAGAGTCTGGTGCCAGTTTAAGATGAATCAATCCATCATCATCATCATCATCATCATCATCATCATCATCATCATCCCATAAAGCTGCTGTAGCTGACAACTGGTGTTAAGATGGAGTCAGTTCTAACATAATGAGAAATTGTTATTTAAGCACAGATGTAAGGCCTTTTGCCTAGCCATATTTAAATCAGCTTTGACCTTAAGTAAAACAATTTACCACAATGAGGGACAGCCAAATAAAAGTACTACTGACTTTATTTCAATAAACAAATGTCTGAACAAGAATAAGAAACTGAGGGTATGATCTTCAGTTCTGTTATACCATGTGGCACTGTAGAGTAGTATGCTTCCTTGCCTTGCTTAGCCCTGGTAAACCTCAGGGAGGCTGGTTCTGCCATTCAGGAGGGTGAAGCGACACCATGAGGAGAGAAAAATGAAGGCAAGAATTGGTGTCTGAATGCTGCAGCAAGACTGTGTTGACCTTAGTTGGAGAGAGGGGGGAAATTTGAGCTCTGCTTCAAGCAGCAAAATGTCTTAGGCTAGCCCTGAACCCCATACATGTGTCTGGTTGCAAGACAGCGTGGCCTATCTGTCATGAAACAATTGGCAATTGTTTCGGTTGGTGATTGATGACTGGTAGGAGCAGATGCTCTGCAGATACATGACATTCTGTTCCCCTGACCAGGAGCTATTGTGACTCCTGTAGACAGTTATACAGGAGTCTGGTAGTTGTTTCACAGTGGGGTAGTGATGTCACAGTCTTGATTATTCCTGGAATTTTCTGGGCACAGCTCTCCACGCTGAGTGCGGAAATGGGGCAGAGCATAGAATCACAGATTTGTAGAGTTGGAAGGGACCCCCAGGGTTATCTAGTCCAACCTCCGGCATCCGTGGCCGTGGGCCATCCAACATCTGCTTAAAAAATCCAAGGAAGAGGAGAGTCCACCACTTTCCAAAGCTATTGGTTTGAGTCTTACCCTTCAGAGCAGGAGAAAACAAGCTTGCACCATCTTCCATCTGACAGCTCTTTAGATATATGAAGATAGTTATTGTATCTCCTTTCAGTCTACTCCAGGCATAGGCAAACTCAGCCCTCCAGATGTGTTGGGATTACAACTCCAATCATCTCTGACCACTGGTCCTGTTAGCTAGGGATGATGGGAGTTGTAGTCCCAAAACATCTGGAGGGCTGAGTTTGCCTATGCCTGGTCTACTCTTTTCCAGGCTAAACATACCCAGTTCCCCCAGCTGTTGCTTATAAGACTTTATTTCCAGACCTTTGATCATCTTGGTTTCCCTTCCATAGCACACGTTCCAGCTTGTCAACATCCTCCTTATTTTTGGCAGCCAGAACTGGACAAGTATCCCAGGTGTGGTCTGACCAAGGCAGAATAGAGTGGTATTATTACTTCTCTGTCTTCTCTACTCAGAGGGCCTACCACTTGCTTCTTCCTGCTATTGGTAATATTTCCATCTGCAGTGGGTTTTCTATTGAGATTCTGATGATAGTTGAGGTTTTTAATAAGTTCCAACCTTCATTCTTTGTTTTCATTAGATTCTAGCACTCAATTTTGTTGAGAACTATTGAGAAAAAAGTAAAGATTTTAAAATTAGGGTAACTAAGCTTAAAAAAATAATTTTAAAAAATGTGATTGTAAACATCAATTTAATGATAAGCCCAGGGTAGGAGCAATTGAATTTTAAATAATATGTATTTAGTTTAGTCTAGCATTTCACACAGTGCATTTCTAACATAATTGATGGGATAAATGATATGAAATGACTCTCTAGTTGTAAATAGGATTATTGGGATAGTAAAACTGGGCTAGGTAATGTTGTCTAATTGCTTCATCATTTTGGCGCTATGTATAGTGAAAAACTATGTGTCCCATATGAACATTTGCACTTGGTATGGTCACATCAGGCCTTACTAATGCATTTTTTGTAGTTTCTCATCTTCAAAATTATCCATGTTTTGTTGTGTGTGTGCCTGCTAATTTCTTCTCAGATATTTTTTTCCTGCTCATACAGTGGTGTTCTTCTATAGTCTCCTTCTCACTTCAGTCCTTGCTTCCCACTCAATCTGCTCCACAGAGTCCAAGCAGCTGATGTTACCCAAATAGTTCTTGCCCTTCTTTTCTCACCTCTGAGAAATACCACGTAAGGAACACTGTTATACAGTGGTTTCGCTCCTTCCTCCTGGGCCGTGTTCAGAAAGTGGTGGTGGGGGATGAGTGTTCAGACCCCTGGGCCCTCACTTGTGGGGTGCCTCAGGGTTCCGTCCTCTCCCCCATGCTTTTTAACATCTATATGAAGCCGCTGGGAGAGATCATCAGGGGGTGTGGACTGGGTGTCCATCAATATGCAGATGATACCCAGCTCTACCTCTCTTTCAAATCAGAACCAGTGAAGGCGGTGAAGGTCCTGTGTGAGTGCCTGGAGGCGGTTGGAGGATGGATGGCGGCTAACGGATTGAGGTTGAATCCTGACAAGACAGAAGTACTGTTTTGGGGGGACAGGGGGCGGGCTGGTGTGTAGGACTCCCTGGTCCTGAATAGGGTAACTGTGCCCCTGAAGGACCAGGTGCGCAGCCTGGGAGTCATTTTGGACTCACAGCTGTCCATGGAGGCGCAGGTCAATTCTGTATCCAGGGCAGCAGTCTACCAACTCCACCTGGTACGCAGGCTGAGACCCTACCTGCCCGCGGACTGTCTCGCCAGAGTGGTGCATGCTCTAGTTATCTCCTGCTTGGACTACTGCAATGCGCTCTACGTGGGGCTACATTTGAAGGTGACTCAGAAACTACAACTAATCCAGAATGCGGCAGCTAGACTGGTGACTGGGGGCGGCCGCTGAGACCACATAACACCGGTCTTGAAAGACCTACATTGGCTCCCAGTACGTTTCCGAGCACAATTCAAAGTGCTGGTGTTGACCTTTAAAGCCCTAAACGACCTTGGCCCAGTATACCTGAAGGAGCGTCTCCACCCCCATCGTTCTGCCCGGACGCTGAGGTCCAGCGCCGAGGGCCTTCTGGCGGTTCCCTCATTGCGAGAAGCAAAGCTACAGGGAACCAGGCAGAGGGCCTTCTCGGTAGTGGCGCCTGCCCTGTGGAACGCCCTCCCATCAGATGTCAAAGCGATAAATAACTACCTGACATTCAGAAGACATCTTAAGGCAGCCCTGTTCAGGGAAGTTTTTAATCTGTGATATTTTAGTGTATTTTTGGTTTTTATGGAAGCCGCCCAGAGTGGCTGGGGAAACTCAGCCAGATGGGCGGGGTACAAATAATAAATTATTATTATTATTATATACTTGTAAGAAGTTTGGGTTTACCAATTCCATGGTTCAGTATAACGGTGAAGGTGAACATTCTTCACTAAGGACTCCCGATTCATCTTCCTCTTATGGCAGAGAGGACCATGGTTTAGTGCAGGGTGTTTCCAGCTGTTTTTGGACTACAATTCCTCTTATATCTGACTACTGGTCCTGTCAGCTAGAGATGATGGGAGCTGTCGTCCAAAAACAGCTGGAGACCCAAGTTTGGGAAACCCTGCCTAGCGGTAGAATATCTGCGTTGCGTACAGAAGATCCCAGGTTCACTTCTAAGCATTCTAAGGTAGGGGTGGGAATGCCCCCTGTCTGAAACCTGGAGAGACTGCCAGTCAGTGTAGACAATACTGAGCTAGATAGACCAATATTCTGACTATATAAGGCAGCTTCCTATGTTCTTGGCTGCTTATGAGTCTTGGGAGTAACGAAAAGTGCTGTGGACTTCCAAGGGGTTCAATACATTCCCTAGCCCCTCAGTTGCCTAGCATCTGGCGGAATAGGACTGTTCAAGTACTATTATGCACTGAGGTCAGCCTAGTGTGGCATATTTATAAGATCTCTATCCTGACAACTTTCCCTTCTGGATCCTGTCCTATATTAGATTTCTGAATACTGTACATTTAACATTTGAAAAGAAATGCATCTGAACATTAGTTATTTTAAAGACACTTCACTTCAGTGATTTGTGTTTCATTCTTGCTGTTGCCTCCCATCCAAGGCCAGGCAGTTTCTGGCCTGGTATCTGTTTTCTTGCATCAGAAATATCTTGCATAAAAGGTTGCAGGAGTGGAGAGAGCTTAATTCTGAAGCTGCTTAGAATGCAGCCATACTGGAGAACCATTGGTGCATCTGCAAGGACATATTTGAAAGACAGTTTTGAATATAGACATGGATGGCGCTAGGCAGGCTTTAATAAAGTTTGAATGATTTTTCTCTGTAGATGGCTGTTAATTAAATTTTGAAGGTTCCCTGAACGATTGCTTAAGCCCAGCCTACTTTAATTTACCTACCTCCGCTACTTCGGAAAAATCCCAAATCCTTTTCATGCCAGTTTTGATATTCTTACATTTAAGATAGAGAAGATCTGTGATGGACGTGTGTCTCAAGGGTTTTCCTCGTACAGAATGTAAATAGTAAATTTTGTGCAATCTAGGTAGGTTGAGATAATTTTGTAAAATATTTTTGTTCAATGCAGGGCAGATTATTAGAGGACATAAGCTTTCTGTACTGCATCACATCTTTGGAGATCTCAGATGTGTGCCAAGAAAACTTTGGTCAGTCAGCCGACCCTGAATCCTTTATAGATTGTTAGTTATTTATTTTATTATTATTATTATTCTGGACTTATTTTCATAGAACGGCACTTGCAGCATTTTCTGTCTCTAGTGATGAACTGTGACTTGGCCTGTCTTGGGTACTATGCACCTTGACTTGAGCATGGGTGTGCTAGGCTATTGTTTTCTGCTTTGCTGTGGGCAGCAAAATGTCTTGACATAGCCCTGAATATAACAATTTTGTGCAGCAACCAGGCCAGGAGAAGAATATGAGAGAGTTTTGTGATGTTTCTTACTTAGCTGAATACCCAAACCCATCAAAGTGGGAATGGTGGGCACTCCAACTTCATACAGCCTGACCATTGCCTTTTCTTCATTTTCACACAACTACAGGAGGAGGTGAGTAGCTTTGAGTCCTTGATGCACTTGAAAGGGCCGTATGATGTACCTCAGTATGCAAGTTTGGCACCGAGGCCACCAGTTGCTGAGCCATGGGTTGTGGCTTGGTGACACAAGACTCTGAAGGTGGCGCAGAGTTCAATGAAGATGTTGACCCAGTGTGCGGCAGCGGTGACAAGGGTGGATTCCATGTTATGACTAATCAGGAAATGGGTTGAAATGCAGTTATCATAAGGCCATTATACAAATCCATGGTGAGACTACATTTTGAATACCAGGTATAATTCTGATCACCTCAAAAAGGATATTGTAGTTCAGGAAAAGCTTTGGAAAAGGGCAACCAAAATGAAACAATTTTGGTATGAAGAAAGGTTTCAACATTTGGGGATTTTTAGTTTAGAAGAAAGGCAAGTAAGAAGGAACACAAGTGATGTGTGTAAGGAGCAATTTGCCCAGAACCAAAGCAATAGCTTCCTATCAACAGTGTTGTTGTTGCCATGGCAGGGCAAATCAGACAATTCCCCTCAGATTGCTGCACAGTCCTGGCTTTGTTACCACCCCACCCCATATTGCCCCAGAGCTACAATTCCAGAGTGATGTAGCACTCAGTCCCTCTTCCAGGGAACTCTGGGAACTAAGGCTCTGTGAGGGCCACCTAACAATTCTCTTAACTCCCTTAACAACACACATTTCCCAGGATTCTTTGGGGAAAGCCATGGCTGATTAAAGTGGCATAATACTGATTTTAAATGTAAGGTGCAGAAGAGGCCTTTGTTTGTGATATGTGGGATTTCATTTCTTTCTGTGGCATAACTAGGCTGCCAAAAGACAGCCAAAAACACTTCATTCAGGAGAGAGGGCTTAAGGACAAAGTGACATAATAAAGGCATGCAGTTTTTACACCAACTTAAAACCTACCCTCTCAAGCTTTACTGCTTGCTTAATTTACTGCTTATTAGCAGTCTTTAAAATGTGCTAAGCATCACATTAGCATATAGTATGAGGAGCTGTGTTTTCAAGAACAGGGAGAAAGCAGTGTCAGGTATCAAACCTGCCAGCTGCCAGATGAACACAACATTTTTTGTTTCTTGGCCTAGTGTGTTAAAAGCTTTGTTCCTTAATTGGCCATGCAGAGAAACAGAGGATCTATGTATGCCTTGAAAAGGTCCATATAACTGAATGGGCACCTTCAGGCCCTGAAAAACTTTCATGCAGGAATGCTTTTAATTAGTGTACTTAAAAAAAATGTTTTTACTCATGATAGCTTGAAAATTCCTGCCTGCTAAATCAGAGTTTTAATGAATTATAAATGTCATTGCTCTCCCCAAAATGAAACGTTAAAAAAACACAAACCCAGTAGTATAAGAAAGTCCAGGGTAGAACCTTTTAAATAGTCCTGAAATATTCCACACAAATGCATTGCTTACCATTATGCCAGAAGTCAAAACAAAATAAAAAAATTCCTTCCAGTAGCACCTTAAAGCACATTATGCCAGAAGTCATGCTGTTTTGTTTTTTTGTTATCACACAGAATGACTTTTAATCTCAAGTCAAACTGCTTTTACACATGATGTTTTTGTATGTTGCCTATTCACCATAACAACTTTACTGTTGTTTTCATGCTTCTGTGGCTATTGTGCATTTGTGGGTTGATATGGGTTTTAACAAAGGCTAGTCAAATCGTTTAAAAGACCTTTCTTAGCCACAAATGGGCTTTGCAAATTATAACTAAGCAGAGTGCAAACATTTTAAAAGGTGGGTTGAAAACATTTAGTTTCCCTTGTCCCACCCTCTTGGGACACTTTCAGGTCAATTGTGTGTTTAAACCTAAGCAATGTCGCCTCTGCTGGGAACCTTTGTTCTCCTGCACTATAATGCTGTATTGAACCTGGAATATAAAGATTAATGTGTTTTACAATAGTCAAACAAGATTAATGCTAATTGATGACTTCTGATGAATTCAGTACCAAATTACACACCTACTTTTTACTCTTAGCACTTACAGATGTTGGTCCAAGTCTAAGCAATGCAGCAAATTCGTCCCCTTCTGTCCTTCCCTAAAAACTTTCTTTTGTGCAATCCAAATGCAAAATGTATTGGGAGGAATTATAGAATTGTAGAGTTGGAAGCCCCTGCAATGCAGGAATCTCAACTAAAGCATCCATGACAGATTGCCATCCAACCTCTGCTTAAAAACCTCTAAGGAAGGAGAGTCCACTACCTTCCAAGGGAGTCCAACAGCTCTTACTGTCTAAATGTTCCAGTTACAGATAGATAGCCGTGTTGGTCTGCCATAGTCAAAACAAAACAAATTCCTTCCAGTAGCACCTTAAAGACCAACTAAGTCAGTTCTTGGTATGAGCTTTCGTGTGCATGCACACTTCTTCAGATACACTGAAACAGAAGTTTCCAGACCCTTCTATATAGTGAGAAGGTGGGGAGGGGTATTACTCAGAAGGTTGGTGGGAATGGGTGATTGGCAGATAGCTGTGATGAGCCTGTTGACGACTCTTAACGACTGCAATAGGTCTTACAGGAAAAAGCAAGGGGTGAAAAGGTGAAAAATGGCTTTGTCGTGTATAATGAGATAAGAATCCAAGGTCTTTGTTCAGACCAGGTTTCTCCATGGTTTTGAGTTTGGTGATAAGTTGTAATTCAGCAGCTTCTCTTTCCAGTCTATTTCTGAAATTCCTTTGTAGTAAAACAACGGACATAAATCGGACACCAGGAATCACAAGACAGAGAAACCAGTAGGAGAACATTTCAATCTCCCAGGACATTCTATACAAGATCTCAAAGTAGCTGTTTTACTACAAACTCAAAACCATGGAGAAACCTGGTCTGAACAAAGACCTAAACAAAAATGTTTAGCTCTTTTGTACAGCAGTGACACTGATCTTCTACAAACCCTTTCTCTTTTTTCATATTTGGGCTGCAAGAGTGGAAATAAACCCAGCAAAGGGAAAATGGTATAGGGGAAAGGAATTATAGAGTAGAAGCAATTAAACAATCTATGGCAGGCTTCCTCAACCTCGGCCCTCCAGATGTTTTTGGCCTACAACTCCCATGATGCCTAGCTAGCAGGACCAGTGGTCAGGGATGATGGGAACTGTAGTCTCAAATCATCTGGAGGGCCGAGGTTGAGGAAGCCTGATCTGTGGCCTTTTAAACTGTGGGGGGTGGTAATTGTTTTTGTTTGTTACCATGTTATGTATTTTTGTATTTTTATATTGTAAACTATCCTGTGACCCTCAGATGAAGGAATATAAATTTAATTAAGAATAAGAAGCAGCAGCAATGGGTAGAGAAAGAATTTGTCACTTCTTGTCACCATAAGTCTCTAATTGAAATTGCCCTCCACCATGTTACAGCTATGTGGTATGACCCACATTCTACTATTTGGGTCTGCAGCTTTAACATGTTCAGGCCTGAGAATAGATGAATCACACCCTGTTTTTATAAGCAGCTGTTTCTATGTTTAAACCCTGAAATCATGTTAGCCTTGGTCTTTTCTCTAGATAAAACATGACAAGCCATTTCACCGGTTTCTCATAAATCGTGCAATACATTAAACTTTTGAATCTTCACTCTTTTCCTCTGTGCGTCCTGAATTATTTGGATCTAATAGGATGCGAAGAGACATTGGATTTTTATTTATTTATTTAACTTTTGTTCAACTGCTTTCTTTTGGTCTGTTTCAGTAGGCTTAATGTTCAGGTAGATAGTGTCATGGGCCAGCAGTCTGCGTCACCTGCTGAGCAGCAACCTGAAGGAGCAGAAGGTGAAGTGACTCCACCTGCTGCTGATCAGCGTTCTTGCTCCTGACGAGAACCAGCTGGCTCCAGCTTTCTTAAGCAGGGTTTACAGCCTCAGTCAGTTGCTGGAAACTGCATTCATTGTTCCTGGCCAGACCTTGCTGCTTCTTACGTGAACTGAGATATTCTTGTCCTTAGGACCGGACTGAACCTAGTATTCAGACTCTACCTCCAGGCAAGTACCCCCCTGAGACTCGGCTGGTTGGCTGGCTTCTCCCTGCCATGGTTGGTAGCACAGGGCTATGACAGGGCCTATTTTATCGGGTTATTTTTCTTTCTGACCGGTCCAGATAGTTTTACATTTGCTTTTATACTTCCAAGAACTTGTGGTGCATGTTAGTTTTGTGTTGTGTGTATTCTTTCTGTCCTTTTAGTGTATTTCGGTATGGAAAAAAAAAATTATGGGAGACCTGCAGTGTAGAACTACATTGAACTCTGATACAGATAGCATGTAGCAGCAAGTGGGAATATAATATTGTCTACCTTGAACAATGAGTTACATGCCCTAAAGTGTTCTTTTTTTTATTGCCACCTTGAGACAATTACGTGGGACTATCTGCCAAGAAAATCTGCTTTAGATGATGTAGAAGGGAAGCTGATTAAAGCATCACTTCTCTCTACCTCACTGATATGTTTCACTTTCCCTTGATTAAAACAAAACAAATTCCTTCCAGTAGCACCTTAAAGACCAACTAAGTCAGTTCTTGGTATGAGCTTTCGTGTGCATGCACACTTCTTCAGATACACCCTTGATTGTGGTTGTTGCAATTTAACAGTATATACAAACACTTCTATGTAAAGCATTGTATTAGAAATTAAAGGAAAACAAGGGTGATAGTGTCTCAGACTTGGCACTCTTCCCCCTCCCATGTTACACATGCACCTTGAAATGCCATTACCTGCTGTAGCTGAGCGCAAGGCAATTTGTTATGTGGAACAGCTAATTTTTCATTGCATTTCCACTGGGGTGTAGTGCAAAACAATCCAATGCCGCTCCAACAATAGTGTGGCCACTTGCATTAAGATCAGATAAGCTATCAGTTTCCATCGCCCATCATCTTTAAGGCCAGTAAGGTCTGTGACTACAAATTAGGGCCTTTTAATTTATTCAGCCACCTCCTTCTTTCTTAGTGATGGAAAACTGAGTACAGTCCACTTCTACATGTTATGGTATGTCTTTTATCCCTGATGTCTGCATAAAGCAAATATTGGCTGTGGCAGAGACTGCTCCATTGTTCAGTGATGAAGGAAAAAACTGGGTCTGGTTGGATTCACAGCACTTACAGCAAAAGTAAGCAGATCCATCTTTTTGGAATGCTTACCCAGTGCTGGTCCTTTTTGGAGGTTGAAGGGGATTGGTGTAGTGTGGGCTTTCCAAGAAAGACCTGCCCATCAGCTGACATAACCAGTGATGGAAAATGGCCTAATGGGCCAAATGTGACTCCCTGGTAGGCCCATATTTGCCTGCGGCTGGAGGTTCCTCACCTCTGCTAAAGAGCAGTGTTGCATAAAGTACCTGCTGCGTTTGCTGAGAACACAGTATTACTATCTAGCATCCTTGCAAATCCATCTTGGGATCACAACTACATTTCCCCCTGTTTACATATTTTGTTGTTGTTTAGTCATGTTTTCCCCTGCCTTCCACTGTCTCCCGCAGTTTGGTCAAACTCATGTTAGTAGCTTTGAGAACATCTCGTCCTCTGTTGTCCCCTTCTCCTTGTGCCCTCCATCTTTTTTTTCTACCACTGCCACCTGCCCTACATATTATATTCTACCATCCCTTTAGAGTGAATTGGGAATGATATCTCCAGTGCTCGGCCAATTCCAGCCTGGCTGCTGTTATTAGGTGGGTGATTAGGTCTTTGTTTTAAATAGAAGGAAAATGTTTGATAAAAAGAGTAGCTACATTGTCAAAATTTACTGAACCGTCAAATATATATTTGTATGAAAAGCTAATTTTTAAAATTCTATTAGACTGTTGGGATTTAATTTTTTTAAAAAAACCAAGGACTATTCCGTGATATGTACCAGTTGCTAGACAAATGTGTGTTACACTGACAGTAATATTGTCAATTGAAGAACTGCTTTATTTTTGTTGTTTAGTCGTTTAGTCGTGTCCGACTCTTCGTGACCCCATGGACCAGAGCACGCCAGGCACTCCTGTCTTCCACTGCCTCCCGCAGTTTGGTCAAACTCATGTTGGTAGCTTTGAGAACATCTCGTCCTCTGTTGTCCCCTTCTCCTTGTGCCCTCCATCTTTCCCAACATCAAGGTCTTTTCCAGGGAGTCTTCTCTTCTCATGAGGTGGCCAAAGTATTGGAGTCTCAGCTTCAGGATCTGTCTTTCCAGTGAGCACTCAGGGCTGATTTCCTTAAGAATGGATACGTTTGATCTTCTTGCAGTCCATGGGACTCTCAAGAGTCTCCTCCAGCACCATAATTACATATTTATTTAGGCTTATAATCCATCATAACTTGATGGTTGGACATCTCCATGTCTGTCAGCAATATGCACTCCATTGGCCATCTTAAACCAGAAGAGTTAGGGCATACAGATGGATAACTCTGTCGTACTGCTTCTGGAATTTCTGTGCAAAGTGGGAATGGAAGTGCTTTTATAGGATTAGACCCTTTGCCACTCTTGGTATCCTGAGAAACCTTAGCACACTATTGAGTTCATCCTGGGGCTGAGGCGAAGTAACAAAACTACTTCTTCTCATCTTATCAGAAAAGCCTGTCTTGGGTTATCTCAAGGTAAAGAAAGAGAATAATTTGCCGCAGGCCGTCTAATGGACATGCCAGCAATTAGTTGCATGGTTGCTGTGTATATGTTGCATGAACCTACCTAGTGCTTGTAAGCCACGCGAAACCTGTACACAACCCTCTCTCCCCTCTCTGTCCATAGCTCTCCCCCTGCTCCTCATTTAAGCCCCACAACACCCTATGAGATTGGTTAGGCTGAGAGGCAGCGATTGGCCCCCATGTGAGCTTAGTGGCCAAGTGGGAATTTGAACTCTGGTCTCCTAGGTCCTGCTCCAACACTCTAACCACTGCACTACACTGGCTCCCTGTAAGAATGTCTGCATGTTCTCTTCTGTTTACCTTGTCCCTTTGGACTGTGGGTGGAAGGAGTCTGACCCATGCAGCAGAGTTGCAGCTTCTCCCTGCAGCCACTGCTGTATTGAAGGAGTGGAGAAGATACTGCATTGAACTGGAGCTGCCAGTCCCTTTTGGCTGGAGTGGTAGTTGAGAAGGATGCATGAGGCAGGTTGGGCGGCTTTGGTCTGCTTGCCTTGGGTCAAAAGCCACTTTAGCTGTTAGCTAAAATGGAGGCTAGGATCAGACTTGCTTTTAAACTTGCTTTCCTTCCCGCTGCCTCCCTCTGCCCACCATTAGACATACTGTTTCTGCAGGGCAAGGGAGAATAAGAAAGGGAAAAATAGCTGTACAGTCTTATTTTATCCCTGAGGTAGGCAGATACAAATCTGTATACACACAGGAAAACAGATTGGTCGCTTTTATACTCCGACAGTATAGTGATGAATGCCGTGCATATAAACAAAATAGGAAAAAAAACAACCCCAAGAGATTTATTAAGATGATGCCAATTCTATGCAGTTACTTTTGTGGCCGTATTTTAAGGTGTTAGCTTTTGAGCTGAAGTTTCTATTATGCCAAAAACAGTACACCTTTTGTTTAGTTTTTAGCACCCGCAAAATGTTTATCCATAAAGGGGGAGAAATAATTTAATCCATCTTATTGTGTTTTTGCCTCCTTCATTCATATATACCTCCTAGTGTAGCTGTTGTGCTAACTGATAATTCCACCTTAATGAATCCTCAGGTAGTGAAACAGAATTGGAAGTGGGAATCTTCTGTACATGTTAAACTTGCAAGTAAAACAAAAGAGATTGGCTTGCAGCGAATTGTTATTTATATAGTAAGCTGTGCAGATGGCATGTGTAAGAAAATCACTCTTCCTTCCTGAAGAAGCACTTGATAAATCATGAGGTTTCCTTTATACTTATTCTCTCTCCATGCCTAGGTAATCAGAAAGTTATGCAAATGGGGAGCACTCCAATCATGCCAAACACCTGGCAAAACATAATCAGTACTCATAACCGATTACCTTAATATCCCTTTTGTGCATCTTTTACGATATGTAAAAACATTTAAAAGTTTTCCCACAATGTATTTTATTATTGTTTTTGTACTATAAACAAAAGAAATAGGCCACAATCCAAATTAGATATGCATGTGCACATGTGAGGAACATGTGAAGAGCCAACACTTTATCTGAAATCTTTTGCAGCAGTAATTCCCGTGGTGGAAGAGTCAAGCCTGATTTTAGATTTTAGAGGCTTGCCTTTTTAATCAGCTTCTGCTAGTAATACTGCAGCAGAACCCTTAAAGAATACTGTAGGTGTGTACAGATATAGGTTCTCATGCCCACCTGATAAATTTGGCCCGTGAGACTGATCCTGATTAGGATCTGGGCTGTGAAGCCAACAGCTTCTTCACCCCTGTGTTAGAACAAGGTCCTGTATGTTTGGGATATGCAACAAGCCCCCCAAGTTTCATAACATGTGACTTCTTTAGCCCAGGATGAGTATTCACTCGGCATAATTCGCAGTTACAGCTGTTGGCCATGATAGCTCTATTCCACTTGGATCACAGGCTACGTGCTTCTGCACCCCACTTGCTAGGGGAACCACAGAAGGAAAGGGCTGTTGCCCTCATTTCTTTCTTGTGGGCTTCTCATAGGCATCTGCTTGGCAACCATGGTAGGGAAATAAATAGGCTTTTAGTCTAATCTACCAGGGCTGCACTTATGCACTTAGGAAGCATGAGTTATTTTTATTTTTTTAATTATTATTATTTATTTGTATCCTGCCCTCCCCAGCCGAGGCTGGGTTCAGAGCGGCTAACATCATAAAAACAATACAAAACATAACTTTAAAATAAGCAACCTACATCACAAAAGTAACATTCAGCAATCATTAGGATAGTATAAAATAATATCAACATAAAAAGGTTAAACAGAAATCCACTCAACAGTTACAATAAATAAATTAGAAAATGTGTGTCTCTCCTTTTCAGTTCCAGAAGTGGAAATGCTCAAGGTGATTTACGTAACTAAAAACCAATTAAACAATTTAAAAATGACACTCTGTGAGCTGCAGAATAATACACAAACAGCAGGATTTTTAGAATCAAAAGAACACAGCAATAGGACAGCTAATAATCAAATGGAAAATTTCTAGTGAGCGATAAAATCCTGTTGGAAAAGAAAAATACTATGTAGTTGAGGGAGCGGCATCAAAGAAAGAGCCAAATGAACACCTTGAGGCATGGAGCTCCACTTTCTGGGTGCCACAGTGGGAAAGTCCATATTGTGCAAAGATGCCCTTTCCCAGTATAGTTGATGTAGCTTCTTTCCCTGAGCAATAAGGAAATCGGGTCAGGAGTCTCAAGCTTTTGGGTGAAGGCTTCACTGTTCTTTTGCTTTTGACATTTCCTTTCTCACTGCTACACTAACCTTCTGACAAGAGCTCTTTTTCTTGCAAGGGACAACAATTCTACCCAGTGCCGGATTTACGTATATGCTAAACAAGCTATAGTTTAGGACCCCACTCTCTTGGCCCCCCCCAAAAAAAATTAAAAGAAATGATATACATTTCCAAATATAAGATAAAAAACAAATAAAACAAAACCTACATACAGCAACAGTGTTTTGTGTTGTGTAGGCTCCTACAATGTAAGTAATGGGCCCCGCCTGCTAGCCTGCTTCCTAAAATATCACTGGTTTGCTCATTTCTATATATAGGGTGCCTACATTCTTCATGTGCAAATGGCTTTAGATACCTATTAGGTCCATAAATTACCATATAGCATATATTCAACACAAAAAACAGCAACAATTTGTTGTTGACAAAGTACAGCTGGACATATAAAGGGCCCCATTTCCTTCAGTAGCTTAGGGCCTCATCAAACCTAAATCCGGCCCTGATTCTACATCAACTCGGAGCCAACACTAGACAAACAACACTTAAACCATTTAAGCCCCATTTGGGTGTGTGAACCTCACACAATGAGAATTGCACAAGAAGAAGAGCAGGTCTGTGTTCATTGGTCTCTCTCCCACTGCCATGTCTCCACCAGCCAGCTCTACACATTTGGGAAGGTCTGAAGCAGGGAGCCTGCTCTCCATAGGTAGGATCCCTGTGTACAATAGGAGAATTAACTATGCAAAGTTCCCATTTGTGTGGGGTGCCTGCATGCTGCATCAAGCCGGCTATGCGCTTCAGATCTTGCCCCCAGCACATGGGGGGACGGACGGACACCAAATGACCAGGACATGGAAGAGGGGGCAAAGCTAGCAAGTGAGGCCTTGTTGTTGCCATCATTCAAGTCTACTCTTGTGAGGTTGCAGCACCTGAGCTACAGACTTTGGGTTAATAAGAGTATTTCAAGATGTGATTTCCAGAAGTGAAGCATATAAACCCGAGTTCTCTTATATTTTTAGCTGCTTCAGAGAGATGCTGTTGTAGTTCACTTGGAAACATTGCTATTGTCTTTATGTTCCACATTTGTATCTGGTCTGTTAGATTGAGAGCAAACAAGCACACTCAGTGAGGTTCAGGGTTGAGAGAGGATTTGAACTTAATCCTAGTCTGACTGCACTCTTAACCACAATACCTCACTTGCTGACTAGTTACATTGTGTGCCCCCCCAGTCATTTTTATTTGTCTGTGCAAGGAGAAAAGCAAATTACGATGAAGCAGGAGGTTAGGAGTTCATATTGACTTCCATTTTGCTTAGTAGTCTTCAGCCTTATGTTTAATACATAATAAATAGTGTCTACTGTCTCCAAGACGTCTTGTGTACAGTATGCTGCATTATTTTGCTTTAGGTTATTTCTGTTGCTCTGTATCTTGTAAATCAGAGATTTGAAGTTCTGCGTGACTCATTGGGAGGGGGGACATTTATTGCCTTGGCAGGATGCATGTAACATTCAGTAATGAGGAAAATCTTAATAAAATAAAAAAAACCTGCACAGGTACATAGCAGTATACACAATCCAGTAACTGACACATTCTTAAAAGCGAAAGGGGTAGTTGGGGAGGGGAGACTTCTCTCTGTATACAGTGCATGCTCTTTAAAGGGAGCAACCACTGCTTTTCTAGGTCATTATAATTCACACTGCGTCTGGCACTACTGGAAAACTAATGAAAACTCTGGGAGTACAAGGCTTTATTTTACAGTTGAGAATTCTCAGTAGTTACAATATGATGTTGTGCCTAATACTCCTTGTGTAGCCTCCCAACCCGCAACCCCAAACACCGATTTTTATTTTTAGCCCAGTCATCCATTTCATTAATTAACCCTATAACCACTGAGAGGTAGGCAATAAATGTCTGTCTGTGTGTGTGTGTGTGTGTGTGTGTGTGTGTGTGTGTGTTTTGCACTGTGACCGAGCTTGTAAAGGAGATAGTGTTGCTACATTAAAAATTACTAGGGGAAAATGCCCTAGCATTTGTAAGGAGGGCTCATATACGCATTGTTAGCACAGAAATAAAAATATGGAAAACTGGTGTTTTAAAGGGAAGCTGCAATAAAATGAAAGTGCTGGGTGGGGGTGGGGGTGGTGAGCGGTTTGGGAAATGGAGGAGGAAGGGAGAATTGCTTTTAGCATACCAGAGAGAGTGATCTGATGCAATGCAACTGTTGCCATAGTAAAATTATATTGTATTGAATAAATGCAAGCTGCACCACCGAGACAAATTAAGCCAAGGTAATAAACTGTTTTAGCATAATTCCTGTCATCTTCCCTTTCTCTTTATGTAGAAACATTCATCTTTGGAAAGAATACAATTAAAAACTAAGCTTTGGCATATAGAATGCCAATTACTGATCATTTGTGTTGCCAAATATATGATCAGAATATCTTTGGTTAAATGGGTCAGATTTTTAAAAAAGCAGTATTGTGGCACCCCCTCGATGGAAATAACTGTCACAGCACTCAGATTGTCTAAGGCAATAACTCCTATGTTGGCATGCAGTTAAACCATGCTGTGAGTATCCTCATTATTTAGACTATATATGATCAAGAATGATACCATTTTCAGCAAAGTGAAATGTAAGTCATAAACCCCAGCTACTCATGCTGGGTGCCAAACAGCAGAGGAGGGGTGGGAGGAATGAAGGATTTCTTAAAGAGATGACAGGGATGCTATAATGAGATCATGCCATTACTTGGTCTTGGGACTCAACCTTATGACGTGCCACTGTATTGCAATTTTCAGTAGCTTCTGCAACTGACACTCGGAGCTGATTTACAGCTTCAGAAAAAAGGCACATGATTCAGCAGCCCTGGGACTGTACCCATTTAGAAAGCAGACTGGGATCCTGTATACAGACAGCTAGCTTGCCAGGGGAAGTCTAGATTAGTGCTCTTCTTCTGAGAGTCTATCTTTCCACAGACACAACATTTTTGATGACAGGTCCAGTCAATCCTACCATTCCTTGCTTGCATTCTGAAGTCATACACTCCCAAGAGGAAGGCTGTTTTATGTCTGCATGACTTGGGCATGTAAATTAGTCCTTGGGGTATCTCCTTTATCAGACCTCAGTTATCATAAGGGCACCCAGGAGTTAATTGCAATGCACTCACTGTAAATGTGGGAGCCAATTAACATGTAGAATGTTGTTTGTTAGCATTTTAAAATTGGCGAGATTCTAATCTGGAAGTCTCTAGGTGAAGGCCTTACAGAGGCAAAAGCTAGAGAAGAGAGTGCATCAGCAGAGGTAAAATAACTTTGAAAATACTTGAGGAAGCATCAAACAGAATATTTCATATTGAAGAAGACAGAAGGGAAGTGGGCATTATTGTTAATACTGAATGAGGCCGGTTCACTGTAGATAGGGATGATTCACACCCCGGCCAGCACCTCTTTAATCTTCTACTCTCGGGCAGGAGATATAGAAGTATAATGAGTCGTACCAACAGGCTAAAAAACAGTTTCTATCTGTGGGCTCTTAGGCTGCTGAACGAAAAATAATATAGTGCAGCTGACTTTCGGGGTTGGTGTGTTGTGCGACAAGCACACAGAGTGCAATGAGATTAGCTGCTCTCCCTGTGCATAGGTCAGAGGGGGCAGGGTTTCTGTTGAGGCAGGTGATTAGCTGTGGGAGGAGCTTATCAGAGCTTGCAGGGCAGCAGCTGAAGAAGGAGGAAAAAGGTGTTTCTTGTGTGTGTGTTTCTTGTGGCTGATTAGCTGCTCTCCCTGTGCAAAGGTCAGAGGGGGCAGGGTTTCTGTTGAGGCAGATGATTAGCTGTGGGAGGAGCTTATCAGAGCTTGCAGGGCAGCAGCGCGCACCTAGTGGCGCGCACAGTTTGATCCATCTTTAGATTTAGGGGAGCTAGTCTCAAACATTTGTTGGGGGAGACCTAGGGTTTTTTGGGGGGGAGTTATTTGTCCTGTCTGTACGCTTCTTATGATGGAGGACCGCTGTAGCCAGCCCCAACGACACGTTCTCAAGATGGAGAGTGAGGGAACAGCTGCAGTCGCCTGCGGTTCCTGCACAATGTTTGCCATCTTGCCAAAGGTTGCAGGCAGCTTTACCTACAGCAATTGCATGTTGATTGCCCTCTTAAAAGACAAAGTCCAGCAACTGGAGGAACGTGTGACTACGCTCCAAAGAATTAGAGAGCTGGAGCTCTTCTTGGAAGCAACAGAGCACACCGTCTCCACCAAGGAGGAGACAGGGGACTCCCCTGAGAAGGAGGCTAGTTCACCAACACAGGAGCCAGATATATGGAGAAACGTGACGCAAAGAAGTAGGAGGCCCAGGGTTCACTCTGATTGTTTAGAAATACACAATCGCTTTGAGGTCCTCTCCCCTAGAATGGAAGACGAAGAGCAGACTCCATTTGAGGATCTCTCCCTCATTACAGTCGATCAGGTATATGAAGACGAGCAGCAAAGTCAGTCCTCAGGGAATGTGCAGGCGACCTTGGAACGGACAGATCATGGAAGAACCCCGACCAGACCTAAGAGGAGGCGTGTAGTGGTGATAGGGGATTCCCTACTGAGGGGAACAGAAGCAGTGATCTGTGGGCCTGACAAGATGTCTCGGGAAGTGTGCTGTCTCCCCGGGGCTAAGATCCAAGATGTAACCGAACGACTACAAGGAATCATAAAACCCACTGACAAATACCCCTTCCTCTTGGTTCATGTGGGAACCAATGACACTGCAAGCAATAGCCTCCAGAAGATGAAAAGAGACTATGAGGCTCTGGGCAGGAAATTGAAGCAATTAAATGCACAAATTGTCATCTCATCTGTCCTCCCAGTTGAACGACGTGGCCCAGGGAGAGAGGGAAAAATAGTGGAAGTGAACAGCTGGCTTCGCAAATGGTGTAAACAGGAACGGTTTGGATTCTTAGATCACGGACTGCAGTTTCTTGAAGATGGACTTCTGGCAAGCGATGGGCTGCACCTCACAACGGTTGGGAGGAATGTTTTTGCCAAAAATGTCAGAAACCTCATCAGGAGGGCTTTAAACTGACTAACGTGGGGGAGGGAGACAGTGCTCCTGAAGGTAGGAGTCTATCAACTGATGAAGATGATCATCCAAATGTCATAGACCAAATGGAGCAAACAGCACACAGACCTAGTGGTGGGAGGAAAAAATCCTTAAATAAGAGACACGGGGGAATGATTAATGGACTTCAATGTCTGTACACTAATGCGCAAAGCATGGGAAATAAACAAGATGAGCTTGAGCTCTTGGTACAGCAAACTAAATATGACATAATAGGCATCACTGAAACCTGGTGGGATAAGTCCCACGACTGGAATGTAATAATGGAGGGATACAATCTATTTCAGAGAAACAGACCAGACAAGAAAGGAGGAGGAGTGGCGTTATATGTCAGGGATGTGTATACCTGTGAAGAGATCCAAGATTTAGAACCTCAAAGCCAAATTTTGGGTCAAAATTAAGGGAGAGAAGAATAACAGTGACCTCATTGTGGGAGTTTACTATAGATCCCCAAGCCAAATGGAGGACATAGATGATGCCTTCCTGGAACAGATGGCCAAGCATGCAAAAGGAAGGGAGATAGTAGTAATGAGGGACTTCAATTACCCGGATATTTGCTGGATGTCAAACTCAGCCAAGAGCATAAGGTCAAACAGATTCCTCACTGGCCTTGCAGACAACTTCGTTGTCCAAAAAGTGGGAGAAGCAACAAGAGGAACAGCCATTTTAGATCTGGTCCTAACCAATGTTGATGACCTGGTTAGTGGGGTAGAAGTGGAAGGATCATTAGGCACGAGTGATCATGCTCTTCTGAAGTTTACTATACAGCGGAAAGGAGCAGCCAAGCATACTAGGACTCAATTTCTTGACTTTAAGTAAGCCAACTTCATAAAACTTAGGGAAGTGCTGGGTGAGATCCCATGGACAGTAATACTAAAAGGAAAGGGAGTTCATGATGGTTGGGAGTTTGTTAAGAGGGAGATAGTAAAAGCACAACTTCAGGCAATACCAATGAGATGGAAACATGGAAGGTGCCTAGAGAAGCCAGGGTGGCTATCTAAAGAACTTTTAACTGAGTTAAGATTAAAAAAGGATGTGTACAAAAAATGGAAAAGGGGGGAAACCACCAAAGAGGAATTCAAACAAATAGCCAGCACGTGTAGACACAAAGTCAGAAAAGCTAAAGCACAGAATGAACTCAGGCTTGCTAGAGAGGTTAAAAGCAACAAAAAAGGCTTTTATGGGTATGTTCGTAGCAAAAGGAAGAAGAAAGAAACAGTGGGGTCACTCAAAGGAGAAGATGGTGAAATGCAAACAGGGGACACAGAAAGGGCTGAACTCCTCAATGCCTTCTTTGCCTCAGTCTTCTCCAATAAAGAAAACAATGCCCGACCCGAAGAATTTGGAGCAAATGATTCAGCAGAGGAAACACAGCCCAGAATAACTAAGGAGATAGTACAAGAATACTTGGCTAGTTTAGATGTATTCAAGTCTCCAGGACCAGATGAACTGCATCCAAGAGTATTAAAAGAACTGGCAGATGTGATCTCAGAACCACTGGCAGTCATCTTTGAGAATTCCTGGAGAACAGGCGAAGTCCCGGCAGACTGGAGGAGGGCAAATGTTGTCCCTATTTTCAAAAAGGGGAAAAGAGAGGACCGAAATAATTACCGCCCAGTCAGTCTGACATCAATACCAGGGAAGATTCTGGAGCAGATCATTAAGCAAACAGTCTGTGAGCACCTAGAAAGGAATACTGTGATCACCAATACTAGCATGGTTTTCTGAAAAATAAGTCATGTCAGACTAACCTGATCTCGTTTTTGGACATAATTACAAGCCTGGTAGATGAAGGGAACGCAGTGGATGTAGCCTACCTTGATTTCAGCAAGGCATTTGACAAGGTGCCCCATGATATTCTTGTAAAGAAGCTGGTAAAATGCAGACTTGACTATGCTACCACTCAGTGGATTTGTAACTGGCTGACTGACCGAACCCAAAGGGTGCTCATCAATGGTTCCTCTTCATCCTGGAGAAGAGTGACTAGTGGGGTGCCACAGGGTTCTGTCTTGGGCCCGGTCTTATTCAACATCTTTATCAACGACTTGGATGATGGACTCAAGGGCATCCTGATCAAATTTGCAGATGACACCAAACTGGGAGGGGTGGCTAACACCCCAGAGGACAGGATCACACTTCAAAACGACCTTGACAGATTAGAGAACTGGGCCAAAACAAACAAGATGGCCCTTGTGGTCTCTTCCAACTCTATGATTCTATGATTCTATGAGATTGAGTGTTTTGGGGGGGAGGCTTGGTTAATTTCATTGTACACAAGTTGTACATTGACAATAAAAACAAAACAAATTCCTTCCAGTAGAACCTTAAAGACCAACTAAGTCAGTTCTTGGTATGAGCTTTCGTGTGCATGCACACTTCTTCAGATACACTGAAACAGAAGTTTCCAGACCCTTCTATATAGTGAGAAGGTGGGGAGGGGTATTACTCAGAAGGGTGGTGGGAATGGGTGATTGGCAGATAGCTGTGATGAGCCTGTTGACGACTCTTAACGACTGCAATAGGTCTTACAGGAAAAAGCAAGGGGTGAAAAGGTGAAAAATGGCTTTGTCATGTATAATGAGATAAGAATCCAAGGTCTTTGTTCAGACCAGGTTTCTCCATGGTTTTGAGTTTGGTGATAAGTTGTAATTCAGCAGCTTAATAAAGTTGTTATTATTATTATTATTATAGTTCAATGGGGAGAAGCTGTTTTGACTCCTTAAAATTTAAGCTTCGTTGAGCGTTCCTTGTTTGAGCATATTGGAGGCTTATTAGGCTTCATATTGTAAGGATAATGGGAATTTCAGAAGTATGAGCTACACAAGAGATAATATAGCTTATCTTCCAACTTTTAAATATATTATAATTCTACAGCCCTCACTGTGGCCAATCACATCCATTGCTTACCTTGGCCCCACTCAGGTTATCAGATGTTATCTCCTGGGCACCTGAGGGTGAGATGAGAGACTGGGGTGGAATCTAGGTAAAGGTCAAGCGACCCCTGACCATTAGGTCCAGTTGTGGCCGACTCTGGGGTTGCTGCGCTCATCTTGCTTTATTGGCCGAGGGAGCCAGCATACAGCTTCTGGGTCATGTGGTCAGCATGACTAAGCCGCTTCTGGCGAACCACAGCAGCGCACAGAAAAGCCGTTTACCTTCCCGCCAGAGTGGTACCTATTTATCTACTTGTACTTTGATGTGCTTTCGAACTGCTAGGTGGGCAGGAGCAGGGACCGAGCAACGGGAGCTCACCCCGTCGCGGGGATGCAAACCGCCGACCTTCTGATCGGCAAGCCCTAGGCTCTGTGGTTAGACCACAGCGCCACCCATGTCCCGGGGTGGAATCTACACACACACACAAAAAACGCTGTGAAAATGCTTTTTTGATTTTTTTTTTTTGAAAAATACATTGAATTTTGCATAGCTCCCTGTTGCCATCTAATGTCACACTTGTATATTGCACTTTACAACACATTTTAATCATTTTATTTGCAACTGTATAGCTGAGTCCTCCATGTATTCAGCACATCTTCTAATTGTTCAGAGCAGGAAGAAAGCCTGACCTGCAAGCTTTTATAGGAGTTGGAATCCACATCTTATTTTCTCCGGCCTATTGTTACTCTGAGGCTTCTGTGACTGGTCTCTCTATTTTCTTTGCAAAATACAATATAATACAATTCCAAGGGGGAATCCAGACTGACTTTTTTTTTTTTTTTGATGGCATGTCTTCTATTCCAACATGGGAGATGTCCTCATTAAAACATGCTAATAATAAGTATCTTCTGAAATTGTGTAGCAGGATAAAAGTGCAACTTTATTCACTCATGTTACTGACTTGCACTTCAACTGAGCAGCTTCTGTATTTATAGCATTGCCCAAAATGCCAATTAACTTTTACGCAACAGTTCATGAACAACAGCTAAATAAAATTGACTGGATAGTATTGACCTACAAGCAGTTATCATGATGAGTATTGACTGGGGGTGTTGGACTACGATTAAATAATTTCTTTATGATAACCCGTGAGCAGAACTTGGAAAATCAGACTTAAGTACAGCTATGCCCATTTGTTATTTGCCTTATTATTTTGCTACTGCTCGGTTCGATTTTGCCACTTCTGGTCTATTCAGATATATTATAGGTAGCTGTTGTCTTCCAACTTCACTAGATCTCACAGGATCTGGCAAACAAAATTCATACTTGGTGGTGGTGGAGCTTTCTTTTCACGGATGTTACTCCATGCTGAATCTCAGCCAGAGATCAGGGTCCTAAACATTTTAGAGCAAATCAAGGGCGAAATTCACTCAGGAGCCTGTATGGGTGTTACAGCTGGATCAGAGGGAGCAGTCATTCTCGTCCACCCTGTGGTTGCCATTCAGACTGAAAGGAATTGGAGTACAAAGCAATTCTAGTAGGCAGGATGACATTTAGGTGGGGGAAAGAAAAGGCCTGCCAGATAGGAGAGGTTTCCAGACTTTTATACCCTAAACCACCTGCCATAAATGAGCAAGGAAAATATTAAGAGAAATGGTGTATTGGGAGATGTTTTCATGAGAGGTAAAGTTGAGAACTAGAGCAGAGAGCCTTTTCAGTGCCTGTGCCCAGCCTCATGAATTTCCTTCCTGAAGGAGTATTGTTTTGCTCCTTCGTTCAATGACCTTCTGTAGGAAGGTTAAAATCTTCCTCTTTAGGAAGGTGTTTGGGGCACAAGTGATTGCTTCTTCTTCTTCTTCGCTACAAGCATGTCTGATTTTGAGGAGTCCTGGGTTGGCTGAATGCTTTACAGACCCTTAAATCTCAAGTACCAATCCAGTAGGAAATAAAGTAGTTGTTTCTCACTAGGCCTGGAGTTAAAGGTAAAGGTACCCCTGCCCGTTTGGGTCAGTCTTGACAGACTCTAGGGTTGTGCGCTCATCTCACTCTATAGGCCGGGAGCCAGCGCTGTCCGGAGACACTTCTGGGTCACGTGGCTAGCGTGACAAGCTGCATCTGGCGAGCCAGCGCAGCACACGGAACGCCGTTTACCTTCCCGCTGGTAAGCGGTCCCTATTTATCTACTTGCACCCGGGGGTGCTTTTGAACTGCTAGGTTGGCAGGCGCTGGGACCGAACGACGGGAGCGCACCCCGCCGCGGGGATTCGAACCGCTGACCATGTGATCGGCAAGTCCTAGGCGCTGAGGTTTTACCCACAGCGCCACCCGCATCCCCTAGGCCTGGAGGTACTGGCACATTATTATTATTATTATTATTATTATTATTATTATTATTATTTATTTATTTAATGCAGCAGGCACCTTAGATTTGTATTATGTGATGTTTTTAGATTTTTGCCTAAAAAGAAAGCTGGATGTTCCCAAGTATATACTTTCAGCCAGTTTAGGTATCACCCTGCAATGTGGACTTGAGTTTAACTTGCAACACCTACAAAAAAATATATGGAAAGTGGAAAAGGAGAAGGAGGGTGTCAGAGAGGTTTATCTTCTGTACAGACAATCTGGTGCGCCATTTCTAAATTATCTACACTGGGAGATGCTGAATAATGAGAAAAAGCAGATCTCCAACATGAAAACTCTGGACAATACAGATAAATCATGAGATACCTGCATCACAGCTCACATTCACTGATGCAAAAGGCAGCTGTTCTAAAGATAACTGGCTGGTGTGCTGGGGGAGGCGGGAGGGGGGAGATGCACCAGAAATATAAGAATTCTCAGGAGTCCCACATGAAGGTGAGATGATGGATTTAGCTTCTCTTATAAAATAGCGTTGTGCCATCAGTATTAAATCTTAATGCTAACAGAAGTTTTCATCTGTGGTATGTGAGTGAGACCAAATTCTTAGGAGGAAATTGAAGTTGAATGCCAAGTTGTGGAAACACTATTCTCATAACTCATTCTGACAAAACAGTGGAAATGAAGGCTATTCATATCTTAAGCCTTTAAAAATATTGAATGGGTTTCTGATGAAACCTGTGAAAATTGAGGCATTGATGTAAAGAGACCTATGGTTTTTAGCTGTGAAAAAAGAAAACAAAATGTCCTTTGCGGCATAATATCTTTATTGAAAATAAGTTCCTGTCTGCCCCTCTGCAATTGGTTGGTTTGGCAACTGTGTAGTTCATTTAGAGGAATTTACCAGAAGCTGAAGTAAAGCTGTAATATCCTGTCTGACAGTATATGGATAGGGCACATTCATGGTAAACCCCAGAAATATTATAATTAGGACCATTATCATATTCATCAGACAGAGGGATTTAAGGCATCATAAACATAAAGCCTAGGGCTTGCCGATCAGAAGGTCGGCGGTTCGAATCCCCGCGACGGGGTGTGTTCCTGTTGCTCGGTCCCAGCTCCTACAAACCTAGCAGTTCGAAAGCACGTCAAAGTGCAAGTAGATAAATAGGTACCATTCTGGCAAGAAAGTAAAAGGGGTTTCCATGCACTGCTTAGGTTTGCCAGAAGCAGCTTAGTCATGCTGGCCATGCTGTACGCTTGCTCCCTCGGCCAGTAAGCGAGATGAGCGCTGCAACCCCAGAGTCATCCACGACAGGACCCAATGTTCAGGGGTCCCTTTGCCTTTACCATTAAACATAAAACACCCCCCCCCCGAATTGTGGCACGTTGGGCTGGAAGTGTGCTATCAGTCTTATTTATTTGAAAAATAGAACTATTCAGTTCTGCAAAAAGGTGGCCTGTTTTACTTGTCATTTGATGTGAAAATGTCTCCACACTGGCAATTGGAGTGCTATTGCTCTTCCAGTTGCATTAGTACATGTTTGACAGTGACAAACATGAATCTAATTACCGTAACTTCTTTGCTGCTACGCTCTGCCCCCACCCCAAGTCGGTGAAAGTAGCTTTAATTTTGGTGATTTAACAATTGCTTTAACTTGTTATGATGTTGATCTGCTTGAGTGCCTCATCCTTCAATGCCACTGACCAAAAATTCTCCCAACAGTCTGGGGATATTGTCCCTTGCATGTGTGTTACTCTAACTGGCAGGGGCTACCTTACTTCCTGCCTCACTGACAGAGAACTGGCACTGACATCGACCCTGATTTTGGGCAAAATATAACTGGTTCTGGGTGAGATCTTCACAGAAATCATTGTCGGTGGTTGGGCACCCAAGGGCTGCCCTATGGACCTATGTTCAACCATGGTTTAATGTGAACACTCAGATTCCTGCACCACTTCTCTCTTGCCACTAACCACACTGGACTGAGCATTAAACTACAGTGGTACCTCGGGTTACAGATGCTTCAGGTTACAGACTCTGCTAACCCAGAAATAGTACCTCAGGCTAAAACTTTGCTTCAGGTTGAGAACAGAAATCGCGGAGCAGCAGCAGTGGGAGGCCCCATTAGCTAAAGTGGTACCTCAGGTTAAGAACAGTTTTAGATTAAGAACGGACCTCCAGAACAAATTAAGTTCTTAACCTGAGGTACCACTGTACGAGCCTTGCTTTGTTTTGTCCTTTGTAGCCAGATTTGTGGCTTGCAGGAGCAGCCCGTCCCGTTTTACAACCTGAGGTGAAATGGGAATGTGCCACTACTGACTCCCTCTCCCACTTCTGCCGCCACTGGAATGCCCCCCCCCCCTGCGAGAGTTGAGACATCTTACAAGGCATTGCCGTTCCTCTTCCCTGCCCTAGGTGTGAGGAAGATGAGCAGAAATGCCCTGCGCTGGAATGCCTCCCTCTTGCTGGTGAGAGGAGGACATTAAGGTGGAAGTGATGGGGTGGGCGGGACACCACCTCTTGCGCCTCTGCTGCCTGATGTGGGTGCTTCACCCCACCCCATCAGTGGGGCCGGCTCTGGTGGCTTGTTCCCCTCCAAACAAACCACGAGCAGTAGGTAGCATTTGTTGTTGGTTTGCCTTTTGTGATTTGTTTAGGAGAAATGAACCCCAAGGACAGATTCAGACAACATGGCAAACCAAGGCTTGTGGTTTGTTGTTCCTGGCATGGCCAGGAGAAGGAGAGAACTGGGGGACTTTCAAGCACCGTGGCCCATTGTTAAACAATAGTCAAAGCAGGTCTTTAGTCTTCTGCATGTCAGAATTTCTGGATGAGGATTTGTGTGTTTTCAGGTTTCCACACTTTTATTTGATGCTACAAATAGATATATTCACTCTGAAGCGGTGCACATTTTTTCCTACGTGAAAGCTGAGCTCCTTTGTTTTAATGACAGGTTGGCCTTGAGAGAAAAGCAAAATCCAATCGCAAGTCCTGCAGCTGCATCTGGAATTTGACAGCTCTAGGAGGTCTTTTTAATTTGTTCTAGGAGTTGTTCCTTCCTTACCAAAAGCAAGCCGAACATAGAAACGATAAGCTTTCTGTAATAATAGAAATCTTTGCAACTGTAAGAATATCATTAAGCGCTTCTCAAAAATAGTAAGCAATTTTAGAGATGGAGCTATATGAGTTTGGTCTCCTTGGATGAGAGAGTGGTAGAAACTTCAGGTGTTTTGTAATACTGGCCTTATTTTAAATACACAAGGAGAGTGCAAGTGGAACAAAGAAGCGCTCTTCTAAGGCACAAGATCCCTACATCAGATACCGGGAGAAAGAGAGATGCCCTTCACTTACAAAGTGTCTTCAACAAGCTCTTTGCTCTGCTTCAGTCACTGTTTCATCCAACCTGCAAAATTCAGTTTTTCCTCACACCATTTTATATTAGCCCTTTTCAGATGTTGCACCTGCCTTTGAAACCATTTCAGGAAGGCTCACTTGGCATCATTTGATTTCAGTTTGGCAGTCAGTGGAGATCTTTTTGTTTGTCCAGACTTTTTAGGTTCTCTATTTTTATCTTTTTTGATTTTTTTAAAAGCCTGTCTTCCTGTTCATCAAACAGATATACCTTTCTGATTTTCAACATTTTCAGGTAAGTTGCTCTGAGAGCCTTTGATGAGTAGAATATGAGTAGACTGGATAAGTGACTATTGTTTTATACATATACAGTGGTACCTCGGGTTAAGTACTTAATTCGTTCCAGAAGTCCGTTCTTAACCTGAAACTGTTCTTAACCTGAAGCACCACTTTAGCTAATGGGGCCTCCTGCTGCCACTGCGCCGGCAGAGCATGATTTCTGTACTTATCCTGAAGCAAAGTTCTTAACCCGAGGTACTATTTCTGGGTTAGCGGAGTCTGTAACCTGAAGCGTATGTAACCTGAAGCGTATGTAACCTGAGATACCACTGTATAATCTTGCTGAAGCTCATGGTTCTGGACTGTGATCTGTTTGAGCTGAGCTTTCCTCAACATCATATGGCTGTTGCCCAGTAGTTTTGCATAGTGAACTTAAAAATGAACAAACATAAATTAGGAATTTGAAACCTGATCAAATTCTGTAGAACAGCGGAAAGGCAAAGTTCTTTTGGATGTAGCACATTTCTAGATCATGCCATACGAGTTTGCATTTAAAAGAAATGCTGGTTATATAAAATAGCCAGTCACCTTCTGGATATTTTAGCATGGCTATCAGGAGTGTGAGACCTTTTGTTTCACTTTGCAGCTAGTTCAAAGGAGGACAAGGAGACAGTTCTATAGTTTGATCTCTCCCCCAACTAAATGGGTTTATTAACTCCATTCCTCTCCTCCGATAACAGATCTCTGCAGCTGTCACAAAGGATATTTTCATTTTGCCATGCTGAAAAATCAGAGCTACTTTTTTGAAGTAAGATCTCCTACAGAGGCGTATGATGATAATTAGCTCATTGAAATGATAGTCTAAAAATAAAATAATCTAGCACTCAGATCATATTGGTACAACTAAGGTTTTCAATAATAATTGGGTGATTAAAACACATCAGTATATTTATTAATGTTGTCTCCTTTAGATAAAGTCCTTAATTGGTTGCTCTCAGACTTCCTATGAACTGGAAGTATTCATACTGACTCCAGGTTTTACTTGCCTTTCTGCACAACTTTGATATTTATGCTTGTCAGAGTAGTTCTTTTTAAAGAGGAGAGGACTTTTGAGAGGATCTTGAGAGGACTGTAGCCAGAAATAGTCTCTTCAGCCCAATAGATGGCGGTGGTGATGGTGAACCCAGTTTGTATATTTTCCTGGGAATAACAGTTGGGAAACAGAATTGTGAAGTTTGAGAAGCTCACTAATGTGCTGCTATTGTTAGAGTGCTAGAAATGGGCATGGGAAAACTGACTTCAAGTTTTCACTTGGCCATGAAGCTCACTGGGTGACCTTTTTATGGTGATTGTTAACTAAATACATTTAATGAGCTCCAATAACTTTCTGGTGCTTCCTTCACTTCAAGAAGTGAAGTTACAGGGAATTGTGCAGAGGGCCTTCTCAGTAGTGGCACCCACCCTGTGGAATGTCCTCCCATCAGATGTCAAGGAGATAAATAACTACAACTTTTAGAAGACATCTGAGGGCGGCTCTGTATAGAAAATTTTTTAATGTTTGATGTTTTATTATGCTTATATATTTGTTAGAAGCCACCTAGGGTGGCTGGGGCAACCCAGTCGGTTGGGCCGGGTACAAATAATAATTTTATAATTATTATTCACTTAAAAAAACCTGAGTCTCAAAATGTCTTATAAAAAGTCATACAAAGATGCCATAAAAATACATAATACTAAATATGTTCATCTACCAGCGGAGGATAAACTATCCACCCTACTAAAAGATGAGCAGTAAAACAGGTCAAATTATTAAGCTTGGGGATGATATATTTGAATGCTTCCCATGTATAAAACCTTCCTATGTACAACTATCATATCAGGAAGAAAGTTAACATAAAACCCTTCTCTTGAAATGCTGGCTTTCCATGTTTTTACATGAAATAAAAGTGCATTCATCTGTGTAGTTGTACACACACACAAGCACACACATCCCTCAAACATACCAGGCTGAAGTGGTAAATTCAGAAAGGACTGTGCCATAATTTCCCCTTGCATGTTTAATTCATATCACAAAGTTAATAGTGAGAGAAATTGGTATGAAGGTGGGTGGAAAGGCAGGATTTTAGGACAGTGCATGCAGCATACATTGAATGGTTTTGTTAGATTGGAGAGTCAGACTTTCATAGCAATACGGGAATGGGATGGGTTTGTGTTGAGCATGATTCTTTTCATTAGATGTGCTCATTGTGCGTCTCAAAGTTTGAATGCTTTGCTCTTTTTTAGCATGAGCCTGTTGAGGACCTTGATTTTACAGAGCTCTAAGCACGGCTTTTTGCAAGCTGTGAAAATTTCCCCCCTCCCTTTATCTCTCTCTTCTTCACTGAGATTACCACTGCCTTGAAACTGCAAAGGAGTATTGTATATCCTGTCAATGTGAGTGTAAAGTGTTAATAGGGCGTAAATGGCCAGATGAATTTGTCATTTTCTCAGCACTAATGTCTAAAAGAAGGGACTTAATACAATATTGATTCCTGTTTTGTGATTTTCTGTGGTTGTGCGAGAGCTTAATTTGGGAACTAGTTTAGCCCCTTGAGATTATTGGCAAATACACAAGCTAATAAAAAATTACCCATCTGTTTAAATGTCAGCCAATTTTTAAAACCACATTTTAAAAAGCAGGCTGTGATGTAATAGGAAGTATGATACAACATTATGTGAGAATACTTGGAAAGAACAGGGGGGAAAAGCAACACAATGGCAGTATGCTTTGGGCCTGACAGTGAAAGACCCCATACGGCCTAGAAAA
Organism: Podarcis erhardii; assembly: GCF_964252035.2. Lineage (NCBI taxonomy): Eukaryota > Metazoa > Chordata > Lepidosauria > Squamata > Lacertidae > Podarcis > Podarcis erhardii. Next base: position 81,321,733 of record NC_138507.1, on the reverse strand, counting down.
GCTCTGTGGGATGGTACAGTGGGGATGCACTGGAAGCAGCAAAGTTTGCCTTGCTTGCTGCCTTCACTGCCACTGAGGAGGCTCAATAGTGAGCACTCACCTGTATTTGATCACATTAGGCTGGTGTTTTTCTACACTTGTGTTCCAGTTGTCTCCCAGCTTGTTTCATTGCCCTGAGCTCTGGTGTATATCAAGGACCCAAGTGGGCTCTACAATGTGGGAGAGGATGCTAAGGGATAATCATTTAAACTGTGCTGTCCATTCGCATATTGCAAAAAATCAGCCAGGGCTTCAACAGGAGCACCAGTCATATCAGCTGGAAAATACTCCAGAGTTGCCTGGAAGCCAATTGGATTCATCAACCTCCAAGGGCAGACCAATTTAATAGGTCCCCCACCTCTGCAGGGAGGAAAATGTGTTGAAAGCCTAAATCTCAAACATATTTATTAGCCTGTAAGGTGCCACAAGACTGTTTTTATTGCAGCAGATGAATGCAGCTACTCCTTTGGAATGTGATAATATAAGAAGCTTTCTGAACCTCAGTATCCAGAAACAGAGAAAAGCATATAAACTTTCTTTTAAAAGAATTCCAGGAACTTATGGCTGTGCACAGGTATATGTTGTGCACAGTGAACTTGCCTGCTCATAAAAGGATAGCCTATTCCTCTAAATGGACAGGACATATTAATCTCTTAAAATGAGGAGGCATCCTATATGCACAGTGCCAGACGATCCTTGAGTGCGAAAGCTGCAGTCCATTGATCCCCTTTATATGTGTGCAAAAGATTGGTTTATGCACAGCAAACATATGTTTTCTCCTGAGTGCACCTCCTCAGTTGCCAATTGCCAGGCTGCATCACAAGCTGAGTTTGAAATTCCCCAAGGGCTGCTGCCTGGTGGGAAAAAGAAGAAAAAATGTTGCTGCTGCTTACACTGATCTCCATTCATTTGCTTAGCTGGCCTGTGACCAAATTTCTTCATGGAGTTTTACCAGTAGAATGATAACATTTGGCTAAAACACTGAAGCTGAGAAAACCACAAACCCTGACCATGTATGTTAAGGCCTGCTTTTTAAATTTTGAACATTTGAGAATGGCAGTAAGGAGTCTAAGCTATAGTTAGGTGACAGACTGGAGCAAAAGTAAATTCTGTTAAGGAAGAAGCACACTGGCTTGGGTCTCACTGTTAAGTCACAATCCATTTTATAGAAGTTTAAAACATCTTAATGTCATTCAAGGAGTTTATTTAACGGGGATCCACTGGGAAGTGATTCATAAAGGATTCACATGTTGCAAGGATGTTAGACCAGAAAATTGCAATATATGATACAGAAGTTTTTACATAACTCTGCTCATAACTGACCAAATGACTAAGAAATTTTGTACATTAAGCTACATCATGGACAATGTCCCATTGCATCATGAGATCAGGTTATTATAGGTTTTTTTCTTTGAAGTTGCATGTTCTTGGAGAACCAATGAAGATTATGTAGTAATAAATAAAGGAAAAGTAAGGAAAACTACCCCTTCATGGATCACTGCCTTGCCGTGGCGAAGGGGCTTGAATAACTCAGAGAAGCTATGAGCTATGCCGTGCAGGGCTACCCAAGATGGACAGGTCATAGTGGAGAGTTTTGACCAAACGTGATCCACCTGGAGCAGGAACCAGTATCCCTGCCAAGAAAACTCCATGGACAAAGGCAACAGGCATATAAAAGTTATGACGCTGGAAGATGAGCCCCTCAGGTCGGAAGGTGTCCAACATGCTACTGAGGAAGAGCGGAGGACAAGTACAAGTAGATTCAGAGCTGATGAAGTGGCTGGGCCAAAGCCGAAAGGTCGCTCAGTTGTGGATATGCCTGGAAGCGAAAGGAAAGTCCAGTGCTGTAAAGAAAAATATTGCATAGGAACCTGGAATGTAAGTTGGATGTGGTCAAAAATGAGACGGCAAGAATAAATATTGACATCCTGGGCATCAGTGAACTAAAATGGATGGGAATGGGTGAATTCAGTTCGGATGACCATCATATCTACTACTGTGGGCAAGAATCCCATAAAAGAAATGGAGTGGCCCTCATAATCAACAAAAGAGTGACGAAAGCTGTACTGGGATGCAATCTCAAAAATGATAGAATGATCTTGATATGAATCCAAGGCCGACCTTTTATCTCGAAGCTATGAACATGAGTTTGACCAAACTGCGGGAGGCAGTGGAAGACAGGAGTGCCTGGCGTGCTCTGGTCCATGGGGTTATGTAGAGTTGGACATGACTAAATGACTAAACAACAACAAGGAAAACTTAGACTAGGCTCTCAAATAGAGCACGCCTTGTGGTAGGGCTGGCTTACCCATTGGCCTCAGTGAGGCAGTCACCTCAGGCAGCAGGCAAGGGAGGGGTGGTAGGCCTGGGCCCCCAAGGAGTGTGCCACTTGCCACCTGCTGAGCTTGTCTTTCATGGCTGCTGCCTGCGAAGAGCAGGACCAGCATTGGTGACTACCTGCTCCTCTTCGGCCTCCATTTTTCTCCCCCACCACCTTCAGAACCCCAGGGCTTCTCCGGACCACCTCCAGTCCCCCAGGCCACAGTGGAGGGGCTACAGCTGATGAGGCAGTGGTGGGCCTTTTCAGCAGCACACCATGCCCTGTGGCTGGACTGTAGCAATGTGGGCAGGATGGTACAGTGCACACATGCAAGCTGAGGTAACCAAGGTATTTGGAAATGGGAGCATTAAGAAAAGCATTGCAAGCTTTAGGGTTCAATTCTTTACTGTCTATACTGGCTTTATGTGGGTTGTAAGTCACTGCAGAATTAGGGTTGCCAGGCGTATTTAATGATGGTTTGTTATGGCAATTTGATTTTTAGTGTCAGGTTGCTACTCTTTTCTTCTTGCTTGATATACAGCCCACTACTAAACTTGTTGGCCATAATATAAAGAATTGCTCAGCTACATCTGTGTGCCCAGCAGGGCTTTGGGTAGTTTCTGATGTGGCATGGTGAGGCTATCGTGTCAAGCTGCAAAATAAAATGTAATAATAATAAATCTGAAAAAGCAACACCTGTACTCAAGCAATTGGTTGGCTTCTGGGGATGATGGCAGGAGGAAATATATTTTGGCTTACGTGATATCTTTAGTGTGATTTAAGAGGCCAGCGCCAGGGCTTTTTTTTCCAGCCGGAATTCACCTGAACTCAGTTCTGGCACCTCTTAGGTGGGCACCATTGTCATTCTAAGAGCACAATTCATGGTGAATTCCAGCACATTTTCCTAGAAAAACAGCACTGGCCAGCACTATTTGTAACCTATAACTATCACAGCTATAAGTTTCAGAAATGTTGAGAATACGATTTATTAAATCAGTCAAATACAAAGCTGCACATTTTGCCATGTTCAAGTAATGCATTTTAATTTATTTCAATATTTTTGAATTTAGCTTGCTCTTCACATACATAAGGCATACCCTGTGCTCCTCAGCACTAAATCATGCTTTTGGGATACATAGGGTTGATGGCATACTTCAGGGGAGTTTTTCTTGCGTATTTCTGTCTCGCCACTCCACTCCGTGATGCTTTGAACCCTTTAGGGAACATTCACTGCTCTTTTGGAATGCTATTTGCAATTTCCAGATTCCTCATCAAAAGGTTTCCAAATTACCAGATTACAAACAAAAGCTTCCTCCTATGGGGGGTGGGGGGCAATGTGCTGCAGAAAAGTCACAAATACTAAGACACCACACAAATTCCGGACCCATCCGAGCTTGTAAGATGCTACGCAGCCAGAATGTTTTCTGAAAGCATAATGCTTTTGATAGGACAAAACACTCAAAAGCTCAACTACTGATAAAGAATTCAGGCTAAGAAGCTCCATATTCCATTTGTGTGGACTTTTGCCCCTGAAGTCTTTTATGTTCATGGGGATGTGAAGGGAACAGTGTGACCTTTTGGGGTCTTTCTTTTTTTTAAAAAAGAACTCTTTTCTGAGGATCTTCTGAAGGAATAGTGTGATGGTTAAATGACACCATCCCTAGATAGAAAGAAGCCTGACCTCCAGGTAAAAATCAAAGTATGTTTGGTGCTTTCAGAAGTAACATTTGAACAGTGGTTTGTTGATTATAAGTATTTATTTATCTACTTACAACTTACAGTAAAGTAAATATATATATATATATATGATGGGTGGGACTTAACCAATGAGTCCTGTCAGCAGAAGTTCAGTAGCATATATTTTTGAATGCAAGAAAAATGAAACACTAGCAGGGTACCTATAATGTGCTATCTTGGGGGACAGTACTTTTCTTACAATATATTGTTTGAAATTTACCCCAAGCCCTTTTTCCTATGATCTGCAAAATTCTCAGTGTTCTTGCTCACAAGTAAATGAACAGGGAAACTATGGAATGGGGAAAGTCCGACTTTCATTTGGCTTTCAGAAAATATTGCCAAATGGGGGAGATGGTTACATATGAGACTACCTTAGAGTCAGACAATTAGTCCTTCTACCTCAGTATTGTCAACACAGAAAGGAAGCACTTTTCTCAGCCATACCTGGAAGCACCAGAAATGGAATCTTGTACTTTTTGCATGCAGAGCTTGTGCTCTACCACTGAGCTATGATTAACCATTAGAATGTAAGTTGGATTGCCAGGCAGTAACCCAGACTTTAGCTCTGGCCTTTTAAAACTGATTTAAATGAGGATACAGCAGCTGCATTTTCTCCTTTGCCAGCCGTTTCGTTTGCCCCCTGCCACTGGCTGTCAACAAGTTGGGAGAGGCGGCAGGCACAAAGTCTCCTAGAGAGAAGTGGATGTATGGAACCAAGGCTGCTGTGTCTCCTGTTTAATTTGTATTTTTGAAGAAACACAGCGCACCTTTGGGCTGTAACCTGCTGACTGTAAAGGGAAATGCATGAAACTTTTTTTTAAAAGTTAATTTTTCCACTTGTTTGCTCGCCAGTATCATATTCAATTAACAGTTACGTAGCTTGTAATTCATATGGAGAAATATGCACACAAGCATATGGTGAGGCTAAAAAAGGTTGGCGCCTTATTTTGGTTCAGTTCATAGAATTATGTAGGATATCTTGTTTGTTTCACATTTCCATGAGAAAATTTGTATTCTGAAGGTATGAATGGTTTATGTAAAGTAGGTGTTTTGTTTTATAAATATGCACATTTCTGTGTTATTTCATCACATCTTTGTGTTGCAAAGAGCCCAGTAACTCTGCTAGATAGATCTGAAAATCCAGCTATTGGAACACTAGAACTTTCCCATACCTTGACATTTCAAACCATGTCAAATTGCTAATTAAAGAAAGAACTTGGTACGCTAGATGGATGAACTATAAGAAGGTGCCTTCTACCAGGTCAGAGTATTGGTCCATCTGTCTTAGTATTGTCTGGTCTTACTGGAAGCATATTTCCAGAGTCTCAGGTAGAGGTCTTCACATCACCTGCTTTACCTTCCGTTGAAGATGCCAAGATTTGCGCCTGAGGCCTTCTGCATGCTACACGTGCACTGTGCCATTGATCAATGATGCCTTTCCGCTCTCTGTTGTAGCCATTAAATAGGAGTACTTCTCTAGAATCAAGGAGCTGTTGAGCCCCTGAGATGAATAGTGTGTGTAAGGTTTTGATTTGCAAAGCCCTGTGGCCTGGAGGCTACAGACCTTAGCTTAGGGCAGATAGGTCTACCAGTTTCATGTGAGCCCTGCTGCCCATTGAGATCTGGCGAGGAAGCAATGCTCCAGGAACTAAGAGTTGCTAGTAGTACACAGACTAGAGGGGAAAGTGGGGGAAACTACTTAATGATTTTTTGCCTGTTCAACCAGTAGTAATGCATTGTGCAGTGAAATACAGTGTATAAGAAATAAAGAAACCATCAAGATAGTTTTCAGGCGGAATTTCCATAATTCAGACTAAAAGAAGAAGACTGGTAAGTACAGTGGTACCTCGGGTTAAGTACTTAATTCATTCCGGAGGTCTGTACTTAACCTGAAACTGTTCTTAACCTGAAGCACCACTTTAGCTAATGGGGCCTCCTGCTACCGCCGCGCTGCCAGAGCACAATTTCTGTTCTAATCCTGAAGCAAAGTTCTTAACCTGAAGCACTATTTCTGGGTTAGCGGAGTCTGTAACGTGAAGCGTATGTAACCTGAAGCGTATGTAACCTGAGGTACCACTGTACTCACAGCAGACATTCTGACCTCTTTGCTGCTGCTCTAGTCTTCCTCCTGAGCTACCAAGAGCTAAGCTATGTTTTGCCCCATAGCATTGAAAGCCAGTGTGGTATAGTGGTTAGAGTGTCAGGCTAGGACTGGGGAGACCAGGGTTCAAGTCCCCACTCAGTCATGAAGCCCAGTAGGTGACCATGGGCCAGTCACTCACTCTCAGTCTAACCTACCTCACGGGGTTGTTATGAGGATAACATGGAAAGGAGAACTATGTATGCTATCATGAGCTCCTTGGATGAAAGGTGAGATGCAGATGTAATAATAAATATAAAATGGGTCCAGAATTAGCTATGTAATTTGTCTGGCCCATATAAGCCAGTAGTAGCCAAGGGCAAATCTTGGGTACAGCTCATGGTTTGTCGGGAGTGAGGCAAACGATGAGCCTATGTCTGGACATAATTCCAAGTCAAATCATGGTTTAGCTCTGGATAATACAGCGGCAGGGGGCTTAGGGAAGCTACTTTCCTCACTGTCTCTGGGATAGTTTTATAAGAAATAAGGCACCCTTTATTTTGAGACACTGTCAGAATGTGTCCTTTCAGAGCTAGGGCAGTGCTGAGTAGATCAGCACTGTTTCAAACACTTTTCTATAATGTAATAATTATTTGCAATTATTTGTCCACCCTATTCAACGGGATGCACTGTAATCGACAACCAGCTGAAGTTCAAATTTATTTATGAAACTTATTAGTCACTTGGTACCAAACAGGTCTCCAAACAACTTACATTGAATAACATATACATAAATGCATTATTAAACAGAATAGGAAAGGAAAAAAAATCATATAAACATTAGCTATTAAACAGCAACACCCAGCCCCCATGTAATGTTAACATTGACAGCACAACAGTAACAGCACAAACTGTGGAAGACCCCACAATGTGCTAGATGATGATTTTCAGTGATAAAGCAGAACATTGGCTGATGCCTTATTTGTGTCTCAGTTCTAAGCTTTCATAACCCTAACACATTTTGAATCAAAATTGTTTGTCATTCGATATGGCTGGTCTACCTATCAAGGCATACATTTTAGCCATGCACCAATTACATGCGTGTTAGCAATGTAGCAAGTGAAATTAATGGAATTTGTGTTTGTAATTGAGGGCAGGATCACAGCTGTACGTAATGAGCATTCAAAGACCTGGATTGGCTAATGCAAGAGACCCACGGTAGCCCAATTGAAAATGTGACTTATTTTCTTTGAGCAGCTGATACCCAATTTGAAATTGCCTCAGTTTCAGAAAACACATGCTGCTTTTGTGATTCTTTGGATCCTATCCAATACCAGTAAGGTAGCAGTATGGTTAACATTAATATTGCCCCACCCTTCCAATCCCTAGTGAATACTATCAGTGATAAAATATTTTCAATAAATTAGGATTTTGGGAATAACCAGACAGTTGAATGTACCCACCAGTTTGGCCATGTGATCTGATTCTTTTGGCTAATGAATACCATTTCACATAAATGTCATGTTTCCAATATATATCCCATGTTCCCAATACATATGTTGGGAAAATTCTGCCACTAAAATCCGATCATATTTGACCTTTGACAGGGGAAATGCACTAAGACTAACTAGAGCAGCCTTTCTCAACCTTGAGTCCCCAGATGTTGTTAGACCACAACTCTCATCATCCCTAGGTAGCAGGACTAGTGGTCAGGGATGATGGGAACTGTAGTCCAACAACATCTGGGGAACCAAGGTTGAGAAAGGCTGAACTAGAGAGTTTGAAAACCTTAAATCTTTTATGTTACTTTGTGAATTTTGCATTCCGAATGATAATTCACTAATGGCTTCTAGTTCCTGTGGGCTTGCTGCAATAGATGCTGAAATGGCAGAAGAATAGGGTGTAGCAAATAAACTCAATGAGCTGTCAAAAGAATTTTTCTACATCAAAGAAGACTCTTTCCCCTCTATTTGTGGTTCATACACTGACCTCCTCTGGCACTTCTCTTCGCTAAATATGAAATAGTTTCAAGCCATATTTTATTTTATTTTACTTTATTTTAAATCCATTTGGCTATTGAAATTTAAGGTTTAAGAATATTGTGGTGAGATTTCTCCTAATCTGCCGTAGAATAGCGAGGGCAAAAAATTCTCTTTGCTGTTGCTTAGCAACCTTTTTTCGTAGCAGATGCACACAGGACTCCTGATTGTTTAATGCCAGCACTTCTGGCTTCTGTCAACATAAAATGCTGGCTGCAGAAGCAGCAGAAGGAAGTTATACTGAAACACAGGTAAGAAAGGAAACACATTTCTCCTGAGCTTATTAATGTGCATGACAGCTGGATTCCATTGAGGACACACATAGGGAGGATTAGTCATCCCAACGTGTGGTATATTGTGCTCCCCTTTCTCTGACCACACCTGAAGGCTTTGGGCAAACAAGGAAAATCAATACCACATAGAAAAAGAAACAGAGGCTTAGAGTATTTAATTTTTTTGCTGATACTTCCCAAGGGATGGATAAATAAATGTGTTTGCATATCCTCATCCTCATCATCTTGACTAATATCAGACAGAATAGTATATAACAGAATAAATGAATACTTCCATCTACCTGACTGGTTTCTGGACTTGTACCTTGGCGCATGCCATGTGAAAGACAAAAGGACCATACAACATGGTAAGAAGCAGCCAAAACCAGAAACCATCAGGTACCAAAAACAATTTGTTCCAAGCTGATTCCTTGGCAACCTGGATGTGACAAGTTATTCCTTTCAGGGTGGGTGTGTGAACGGAGTGGATGGGTTTCAGATGTGAAGGGAAGCTTCCAGTCTGAATTCTTCTCTTCAGATCACATAAAGCAGAGAGAGGCCCGTTTAGTGTTAGGACAATTGTAAGAATGACATTCTGGGCTCGACTGCTGGCCACAGAAATACGCTGCTGCCTCTAAATTTAGAGTCCCTGAATATTTATGTTTCCTGTTAGTAGACTGTGAATATGTCAGCCCTGATAAAAAAGGTAAAGGTACCCCTGCCCGTACGGGCCAGTCTTGACAGACTCTAGGGTTGTGCGCTCATCTCACTCTATAGGCCCGGGAGCCAGCACTGTCCGCAGACACTTCCGGGTCACGTGGCCAGCGTGACAAGCTGCATCTGGAGAGCCAGCGCAGCACACGGAGCACCGTTTACCTTCCCGCTGGTAAGCGGTCCCTATTTATCTACTTGCATCTGGGGGTGCTTTCGAACTGCTAGGTTGGCAGGCGCTGGGACCGAACGACGGGAGCGCACCCCGCCGTGGGGATTCGAACCGCCGACCATGCGATCGGAAAGTCCTAGGCGCTGAGGTTTTACCCACAGCGCCACCCGTGTCTGTCAGCCCTGATAATTTATCCATAACTGGATAGCATGGTTCTCCTTTGGAGAACTTTCCAAGACAACTGCATTCTAGTGTGTTTCGTCAGGCATGAGTTTGCAGAAGTGGTTAGTTTTTTTGGCTTTTGAAAACTCTGTGTACCACATCACTAAGCTCAATCACTTCTTGCCTGAAGCTTTCAAAATGATTGTGCAAACTAGCCACAGCGGCAGTGAGGAACTGCAGCACAATATTTAGCATTTCTTCTTGTTGTTTGATTCTTGTAACATATATGCTTTCAAGTATGGTCGCCTCTAATATGGTCGTTGTCAGGGAACTGCCATCGGAGGAACAGGTGGTGGAAAGGCTCCAGGAGAATAGGAGAGATTCTGCAGCAGAAGAAGGAACCAGTAGGGGGAGAGCAGGAGCTCCGGCAGAAGGGGAGTCGGAGGGGAGGCTCTGGGATACTTCCAGTGAGAATAGTGAAGAGGTAACAAGACCCCCCTTAGGAACTCCCACCCTTCGCCGGAAACTGTCACGCAGAGAGTCCAGGAGGCGCATGTCCATCAAACAGCTTTTATGCTGGAGTAAGTTCCGTAGACGCCCACTGTCAGATTCTACCAGCGACTGACGGAGTCATGCTTTGGGGGCTCCGTTAGTGACTCGGTTTGGTTGACCAGCCAAACCCCAGAGGGATCAAGCTTTTACGCACAAGCAGCTCATTATCCCATCACAGCAATCTGACAGTCTTTGAAAGCAGCTTGTGCAAGCAGAGGGCATCATGAGCGAACCAGCCGGAACTGGAGGAGCTGGAGCTGGAGCAGGTCCAAGCCTGGAAGAAAGGTACAGGGCGTTGGAGGTCCAGCTCGCGCTGCAAACGGCAAGGCTCGAGGAGAGGAGGGCTCAAGATGCGGATAAGGGGAAAACCACCCCACTTGCCAGAAAGGTGCCTGGATTGGTGCAGAAATTTGGGGGGGATCCCAGGAACTATCAAGCCTTTAGGACAGAGATGCAATATGCTCTCAATCTACTGTTTGATGACTTCCCCGATGAGAACTCTAGAGTGGCGTACATGATTGGCCATCTAGAGGGAGGGGCGAAGGACTGGGTTAGACCCCTGATGGCAGCCAATAATGAAATCTTAAAGGACACAATGAAGTTTTTTCGCTCCATGGACTTGATGTTTTCCAGCGAGATTGAGCAGGGGGTGGTGCGCAGGCAGTTAATGGCGTGTAAACAGGGGAGCCGATCTGTACGTGAGTACTGGACTGAGTTCACCATGCTGATTCATAGACTGGGGTGGGACCTTGCGAGTGAACCTATTCAAATGCTGTTTGAAGAAGGGCTCTCTCCGGCAGTGAAAGATGAACTTTCCCGGGCGCCTAGGGCGGAGTCTATGGATCAGCTGACTAAATCTGCGCTGTCCATAGGAGCGCGCCAGGAGGCAAGAGCTTTGGAAAAGCGGGAAGGAAAGGGGGAACGTTGGAAGGACTTCCGCATTCCAGAGATTCCGGAGCAGCCTTTCCCGCCAGCAGAGCCGATGGAACTTGGAACAGCGCGCGTGCGCGCAGTTTCAAACACCAGTGAAGGGCGGAAGAAGGAGGGAAAGAGCGCCAAGAGATGTTATCTCTGCCAACAGCCAGGTCACTTTGCCAGAGTCTGTCCGCAAAGGAAGGAATGGCAAGGGATGGCGGGAACTGTTGGGGGGAAGGAGGAAGGAGAAATCAAGGAGCAAGTAAAAGCCAACGCCTGGCTGCCAACATCAGGGCACAGCAGCCAGGCCAAGGAGTAGTGAATGTGCCCACGCCGGAACCTCCAAGACCAGCGCTTGTGATAGAGGTGTTGCTGGAACTGTCAAACGGACACCCACTAAAGATAAAAGCGCTATTGGATTCAGGCAGCTCCTGTAATTTCATGAGTAAGGAGTTTGCAGCTGAACACCAGATACAGACTATCCCATTAAGTAAGCCTTTGCAGGTTACCACGATTGATGGGAGGGAACTGTTGGGAGGAGAAGTGAGCCAACAGACTGTACCAATGATAATGAGGGTGGCAAGACACACAGAACTGATAGCGTTTAACGTAGCCACCTTGGGAGGAGCTCCTATTATTTTGGGAATGAGCTGGCTGGCACTACATGATCCGCTAGTAGGCTGGCATCAGAGAGTGGTTTCCTTTGGATCAGCACATTGCCTAGAACACTGCAAGGAGGGAGAGGCTCAGGCAGGGGCCAGGGCCACTCTAGCAGGGATGGAAGTGATGGACAAGGGGAAGGTGCCACCACAATACGCTGACTTGATTGACGTCTTTAGCGAAAAGGAAGCAGATAAACTGCCCCCGCACAGACCCTTTGACTGTCAAATTACCTTACTCCCAGGAGCACAATTGCCAGTGGGCAAGCTGTATGCAATGTCAGACAGTGAGATGCAGGAGTTAAGGGAGTTTATTGACAAGAACCTCAAGCGAGGTTTCATCAGAGAGTCACGAGCGGTGGGGGGCAGCCCAGTGTTCTTTGTGGACAAAAAAAACACGGGTAAACCCAGGCTTGTATGTGATTTCAGGGCCCTAAATGCAGTGTCAGAACCAGTGACTTTTCCTATGCCTAGAATTGATGACATTCTGACACGGGTGAGAAAAGGGAAAATTTTTACCAAGCTGGACCTTAGAGGGGCATATAACTTGATACGTGTGAGAAAGGGGGATGAGTGGAAGACCACTATGTTCACCCCCTTGGGGGCCTTTGAGTACCTCGTTATGCCCTTCGGACTACAGGCGGGCTCAGCCTGTTTTCAATCATTCATGAATCACGTCCTGGGGCCATTGCTCTACAAGAACTGCGTAGCGTTCTTAGATGACGTCCTGGTGTACTCAGAGAATGAGGAGCAGCATGTGCGAGATGTAAGAGAAGTACTGAGCAAACTGCGAGAAAATCGGCTGTGGGTGAAACTGGAGAAGTGTCAGTTTCATACCAGGGAGGTGGAATTCCTGGGGTACCGGTTGTCTGACAAGGGATTGGCCATGGACCCCAGCAAGGTTCAAGCGGTACTGGAATGGAAAACACCAAAGACCAAGAAGGACGTGCAAAGATTCTTGGGCTTCGGAAACTTCTATAGGAAATTCATCAAAAACTTTGCCCATTTGACAGCGCCCATCACGGATTGTCTTAGCAGCAAGAAAAAATTTGTTTGGACGGAAGAAGCGCAGCGGGCGTTCGAACACTTAAAGCAGGCGTTTGCGTCGGAAGAGCAACTTTTGCACGTAGATCTACAACAACCAATGAGAGTGGAGACTGACGCATCAGACAGAGCGGTGGGGGCCGTGCTTCTCCAGCCGGGAAAAGATACGTCTGAATGGAGACCGTGTGCATTCTTCTCGCGGAAGTTGAACAAATCCGAGAGGAACTACACAGTATACGACCGAGAACTGCTCGCCATTCATGAAGCATTCCGGAGATGGCGGCACTTGCTGATTGGGGCGCAGCACAAGGTTCAAGTCCGAACTGACCACAAAAATCTGGAATACTGGAGAACAGCCCGAGTGCTGAACCAGAGACAAGTGAGATGGGCCCAGGAGTTCTCCAAATTCCACTTTGAGATTAGTTACGTGCCAGGCTCCGAGAACGTGAGGGCGGACGCTCTTTCCAGGAAACCTGAGTACTTAGAGGGGGAGGGAGCGCCTGAGGCAAGGCATGTAATCCCTGAAGACCGCTGGGTGTGTGGGGCGGCATTGGTGGGGCAGAGGGAACTGATAGAGGGTACTGAGAACGATGAATACGCCCAAGAGAAATTCAGAGAACTCAGGAGGACAGAGGAGAACACAGGGGGGTTTGAAGAAAAGAACGGGGCGTTGTATTACAAAGGGGCACTGTACATACCCGATGGGGAACTGAGGGGCAGAGTACTCAAGCAGTTGCATGACAGCCCCACAGCGGGGCATTTTGGACAGCACAAAACCATGTGGTTGGTTACCAGGGAGTTTTGGTGGCCCAAGGTGAGGGAGGACGTACGGGAATATGTCAGGGGTTGCGACAGGTGCCAGCGAGCGAAAGGGGAGAGGGTGGCGCCAGCGGGGCTATTACAACCCTTACCCACACCAGAAAGGCCATGGGAGGCAGTGTCCATAGATTTTATGACGGACCTGCCAAAATCCAAGGGCAAAACATCTGTCATGGTGGTGGTAGATCTATTAACTAAGATGTGTCATTTTATAGCCTGTTCACATGCGGTCACAGCGGAGGAAACCGCCAAGTTGTTTGTAGAGCATATTTTCAGGTTGCATGGCGCCCCCTTGAGGGTGGTCAGCGACAGAGGGAAACAGTTTACTTCCAGGTTCAGGAGGAAACTTATGAGTTTACTGCACGTGGAACTCAATTTTTCAACTGCCCGGCACCCAGAAACAAATGGGCAAATGGAAAGGGCAAACGGGATTTTACAACAATACCTGAGGTGTTATGTAGAAGACAGAGAAAATGATTGGGTAGATAAGTTACCTCTGGCAGAATTTGCCTACAACAATGCGGAGAACGTGTCCACAGGGATGAGTCCCTTTCTGGCAAATTATGGGTGTCATCCCCGGGCATTTCCAGGAGAAGGAGGGGAGAGGTGGAGCGTGCCGGCGGCGGAACATTTTGTTGAAGAGATGGAAGCGATCCACCGTCAGCTTCAACTTAACTTAGAGAAAGCCAAGGAAGAATATAAGAAGCAAGCAGACAGAAATAGGAGGGAAGGTGAAACTATAAGGGTGGGAAACCGGGTGTGGCTATCCACCCAAGGACTACCGTTCAAGGGAGGGAGTAAAAAATTGAGACCCAAAAGATTGGGACCCTTTGAGGTCATACAGCAGGTCAACCCAGTAGCATTCAAACTCAGACTGCCCAGTCACATGAAATTGCACCCAGTATTTCACAGGTCATTACTGTCGCCGTACCGAGAGGGACGTGAGTGGGGGGAGCGTGAGAGAGAGGTCACCCAAACGCCCGTGATCGAAGAGAGAGAAAGCGACATGAACGTGGCAGGAATCATTGATTCCAGGTGGAAGGGGAATCAGGTGGAATATCTGGTAGAATGGGAGGGGGAAGTAGAGTCGGAAAACACTTGGGTACCAGCAGAGGTAGTCAACGACGAGGTTTTAATAGAAACATTTCATCAGCGTTTCCCAAAAAAACCGCAACCCGTGGCACGATTTAGAAGGGAACACTTTGGGACCACCGATGAGGAAGGGGAGTTTGAAGGGTTCCCAGAGTCAGGGGTGGGTGAGGAAGCCGACTCCGACGAAGAAGAGGAAGACGGGGAGAGAGACGGTACGCCATGGCTAGAAGTGTTTGAATCCTCGGACGACGAGGAGAGTTCCTTCAGGGGCTTTCCGCCCTCACCGCCAGTGGGAGAGGAGGCGGGGGGGTGAAGGGGGCCCTGGGGGGGAGGTGGATGTCAGGGAACTGCCATCGGAGGAACAGGTGGTGGAAAGGCTCCAGGAGAATAGGAGAGATTCTGCAGCAGAAGAAGGAACCAGTAGGGGGAGAGCAGGAGCTCCGGCGGAAGGGGAGTCGGAGGGGAGGCTCTGGGATACTTCCAGTGAGAATAGTGAAGAGGTAACAAGACCCCCCTTAGGAACTCCCACCCTTCGCCGGAAACTGTCACGCAGAGAGTCCAGGAGGCGCATGTCCGTCAAACAGCTTTTATGCTGGAGTAAGTTCCGTAGACGCCCACTGTCAGATTCTACCAGCGACTGACGGAGTCATTGCTTTGGGGGCTCCGTTAGTGACTCAGTTTGGTTGACCAGCCAAACCCCAGAGGGATCAAGCTTTTACGCACAAGCAGCTCATTATCCCATCACAGTCGTGAAGGTGATACCTAGTTTCTCTATTTTTTGCTACTGCCCTTGTATTATTTTGTGTTGCCCATTTTTCTATCTTGTCATCCATAAATCTTTTATGACGTGAATAGATTTCTCTATTATTGTGGTAGAGAACTTTAGTGGATACAGCTTTGGCTGTGCATCATGTACAGTGTGACAGGCCTCATATTCTCCCAAGCTGTCATGATGCACAGAAATTGTACAGTGGTGGCACAAAACTGAAAACAACCATACAGCTGCAGTCCAGCATCTTTCAATTGTATTCACATCAACCCAGCAAGGTTGGAACTAACCAAGTTCAAGGAGAGTGTCTATATTCACGCTTCAGATTGTGCCAGACTAATTGTTAGGATTGTCATAGGTTTGTCCAGAAGCATTTTTAATGTCTAAGCCTAGCTCTTTGATCTTTTTAAAAAACTCGCTCAGCTGTGGACAATCTATTCATGAAGCTTCTCAAAGCATATACAGTAAAATGCTTTGCGATCTCAACTTCGGCAGTTACATAGTGCAATATGAAACTGAAGTGGTCACGTCTCAGGAGAATAGTCAGCAGCCATAGAGTAGTATTTGGCAGCAACTGATTCCAAGCATGTAGAAACTAGAATTTCTTTCCCTTGAGCAGTGCAAAAAAGACTTGAGAGTTAGAGTGTCGGGTCTCAAGCAGGTCACCTTGTCTCTGCATACAGGGTTAGTATACCAGGGATTTTTGGCCCACCATGCATTCATGCAAATACTGCAGGTGAGATAAATCACTGGCATTATATTTAAATTGGTTGCAGACTAAGTTCTTTGTCTTATTTCAAGGAAGGCAGACACAGCTACAGGTTACTTTTACTCAAGGTGATAAGCAGGTAAAAATATTCTGACTCAGACATATTTTGTTGCCGCATGAAAAGAGAAAGGTACAGGAAACAGACTTTACTTCCTCCCTCTCGGGAGAAGAGGGGTGTGAACTCACTGAGCCCACTCTAGAAATTAGAACTCTGTGTT
The DNA here is from genome assembly GCF_964252035.2 of Podarcis erhardii. Taxonomy (NCBI): domain Eukaryota; kingdom Metazoa; phylum Chordata; class Lepidosauria; order Squamata; family Lacertidae; genus Podarcis; species Podarcis erhardii. Next base: position 81,305,364 of record NC_138507.1, on the reverse strand, counting down.
CATTAACCTCTCATATACCAACCAGCAAATATAGATTGTTAGATTTGACTTAAAATCTCCCGCATTATGTATTCTAAAGAAAAGCAAAAAGGGAAGGGAAAAGCTAAGTTCATAACTCAGGAAAGCCAACTAGCCCCCGTTCACAGATACATTGACCCCTTTGTGTTTTCTTTTTCTGAATACTGTACATTAATTAAAGACTATTGCCTATTCCAACAAATGTATGACGGTATTAGGGCCAGACGTATTTGAAATGTATTGCAACATGAACTTTTAATTATAAAAGTCTGTAACCCTGAAAATTGTGGTGATAGGATGAAATAGGCATGGTCCTTTTAATTTTGTACAAATGTACTACTGAAATAAGTGGGGCTTTATAAAAACTGGCATGCAAATAATAGAACTTTATATGGCAGACATAGCATTAACAAGGTTGCTTCCTTATGTGCCCTCAGACTATGCCCTTGGGCTAACTGTGGTAGCCATAGATGAGGATGTAGCAAAAGTCCTCCTTTCTAGAAGGATAATGAGGTTTTTAATGATCCAAATGAGTGCACATTGATCATTAACATCCTATACAGTATAATTATTCATTTATTCAACTTGTAGAATTGACTTTGCAGAGAGTTCATACAATTAAAAAAAGTTAAGTAAGCCCTTTAATTTATTGCTACAGCTAAAACTCTTGACCCTTTTTCTAATTCTTCCTTTGACATAGCCATATATTTTGCATTGTAATGGAGATTAGACTGCGTGTGAAGCCACTAGCACATTAAAGTTTTTAAATGCTTGTACTAATCAAACAATTAATCTGTGTACTCTGTAATGGAGATATTTGTACATTTTTCACATAATAATTTCAGTTAATTATCAGCATGATAGGGCTGAACTATGTTATATAATGATATCCTACAACTTGTTAAGTCTGCTGGTTCCTGCGGCCTTTTTCGGAACAGCTTTGCTGGTGTTGGTAGCTAGAGTTGAGAAAAGGACAGAAATAGGCCGTGTTTGAGGGATGTGCTCTCCAAATGATTTTTCTCTCCACTGCCGCATTCCAAAGACATTGCATCCCAAATACATTGATGAAAACAGGGGTGTCCTAAGAGAAAGCAGGACGTCCTGGGATTGAATCAGAAACTAGGACGGCTTTTGTAGAATCAGGACTGTCCCTGGAATGTCTGAGTCACTGGGTAACATTCAGCTAAGTTTTACTCAGGGTAGACCCATTGAAATGAATGAACATGTCTAAATTAGGCCCATTAATTTCAGTGAGTCTATTTTGAGTAAAACTTAGTTGAATACCACCCGTTGTATATGAACACAACATGGTTTTCCCCAGTTGTAAAGGGGAATCAGTATATTTTGATTCAACCCTTCTCTCAGACTGATTTTAATTCCTAGCATCCAACATAAAGGTAAAAGGTAAAGGTACCCCTGCCCGTACGGGCCAGTCTTGACAGACTCTAGGGTTGTGCGCTCATCTCACTCTAGAGGCCAGGAGCCAGCGCTGTCCGCAGACACTTCCGGGTCACGTGGCCAGCGTGACGAAGCTGCTCCGGCGAACCGGCACCAGAGCAGCACACGGAACGCCGTTTACCTTCCCGCTAGAAAGCGGAACCTATTTATCTACTTGCACTTAATTGTGCTTTCGAATTGCTAGGTGGGCAGGAGCTGGGACCGAACGACGGGAGCTCACCCCGCCGCGGGGATTCAAACCGCTGACCATGCGATCGGAAAGTCCTAGGCGCTGAGGTTTTACCCACAGCGCCACCCACATCCAACATATCTGACACTAAAGAAAGGAAAGGCTGCAGCATGTGCAACTTTTTAGTTTAGTGAAAAGACAAACAGGAGCTGACACAATAGCTTATAAAAATTATGCGTGGCATGGAGACAGTGGTGGCTGATGGCCATTGAGACTGGTAGGGCGGCAGGCCGGTAGACCAACAGTAGACAGAGCCAGAGACAATGACAGGAGGAGCCAACTCATTCTAGTTTTACCCCATTCCCTGCTGTGTTTTAAAAAGGCAATGTTGAGACGAAGGAGGAGGAGAGTGATGGGCAATGCCACAAACCCAGTGCTACAATCTGGATTGGCTGTAAGAAGGCAAGCAAGTGAAGGCTGGCTATGGGAAATAGGAGTTTGTTGGGGCAGTGCTTCCTTAGCCCCAGTGTCCCAGCATCCACCACACCGAGAAAGTGTACAGTGGTACCTCGGGTTACATACGCTTCAGGTTACATACGCTTCAGGTTACAGACTCCGCTAACCCAGAAATAGTGCTTCAGGTTAAGAACTTTGCTTCAGGATGAGATCAGAAATTGTGTTCCGGCGCGGCGGCAGCAGGAGGCCCCATTAGCTAAAGTGGTGCTTCAGGTTAAGAACAGTTTCAGGTTAAGTACGGACCTCCAGAACGAATTAAGTACTTAACCCAAGGTACCACTGTATAGTGAAAAGCTGGATTAGATGGGCCATTGGCCTGATCCAGCAGGCTCTTATGTTCTTTTGGTCTCCTCTTACCTATTTCTTTATCTTTTTCTCTGTTTGGTGGTAACTACCGTATTTTTCGCTCTATAACACACACCTGACCATAACACGCACATCGTTTTTAGAGGAGGAAAACAAGGGAAAAAACATTCTGAATGAAACAGTGGATGTATCATTTTTGGGCTTCATGCTGTGGCCACAGACATGTGATCTGATGGTGAATTTGGGGTGACCCAATGCAAAAATCCTGAGAATTCCTGTGGATCCATGCTTTGTAACCACGTTTTTGCACCATTGCAGCCCCAGGCAACAGTGGGTGCGTGATTTTTTTGTTGCAGGCTGTAGCCATGGACATGCTATGTGATCTGATGGTGAATTTGGGGTGACCCAATGCAAAGATCCTGAGAATCCCTGTGGATCCATGCTTTGTAACCACGTTTTTGCACCATTGCAGCCCCAGGCCACAGTGGGTGCGTGATTTTTTTGGTGCAGGCTGTAGCCATGGACATGCTATGTTATCTGATGGTGAATTTAGGGTGACCCAGTGCAAAGATCCTGTGGATCCATGCTTTGTAACCACGTTTTTGCACCATTGCAGCCCCAGGCAACAGTGGGTGCGTGATTTTTTTGGTACAGACTGTAGCCATGGACATGTAATGTGATCTGATGGTGAATTTGGGGTGACCCAATGCAAAAATCCTGAGGATCCATGTGGATCCGTGCTTTGTCACCACGTTTTAAATGGGGAGGGAAGGAAAAACACAGAAGGGACAAGAAGCACAAGAGGGGTGTGCGGAGAAGCAGCTGGCTAAGAATGCAGGGGAGGAGTTTAACGGGGTGGGGGGGAAGGAAAGGAAGGCAAAAGTCCCCCCCCCAAGCCAGCCCTCTCTCTCTCTCTCCCACCTGCAAGTCCCTAGAGCACGGAGAGGAGGAGGTGGTGGGCTGGAGCCTGCACGCAGTGTGACTAGGAAAGAATTAGAAGGAAGGACTCGATCCTTTCCTTAACCCTCTGCTTGCCAGGAGGGCAGGGGATTCCCTGCTCTTTGTTGAGTTTGAGCAAACGCAGCAACAGAAGCGGGTGGGCAGTAAGACCCTGAGGCAGAATGCAGGAAAGCAGCAGCTTCCGCCTTCCCTCCGCCCGACCGCCCGATCTTATTTTTGCCTGATTTTTGCCTATTTTTGCCCCTGCACTCCGGCGAGTCAGCTCCAGGGACCACACATTCGCTCAATAACACGCACAGACATTTCCCCTTACTTTTTAGGAGAAAAAATCTGCGTGTTATAGAGCGAAATTTACGGTAACTAAATATAAAGTTTTCCTGATTTGCCAGCAGGTTCACCATTTGTCAGGGAGAATGACAAATCTACTTGTCTATGATAATGCTGAGGTAGAGAATTGGTGCAGGCTGTATCCTAATTACCTTTGTGAAGTGCAAAAATCTAGAAATGGGACTGACTTTTTAGTACTCATTTTTGCTCTGTATTTTATAGCAGCTTTCCAGAAGAGTAATTTGTTCTAGTTTCATACAGATTGTGCCATATGCTATCGTATTAAGACTGAATGAAATATATGATTGGTTCAATTGTGATTTGAGCACCTCAAAATAAATGCTGCCACTATTGTAAGAGTCGGAGAAGTCATATTCATCAGGTACCTGAAGGCTGAAGTTAATGCAAATAGCATCTCCATAAGAACATACTGTAACTACAAAAGAAGAATCGTTTTTTAAAGAGTTTTGATTAAAGATCCTTCAGGTTCAGCATCCTGTTTCCATTTGTGGCAAACCAAATGCCTCTAGGAAGCCTAAAACTGGGACACAAAGGCAGTAGTCCTTTCCTGGTATTCCTGTCCAGCAACTAGGATTCAGCTGCGTATTGCCTCTGAATACTGTTTAGCCATCAGTTTCTCTAATACTGAATTGATGTGGTTGAGTGTCTATCAGTTTAGAAGTTGAACAAGCCCACCTCAAAATAAGGAAGTGGGAAAGAAAGAAAGAAAGAAAGAAAGAAAGAAAGAGGACATTGGAGTCTATTTTGGATCAAATATTGACCAGTAACAATATTTGTTATGGAGCCAGGTGGTTGGTAGGGCTATTAGAACTGGGATCAATATTACATTTCATCAAGTAGGCAGACTGTTGTCAAAGACAGAAAGCGCTAACTATAAGCCAAAGACAGAGCTAAAGGTGTAGGTATTTAGTATGATGTGGGAGCAGAGCAGAACAGACATGGCAAATACAAGGCAAGAGGAAGCAATGAGACTAGGAAAATCTGAGATGGGCAACCTGGAGGAAGGTGAGGGTAGGCAGGAGGTGAAGACACTCATCACTTCACTCCCTTTGTGTTAATTAAATATCAGATGCTGATTAGCATGAGACAACTTGCTGCACAAGCTGGTTGCACAGAGATAGTCTTTTCTTTTTTTTTTTATAAATATTTATTAAAGTTTTTAAATATAAATGCACAAATAATAAACAGTCTTACTTCTATCACAGACATAATTTCATCACTTCTTTGGGCTCCCTCACGTCTCCCGCTCCCATTTACATCGTTAAAAGTTTTTTCCAAACAAATTATCAACTTGTTTACAATCTCATGTCCACTCATTCAAATATAATCTAGCACTTCTTCCAAAAAATTTTATAATTTCTTTAGTCTCACTTATCATCAAATTTCAAGTCTAATTTAGTGGTGGCCAGTTTTTTATAATCTAGCATCCTTCTTAGCATTCAACCAAATTACAATGTTTTTGTAGATACTTCTTGAATTTCTCCCAGTCTTCCTCCATCTTCTCTTCTCCCAGGTCACGGATTCACGGATGCACAGAGATAGTCTTTTCGAGGCAGCCATATTTATTATTCTCATTATCATCACCATCATCACTGATTTATTAGTCACCTTCTAACAACCATCTCAAGGCAATTTACACATTATTGAAAACAGTGAAAAACACAAAAACAACACATTTAAAACAAGACTAAATCCCCACCAAGTAGACAGCCATGTTAAAACCCATTTGCCCAGATGGTAGAGAAGCAATAGGAGAACCTCTTATTGGAGTCCCTGGACTAGAGAGAGAGAGAGAAAGTGAGAGAAGCCAGAGGGAGGGAAGGAGGGAGAGGGTGGCAGCTGGTGTTATACTGATTTTGCTGGCCTAATTAAATGTTTCACATACAGTTCATATACCATCTGTTTAGTTCATCATGACAGTATCCTAAGTAGAAAGCAAAAATATGGCAGAATTCAGTACTCAATTCAAAATTAAGAACGAATGTCATCTGCTCATTTATATATGTCCTTAGCTAGTTCTTCAGCATAGGCCTGTGGTGCTTTCAAGTGAACTAGTTAGTGGGCTCTCGTTGCTCTAAATCACAGTGCCAATCACCTGCACACTGCACATTGGAGGTATGGGATGCCTGCTGCTGATCAATGCTAGTGCACATGGCTCTCAGCACTGGCACAAGAGAAAGAGCTACTGTTCTGCCAGAACAGTAATGGCAGCTCTAAATTCCCTGCAATCTAGCAAATAGTAAGCTTTTATGGACACTCTCCAGCAGGTGCAAAGAGAGCAAAGGAGATGATCACACAGGATTTATGATTACGAGGTGTGCATTGCAGTCTGCATAGTGGTGAGTAATGACAGCTACCACAGGAAGAGGTAGCATAGCAACAAAATGGGGCTTCGCAACCTCTCTACTTTTCTGTCTCGGGACATGTTTAAAGCCCACTGAAAATATTTGTACTGCTCTCAGTGGACTTTGGTTTATACCTCTTCCATTTTTGCATGGTAAATAATGTGAACACTGAGGAACTGAGTGCAAACAAAACTCACAACAGGCAATTGTTTTATCATTTGAAAATACTGGGGTATATTAACAATATCAGTATATGCTCTTAGTTGCCGTTTCAAGAGCCAGAAAGTTTTTTTTAATTCTTTTTTGCTTCTTCAGTTAGCTCTGGAAGATTTTATGAATGACTCAATAAAGGTAAGTATGCAGTAATGGTGTAACTTGTAGAAAAACTTAATTTACTGATGGAAATTATTCCTGCAGATAATTGATACCAGTAATTTATTTTTCTGTTTTATGATGAGATTAGCACTTGCAGTCACAGTCTAAGTCCCAATAATTTACAAGGTTCTGGTGGTCTATGATGACAGGCCTTTTAATGACTTGGGTAGTTTAGATGTTCAGCAATAGCTGCTGAAGAGGCCATAATGAATTTTCAGTTTTATAGCACCCACTGATATTAAATCACAGAAAATGATTTTAAGTGTCCTGTAAAGCTTAAATTAACATATTGTAGGCTATGGGCAGTTTTTAAAAACTGCTCCCACGCTAAGTGTCATAAACTGCGATTGCAACTGCTGATTCCTTAAAAATAACAACACGAAGAGAGCACAGCAAGTTCCGTCAGAAGGTTCGTTTGATCTGAGCATCCATCCTGCCTATATGGCGAGAGCCGAGTCTCAGCCCTTGCCACCTGAAATTGCTGACAGCTGTTAGTATCAGCACATGTACCATGTGCAAATGCATTAATCATATTACTGGCTACATCTGTTCTTGGGAAAGGGACACATCTTGCTTTGAGGACAGGTACCTGGCTGTAAAAGGCTTGTTTTCCCCCTATTGTGATGCAGAATGCCATGTCAGCCCATTACTAGAGACTGCTGGACTGTGATAAGAACTAATTGACTGGCAATGCCTAATTTGCATCGCATTTTTGATTCCCTGAAATCAATGGATAACCTGAAAGTCACAATGTTATTGAGGTCAGCACATAACACACAAATTGTATGGCTTGATTTAACTCTCAGATTACTGGCATTGTTGTGTGTTCTCTGCTGCTTCGTCTTCTCTTTTTTAAAAAAATCCTCTAATTGTAATCCTCATATATGTAAGAATGTATTAGAAGCAAAAGGATTCTGTGCTTTAGCTCCATTTGTGTTTATAGGGCTATAGTTTATAAATCCTTGTGCTATACTGTAATTTTTTTTAGGACAAGAGAAAGTATTTTTCTGCTTCTGTTGAGAAATGTATGAACTAGCTGATGACCTTTACAACAACTTACGTATGGTGGTAAAGAGCTCTGCCAACTATCAGTATTCTTTATTTTGTCCAGCATATTACATTTTCAAAGATATGTGCCTTTGAGGACCACAATCAAGAGACCTTTTTAAAATACAGTGTCTGGAGCAAAGCTTGCCACAAGCAATGAGATGTTAATGTCTTAAATGATTCAAGCACATTTTAGGATTTTTTTAGGCGCTTCTGTTGGCAGTGGAGCCAAGTCCATGGGGGGGGGGGCGGCGGCTGGGTCAATACCCTCCCAATGAAAATGCCAAGCAAATTTTAAAATGTTCCCCTCTTAATCTCAAAGGCACACAAATTTAAACTTCTTTTTGAATTGCCTCCTGTTCCCTGGCCAATGATTTCTCTGCACCACTCAGCCAGTCCTAATCCAAAAGTATAGCTACAACAAGGAGGTCTCTTCCATGTGTTTCTAAGCGGAATAACCATGTGACTGTTTGGACTGGGTGAAATCCAGCCCTACATGGAATGCTCCTATTCTATCTCTTGTTATGAGGGATGTACAGTGGTACCTCTGGTTGGTCTGTTCTTAACCTGAAACTGTTCTTAACCTGAGGTACCACTTTAGCTAATGGGGCCCCCCACTGCTGCAACACAATTTCTGTTCTCATCTTGAGGTAAAGTTCTTAACCCGAGGTACTATTTACAGGTTAGCGGAACCCGAAATGTTTGTAACCTGAGGTGTTTATAAGCCAAGATACCACTGTATAGGACAGACACAATAGCATAGAGAGGAGGAGTAAAAAAAACCAGCCCTTTGTGAAATGTGATATAGGCCTTAGGCTATATCAGAATCATTCCTCTGTTCTGAGCAAGAGACTTGTTTTTACACACACACACACACACACACACACACACACAGACCCTCTGCTAGAGACCTCATTTAAAACCCCTCCTCTCTCTGCCACAGACTCCCTGTATGGTATAGGTTACTCTCTTACTCTTATCAGTCAAAGCAGAACTAGGTGGGATTGCAAATACTCTGGAGGGCAGGTGAAAAATGTAGCTTGGTTTTAATAAACAGGAGAGCAAACCAGAGAGCAACATAATGCAATTCAGAAATGTAACTGTTAACACTGTGGAAGGAAGAGGCAAATGCACAAGCAGATGATGTTGGATAGCTGGCTGGGCAGCAGCACTTTTTGAGGGGCGGAGGCTGAGGGATATAGAATAACATTGGATAACAAAATATATAGACCGAAGGAGCACTTTAGAAAGGTACAATCAATCGACTGCTTATTGGCTTTAGGTGTAGCATTTTATCCTTGGCTTATCATATGGCACACAGAACATTTAAGAATTTACTAGCTGGTGCTGCAGCATTGATCTAAATGGCACAGTATTTTCAGGAGGAAATTTTCTCTTGGAATAAATTCTTTGGGGAACATATTCATTAGCAATGTACCATATGTTGCAAGCACACAGGTATTTCTCTTTCCTGAAATAGAATATTCCTATTCGAGGAGCTGATTTTACAATTAATCTAGATTTTTAACATCTGTTGCAAATAATTATTTAAGGACTGAACACATCTCTCTCCCCTGCCTCATTCAATAATTCTTGCTGCAGTAGCCAGCCGCTGAAATGCTTTTACATCAGTACACTCCAGCACAACAACAACAGAATGAAACCTACAGACAAATGGCCAGTGCATTCAAAGGAACCCATCATACCACCTTTTAAAATGACCAGATGGCAAGTCTATCACTGATATGCTTTCGTGCAACTGGCCAGCTCATTTGCAGGCCCTGCATTAAGTGTTTCAGCTATTGCCAGTCTACTGGAGTCCCTAAGATAGTTTGATGGTGTCTTGTATGCCTCCTTCCAGCAATTCCTGCAGCCAAGCTGGTGCCAAATGTATTGCTCTGCTTTCCTTTGGGACCCCACCAGTGAAGCCAAGAGGAGAGTCTAGTTGTTTGAGCAGCCCAGGACCTCCATACACCCTGCCCAGGCTCATGCCCCGGAGAGCTCACTTCAGTGCTGCTAATGCAGCAAAAACAATGTGTGAGGCAGCAGTTACAAGTTACCAGGCTCTGCAGCCACAGCTGATGCTGTAAATTCTCCAGAGGTTCACCCCTGGAGACACTTCTCTCTTGAGACAGATGGATGTCAACAATTGCCATTTCAATGGGGGTGCTCTTGAAGACCGTTCAGAGACAACAACTCATGCAAAATTAGTATCCCAGGGCTTGACTGAAGTGAGATAATCTTTTAAAGCCTCAATTCCCTCTTCAGGTTGGGTTAAATATTTCTCTAACATAGTTGGAGTTCAATCAGGGCAATCTCAAGCATCAGTAGTGAGTAAAGATCTGTCAAATTTACCTGAATGGCAACCAGTCTCTAATAATCAAATAAAGCCCCTTACTGTTGGTCAGAAATCTAATAAAGCTCCTGGTGAAGATATGCACCCCCTAAGCCTTTTGAGGATCTCATGGAATGGTAGCTACCCATCTTGGCCATCTTATTCTCCTACATAAATGAAATGGGTCAAATTATTCCTGGATGGAATGAGTATCATTTCCCCAATTTTTAAGAAGGGATAGAAATGACCCACAAAATTATCACCTAATTAGCCTACTAGACATCTCCTCCAATCTTTAGGCTTGACACCTTCTTCATAAACTATGAGATTGGTTGTACACTAGTAATAAACTCTGCTATGAACTTGGATAAGCAGCAACTAAACAGCAACTAAAGGACTGGCTCTTCTGGATGGAATCCATAAGCGATCCCCAACTAAAGAGAAAATCTATTTTTTCTCCTTGGTACCCACTTTTAAAAACAAAACTTTTTAGAGCAAGTTACTTGACTAAACTCTTTCCAACTTCATTTACAACTGCTTTTACTAAGCTGTGTTTTCAACTGATGCCCTCTGCAGTTCTTGATGGTCATTATTATAAGATCGCACATGAAGACAGACTCTGTATATGTAGGCAACATCAGGTAGAAGATATTTCCCTTTATATGTTATCTTGTGCCTTATAAGCAGAGCCAAGGGAGCATGTTCTGAAACCCTTGCTCGCACAAGAAAGCCAAATTCTCCTTGGCTGAGTGGGTTTAGTTTCCTTTGAGTGATAACAGTGCCTTTGTGCCACATAAAGTGGCCCTTTTCACTCTGGCCGCAAGAAAGATTAGGTAGAAGGAACTGGATAAAATAGCTGTAAATTGTATGCGGGACCCGGAGGTCTAAACTGATATTTTGTCAGTCATGGCTATGGTGGTATCCCTGTTATCTTTTCTTTTGTACTTTACACCTTAGCTGTTTGCTTTGTATTTTAAACCATTTCTGATTTTATGGATTTGACATGGCCTATGGCTAGTGCAATAAACTTTTTGACTGATTGAAACTATACAGCCATTATGGGTTCCCCAATAAGACCGAAGTAAACATGCAACAAATAAACAACTTATGTCCTTTCTACCTGAAGAAACCCCTCACCTTGTACTGTTCTGCTAGGGCTCTAAGGCCAGCTAGATAAGACCTGTTCGTGGAACCATTTTTCAGTGAGGTACATACCTCTGTGATTTTCAGGAGAGCTTTCTCAGCTTTGGAATGGTTTCCCTGCGCCACCCCCATACCCAAGTTTGGCTGGTGCCAATACTGGCTATCATTCAGCAGCAGCTGAAGATCTCCTTCTTCAGTCAGGCATATGGGCAGTAAGATACAGTGGTACCTCAGGTTAAGTACTTAATTAGTTCCGGAGGTATGTTCTTAACCTGAATCTGTTCTTAACCTGAAGCACCACTTTAGCTAATGGGGCCTCCTGCTGCTGCCGCACCGCCAGAGCACGATTTCTGTTCTCATCCTGAAACAAAGTGCTTAACCTGAAGCACTATTTCTGGGTTAACAGAGTCTGTAACCTGAAGCGTATGTAACCTGAAGCGTATGTAACCCGAGGTACCACTGTATTGGATTCCTGTAAGTGAGTGGATTTATTTTGATTAGCATATTTATAGCGATTCAGATATTGTAGATTTTATGTCTTGATTTTTGTGTTTTAAAAACTTTTGACGAAGTCTTTTGACAAAGGGCAGAATATATAAAAAGCTGAAATAAATAAATGAAATTAACCTGTTTTAAAGATACATAATATCTAGCAATCTGGCCTCCAGATCTAAATATGTGATGCACTGGTAACAAGAATGCAACTGAATAAATGTCCAATTTCATTGCTTTTTAACATTCATGAAAATGCAGCAAGAGCTTTCAAGGGTTGATTTAATTTTTTTCCACATGTGGAGGTACCAGTTTTAGAAGGCAAATATAGAATAAGGCAATGGTTTTCAACCAGTGTGCCGTGGCACCATGGGGTGCCTTGAATTATGGTCAGGGGTGCCGCGGGCAACACTAGCCTCTGTCCCTCTTTCCTTCCCTCTCACCTCTGGTGCCCCCTTGTGCCTCTGCCTCCCAAAGCTGTTTGTTGCAGCAGCCCTGGCTACAAGCTCTCCAAATGAATGGTGTCTCTGTGGCTGGCCAGGGGATGCTTCCCAGGCTCCTGTGTGTGGAAGCTGTTATGTACTGAAGTTCTCACCCTGGGCCAGCAGGGGGATACTGTAGATAGTTCATGTCCCCATATGCAAATAAGGGATCGAAAGTGATGTTCCGTGATTGGATAGTTACAGAAAATGGTTACTGTTGCGTTGTAGTGGAGCTCTATATAAGCAGGCTGGCTGAACCCTTGAGTTCAGTTCTGTTCTGGCCTGTGAATAAACAAGAGCTGTTTGAAGAATCGCTGTGTCGTCTGTTATGTTCACCCACAACTTAACAGAGGCATCTCTCTTTGGGGTGGGGGTAGGGCAGCTCTGAGACCAGGCTTTACCTCAGTTAAGGTGATGCTGCAGTCTATCACCTCCAGCCTGGCAGGAGGCAGCTATTCCTATTTCGCCCCAGGTGGCAAAACAGGATGTGTCACCCCTGGTTGCATCCATCTCTTAAGACAAACTCTGCATTGAAAGTGGTAACACATGATCTCTGGGCACTTTTTAGAAGCATTGGATTTAAATTTATTGCTTGAAGAAAATCCCTATGATTTCTGAAACTATGGAGCTAGTAGTATCAAGTCTCTTGGTCACCCAAATACTAAGAAAAGGCATGCTAGGAATTGTTTCCTGATTGTGAATCATCACACAAGCTGTGGACTCAAAATGACCCATCCAGGGAAGTTTGTTTATTTCTGGGGGTTTGATGGGGGCTGGCTGAAATTGCAAAGCACGTGTACCCTATGCGGTTTAGCAACAGTACCACCAAACAAGAAAATCAAGAAAAAAATTACAGCCATACTTTAAAACATACAAAAGCTGAAATACTAAAACAGATTAAAATTACCTCAATTTTCTGAGTAGTCACCATAGGCATGAAAAAAATTGTTAATTTATGTTGTTCATGAACATATTATTATCTGTGGCTCTCTAACTAAAAGCAAGTTATGTATTATAGCATGCCACATATTGTTCCCATGGATATGCCCCAAAACTTCCTTACCCTCATCTCTGTTGATTTTTCATCTGGACATAAGGAAATACACGTCTCAGTATCTCAAGGGGCACAGTAACAATATCCTTTAAATCTGAATGCAAAACTAAGCATCGTTCCCGTACCGAAATGTTTTGTGACTTTACTAGGGATCATGCATTGTGGCTATTAATTGAGAGAGCCCACTTGCTTGGCAATGTCTTGCGTCCAAATAAAGTATTGAATCCAACAGGGTTCTAAGCCATTTCATAGTGAACACTCTCCTGGAGGTGTGGGTGTATAATTTGGGGTGGTCCAAGGTACACCCTTTGCTACTTATTTATAATTGTGATCCTTGGTTATCATTACATTACAAATTAATGTACATTTATATATAAAAAATGGTTTTGATTGGAAAGAATTATTGTGCATCCCAAAGAGGACAGCACCCTAGTCTAGGAGATATATGATATGGAATAGGCCAAATCTATTTTGGGGTGCAGGGACATAGAAGCATCAGTTAGGCTGACTGACTGAGCTTTGTTTTGAACTTCCATGGAAATAAGACATTGGGATACTACACTTCCCAGAATTCTTTGGGGGAAGTCATGTGCTTTAAATAAGCGTTGAAATGTAATCCTGGTAATCAAAAATAACTCCTGGAAGTCGAGGTATATATTTCTATAACATAAATGTAATCTCTGCCAAATATTCCCTACAACAGCATAGAACTATGCTGGTACAAAGACTGTAGGTAAAATGTTGCAGTAATTGGAATTGCTTTTTTTTTTTTTTTAAAGCATGCTGGAAGAGGAGGGGGAGCAGAAAATGCAAGCACAGCAGTATGTGTCCTTTTATGATTTATTAGGTGCTGGCATTGTGATGCCCTTTGCTGTTTTAAAACCGAACATACATCATCACTCCCTGCTGTTTCAAAAGCACAATGATTGAAAGCAAAGCTCACAATTATGGTAAAATTGCAAAACCTGTCAGTCACTGTGTTTGCCTGGTAGCAGCAAACAGGGTAGATTTACACCTGGGAAAAGCAAGTATAGAATAAGAGTCGTGGCATTCGTTGTTTTGCTCTTCTTTATAATGGAAGTAGGGGACTAACTACAGGAGGTGTTTAGCATATTTACAAGACGCTACAGGAGGTAGTTAGCATATTTACAAGCAACAATGCCACTATTTTGCATGCAGAAGTTTAAATATTGTAAAACATATTCCTAACACGGGTGCGTCTAGTTTAAAGCATCTGCATCTACACATGTCAAAATAACATTTTCAAATCAAAGCCCTTTTTTGGCCATGAAAATTTCATAGAGTTTTATCATTCTTTCTTCTGTCACAGAATTTATTTTTATTACACGCACTAGCTTTTACACTGACTCAGATTTGAAGTTGGTAATAGCCTTTGCTTAAAAGAAGAAAAGAGAAAAAAGAGCAAGTGGAAACTAGTAATAAGATGCTTAAAAATAATGGGGTTCTGACTTTCTTTCATCTTACAAAATAAAAAATTCCTTCCAGCACCTTAGAGACCAACTAAGTTTGTCATTGGTAAACTTAGTTGGTTTCTAAGGTGCTACTGGAAGGATTTTTTTTATTTCGTTTTGACTATGGCAGACCAACACAGCTACCTACCTGTAATTTTCATCTTACAGTTTGCTTTGAGCTTATATGAGTTGCCTTCTTACAGAAGGTTGAAGTTGGTTCCTAGTCCTTATGGAGCTGCAATCCACAGCACCCTTGTTGTTTAGTCCAGTGTATCCCAACCTTGTGCCTCCAGCTGTTTTTGGACTACAATTCCCATCATCCCTTGCCACTGGTCTTGCTAGTCAGGGATGATGGGAGTTGTAGTTCAAAAACAGCTGGAGGCACAAGGTTGGGAAACACTGGTTTAGTCATGTCCGACTCTTTGTGATCCCATGGACCAGAGCACGACAGGCTCTCCTGTCTTCTACTACCTCCCACAAGGATTATTTGAGGAAAGCCATCTGCTTTAAATGTGCACTGAATGTGCTTTAAATGTCTGTCATGGCTCTGGACTCAGAACAGATCCACTGGAATTAAGAGACTTGAGTTAGTCATTTCTGTTGATTGCTACCAATATACTCAGAGTATGACTTCATCAGATAAAACCATTAGCTTTTCATTGTTATTTTATGTTTAAGATGGTGGATTTCCTTCCCACTGCTCTGGCATCACCAGCAGTGAAGGTTCTACTTTTATTCCTATCAGAGCCACCACCTTATTGAAGAATTCATCATCCTTTGCTTCCTTGACTGGAGAATTCATGCATCGCTGGTCAGACTATGGGCATAAGATAGACCAGATGATTTATTTTGAACTTGAAAAAACCACCATCTTACTTATTAAATAATATTCACAATATAAGTAAATATTGAGTGGGTTGGGTTGAGTTTGCATGTAGTCCTTATTTCAGTACAGTGGTACCTCGGGTTACAGATGCTTCAGCTTACAGACTCTTCAGGTTACAGACTCTGCTAACCCAGAAATAGTACCTCGGGTTAAGAACTTTGTTTCAGGATGAGAACAGAAATCGCGGTGCGGCGGCAGCGGGAGGCCACATTAGCTAAAGTGGTGCCTCAGGTTAAGAACAGTTTCAGGTTAAGAACGGACCTCCGGAATGAATTAAGTTCTTAACCCGAGGTACCACTGTATTAGTGTTTAATATTTATCAAAGAATATGAGGCATGGATTGCTGTTGAAGAGTTTGGATCCTCTAGGCCTAGAAATACTCTGGTGAATGACATACAAGGATACCTCAGAGATATTGCGGTTTTGGTTCCAGATCACTGCATATAAAAGTTACCTTTACACTATACTGGCTGCAGGAGGTGGAAAAAAAATCAGCTCCAGTCCTAGCCAGCTCCACTACTGTGGCCGGAAGAGGGGCAGTGGTGATGGTGGGCTTTGTTCCCATGGAAGCAGCAAGGTTGCTCCATGTAAGGAGCAGCAGGAGCCGCTGTGCAGCAGGGACAGACTCCTGCAGCCTCTTCACCAATCCACCACCAGCTCCTTCAGCCCTTCAACTTGTAATAAAGGCAGTTTCTGTGAAGCAGGCTAAAATGAGGCATGCCTGTAATTACATTAGTAACCCTTGAGCAGCGCTAACTATTCCATGGGGGGGGGGGAGAAACTGACTGTTTTGCCTATGTTGAATATCTTAAATACTTGTCATTTTTAAATTCTGTGTTTATTCCTATTGCCTGGTTTGTTTCATGCATGCTCTTGCCAGTGAGCTGTCACCGTACTTTGCTCTGATGCAGCTGTAATTTTCTGGATTTTCTGACCAGGCTTGGTTCCTGATTCGTACAGTACCTGTTTGCATAATATTGAAACTTGGCTCAAACTTGTTGGAAGTTGTAGCACTTGAATCTTTCCTTGGAATGTCATAAGCTATCATATAAAGCAAAACATCAACACCTATTCAAAGAAAACTGAAATTTTCTGGTTTATAGCTCTCAGTCCCTATGTATGTATATGTTTCTTCTTTTTCTTTGGCGATCACTTGTAGCTGAGTAAGATTGTCTTCCATAAACATGGTTTTAACAGTGAGTCCATAAGTGACTATGGAGGCCAATTCTGGATCTACACATCCTTCCACAGTGGGGACATTGGTTTCTGAGCGGGAGTTGATCACAGTGTGGATTTGCCAAGTGTGCCTTCCTCTTAGCATGTTTCTCCCTTGCATCCTGAGTTCGAGTGTCTTCAAAGCCCATGACACCTTTGGTAAAGGCTGTTCTTCAATTGGAGCGCTCGCAGGCAAGTGTTTCCCAATTGCTGGTGTTTATACTACATTTTTAAAAATTTGCCTTGAGACAGTCTTTAAACCTCTTTTGTTTGTTTTAAGTTCAGAATAGAATAGTTGCTTTGGAAGACGATAATCAGGCATCCAAACAACATGACCAGTCCAACGAAGTTGATGTTGAAGAATCATTGCTTCAACACTGGTGATCTTTGCTTCTTCTAGTACACTGTCTTCCCAAGTGCTGCATTGAGGCATTCTAATGAAGTTAAACAGAATGACTATATATTATTTTTTCTTTGGACCTCAGTTCTTTAAATTGCATTTAAACAACAACCACAACCAGACATGTCAGAATTGCAGCCCCAGACTGCACACAGCACACTCAGCCCATATTGCAGCCTGTCAGGTGATCTGCCATTGAACTAGAGGTGGTTTATCAGGCACCTCAAAAGCCTTATCGAGCAAAGATTAGCAGACATTGAAAATCAACACAACCTCTCCAGGGGTGGGGGTGTCTGCTCTCCCAGGTATTACGGAATAACCCCACCACTTGGCCTTCCATCATACATGTCATCACTTTCATGTGTACCACACCGACTTGCATTTATTCGTGCAAGGTTCAATGTTTTTCCATCGAACCTGCTGAGCCACAGATTTTCCAAGGGTTTGGTGTCTCCGCTATGCGAGTGTGACGGGAAAACAGTTGAATCTCTTCCACATATAATGTTCAACTGTCCCTTACATAGCATAGCCAGGACTAAATTCCTGGGTCCTGCTTTACTGCGCTTGGTTGGCAGGCCTGTTGAGTCACATGCCACACTGCTTTTGCAGGATACAGATCCTTCTGTAACTCTGCAGGTGGCGAGATTCCTGAATGCGGTTATCTCACACACAAAAACCACCAAAAAACAACAACAACAACAAAAACTAATCGGACAGTTATCAGGCACCAGACAGGTCTCAATATGGGGCTGGTGTGTCATGTATGGCTCAGGGCCACAGATTTGAAAGGGTTGCTTTAAAATAAATTGCTATTCTTTCTTTTGATTGAAAATCTTAGTTTCTGGTTGTAAAAACCTGGGTGGCTTCCCCTTATACAGGCTTTGCTTTTTTAAAGGTTTGTTAATGCAACATAAGATGTTACTGTTCCATCTATGTTATACATTTTCCATGCTTTTAAACTATCTAGTTTCGCTTCAACGTTATTGCATATGGGGCTTTTTTGGGGGGGGGGTGTCATCTTTTAATAGATGCTTTTTGTCATCTTTTAATAGAAACACATTAATGAGCTTTATGTACTTTCAGAAGGAAAATGGTTTTGATTTTTATAAGGCTTATATGCCCCAGAGAACATCACCATCTAGTGATATTTATGACCAGATGGAGTGAATTATGTGCATCTTTGTAGGTTTTCATGTGATGGAAATGTTTGCAGCAGTAAAATAGCAAATTGTCTAGCCTGCGTTTAAAATATAGTCATGTGGGGGTTCAAGGATCAAGAATGGTGGTCTTTTTAAAATGTCAGTGCCCTAAACATGCATAATTATTGCATCTCTAGACAGGCAAAACCAAATTTGGTAAGGCATGCATTCTTAGTGTAACGCATGCTTAAAATACTGATAGAGATAATCTTTTTTGGGGGGGGGACTATTATATTACTGGCTTTATTTTGTCATTTATCATATAATACAAATATGCGGATACAAAGCATTTGGAAATAAGATAGAAAGTAGAAAACAGGGGAAGGTATTTTCTGTGTCCAGGCAGTTGGGGGCAGGGGGACCAGAACCCCACTCCCCATATATGTGACCCAGGTGCTCTCTAGGTGGGAGGGGGCAGAGGTAGCAATGGCTACTCATTTGGGGGGCATCAAGCATGATGTGTTGACCCCCCTACCCTGTGCAAATGGCACTATTTGAAAAAAATATTTAGAAATGCACTTTTCTAAAACATACTTCCTAAAATAAGAGGATTTAAATTTGGGGGCATGAACAAGACAGTTAGTTGTTACCTGCCTGAAAAGAGTTCTTTATGTATTGAAACTTTTTCCATACATGCTTCAATAAATGGATCTGCAAAGATGCTCCTCATCTTTTGCTGCTCTAGTGCAAAGTGGCACAGTTGTGCATGTTCATTTCTACACATGGAATTCCATGCTACCTATCTGCAATCCTGATGAGCCACTGCCAGAAAGTTTGCACAGTACAGTGGTACCTCGGGTTACACACGCTTCAGGTTACAGACTCCGCTAACCCAGAAATAGTACTTCAGGTTAAGAACTTTGCTTCAGGATGAGAACAGAAATCGTATGGAGGCAGCGTGGCAGCAGCGGAAGGCCCCATTAGCTAAAGTAGTACCTCAGGTTAAGAACAGTTTCAGGTTAAGAACGGACCTCCAGAACGAATTAAGTTCTTAACCCGAGGTAACACTGTACTGAGCTAGACAGACCCAGTAGTTTGAGACAGCTGCCTTGAAAAGAGAAATATGCTTAATCCCTTACTCTTCATGACTCTTCTGTTGATAGCCGTGAGCTATGATTAAGTTCCTACTTAAGCAGTCTTTCGCAGGGTGAATAACTTCCCATTTCAGTCAATTCTCAAAATTGTTCTATTTGATCTGTTGCCTCTCCTGTTTCTGAGTGTTTTCTTTTAGGGAGGGGGCGCGGGTATCAGGGTTGTCACTGCATTTCTTAGTGCAGAAAGTATTCATCTGATGTGTAGAGATCTTTCCTATTCTACTTAATTCAAGAGGGTTCTGGAAGCTTCTCTGTGTGAAAGAATCAAGCAGAAGGTTCATGATGTTTGGAATTATTCCTTCAGAGGAGTACAGCTGGCTTAAACTGGCTCTCTTATCTCTTTCAGTCACAAGGTCATGCTGACTATAAAAGTAAGGCCAGAAGGAGCCTGGGTTTCACTTTCTATCTCTCTTCTTTTAGGTGTGGTGTTCTGTACATAGTATGCTATAGTGTTAAGGTTTAGTCTTATGGATTTCTTATGGACAGTGCCAGTCCTGGTTGTATTGGATTTGTGACCAGCCTTCAGCTGGATGAAATATTAATTGCCTCTGGTCTGTTTTTTGGGAATCCTGCAATGTGTTTAAAGTTTTTACTCTGCTAACTATACGTTGGAGTTCTACTCTGGATCAATATTGAAGAGAATTTCATGATAAGAAATACCCCTGTACAGACCTGAAACCTGGGTTCTCCTCCTAGAGAAAGCAGGGCTGCCCAGAGGTCTCCATGTGGCCAGGGATCCCACAGAGCCAGACATCTCCCTCATCACCTCAAGGGCCACATGTGTTGGACTCCCCTGCCCTAGAGAGTCACTGCCAGTCAGAGTAGACAATACTGAGTTAGATAGACCAGTGGTCTGAATCAGTACAAGGCAGCTTCCTAACCTTAGAGTTCCCAGTCCAAGTTGTTTCATTTCTGGAGCAACCACACTCTTAGGGCTCCACACTGCAGTTCAAAGAAGTCTTGAACCAGGGGAATAGACACTGGGACCAGCATGTGTGAACCTGCTGTCCTTCCAGACACATTGTTTAGAAATGATCAAATAGGGCTATGACAACTGACTTTCCAAATGATTTAGCTTCAGGGCATGTAGAAGGTGGTAAATGGAAAGGGAGATAGGCCTACAGTGTATACAAACAAGCTGATTCAATCAATTATGGAAACTTAATCAGGTGCAAAACACAATATAAAGGCAGCTGGGGACAACCTTTGTAAAACAAAGCAATGAGCTTCAAGCACAAAAGTGAAAATACTAGTTCATTCTCCTTCAGATACTGAAATTTTGCTCGCTGCTGAAATGACTAGGATTCAGCCCTGGGAAAACCTAAGCTGTAAAAGTTTTTGTAAGCTCTGGTGATTGGGGCAATTTATTCTTGCCATAAGTAACTGATAATTTGCAAGCTCACCATACTGTAAAATCCCTGAGTGAGTACAGCGTTGATTGATTGATTGTCAGAGTCCAAGTTATTTTGTACTGTTTTTCAGAGTTGTTTACTAAGGTTATAGCAACAATGCCTTCTATACATATTATGTGAACTAATCAGTCAATAACAACTAATTATGGTAGCTACAACCATTTCCCAAATAATAGCTGGTCACTGTCAATTTTCTGAAAACAAGATGCTGATAAACAGTGCCTTTTTTAAAAAAAAAATGTTTAGAGGTACTCTCATTCCATCTGAGACTCAGGAAACACCATGACAGGAAATAAGGCCGCCATTGGGTGTAGCAATGGAACTAACAATTCACCGTGCTAGAGAATAAACTTTTTTTAAAAAATTAGTTTCTTCTCCCATTAGATTCACAAAATGTTTAGGGGTATACGTACCCCTGCATCCCCCCAGAAAAAAGCACTGCTGGTAAATATGGGAGACTTTCTTTTCTTTATATTTGTAAGATCTGAAATTTACTACTTGGCTTTAAATGAATGTGTGTCCTGAACACGAGTCCCCAATGAGGACCCATGATTAGAAGTTTAGTTCTTTATTGGTAAAGCACTTGACTACATCAGCTCCTAAAGTGCAATAGTTGCATGCACCATTCTTGCTAAATAGCTGGCTAGGCATCTCCTTCTTCAGACCTGGACAGTTGGAGTAACAGCCTCCATCATCACATTTAAACCCCCTCTTCTGACTGTTAGGATTCCTGCTCCATGCTTGCAGTCATGGGATTGTTTTCTATCACATGACAGTGTATGTTTTCATTCCACATAGTGGGAGGTGACGGAGACAGGATGTTTTTCTTACTGTGTTCCATGATGTGGGACTATTGTCCTTTGTTTTTTCTCTTTGCTGTCTGAAGAGAAAGAGGAAGGAGCTGAGTCAGAATGCTCCGAGTGTATTATATGTAAATAAAAGTAGTTTAGCCAAAATGCTGTGCTACTGAGTTTGTTACACAAACTGCGAACACTCTACGGTTCCTAAGCATGCTAATGCCTTTTGGTATCAGTCACTGTGATGTTCGGGCTGGAGAAAGCTTTTGAAGCTCCCGAACGACCAACCAGGAGGGAGGGAACATACCAGTCGGGCATGTGTCTTTGCCAAGGTCCTACACGTGAGCAGGACGATCCTAACACTGACGCAGTATGCACAAGCAACCAGTGACTTTTCCTGAATGGCAGGTCCAGCTACTCCCGTTGTTTTAAGCCAAGCTTCCTCAACCTTGGCTCTCCAGATGTTTTGAGACTACAATTCCCATCATCCCTGACCACTGGTCCTGCTAGTTAGGGATCATGGGAGTTGTAGGCCAAAAACATCTGGAGGGTCGAGGTTGAGCAAGCCTGCTTTAAGCCCTTCCTTGTCCTTGGAGACGGAGCTCTCTATGGGACTGCCTCTTCAACCTCTGTGATTCCCTGCAATTCTTCCCTTGCCTCATCTTTTCCAGCCTCTGACTGCCTAGACTCTTTCTTTTCTCCCTAATTCATGGGTGGCCCACAACTCAACAAATCACTGGGCCCTTCCCCTGGATCACCATCCTGTTCCTCTGCCCACTCTTCAGATTCCTGCCAGATTTCAAATACATACACACACACACACACACACACACACACACACACATTTTGAGTTGTGTATGTTGATAATTATATTTATATACATACTTGTTTTGTATAATCTGTAATAATTTGTAAATAAATAATATATTTATAATAATAATATATTTATAAATATACCGTATTTTTCGCCCTATAGGACACACTTTTTCCCCTCCAAAAATGAAGGGGAAATGTGTGTGCGTCCTATGGGGCGAATGCAGGCTTTCGCTGAAGCCTGGAGAGCGAGAGGGGTCGGTGCGCACCGACCCCTCTCGCTCTCCAGGCTTCGCGGACCTCTCCACAAGCAGCGGGAGCACTCCCGCTGCTTGCGGAGAGTTGCCTGCATGCTGAAACCTGCGTGCGCTGAGCTCAGCACATCCAGGCTTCGCGGACCTCTCAGCAAGCAGCGGGAGCCAGTGCTGGGCTCCCACGGCTTGCAGAGAGCTGCCTGTTTGGGGGCTGGGGTCGGGGGAAGCTCGGGCCTCCCCCGCCCCAGCCCCGCGCCTGGGGGGAAAATAATTTCCCCCCCTTTATTCCCCCCCCCAAAAAAACTAGGTGTGCCTTATGGGACGGTGCGTCCTATAGGGCGAAAAATACAGTAGTAGGCGGTTGAACCTATAGCCTGTATTTTAACTGAGTATCTGATTGTGGCCTTGGTTGTACAATTTAGTGTTTCCCCAATTTCTTTTAATAATCCTTCTTTTGTCTGATGTTAAAGTAACTTTTTGGACTATTTATTCTAACTCATATGCTGTGATCCATTGGGCCTTCATTTTTACTGACTCCCAACAGTAATTTAGTTGCTTTCCTGAGTATAAGATGTTGTGCAGTAAAATTGACAAAGAATAATAAACTGGGCATCTGTGAATGTAATTATTTATGAGGTCAATGCATGCTATGTAATTTCCTACAGATTCTCCCCCCTTATTCTGTTGCTTTCAAAACTAATGTTCACATAAAAAAATCTAAAATCTTCCATATAATTTGGTAATTTGCTGCTTTCCCAAATTCTCTTTTCAACCTGTATGGGGATGTTTAGTCCTTTAATGTTTCAAAATGTTAGCGTAAAGCTTCCTGCCGGCTATGTCATGTGACTTGTGGCAATTTCTATGCAATTTTTCTGTCCTGATTTTCCTCTGATGGTTTTCAGTAAAAAGTACTGAACAAGAAGGCACATTTTGACTTCTAGAATCTCCAGGGAGTATAATTTGCTTGACCTTGTAATACTGCTACCATGTTATTTTCAGATATTGCTTTATAAAATGTCCTCTACGACCTGCCTTCCCCCTACCTAAATAGCAACAAGTGCTTACAGTCTCTCATTGAATCTCAACACTGAAAAATGCCTTGGGGTCATACTAGATGTGACGAGGCAGCCATGTTTGTTGCTCACATGCCTGCCCAAATCACGTATAAAGGAAGGATGGGGAACTGCCTTCAAAAGGAAAGGCAAGAGCTGAAGAGGAATATGTAGAAGAGTGGAGCATGGGCTGCTTTGGCCCGGGTACTTTTCTTCCAGCCCCTCCAGTGAGGTAAGGTAGGGGAAAGGTTTGCTCCCCTCACCCAGTGCCACTTTTGAAATTAAAATCTGACTGCTATCACTACCACCTTAAACGTTAATGGGGAGACACGTGTGAACATCATCAAACAAGACTCTCTGGTTATGCCTAGTTTGGCCTTTATATACAGTGGGGATAGCCAGTGTTGTGCCGTCTAGATGCTACTGGACTCCTTCAGCCCCAATCAGCAAGGCCAATGATTAGGAATGATGGGGGTTGTAGTCTAGTAACATATGAATGGTACCTCATTGGCTGCCCCTAAATATGAGGAAGAACTTTCTGATAGTAAGAGCTGTTTGGCAGTGGAACAGACTCCCACAAGTGGTGGTGGACTCGCCTTCCTTGGAGGTTTTTAAGCAGAGGTTGGATGTCCACCTGCCATGTATGATCTAGTTGAGATTCCTGCATTGCAGGGGCTTGGACTAGATGACCCTCAGGGTCCCTTCCAACTCTACAACTCTGTGATTCTGTTATTCTGTGATCTTGGTTCTCCTTTGAAATTATCTGTTGAGATCCCTACTCTAAAGGAATCCTTTAAATTTGGTTGTGGATAGCAACCAGTGTATTATTGAATAACGGGCACAAGAACTGTATGCATACTGTGTTATGAATTACAACTTGGCAGGCTACAAAAGCCTCATGCAGATCCTTCAGTTATGTTTTCTTGATGTGGTTCAGCTTACTAAATGAGTATATGTGCTTCCATCAGGGGGAAAAATGGCAATTCCATTTTTATTCTAATCATAGCAATAGTTAAGAGTCTTAATGAGTGTTTCTAAATGCTCGCCTGTTTTTTTCTTTTGAGTCTAGTATGTTGTCAACGTTTCCCTTCCAGTTGGCTGATAGTTTTTGTGTTTATTCCCCACTCCACCCCGGAAATCCTTGCAAATCAATATTTGAGGGCCTGAATGTATGTTCCAGAGTCTCAATTTCTTTATATAACCAGAAAAAAACATTTCTTTTTTTATAATGAATTTATAATTTCTACCCTTTAACACACCTTAATGGAAGTCAAGGCAACATCCTCTGTCGGACGATGCACTTCCTGCTGCATTCTGAGCACTTGGAATCCTTCTGCAGAAAATCCTAAGCCCTTCATTTTATGTGTAAACATGCTATTAAGAGGAAAGACTTCCTGCCCATGAAGCTCAGAAATTAAAATTTAAAAAAAACCCGAGGTTTTAGATGAAGTGAGGGGGCTGTTGCAACTTCATTGACTTCCGAGAAACTGTGCCAGATCACAGCAGGACTGAATTGGGTCCAACACATAAAAAGATGCCATTTCTTTGAAGCACCATAACACAACGGCAGTTCCATTGGGCCGCGTGGGTGCCTGCAGTTCCTTTGCCTGCTGTCTGATAACTCTTGGCACAGCACATAAAAAGCATTTTCCTTTCAAGCTAGCAGAAGCTTTTTGTTTGCAAAACACGTACTATCGCATTCATTTCTTCTTCCCAAGCATGGGAATGCATGGGGTGAGATGGATGATAGTAATTTTCACAGCTTAAGTCACTACTTTATCACCAGGAAGCAAATAGAACCCTCATGATGTACAGACTATAGGAGGAAGTGTTCGCTTGCTGTAGTAGTATTCAGCTGCTGTTAGACCCTGTCAAACCCCCTTTATGGTTTCTTCTGTTTCGGACGCAATTCATGCCAGTTCTACGAAAGTGTGCAATTCACTTTGGGCTGCATTTACATCCCCAGTAGTGAGCTGACTGTTGATTGCTACCATGTAAGATAATTGTTGGGTAAGAAATCAAGGTAAAAACATCTTCATACCCGGGCAGCAGGTATTGGAGTGATGCTGGATACAACAAAGGATTTTACAGACTGATGTCAGGAATTTAGTTTGCTTCAATTTCTTAACTTGAATAGGCTACTACACTTCCCCTCTACGGCTACTCTACAGTGTTTTATACTAGAAAAAAACTGTGAAAAATTCAGATGTAGTACAACAACAAACTCCCATGCAAAATTTCTAGGTGACTAAATAGCCCAATCTTATGCTTTCGCCATTTGAACAATGATGGTACACCCTTTACTAGCGTTGCACATACAGTGGTACCTCGGGTTAAGTACTTAATTCGTTCCTGAGGTCCGTTCTTAACCTGAAACTGTTCTTAACCTGAAGCACCACTTTAGCTAATGGGGCCTCCTGCTGCCGCCGCGCCGCCGGAGCATGATTTCTGTTCTTATCCTGAAGCAAAGTTCTTAACCTGAAGCACTATTTCTGGGTTAGCGGAGTCTGTAACCTGAAGCGTATGTAACCCGAGGTACCACTGTACTGTTTTAGAACAGGTGCATTTGTGGTTTATTCTGTTTTTAACTTGTACACCACTTGAATTACTTCATGCTATGAAGTGGTCTATAAATTTGTTAAATAACAGCAGCAGCAACCTGTGGTAAACTTGTGGCCATCAGAGTCCCACTTAGCTCTGCCTAAGGATGGGTCAAACCCCATAAGATAAGCTAACTTGGTTTTCAAGTTCCATATACATTTTTTAAATCCATGCCAAGTTTTACATGGTAATCTCTTTCCCCATTTCCCCCGTTCTTTGACATTTTCCACTTGTTTTCATTTATGCATTGTTGTGCAAGAGGCACATCATAGCATTTAAAGTCTTCAAGCTGTGGAATACTGAGGCATCCCTATGCCTGAGTTTTAAACAATGTTGCAGTGTAATATGAGATATAGAGGCAACTGATTCACTTTCCTCTTCCCCATATACACCTGGCACTGGAGTGATATTAGCAATTGCGTTATGACAGTGAACTGAAAGTAGCTGCGCTTGCCTCTGGTTTTCCAACTCTGTTTGAACTCGGAATGGAATAAAAGTAATTTGTGTAATGCTCAAAATTGCAAAGCGTCATCATCATGGTGGAAATTATGAAATGCGGAAAAGAATGAATGTGATAGGCAAAGAGATATCTAGGTTTTGGAAACAGCTTCAGCAGGTCGGCTGCATTATGTGGTGTTTGGGAGCA
The DNA here is from genome assembly GCF_964252035.2 of Podarcis erhardii. Taxonomy (NCBI): domain Eukaryota; kingdom Metazoa; phylum Chordata; class Lepidosauria; order Squamata; family Lacertidae; genus Podarcis; species Podarcis erhardii. Next base: position 81,278,475 of record NC_138507.1, on the reverse strand, counting down.
CTAATAGTCTGTTTCCCATTGTGCCTGTTGGTGGATAAGCCATATATAGATAAGAGAGGTTATGATTGTTGCCTTACACATTGGCCTGGTTGACCCAACACAGGAAGTTGAACTATGGCTTCCTGGGACCATGTGAATGTGCAGGCTCCTGGAGAGTGGCTTGCACAACCTTTTCTCCTCCCCAGTCCTTTTTACTGTCAAGCTGAGCTAAGTTTGGCTTAGTGTGTCATCCAGACGGGGACTTATGGTTAAGCTCTGTCTTCAGTAACCCTGAGCTGTAGCTAAGGTTTGCTCTTGACTTTGTTTGGCACAGAAGCAAAAAGGACTGGGAGTGAACAAAGTGGCTGTGAGCTACTTTTACGGAGCCCACACAGTCCCAGCAAAGCATAGTTTAGCTCACTGTGTTGTTTGAGCCAGGCCATTGTTTAGATAGCTTTGTTTCTCTCCCCCCCCCCAGCAATTAGTGAACCAAACATTATCCCCCCCCCCGGCCTTTGTGTGTGTTAAAGATTTACTGTGTACAGATTAGTCTTTATTTTGGTCAGATTGTTTTACTGAATTGTGTACTAAAAGGCTTAATGTGATCCTAATTTGCAGCTAATCTTCTTTACCAAGGAAGTACTGTATTTGTTTTTTGAACGCCACATCATTAGCCTAACTTGTGGGGCGACGAAGAAGCACAGCAGTCCACAAAAGGTCTAGCATTAAACATCCACGCTTGTTATTCTCATAATCCGTGTGGATTTTGAAACACGGAGGTACAAAAGTTGCCTCTTTAACTAGACCAGTATCTGTAGGTTTCCGGTTTGATGTTAACTCTATGGAATCTGAAAACCTTTCAAATTAAAATGTAACGTTTTTGTCTGGCAGAATTGTAATACAGCTGATTCTGAGCAATATATAGAGCAAGAGCAAGATTGCTTGTTAATGCAAATATGTAGTCAGCTCAGGTGGACAGTAACCTCTAGAGAAAATATTCAGTGTATGCATGCATTGCGTTACGACAGCAGGAGTTGCAGGCTGTTACATTGACTCAAGAAACTCACCTTCAGCAGGCATCCTAAAACTCTCTCCTAGGGGGAGAACAACAGTGTTACCCTCCAACTTTCCCTGGAATCTTTTTTTCTCTTACAGCAGTCAAGTGTTGAAGACATTATACTCCCAGTTGCTGTCTGCCAGGACCTGTGTGTGTGTGTGTGTGTGTGTGTGTGTGTGTGTGTGTGTGTGTCCTCTGAGGTTTATTGCTGGAGTTTATTGCAGTGCAGCAAGTGGAATATTCTACAATGTTGTCTTGGCAAAAGTAAAAAAGCTGGAGCTGTAGTATTTATAAGAGAACTGGCCATTCCAGACAACTGCCAATCACAGAAATTTATGTTGTGTGTTCCAGTCTTCATCTGGGGGAGGGATATAAGGCCCTGTCACACCCACTCCCAAGATCGGCACCAGTCTAGGTTTCAACTGCAGACTGTGAAGTTCCTGGCAGTGACTCCTCTATCTCTTGCAGATTTCATGTGTCAGATTTACTGTGTGAAAAGTCTCCTTTGTCAATGATTGTTTCACAGAATGGGAGATTTTGGGTAGTACATTTCTCCTAACATATTATTGCAATAAGGATTTGTTAGCTGCACTTGTAAAAACTTTTAAAGCCATGTCTTTTATTGCACTGACAACCTTAATGGGGTGCTTCATTCATTCATTCATTCATTCATTCATTCATTCATTCATGCCTCCGTTCATCTGGCTGGGTTGCCCCAGCTATTCTGGGTGTACAGTGGACGCTCGGGTTGTGAACGTGAGCTGTGTGGGAGGCACGTTTTCAACTTGCAGTGTCCGCAACCTGCAGCGCAGCGTCTGCGCCTGTGCGGGTTGCGATTCGGTTCTTCTGCACATGTGCAAAGCTCCGAAACCCAGAAGTAACCTGTTCTGGTACTTCCGGGTTTCGGCGCGTCCATATCCCGAAAACGCGCAACCTGAAGCATCTGTAACCCGAGGTGTGACTGTATTGTCACTTACTATCATATGTGGGTGATTGGAATAGATGATATACCATCTTGACCTTGGATTTTATGTATCCATGAAGTAGTGTAGTATGTACAAAATGAAAGCTAATTTGAAAATCAGTAGGAGAATTTGTCACTCTAGGTCTACTGGATCCTTAAAGATTTCAAATTGTCAAAGAGAGATTGCAGCTTTGAAACCACTTCAGTATCAATCTAAGGTTCTGTTACTGAAAAAGAATTTATAGAACATATAGGCAACTTATCCTAAGGGTGGTTTGCTATAAAGCATACCGCCAAACCAAAAAGCTTTATGCTTCATATTTATGCTGGCTTTATAGTTGTAAAAGAAAGCCTGGAGGCGGCCTATTAACTTCCCCATCTTAGTGTGATTTATAGTATGATGGATACTATATTTGATACATTTTCTTTATGCTTGGACTGTTTTATTAAGTTGATTTATGAGTGGGTAATTACAAAAAATAAATCCAAAATACTGTAGTTTGCTAAATAGCAACACTTCAGCAAAGAAAGCTGTTATCCAAATGACATTTGTATTGTATTTTTGGAGCTGCTTCAAAAACGCTTTTGTGATCAAGTTTAATACCAAAATACAAGCGGCACATATCGCACAAAATCTGTATGCACGTACTTCTAGCATGTTGCAACTTTAAAACTGAGGTAAGCACTGAGCTGATCCTTTTCTCACTCGCATGTCGAGCAAGCTGAATCAACAATTAATAACTAACATTGTAAGTTAAACTGAGTTTGGAAGTGATGATGAGTTTCAACCATCTATGACAGGTTTTATACATGAATCTGAGTCTGTCTGAACAAGTATCTGAAGAAGTGTGCATGCACACGAAAGCTCATACCTAGAACTAACTTAGTTGGTCTTTAAGGTGCTACTGGAAGGAATTTTTTTATTTTGTTTTGACTATGGCAGACCAACACGGCTACCTATCTGTACCTGAGTCTGTCTGTGAGCTTTTAAAGAAGTTGAACTGCATTTGCAATCGGAGGTAAAGTGTAGGTTAGGGCATCAATAAAGAATAACGTCCAGCTCATCCTCTTAACTCTTCAGTGGTGCTTTTGTAAAGTTATGAGCTTCTTTATGACTGGTCGTATGTTAGTGTCAAATGGAAGCTTCTGCCTACTTTCTTCAAACAGTGAAGGTTCTTCTGCCACAGAGATCCAGTTGTTCCTTCAGGCTGTGCAATTCATCACTACAGGCACTATTTAGTAGGTTTACCAGCTATCAAACTGCAAAATGAGATTGAGCTAATTCCACTCAGTATGGGGAAGTTTTGATCAATGCTGTCAGTATTCTCTTGATTTTTAAAATATATATTTTTAGTATGTGCTTCTTATCCTCAGAAACCAGGGGGATAACATTGGGTACTATCTTCCTACAGAGGTTTTGACATGATTTTTGCTAGGCAGCTTGATAGGAATCCTGGCTCAACATTTCTTGGGAAATTCATAGAAGTTCAACTTTACTGCACCAAACATTTTCAAGCAGAAACCACTGGTTTGGAAATGGGGCAGCTACAAAGTATAAAACCCAAATGTGGTTAAAATGTAAATTGACTGCAAGAAAGCATCATTACTCCACTCTGTTTCATGGCTGCTTAGCATTGTTATGAAGATGTGAATGTATTGTCATACTTGACTGAGCCCCAGCCTTACAATTCAGCTTAATTTTCTTCAAGGTCATTCGCCCCCCACCCCCAGTGAGGCCACACTTGAATATGTCAAATTATCTAGGACTACAGAACTTGCTCCTTTCCCCCATTGTGTGCCATTTTATTGCTGTCTATAACTATGATTATGTCTGTCTTTGCTGTGAAAAGCTAGAAAACTCTAAAGCCTTGTTTTGGCTTTTTCCTGCATGTGGCAAACAAAGCACTACAGACAGCCTATTCATCTGTTCACATTTACACAACCAAAATTGCCTGGAAAAATCTCTTTCTCTGACTGAATATAATATGGTGTATATTTCCCAAACAGTCACATCAGTACTGAGAGCCTTACTTCTCCACAATAAATATTTTCCTAACACAAATGAGCAAGCAACAAAGATTCACTGCTTTCTGCTGTTCTTTGTCATGCGCTTGCTACACACCATGTAACAGGATGGAGTCCTGCTCTGTTGTATCTCTGCTGGAGAGCAGCCCTTGAACTGGACACTACAGCACCATGCTTATTAATATATGGGTCACACCCTGCCTTCAGGCTTATCTAAAAAAGACAAGACACACAAGTGAAGGAGGAATGGTGGGAAGAAGTAGAGGAGGAAAATTAGTTTGATGTTGCCAGGGTGAAAAGGTAAGTTGTAAGTAGGGATCTGTATCCAGTTGGGTCCAGGGCTCCAGGCTGACCTTCCCTTGCTTCAAGAAAGATGCTGCAATCGACCCATCAGCCCTCATTCATCTCAACAGTGACAGAGTATGCACACTGTTACTTGTGGCAAAGCATTCTTTCTGGAAAGGAGTGGGAACAAGCTCCAAGCTGCAACTGCTACTTCTCTGGTTGATGGCTGGTGCCACGCTCCTGCTGTGGTATTCATCTTGGAAGGCATGACGTGTATCCTCCCAGAGACCCTTGGTTCCTGGGCATGGAGTGTGCTTCCCTCCACTTCTGCTTCCTGAGGCAACTGGAAGTTGGAGTTGTGTTTCGGGTAGAGAGGAGGGAAACAGAGCTAGCAATTTGCTCAATATCACTCAGTGGCCTTCATGCCTCATTAGGAATTGGGTGCATTTATTTTGCTTGGTTGCAGCTTTCTGGCAGCCCTGCTGAATGTTTGTGAAACATGTTGCCAACTGGGAGATATTAGGCCCCATCACTTCAGGCCTTTAGGAGAACCCACAGACGTGTTTGTTCTGGAGCTTAAATAGGTTTTACTGTGATTCTGAATTGAATTGAATTGATCTGTATTTATTTATTGGAAGTTAGTATTCTATAGAGCTCAATTTTTAATGTTGGGTTTGTTTGTTTTTGAGTATTATGGCTGGTTCTGTTAGTGATTACTTTGGTGTAGTCTTCCCCAACCCCAGGCCTGCCAGATGCCTTGGGCTACCATAAGCTCCAGGCAGAATGGTCTGTTAACACATGTTATAGTGAGCCACCCTGGAAGGGTTTTAACCACCAAATGTGACATATGAACATTTTAAATAAAGGAAAAGCTTGCCAAAAGACTGCTTTGGATGTGAACATTTGCCTAGCCCATGGACTTTGGTTATTGCCTACCTCATAGGCCCACAGCCCAGCTCCCTAACGGCCAGGTGGGGCTCGCTAGCTCTGGGAGGAGGGGTGTGATTCCTCAAGTGGATTAGGCTCAGGACAGGTGAGAGTCACCTGTCTCATCAAGCCCAGATGCTGCAATCAGCATGCAAAGTACAAAAGGGAAGCAGAGCTGCGGTGCTATGTCTGCTCAACTGTCCATGTTGGTGGATCTTGACTTGGTTGCCCTTGAACCTCCATGGGACTGTGCTTTGGGTTTGACTCTGCTGGACTTCAGACTTGGCTACTTGGATTGAGCCTGGACTGTGTATCCTGGCTTTGGACTATGCTTGTGTGGATTGACCACTGGACTCTGGACTTGGCATACACTTTCTGACAGGTAGGTCAGGGGGCGGGAGAAAGTCCCATTGTGAGAGCATACCATGTTGTTCTTATTCCACTTAGCGTTACATTGACATCCACCCTTAGGCCGGCTGCTCCTGTAGTCCAAACGTCCATTTTGCCTTTGCCTTACAGAGCATGCTTGTATTTTCCATTCCTGATAAGAACATATATGCATGCATGCAAGCAAAATGTGTATTAACAACATTTGGCCATAATGAGCTTTGGGGAAATCAATAAACAACTTACTTTGTTATGGGAAGTGTAGCATGTTTTGTGCTCCTAAGATCTGATACACATGCATAATCCTTGTCTATGGGTAGGAATTACCAAACTAATGTCAGTTTCACAAAGTCTTCTCAATATACTTTTTCAAATAATCTTCCTTGACTTGCTATGTCGGCAAAAGCAGTGAGGTTTTCTTCCTGGCACAAAAGACACCAAGGCTGACTTTCTTGCACTGTGAAAGTAATTCTCAGCCTTCTCCACACCATTATCAAAGACTACCTGACCTCTACTGCCCTCCCTTAGGCACTGAGGAGAGAAATAAATCACACTGGACACTTATATTAGACACTGTTCAATACCACTGATGTTTTTATTTCATTCTATATATTAAGCTACAGTTCTTAAGGTGGTTTCGTTTTAGACAGGTGGCTAGTAAATGAAGATAAGACATGGGCAGTTAGTTTAACAGCAACTGAACCTAACTATCTAAAGTGCTACCTTGAAAGCCTTAGTTTTGATTTATTAACCGACCCCCTTCCAAAAAAAAGCTCATTGCAATACGCAGGGACATTGTTTTAAGGATCCTGTGTGTGCCACGAGTTTTACACTAAAAATAACTTTCCCTAGACATACTAACTGAATTCAATTAGCTGCCAACTTTAGCATGAAAAGAATGTCGAGTGATCTCACTATGGCTGAATATGTAGAGGTTGGATTATCTGTGGACACCTATGCCAGCAGTTGTCTACCTGTCTTTAATGACATTGGTTATTTATTAAAAAACCTATTTCACACCTGTCATCAGAAGACCTCGGGTAAGATTACACCGAACGAATACATAAAACACACTAATAATGCACCATATAATATCAATAGTCCATTGATTGGTCCACCACACTCACCAATATTGCAACCTGGAAAGACCTGTCCAAACATGGCAGGTGCCTAAAAGCTGTACAATCAGTGTGTACAATCAATTGTAGTTCAGCGACATCTGGTGGACCAAAGGTTCCCCACCCCGGTTTACAGTGTTAATACCTCTAGAAGTTAAGAGTGGCATTATGAGGTGCTATTGCCAAGAAGGAAGACAGAAGTGCCTGGCGTGCTCTGGTCCATGGGGTCACGAAGAGTCGGACACGACTAAACGACTAAACAACAACAACAACAATTGCCAAGAAGACCTTCTGCTGAATGTTTGATCCCTGGGATTTCACTTAAGGTTGAAACTACCAGCCAAGCATCCCAGCAGAACTGAAATGTGAGGTATATGATGGGATCTTATAGTACTGTCCTAGGGTGTGAATTCTTCCTAAGTGAATTTTAACATTTTTAGTATAGGCAACTCCCCATTTACATGGGGGTTGCATTCTGAGGCACTGTGTGCATCGGTAGGACACGCATTAGCCTGCCCTGTTCCACCTCCGCCCCATTGCAGTTCTGAAAACAGTGCACATGTTGGCAGCCGCACAGGTGCTGATCACACACAAATGGGGAGTTGCCTGTAGAATGTATAAAGTCTGACGTGGTTTGGGATTTTTAAAGAGCCATCCTGCCGTGAAAGGTATGTAGCTTTCTTAGTATATTTTAAGACACTGTTGCCACATCCTATGTGTATTAAGCTTGGGATTCTTGATAATGGGATATATCATGTTAATAATCAGTGTGGTGGCTGGTTGGTAGGTGGCACATGTGAACTTAAGACTTGCTTCTGATTGCGCTGTGGCAATGCACAGTTACAAGGTGAGTGCTGTCTGAAAGCTCACTCGCTGGATCATCCCCCTGTCGTGGTGAGTGGGCTTGCACGTCCCTATGACCCTTGTGAGCGAAGCTGTCAGGAGTTTTGTAGTCCCAGCAGGGTCACCCAGGGTGGTAAAGTCAAAGGGGAGGAGCTAGACAAATAATGATCCACTAAGTCCTCAATGGCAGGACAGGAGGAAGATAACAAGCGGTATGTTACAACGGCTGTGAAAGGATGCAGAATGCCAAGCACATATCCACACTTTCTATATGACAGGTTTGGGAGTGGTTCCAAGTATCCGGGAAGTGGAAATAACTGTAAAACACAGACAAGCAATACGGTTGCCAGCTGTCTGTCTGACAAGATATCATCTTGGATTATAGCTCAGAAAGGGGAAATATGTTTTTAATTGCAAGACGTACAGTTTCAGAGCTTTGACAGCATAATTTACAAGGGAATATACGTTGGTGCAATTTCTTCTTTCTTTCGGAAACATTCTAAAATTCTTGTGTGGTGAACTCATATTTGCATAACTGGGAATAATCAAGCTGGGAAAAATATCCTGTTACTTCCATAATACAAAAATTTACCAAAACTGAATGGAGATTGGTTGATACATTGTGTATGTTTATACTTAGGTAAGAATACAGCTGAGAATGCTAATAAAAAAAGGAGTAAAAAAAAGGAACTCTTGCTTAGGAGCAGACTGGCTGTGAAAGGATAATAAATTGGTTTGGACTTGGGCTGCTTCCACACTGGGCACTTACTGTGGAACAGCCATGCTTTATTCATTTTTTAATAGGGCTTCTACACAGCCCCAATAGCAAAACATCACCATCTCATTTCCCTGAAATTCAGCTTATGTTTCCCCAGCCCAGAAAATCTGACACACACACACACACACACCCCACCACCACCACCACCACCACCACCACCACCACCACTAAATGGCATAACTGCTCACTTTCATCAGTTGTAGATGATCCACCCTGTTGCCATCCTGGCCAGATTATCATTTATATAATTTGCTCAGCAATTTGCTGGATTGTTCTCTAGCAGTTTCTGGTGTCTCTCTCTGCTCTCTAGGAATCAGCTCTATCCCTTTCCAAATAGAATTGCCTTTATATTAGCCCCCCCCCCTGCACTGGGGGGCAATCATAACTGGGAGTGCAGTGCTGGAGAAGGCCACCCATGCTTGAGTGGGCTGGGTTCTGGTCTTCCTTTGAAAGCACTGAATGCCCATTTACTGATTTATCTATGTCCCCTTTCCTTAAAGCAGAATACAGTTTTATAATGTTGAAAAAGTGCTTGGAGTGGGACAAGTGGGTGTCAACCAATCAGTGTTATGCATAGCCAGTTCTGCTGCAAGAATACTGGTTTTGCCCTTGCTCAGTTTGAACAAAACATGTGTGCAGTTGTACAGTAGATTCACTTATCGAGTTCTATATGTCTGTATACACCTCAGTCCCATTGCATCTATTTTTCAGTTTCTCTCTGGGGTGCTCTTACACTGCGCATCGCAATTGATTTTGAGGGTCGGCTTCCTAGCAAACAGAATGGTAAGGTATGTCACACCTTCACTGTTCCTGTGGTTCTCTCGAGAATGTATGCGAGCAAGAACCGTCATCTCTGGACTCTTGTCTTTTCGGAATTGCTGCTGCATAAACAGGAAGCTGAAATAATTAATTAATTCTATTGGAAATAACAAAAGGAGGAAGGATTACATGAAGCAAGCCCCTGGATTAGCAATGCAACTGCTGAGAAAAATAAATCAAGCTCATCTACCCTTACCCATGCAATCAATCGCCGCATCCATATCGCCAACCATTATTAGTTGCTCTAGCTGTGTGATAGCCAGCGCCAGCATGTTTATTCATCTTGCAAATGTATACATGGAGTTCTTTTAGCTATAGCCGGGCATCAGAAATGATAATCTCTTCAAGATTGGATCTCTTTATTAGTTAAAATAACAGTTTCTGGATGAGTGGCAGATTAATCACAGAGGGCCGGGTTGTTGCATGAGTGGATCTGGGAAACAGCCCTCTGCTTCAAGACTCTTATATCAAAAGTATCCAGCATACTAAATAGGAAAACGTATTTGGAGATTAAATCTTCGAACTTGCATTGGGTTGTCTGGTTCTGTGGAACTCAAATTGGAGTCCGGCAAATCAGACGCTGACTTTCTGAACTCACCTGGGCCATTCCTGCTGATGCAGTCGCACAGTCCTCCTGGCCTGGGAGGTCATGTGGTACTAGGGCCTTCTGGATGAGCTGGACTACAATTCCCATCAGCTTCAACTGTCATGACCGATTGTCAAGGATGGTGGGAATTATAGTCCAATAATTTCTGGAGGTGCACAGGTTCTCCCATTCCTGTACTAGGGGATCAGACCAGTGCCATTGTCTGATATTACCGGTAAGTCTTCCACATCTACTGCCTTTCCCCCAGTCTGGGCAACTTTTCACTGATGGAGATCACAATATATTTCCACTGTACCAGCAGAATATCAGCCTTCAGCAAAACTGCCTTCTGCCCCTCTCCTACAGCACTGCTCTAACCAGGGAGACAAGGGCCACTTGCTGAAATCCCATTATTTACTACCCTGACTTGCCTGATTATATGGGTGTCTTCAGGTAGGGCTGGGAGACAGCCTGCCTCAAACCCTGGAGAGCCACTGCCAGTCACTGTGTGAACAATACTGAACTAGATGGACCAATGGTCTGACTGGGTAGAGAGAATCTTCCTGTGCTCCTAAGGTCTCATCTGACTCATCCTGCAGTTCAAGCACCGTTTCCTACAGTGTCCAGCTGGACATATTAGAAGCTCACTAGCAGAGCTGAAACTTGAGCAGTAGCCCTCTCCTGTTGTTACTCCCCAGCAACTGATTATACAGAGACATAGTGCCTTTAGCAATCATAGTGAATACCTGTACTGTTAATCATGGTGGAAGGGATATTGTTTCTATGCATGTTTAACATAATGCTGTTTTTAATTACACTGGCATATCCAGTGTTTTACTGATTTATTAAAAAATGCCTTCCAGTAGCACCTTAGAGACCAACTAAGTTTGTTATTGGTATGAGCTTTCGTGTGCATGCATACTTCTTTACCAATAACAAACTTGGTAGGTCTGGAAGGATCTTTTTTATTTTTTATTTTGTTTTGACTACGGCAGACCAACACGGCTACCTACCTGTTACTGATTTATAGAAGACAATGTTAGATATTTTGAGCACATACCTCTGCAGTTAGCACTGCTTCTCCTGAGATTTATAAAATTATTCAGTGTACAGATCTTTAGATTCATGGCTTTGGACCAGACAAATTGCAAAATATAAGATTTGTAAATTTGCATGAAGTACCCCTCCCATGGACATATTAAGAAAAGAGAGATCCTGGGCTCTCAGGTTCAGTGCTTTTTAGGTGAAACCGATTAAAAATGATTCCACTGGGATACCTTGAAATTGAACTCTGCCCCTGCTTCCATTGAAGTTCTTCCCATTTTTTAAAAAAATCATACAGTGAAATGACTTTTATTATTAATTTAAGACTTGAGTGTATTTCCTTGTTTGCCAAGCTCAAGAGAGGCATCTTTTTATCAATAATTTTCACTCAGTCCCTGGAAATGAGTATAGTTTGCCCTCTGCTCTTCTTCCTCGCTTTATTCATCTCTTCTCTGCAGTTCGAGAGGCAGGTTTGCTCCTGCTAGTGGTGCTGGAAGGCAAAGTGTGTTCTGGACCAGGGAAAGCAAGAGTCATTCCAGGCAAGCTCAACCAGGTGTCACTTCTATATGCAATATGCCAAGCTGGTCTGTTGAAGTAACTTTGCTTTGAAGAGGTACCCTACTTCCCCAGTGCAGCTTGACTTGGGCGGGGCAGGTTGAATTAACCTCATAAACACTACCTGTCAAACTGATGGGCACTTGTTAAAAAAAAAGCTGAGCTGAATGAAAATGTTCTGTAATAATCAATTGTATACTACCAAGACTAAGTAGTTTTCCATTTTTAAAAGAAGGTTTTATTGATTTAATCTTCTCTATAGCAATGTTTTCATTCAGTGTTTTCTCTTGAGTGCTGGTAAAACATTGAAATTCAATATGATATTGTTGGATTTGTTCTGTGTGTTGTTCTAATATTAGTTTATCAAAACAAGAGATAGAAACAATATTGCTTCACACAATTTCTTAAAAATACCCTACATACTCTGCAAATTGGCTGCTCCTTATTCATGATTGTTTTCAATTTTTGGAATATAGCAACTGGACTTTTTTTATAAAAAAGTTTTGTTTGTTGTAATTGCCCAGTATGCTTTTTTAAATCTGTATTTAAACTATATTTGCAGTCTAGTTTTTAATTCAGTATAATATATAAAGATTTCAGTACCGTTGTTTCTCTATAGCTAGCCCTCACATTAAAGCAATTTATAATGTTCAAGACATTACTAGAACTTTGATTATTTCAGATCTATCTATGTGAATGTGAACCACCAAGAAGGTATGGGTAGATGGGTGTAATGTTGGCCATGTCTACACAAGGATTGCCCCTTGCCAACCTTAGTCATGATCCAATTTGAGTCCCTTTGCTTGCTGAGAAACAGAGGCTTAATAGGTCTGCATGAAGCCTTGAACATTTATGAGTGCGATTAGGCCCATCAAAACCAAAGAAGGGTAAATGCAGCTTTCATTAATGTGCCATGTGCCTTGCAAGCATGGCTAAACTTCTTTCCATAGTTGGTCTGTATTTTAAAAGCAGCTTTTTAAGAAACCAGTTGAAAACTATTCCTTAAAAGTGTTTACCTTTCAAACTTAATAACATATTTGAATTTATTTTTAAATGTTCTACAGATATATGTGCATCTGTTTCACCCATAAAATGGTGCATTTTGTAAAAGGTGTGTGTGTGGCAAATCAATGAGACTTCAATTGCAGAGGGTACTTTTGTGAACGAGAAAGCAAACATCCTTTATGCCATTCATCACACAAGGAAGAATGAATTTGCCTGAGGCAGGGCTGGAGTCTAGAGAGCTGTAGAAAATCCACCAAAAATTTCAAACTATGAAAAGGAAACCCTCTTGGGGGACTTAGGTTTGTTTGCAAAATTTTCTAAAGAGAGATGGGGAAGAGTTGAGTCTCTGGTTAGCTGGAGAGTGGATATAGCAAAGCATAGTCTATAAAAACATTTTTCATATCTCTAAGGCTTCACTTTCCAGCCTCCTAAAAAGATCCCTATGTTAATCCTTCAGAAGAAATGAGACTCTTCTTTTTAAAAGCTTGTCCTCCCATAAAAGAGCATACGAGATCCAGACAGGCAGGAAACCAAGGGTCTCTTTAAATTACTCCAGATAAGAGATTCTGATTTCGTGCTGGGCCTTTAACTCTGAAATACCCAGCCATTTTTGCCATGGCTCCCCATAAGTCATGGGTTCAGTTTACTTTATGTGCCTCTGTGGGAGAAAGGCGCTGACATAATGGGTGAGAATGTCCAAGTCAAGTACCTTGTTACTTACAGCAGTGATGAGCAGACTTCAGGGGACCTGCTTTGGTTTTTAGTATAGAACCCCAAGATCCATTGCCTTATGAGGTGCAAAAATAGTGTTTTGTGGGGCACAAGAAGGTGTCTGAGCACATGCTAAGCATAGGAATCTGCTTTTAGTAAGACCTCTCAGAGTCCTGCCTCACCAACATCCTTGTCCCCCACTTTCCCAAGCTTTCTTCATTTCAGCAGCCTAAATAAAGCTCTTTTGTTGCTACCATGGGTGCAGAAGACTTGCACAACCAGATGCCTTCATCTGCCCCAGCTGCAACAAAACATGTATCTCCCGTATTGGTCTCTACAGCCACAGCAGGTGCTGTGACTCTCCAATGGTTTGACTTCACCCCCAAAGGCACACTCCTCCATTGTCTCCCAAGACAGATGGATGCCAGCAGCGTTGGGGAAGTGGTTGTGTGGAGAAGCAGCAGAATTCCATTTGAAAAACAAACACTTTCTTTACTTCAACATATTTTTCCCAGATCATTGTAACTGGGAGTGCCCTGGGTATTCCCTGTGATTAAAACCTAAACCTGTCCATTAAAAAGGAAGATTCCTCTGTGTTCACCACTCACTCTCTGCTCAAGTTTGCAGCGTTTCACATTATTATCATTATGCAATGGTTGCTTTACAACCTGAGACCACAGAGTGGCTAGGAGTCCTTGATCTCACTTGAGACACCTTGTTAACAGTTCAGTTCAACTTGGACATGTAAAAACCTAACCCACATTACCCTTACTTTTATCATAATTTGGGAAGTAGGTAAAGCTGATGCACACCCCTAGTACCCATGCATAGGACTGTGCTATTGATTTGGGGTTTGCTTAAAAACACTGATAGATATGTTAGTTAACTCCATTGATTTCAGTGGAAAAATCAACATAACACTATGCTGAAATATAGTCACTAATTTCAAGCTGTTCCCTCTCCCCATTCATCCCCTTAGAAAGCATTACTTTTTACTCCATTTGTGGGGAGTAATGTATCTAATTCCTGCCAACCTAGCAGTTCAAAAGCACGTCAAAGTGCAAGTAGATAAATAGGTACCGCTCCGGCAGGAAGGTAAACGGCGTTTCCATGCGCTGCTCTGGTTCGCCAGAAGCAGCTTAGTCATGCTGGCCACATGACCCGGAAGCTGTACGCCGGCTCCCTCGGCCAATAAAGCGAGATGACCGCTGCAACCCCAGAGTTGGCCACAACTGGACCTAATGGTCAGGGGTCCCTTTACTTTTACCTTTAATGTATCTAATGGGTGTTCTATTCTTTACAGGTGAGTAGCTGTTTCCTCCTTTGGGGGCTCAGTTGTGGTAAGTTTACTATGTCAAAGTTTCCAGTAAACTTTGCAAGTTAACTGAGAATATCCTCCAATAGTTCTATGGTATAGTTTTTTGAAGTACCTACATAATTAGGGAAAACTCACTTGTACATAAAAGGCAGAAACTGACTATTCTCAAGGAGAACAAGATTTGCTTTCCTGTCTCAGTCTTTCTGCAGTATACAGTAATTTCATGAGAACTTCTGGGCATTTTCCTATGGCTAACTGAAAGAAGGCAAGCCTCGTTCAAAGTTACATGTATTAAAGGAGAACCCTGGAAATGTTATTTTTTAAAAAACTTTGGTTTTGCTGACAACAGTTCAAGATGAACAGTGCTATCCTACCAGTAGCACCTTAAAGACCAACTGAGTTAGTTCTAGGTATGAGCTTTCGTGTGCATGCACACTGCACACGAAAGCTCATACCTAGAACTAACTCAGTTGGTCTTTAAGGTGCTACTGGAAGGAATTTTTTTATTTTGTTTTGACCATGGCAGACCAACACGGCTACCTATCTGTAACTAGTGCTATCCTATGCATAGTATATTTGTGGAGCACCAGTACACACTAAGCGCATGTGTATTGGCTGAGAAGGATCATTTGGAAACCATTTGCACAAGTGAAATAGCCCCCACACTGTTTCTTTTATCTTATAACTTCTGATGTGCTAAACTGTTCAGTCCCTCCTGATTTCAGCTTAAGATGCTACACCTCTGAAGTATTAATAGGATGCTGGACCGAATCACTAATCCACTGCCCCCCCCCCACCTCTGGGAGTGGTTGTGTAGTTTTCAGCCTTTATCTCCCTCCCATTTTTGACACAGCCTGTGACTGAGTAAAGCCATGAATCACTGTTAATTACCTGCAGTTTTATTTCTCTCACACCTTTTTCTCCCTTACGATGCCCTTGTTCTTCCTTTGCCGTGGATTGAAAATATTAGATAATTTTTATAGAGATTCTATTTTAAAAAGGTTAAATTCACAGAGAATGCCATAAAGCAGTGATATGCATCATAGCAATAGCAATAACGAAGTGTTGGAGGGAGAAATCCACTGAGCGCTGCTCCTGAGTGACTCCCATTAATTTTAATGAGGCTTGCATGGTAGCAGCATCTGGTGGGTTACGCACAGAACGTTGACAGAATAGCAAGACCCTCAAATATATCTGATTTTCTCGACATACTGTATTGACTCAACAACATGGTTCTCCACATTCCGTTGGAGAGGCTATCCAAACTACTACTACTACTATTAGTATTATTTCTTCCACCATTGACTTCATTTCATTTTTGAGGCCCTTAGAGAAAATATAATGCCACTTGCTATTTTAATATGTAGCCTTACTTGAAATAATTTTCTAATTATTATGGGCATACCCTTGCTTTTGGCAAGCGGTAATTGCAGAATGAAAGAAGTCTATTTTTTATGGTTAGGTGAAAGAAAGTCTCTGAGCATATATTTTACATGTGATTTCGTTTTCTTTTCATCTCTAGGTTCTTCATTTTTTCCTTAGGAGTTCGCAGTGGGAAAAAGTTAAGTGTGCTTACGTTTGATTGAAGTCAATAGAAATTAAGATGGATTGATTTCAGTGGTACTAGGAATGCTTTATTCTTCCACCCCCAAATTTGTTTGCTGTTCATGCTGAGACGTTCATATCACTCTGTTCTGGCGCTCTTCCTTCTCTTCTCATGTTCTCACAACTTAATTAAGCATCCCGTTTTATTTGCATCAGAGTACAATTTCTTTGGTACTTTTTCTATATTAGTATTTATTAGCATGGTATTTTCTTTCAGTTTCCAAATTATAACATCTTTCCTGACTTTTCAACACATTAGTAATTATATTCCATGCCTGTCCCGCCCCGGAGTAACCAAAAATGTGTATTTGCTGCTGGGATTATTTTTTCATGTGTGCATTACTTTGTCCTTATCAGCATTAACTTATGTCTATTACTTTATTGCTCAATTGCTAATTATGAAAGGCACATTAATGTCACAGGTTTAATTATGCTCACTACCTGTATAGCATCTGCATATTTTTATATATGCCAAGAATTAATGAAACAGTGTTGTCCTTGAGTTTGTTGAACAGTTCAGTAGTATGCGCTTATTTGATAGCATGTTTAACCCATTACACAACCCCATGCACTCCATGTTGATTTGTCTCAAATGCTGCCACATAGCTTAGCTTTTATATGCATACGCATAGTAATATTGTAATCGTAGGAAAAGTATATGTATATTGTGAACAAACCTGGTTTACAAGCAGTCACATGCCAGATGTTTTGCAGAATGTGCAGCAACCTGAAGTAGGCTATGTTGGAACCATATGGCATATTGTGATTTGACTTGTGTAGATGAACCTCTGAGGATGTTACAATGTAAGATCCTGACTTGGAGGCGGCATATCAACCTGGATGGGTTTCCCTATGATCTTGTATGCCTCTGTCGGCTTGTATGAAGATGCCACTGGGCAACAGGGTGCGTGGTACACCTTCCAAAGTGGTAGACACTCAACCACCTGAGTTCGCTATTAGATACAATGATGCTACACCAGAAAATCAGAAAGAGGAAGCACCACTCACTTGTGGCTCTTTCTGCTTCCCTGTTCTTTAGAGCTTAAAAGAGCTAGATGTTCAGAAAAATGTATCTGAGCTCTAACACTTTAGACTGCGAACCTAGAACCTTCCTTATGTACTAGCTTCATGTATATTGGAAACATTCCGTACAGAGCAGCAGTCAAACATTGGTTTTCTCATCTGCTATCTGAAATGGTACGGCCAGGGACCTCTACTCATCTGTTTTAGCTCTTAGAAGTGAGAGTCAAAAATCTTTTCTCCTGCTTTTCATATGGATTAGCTTTCATGGTCTGTCATATCCTCCTGTATTATTATAGTGCAGTCTTGCTTGTTTTTCAGTGGCCTTTCTGACTGGCTAAAATAGGCTAGTGCTCTTAGCAATTTAGCTCATGTAAACTTGAGAATTCTAGCAGAGAATACAGATCAGTTCAAATGACACAAAATGGAGCTTAGTGTTGTTTTTTTAAAAACAGTGTGAAGAACAGTACATTGTTTTTGTCAAGATAACATCTTGCAGTCACATTACATATGAAGACTCATCCTGTTTTGTTTATAATACACCCCTAATGTTGTATTTTAGAAAATCCCAGTTTTCCCCCTAAAGTGTATGTTTGCTCTGTGGGATTTTCCGTACCTGTTTTAAGAGTGTCAAGTATGCCTTTGTTCTGGCTCTCCGTTTCCTACATGGGCATAGAGAGCTAAGTCCCTGATTTCATCATCTATTTGGTGCAGCTGGGATGTGTGCAGTTATAACAGCAAAACCCCCAAGCTGAATGATTCCATAAAACTTATTACATAGGATCATATCATGCTAAGTCATGCCTTGCCTCAGTAAATCAGGCAGATTATGAAAGTATTAAATTAATAATAATAAAACCAGCTTATCCTTGCTTCCTTCACTCTTTTAATAATTTTTGCTCACATCACAGACTTAGTAACCCCTTCCCTTCTGAATTCAGTCTTCCTTGAAAAGCTAATATGACAATAGCATTCATAAAATCATTATACTAGAATATGCTGCACCATACATGCTTTGTGGCAGGTTTGATCACATAACTGGAAAAGTCTAAAAAGAATATGTCAAAAACAGTCTCTTGCCTGGATACTTGTTTTGCACTTTAGCAGGGATCCGTTATTATCTGCCATCAAATTCCAGTCCTGCTCCATGTGATTTCAAGAAAGCTATAAAGGGATGCTCCCAGACTGGCAGTTCCTAGTGCTTCCTAGAAATGTAGAAAGATGTATTAAAGCATTATGATATTCATTTGCACTTTTGTGTGGTATTTTCCATTCCACTGCAATTGGTTTATTTTGCACAAGTCTGTGTTCTGTTTCAGCATTCGTTGATGTGGAAGTACGCATAATTGAAAATTATAATTTTGCATAGCGCACAATAGACATGCATATCTTAGTCATCAATAATACAGATTTACAAATCAATTACCTTTCCTATGTGTTCCCATTCAAAGTTAATGAATTTTCAGAGGGGCAAGTAGTCTTACGCATCAAAACTAGCTAAGAATCTTGTGGCAAAGTTGTCTTGTTTTGAAATTTGTCAGTTTCTTGTGAGCCAGATTTGTAGTTTGTACAACTCACCCAGGTGACATTCTTTGAAAGTGAAACTAATCTCCCAAGAAGTCCTCTTCCCAACTACTTTGTAGGAAAGGAGATGCAAGCCTGATGCTTTGATTGGGCTCATGGCAGCATGTCCACATAGCAGTAAACCAAGGTTTGGTGTTACATATACAGTGGTACCTCGGGTTAAGTACTTAATTCGTTCTGGAGGTCCGTTCTTAACCTGAAACTGTTCTTAACCTGAAGCCCCACTTTAGCTAATGGGGCCTCCTGCTGCCGCCGCACGATTTCTGTTTTCATGCTGAAGCAAAGTTCTTAACCCTAGGTAATATTTCTGGGTTAGCAGAGTCTGTAACCTGAAACGTATGTAACCTGAAGTGTCTGTAACCCAAGGTACTACTGTACTGTAAAATGCATCCCTTGTGCCTAAGTCTCACTATGTTCCATCCACATAGTTCTGAGAGCGGAGAAAAGAACATTCGCCTGAGGAAAAAAAATGTTTAACGAACAAATTTTAAAATTATTTTTTAACATTTTAGTAAAGCACTTTTTATTTAGGTACATGATTGTTTTCATAATTTTATTTTAAAAGGTAGTGTGAAAAGTTTTTGTGTAACTGAAGCATAGCTGAAATATCTGAATAGAAAATTAATCCGGTACTGTATTAAAAGGCATTTTCCAGGAAAACCATAATGTTGTTCTCTTCAATCTATTTATAAAATTTGCACTGAGACAGAGATCTTTTTTTTATATCCTGCATGTAAATCATACTTTCCTGCCTTTTTTCCCCCCACTCAGTGACTTTCTGATAAACAGTAGTAGAGTTGTAGCATTCAGCATTCTTGGTAACATTGCTTAGATTATAATTGTGCTTTGTAGAAGCAAATTGGAGAATTCACTGCATATTAAAATATGCTGTTAGGTTTGCAAAGGCTTTGCAGATACTTTACCTTGATGCTTTGCAGATTTTGGAAGCATCTCATCAACGCAGTACAAAAATACTGAGTTTTCTCCGTGGACTAGCAAGTACCTTGCATATAAATTAAAAAGACAAGATGGGGAATATAATTCTGCAAAACATGCACGACTGTCTGCTGAACTACTTGTCATTATTATGCTTCACCCATCAAAGCACAGCATAAGAGATCCTCAACAGCCACAGGGTAATTTTAAGCATGTCTGAAATAATCACTATTTCCCCATAAACATTTAACCACATGATACTTTTGTGTTCTTTATTTTCACCTTAAAAATAAATAAATTCTGCTTTGGCTTGTTCTCTTTTCTAAAAATGTATGATCAATCCAGTCCAATAGTGAGACCAAGGCTCAGACTTGACCGCATTTTCGTTGCTCAGCCTTGGAATATGCAAAGTGTGGTATTAATCTGTTTCTCCCATGCTAAAGCCATTTGGAAGAGCAAACAAAATAGACTGACATATAGTGGGAAAAACCCTCATTTGTCCAACAAGCCCATCTGCAGAAGACTCTTGTACAATTAGATCCCACCACCCTTCATCATGTTGGCATCCATGAGACCATCCAATTACTCATAATAATCTCCTAATTTTTTTTAATTACAAATGAGACAATGAGCTTCATGACTTGTAGCTCAGCTTCTTATTTCCTGTCCAGTACTGTTCTGTTAGCTAAGTTTTCTCTCCAGCCTTCACTGGGTTTTCTCTCCAGCCTTCACTGGTCTGACCATAACCAGAATGCTGAATGTTTCACTGGAAATTCTGTTCCGCCCCACTCAAGTTTCATTTCCCCAACCTGCCTTAACACCTTAATTTGGGTTTGGTAGCAACTTGGAAATCTGACTTGTTAATATGTAGCTGTCCAAATATATCCATCAACAGCCTCGCTGCTGCATTCTGCACTAATTTCAGCTTCTGAGCTGTTTCACAGGCAGCCCCACATAAAGAATATTGCAATAGTCCAGTCTGGTTGTACCAGAATGGGGATCACTGTGGCCAAGCTATCCCTATTCTGGAAGACTTGTAGCTGTTGAACTAGCCATAGGCATTCACAGCTTACTAAGGTTACCTGTGCTTCTAGCACCATAAATGGATCAAAAAGTACCTCCAAGCTACACATCTCCCCCTCCCCCTCCCCCTCCTAGGGGAGTGCAATCCTGCCAAGAACTGGCCCTCTCCCTGCTTCTCAGACTTGAGAACCAGCAACACACAGCGCCTTGTCTGGATTCAGTTTCATTTCATTGGTTCACATATAGCCCATTACTGCCTTCATTCAATGGTCAAGCATCTGAACTGCCTCTCCTAATTCAGATGGAATGGAGAGATAGAATTAAGTGTTATCAGCATACTGATGACAGGTTACTCTGAATCCCTGCTCAAGGCCCATCTTCAGATTGTGTTTGTTTAATTTCCACTCAGTTTTATTTCTGTATTAGCCACAGGCTACAGCAGAATGTAGATAATGCAAAAATTATCTTCTCACAAAAAGTAATAAGATAATGCAACCACTTAGTGATGCATTTCACAACATGTGCCTCAGCAAATTCAGCAGGAGATGAAGATAATGCCAGAGCATAAGCTATTGATTTGAATAACATTGATTGATATTTACTGGCTAAGGAAGTCAACTTTTTGAACTTCTGTTTGTCTGCCTGTCAATGTCTAGCAAGTAAATTTGCCTCAGGCTGACAGATAGTATTTCTGAAAAGTGTACAATATCCTCAATTTTTCGTGATCAAAATAAATGTAAATGAGCATCATGCAAGATTCCAGCAGAGCCATTCTTTATTATTAAAAAAATACACACAGTTGGAATCATGCTAAAATCCAAGAAATGTAAGGTCTCTTCTCTTGTCAAAGGAAAATAACTAACTTTGATAAAATAGCCTTTGAAACAGTGCAAATGTTTCAATATTGTAAATCATGGCACACCACCTTAATGTGATTCACAGAACTCCTATAATGATCCTGGATGCTGTAAATCCTGGACTTGAATTCTGGACTCCAGTAGCCTTTTAGAGAACTGAGACTAGTATGAAATGTATAGGAACTAAGCTACAGTTTTTCCTTTTGGGTTATTGGATTTAAACTCTTCATTGAAGAAAGTAAACTTACATTACAGCTGTAATGTATACCTGGCAATTATACAGCTGCAATTATACAGCTGTAATGTATACCTGGCAATTAATACTTTGGAGATTTAGGACAGAGAAAAGGAGTGGCCCCTTGAAAGCCAACTAAGCTAGTGGTTGTCACCACCTTTGGTGGCAATAAATTGAGGTTACAGACTAGAGCAAGACTGTCTTAACAGATCAGGAGTAGAACTCCAGGCAAAAAGCAGGCTGGTCCAATATATTTTGGCACCTGAGGTGGAACAGTAAATGTTGCTCCCTACCAAAGTCAAGGGGCACAGTATTCAAGGCTGGACAAGTGTTTATTGCTGGCTGAGGCAGACTGTGCTGCAAATAAAAATGATGTTGTTTACTCCCTAGGAGTAAAAAAATTTCAATAATATAATACATTTATTTACAATTTGCTGCCTTTTCCTGATACCCAGAGTCAGTAGGCTGAGGCAGAAGGCTCACTCTGCTTAATGGTAGAGCCTTCTTCCCTGCAGATAACAATCGTTCAGGACTGAAGATTTAGGAGGAACAGGCAGGCAGGCAGCCTGGATGATGCAGAATGGAAGCTGGGTGGTGTTCAACATATTTCTAATGCGAGCTACCTATTTGGATATTTGTGGGCTTGTTTATACACCTATTATTTTTACACACATTATTTTTAGACATTAACAGTTAAATTGCAGTCGGTTTTTTCAGGAAATGTTGGCATAGTGAGTAATGTCATGGCTGCAAACAATTACTAGTGCAAATGGCACAAGTGCTCAAATGTCATTAGCCTGGAGAACCTCATTTCCACCATTAGAATAGTAACAGAAATCAGGGTGGCTGGGGGGGGGGAACGGACTCAATATGACTTTTCTAGCTTCTTATGAAATCATCACCCTCTCTAGAGAGGCCATGCTTTACCAGAGTTTACTCTGAAGTCAACTAGCATATCGCTCCAGAATAAGCAGCTCCTAATGTGAATTCATTGGCTGTTTATTCTATGGCATACTGTGTCATGCGAACAAACTCTTTGTTAATCTGCCCTGCGTAGCCCTGTAGTTTTCATGCCCAGAAAATGATGCATTCTGTATGGATTTCAGAGGCTGTGTGGCTCTGAAGCAAGGGCACAGCACGCACACTTTTCACAAAAAAAACTATGGCTTCCCCTCCCCCAAGGCTTTCCTTTTTCAAAGGTTGCTAGTTATGCAAAACATACGATTAAGGCTGGTGCAGTGAAAAATCCCAATTAAGCGGAAGTGTGCAGATTACAAATCAGTGCTAACTAATTAAGTTATGATACACTCTTGCCATTAGTGGAGCCACATAATAGAAAGGAAGGGAGGGGAAAAAAAGCAAATTCTTGAAGCAGACTCTGTGATAGAGGGTGCAGTACAGCATTCCTGCTTTGATAATTAGGGCAAATAAATTAATAGGTGCCATATGTAATTTAAATAGAAGAGTTGGTTGTTAGGTTCTTCCAGAGTATAATTAATCACTTGCAGCTGCATATTTTGAAATCATGATGATGTACAGTAGTAGCATTTCATTAGAAAACAACAACCCTCTCTTAGTAATAATGGGTCAATCAAATTGTGATTGTTTCTAAAGGTGAGTCAGGCGCTGAGCACACATTGTTTAATTTCGTTGGCTTGTTGCATCGATAGTTGGATGAAATTGAATCCAAATCCTTCTTGCCAAATTGCTTCATATGCTGCCATTTCTGTAATCTCCTGGGCTTGATAGCAAGTGCTGTGCTGCAAGATTTTGAATTGGGGGAGGAGATCCAGTGTGTTGTTTCTGCTGTTGGATAACAAGCAGTCTTTTGGGGCTGGGGGGGGGGGAGAGTAGCTAAGGCTAGGAAAATCCCACCCACGTACATTTACAAAAGCAGTGGCAGCAGCATTCTGATAGAGACTTGCCAAACAGCTAATCCGAACACTTCGGGGAAGCAGTATGCTGCTTTTTCAAGCAGCGGTTTTATGCTGGTGGCAAGATGGGGAGAAGAGTTAAAAGCAGAGAAATACTTAGCACCTGCAATGGCATGGATGCATCTATAACTGCAAAAGTGTAGTGTAGCTTGTGATCAGTGCATTACACCACTGTAGAATGTATGGAGTAGTTTGGATACACGAGCAGCTAGGTGTCAGTGTTGTCACAGTGGATTATAGGTTTACTAAGATGCTGCTGTGTTTTCTTCAGCAAACACAGTGCAGCTCATTTGTGCCCAGATTCTGTCTGGTGGTTAGAACTGTTTTGGGAGAAGAGATTTGGGAGAAGAGATTTTTTTCTCCGTTCCTGCCATGTAGCAGAGTTGAAGATGGGGAAGACTTCTCTTTTGACTCATACATGAGCAGACTCTGGGTTGTATCCCATGTTCGTCCTCTTCAGAATAGAGCTAATGAAATCAATGAACCCAAGTTAGTTAGGCCACTATTTTCACTGGGCCTCCTCTGAGTGGGTCTAGGATAGGATACAACCCTATCTCACTTCTTAAAAAAATACCCCTACTAACCTAACCCCTTTCCTGTAATGTATTTTATAGATTTTTAAAATGGGTATTGTTATACCCATTTTTCTGAAAGAAGGAAGAAGTGTAGTCCAATGTTGTTCACGTGTGTGTGTGTGGTTTTTTTTTAAGGGAAATCTAGTGAGGTAAAGGCTGTGAAGTTCTTTGTAGCAGCAGTGCAATTAATTAAGGGCTAGAGCAGGTCAGGGGGGCAGGTAATAATTGATAGTTTCAGACGTGAGCAGAAAGAAATGGTCTGCATACCAAGTCCTCCTGTAGATGGACAGCTGGTCTATCCATTGAGAACTTACCAGGGGATAGACCTATAATTCAGTTTTCTTAGAGGCCAGATCTACTCAGCCCTTGCCACTGCTCAGTAATCAGGTGTACCAGAAATCTTAAACCTGTTCTCTGATTTTTATATCACTTTTTATGCCAAAGTGTTTACTTTGCCAGCACTTCTGCCACCCTGGAAAAATCCCTGCAGATGCCCATGGGCTTGGCATGATTTGCAAACTGGGCTTATGTCTTTGTAGCCTTCAATATGTCTTCCACAAGAGATGCTTGGCACTCTTACAATGAGATTTAATATACCAACATGGTGGAACGTAAATGTTCAAACCGCCTGTCAAAACCATGAGCATATTTTTTTTTGGGGGGGGGGAGAGAGATCCTAACAAAATGGTTGATCTACATGGTCACCCATGTTGTATGTCAACAGTGCATTCCTATATCAAGACTGGTAACTTTTTTCTCCAGTCTATGATGTTGCTTAAATCATTATCCTATTTAGATATAGGGGAGGTGGCTGGCTGTGCATCCACATGCAGGCTTCAACCTAACAAGGATTCCGAAGTCTGCTTTATTAATTCCACGAGACCCAGGAGAAAAGGATGAAGCATTAAGCTGATACCCAGTCCACAGACTTCAGGCTACAGACAGGGGTGGAGCACACAAGTGGACTGACTATGGATATAGGATAACCCTCCATGGAGAAAAGCCTGAATATAAATAGCATACCCAGACCCAGAAAATCCTGTCAGCAGCATCGTATGATGAATAACCATGTCTTTAAAAAAGGCTTTCGTGTGTGTGTGTGTGTGTGTGTGTGTTTATAAATAGCTATGTGCTTTATCCAGTGCTTTATCCAGGGGATATGCTGGGAGAAGTTTCTTCCTTCACAAGATGAACAAGGAAGCTATTTGTGCAACGTGTTCCATGTGCACATCAGAGCACACAAGGAGCTCTGGACCAGGAGGGGCATAATGTTAAAAATCATTTGCAAGTATGATCCAGTGGATACTTATGATGGGTTTTATCAATATTGACTTCAGAAGCTGCTAGCACAGTTTGCATCAAATTACCCAAATTGCTACTTGCTGTAATTTGCATCAGACTATAAAAACACCATATTATTTTAGTTTTCTAGAAGGGGGGAGATTGTAGAACTAAATGGAACATGTACCTAATAAAGCATGGGGGAACCAAGCTGAGCTCCTGTGCATGGACTGGCAGTTTACACTACAATTAATGGGATCTAACCAAGCTAACTATGATCAGGGTTGCAACCCAAACACAAAACCACATTTATGTTGCTATTTTTTCAGATTAATAAGTTAATAAAATTTCTGCTTGTGTCTTTGATCAGCTGCTAGGCAGAACAAAAATTCTGGATAAAATCAGATGCAAGATCTTAGTTACTTAGTGAATAGTATTACAACAGTGCACTTAGGTCAGGTGCTCTGCATCCTTGTACTAGCGCAATAATGTACCCAGGCCAGTGCAACTGTTCTGACCTGCATGCATTGTGAAAGGTCTTGTAGGGAAGTGGGGAAATGTGTGAGTGACAACATTTAACTGCAGTCCTGTCCTTGTCAATACGATAAAGTTTTCTCTCACCCCTGGTTGGTGCTGGACCTCCAGGCTCATCTGCAGCATTTGCTAGATCTAAATAATTCCTCAGCCAGTCTCCTTTGAAAATAAGTCTGTTTGGCTACCAGTATTTTATGTTCTGGCTGTTCTGCAACGATTACCTGTCCCCTTAGGGACACAAAAACATTTCTGGCTGTAGGCCTGAATTAGAGGCTTATAGGACAGATTTTACGGGATGCGGGTGGCGCTGTGGGTAAAAGCCTCAGTGCCTAGGGCTTGCCGATCGAAAGGTCGGCGGTTCGAATCCCCGCGGCGGGGTGCGCTCCCGCTGCTCGGTCCCAGCGCCTGCCAACCTAGCAGTTCGAAAGCACCCCCGGGTGCAAGTAGATAAATAGGGACCGCTTACTGGCGGGAAGGTAAACAGCGTTTCCGTGTGCTGCGCTGGCTCGCCAGATGCAGCTTTGTCACGCTGGCCACGTGACCCGGAAGTGTCTGTGGACAGCGCTGGCCCCCGGCCTCTTGAGTGAGATGGGCGCACCAACCCCAGAGTCTGTCAAGACTGGCCTGTACGGGCAGGGGTACCTTTACCTTTACCTTTAGGACAAATTTTAATGGGGATCAATATATGACACTTCAGTACTCATTGTGATTCGTTGGCTCAGCTCCAGAGTTGTGTGGGCTAGAACTCTGCAAATTGGATACTCCTTTGAATGAAAAGTGATGGTGGGGGCAATTTTCACCACTTTCCCAGCACCCTGCAGTTCCTTATACCCCTGAAAATGTGTTCTGGGCAGCTGGGGAACTATCCTGCCCTGTGCACTATAGAGGATTATGCTATTTCACAGTATAATTTAGGGTTGCCATACGTCCGGAATTTCCCAAACATATCCAGAATACTGCAGCCACAGGGAAAATTTGGACCTTTAGCAATCCATGTTGGCAGTGCCGTTTTTGCCGATTTCCCTCAGAAATAGCTCAAAATTTCTTTGCAAAATAGCTCCAATTTCTTTGCAATTTTGCAAAAAGAAACTCAACAACTCTCATGTCCGGATTGCCCTTTTTGAAATATGGCAACCCTACTACACTTGTAACTATAGGGACAATAATCAGGACCTAGGGAGAAAGAACATTTGGGACTGGGGTTCTGGGTATAGAAGAGTTCCTTCCAGTTGCAAAAAGGTGTTTGAATCCACAGTCTCCCTCTTTGCAAGCTGGATGCTGCCATGGGAAGAAGAGATGAACTATTTGCTGATTTTACACTGCAGCTCTCCACTTAGAATCATAGAATTGTAGAGTTGGAAGGGACCGTGAGGGTCATGAAGGGATATTTATGCTCAACATGGGACTCAAACCCAAGACCCTCAGATTAAAAGTCTTAATCTGTACTGCCTGAACTACTAATACAATAGTAAGGTAAACACGAGTCCTCCTTTGTTTTATAAATCCAGAGTGAGCTTGTTTTATAAATCCAGAATGAATCCAGCCTGAACCTCAATCAATTTTATCAAAAATATGCATGTTGTTCACTTCAGATTTAAGGATTCAGAGAGAAGTGCAGAGAGCTGACTCCTTTGTCCTGCATGCAAACATGACCGACAGATAAATGCAGCTGTTTCTACTGATACTAAAGTATTCATCAGACTGACTACCATAGATTATAGGAGAGCATTTCATTCAACAGTCAGCAGTTGGGTTTTTATACTCACTCTGCAAAATTCTTTAATTGTTCCTCAGGGACAGTATTACTCATTGACTTCATAAAGCCTTTTCTTTCCCTGTCAATATCTCAGGTAATATATTAAACAGAAGACTTAAAACAGCTTCAGAACAACTGATGATCAGTTCCACCTCTCTCTACTATACAAAGGGAGAAAAAGTAGGGGGAAAATACATTCAGACAAAATTCAAAGAGAGTTTAATGGAAAAGATGTGACAGAAATCTTACTATGATTTCCATACCACATTACAGTATCTCTCATGGCATAGAGAGATAGTTAAGCCCCATAAGATCTAATTGATATTGAAGAACAGGTACCCAGAATTCTTCTGGGTTCTATATAAAGTTATACAGTGCTTCCACAATGCCACAATTTCCAA
Organism: Podarcis erhardii; assembly: GCF_964252035.2. Taxonomy (NCBI): domain Eukaryota; kingdom Metazoa; phylum Chordata; class Lepidosauria; order Squamata; family Lacertidae; genus Podarcis; species Podarcis erhardii. Next base: position 81,250,333 of record NC_138507.1, on the reverse strand, counting down.
ACTGACATATTAAAACAACTATGCCAAATTGTATTCTCGACTAATATTCATGGCTGGAAATGATGTTCCATTTTGCAGTTTCTTTGGTATGTGCTGTGTGGTAATGGCTGCAAAGCTTGCTCCAGTTAAATAATTTGAATACATTTCTTATCCCAGCCCTGTTTCAATGTATTCAATGTTCCCTTCTACCATGAAGAGCAGAGTCAGGCTTCATGGCTTCTTGTGGCATCCCTCCTCCACCATACGTATGTTGGGAGGAAGGTCTGAGGTGGGAGCCAGCTCTTCTTATCTAGGCTTCACTTAAGACTTTGTTTATTTGATTAAATTTCTATCCCAACCTTGCCCCCGATAGAGCCCCAGGAGGCAAACAACTCACTAGTAAAACAGTTACAATTTAGACATCTAAAAATAGTTCAAAACCACTAAACATTAAATGCCTGGGTAAAATGGTCTGGGACTCAGCGTTTTCAAACTTGGGTTTCCAGCTGTTTTTGGACTACAGCTCCCATCATCCCTAGCTAGCAGGACCTGTGCTTCCTCCAAGCATTCCTGCAGCTGCCTGTCCACCACCCTCTTGATCACCTTTCCCAGGAAGGGAATATTGGAGATTGGTGGGAGTTTTCTAAAACCTCTGGAACCCAGGAAGGCTTATTCAGGAGGGGCCAGACCACTGCATCTTTCAAGGTGCATAGCTCCCTCCGGTAGTGAGACATTAACCTGGACCCATCCAGTTCATCCCCCTCCTCCTAAATTTTAACAGCCATAATGAGCAGGGGATTGAAATGAATGGTGATTGCATGGATGGACCAATGGAAAGTTCACTGTATTGGTTGCCCAATCACTTTTGATAATGCCAAGTGTTAAGGCACAAAGTTAATGTATAAAGTCAAACGGAGATTAATATACTTTACTTGGCAGGATACCAGTTTGTTACTTCAAGTCTTACAGTGCATGTCTACTCAGAAGGAAAACCTAGTGAATGCAGTGGGGTTTACTCCAAGTTAAATGAGGTTAGGATCACAGCCTATTTTAGCAATGCAAACTGAAATCCAAATAAGCTAGAAGGGGGAGGGGAAGAATTTACATTTGTGTTCCCCACATTCCTCTTTGTGAGCTATTGTTTATCTTACACTGTTGCCTAAAGCTAGACATGCATTTATTAAGCCCTTTATATATGCAAATGCTAATTTAAAATAGGGCAAAAAAGCTGGTGAAACATGAAAAAGCTCCTTTAATCTAGTGTATTTATTATAGCGTGTTTTTGTTGTTGTTTAACTCTCATTAATTCGACCCATTAACTAAATGACCAAGTAGATCTAGCTCTCAGCTTGCACATAAGGTGATGGATGCTATGGCAGTATAGCCATTATTCTGCATTACACAGTCATTTTTAAAAGCCAGAAACTGAAAACTGGTGTTTGTCTGTGAAGTAATTGCTGTTCATCAGGTTTACGGAAATGGAAAATACATGCATAGACTTCTTGATTGCTATAATAACATTCTTAGTGAAGTCATTTGGTATGTTACTGTTTCTAGCTCTATTATTTGTGAAACCTCATTGCAGCAGGACACACACACAGTTTCTAAGTTCTAGTTGACTAACTTGTACAAATACACTATTCCGCCCCTCTCCCCATGCATAGTCTTAGCTTCTCATTATTCAGTCTCCAGATTTCCACATAAATGGGATTTTCATATATATATATATATATATATATATATATATATATATATATAGTTATCATGATAATTAATCAGTATTATTTATTTATTAAATTTGTATACCCTTCATTCAAAAATCACTGGGTATTTTGGTGCACATTTCTCTTAATATGCTAAATTTTTATATGCAATTTTGTTTGATATGCACAATTTTGCATAGCATTTTCACCTAATATAAATTGTTTTGGTACGTTATCTTCACTGATGTTTGTATTTTTATGCATACTTTACCCTAGTATATGCATTTCTGCACATATTTCTGGGTATGAGAACTCCCTTGCAAAATTGAGATAAGTGTGAATTTTGAAGAATGGCTGTATTTTGGTTCATGGCTTATTTCAGAAAGTGTGGGTTTCATAGGTTCCCCTTTAAATGCGAGCTGAACCAAATTTTTCACCCATTTCTAGTCCTGACCTTTCTTAGACTCACATTTGTCTTTAAATGCGAGCTGAACCAAATTTTTCACCCATTTCTAGTCCTGATCTTTCTTAGACTCACATTTGTCTGTCAAAACATAATTTGGAAATGTATAGCCATTCATATGGCTAATATGTTTATGGCAACCTTTCGTCCATCTACCAGGACAAGAGAAATGGCTTGTTGGCTATACCTCTGATCTCCAGATCCATAAGTTTGTGACTAGGACTTCTGGTTCATAGCATAAAGCCTTTTGTGTGACTCAGCATTTTGACTATTTCTCATTTATTTTAATGGCTTGATTAATACTCACCTTACATATGACTAGATAATATGTGTTCATCTCATGCAAATGACAAAGAAATAATGCACTTTTTCAGCAGCATCCGCATACATGTAATATATTAAAATATATATTTAAAATGTTAATGTATTGAAGGTGTGCTCACGCTGGACAAGCAAGGGACTCACCATGTGAATTTTCTTGAGTAGCCTAAAGTTGAAACTACTTCAGAACCAGACCCAGGATGTCGATTCTCTGGAATATATATGATAACAATAGATATTTCACAAATGTTAATTAGCATATAGAAGGTGTGGGGAACCTGTGTCATCCAGGTGTTCTTGGTCTTTGTCTTATCAGCCTCAGACACCACAAGCAATGGGCAGGGATGATGACAGCTGCAGTCTAAGGACATCTGGAGGGCCACAGGTTCCCTGACTCCAATTTGGAGAAACTGAATAGATCAAAATAATCCAATGGATGTTATCTAATGCTTCATGGTCAGTCATAGGATCTGTAACATATGTCTGTTTTAAATTCTCACTATGTTTCTAGAGATAGGTCTATAATACCCCTGGGTCTCCCCTAGCCTGTCCTTTTATATTGGCCATTTTTCTTGGGTTTGGTAAAGCAAGATTTATTTCTCCTCCTTTAGCTTCATAAGAGCAAAATGAAGAGATGGGCTGCTAGTAGGCTGTGAAGAAATGATTAACTTTTAGTTCCCTGCTGATGGTTGAGTTATACATGGCATTGATCTGTGGCCAGTGGCATTAATGCATTAGGATATTTTTTTCCAGGGCTCTTGATATGCCTGTTTAATGAAGTTCAAATTTCAGTAGTATTCCTGTTGAGTCCAAGTTAACTATGCAAATTGCTCAGCAGGTTGCTTCTTTGCAACCATTCTCCGTGCATAAAAATAGAAAAATATATATCCATCCAAAGAAGAATGCTCGCCAATCGCATTTTATTCCTTGTCTCCAAAAACTCATTTTGTCTTTCCAGATATAAACACCCTTTCCCATTGTTTCTGAATCAGAATTGTTTATGACTTGGGTAGTTTTTATCTTGTGCTGTTACTGACAAAAGAGAAATATTCAATATGCAAAAGCAATATGCCAATTTACATTTTAGTCTGCTTCTCTCCTCTCCTTGTCCCATGAGAGTAAGATGGTTTTAATTCTGTGATATTTCAGGGGAGGTGTAGCCCTACCTAGTATTTTATTTGTGTGTGGCCATCTACCACATCTATAACCTGAAAGAATATTCTTTGTAGGCAGGCAGTGCAATCTTTTATTTATTCAGAATCAGTTGTGAAAGGTCATGGATCAGAATGCTTTGAAGATCATGAGAATAGAAATGTCAGAAGAGACTTGTTGGATCAGGCCGAAGTCCATCTAGCCCAACATCCATTTCTCATAGTGGCCAGTCATATACCAACGGGAAGCCGGCAAACAAGACATCAGCGCAACACCATTCTCCACAGTTGTTCTCTCCAGCAAATGGTATTTAAACACATACCACCTCCAATTCTGGAGCCACCAACTGACACGACTAGTGGCATATCCTATGCTGCAATTACAGTGGTACCTCGGGTTACATACGCTTCAGGTTATAGACTCCACTAACCCAGAAATAGTACCTCGGGTTAAGAACTTTGCTTCAGGGTGAGAACAGAAATTGTGCTCTGGCAGCACGGTGGCAGCAGGAGGCCCCATTAGCTAAAGTGGTGCTTCAGATTAAGAACAGTTTCAGGTTAAGAACGGACCTCCAGAACGAATTAAATACTTAAACCGAGGTACCACTGTACTTTTATAATGAAAAAGAAAGAGAGAAGGTTGGAGAAAGTAGGTCAAGGAGCCTGCACAAATAGCTAGAAGGAAAGCTGGGAGCCTGTCCTTGTGGACACAAAATCACACCTTCGCAAAAATGCGTATGCAACAGGAGACTTCATGCAATTCTACATGAGAAACTTTTCCACACGATGACCTGTACCATGTTATTGTTCTGTTCTCTTGTGGGTTGGAGGGTTCACAAAGCTGAAGAAATTCCAAAGGGAAGCTTAAGTTCAAAAAGATTTTTAAAATTCAGCCTAATAGCCTGGCGAAAGATGGAGAATTTACATGGCTTGTCAAGTTTTTGAACCTGCCAATCACATCTCTATATATAGATATAGCATGCTGATTACTGCATACCCTGGTTCTATTAGAGGAACAACTAAATGAATATACCCACATGGCCCTTCTCATTCAACCAATGAATTTTATGCAGTGAAGGGAACAACTCATAATATATAGTTGGTTTGGGAATAGAGCCAGTTTCATAATGTTTGAAAAGTGCTTTCAGTCAAATGCAGAATGGTATTATCTTCCTAATGATATATATGGCTGACACCAGTTTAGCCCTAATATACAGGAAAATGTAGCCCAAATGTATTAAATTAACTATATAATGTGCTCTAATAAACAAAGAGGAGATTAAAAAATAAAGGATTTCAAAAGCATTCTGTTGGCAATATGAAGTTTTCTTGAACGAGATTTACAGATACAAATCTTTCAACAAACATGAATGTGCACACACGCACAATTTTTAACATAGTTTTTTATTGGATTTTCACAATTATAAAAAACAAAAGAAAGAAAAAACATTTTGCAAGCTGTACTTAGTTTATTCTCTTTTATTAATGATGATCAGTGCACATATATATCCCTTTTTGGGTCACTATCTCTTCTGACAAGGTCTCAGACAGTATAAGGGAGCTAAATCAATACTTGCTTATTCATCCCTTATAATTAATTCTATCAGATACAAATTCCAGAAGAGGTGTCTCCTATTTCATGCATCCTTTCAATCTTCAGGCTGGTGCCTTGGAGGGGTGACTATTGATCCCCAAGTGAGAAGAGTCTCATATTAACTGTTATTGAAGGTGTCAAGATATGTCAGGGACTGTCAATAATGCAAATCACTGTTAACATACTAGATATAAAATGAAGAATAAATACTCTCTCTTGTGGAGAAATCCATTTTATATTCTGTGACTGTTGTACGCTAATCTTTAAGGCATAAATTTTAGATTGCTAAATATATTTAGATGAATTGTCTTCTGGCTTAATTTTCTCAATACTGGTGAGTTGCAAAACACACATTTGGTATTTTGGAGTGAAGCAAGCTAAACTATACATGGGTTTTGTGTGATCTCCCTCTCTGTATCATGAATAAATTTAGATGGCCAGTGATTTGCTTCTCTTGCTAAAATCTCACTTTGCTAAATTTTAGAACTCTCTACATGACCCTAATGCCTCCCTTTAAATTATTTCTTTACGTTACAATTCAGTCACAGTTTATAGCCTCATCCTTTTAGCAACTTTATCAACAAAGCAGCTCCTTGGACAGGTCCTTAAGGCAGATTACAACTGTTGTTCATCAGCTGGTTCTGGGGTTTGACAGCATCCTTGTTATCGGAACTGTAGCAGGCAGTGGTGTGGCTTCCTTCATGCTTATTTATTGACAGTGCTTTTTTCAAAAAAGAAATGTTTAGGGTACTCTCATTTTGACTCAAGAAAATACCATTTTATAGTTAAAATCAGGAAAAACAAATACAGTAAATAGACAAAAGTACAAAGATTCACAAAATGTTTAGGGGTATGTGTACCCCTGCGCACTCCCAGAAAAAAGCACTGTTTATTGATACCCCAATCCAGGAAAGAACCCATGGAGAATGCATTGACATTTACTAGCTAGACAATTGTGTGGGTGGAGCTATTAGAAGTTTGGCAGGATACCTTTATTTTAGAAGGAATTTTTAGATGTTATTTGAGCAGTAGGTTTTCTGCAATGTCAGGAACATGAGTAGCTTAGTGATGGTGTCGGGGACAAGCAGGCCTGTAACAAGTGTGTGGTGGAGGCAGGAGGCCAGGGATTGACTCAGAAGAAGAGACTAGTGGTTTATGGGATTGGGCTGGAGCCAGGGCAGGGGGAGGAGGAAGAGTCTGAAAAGTCAAGAGATGGAGGAAGGCCCACAGGATGTGCCAAAGATGGAGGAAGAGACTGTTCAGGTGAGGACCGGGCCGGTTGAATCCCCCCCCCACCTGCTGTCTCCTAGAACCAGGAAGGTCTTGAAGAGAGGAGAGCAGCAACAACTTCCATGTAGGCAAAGCCTCAGGTTGCGTATGCACAGCCCATCAGATGAGGGTACATAAGTGGGGAGGTGTGGTTCCACTGTTGCTGCAACTGCTCCATAGGGTCCAGATCTGTGGCCAGCTGCTTAGAGGCCAGAAGCATGTGTGCATGTGTGTCCAGAGGACTGTGAGAGCTTCTCTAAGTGTTTCTCTTGCCAATAAAGAGTTAACTATAAGACGTGTGCCTTCCTTATTTGGGGCGGGGCCAGACACCTATATGTTTTGGCTCTTATGTTCTTACGTTCTGTTTAAACAGATGGAATAGAAATAAGATTGGCTAGCTTCCAGATCAGATGTGTGTGTGTATGTGTATAAAGGAAGCAGAACAGATTAATTTCAGGTGTGTTTTCATGAAATAAAATCGGAATAAGTCTATTTACTTATTAAAAGTTAAATAGTATAAACACATAAATCTAATTCAATAGAAGGCTATTAGCTTGCCAAATGTTGATATGCTGGGTGGCAGCTGAGAAAGGTGATCTGAATATTTTGCAGCAGCTGTGCATTTTAAGTGCACAGTATCGTGTGTGGGATGGTATTTTAGAAGCTCATTCCCAGCCCATAAGCAAATGAATCAATAGATACAGAGATGCATGTAGGGCCAAATGAAGTCATTGCAAGCAAGTTCATAAAACTTCATGAACTCAGTTTGAAAATGTGCTCCCTTTTAAATTTATCTTTTTTATGATGTGGTGAGGATCTAACTGCAGTTTTCGGAACTGGAAACAGACTAGCAATGGAAGCAAACCAATGCCCTACATAAGCTCAGAAGTGCAGTTTGTATCCAAGCAGGAAGTGTGCAATTGGTATTATGGACCAACTTCCAGTTAAGGTCAGGCAGGCTGTTGAACCTCTGGCACCTTCTGAATCCAGCAGACCTTTTAACTGAAGTCTGATTTTATAGTTTTAACTGATTTTTACCTTTTCTGTATTTCATGTCTTGAATACTGCTTAGATATGATTGTGGTTAAGCAGTATATATATTAAAAATAAGTAGTCCACCCCCTTGCCCCCATGTGGGGATGAGCCTGCCTAGGAAAGCCTGTGCAATTGCCCTGGAAGGTGGCAACTCCTCAAATACTGATGAACTGAATCAGTATTCCTGAAAGAGGTTTCTATTCCCCACCCTTTCTCCAAGTCCAAAAAGCCAGATTTCTCTTTCCTCTTACTCATTTTCTATCTTCCACAGCCTAGCAGGATTTACATGTTGGCAATCCAGAGGTCTTTCTTTGCTTTGAAAGATGGCGATACAACAAGTGACATGGGGGTTGGAGGCAGTGCTCAACCCGAGATTGGCCATCAAGCTACAGCGGCCATCACAAAAACAGGAGCTGACTCAAGCTTAGTACCATGTGTAGTCCACTGGTTTCAGCAGCTCATGGCCTCACAGGGTACGGCTAGCCAGTTTGTTTGCATAGTACCGTCTCTGATGCTGCCATTCAACATCTACTATTAAGGATGTTGCTGCTCAGCGGTAGTGGCTAAGTACCAAATCCGCACCATGTTTCACAGGCTACATTGCTTTTCTGAAAGAGTCTCGGAGTTTTCAATCTGGCAACCCCATCCTCTAGTCATCAACTGCCTGTACCAAATTCTTGTTAGGCATGTTCAGTTGTATCAGGCACATTAACCAGTACAGTGGTGCCTCGCAAGACGAAATTAATCCGTTCCGTGAGGCTCTTCGTATAGCGGTTTTTTCCTCTTGCGAAGCAAGCCCATTGACAGCGTAGCGGATTAGCGCTATTAGCGGTTTAGTGGCTTTTAGCGGATCAGCTGATAAGCGGCTTAGGGCTTAGGAAAAGGGGGGGGGGAAAACCCGCAGGAACTCGCAAGACATTTCGTCTTGCGAAGCAAGCCCATAGGGAAATTCGTTTTGCGAAGCGCCTCCAAAACGAAAAACCCTTTCGTCTAGCGGGTTTTCCGTCTTGCAAGGCATTCGTCTTGCGGGGCACCACTGTATAAGAGGCACTGATGAGTTCTCATTCGGAACACAAAAAGAACAGCGTTTGTTTTCATGAGTAGATGATGGGAGTAGAGAAACCTGTGAATTCTTAAAAAGTGGTTTCAAATACGAAAAACAGAGTGCTTCTAAAAAACCCCACGACAGTTCTTAAAAGCATATTAAAGTGTGAGATTTATTTTCAGTATGGTTTTTGAAGTTATGAAATATTAGCCATTACTAAATTAAATGGTGACTTCTTAAATAGATTTATATTTTTGCATTCCATATGTCTAGGGTAGTGCTAAGTATACATTACAATATCATTTGGACCCCTATGGCATCATCTTAACTATAGATTTAGTGAACTGAAGCAAATGATATTAAGAAGAATGATGAAACTGCCAACACATTAGCACTGCTTTGTATTCTTTCCATCTGCTTTTTGTCTGAAAAGTCCCAGCTTTTTATTTGCGTAATGGTTGTTTTATGCTATTTTCTTATGGAATGATGCTGTCTAGAACAGCTGGCCCTATCTCTATTAAACACCTGATTGTCTACACAAATCTTTTGTTCGTTTAAAAGAACGATAGCTTCTGTTGCTTTGAATCACCTCCATTGCATGTAATATTGTCTAGATGATTCTTCATTGCATAGGTCTCCAAAATACCATACAAAGCAAGGAGGTAAAGAACTGCTCTAGCCCGGGTGATATTCTCACTGATTGTTCTTTCCTCGAAATGCTCTTTCCGAAAGCCAGTCAAGATTTTATTCATATTTGGGGAATTTACATATATTTCTCATGCTTGTGGAATAGTGAAAAAACCTCAGCATGGAAGCTTTGAACCCCAGCAAAAAAATTATTTCAGTAGAGATCTTTTGACAGTTTTGTGTGCTTATTTATTTAATACTTTTCTATGCTGTCTTTCTTCCATTGTGAAACTCGTTATTGTTTAGTCATTTAGTCGTGTCCGACTCTTCGTGAAACTCAAGGTGGCATAAATTGGGTTTCCATGCAGTCTCCAATCTAGGCACTGGCTAGAGCCAAATCTCCCTAGCTTTAGCAAGATGGCTGTATCATGTATTTTTATTCCATGGTGGTGATATTCCATTGGTTATCCTTGATACGAGGTTAATAAAGAGTGGATTAGATAATCAGCAGATTCAGTTGAGTAGGTTCTGCTGTTGTTGAACTAGGAACTTGCAGCAAAAGTTCCAGCCATTTACCTTGAAGAACAAGAAGAAATTTATCTTTATGGCTTCCCCTTCCCCAGCTGGCTTCATTCCCAGCCCAACAAGTCTCATGCCTTCCCTTCCCTTTCCTTCCCAACTGCATTTTGTGGTGTTCCTCAGCTGCCTATATTAGTAAGCTAGGGTTGCCATGTTTCAAAAAGTAGAAACGAGAACACTCTGAAAGGTGCTGAGCTTCTTTTCTTTTTTTAAGAAACCCCCAAAATTGTTTGCTGAGCTTCTTTTAGGACAAACCCCAAAGTTGTTGACCATAAAAAGCCAAGTAATCTGATAGTTACATGGCCCATTTGCTTCCCAAGACTAACAACCCACATCACTCCTTGACTCTGTATGACACGGAACTCTACAATTCTATTATTCTAATATTTCCATCACAGCAGCAGCACTTGCAGTAAACATGACTGACTCTTTATACCTGGTCCATGGGAGCCATTTTGTGTGTTATGTGGAAATAGCATTAAGGGATTCCTGAATGATTCACACATTCTCTTCCTATGCTTCTGAGTATCGTGTGAAGAAAACAACAACAGCAACACATAAGCATGGTGGGATACATAATAATAATAATAATAATAATAATAATAATTTTTTTATTTATACCCCGCCCTCCCCAGCCAAGGCCGGGCTCAGAGCGGCTTACAAACAATAATAAAAACAAGAAGAATGATTACAACTTAAAAACAAAAATAAAATACAACATTAAAATAATGGAACATTAAAATATTAAAATGTAGCCTCATCGCAGGAGGAGAAGGAAAAGAAAAAAGAGAGAGAGGGAGGGAGGGAGGGAGGGAAGGAGGGAATCAAATTGGCTCCAAGCCAAAGGCCAGGGGGAACAACTCTGTCTTACAGGCCCTGCGGAAAGAAATCACATCCTGCAGGGCCCTGGTCTCATGAGGCAGAGCGTTCCACCAGGCCGGAGCCAGAGTTGAAAAGGCCCTGGCTCTGGTTGAAGCCAATCTAACTTCCTTAGGGCCCGGGACCACTAGGGTGTTGCTATTTATGGACCTTGAGGCTCTCCGTGGGGCATACCGGGAGAGGCGGTCCCGTAGGTACGAGGGTCCTAGGCCGTGAAGGGCTTTAAAGGTCAAAAGCAGCACCTTAAATCTGACCCTGTACTCAACCGGGAGCAGTGCAGCTTGAAAAGCACTGGGTGAATATGCTCCCATGGCAGAGACCCCGTGAGGAGCCTCGCTGCAGCATTCTGTACCCGCTGGAGTTTCTGGGACAGCTTCAAGGGCAGCCCCGCATAGAGCGAATTACAGTAGTCAAGCCTGGAGATGACCGTCGCATGGATCACTGTGGCCAAGTCGGGGCGGGAAAGGTAAGGGACCAACTGCTTGATGCGGCAAAGGTGGAAAAATGTCGCCTTGGCTGTTGCTGTAACCTGCGCCTCCATGGAAAGGGAGGCGTCAAGGATTACACCCAAACTCTTAACGGAAGGCAATGGCACTAATTGGGCCCCCACAAGAGAAGGGAGTTGGTCCCTCATCCTCATGCCATCCCGACCTAGCCATAGGACCTCTGTCTTTGAAGGATTTAGTTTCAATCGGCTCCCACGAAACCATCCAGCCACAGCTTCTAAGCATCTGGTCAGTGTGTTCGGGGTCGAGTTGGTGTGGCCATCCATCAGCAGATAGAGCTGAGTGTCATCAGCATATTGGTGACAGCCCAGCCCAAAGCTCCGGATAATCTGGGCAAGGGGGCGCATAAAGATGTTAAAAAGCATCGGGGAGAGAATTGCGCCCTGCGGCACTCCACACACCAAGGAGTGGCGCGACGACATTTCCCTCCCTAGTGCCACCCTCTGTCCCCGACCAGAGATAAAAGAGCACAACCAGTTACGGGCTATGCCCTGTATCCCCACGTCTGCAAGGCGGTGGTCCAGAAGATCATGATCGACCATGTCAAAGGCTGCTGACAAATCTAAAAGGATCAGCAGTCCTGACCCGCCTCGATCCAGTTGTCTACGGAGATCATCTGTTAGGGCAACCAGAGCCGTCTCCGTCCCAAAACCAGGACGGAAACCGGACTGAAATGGATCTAATGCCGATGTTTCCTCCAGAAACCTACCAAGTTGTTCAGCAACCGCTCTCTCAATTACCTTACCCAGGTATGGAAGATTTGAAACTGGGCGGTAATTGGATAGGTCTAAGGGATCTAATGAAGTTTTTTTTAAGAGTGGACACACCACTACTTCCTTCAGTTCCCCTGGGAATGTCCCCGTGTCAAGGGACAAATTGATAATTTCAACCAGGGGGGTCCGCACAACATCTGGACACTCCCAAATCAGCCAAGACGGGGACGGATCGAGGAGGCAGGTGGTGGGCCTACCAACTTGGAGGAATCTATCCACATCAGTAGGGAGTATCCGATCGAAATGGTCCAACACTGGACCTGAAGTCAGTCAAGGGGCCTCCAGTTCAGTCACTGTATCTAAATTGGTAGGGAGGTCACGGCGGAGCAACAGGACTTTCTCCGCAAAAAAACTCGCGAATGCCTCACAGCTGTGGGTCAAATTTGTGCTTAAATTTGGTTGTCCTCCTAAGGACGTTATTGACCTAATTATTCTAAAAAGTTGTGCCAGGCGAGAGCTAGCGGATGCAATGGAAGCTGCAAAGTAAGATTTCTTAGCAGCTTTCATAGCCATCTCATAGGCTTTCATAAGCGTCCTATAAGATGATCTTGAGGCTCCGTCACGAGTCCGTCGCCATACTCGCTCTAGCCGTCTGAGATCCCGCTTCATTTTCCGGAGCTCCTCAGTAAACCAAGGGGCCCGGTTTTGATGGGGTTGCAGAGGGCGCTTAGGCGCGATCTCATCAATGGCTGCCAAGAGTCGGTTATTCCAGTCCTCAACAAGGTCATCTAATGAGTCGCCAGGAGGAGCAGGGTTCCATCAGTTTTCGCGGACGAGCCCAAATAGGTTCGCCACCCGAGCCGGGGAGGAGCGGGAAGTCAATCTTGGCTTTCAGGGCGTAGTGATCAGACCATGGCACTTCCACAGCAGGGAGCATGATCACATCTATGCCAGCCCCAAAGAGCTATATCCTCACCATGAGAAGTCTGGAAAGAGATGCATCGATTTCTTATTCCGCCTCTGTTGCCACATTCTCTTAATGTGCAAAGCAGCTCAGAGAATTTTGTGAACACTTACTGACATCACAGCCTCTCAGGCAATGCCTCTGGATAATGATGGCCTCATGAATTATGTGTTGGCAGTCAGTCCTGCAGCCCAAATGCTGCCCTCCGGGCCACACCCTCTCCTGAGCCACCCACCTTACCAGCCCTGCTTTGCACTCTCCTTGAATTTTTGCCTGGCTGAAATGTATCCTTGAATTCTGATAAAATCCACATTTGTTGCTCCTCCCACTTTTGCCTTGGCCATTGTGGCCCTTCAGGCTGAAAAAGGTTCCTCACTACCCTGGTCTATGTAAGCTTTTGAGGAATTTCAGCATGATATGTAAATGTATTTGACTGACAGATGGAATTATCTGAATTAGGCAAAATTCAGCTAAAAGGAAATGTAACTGAAAGATTTAACATTAAGAAATATATAGCCGATATATTATTTTTAGCCTTTTCTTTCACAGTCAATAATGAAAAAAGCATTATCTGTTGACTCTATTGAGAGGAATCCAATTAAAATCTGACATTAAGGACGTTGGCAGTTAGCAGATAGATTGACTGCAGTAAACATATTTTTCATTTGTGATTCAGCTCACAATAATCTTAAATGTGATATTTTATTGCCTGCTAATATCTTAAGGGACTCTGCCAGTTTCTATTTAGCCCTTTGGAGCACAAATTTCCTAGTGCAAAAAAAGATGCTTGCAATATAATGAATGTGGAAAAGAGTGTCAAGGGATATTTCCAAGTGCTTAAACCCATTTGAGGTTTATTAATTTTCTGGATTTAGGTTAACATGGTTTCATGAATAGGCACCGGGCCTGGAGAGTGGGATTAGGAAGGTTTCCAGGGGCTCTGAACTTGTGTCAAGCAAAACTGTCATGCCAACAAGCTAAGTCAACTGAACAGGGGAAAGCCTTTAAAGTGCTCTACCAGTGCATAATGTTTGTAAATTTTATTCAATTAATTTACAGCTGCAGGGCTCATGAGGCTGAAATGGAAGTTTTGTGAAGTTTTGATAAGAAAGCAGCCAAAGCAAAGAGAAAGGAAAAACAGAGTTTGATTAGCTGCACATAGTTTTAAAAAGAGTTGGCAGAATGACAAATAAATGCTGGAAGGGCCCTCTGCTATTTTTATTTTTTTTGTATGTGTATGTATACATGTATACTTACCTCCCCCTTCTTTTGTTGACAAAAATAAAAGGTGTAAGATGTTGCCCCCCCCAATTTTTTATCTGTTTCTTCTGCTTTTGCTGTTGATTTTTATTGAGCAGTTTAATGATTTCTTAAATTCTGGGAAGAGAGGTGTGTGTGTGTGTCTCTCTCTGTGTGTGTGTGTGTGTGTGTGTGTGTGTGTGTGGAGAGAGAGAGAGAGAGAGAGAGAGAGAGAGAAGACTGGTTGAAGTATGGCTGCCACAGGTGTATTCATTACCTGTTAGGTACTTCAAATGAATGCTAGGTAGAGCTAGCAGTCCTTAGGCTTGAGTCATCCTCTTGACTCTGTATGTATCTGGGCTGCACTCCATTTCCACCTGTTAATGTACAATGGGTTGAGTAGTCAGAGAGTGTGTTTTGAAGTCACAGCAGAGTGAACAATCCAGAACTATAACCTACTCCACAAGGGGGTAAGGAGCAATCAGTAACCTACATTGTCTTACAGGTACTGAATTCTTTTATATGGAATAATTAATCTAGGCATAATAAATTTACAAGGGTCCATTTGGATTTTAGTCCATCATTATAACCTATTTTACAAGGTGTACATGGATATCAAGCCCTAATCCATAGCAATGCTAATGAAAGTTTGGACCTTTCTCTAAAGATGAAGTTCTTAACATTTCCAGACTTCATTTTTAAAGATAGTTTTGCATAGTTTTGCTCTGGATACAAATATTGTCATGTTTAAGGCAATATTTAACAAAGACGAGGATCAGCAAAGCGTATTAGCCAACGACCTTCCATTTTTTGCAGCAGCATTTAATAATCTAAGACTGTTAGAATAACTTTGATTACATTGGGGAGCCTCCTAGATGGGTTGTGAGAGAATCATTCCTGCAGTAAAATAAATCGGTGAAAAGACTCTTATTTGCCTATGTTCAACTGCTGGAGTTCTTCTTTTCTAGAGAATTTGTGGGGGCTATTAGATTAACGCATCAAGGGCATTTGGTTATTGGTGTCATAATAATACCCAGACTTCACACTGATTTTGTGTCTCTGAGCTTCTGGAAAAGAAAAGAGTGGGGATTTTTAATTGTGTCTATAGATCTTCAGAGTGTGTTTAATCTACAGGTTAGAGCAGAACTAGCCATTAGATAACTATTAACTCAAAGTCCAGGGCAGTTTCAGATGGATTCAATATTGCAATTTCAACAATGTTTTAAGTACATAACCATAACAGCATCTTACAAAGAAAAGAAAAAAATTCCGCTGGGCATGGTGAAACATTTTATTTATCTAAACCATTTAGATCCCATTCTTTACCAAAAAGGCTTCCAGAGTAGGTTACAGAAGTCAGCAGTATGGCAGTCTCTCTCTGTAAACCCCTCAGGCTTACAATCTAAAAGACCTGAGTTAAAATGGGTGGGGAGGAAAAAAAAGTTGTTTTTTTTTACAGTTCTTAGGACACATTTATAAAGTTCTGACTACACAGATTCTTGGAGATAGGGATGAAAGTCTGCTGCATCCCAGTTCACAGAGGGATGGACAAAGTTTGTCGCCTTCTGCCTCTAGGTGAAAAATTATTAAGAATCCATCTGGAAACTCACACTTTAAAAATACTTACGAGAGGGGTGGAAACCGCATGTAACCCTTGAAATGCTTTGTAATGAAATCTACAGGACTGGATTCCTAGAACCATTGCTCCGATTTGAATTCACCTGGAATCAGCTGCGCTAGCTTTGGAATCTGAGTAGGGTGAATTCTCCATCTGTACTTGGAGAGCAACATCATTGGAAGCATTTTCCTCTCACATCAGGTCTAGGAGCACAGCAGATGGCTATGTCCTGGCCAAGAGGGCAAGGCCCCTTCTGCCACACAGTTCTTCCCTCAGATTGCTCATGCAAAGCCAAGAGGGAGGTATAAAAATTCCTGTCAAGCATTGATAAAAAAAAGTTTCTTCAGATGCTCAGGGGAAAAAAGCTAGAATCTTCTACCATTCCAAGCCCAGAGCTGATATTAAATATTAATTTTTATTTTGTGTGTGTTTCTGTTTAATGAAATATTTGTACTGCTCTACTCTCTACTATATGTGCGTCCAGTGTAAATTGTAGTATCAGATACAGACTATCAACTACTGATATAGAATGTCAGCTGTTGATAAAGGTTCTTGCAAGTTTTTGTCCCTCAAATACAAAGCTTTGTCCCTCAAAGCTTTATTTGTCCCTCAAATATTCAAGAGTGTGAAGAGATTTTGGAACTCCCACAGCCCTACGTTCCATCCTACCTGCAGCTTGACTTGCTTAATGCTGGAATTCTGGCCTGTATTATAAGATTTTTGCCTTCATGTCCTATTTGTGGGATTTCTAGAAGCTTATAGTCCATTATTGTGGGGAAAATGCAGATCTAGATGGACTTTTGGTCTGATCCAGCAGGACTTTTCTTATAACTGTAGCAGATTGACATAAGACCATACTTGAGACTTGCATGGTCTGTTTTTCTCCCCATGCATATTTTAAAGATGCAGCTAGGGAATATACTCTTGGTGTGAGCTGTTAATCTTCAGTTAAGTACGGGTGAGTAATTCTATTTTCACACTTAGGTCTAGTTTACATAAGACTTGTATGGACATTTAGCCATGGTTTCTTTAATTAACTCATTTACAAATTAATTGCTGTTGTCACAAACACTGCTTCCAATATTTCACAGAAAGAAGAATTATAGGATCCTCACTGTAATGGCCTGGCACAACCTTTGGTGTTTTCTCGGGCACTATGCCTGGCTTGACCATCTGGGTGGGTTAGAGCATTGTTTAGACTGCCCTACTATGTGTATTCTGGTGGTACATGTGGAGTACATAACATCCTGATGAAAATAACATTTTTGGCTTACAGCATAACGCAGTTTTGTAAAGTACCATTTGTCATAAGCAATGAAATTTTTGAATAGCATAAAATGACATATTTATAAACCATGTGCAACAGCCTTTTGATTACATGCTATGCTTGCTATTTAGTGGTATGCTGAGAGTTATCAAGGCTGCAATTTACTGAGCACAGTGGCACATATTACTGAGTAAACTTCCCCAATATTCACTATAACTAGATTCAGAGTTCCATATTTTAGTTAGGTTCTTCTCTCCAAAGACTATAATGGATCTCCACCTTAATCTGTGTTTCCAACATCTTTTGAAGGGCTGCCTGTGTCCATACCAGTATTGTTAAAATCTTTGTTGAAGATGATGAGTGTCCTTGACATCTGGTGGCTTATCAGTGGGCCTTCGAGTTGTGATATGTGAGGTTTACCTGGTGCTTACTTCTTTTGGCATGAGGCAAATATTCCCCCCCCCCCAAATTTTTTTTGAGAGATAATTTTAATTCTCTTGACTGTTTGATTATAATTTTGGGGCTTTTACATTTTTGTATTTTCAGTTCAACTGTGTTATTTTTTTTTTGTAAACTACCATGGGATTGTAAGTATGAAAGCTTTTACAGTGGTACCTCGCAAGACGAATGCCTCGCAAGATGAAAAACGTGCAAGACGAAAGAGTTTTCCGTTTTTTGAGTCGTTCCGCAAGACAAATTTCCCTATGGGCTTGCTTCGCAAGACGAAACATCTTGCGAGTTCTTGCGAGTTTGTTTCCTTTTTCTTAAAGCCGCTAAGCCGTTAAAAGCCGCTAAGCCGCTAATAGCCGTGCTTCGCAAGACGAAAAAACCGCAAGACGAAGAGACTCGCGGAACGGATTAATTTCATCTTGCGAGGCACCACTGTAATATATTTATCTATCAAATTCCTATTAAATTTATATGGCTTGTATCCAGTGGTGGCTTTGTGCCAGCAGAAGCACTCCCACACATGCAAGGAAAGACATAACTGTCACCAAACCACCAACTGCAACCCTCTGTGCCATATTCATACTCTTCCAAAAAGGTCCTTCAGTCTTTAGGAGAAGCTTTTGGGAACCACTTCTGCCAGTGCAAAGTTACTGTTGTATGTCTGCATGTACACACACATGGGATGTACAAAGGCATTATTTTCCATCCCACTCCATATTGCTTGCATGCATATTTTCATTCCATTGCCATTCGTATTCTACCAAAAATGGTGTTATTCGTCTCACTGTCTACTGTGGCAAAATCATATAGCTTACATTCCTTACGTAATTAATTATGTAAGCTATATTGTCATTATGCTATTCCATCCATTTCTTTTCAGTGCAACACAGTGCAGATTAGAGAGAGAAAACAATAGTCAATTATGTAACATTTGCAGACTGTAAACAACAAGAATAGAAAATACCAATCATATTCACTAGACTGATTTCCCTTCTGGACATGGGATAAATAAGCAAACATAGGCAGTTTCCCTCTTTGTTGTAATTCTACGACATTCCTAATACACACTCACATCTCCCCCCTACAGATTCTTGTGTTTGTTTAGTACAGTTTATGGCTTATGATTCACTCCCAATATGATAAGCCTCTTATATAAGACAGCAGTAACATCTTGATACTTTAATCTCCAAACCAATTACACTTGATTTTACAAAATATTTCAGTCAGCCATTTTCTGCTGTCAGAGAAATAAATTATGCTTCTTTTTGACCTTCATAAATGATGACTGGCAAAAGATAGCAACCTCAGCAAACATTTATATGCTTGTAATGATGCTTGCAGTGTTATTACAGGCATGGAAGTAAGTTAGATAAACATCAGTATTAGATGCTGTGTTGTTTAGACCAAGTGCCTAGACATCAGTTGCCAGTTGTTCACTCACTGAACCACCATGGCAGAAGGTCAGAGGTGGGTAACTGCTAGCTAGTAAGCTGAAACTCTAGCCAGTGAGTTAGTTGCTGGGTTCCTGCCCCCCAGATATAAAACTCAAGGCCTGCTGTTATTCTTCATTCTGAACAATACTGTTCAACTCTCTTGCCTACTTGTATTATCTGTCTCTCTGCTCATACCCTTCATTGCTCTACGCAGCCAAAGTGAACCCCCAAAGAACCTTGCTGTTTTTGGAATGCAGGTCTTTCACATTGCTATTCAAACATTCAATGCTCAGGGGCAGTCTTTGCCAAACTGATGCCCTCCAGATGTTTTGGACTACAGTTTTCGGATGACAAAATGCATGCTGGCTGGGACTGATGGGAGTTGTAGTCCAAAACATCAGTGGGGGGAGCCCACGTTGATGAAGGTTTGGGTACCCAGCTGTTGTTGGACTACAACTCCCATCATCCCTACCTACCAGGACCAGTGGTAAGGGATGATGGGAGTTGTAGTCCAACAACAGCTGGAGACACAAGTTTGAGAAACACATGTCTGGGTTGTTGTGCTGGTTTACACTAGCCAAGCTTTCATTGTTGCTGCCTGATTTCCTTCCCAGGTCAATAGGCTAGAAGGGCAAAAGGAAGCAGTCTTTGCATTGAGATGTTGGTGCTGGGAGAATGCATACACCTCGACATGTTTCAACCCATTTGTCTTGTTTGTGTGATCTATTTTCTGTACCC
The DNA here is from genome assembly GCF_964252035.2 of Podarcis erhardii. Lineage (NCBI taxonomy): Eukaryota > Metazoa > Chordata > Lepidosauria > Squamata > Lacertidae > Podarcis > Podarcis erhardii. The sequence continues at coordinate 81,230,760 of NC_138507.1, read as the reverse complement.
AGTCTTAATCTTAATCTTCTAGGTCAAATGTAGTCTCCTAAAAGAAAGTTTTACTAAACCTGAAAAGTGTTGTACGATACCAAAGGCCTACCAAGCCCAACATTCTGTTTCCCACAGTCTCAACCAAGCATGGCTGAGTGGACTGTAGAGCACATAATGTTGCAAAGTAGACTTCCTTAGTAGGTACAATTTCAAAGCAATATTTGTTGTTCAAATTTCTAATTATTGTTCCCCTGCCAGAACACTATGACAGCAGCTTTCCATAAATTAGCCAGCCAAAAACCCAAGACATCTGCAGGCAATTTGGGATAGTAAGCGGCTGAGGGGGGGGGGGGAATCAGGGCACTCTATTCCGTTTTATTACCACTTATGTGCTTCTCATGCAGACACATTCCTTTCTACTTTCCATACTTTTAGCTAGTCAGTGGATAATTCCCCAATCCCAAAATTCTTCTGAAATACAAAAGCATATGATAAATTTCAAGGTTCTCAACAGGTTTGTTTGGGATGCAAAATATCCCATTGTGTTCACTCGCTTATCTGCTGGATTTGCCTGCCATGCACCTATTACAATATGGGTTTTTTTGTACTATCCTGTGGGGGTCTAATGATGTGCATCATCACACTGTTGCGTTTGGCTAAATGGGTTGACCTTGAAAGACATGCTAAAGGACATGCATAGTACATGGTGGTCACAGTACATGAGAGATAAATTAAAATGGCAAAAAGCAATTAAGTAGACTTCATAAAGCTATAATTTGCCATTCTGTAGTTCTTTGGTTTGTCAGTTCCAAACATTTTTATTGAGGACAAATAAAAATAAGTAGTTCTAAACTGCTGGGAGTATCTGAAAATTGTTAAAGCCTTTTGTTGTAATCTGGTTACTGTGATTGATGCAGATAAGAGATTGTTATTGGGGGGAGGAGAGTTCAAACTGAGGAAATAGGAATTTGTTTTATTGTGTATGAGTGTCACGATTTTATCTGCAGACCTAAGGGACAAGCAAAGATTTTGCTATTTGTTTCAGTAATTGCATCCTTGTATTATGTTTTTGGTGTGATAATTGCTAATTCCATTTTTAAATAGAATGCTTTGCACTTTATGCTTCCAGAATACAAATCAACAGATCAACAGTAAGAAGCATATAGATGAATGTTGCAGAGGAATTTTGTTGTCCGCTTATTAACTATAGGGAGTTATTTCACCTGTGGCCTATCCAAGCAGCAACAACCTCGGTAAAAATATTGACTGAATTCGGCTTATTAAGAGAGGTTCCTCTTACTTTCTAGAATAAAACTGTAGGGCTATGTTCTCTTACTCAGGTAAATCCCAATGTAATTCAGTTGTAATTCATATGTTAAAAATGCCCGACTTTCCAGCAAAAACAGGAATCCAGCAATGGAGGGGAAGTGTGTATGTAAACGAGTATTTTTCTATTTACTGCTAACATCCACTTTAGCAAACCATTGCCTCTTTGCTGCCACCATAGAACTAAAAAAATTCATATTTTGCTATAGCGGTTAACTTTTCAGTAGCTATGAATAAATGTGGGAGAAAACAGACCAAAGTACTAGATTGATGTGACCACCCGCAATCCCTGCCGAGATGTGCATAGGATTCCAGGGGTTTTGGCCTTCAGCCAGGTTCTGTGGTCCTTTGGAGAATTGAAGAGTCGGCGGAGACTGTGGTAGCTTTAGGAATCATGATTTATTCACATATTTACACCTGAGTTTGGATGGAGGGAGTCCAGATTTTATAGCATGGTCATCTCAAGAATGGCTTGTTCCCCACAGCAGTGCAGCGCTGGAGTCAAAGGCATCTCTTCCAGCCTGCCTCCATCCAGCCTGCCCAAGATGGGTCTCTGTCTTTGTTCTTTCCCTCCTCCTTCTTCCCAGCATGCCTTGCTAAAGACACTCTTTCCCTGTCACCTCATTACCAGCTACCCTGGCAAACTTACAAATCCCCAGTCTCTGTTGACACCTCTCAGGGTTGGGGGAAGGTCAGTTTTCTTGCACTGCCAATGGACCTTAATGGCCCTGTATTGTTTCTTAATGACCCTAGCTTGACCAGGTCGTTTTGCATAGGCTAGCTCAGGATTTCCTCTGCAGCTTGTATTTCCCCCTTCATATTACAAATGATCAAAATTCTACCATTTATTAATGTATTGGGTTTAGTGGGGGGTCCCCCCGTCAACATATAGCACCATTAATAGACTATAATGTTTGTTTAAAGAATTACTTATAAGGTTTGTGGTTTCACTTACTTGTTTTTACTTTATTGTGTAAGGAATAGGGTTATGATCCTTTTATGAGGTTGTGGTTCCATCTCCTAATCAAGCCCTTGCTGATTACCCAGTTGGCAGACAGCTCCCTTTTTTGCAGTTTTCACCTTGGTCCTTCACTTCCTTCACTTCTCAGGCTTCATTCATATTTGCAGCTGTGGTCTTCAACCTGGTCCAGCAGCTGAACTGGTAACCAGTGCAGTTACAGATGCTGACTGCCTCACTCCTAAAAGGACTCTGGCAGCTGTGCTCTAGACTAGGTGATGTTTCTGAACCACCTTTAAAGGCACCCCCGCACACAGCACTTTTCAGTAGTCTAGTTTGGAAGTGATCACAGAGCACAAATCCAGATAAGGGCACAGTTGGGGTACTATCCAAAGCTATAAAAAGCACTCAGATCTTCGCCAGGATCACTCCCAAACTACAAACTTGATCTTTCAGGGGGATTGCGACACCATCCAACACCAGCTGTAAACCACCTTCCAAAGCTGAGGATTTCTAGTGGTTGTACCCTTTTCTGATAATCTTGAAATTACGCCTTTTCGCATAAAGGACCTACACTTTTTCTCCCTCCTCTTTTGCTGTACTATGGGTCCAAATAAAATTATGCAGGGAGACCAATAATCTAACATGCCATCAGGTCTCCTGAATTCACAGTTACATAAAAACGCAGGATATTCTAGCTTTACTGGTAAGATGTCTTCCACTATAGTATGAAGTAGGTTTCTTTTCTCCCTCCCCCTTCCAAATACAGTCATTGTTTAACTCGCCTACATATTTAAAAAATAATTACACACACAAAAATGGAATGGTGTACAATCCACTTTCTGTACTGCAGATTGCAGCCTCTGTGTTATTCCAATTATATGTATACATATGAGTTCTGGTTTTTTTATCAGTCCCATCTCTAGGATGTGAAGAATTGATTTCCAGGAGATTTGAAAACACAACCTGGGTAATTCATTTTTACTTTCAATTTTCTTCCAAAACAATTCTGACAGCCCATTCCACTATGAAGTTAAGCCAAAGTTGATGGATTTAAGTTAATTTAGTGCCTTGAAGAAAAATGTGGCAGCAACAGTTCCTATGCCAGACCCAGTGAAGTAAATGTCACCTGTGCTTGTGAAGTTTTCACTTGATCATGTTATTTGGCTTCATTAGCGGCATTCAAACATCACAATAAACCATTGTGATGGAATAAACCATGGTTTATTGTGATAGGATGAGCTGCAGTGAGCCTTAAGTTTGCACACTCCCCCCTTTCCTCTTTAGTGGACCACAAAGAAAGTTTAAAAGCTTTTTCTTCTATTGTTGATGTACAATATTTTTTCTAAACCTGACAAACTGGTTAATACTAATGGCGGTTTGGTTGAAGCAAACTATAATTTCAAACCATAGTTTATGGAACGGGTTTGTTTCAACAAAACATGGTTAATATTGGCCATAGTTTATGGTTTGTATGACCGGCCAAACTGCAGGTAATCTAAAACAGAAGCACAAAAATTCCCCATCTGGTCGCAGCTGCACCTGAGAAGGGGAGGGTGAGGGAAGAACACAAGATCTCAAGGATTGTGGCTATGATGTCTGAATATAGCCATTGAAACTGATTTGGATGCAGGTGTTTACTTTTGGAACTGAGTTACTGGGGGGAGGTGGTCCCTTGATCTTTTGCTTATCCAGAAACAATGTAATATATGGCACTGGATATTTGCCCACAGTTAGAAATATGCTGTGTATTAATTTTAATTCATGGTTGAGATCTAGCCTCTGCAAAACTGAAAATCAGCCATAAGGTAACTTGGTTGTTCTGTCACAATTAAGAACAGCAAGGAGTAATCTAGGCAGCTTTACTCACTGTTCATCCTGGATAAGCTTTCAAACATAAAAAAACCAAGAAAGTGTAAAACCAGGCCCCAAGGAGCAATTTTTCTTTTCTTCCTCTCTGCAGCCTTTTCTTACAGCCTATCAGCATGAATTTAGTAAGGGAGGGGGGCTGCAAGCACTATATTCTTTCCTTTAGATGCCTTCAAAGTATTCATCAGAGCAGTGTGCAGGAAATTCATCTACTACCACCTCCTCCTTCCAGTTCTGGATAATTTCATAAACACCCAGTGTTTATCAAATTTATTTCTATTAAAAAAGGACAATTTTGAGGCTCTTTCAAGGCTTTCTATGCAATGTGGTAATTGTCTTAAATATTACATTCAAGTGAAAAATCTTATAATTCTGTAATGAGTGCCATGGTTTTTATTACAGCCCTTTAAAAAATATTCATTTCTTATTAATGTAATTTGTGAGTCGCCTAACACACCAGCTTTTAGACAACTTACCATCAGGTTTAAAAGCACACAAAATTGTTAGGAATGGGCATCAAAATTTAATGTTTTTTAAAATGTAAAATGATACCAGCCTCCACACAAAACAAAACAACACAAAAACCAGTGTTGGGGCGACCCTAATACAAAAGCTTGACGCAGCTGGATTATGCTGCATCAAATACTTCGAAGAAGAGGAAAGTGCTCTAATCTAGGAGGGTGGGGGGAGGTTCTCCTGATATTAAGCCAGTGTTTCCTGCTACTTCCAAATTGGCAGATTTTGACTTAATGTTAGAAGTAATGATGGAAATAAACCAGAATCACATCCCACTATCTTCCCCATTTATTTACTGACATTAACCCCCCAATTTGGAAGTAACAGGGAACACTGGTTTACTGCAATGTAACAGGCTGAGGAGAGTGCTCAGCCATGACACTTGTTCACAGTAGTCTGAACTGGACCATTTTATCATACATAAGGCCATATTATTTTGCAAAACTCTGCTTTCTGATTATTTTTCAAGATATGTTTGTTTGCATTCTGGTGGAGTCATGGTTATTTTGAATGATTTTACTTGAAAGACAGCATTGGGTGTCTAACTTCCATACTTTATTTTTCATTCTTATTGCTTCTGTAAGTTTGGGTCCAAGTAGGGGAGTTTACGAAACATACATAGCCTGATAATTTCATGAACAGAGCATATGCCAGGGCTAAGGGAATATATTTCTGTGTGCTTAGCTTATGAGAGACCTTAGCAAATATAAATGAATGATTTCAGCCCTGTCATTTCACTGCCTGTCTGCCTCACAAATCATGTGGCTGTCTCTTTCCAAAGGAAATTACATCCTGGCACAATAAATGGAACTAAAAGATTTCAACAGGTTGAATATGTTGATCTAAAGTGTATATGATTTTTCTGTGATTTGGGTGACTCAAGTACAAGAGATTGCAATATGTATAAGAATGTGTTTTTGAAAATGGCCAGAGTCTGTTGCCTTGAAAAGAAAATCCGCACCATTCCCAATTTTCTCATTATTTTATTTTATTTTATTTTATTTTATTTTATTTTATTTTATTATTTTATTTTATTTTATTTTATTTTATTTTATTTTATTTTATTTTATTTTATTTTATTTTATTTTATTTTATTTTATTTTATTTTGATGTTTCTGGCAGCAATTGTCTGAGCTACTGTGACGTCATAAAGTCTTAACTCCTCAGTCAGTGTCAACATAATGTTTGCAGCCCAGTTACCTTTCTGTGAGTGAAGGGAAAGTAGTCAGTTTGACTGGGATTAAAACTTCACACAGGAAGAAGTATATGGAGCAGATTAAATATTGAATGTGTGAGAGAGAAAAGGCCCTGGAAACAAGGGAGATAAAAGATAGCAGATGCAGCTACAGAAAAAGAAAATAGGCTGGTATTCATGTCCGGGCGAGAGTCTAGGTAGTGCCCTTAAGTGCAGGGTGTGTGCCCCCCCTAAATTCCCAGCACAGAGTCTGCACCAAATTGGGATGGAGGGGGAGCTTTAACCTTTAACCCTTGTTTGGTTTAGAACACCCCCCTATACCTGCAGTTTTTCATTGAAAGGAAAACTCCCATCCAATGGTAAAGCAGAGTTCCTGAATATGGGGTGGTTTGTAAGCACATATTCAGCTGAATGCACTTACAAGCCCACTTCAGACCATTTTGGCTAATGTGGAGTATTGTGCAGGTATGGGCATTGGGGAGCCTTGCATGAACACTGGGAAATTTTGAACACATGAATAGGATGTTCCATTCTGTGCAAGGACAACATTTGACCCCCTCCCTGCGGCCCTTTCAGCGCTGGCTTAAATCAAGCTTTGGGAAGGAGGCATGAGGCTCTGGCAGGGTCCTAGAGCCCTCCTACCTCCTTCCCAAACATGGCTTTGCCTGGCTTTGGGAATGAGGTGGGAGGACTCGAGGACCCTGTCGGAGCCTCACACCTCCTTCCTGAAGCTGGGCAAGCACTTACAGGGTTTTGAGAAGGCGCCCTCCTTGGATGCACACCCAGTGTGGCCACACAACTCATGCTGCCCTAAATCTGCCTCTGGATAAGGTGCTGTGGCACATTTTTGTGCCAGTTGAATGTTAATTCCACTTACACACACACACACACACACACACACTATGGTAAAGGACCCCTAGATGGTTAAGTCCAGTCAAAGGTGACTATGGGGTTGCAGCGCTCATCTCACTTCAGGCCAAGGGAGCCTGCGTTTGTCCACAGACAGCTTTCCGGGTCATGTGGCCAGCATGACTAAACCGCTTCTAGTGCAATGGAACACCAGGACGGAAGCCACTGCGGTCCCTATTTATCTATTTGCACTGGTATGCTTTTGGACTGCTAGGTTGGCAGAAGCTGGGACAGAGCAACGAGAGCTCACACTTTCACACAGATTCGAACCGCCGACCTTCCGATCAGCAAGCCCAAGAGGCTCAGTGGTTTAGACCACCCTGCCACACACACACACACACACACACACACACACAGCACTCTTGACTTGTTCATCAAATACATGACCACTGTTATAATTGTTGATGTTGTAATTGGAATTCACTTAAACTGTAATTAATATAAATTATATGATTTCTTATTAAAAACCACAGTGACTCTCTACACACAAAGCTATTAAAATATTTCATAGCAGTTTTTAAAAGTGTACATTGTCAACAAAGTAATTTTACCAGTTTTTTTCTTTGTGTTATTATTCTACCATCCAGTTCTAATGGATTTCCACTTATGAAATAATAACTATCTTTCTAGTTTATTGTGGAACAGGTAAACAAGTTACAGAAATAATGGTGGGAAGAGAGACTAGTAACAGCTTTGACGTTTCTAATGACCATTTAAATGAATGCTTCAGCAACAACTCTGATGCAGATCAATAATTGTCCCATTGTTAAATGGATTGTTATATTGATTTATCTTGTGGTTAACAGTAAAACACCAATTAACTTGCTGTTATTGTGGAACAATAATAAAAATAAATCCAAGGGACCAACCACTTTTTGGTTAGTATTAAATCTCCTGATTTACATGCAGAATCAACTTCCAGCTTCTTATTCCTATGACTTGGGAGACTCAGAAGCAGCTGAGAATGGATTTTTGACCCAAAGCTATATGACTTAACTAAAATGTAATTACACCTTAGGTAATTTTTATCAGGTTTCCATTTGTCTTACAAGTAAGCCTTTGACCTACCAGCCAAAATGCAGTTCACTGGCCTAATGTGTTGCCATATGGCACGTCAGGTGCTTAAGGGTGCCCCTGTTTTTGCAGTTCTGCGGAAGTGTCAAAACTAGAAGCCTTACTGAAATTCTGGTGTGTCTCCAGCCATAGCTGTTGGACTCGTTTTGCCCTGATGCAGAGCATGTTGTGTAAGTCTAGGGTTAAAGTATTATTTCACGAGGTGACCTCACTGGTGGTGTGAGACCAGTGGTGGAGAGCACCTTAATAGTGCTGTTGAAGTGTTGCAAAGTATTGTGGTGCTGTCTGTTGTTCTTTATAGTGGTTTCCTCCCTTTATTTCTAGCATAGTCTCAAAGGGCACAAGATCATTTAAGAAGCAATCCCAATATCCAATCTTTCAGTAGGCTAGTATTCAATTGGTTAAAATCTTGCTTTAACAATATTATTAAATTGATAAGCACGCATAATCTCTCTGCACAATAGAGGCATCTTGGTTAGAAGTAAAACTCCTTTTCCAAGCATCGTTTAAAGAATGCATTATGTAGAATTGGTATTGGAGATTTCTTGTTCCTATTTAATAACGAGGGAGCATTTGCAACAATTGGGTGTTTCTGTTCACCTTTCAGTTGCTGTTGCGTATATGTACAAAATGGTAGAATCCGTATTGCGTGGACAGGCGGAGTCCCCAGATCCCGCGCGGTCCCCGTCATGTGGAATAACGACTCAAGACAACGTGCTATGGGATTAAATTGGCCACAACTTTATTAAATTTCAAATGTGGGTAGACCTTGGCTCAGGCATTGGGCGTTCTCCCTCCCCAGTCCCCAGCCGGGGACCTAGGGAGCATCAGGGTTATCCAGTGTGTGTGGGGGGGATGGGCCGGCTCTGGAGAACATATGTTCAAGCAGAGATAGCCGCCCCCGTTACGCCGCCGCAGGGGAGAGCAATGACGACCTTTCGGCGTGCGGCCAAAGCCTCCCTTCAAAAACCCCTTTAACGGGGAACCCTGGTATCGCCGCCGCAAAGAGGAAGATGGACTAAAGGATTCCGCCCAAGGCTTGATACCGCAACCCGAGACCGCAAAGATTGCGGTCTCGCCGCCAAGACTACCTACATCTGAAAATCCCCTTTGCCATCCTCCAACCAGTCAATCAGGCCATGCCTGATGTCGCTCAGCCAACGCTCGTTACCACGGTCCGATAGGTGCATGCCATCGGGCCGAAATAGCTCCTTCATGTAGACTTTAATGTTGGGGTGTTTCGCGATCCGACCTCCCATGCGAGTGATTGCAGAGCGCACTGCCCTATTGATTTTTTCAACGGTGTAATTAAGTCTAGTGGGTTTGATGTTGCCGCGCCAATGCAAGCGTGGCAGAAGTTCGGACCAGAAAATCATGATGTTGGGGTGAGCGGCATGTATGCTTTCCAGGTCCGCGATCGCTGTTTTGATCAGAATTATGCTTTTTTGCACGGCCAAGTCATTTTCGCCAAGGTGGAGCACAACCGCGTTTGGCGGGTGGCGGAACGCAAGTTCGTGACGCAACCGAGGGAGCAGGGCATCCCATCGCATTCCACGTTGACCGAACCAGGAAATGGAGATCTTTGGCCGCAGACCCAGATGTTCTCCGTCTGGACCAGTGGTGGCATGGACGGCCGCCCAATGCACTATGCTGTGGCCGAGGATCCATACATGTTTGGGGGTTGAGCCTGAAAGAAAGGATTATATGTTGTTTGTCAGAGCCTGCTGGTTGTATCTAATGTAGCCTTTGAAGGCAGCTGAACGCTACCGCCCCATTGTCTTTATGTGTTCTGCCGGGAGGAATGTGGGGGCGGCAGGAAGGCCCCTGCCGCCCAGGGGAGGCTCCAAAGCCGCTGTAGGCCCAACTAGGCCGCACAATTCGGCAGAGCCTTTGTGAGGCCCAGCTAGGCCTCCCGGAGCCGGCAATCGCGGGTGTGGCAGGAAGGACCCCACCACACAGGGGGAGGCTCCAGGGCCGCCGTAGGCCCGATTAGGCCGCAGAACGCGGCAAGGCCTCTTCGAGGCCCAGCCAGGCCCCCTCGAGGCCCAGCCAGGCCTCCAGAGCCGGGGGAGGCCGCGCGGCGCAGCCCGCAGCCCCCCCGGCGATCGCGGGGGTGGCGGGAAGGCCCCCGCCGCCCAGGAGAGGCTCCAGGGCCACCGGAGGCCCAACTAGGCCGCGAAACACGGCAAGGCCTCGCCGAGGCCCAGCCAGGCCTCCCCGCAGCCCAGCCAGCCCCCCGGATCTGGGGGAGGCCGCGCGGCGGGGCCCCCGGCCCCCCCGGCGATCGCAGGGGCAGCGGGAAGCCTCCGCCGCCCAGGGGAGGCTCCAGGGCTGGGGGACGCGGAGGAGCCCCCCCGAGGCCCGGTAAGGCCTCATGAAACGCGGCGGGCCTCCCTGTGGCCTAAAAAGGCCGCTTGGAGGCCACCAAGGCCCTGGGGGGCGACTGGGGACCCCCCCACCCCCCGCACCCCAGGGCCGCCTGGGCCGCCAGGCCTGGCGGGGGAAGGGGAAGGGCTGCGTGTGGCGTTGCCTCCCCCCCCACGGCCCACACGCCCCTGCAGGCATGGGGGGCAGCTAGAGGGGCCCCCGTGTCACCACCCAACACCCCGGGGCATCAGGGCCCGCCTAGGGAAAAGGATCCCCTTTTGAAAAGGGTATCCTGAAGTCCATTACCCCCCCACTATCCCTTGGGATCCCTGTAGTGGGGGGGGGGGAGGCCAAAGGCCCCAGGCTTACCTTTAGGAGCGAGGAAGTCCAGCGATGTCCTTCCTGGAGAAGCTCTGGAGCCAAGTGAGGATTCCCAGGTAAGATCCTCCCTCTATTGTGTGGGCAGGTAATCCCTCCCTACCTGGCCTGGTCTCCTTGGCAACACTTCCCCCAGGTGGGATTGGACAACTGACTGAGGTAGGCGGAGACCTCCAGGTATCCCACCTGGGGGGAGGCAAAGCCAAGCCTATGCTGTTGGGGCCGCTCCAGATCTAGGGGCTGCACACGTCCACGCAAAGGGCGCCCCCCGTTTTAAGTGGGGAGCGGTCATTACAATACTGTTGTTGCCAGAGCTTGTGTATTAGTCAAATGGAATAGAGTTTTTCATATAACTTATATGAAAATCAGTGGATAGCTTAGTGTCGTGCTGGTAGCATTGGCTGAATCTTTTCATTCAGGAGATTTTGACTTCTGGGAATCAGGGGTACACACACAATCGCACATTCATACGCAATATAGGAATGGTTTTCCACAGCACATGTGCATGAATATTGCAACTGTGTAGGTGTGACCAAACCTGTGGTCTGTCACACCTGAATGGCGTCCCCATAAAATGATGCAGGTCAGATAGAACAAACACATAGAATTTCAGTATGCCTACACTTCACAGTAGTGTGGAATTGCAGCATGGAAAACTAGCTTTTTTGTCTTTGTGTGTGTATATACATACATATACACATTCCTGAACTATATACTTAATTGGAGCACAATGCCCCATAACTTTGCAGCTGTTAATGTGGTTTGGTTCTGCTGCCTACCATTTTGTAATGTTTGGGCAAGCACATTATGGATTGTGTGAATTCTCTAAGATTACCTTCCACCTGGAAATGAAAATGGTCAAGGGAATTCTGGGAGATGGTGTACAGTGAGTTAAAGAAAATCTTTAAATTTCCTTTCCCGAAGAAACCGGAAGCATTTCTTCTAGGTGTACTTGGGCATGAGTTACCAAAGAAAGCCCACAGCTTATTTTTATATGCAACAACAGCAGCAAGGATATTATGTGCAAGATACTGGAAACTAAAAGAGACCCCAGGGAAAGAACACTGGCTATATAAACTAATTGAATATGCAGAGCTAGCCAGTATGACATCTAAAATAAGAAATCAAGATGATAAACAGACGAGGAGTGAGTGGGAGTACTTGGGGGAATATTTACAAAAATTTGACCTCAAATATAAATTCCAGGTAGGGGAAACAGTTGACAGTATTAAAGATACAAGAGTGTGGAAAACAAGGTGAAGGAATTAATGTATATGCAGCTAATCAATATGTAAAAAGAACTGTCATGGAATGCTGGGTGGGAAGTCAAACAGAACTACTGTATAAGAATGGAAAAAAGGTGTAATTGTAAAACTGGAAAACTTTTTTCTTTTTTCTAAAGACTACCTTCCCTTGTGGAGTAATGAGCATAATGGTACCTGGTTTGATAATGGAGAATAACATCTCAGTGTCTTTATTCCAGCATAATTTAAGTTAGGATCTTGAAATGCGCACTGTATAGAATAGAATAGCTCTGTTCTATCATTAAAAGCTGTTAGGTAAAGCAATGTAGATGTTAATAATTTTAGTCCCTGTCACCCTTGGTTCCTAGAAAAATGCTTCCGCTAAGGAACAGAACACAAGAATATCATTTCTCTTTATCCCGCTTCAGTTTATCTACTCAGTTTTCCTGTGGAAATCAAACTTTAGAAGGAATCTTGAATAGAAGTTATGCTGGATAAATAGAAGCCCCTCCTCCACTATGACCCATCAGTTTTTTTATGGTTCCCTGAAAGTATCCTCTTAGGACCAGTTCACTCAGTAATTTCTTCCCACAGAGCAGCCCTGAACCATCCTCAACCATGCAGCGGCGTAGCGTGGGTTATCAGCACCCGGGGCAAGGCAAGTAATTTGCGCCCCCCAACCCGGGGCAAGGCAAATAATTTGCGCCCCCTAACCCGGGGCAAGGCAAGTACAGTAATTTACTCTCCCAAGCAGCAGCAGCAGCGAGGCTTCTCTCCTTAATTGATTCCCCCTCCACACCGCGTCGTTTCCTGGCTGCTCCCCCCCCCTTCCCCTCTCTCTCCTCCTCGCTCTGCTTGCCTTGCCCTGCCCTGCCTGAGGGCACCCTGAGGAGACTCCGCTCTCCTTTTTGACCAGGCGAGGTGGGAAAAAGGGGGGAAAGTCTCTTCCCGCCCCCTCGCCAGACTCCCTGCTCCGCTCGGCTCACTACCCAGGCGGCCAGTGGAAAGAGAGACGCAATTACCTCTCCCTCCGCTTCGCCAAGCTGTCAAAGCCCGGCAGCAGCGGCAACGGCAGCAGCAGGTGCAGCCAGACCCCCGCGAGCCCGCCCGCCCGCCCGGCTTCCTCTCCTTTTTTTGCCAGCGGCAGAAGGCTTTGCTCTCCCCCTTCTGCGACCTCCTCGCCAAGCCAAGCGAGCGCGGGCTCCCTAACCAGTGGATTTTAGTAGGGGCAGAGAGCTGCTAGTGCGAGTGCGCCCCTGCCCAAGTTGCGCCCGGTGCGGCCGGCACCCCTGGCACCCCCCACGCTACGCCACTGCAACCATGTGTGCATCCAAGATTATTGCACACTGAATGTGAACTTCACGTGGAAACAGAGAGAAGCAATTTCCAGAGTCAAAGCAGCATCCCCCAAGCTCTACTGTTGCAGGAATAGCTGTGCCTGTTAACCCATGGCTTCAAATTTGGTTTTTTGCTTTGGTGAGCTAAGCTCAGGATTGCTTGATGTAGGGGTAAGTATTTTGTGAATCAGCCTTGGGTGTCCCTATACGCCAGGCATGAGTATTGGGAGGGGTGTGTGGTTGAAGGTGGAGCTATTCTTTTCATCTTTAGATCCCCGCCCCCGCTGAAGATTCACTAAAATCTGTGTCTTGACACCAAAAGCAATGTGATATATTTCAATGTGGGGCAGGTTCATTTGTTTATTTAATGCATACCTTTATATTTAGCACTTGGAAAGTAGTTTAATGCAGTTTCATTCAGCTTCCTTTATGAATGAGTGAAGTGTTAATTGTCTATAAATATATAAAGAAATAAAACAATCTTTCTGAAGAACTGATGCTTGAGGGTAGCTGTATGGCTTTCTCAAAGAAGGATGCTGTGCAATTCTTTTAGTTTATAATTTGGGTCTACAAAAGCATGGATATATGGGAAAACAAGTTCCATCTGTTTGGTGTTCTTTTCTTTCTTTTGTACGTGCTGTGTTTGTTTGTATCCCTTCTGTTATTTTGGTTTATTGGATAGATTATGGATAATATACAGCAAAATTTTAGTTTAAATGTGTGCTCATGAAAATCAACTTGTATCAGTTTCAGATTACAGTGTATAACTGATGCTAAACCTTGATGAATGCTGATGATTCTTGGAGTAGTGGCCAAACCATGCAAAGCTAAAGTTCTTTTGTATGTGTTTTTTGGAGAGAGAGAGTTTTGTAATTGTCCCTCTTGTCTATAAATGAAGATGAAAAATACATAAAGATTAAAGTTGTCAAGTTGTTTCCACTTCTCCTGTGTAGGCTAAAAACTGAGAGTACTTAATGCCCTTAAATGCAACGAAGCTAATATAAGCAAGCCTTGTTTTTGTTTCTGGTTGAAGGGTTTTATTTAGCTTTTGATCTAAACCAGTTCCCCTCCTATATGTTTATCTTATTGGCAAGATAACAGCAATGCCTACGGAACAACAGTACAAAATTCCGAGGAAACCTTGGATGGAAATGGGACTTGGGATCAGATATGAACTTTATGACTGCTGCCTTTATAGAGACCCCAAGCCAAGAACCTAATCCTTGGACACTCATGAATACCCAGATGTAATCTTAGGTTGCTGAACCCATTTCTAATAGCACCATCATAAAGCAATTTTCTCATAGGAAAGAGAGCAAACAAACATTTTGAAGCTATATATTATTCATTTTATTGGTTTCTTTCAGAGCAGTCCTTATGAGAGGCCAGGGTGGTACAGAATGCAATGGCTGATCCTCAGTCACATGTGAAGGCCTGCCAGCTCTTGTTGGCCAGGGTGGAAGGGGGAGGGTGACGTTCCTCCTACTTTTGCCGCCCCAGCTTGAAACTTGCATAGCTGAGGGACTAGAACACTGGGCGTCTTAAAGAATTCACATGATCCATTTTGGGGTTTTCTCCAACACAGTGAAAGATGCCAGTGGAGAGAGGTGATTGCATTATATCCTAAACCCCCCCCCCCAGCCACCAGGCAATAAGGATTGTGCCGTATCCCTTGTATTTCTTTTGTTACATATGTGTTTCATTTCACAAGCAACAACAACCACATCAGGCCTCTGTAAATTACTGTGGGAATAACAGCCACTGAGAGAAATGCAGAGCTTATGCATCGCAATGCAACTTTCATAGAGGATGCTGGAGAGCATGCCTCGTACCTATCTAATTTCCATCTTCTGCAAGCTTCTCAGAGGTAGATGGCCAGCTGTCATACATTCAACTTCTCAGAAAGCATATCAGTACAGGAAAAGGCATGAAACATGCATACATTTGGTCATCAATAAATGTCAGTATTTAGATGTGTACATGTATTATATGCAAACTGGATAGTCAGGGTCAATTGCTGCTTCTGTGTGTGCATGGCAAATACACATGTGTGATATTAATCACACGCAGAAGTTTTCATGTATGTTTCATACTTTTTCCAACGTTAAGTATTTTCCCTGTAAGATCATTTCAAATGTGAGGACACTTAGAATTACACAATTGTCATGCATTCACCTAACACCTTGCTAGTCCTCTGTAGGTAGTCTTCTATTTTCACCCATAGGCAACTTTGATTGGAAGTCCCACCATCTCCATACACATAGCCTCTACATAGTATTCAAACAGACTGTGCACATGTTCTCCACAATTGAAATAATTTCTCTCTTTGTGGTATACCAATTCATGGTGGGAATATATATTTATTGGTCATGTGTGGAGGCTGACATGTAGAAGAGGTGGAATGTGCTAGCATGTCAGAAGACAATCTGCACAAGGCTAACGTAGTCTGACATTCATAACTGATATGTTTCTCTTTTACCCTACAACAATATAAATGCATCTAATTTTGTTTATTGTTTGCTCTGTTATATTCTTTCTTATTTGGAGATCACTTGTAACCGAGTATGATTGTTTTCCATGAATATGGTCTTAACAGTGTGTCTGTGACTGTGGAGGCCAGTTCTGGATCCGCACATTCTTCCACAGTGGGAACATAGGTTTCCAGGTGGGAGTTGGTCACGGTGAGGGTTTGCCAAGTGTGCCTTCCTCTTAGTGTGTTTCTCCCTTTTGTCCTGAGTTTATGTTTCTTCAAAGTCCATGACTTTGGTAGAGGCTGTTCTCCAATTGGAGCACTCTCAGGCCAGTGTGGGCCAATGTGCTATGGAAGTATGTCATATTTTACTGTCGAAGAGTGGTTTAAGACTTACATTTCCTGTATGATGAAATGTAACATTTCCATTGAAAAAGAACTGAAAACATACTGATATTAAAAGTTGTTGTTCTTTGAGTATGAGGCAATATGGAATGCTCAAGATAACAGTTACTATGTTCAGATGTCAAAAGGCAAGCAGGCAAATTGAGTTGAAGTTTCCAGGAGAAGAGCCACACTAATCTGCAGGAATGACAAATGAAAAATGTGGTGGCCCCTTAGAGATTTAGTGTGACATATGCTTTTATAAGCTGCATTCTATTTTATTAAGTGAGCAGATAGTGGTGGACTGAGGTACACGAGGGGTGAAGGTGGGAACTAAAGATAGTAGGAAGGAACACAACACACCCAGATTATTGGGGCACTCAACATACCAGAAATGCAACAACCAAATGGGAAGGGAGGAACTCATCCATAATCATTGCTCAATCCCTGAAAAACATAAAATTCGTTAATGAAATTGGTTCAATACATGTTTACTTCAGTTGCTCATGAGAACTCCTATCTAAATATTGTGACTGTAAGGTTTCAGAAACAGTGACAGGAGAGGTTTAAATGCTTCCCTTCTTGCTGTAGCCCAGTTTGTGTTTCAGTCTTTAAAAATGTGATACGGTAAATGTCTTCACTGTATCCCTGGGTTAACAATAATGCCTGATAATTCTCCAGGACTTCCTTACATAAGGTACATATTTTCCTTAAATATTTACATATAGGTTTTTTTACCCCAGTGTTTTCATTATAACAAGCAATTATTTTCATGCTCAGCTAAGGTGAAATAGCATGATCAGTCAACAAAGCTAGAAACAGAGTTTCTTATCTCAAGCTGATGCTATCTTTAACACCCCCAATTCAAGAGGTCTCTTACCTTCCCTAAGCCGTACTTATCCTCATTTTTTTTAATCAAAGGATTTTAATTCTTCAGGGAGAAACAATCCAACACACCAAGAACAATTTCCTCATATCAGCTATATCATAGTACAACTAAACAAAAGACCATCCCTCAAAATTCCAGTGGCCCAGTCTTGCAAGCATGGAACCAAGGAGATCCAGAACCAGCAAGTTTAGAATATTTACTTAATACACTTGTAGCTCAACTTACAGTTCCATCATAGAAGTCAAAGTGGCATCCATAAGGAGGAGGATCTGATATCCCGCTTTATCACTACCCTAAGGAGTCTCAAAGCGGCCAAGATTGTCCTTTCCCTTCCTCCCCACAACAAACACTCTGTGAGGTGAGTGGGGCTGAGAGACTTCAAAGAAGTATGGCTAGCCCAAGGTCACCTAGCAGCTGCATGTGGAGAAGCGGGGACGCGAACCCGGTTCCCCAGATTACAAATCTTTTGCTCTTAACCACTACACCACACTGGCTCTCGCAAGGAACCTCTATCCAGACACTGAATTAGATCCAGGCCTCCTTATCTTTAGCAAGGTGGCTATACCCTATGCCCTCAGAGTACCCTATGCTAGAGAAAAGTAACACATGCTATACAATAGCCAACAGCCATGCAACAGGTGTCAGTGTGAAGGGTACTGTACACTTAATTTGATTTAATATTTGTATTCTGCTTTTCCAACAACAAATGTTGAGCTCAAAGCTGCTCACAATAATCACAATAGCATTAGAGAGCAACAAGCATTGCAATCTCTATAATATCAAACACAGTCATATACAAAGCAAACAACAACAGTTGTATGTTCATAGGGCTCTGTTCATGGGGATGAGAATCCTGATAAGCCATACTTCATCTCCGAAGTATTCCCATACGTTTGCATTCATATAGGACACCCTTCCCGCTTCACTTGGGCAGACACAGATTGTGTGCCAGCTAGGGGCATGGCCAGCACATACAGCGGTATCTAGGGGGTAGGGCTAGCTGGGTGCATTCCCAGAAACTCTGCTATGTGTTCAGTACTCTTGGGTACCAAACATCTGAACAGGGCTAAAGGCGCCCTCTAATGTCCTCCTTCCCAAAGATAAGCTACTGTTTCTTCTTTCTTCCCACTTTCTACACAGTCACACAAGATGAAAAACACTGAATTTCTGCCACCACCTCCCCCGATTCTGTTTTATTAAAGTATGGGTATGTGCCGTGGAGAGATGCTTTAACTAATCTCTAAACTTAATCCTTCAATGTAATGAAAAATAGAATAGTTTCAGCACTATTTAGTTTTCTTAGTCCTGGCTGATGAGTAACTGCAAAAACTGGCACCCACATACGCTTTTAAATCTGTCTTTTGTCACGTAGAAAATGGACAACACATAGAAGCTTTGAAGTCTCTCTTCTTCCCACTCATCAGAACACTTACAATCAGAGCAGAGAAGTGGAAAAGCTTTAGCTCCTCTTATGTTGAATCTAATACGATGTCTGCAAAGTGTGGTGGAGTCTCCTTCTTTGGAGGTCTTTAAGCAGAGGCTTGACAAGCATATGTCAGGAGTGCTCTGATGGTGTTTCCTGCTTGGCAGGGGGTTGGACTCAATGGCTCTTGTGGTCTCTTCCAATTCTATGATTCTAAGTTCTTGGCTTAAGCTAGGAAACACAACCAGCTATTTTTTGTTTATTGTCAGGCAACAAGAGCTTGAAGGGGGCTTTTGTTCTGTTACTTACTTGCTTCATAACAAATTAAAGTTGTGCCAGTGCAAAGTCTTTTTCACACTCCTACCTGGGTGTTTGGTACTAGCAGCAGGAGCAATGTAGGTCCTAAAGAAAAGGAAGGAACAGAAATGGGGACTATTTTCTGGAAGGGTAGGACACAAGTTTAACAAGTTAGTGAATAAAGAAGATTCATAGCCTTCTGTAGTCTTCACTCTCTGCGCTGATCTTAAGACCATTAGCTAGGATTTATTTAATTATGTGTTTGTGTTCTTTATCTTGTATTTTTGAGTTGTGACCCGCTCTAGGTTCAATGGATGAAGGGTGGTGTGTGTGGGTGTGTACACACACACACCAGTGGGGATATATGATCTTAGTGGGGTAACAGAAAATCGAATGAATTTAGAATGAGGAGCACTGATTTTATAATATTTGAGGAACACTGGCTTTCCATACAGATTTCATATAACAGAAAGTGTTGGAAAGAAGCCCAAAAAATAGAAGCCATGCATGATTTTGGAAAGCTCCTCCAGCCATAGGATAAATAAATTATTGTTTCATTCACAGATAAAGCAAATCCAACGAAACAGTCTTAGACTAATCCATGGAATTATCAGTCACCTAATCCATCAAACAGCACCTCTTCCAAATTTGTGAAATTGCCTGAATTAAATGCAATGTTAGCCTAATTCATGAAATTGGCCATGCCGGTCATAGCTGTTAGACAAAGCACCACAGATTAGTAGAGTAGCTCTTGAGAGCCAGCCACAGCTCACTTGGTACCATTCATTCACATCTGACTTTATATCCCTGGTGAGCTACTGGGTATTTGTTATAAAACATCAAAATTTCTAAAAGGTAGGGATCTATTCCCCCCAAAATAAAAGACATCTTTTCTGAAGGCCACACCAGAGGCATAGAAAATAATAATATGGGCACCCTGGCAGGTGCTCCGAAGCACATTCTGGAGCATCTAGGCTAGTTATGGATGACAAATACATACCCAATGTTTTAAACAGCCCAGCTGTGTTTGCATACAGTTAACCATGCTCACTTACTCTGTCCATGCATTTTTAAATTTGTAAGTAACTGTAAACTCACAGTCCAATGAGAAATATTTTTTTAAAAAATAGTTATGGCAGCTCTGCTAATGGAGATTGTGTGAGAGCACAAGGAAAAGAATTGCTTCCAATTTTCTAGGATATGTGCCAACCTAAGAGGGAGGGATTTTATATTTTTTTTACAAAAATAATCAATCACAGCCTCATTCTTTATTGCTGAGCATTTATCTTTTAACAGTATGCTTCATAAACAGCCCAAGAGGCAGACTTAATGAGGGGAGCATAGCCAACATGGATGGAAATGTGAATGTTAGGACAGAAAAGCTGGCAAGGGCAATAGGCACCAGTGGCTGACCTTCAAAACAGCTGTGCTGTCATTACATACTAATAAATGGCAATTTTGATTTCTTCTGTGACTGAAGTCACCCGGGTGTGCCCCAGAGTATGGGAGAGAACTTCTGAATGCCACACCGGAATGAAAGTTCTGCAGTGTCCCTGACCTCTCCTGATCTGACCCACATTTACTTAGAGCTATGTCTCACTGATTTCAAGTGTGCTAAAATTTTCAGCCTAGCATCAGCATTGCTTAATTAAGTTTTCTGGTTTAGCCTAGTCAGACTAGTGGGCCATAATAAAAGGACAATGTGGAATACTATATAAATCAGCAACCATTGCTACTACTTATACTTTACATTATGCCAGCAGGGAGCGCCCAGCACTGCCTGGGGATGTTTAGAAACAAAACAAGAATGTAATTTTTAAATGGATAACGTACTGTATTTTTCCATCTATAAGATGCTCCCATGTATAAGACACCCCCTATTTTGGGGGACTCAAATTTATGAAAATGGGGGGAGATGGCCCCATGTATAAGATACCCCCTAATTTTTGACATTACTTTTAGAGGGGGAACCTAGTCTTATACACGGAAAAATACAGTAATTTGTGAGTTTTGACCCATCACACCAAAAATCAGGTGAAGTCATGCTAAAGTCATGTTTCGATCCACCATTTTGATTCAGAATTCCAAGTGATGTCTGAATGCATAGAGGGAAAATGGACAACCCATTTTCCAAAATATATAGTAGATAAAACAGTGAGAAGAGTTTCTGTTATCCCATTTTATAAGTAAAGAACTGAGGCTATTGTTACACCTATTTAAAAATGTGGCCAAAATTGCCTTATCAAATGCCATTCAGCAAGTCCCTAGCAGATATGTGGGTATGATTTGAATCCAGTTCTCTCATATCAAAATCCAACTTGCCTTCCACTGGATAGTCCAACTTCACTATCCATAGAAGCTACCAAGATCTAACTTCCTTCCTTCCTTCTACTATATATTTTGGAAAGTTGTTTGTTCACTGTGTATTTGGACACCTCTTCAGGTATTGCAATCAAATTTTGTATGATTGTTCCTGAGATAAAGGAGTAAGTTTTCCTCTTTGCTTGGTTACAACTGGACACCACTCTGAATCAAGTTGGCAGACTGAATTGTTCAAAACTGCACTGAGTTTAAAACTGCACCGATGGTTTGGTTTCTTAGAAATCTCAAGCTGTGTCAGGTATGAAGCTACTACTGTGATGCATCTAGGGCAAGATTTTTCCAATGAATGTACAGATGATTACAGTTACCTTTTAAAACACCTCATACATTTAAGGCCCAACTGGATACCCAAATTCTTCTGCTATATATTTGAGAATATGTAAGAATAGGTTTTCTTCCCATGGAAAAAAAAATCTGAAAATGGTACAATTGTTTGGCTGGAATATTTGATCAAGACATAGGAAGTTGTCTTATACAGAATCAGAGCATTGTTCCATCTACCTCATTATGGCTGACATTGATTGACAGCAGCTCTCCAAGGTTTCAGGCAGGAGTCTTTCTAAGCACAGGAACGGCACGTGGGATCCTTTGCATACAAAGTGTATGCTCTGCCATTGAACTACAGCCCTTCTGCTATTATCTTCATTAGTGCCACAGATATAGTAGACAACAGTAGTGAAATGTCCTATCCTGTAGTTAAGCACCCTTCTAACTTCATATTTTGTAACTAAAACTTCTGACAGATTAACAGTTGCTTTAAAATATGTTCAGAAGTTGTAATACAAGACTTAGCTTTTGTGTTTAGTAAAGGATATTTTAAAAGATATAAAAGACAGAACTATATCCATTGACTTCACGTATCAATTGGATGATCTGTGATTAAGTAACAGTAGGGAATCCTAATGATCCCCAGTGAGACTTGTGGTAGTGCAGAGCTCTCATTTTCTACTTTGCGATGTGGAAATGACAAGTAAACATGAATGAAGATGAGGCAAATTACGATTCATTGCAGAGCAGATCCAACAATTTCTCTAATAAGAGGCTATACCACAAATTTCCAGGGAAAAGAGATCAGCCGGAAAACTGGAGAGATGGAATCTATACAGACATTTTCTATAACCATCTGAATAAGTCTTTTCTGTCCCTATAGTAGGTTATTTGCATAAGAAAGTGTGGCCTTTTCTGTATTGTATTACAGGAGAATAGTGGCTATGTTTAGGGATGTCAACTCCATAGTGTGTGTTCATATATTAAGACTGCTGGTGGTTTCCCCACTTAAAGCAGGGCTCAGGAACCTGTAGCCCTCCAGATGTTGTTGGACTCCTGTTAGCCTTAGCAGGATGGCCAGAGGTCAGGGGTGATGGAAACAGTAGTCCAACAACACCTGGACCACTACATGTTCCCCAACCCTGACTTCTAGGATCTCTAGTTGTCTAGAGGTGGAACTTCTGCCTGGAACCTGAAGGGCAGTTTTTAGTCAGCACAGATTAGCTGTAGAGAGCACTATAACAGGTACTGGCTACTAGGTGATTCATTCATCCAGTTTGCCTACCGCTCGGCAGATAGAAAAAAAGTTTAAACTTGCCATCACAATTGTTCAGCACCATTTGCTGTTCTTTTTGATTTATATATAATGTTAGAGGACATTCGGCACAGAAACATGTGTGTATACCTTTAAGAAGTTTCTGGGATTAATTGGCTGCAGGTGACCATTGCTATAAAGGAAAAAAGCTGAGTTTTGTTGCTTGCCTGCAGTAATAACATCCACCAGAGTTTGTGTTTATTTGTTTAGTAATAAAGTCTTCGTTTTTCCGTTTGAGTTTTTACACCTATGTCTCCTGGAGTCACTCTGTCCTCTGCTACCGGCTGGAATTCCCCCTCCAATAGGTTATGGGCCCAGTCCCCAGTCCTGAGTGGGCAGAGACAGAGCGTGAAAAGAACCCAGAGACTGGAAGCAACTCAGCGTTTCTCAAGCAGCTGGCTGTGTGAAGGCATCGGCAGGGAGTGTCTGTTTGGGACCAGGAGCCGAACATTTCTTCAAGCCACGTGTGAGTAAGAACTGAGTGGAAAGCTGAAGGCTGGGTGGTGCCATGGCTGGACTTGGAGCTGGAGCTCAAGGGGGAGCTTCCTATTTTCCAGTAGAGAAACTGGGAGAGTCCAATTATATGTCATGGAGTTTACAGATGCAGGCGTTTTTAAAGAAAGAACAATGTTGGACTGCTATTGTTAACTCTCCTGTAAAAGAGGAGGATGAAGAAGTAGATGAAGCAGACCAAAGGCTGGAGGACAAAGCTTATGCCAATTTAATTTTGAGTTTAGAGAAGTCTCAGTTATCTCATGTGCGAGACCTTGAAACAGCAAGTGAGATTTGGCAAGCACTGAGAGCAATACATATTAGAGACACTGCTGGCAGCAAAATTACTCTAATGAGAGCTCTGTACCGAGCCAGACTAAGTGAGGGTGAATGTGTTTCAACACATCTTCAAAGAATGCGTGATTTATTTTCACAGTTAAATGAACTTGGGGAACATTTTTCTGAACAGAGAAAAGTTTATATTGTGCTGTCTTCACTTCCTGAGTCATGGGACAATTTAGTGATGACTCTGGAAGCAATCCCAGAAAGCCAATTAACAATGCATTTCTTAACTGGCCGTTTGCTTGATGAGGAGGAAAGACGCCATGAGAGGAAGGCCACAGCCCCTCACCGTAACTCCAGAAATGGGAGGCAGTCCAGTAAAAGGTATGCAACTGATGAGGAGCAGCATCCTAAAGAGGTTGTAGACCACAGAGAGGAAGCAGCGTTCACAGTTAGAAGATGCTATCGTTGTGGGTCAACCAAGCATTTAGTACGACAGTGCACTGTGTCTGTGGGAGAAAATACAAGACAAGGGCGGCCTGCATTTGCTGGGAAGCGAGGAGACAGGAAGAATCGAATCCAGTATGTTTCTGCAGCAGTTTGAGGCACCAGTCACAACGTTGGACAAGACTGGATTTTAGACTCAGCAGCGACAAACATTTTTGTCAAGTCTGCACAAACCCTTGTAGAAAAGCAGCCTTGTAAATCTGTAAATGTAGTACTAGCTGATGGAACAGTGCATGAGTCAGCTGGAAAGGGTAGTGTGAATATCAACTGTTTAAGTACCAAGTTTACCAATGTTTTATGTGTACCAAGCTTAGAAAATAATTTGCTTTCAGTTACAAGTCTTGTTAAGCAGGGATTTAAAGTAACCTTTTCTGGTTCAGGCTGTAGAATAGAGAAAGCTGGAAAAGTGGTTACAGCGTCGCTACAAAATGTTTGTTTTGAAAGACCAGCTAGTAAGTGAGTCTGGGGCATGTGTTAAAGCCTGTAATAGAGCCTTGCATGATGAGTGCCAGCATTTGTGGCATCGTCGTTTGGGGCATGCCAATTTCTGCAGTATTGCAAAAATGCCAGAACTAAGCAAGGGAATTAAAATGAAAAAATGTTCAGTTTTTCTAGACTGCAATACCTGCAAGGAGTCTAAAAGTAAGCGAGGGTCTTACCCTGAAAGTACTAGAATTAGCAAGAGGCCATTTGCTTTAGTACATTCAGACCTTCGTGGGCCATTTGCACAGTCTGAAGGAGGAGCAAAGTTTTTTTTGGTTCTTGTGGATGATTATAGCCGGTATACTTGGGTATATTTGTTAAAACACAAAAGTGAAACTGGTCAACTGATTAAGAATTGGATCAACTATATAGAAAGGCAGTTTCCTTACAAAGTTACCCAGTTACAAAGTGACCGTGGAGGCGAGTTCATGTCTGAAGCCCTCCAAGTTTGGTTGAAAAAGCGTGGTATTTGTCACCGTAAATCGTGTCCTTTTTCACCTGAAGAAAATTCAGTTGCAGAACGCAAGATAAGATCTTTACAAACAATGTTAGATTCAATGCTATGTGATTCTGGCCTATCCAGGAAGTATTGGGGAGAAGGAATTCTGTGTGCTAACTACATGCAGAACAGATTGTTTCATTCTACCATAAACAACACCCCTCATTTTTTGCTTTATGGAAAAAAACCCTTTTTGGACCATGTTAAAACTTTTGGTTGCTGGGCTTGGGTTCACATCCCAAAAGGACAGAGAAGGAAAGGAGAGCCCAAGGCAAAGAAACTTAGGTTTGTTGGCTATCAAACTTGGTCAAAGGGGTATCGTTTTGCACTAGGGCGTGGCAGAGTTGTAATATCAAGACATGCAGAGTTTTGTGAGCAAGATGGTTGGGTTCATTTGCATGGAAATTCAGAAGTTATGTTATCTTCTGATAATACAGATAAATTTGTGAAATCTGAGGAAGAAAAGCCACAAATTAAAGAAAGTTCTGAAAGTGACAGTGATGAGGATTCAGGGGATGAGGATCCCAGTACACAATCTCCTAAAGCTGAACCAATTTCTCCTGAGCAGGATGAATCAGAAGGGGAAGATAGTTCAGAGGGGGAGAGTGTCCAAGTTAGAAGGTCACAAAGAAGTAATAAGGGGGTACCTCCAGAAAGGTTTACTATACAAGAAGCTAAAACTGTTGATGTGAAAAAGGAACCTCGTGATTATGAGGAAGTTTTAAAGTTACCACACCAGGAAATAGTAAGGTGGAAAAATGCAATGAAAGCAGAAATGAAATCTTTAGCAGAACACGATGTCTTTACCACTGAGCCATTGCCAGAAGGAAAAAAGGCAGTGGGCTGTAGATGGGTGTATAAAATAAAACACTTGGCAGGTGGTGATGTTAAGTACAAAGCCAGACTGGTAGCACAAGGCTTTACTCAAAGAAAAGGTGAAAGCTTTGATGAAACCTTTTCTCCTACTGCAAGGAGTGAAAGTGTACGCTTATTGCTAGCTCTTGCAGCACAACGTGGGTTTAAGGTAAACCATTTTGATATTGAAACAGCTTATCTTAACGCAAATCTGCAAGAAGAAATTTTTATGAATCAAGCACCAGGTTTTGAGGCAGGAGAACAGAATTCTGTATATAGGCTGAACAAAGCAATTTATGGGCTCAAACAGTCAGCTAGAAATTGGAACGAATGTCTTGATAATGGTTTAAAAAATCTTGGTTTTAAAAGAAGCTTAGCTGATAACTGCTTGTACACTAAAGGAAAGGGTGATAAACAAGAATTGTGTTTGTGTTATGTTGATGATTTGCTTTACTCTACAAAAGGTGACAAGCAAGTGAAAAAATTTGCAGAACAACTAAGAAAGGAATTTAAAGTAAGAGATTTGGGGCCAGTAAAAAATTATCTCGGTTTAGAAATTCAAAGAACAAACGATGGAAGTTTTTTGTTGAGTCAAAAAGACAAAATAGTGGAGTTACTTGAAAGAAACAATATGCAAAACTGCAAGGGAATAAAAACCCCAATGGAAATAGGTTTTTTCAAAAATGAAGAAGAATGCACAAAACCTGTAAATCCTGAAATGTACCATTCAATAATTGGAAGTTTATTATACATTTCATTGTGGAGCAGACCAGATTTGAGTTATGCAATTGGAATACTAAGCAGACTAGTAAACTGTCCTACAGAAAACGCCTGGAAAGGTTTAAAACGTATTTTTCGGTATCTAAAGCAAACACTTGATTATTGTTTAAAATTACCATCTTCAGGGTCCACAAAATTGCAGTGTTACGTCGACAGCAATTGGGCCAACCTGCCTGATAAAAAATCAATTTCTGGAATGGTATTTCAATTTGGAGATTCTTTAGTAGGATGGAAATCCAAAAAACAAACTATAGTGGCCACATCATCAACTGAGGCCGAATACTGTGCATTGTCGGAATTATGTAATGAAGTAAAATTTTATGTTCAGATCCTCAAGGATATAGACGTAGAGTGTAATTATCCTATTCAAGTTATGGAAGATAATCAAGCCATAATAACCTTGTCTGGATCTGACCTGTTTAGAAACAAATCAAAGCATTTAGAAATTAAATACCAAAATGTAGCTGAAAATGTAAAACAGAACCAGATAATGCTGAAGTATTGTGAAAGTACACAAAATGTGGCGGATGTATTTACAAAAGCGTTAACCCTTGAAAAACATACACGACTGGTAACAAAGTTGGGAGTTGCAGTGTGTGATATGTAAATATGTTCTGTTCTGCTTAAAATATTATTGTTTCTGTTTGAACGAGAGGGGGTGTTAGAGGACATTCGGCACAGAAACATGTGTGTATACCTTTAAGAAGTTTCTGGGATTAATTGGCTGCAGGTGACCGTTGCTATAAAGGAAAAAAGCTGAGTTTTGTTGCTTGCCTGCAGTAATAACATCCACCAGAGTTTGTGTTTATTTGTTTAGTAATAAAGTCTTCGTTTTTCCGTTTGGGTTTTTACACCTATGTCTCCTGGAGTCACTCTGTCCTCTGCCACCGGCTGGAATTCCCCCTCCAATATATAAATCATTTTTATTAGTTCTCCAACAGGAACATCCAGTTAACAAATCCATCAAATTATAATCCAATTAAAAATGAAACAACAAAAAAAAAAGCTAAATTACAATCCAAATTATTAATTATTATTTTTTTGGACATCCCATAGTCTGGACCTCTAACGTATATCTCCAATATTTTCATTTCTGCCTTCTTCTAGCACTGTTTGCTGTTCTGGCTGTCTAGTCACCGGATGACCTTGGTCCAGTCACCATGTCTCAGCCTAACCTACATCACAGTGCTGTTGTGAGGATAAAATGGGAGGAGAGAACCATGTGTACTGTCTTGAGCTCCTTGGAGGATAGGTGGGAAATATATATAATCAGTAATACTAATTAACACCAACCAGAATCATCCTCACCAAAATGTTATGAGTATGTGCGTCATGGAAGCTAAGAAAGACAGATGAGGAAAAGACAGATGAGGACACCTCACACATATTCTTTGCCAGAATCTAGGATCAGTAAAACATGGATTACCATATATGAGTTCATAGCAGTTATTTAAACTGAGGCATTGAGAATATAATGTGGGAATCCATTCATCCTATATACATCACATTGACATCTGGCCATAGATATGGGAACTGAATGGGACTCAGGAAGACCTACCAGGTCTGTTCCCTGTTAGAGCTTCAAAGAGAATTTCAGTTCTTTTCTTCATTGTTATGGGCAATAAAGGGGCACACAGCCCTACTTCTCTCTGCCACACTTTGCTTCTGCCTCTGCCTTGTCTTTCAACTTTGGCTTGTTCTTTGGGCATTGCCATGCTACATAACCCCAGTTTACTTGCCAGTAACTGGATCTGATAGTAGTAGCATTCTTCAAGATACAGCTCAGCTTTTGCAGCACTTTCCCTCACAATTTTGGCACAGCGAAGCTATGTTCAAAACACCTCTTGTCTAACCATCTTATAGAGACCGCAGCTGGTTAGAAATGCAAAATACCCAAGGGAGTATTATTCCAGAGTTCTTGCAGAGGAAGGAATGTAGTATGGGTCTGCAGGGTTATGTTTCATGTTAGAGATGTCCTGTATTTATACTACATTTTTTTCTTTTTATGCAATCTTGCTAAAGAGGGGTTTCATAGCTAAATCCCTGAGTCCTTTCATTGGCTATAATGAAAATGCGTAGAAAAGGTTTAACGTCACTTGGGTTTCATGTTCTGCATCTACTGTCACATTCACACCATACATGTTCTTGATATGAATTAGGGTTGGTAGCAAAGAGACTAAAGACATTTAGGTAACTTCAACACCATACTCATCACAGAACTACAATTCCCATCACCCTTAACAAACTATATTTCCTGGCAACCTTTAGGGATAAACATATGGTGTGGAAGTGAACTAAATATCTCTAGACTCTCGTGTCAATAGCCCAAATTCATGACAACAACAGTACCCCAATGTAGGTGTACCCCTTCACAAGTCTGCCATTGTAGAAGCCTAACATCATGGGGAACCCCCATGAGTACAGCCAGTTTCCCGCTGCAGATGTCCAACCCTATGAAGGGCAGGCCATCAGGAATGTGATGGAAGGGGAAGTCTGGCAAGTTAGCCCTCTCTCTCTTCCTCCTTGTGATGGGAAACTTGTGAGAGGGGTAGATGCCTGAATAGGGCTACTGAGCTCTCGCCAAACCATCCTGATCCCAGGCCTCAATGTTTAAAGTTTCATTTTAGCTTCCAAACAAGACATCTAAGTTCCATTAAAAAAAGATTAAGAGATATTTATCTTCACTAGGTCCCCTCAGGCATCTGATCTGAGTGAGGAATTATATACAAAACATGCTAAATGGGGGTGACATTGCTGCGAGTCGTGAATCTGGTAGAGGAGATCATTTTTCATTAACAAGATAATTACCTAAATTACTTGATTTAAATCAGCCCTTATTATTTTGTCTGAGTTGCAAGTTGTACATAAGGAGCAAATGTGTTCTGCAGAGTCAAGTGATATTCTTAAAGTGTTGTATTATGTGCCCAATGTTTTCCCAAGTAACCTGCTAAGTGTGGTGTGTGCTAGGAAGCCAGATAGACTATATCTTCCTTTACTAAAGCACCAGGCATCCTGAGGTAGAGAATGCTCATTCATAAATTGGGGGGGGGGGATTAGTGCCATTGCTCCAGGTCTGTTGCTCTGGGTGCATTCTTTTGGGGAGGGGGTTTAAATGATAAGAGCAAGTTATGTGAAATACTGCTTGAGAGCAGTTGAACTCTCCAAGTTTCACATAATAAAGCTTATTGGTTTTATTATTTTTAATCTTTTGCTGTTGCACTGCCAAACAGATTAAGAAAATAAATATTAGTTCTTGCAAAGATGGAAACTGCAGTCCAACAATATCAGGAGGGCTACAGGTTCTTCATCCCTCTTGTAACCCAAGATTTAAAAGAGTTCAAAACAAGAATTTTTTTTTAGTAGCCTTGAAATTCTGCTGCTGACAGTCCATAGCTATGATTCTACACAGTGTCCTCCGAGTAGCAAAGTATATACATGACCCCAAAGATTTCCTTGTTACATCTAGCTTACATCTAAGGAAAATTTTAAAAACTGGACCTTTAATAATGGTTTGTCTGCAGCATTTAAATAAAAAGGATCCTGGGTTTTTTTGTTTTGGGGTTGTTGTTGTTTTTTACTTTATAGACGTGAATCTGACAACCTATCAGTTGTAATGGATTCAAGTCAGAATACTGACAGCCTCTCAATAATGACTTGCCAAGTCAAATTGTGCCGGGCCAGAAAAGCACATTCTGAAAGTTGCAAGCAGGCAATTAGGGTGTTTGACAGTTTTTGTTATTTAGCCATATGCGGCTGCTTCAGAGAGGGCTGACAGCTCATGTGAGGTGATGCGCTCTCCGAGCTGTTGACAACCTTGCCTGGCATTCCTGTTGGCCTGAGGATATGGGGGTCTTGACACAGACCCTACAGCAGCAAACCTGTGAAGGTGCTCCTATTCATCTCACCAGAAAAGTGTTGCCTGGAGCAGATGCACAGCTGCTGAAACTTTTAAAAGTTGAATGCCTCTGGTCAATCGAATGCATATGATCCAATGTTGTTGTGTTCTCAGCATCTAGTAATTCAGATCCTCTATATCTTATGCCAAACTATTTGGGCTGTTGGAAGCATTGCAGTGGTATGGGGCTATTTTGAGTCCTTTGTTTCTTCTTTAGGTAGGATGGCATACAAATGCAGGGCCAGCCACTGTCAGGCAGTTGCCAATGACCCAAGTCTTTAGAGGGCCCCCGCAGCTGAACTTGCTGCCAATTCAATCCTGTTTTCCTTTGTCAGAATCCCAGGGGCATGGTGGGGAATTAAAATGGCAGGTGCCAGCAGCGCTTGTCAGCTAGAATAAATTTTTACAATGCATAGAGAACTAATTTGATGAAGTCTCTTATAAATACAATAATTAAATAGATGTTTTGTAGCAGCAGCAGCCTACCACTTTCAATGTAAGGGGAGGGAAGGGAGGTAGGTAGGTAGGTGTGAGCACCACACCCAAGGGACGGAGCCCAGTCAAAGGTGTGCCAATGGCACTGCCATACCCAGCCCTGGCCCTATGGTGTGTGGTGTTTTTTTTTGGGGGGGGGAGGAAATCAAGAAACTGTTTGTGAAATAGATGACTGCCACTTGTTTGGACTATGAATGCAAAACACACACAAATATATGAAACTCTTTTCACTGCAGTAATAAAGTCGAATTTTTGTTTTGGGTCAGCTGTTAGTCATTCTTTTATCAGAGAAGTGACACATTTTGAGCCCACTCTTGTAGAAGCATACTGTGAGCATACTACCAGTTATAGCTTTTGGAGAAAGGAATAAATGAGTTGAAGCTGCAAGGTGAATAGATGTCTGAAAAGGGCTTTAGAAGTTGCAAAGTGGCTGCAGAGATCTCTGCAGGAATCTGTAGTAGCTGATCAACTGTCAGTGGGATCCTGGGCACTCACAGGAACCCGCCCTGGGGCTCATTGATTTCTGATACTATTGGTTATTTACTATAGCCACAAAAAAGGAAAACCTGGTTTTCATGGTTGTAGGCAGGCAGTATGAGAAAAGCAAAGAGGTAATGGGGAGGGTGGAAAAAGTAAAGGAAGTGATTTATCTGGTGCTCTTGTTATACCTGTCGTAGCATTTTTTCCAGTCTTGGAATCACTGACTGCTGGATTATAACAGCTGATATTCTACATATCCAGTTTCATGGATTCAAATTCCTGTCCATGTTCCCCACCTTTTGTGGGTGCAATATGGCTGTGTTTGGATATCAAACCAGCTCTGGGGCCCTCGGGTGAAGGGCAGGTAATAATAATGCAAAATCATAATTCAGGATGATATGATTGAGCCTGGGCAATGCTTGATGTCACACTTTCTTTCTTCCCTCCCCTCTCTGGGGCATCAAGAAGCGCTTGGAAGCTTTTGCTGAATTGCAACTTTTGGTTTCAAACACAGACTGGTAAAGTTGATCGCTTCAAGCTCACTCTAGTTAACATTAACCACATTTAGTGGTTTGCATGAAACGACAAGGTGAAGTTAAACAAATCTGGAAGTGAAAGCCATGGCAGAGGAAGAATAGGAAGGAGCATGAGCTTGAGGTTTGCTTAGGCTTGTTTGTGCTAAACTTCTATCCTGCTTTCTAAAACAAGCTGTTGCAGGTTTATTACTTGGTACCTCTGCCAGACATAAAAGTGCAGAATTTTTATTCCAAGCCAGCAGAATCCTGCTCCCAGAGTCTAACACCTGGTACAGTGGATTGGCATTGGGAACCAGCTGTGACATTTAATGCCTTTCCAACCAAGTTTGCTGTGATAGCTAGTACCAGCTAGCACAGTATACCAGCATGTAAGATGGTAACTGATCTGTTCACCGTGTGGCACTTAACTGCTGCATGTGCATTTTCAGCCTTCGTTATCATGGGACAAAGGAACTAAATCTGTACAAACGTGTGCTCATTTGCAAGCTGTTGTTCTTTTCCTTTGCAAACATGGCAATGAAAGTTGGATTTGAGGTGCAGGTGAGATCAGGTTTTGGTGCCTGCTAGGCAGCTTGAGATGCAAAAATGGCCACCAAAGGAAATGAGAACTGAATAACAGCATCAAGAATCCCTCTCCCTGCAAAGCTGTCTCTTCTTTCTGCCAGCAGTTCACTTCCAGGGCTTAGGGAAAGCGTCTTCGTGATTGTCAGGGTTATGGTGGGGACTTGGTTTAAAAAGTAGTATAAATAATAAGGGTATTTTTTGAAGAATAGATTTGCAATAAATTGAACAGCATCATTTCAAAGGTTATATAAGAACCAATAAGCAGTTGTGTAGAAACCAAACACAAAAACAAACTCTTCTGTCCAAAAACGATGGAGTAGCAAATTGTTTATATACTGGGACTTGGGTTCCAGGGTTCTATGGATTGCAGGCCTCTATGGAACTCAGTCTGACATTCTGTTAAAGTGGTGGAAGTTCCAGGAAGCCAGGCCCAGTCAGTTTACTTCAAAACGGAGATAGTACATCCAGAACTACTCTCCATCATTACTTTTGGGGAGACATTTGAGAACTCGCACATCAGTGGGCTGTCTGAAATTTTGCTCTTGAAGTTATTAGAAGGGGCCAGGAACAGAAATTGGAGTTCCCAAAGAAATCAGAACTCAGAGGTTCAGCAAAGCAATTTCCTGAATTGGGACTCACAAAATGAAAGTTCAAAAGGCTGTCCATCAAAAATGCATTTAAGAAAAGAAAAGGAACTATGTGTTTTTAGTGCATGCAAAAATGAATAAAGAAGATAAGGCAGCAGGGCCTTCAGCCATTGAACACATATGGTATCATTGCAAACTGCAGTATTGAAAATAATTCACACAGTAGACAAAACAAGTGAAAGGTTGTCTGTTGAAGTCATGCATTTAAGGTAGTGGCTGTGAACGCGGATGAACATGCACAATTTCCCTTCTATCTAATGATTTTTCTTATTTTTATAGGTAGGGGTGTGTGTGTGTGCGCGCGTGTGTGTGCGTGCGCTGTGCACGCAAAATTCAGGATATAGACCTAGGAACTTGAGAATGTGCCTAGCAAATTGCTATCTGTTGATCACTGGAGTGCAAAAACAACCTTACAGTATTAGTTCTGGCATCAGCGAAGCTCATGTAATTCAAGGCAATAAATCAGGGCCTCGTTAAATTTAAAGGAACGAAATGAGAGTCTGGTGAGGACTATCCATCATGATGCAGTCTTGTGCGCACAGGATGACCAAGTTGTTTACAAAAAGGAATTATTTAAAAAATACTCAGGTCCTAATTAATTTTCAGTGTCTACTCCCAAAAGAAACAAAATGATCAGTCTTTGGATTGGCAATGAGAGTAGCAAGGTAGTCCCATTTGGTTGTTTGTCATTTAGAATTTCATAGGATCATGAGGTTCTACAGAAGTTATGATGATCTCCCACTTATTCATCTTATAATGTTTCAAATTATGCTCTGCCAATAGATTTCAGGAGTGATCCAGCATAGGAGGAAGACTGAATCCTACATTCTGTTGAAAGGTTTTTTTTCCCACTGGTAACATTTCAGCCTCTCTTAAAAAAACCAGGAGGCTCAGAATGTGGTTGACAGCTCCTCCTCACTCTCCCAGCTAGGCTTGTGACAGAGAATTTAGTTTTCTTACAGTGCAATCCTTTCCATATGTTTTTGGACGTAAGCTCCACTGCGTCCAATGGGGCTTACTCTCTAGTAAGAGCGTAAGAATGTATAATGTCCTCTCAGGAGAGAGCAGTGTCTATTTTTCAAGGAGTGTAATATGCACATTTACTGTTATCTCAAATGCTGTGGAAAATAACATTTATCCATGCCAAGGGGAAAGAAGAGAATGGCAATTCCATCTCTGCTATCAAAGCTCCCTCAGTTGTGGATGAGTGGGTGTGAAATTTGCACAATTGTATGGTAGTTTTATTAACTACAAAAATAGTATATTGTTTCAATCTTTTTCTGATTTCATCTGGCTTTCCTTGACTTGAAAATGACGGTGCTGTGCACAGCAGGGGGATCTGCACCAGCAATAGTTGCTCATTTAGGAATATCATCAATTAATTCTCACCTCAGGCCTACCCCACTACTCTAGGAATTCACTTTATGTGCTCAAAGTAGCTGCATACTATTTTAGTTTATCTGATTATATCACACAGCAAGTGCTTTTTCCTTGAACCCTTTTGTTGTTTGTTGTTTTCTAAGATTGCTTGGAATTGTAGCTCTGTGAGGGGAAACTACTTTTCCCAGGATTCTTTGGGGGAAGTAATGTACTTTCAATGTCCACTGGATAGACTTTAAATGTATGGTGTTGATAAGAATGAAGGTGGTAGAGTGGCCCCCCAAAAGAGGGAACTACATCACCATAAAGATGACAAAAAGAGGGCACAGATCCATATAAAAATTGCATATGTGAATGTATATGTTTTGAGATGCAAATTTGCTGTAGTTACTGTAATTTAAATAGGAAAATTAATACATAATGTAGCGAGAGAGAGAGAGAGAGAGAGAGAGAGAGAGAGAGGCCAGGTGACCTGTGTGCTGTCCAGGTACTAACTGTTGATGAGCAACGTCAGGGCCCCTGCCCATCTATGTTATGCTTCTTTATCTTTAAGCTCAATTCATATAGAAGATGCCTTCAAGCAGAGTAAGGTACACAACCACTCTAGAATGAGGTATTTTGTGGGAATTATTGGTGGGCATCAATTTCAGACCCTCTCAGTCTCATTATTTGGTTGGTGTTTCAATCTGTACTGCATGAGGAATGTGTGTATTCAGTTTATACCTGCAAGGCGGAGAGCAAAAAGGAACTTTAGTTAGATCTTTAAAATTTCACTTTGTAGGAACAAAAGATAATGCCCAGAATATCCAGCTACATTTGCCATCTAGTGAGCAGATAATTTGTTCCAATTCTCTTTCACCTCTCTCTAAAAGGTCTCTTGTCTGATTAAGTTGAACAATTAAGGCAATATGTATTGCCATAGATAGCTTAAATGAACAATGAACACGGACAACTATTTTGCCATTTTGAAAGTGATACATTGTCTGCTCATTAGTTTCTGAGGATGAGACAAGTCTCAGTGTTAAAAAGATGTTGGTGCTGACTTGACAATTTTAAGTAGTGCTGCTTACAGTAATTTTTTAAAAAAATCTCCTTGTGATTCCACAGCATTTTGTACCCAAAAGGGGGAAAAGGTGTTTTGTTGAGCAAAGTCCAGCTGTAGAATGCAAGTAATGGGGATGATTCTGCAATCCTCACTGAAGAACACTCTCTTCATAGCTACTGATGTTGGCAGACATGTTCTCTTTTCAGTATAAGGTTTGCAGTGCAAAAGCATGAAGGGAAACTGTTCTTAAGAAATGTAGAACTTATTAAATTCTGATGGTGGTGGTGGTGGTAATTTTTAAAGATGACACATACGAGTTGTGTGATTATAGTAATGTCTAGACACCAGTATAATCACTACATATAATCCAGCATTGTGGCCCTAGGGTAGGCTGTTATCTAAGAGTATGAGCTGAGAGTTGGGTCAATCCATGGGCCAAAATTATCTTTGGCCACGAACTCTCCAACCCCGCCATTTTACAATATTTATTTATTTCATAAAATCCATAAGCTGCTTGATTGGGGGGGAACTGAAAAGAGGTTTACAAAAAGATAAAACAATAAAATCAAGAAAGATTCACAACCATGTTTTAAAGCATGCAGAAATTAAAATACTGCTGCCACATTAAATGATTGAGTTTTTACGAACTCAGTTATCTGGGGATAAAGGGGAATATGGAGAGAATAATCCTAGCCTATCTTTCGGGGCTTGGGTTACTCAGAGTAGATCCATTTACATTAATGGACCTAACTTTGCCATGCTTTTTCATTTCATAAGGTCTATTGTGTTTAAAGCTTAGTTGACTACCACCCTATGTATCTGAAATTCTTTGAACACACAGTGGCTCCAGTTATAACTTCACTGACAAGAGAATGCTCCTATGTCCCATCGCACTCATTAGGGCCTACTTTTGAGTGAATATGCTTAGAATTACACTGAAAAATGTTACATAAATACCTTGTATTTTAATAGTCTGTTGGAAGCTGCCCAGAGTGGCTGGGGAATTTCCTTGACATCTGATGGGAGGGCGTTCCACAGGGCAGATGCCACTACTGAGAAGGCCCTCTGCCTGGTTCCCTGTAACTTGGCTTCTCACAGCAAGGGAACTGCCAGAAGGCCCTCGGAGGTGGACCTCAGTGTCCGGGTTGAACTATGGGGGTGGAGTATCCTTCAGGTATACTGGGCCGAGTCTGGGCCGAGTCTGTTTAGGGCTTGAAAGGTCAGCACCAACACTTTGAATTGTGCTCAGAAATGTACTGGGAGCCAATGTAGGTTTTTCAGGACCATTGTTATGTGGTCTCAGTGGCCGCTCCCAGTCACCAGTCTAGCTGCCACATTCTGGATTAGTTGGAGTTTCCCAGTCACCTTCAGAGGTAGCCCCACACAGAGCACATTGCAGTAGTTTTGTCATAGTGTAGCCTATCACTTTCCAATGAAGTTGGGACAATTTCTCAAAGAATACAGTATGTGGTAAAACATAATTAATAATGATCCCATTTCAATTAGTCGTTCAAGTAAGTTGGCAGTTGGTTTGCTTGCCTTGAAAGGTTAATGCTACAGCTATCGCGAAGGCTGGCTAATTTCATGCGGATTTATTTCTATTAAAAACTCTAATCAATTTATAGTCGCAATACTTAATTTTTTAAAAGACTGTAGGTTGGCTGAGTGACTGCACTCTGATTACTTTATAATGAATATTTTTTCCTGGTAAATGAGCAATTTTTTACTTGTCAAAATTCAGTTTTGTGCCCTCGGATTTAGCATTTTGATTCTGTATTCATAGTTTGTTTTATTAATTGTTTGGATATATTTGGCTATGCTGAGCTGCACAGGCATGCATAATACATGGCACATTATGCATGATATTTTCCTAAGTGACAAGCTCCAGTTACTCTCCAGTAAATACAGTATCTGTCACATAAGAAAGTGGAGTGTTGTTAAGAGTACTCTTAGATCTCTAACAATTATCTCAACTGTTGAAAAAAGAAACCACTGTTTAAATTACTATGCTATGCCGTGTATAGCAATTTAAGGGATTAAATTCCAATATGTAAGTACTCCTAAATACATTCCTGATGTAACGAATCAGAGCAGTGGGTACATTTTATTATTTCTTATAAGGAAAATAGTGCACATTTCTCTCTCCTATAATTTCATAATTGGTGTTTTAACAAACAAGTCAAAAAGGCCTCCAATCCAATTTTAAATTACAAGCACAGAACCATATTTGGAAAACCACAAAATAATACCAGTAAAGCTCTGGCATATTTTGGAAGCTTCTAAATTCCATTAATGTATTCCAGAATGAGGTTGTTGAATGAATGTTCTAGACTTAATGACCAGACTAAATTTATTCTGAAGGTGAACCCTTTCCAAGAAGATTCAATAGCAGGACATTTCCAAAACATTTGCAGCAAAGTAGCTTGTGGATCTTCACATTTCCAACATTTATGATTTTTATAAAGTTCATCTCAAAATGTATTCTGGGAGACCAATGAGAATGAAATATTACTTTTATTGAATGAGCCAGCTGGGGCTTTAAGGAGTGCCATTGTTGCATCAAATTTGGCCATGAATACAATACCAAATCCACTCCTAAGTAGGAATGCTGAGAAAACTGCTTAAAAACCTTTAGGATGCAATTTTATGGACATTGGGAGGGCAGCATCCCAGGGGCCATATGATCCAAGAGAGAGCCCCCACATTTGGAGAGGAAGATCTGACATTGGATGCCTCCTCTGCAAAAGGTCCACAGCTAGTTCCTCTCTGACTTCAAAGCTGTGACATCAGAGCAGGCAAAGAGCAAGCATTCTGGGGACATCCCGGGAGAGGCAGATCCACAGTCCTCCTGCTCCCCAGGCATGCCCCCAGAGCAGGGCACAAACCACGCCTGCCTTGGAGCTGGTGTGGTTTATTCCTCTCCCATTGGAACCAAAGGGAATGAAAGTGTTTCTGCAGCAGAAGGGGACTTGGAAAACGGGAAGGAAGTGCATTCCCCCACTTTTTAACCTGCCAGCATGAACCAAGCAGGGTATTAGGAAAAGAACGTTTGTCTGCCTTTGCTTCCTCTACTTCCTTCTGATGGCTCTGTTGGCATTCTATCAAAGGCAACAAAAATGTAAGGTAAGTGAGCATAGGGTTGTCACCTTAAATGTAATCATCACCATGTTGATGTCATTTTTTGTAAACCCTGTTGAGGTTTCATTGCAATCAAGCGGTATATCCAAGTGTTGTGAAATTAAAATATCTCTCAGCTTTAAAATAAAACTTGCCTTGTTTTAATGGATTGTACATCAGGCACTCTTGGAGCCTTTTCAGGTGCAGGGTGGGGTGAAAATGCTCTAATTATTCTTTAAAAAGGAAAGGAAATGATATGTTTTGCTAATCTAGAATGGGCTCCAGTTGAGAGTGCACAGACCTCCCCAAAATGGAGTGCAACAAGCGCTTAAAATTCACCTGAATTTTAAATGGTGGTGGGGATGTAGACGGAAAGAGGCTGCTGTTCAGGAATAACTTTGGAAAGCTGCGCTGTGTGCATTCAGACCTCTGCAGGCATATAAAAAAAGCTCTCTGGACTATTATATTAATCAGTGCACACATTGCAGCACACTGAGCCTGAAATGCAGCAGCATACACAGCTAATCTGTAGAAAAGTCTGTTGTAGATGCTGAATGCAAAATCGATAGCATGGCTGTTGTATTGTGGAAAGGCACAGCGTGTAGTTCTGCAGGAACAGGGATTGTTATTTATGCATTATATGAAAAATAGTCCTGATTCCTGCAGGATTCCAAGCACAAAGCAGTTCTTCTAGTGCTATTGTTCTCTTGTTTTGAGATCCATCTATTCAAAAGAAACCTGTATTTAGAAGGCATAGTGAAAACTCTAATTGTTATGGCCACGTTTGCACCTAATCTGACTGCATCTCTGCCTGTGAGCTTACCTGTGGTATGTGGGTGCTTCATTGTATGCCGTGGTCTGTCACTGCTTAATAGAAAACCAACAGGAATGTTACCAAATTGGTTTTCCTGCATGCCTTTAAGCTATTAAGTTTCCAGAATGGAAATAAATCAATATTTGTGTAAGAACAGAAGCTGATCTGCATATTTGCTGATGAATGGAGCACAGAGGCTTTCCCCTCAGACTTCTAGCATGCATAATGATTCATACCCATGGCAAATAAAAGAAGATCCATGAAGCTGATTTTGTTCTAATGTGGCCTTTTCTGTCCCCTGATATACCCACAGTTCACTTCCACTAAAGGTATATGCAACAAAACGGAAGCCGTGATACTTTATACATGATGGTGTACGTGGCTACTCAACATCTTTTTCCTATGTGGAAATGACTTCAAAATAGGGAAATGAAATAGCCTTTAGGAGGCTAAACTGAAAATCAAGAGTTCATGGAGCCCTGGGAATAAGAGAAAGAAATTCAGTGGCCATGTGGACAGTTTATCAGGGTCCTTTTTGTGTGTTACTGATGCACACATGCACTCCTGCACCCTGGAAAACATGGTACAAAAGGGGTCTGGATA
The DNA here is from genome assembly GCF_964252035.2 of Podarcis erhardii. Classification (NCBI taxonomy): domain Eukaryota; kingdom Metazoa; phylum Chordata; class Lepidosauria; order Squamata; family Lacertidae; genus Podarcis; species Podarcis erhardii. The sequence continues at coordinate 81,190,704 of NC_138507.1, read as the reverse complement.
CAACCATAGGTAAATCAAATTTGCTCTTTTGCTGTGTTTTATCATTGCACTTAAAGTCACATGCCTGGTACTAAATCTCCACACAAAAACAATCATGGATGCACATTAACAATTGTTTGCTGCTTGTGGCTGTTTTTGGCATTTAAAAAATCAATTTAAACTTGCACCATTGTTAATGCGGGTTGTGGGAAGAGCTCTCTGTTGGTGGTGGCCACACCTGAGTTTTTGGTCCTGATGCAGGTGCTTTGCACTTAGACACAATAGCTGGCCCGACTCCACAGTCCTACTAAGAAGCATAGCTGCAGTTTTTCATTCCCCACCATGGACCACATTATGACGGTGAGCTGCATTTGCCGTGTGTGCCTGAATGCTCTTTAAAGGCGACAGAAACTGATGTATTCTTATTTTAAAGACCCATGTCTCCTATTTCCCAAGGGGCACATCCTTGGCATTATGCAAATAACATGGAGGCATTCATGAATTCATATTGTCAGTTTCATACTCTGCACCTGAGGCAGCATTAGGCTTTGAACTGCAACTCTTCCATCAAAAAAAGCAACTCATTAACACTACCTTATCAGCTTAAGCGAACATTACCCATCTGGATGTGAAGTCTCCAAAGGAAGATTCATTTTGCAAGTGAATGTCTTCAGTACAGGGAAGAGTGAAAGCATATTTATTAAATAAATGAATTAGAATCTTCTTCCTTGCATAGATTTTTTTTTTTGGGGGGGGGCGACCATCTGAGGCTATTAAATCTATATATTTGAACCTTACTTATTAGGGAACTTCTATCTCACCTTTTCAGTTCCATAGAAAACTTCAAGGTGTGGCTCCCATCCTATAAACAATCTAAGTAAAGAACCAATTTAAACAAAGCATGGAACAAGAACATTGGTCCACTAGAGCATATGAAGACCCTGTTGGATCAGACCATTTGGTCCATCTCGTTTACATCCTGTTTCCCCCAGTGGCTGATCAGGACATGAAGACATGGTTGCACCCCAGCAGCTGGTATTCTCCTAGTGTCCAAGAAGGATTGGATCTGGACAATTTTATCAGCAAAGAATCGTGCTGGAGCCTGCTACACAGTGACAACTCTGCCTTCAAGGTCCTGGTGCCTACATTTAAGGCCCTTCACGACCTAGGCCACCATACTTTGAACTGCCTCTCTTTGTTCAAACCTTCAAGCTAGCTGTTGTCATCACATCAAGCTTCACTTCACTTCCCTCTCATCTCGGGAAGCGAATTCATCAGCAGGTGAATCCTGCTGTGATTGCCCAATGCTCTAGAATCACTTTCAGAATGAGGTTAAAAATTGCATATCCCCGGTGCCATTCCAGAGGGCTTGTAAAACACACCTATCTTTTATCAGCATTCATGGCTTGGAGAAATATGATGGCCCTGGGATATAGTTGCAAGGATTGTTATTTTTGCAAATGGCATTGGGTTCAACTAAAAATTATTATTTAGTAATGCACATTCCTAGCTTGGCTATTCAAGATTGTTTCACTTTTTTCTTTTTTACTGGAAATAGCAGATGGGTTTGTCTTTTTTAGTTTTGGTATATTTTTCTTTCTTGCAAAGAACAAATTTCAGTGGACAAAAATTTCAACACAAATAGTTATAAGGGGCAGGTATAAGATTCGCTGGCATTCCTAAGACATAGGATTAAACTCTTTGTGCATATTTAGAATCTGAATCAGATAGTATGTATCTATACCAAAGTCTATTCCAGCATCAGTGTATTATGAGAAAAAATGGGGAGGACAAGGAGATGACAACGTGGGAAGCTATGAAATCTGGCCTTGAGTTGCACTTTCTCATTATTATTATTTTTACAAATTGATACTGATTGGGATGTCAACTTTTCCCCAACACCCATCCGAAAGAGGTTTGCAGGTCATCCTTCATAATGATATGAGTTGCTACAGCTATATGGTTTTGCTTGTTAACCATATTCTTTTATGAAATCCAAAGTGAAGGCAGTAGGTTCGAAATCTTTATAGTGGGAAACATAGTATCGATGATAAAATTGCATTATTAAAAAAAACAAAACACAGAAAGAAGTTGTTTCATTATTCTTGAAGATGGGAAGCCAGGTTGTCAAGGCTGAGAAATCTGCTCAAGGGAGAAGATCAAAACATTCCTACATGAGAAAAATAAAAGGCTTGGCAGCAAAACAGAACCATCCAGCCATAGAAAGGTATGGCGTTTAAAAACCCAGACCCCCTTAAGTAGGATTTGCTGCTTAAAGTCTCCCAGCTTAAGAAAGATACAATTATGGCTGTGTTGGCTCCCATATTGGGCCCATAAGATCTTTATGTGAAAGATTTACTTGGCGTTTACTACTTTACTTTCTGTGATAGAAGAGAGAGTTGGGGGTGGGAAGAAATGAAATGTTTGAGCTTGTATTGGTGTTTTAATTGTAAGGTTTACATAGTCCAGTCTATAGAATTCGCCAAGGATATCTGCCAGGACTCTCTAGCCATAAGCCCCATGTACCCATAACCATGCATTCCAAAAGAAGTGATTTTAAAGCAACCAGGTTATAGTTCACTCCAGAGCAGATCTGAGGAGCACGCAGGGGGTGGGGGACTGGATGTGGGGAGGGGAAGAGAAGAGAAACAATTAGTTCCATTGTGTAAGCCAATTTCCATTATGCAAGCAGATGGACATAACTGGATGCTTCCCTAACATAAATTTACAGAGTTGGGCATTTTGTTACATCCAGTTGGGCCAGTGTATTCTGCAGTTCCAGTTCTGCATTTTGTAGTGCGCATGGCATGGTGCAAAAATGGCAGCCACAGACCCTGTTAGAGAAAGGGATGTGAAGAGTATGAATTGTATGAAAGAAGTAAAAGAAGTGGATTGACTGAATATGAGATGGAAAGGTTAAGAACAATGATGGAGTCATTTGTAGAATGCAGTATCTGTGGAATGTCAAAAGTGTCACGATAGGAAAAGAAATTGAAATAGTGATTGTGTAATTCTAGTGGGGATAATATACCAAAACTAAAAAAGTACGCCGTACAATGAAACATCACAAAATGCCATTCTAAATGGCAGTATACTGACTGGCTGAAATTGGCTTCTGATTATCACTTGCTACAGCGATTAGCGTATCAGTGTCTCTTTTTAAAAGTCCCCTGACATTTGTAGCTGGCGTTTTCACGTTCCTTTGTCTAAAAAACAAAATGAAATTAGCTGTTCTCTTAGCCATATTCAGGTAGTAGGTTTTGGCCATTTGGGAACTATGCTCCTTTATTTTACAAGGAAGTAATGTGGATTCTGATGGGATCTGTACTTTTTTGTTCTTTATACTTAAAAGGTGTACTAGAAACATTTAAGATCTGATTCCCTCCCACTTCTAGTGTTCACCCTAATGCAGCTGGCATTTCAGTAGACAGTCTATTAGGGTAAAGTTCAAAGTGATGAATGGGCAAGTAATAGAATATCTTTTACTTAACAGAAATAATTAGATTATTTGATAGTCCTGTACAAAATTGTGCTGAAATCATTTTTAGCCAAAAATATGTTAACTCCCTTGTGATTTTTTTTAAATGAAACTTTTGTTGCAGTGCTGGCATTGAGAATTCTGTTTAATAATGCATCAGACATATTTTTGAATTACCTTTTATGTAACTTACAAGAGCACCAGGTATTAAAATATCAGAATAAGCTGAAACAGAACTGGAAAATGAAGGTAAAAGATGGTTGTGGGGCTAAAATACTCTCTGAGTAGATAACGTAGCAGTATCAGGAAATGATATAAACATTATTTAGTTTAGTTTGGTTCAGGGTTTCCAAAATTTGGGTCTCCAGGACCACAACTCCCATCATCCCTAGCTAGCATGACCAGTGGTCAGGGATTATGATCAGACGAGATCGGGTGTGTTCAGGGTAGTATGGCTGTAGACAGTGGTCAGGGATTAAGGGAATTGTAGTTACAGGGAACCAGACAGAGGGCCTTCTCGGTAGTGGCGCCCACCTGTGGAATGCCCTCCCACCAGATGTCAAAGAAATAAACAACTATCTGACTTTTAGAAGACATCTGAAGGCAGCCCTGAATTGGGAAGCTTTTAATATTTGATGAATTATTGTATTTTAAAATTTTGCTGGAAGCCACCCAGAGTGCCTGGGGAAACACAGCCAGATGGGTAGGGTATAAATACATTGTTATTATTATTATTAATCCAGAAACAGCTGGAGACCCAAGTTTGGGAAACCTTGGTTTGGTTAGTCATCTTCAACCATTTCCCAGCAGAGCGGATAATGAGGACCAAACAAGAATTTGTTGACTTTATCTTCAAAAGTTTATGCATGTGTCTGTACAGGCAACCTTTGCCATAGCATTGTGATTCAGATAATAAGCTGCTTATTTTTCCTTCTTACAAATGTAGGTATAATTAAGTTGAAACAATCTTTCTTTGATGAATACTTCATTTACAGTAGTAATAAGTAGAAGCCATCATAGAAATTAGTCTGTCACTCAGACTGTTGTTAACCTGTCTGCAACTATGTACAGTAAACAAGGTTCTTCCATTTTCTAATTGGAAGCAACATCTGATTAGGAAGGGAGCTCAGTGTTAGAAATGCACTAACTCACAAAGGACTTTGGTGGTTGTGTTGTATCTAGTCAAAGGATGGTGACAGATATATATATATGGAAATGTTTCTAAAATGCTTTGAAATATAGCATCATGTCAGCGATACTGCAAATATATAATCTGTGTGTCTGTTAATACAAATGGAGTAAATTACATTTATGAATATACAGATATGTGAAAAGCATGGTGTTAAACTTGCTTTAAGTCTGCTGAGGTATTTAGTTCCTGTCCTAAGAGAATAGACTTTAAGCCTATATTGGGGCATATTTACTGCCATGTGTGGAGTTTGTGGAGAAAGCCATTTTTCAACACTCGGGGAGAGATGGACATAGTGCAGTGATCTGTCGAATAGTCTTTGAATTGGAAAATTAGCACCATTTTCTGTTCTGTGGTGACAGAATTACTTTATTTACATAGCTTTGCCTTTTGAATGGAATGAATTAGGCTTCAGTGTTTAGTAATTTATGTGGGCCAACAGACATGAAGAGTGAAGCAGTGTCCACTTAGACTTCTATAATCTCACTCAAGTCAATGGCCACTTAATGAAACCACACCATTTATTGAATTCTCCTTAAAAGCTCTGTGGCCATTCAACAGCTATTTTAACAGATTTGTCAACGCGTACCTCAGCAGATGCAGATGTGCAATTAAGCTGTTTTTCTTGTATAGTATTTTAAAATTTGTAGCACATAGCACTTGGGCATTTTTTAAAAGTATAGTAGTTGAGAAATTATACCATAACTGATTATATATATGCCTTTCTGATTTAGTGAGAGGCCAACATTTATTTGAAATGATCTTGCCTTTTATAATTTCTAAGAATTTTCAAAGCCTCTCCCAAAACAATAAAATAAAAAACAATATTAAAACAATCTAACAAATGCAGCATGAAAGCAAAAAAGCAACTATCAAGCAATAAATAACATTTTATATTAATGCTGTGTTGCTTTTCCTAATTTGTTGTTGTATTGTGACATTAAAATAAAAACAGTTAAATATAAAATATAAATAACAAAAGAAATAGTGTCAAATTACTAATTTCTAATAACACGTATGAATAATCTGTGCGAATCTGAAGCCTGGAGTAAGAGTTTAAAAACAGAGACATCATTTGGAAAGAGTAGAGGGATCCGCAGGTGTTTCATTTTATTAATACACCTGCAGAGAAAGTCTTACACGACAGGGGGGGGGATCATGTCAAGCAAGAAAGCAATACGGTTTTAAAGGCCTTTTGGGGTAACAAGTCAAGAGCTTCTGTGCTTTGTAGTCTGCAGTGCTTCTTTGATCAAGTCAAGTACATTTCTTGAAAGGTTACAGTATATTCTTCTAAACTTTTAATATTCTTTCACTGACTCAGACAAATGCCAGCCTTTTGGCAAAAGCCTTCACACTAATCAAGTGCCATCACGGACGGGCAATTAATTTTTATCCTTAGGTCTTATCAGAAAAAAAGAGAAACTGATTTGTACTAATCCTAACTGTTCCCTGTGGCGAGAGAGTCAGTTTGTCAAAGAAGCAGATTCTAGTATAGGCTGAAACCTCAACTAGTATGAGCTGTTATGTTCCATGACATTCCACAGACTGGTAACTTCATACCTGTCAACTGTCCCAATTTAAACGGGACATCCCAAAGTTACAGAAGCCATCCCAGCGTCTGATTGGATCCGGGGATGTCCTATTTTGGCTCCCTTGAGAGTGTGACGCCCAAAGGCACACGTTTTGGGGAGCTATGCTTATGCCTGAGTCATCTGACTCCCACAAGAGCATGACTCCAAAAGACGTACGTCCCATTTTCCTCTACGGGATGTTAGAGAGTATGTGTCAGCTGTACCATAATGATTTACACATATTATCATCCCCATTGTCTTATATGGTCCTTTTATGTGTTCTACATTGTCTTTTATGGTGCCTTCGTAAAACAGTTTCTCACAAAAGCTTTTGTAAGGATCTCCATTTTGACAATACTTTTGTTTGGACTTGATCCATCCCTGAACTTTACTGTATGTTAACAAAGCAGCGTTAAATAGCTGCGTTCAGGTCAGTGTGGGAAGAACATCACCAGAATGAATCATAACATTTACCGAATGTTGCAAGAAGATAAGTAATTTCAGTGGAAGATTCATCTGCCGATGAAATGGATTGCATATTGCTTATTCACAAAGAAACAAGGAGCAAATTCTTCCTGTGTGCATTAAGGATTTAATGTGATTATTTTCCAAGTTTGGGGGGGGACACTTTTTCTCAATTCAGTCACAAATAACACTTTTTGAAGAGCCAGAAATGACACATGGTTTCAATATTATCTGAAAAATATCATTTTGACATATATTCTTTGTGCTGATTGGCTCTCTTTTTAATTGCAGCTTTTTGTTTTGTTTCAAAACCAAAAGTATTTGATTCAGCTGCTTTGAGCATTTGTCATGAAAATGCTTTCATAGTGACAGATGTTTTGCATCTAGATGTTTCTGAATACATCTGAAAGCAAGGATGCTGTCCAGGATGTCCCCCTCCCCTTGAAAGTGTTCCGAATGTAAATGAATGACAGGCCCCAAAATGCTGAAATGTTCAATTTTAATCTATACTGTCAGGATAGCAGTCTTTAAGTTCTGCTTTGATTTATGCGTCACACATGTAATAATTGATGTTGCCATAACAGAGTTTTGTAATCAACCCATTTAAGAATTGATTCAACTAAGGAAATGATGAGAAGCCTGACTTAAGCACACAAATAGGGACTGTGCATATTTTCTACTTGTGTTCACAGAATGCATGTAGAATTGTAGCAGGATTATGCCTCCGGTCTCTCACCCTTCCCCTTACACACTCAGCTTCCTAAAAAAGGCTACACGCGTGCAAGCTGTATGCTCCAGGGACTCAGCTGCATATATATGTACAAACAAGTTGTGTTTACTCTTTCAGAAATTACTCTGGATGCATGAAAATGTGAAGTTAGAAAGTGCAATCTGGGTGCTGTGGCTTTGTGGCTTGTTGGACTGGCACAATGGTGTTCAAGATTGTACCTAAAAAAAATCAGCTTCCTTATCTGTTAGATTATCTGACCATATATTTAAAGTTCTAAGTCATCTCTGTGGCTTGGCACACCTTTTAATGTCTTAGGCTGGTCTGAAAACTGCAACTCATCCTTGGATGACGATCAGATGGCCATAGTTATCCTCACATTTGTAACAGCATATTAGGTTATTGCACTATGTCACAGTGGGGGATATCTTTTTAAACTTAGTTTTCAGTTTCTGAAAATATTTATAGTAAACAATCCCCATATAACCCACACCCAAGAAATATTCCATGTATTTTGTAAATTGTCTAGTCAAACAATAAGCAGGTTGGTGCAATGATTTATTTATTTATTGAAATATTTGTTATTAGTTTTTACAAGAACAAATTTAAAATAATAATTGGGGGGGGGGACTTTTGACATATCCATATATGAGATCCGCCCCCCCTGAAATATTTTGTTGGTGCAATCATTTAGACGTTGGAGATGTCTTTGAGGGCTGTTCGGAAATGAAAGTTAACTCAAAATGCCACAGGATGCTTATTAATTGGGGCTGGAAGTATGAAACATACATCATCAGTTCTCAAAAAGCAATGCAATCTCCTAACACTGTTTTTGAGCTTTTAAAGTAATGAACCACTTGGGACCTGGGTGCTTAAAGGGAGGCCCCCTCTTGCATGAACCTGCCTTGGTTTATAGATGTTCCTCTGAGGCCCAGCTGTGGGTCTTCAGAGGTCCAAGTGAAATAAAAGTGAAATAAAACAGGTAGTTCCTAGAATAGGACCTTTCAAGTCATAGCTGTCAACTTTTCCCTTTTCTTGCAAGGAATCCTATTCGGAATAAGGGAATTTCCCTTCTAAAAAGGAAAACGTTAACAGCTATGCTTTCAAGTTGTGGTCTGGAATTCTCTGTCCAGAGAATTTTCTCTGGTTTTGTTACTGCTTCCATGTCATTACTAGATGGATTTTATTTTTATCTAACCAGACTGGGTTGTTGTTTTTTTTATTAAAAACAACCTTGTTGTTTGATTCTGCTCTGTTGTGACATTTAGCACTAACTATAGTTTCTGTGAACCATTTTGTTGCTTCTTATTGTTGTAAGCTGTTCCAAGATCTTCAGTAGAAGAGCAACTACTATTTTAAATAAGTAAATAAAAGAAGTGCTCTGTGGGTGTTTATTCCCCATGTCATGAATGTAACTCCCTATGTATAGGTAAGAACAGGGAAAACTTGAGAGAGCCCAGAACTTTGTTAAGGCATAAGAGTTGATTTTTTTAAAAAAAAGTTTGTTTAATTAAAAGAATGAGAATGCTGTTTTATTTGACACAAGTCTATGCATAAGAATTTTAATCAGTTGAAAACTCAGATTGGGGGCTCCAGCTGTCATTTGTGAAACTGCACTTTCTCATATCAAATAGGTTTGAATTGCTTGGAATTATTTTTAAAAAACAACAACACAATGCTCTTGAATAAGCTTCAGGAATTCTTAAACCTGCTTGCATATGTCCCACAAACAGAAATGGAAAGTTGACTATGCCAGCTAAATTATTTAGAGCAAATCATTTGCTCAGTGTTAATTGGGATAAACATTTTTATTCATTCAAATCAAGGAAATGAGCAGGCTCAGATATGGATTAATTCAAATCTGTAGCTGTTCGTTTCATTTTGCGAATAATTTTAAAACTGATAAATCAAAGTTCAGTTGCTATACAGGCTGTTACTATGGATACCTGAATTACTAGATATGTAGCTTCTTGGGTAACATTTATGCTAAAGGGCATATTGCTAAATAACAAGCCCTGTTTGCTATAATGCATAAATATCTGTTGCAGTAAAGTACACACTGTCAGACTGAATATATCTTGAATTTTAAAAACCTGCCATATTTTAAGCTTGAAGGCATCTTGTATTTACGATGCAGTCAATACTACCAGTATCACATCCTTTTTTTGTTTATGATTTCTAAGTTGAGAAATTTTATTTGAAGATTCAAGACTGATTCTACTTGAATGTATTCCAAAGCCAACCATAACCCGAAAATAACATTTCAAGTTGACACAGTAGTGTCACTGTGTTACTGTGGTAGCCACCAGCACAATAATTGTCATAGTTTAGTGCTAGGCATGGCTAATAAGTGGCAAAAAAAATCTGCAGCAACAGTTGGTAATAGAGCATGGCTGGGGGGAGAGAGGAAAATCAAGCCACTCTAATGATTTTTTTGTCTTCCACCATGAAGCCATCTATGCCAGTTCAGTAATTTCTTTTACCTGACATGTACTTGTTATAACAGCCAGTTACAGCCAGGTGGTATCTCATCGGTTTAGACAAGCACAATATGATGGAGAGGCTTGGAACTGGGATGTAAAGGAGATTGATTTACAAACAGGACCAGCCATATGTGCTCAAACCAATGGTCTGCCTGCTCTCAAATCCTGTCCCAAGTGGTAGCTGCATGTTGTTTGAAATTTGTAGCAGCAAAAGATACAAGAGTGCTCCATTCCTCGCTGTCACCTTATCAGTTAATAGAAATCTCAGTGTATAGACTCCAAGAGGTTCATCCAGCAGAATGATTAGTCATAGATGTAAACCCTGCCAAAAGAGATTAGGATTATGGTGTGTGGTATATCCCCCCCCCCAAGCATTCTTTAGATATTGTGAAATGTGATGCTTAGCAACAGTCTTTCTTTACTGCTCTGTGGTGAGGAGCTGCCCTAGTACTGCTATTGATCAAAAATGTTCAGTGGCTTGGAAATGATAACATTAGCAAACTTAGAAACTTTCTCAGCAAGTTTGCCCTCTGGTTTCACCAGCTTTATATGCAACACTTGCCATTAGAAATATATTCAAGGAAATTCTCAGAATTTGAGTAACTGCTTATGTTCTCCTTTGTTATTTTGCTTATACAACTTTGAACCATGAATCACCTTTTAAGATGATACTTGTCATCAAGTAGCCTAAAGCTACTACTATCTATTGAATGAACAACTATTATATATCTACCATCTATCTATCTATCTATCTATCTATCTATCTATCTATCTATCTATCTATCTATGATTCTCAGCATCCTATAACGCTCTGGCGTGACCAAGAAACAAAACTCTTGAGTAGGACTATGCATATGTACAGGTGGATATGAATTGCTGGTTTCTCATTTATTTCAATGTAGTAAATCACAGAGATTGCCATTTGGTTCAGATGTATGGTAAGGGGGGGGGGGAGAGGAAATGGAACTTTCTGTCTTTACTGCCTCTCTTTCTGCCCCACCTATAAAACATAATAGGGCAACAGGCAGTGCTTTTTTCGGGGTGTTTGTGTGCTGGAACTCACCACCTCATTCTCCAACTCAGGCGCCAGCGCCACCATCTTGAAACCAAAATCACATTACAAGATACTGGGCTACATCATCTTATAGGGAGCTGTGCCTCTTATTATGAGTGATAGGATCCCTCTGACCCTGGAGGTTCCACTGAGCCATTGTGGCTAGTAGCCTCGACCTATACTGGCAAATTGTCTCTCTGGGGTTGGCTGTGTCGAGTCCCCCGGCCTGCCCGCACATGCCTCCCATTTTCCCCATGTCCCCTGCCAGACCCTGAATCTCCCTTTGTGAGGGAATGAAGAAGGAAGATGGAAGAGCATGCACCTACATGTGTGTTGCTGCCACTGCCTGAGCCCAAACCAGAGGCCTGTTCCTGGTCAAAGGCAACATGCACACAGCCAGGCTGTCACATGGCCTTCCTGAGGAGGAGGAGGAGCTGCAGCCGGGCTCAAGGCAGAGCTAGCTGCTCCAGCCCCCAGAGCGGCGCACATGCTGTGCACCCAGGGACCGGGGGAGCGTCCAAGGGGGGGGGACCACCCACAGCAAGCATCCCAGGGGAGTGTTTCAGGGAGGGTCCCAGGGGGCGAGATGCCATGGGGGTAGAGCAAGCCACCCATGGCAGGCTGCTTCCTGGACAGCGGGGAGGGAGCTGTGTCGCTTTGCCAGCAGCCTTCCTCTCTTCTCTCTTCCTTTTGACAGCTCAAGAGAGGCTCCCGCCCCCGGAAGCAGCCCAGGAGCAGGCAGCGGCGCACCACCCGCCCATAACTCCCAAGCCTCCCTTGAGTTTTCAAAATGAAGGGGGGAAGGCCGCCGGCAAGGCGGCGCAGCTCTGCCCCTTCCCTCGACAGTTCAGGGTAGGCTTGGGAGTCGCGGGTGGGTGGTGTGCCAAATCTCATTCCCCCACCCCCAGTGTTGACACCTGGGGCGAACCGCCCCCACCGCCTCCCTCCTCTGCCCCTGGCTCAAGGGTCGGTGTTCTGGAGGTTTGAACTTGCAATAACCTCTCCCCACCCTCAGCCTCCCATCACTTCTCTTTTTCCACCCTGGCAATTGGTGGTGTCGTGAAATGGCCCCACAATAGCATTTGCCAGTTAAGAGATGAAAAAAAACTTCAGATGAAAAAAAAAAAAAGGCCCTGGCTATAGCTATTGAGTTTGATTAGATTTAGTGGCATGGCAGTTCTAATTCTGTAGCCTGAATTACCACGTTGAAAGTAAGCTTGCTGTAAGGAAAAATTTCTTTTGTTTATTTGAAAGTTAGTTTAAATCAGGCTTCCTCAACCTTGGCCCTCCAGATGTTTTTGAGACTACAACTCCCGTCATCCCTGACCATTGGTCCTGCTAGCTAGGGATCATGGGAGTTGTAGGCCAAAAACATCTGGAGGGCTGAGGTTGAAGAAGCCTGGTTTAAATGCTTGCAAATTGGATAATGCTCATTTCAAAATAATCTTGACCAGGCAACGAATGAGGTGCATTTGAAAGTGGTCAAGTGGAGTTGCCAGCTTCATTTGGTAACCATGAGCCTAGGTTTGGACAACATGCTAAAGCAAACCATCTGTTTACTGTCTGGGAACCCACACATTTGCTTTCTTGAGCTAAGGTGGGCGATGTTGGGAATTCATTGGTGCTAGATGTATGCGGGTTCAGTGGTGATCCCAGGGCTGGTTCTATCTTTAGGCAGAATGAGGCGGCCACCTACCTGAATCATGGGGTGGGGGTCAAAGAGTGGTTGGTTATCAGCACTTCATATATGCAGCAGTAGTCTGTGTGGGAGCATACCTTATTTCACTGGAGGGAAATAATGCTGTCTAGAACATCTGAATGCCTTGTATATTAATTCACTTTGGTTGGGCCCTATCTTTAGTATTTGTTGATAAACTAGCCTGTATACATTCTTCTCCCTCATTCCTTTGAGTAAAAAAGGGAAGAGGAGAACCAGATTGCTTAAGACAGCTTTTATTTGTCCTGTTTGGGGCTGATGTTATTAATTGTGTCTGTTCAGAGTATATCACTAAAATCAGGCTTGTGCAGCATGAAGAAGTAGGACCATAAGTCAAAGGTACTGAGGAGGTAGATAACAGATTTGCTGATAGTTATATGAAATATTTGCACTTCTATGGAAACTTGTGGGCAGAGGGGAAGGTGAATAGGAATCGGCTATTTTAATTTTACACAGCACTGGGGTCAAAGCAATTTTTATACAAAAGATTTTTCTGCTCTGCACTTAAAAAACAACACCTAATCATAAAATATTCCAGAAAATAGTTTTTAAGAACACATTTCTGTAAGTGCTGTACAGAGGACATTTGTATGCACTTATTGTTGGATATCTGCTCTTTCCTTTCAGGAGCTCAAGGTGGGAGATATTCCCCCTCCCCACCTTTTATCCTTCCAGTAACTGTGAGAAGTAAGTTAGGCTTAGATTTGGTGACTGGCTCAAGGTTATGCAGCAAGCTTCATGGCTGGGTCAATGTATCCCCACTCCTAGTCCAACACCTACCACTAAAAAATGATAGAATAATATCAAATGATAGTAAAAGGTATCTAAAAGGCCTGGGAGAATAAAAAGGAACTTGCCTGGCACTGAAAAGAAACAAAATAGACGCCAGGTGAACCTCTCCAGAGAGAGCATTCCACTGCCAAAATGGCCCCTTCCTTTATAACCAACCTTCACAAAAAGACCTATAACACAGGAGGTTTAGCACACCTTTGGAGGCATCATAATAACATAGATTCCATGAAGGACATTTTGGAAGTAAGAGCCATACATCAATAAGGTAACAGAGGCATATGTCAAATGACACAAACACTCTTAAATACTTTGTCATCAAAAGGTTTTATGCAATTCAAAGCTAGAGAGCTTTTGTGAAGGATGGGTTACTATGGGAGCTTCTAGGCAGTTTCATCACCTTCTGGGCAGGTTTCACATCATGCATGCAGTTGTGAAATTTGAAATATCTAACTATTTTTATATTGGCTCTTTTGGGGGGGGGCAAATCCCCACTCGTGCCAGCTTATAATGTCTTAGATGCTTGGTTGTTGTGTGACTTGCTGGATCAAAGTGTCAGATAACTGGGAGAGAAAATCTATGAGAATGAGCAGATATGATTCTGAGTTTCTCTATGCAGATGTGAATAACGCCCACACTACATCTAAATGTATGCTGCCTGTGTCTCATTTTATAGCCTATCTGCAATGAAATGCCACTGATAAGCTTATTTTATTAGCATGTTACTGGTGAGATGTTGTCTTATGCATGCTGGGCATAGAAGTAATCCTTAGGTGAACATTTACTGGATCTCCAACTCAACACAACCCATTAGGTTCCTTAATTCCAGTTTTTAGTGGTTTATTTAGTAACATTCTGATTGCAGCTATATTTTAGGGGCCAATTTGCTGAGGATATTTGGAGAAAATATAGCTGATAGAAGAAGCTGGGTAGCCCAGTTGGTTAGAGTGTGGTGCTAACGCAAAGACTGCAGGTTTGATTCCCATAAGTGACAGCTGCATATTCCTGCATTGCAGGGGGTGGGCTAGATGATCCTCAGGGTCCCTTCTAACTCTATGATTCTAAAGGGAAATTGTGTGGATTTAATGGGATTTTTTTTTTTTTTTGCTAAAATCATGCTTCTGAATAATCATCAGACAGTATTCCTCGTAACAATGAAGTTATTCAAAATATACAATGGGAAAAGGTATGTAAAGACATTTGTATGTTTGGTGATATGCAAGTTTGGGGTGAGATTTGTAGTGATAACAAAGCAGAATTATTTACTTTAAAAATGTCCTTTAGACAGTGATTAGATGCAGATCTCTGAACTTTGGTTGTCTACCCACAATTGTTTGAGCTGTGAGCTTAACATAGTGTTTGTCTAATTTATACGTCATCTTTTGTTATTCTTCCAAGACATCTGGTAGAAATACTTTACAATGAAATATGTTTTCTTTCCTTGCTGGAACTGATCAAACATTGCTGATAAGAGAGAGAGAAGAGTAATAGCTTACATTTTTTAAAAAAATCATAGCATGACAAGCCAACAGGGTCAAGGAGATGAATAAGACTTCTGTTGTTTTGGTAATTACTTTTAAAAGTTCTGATTCTAATTCTGGGTTCATCACCAACCTATCACTATGGAAGCAGGACTATGTGCTATATAACAATGTGCTATGTAACAGCTAGCAAACGACATTTCTACCTTTTCCTTAGGTCAGCATGGGGCAGCAGTGTCCTGGTAGAGGGAATCTAGCTAAATATGAGTTGAGTGACATGGCCCCCTCAAGAAGATGTTGTTCTTACTTATCCTGATATTCACCTTCTACTTGAAAGCAGCCTTACCTGGTAAAAAGCTGGTTAGAAATTCCTTAGAAGTCAATGGTGCAGGGGAAAAAAAGGAATTTAACAAGATCTTCTATTCCTTTCTACACAGCTTTATTGGTATCCTATTTTCACCTGCAAAGGTAGCTTGTGGACATGGATTCAGAGTGAGCCATCACACTTCAGTCCAGGTGGAGTAACTTTCCAGTGCTTGGCCATGAGGTTCACAGTCATATTAAAAAGAAATGTGTATCCAAAAGAGACAAAAATGAATTATTACTGAAACGGACAGTGCGCAGTATATGAGAGCATCTGGTTCAGTCAACATTGATAAAATAACACAAAATGTGCATTGACAGGTGGTAAAAGAATGAAAAACCTGAGGGGAAAGAAATGCATTGCTCCACATTTGGAAGTGCATAATGAACAGTGAAGCTGTTGCCTCTTAGATCTATCCAGGCCTTGCCAGGCCAACACACAGACTGGGTGAACACAGCAAATCTTCAGCTAGTGTGAAGCGGTGAAGCTCCAATCGTGTCAAAAGAAATAACACTAGTTTTTAAAAAATCTTTATATTAATATCTATCTGTCTGTCCCACTTTTCTTTACAAAATAATTTTAATGTGACTTATGAAAACAAATCAGAATACCAAAAAAACCCCACAATAAAAGCAGTTTCAACCGGCGTCTGACAGAATCTTTTGACTGAAAAGCCACTAGCTCAGTGTCCTGTGCTGAGAGAGGATCTGTCGAAGTCAAACACTTCTAGCAGATTAGCTCATGTAGTGGAAGTCTACTTAGAGAGCCTCTAGGTTTTGGGTGGGCAACCTGTGGCCTGAGAGCCACATGCAGTCCTTAAGCTAATTGCAAGTGAGGGAAGCCTGCAGGGAGAGAGAAAATGGGGAAGGGGAAAACAAATCTTGCAGAGCAATGAAAAAAGGTGGAAAGCACATTGCAAGAAAGCTCTGGCAAGAAGGGAGGAAATCTGGTGAGGGGGGGAGCTGAAATGGAAGTGGAAGGCAAGAAGCCATTAGTTCAGACCTCTGTGTGTGTCAGAAAGAGGGAAGGAGAGAAAGAAAAGATAGTGGCAGAAGGAGAGCGAGACAGGGGGTGGGCCACCAATTATATGACCCCATCCGCTGCTGCTTTCAGCCGAGCCAACTGCCAGCATGTGGCCCCTGACAGATTTCCCCTCCCCCGAATGTGGCCCCCAACAGGAAATATGTTCCCTTCCCCTGCTCTAGATGCAATCATCTCATCTTCTGTTATATAGCAATAATAATAATAATAATAATAATAATAATAATAATAATAATAGTAATTTATTATTTATACCTTGCCCATCTGGCTAGGTTTCCCCAGTACTCTGGGTGGCTTCTAACAAATTAAAAACAGAATAAAACATTGAACATTGAAAACTTATCTAAACAGGGCTGCCTTCAGATGTCTTCTAAAAGCCAGATAGTTGTTTGTTTCCTTGATATCTGATGGGAGGGCGTTCCACAGGGCAGACGCCACTACCGAGAAGGCCCTCTGCCTGGTTCCCTGTAACTTCACTTCTCACAGTGAGGGAACCACCAGAAGGCCCTTGGTGGTGGAGACGCTCCTTCAGGTCTACTGGGCCGAGGCCATTTTGGGCTTTAAAGGTCAGCACCAACACTTTGAATTGTGTTCAGAAACATACTGGGAGCAACTGTTAACATGGTATATCTCCCCCCACCCCCTTGTAGAAATGTGTGTATCACTTCAGTTTAGTGGGCAGAGGTACATTGAATCTGCCTCTGTGTCAGAATCAACATGCATATGGAAAGCTAGACTGTCAGAAATTAGACTAGTCTTCTCCCTCACGTGCTATTTTCATTTTGCATGGAATTCTTTTCTCTGTGGGATAAGTTCCAAAAGGTAACCCTCCACCTGTAGCACAAAGTGGTACGCTGAGCTTGATTCTTCTGATTAAATAGGTGTTCCTCAAAGGACCAAAGTATGCCGTGTTCACAAAGTATCTCAGAGCATAATATGAGTTTGACCCACCCACCTTTTATATCTTGTGGACCACATATGAAATAAATGAGCTTTCTAAATAGTGGGGACTTACACTATGTTTAATGGAGCGGAGTCGCACGACTGTCAAAACTCTCTATTTGTACAGAAACTTTCTCACATTACAATAGCCACATGACTCAAAATAAAAAAATATGTGGACTGTATATCATCATATGAGAACCAGACCTGGATTGCTTTGAGACTAAACAGGTCCACTGTGATAGATTTTCAGCTGTGAACTTTGTTTAAACTATTGTCTGACAGGCTGAAGATCACTTACAATTCATGGAACTGAACTGTTGAGTAAATTCACAATAGTTCCTGGGAAGCCTGGAGAACTGATCTAGGGTGGTAATTATATTCCCATTTCTTCTGAACTTCGAATTATTGACATCAGATATGTCTGAAACGTAAAAGTTGCGTATTCCAAGAGCTTATGTATGTAATAGCCCTGAACTCAATTCAATCTCATATTTCTTTATATAATTGATGAGTAAAGCAAAGATTAAAAGAGAAGCTGCAACTTCCAAGAAGTTATTTTGATTCAATTCTCCATTTGCTGTCTATCTGCAACTAGCCTGAAGTCAGCTGAACTTACTCACCAGCTTTGGAATATTGAATATTTGACCAAAGTTTCATAAAGGTGTCGTGAGTAATTGCAATAATAATCATACAGTGAGGGGGGGAAGTATTTGATCCCCTGCTAAATTTGCCCATTTGCTCTCTGACGAAGAAATGACCAGTCCATAATTTCAATGGTAGGTTTATTGTAGCTGTGAGAGACAGAATAACAGCAGGAAAACCCCCAGAAACCCATAGTACATTATTAAAAACTGCTGAAAATCTTACAATCTGAATTAGCTTTCCCCATCCTTGGTATCCTCTAGAAGTTCTGAACCACAGCTTGCATTGGCCCTGGCCAGCTTGGCCTAGTAATAATAATAATTTATTATTTATACCCTGCCCATCTGGCTGGGTTTCTAGTAGTCAAGAATGCTAGGAGTTGTAGTCCAGCAGTATCTGGAGAGCACCAGGTTAGGAAAGACCAACTGAAATGATCAAGGCAAACATGAAAGGAGAGAAAGAAAATAAAAATAAAAAGGTAAGTGGCAGAAGAGCCTAGCAGTATTCAAGCAAACACTAACTGGAACAAATTTCTGAACTGCTCCTTAAATTCTGGAAAGGGTTGGAATTCTCAGGAGGGAGGGGGGTTCTAAAACCCAAGGGGCAACTCAAGAAGATGAGGGGGGGGGATCACTATTTTAAAATTACAAAGGGACACGAAGATTCGGAAGAAGAATGAAATGTAAACGTATGGTGGAAACAAATACCTCATTTCAGATTGGGCACTTTACTCCGTTCAACCCACCATTTCCAGGTATAAAATACTTTTGGAAAAATCTATGTGAAGCAGAACACTATTCTTCCAATTTACAGATGCAACAGACAGTGAGTTCCCCGAGGCCACACCATTAGTTGATAGCAAGGCTTATTTTGAAGAAAACAAATGAAAGTCCAATAGTGCTAAAACCTTATGCGATTTAAGAGGAAATGCATTGGCAAGGGGGATATTGCTTTTCATTAATTGGGCACTGATTATACTGCTTTAATGTGATACATTATGGTTTAGTTTTTCATAGTAATATATTCTGCATTTTCTGAGCAACCTTGAACCTTTTCATTGCTAGTGTAACTAAATCAGGGTTTGGAGGGTTTTTTTATATAAAAACAGAAACTGGAAAAATATCAGATTTTTTAATAGTTCTAATTAAACTTTGCAAGAAACTATGTTCTTGAGTCTGTAAAATAC
Source organism: Podarcis erhardii (assembly GCF_964252035.2). Lineage (NCBI taxonomy): Eukaryota > Metazoa > Chordata > Lepidosauria > Squamata > Lacertidae > Podarcis > Podarcis erhardii. The sequence continues at coordinate 81,171,593 of NC_138507.1, read as the reverse complement.
ATCTGGCAACATAAAGTGTGTTCATGGGAGGACTTTGATAATATGGTGTCCTGTGTGAGGCTAAATTTCGGTGACCCCCACCTGACTGAAGGAAGGAAGCAGTGAGAAAGGCATTTCCTTGCCTGCCCCAGGCCACTTTTGCACTGCCCTAAATCCGCCTCTGGTGTGCTGTATTCAAACATTGGGTCAGTAGGGGCGCCATTTCAAATTTTTGCTCCATGGAATGGAGCTGGGAGGAGCACTAGTAATTAGTGGTTTAGCAGTTGTGGAACATGGTGAAATGTAGTTCTGGGAGGTTTTTCCCATGGAAGAACGATGGCATGACATGATATGGGGTAATGGACAGAACTTCCTTGTTCTGGCAAGTGAATGAGATGAGATGAGATGATAATGAGGCTGTCAGTTTTTTTCTTGATTAGCACCAAGGAGGTCAAGAAAATGAGGCAAATAATCAAGCAGTGTCTTGGATACCTTTCCCCACCTTTCTTTGATGGGATTCCACTCCACACAAGCAGTTTAAATGATGATATTACTCTGCCTGATTGTTTGCATTTCTAATTAAAAGTTAATTGTTTATTTTCAGATGACTAGAGTTGTTTTGTTAAAGGTCAATGTGTTTCACAAGTTGCGTTTACTTTTATAAACATCTTGTAACTGCCAACTGTTTCCAATAAATTGCATACCACGTGATGTACTGTTGCCCTTTGGGCGTGTATATGAGACTTAACACAGCTGTTTACATGCTTGGGCTTTCCTTGGAGGTGTGGCTCTGGGAGCCATCACAATAAGCACCTACACTTCAAAATCTGTAACCGCACCAATGCTAGTCAGTTTCATATCCCCCTCAGTGTTCACCTCAGCCACTGTGAAAATAGCCATAATTTCCCTCGCTGGTGCTGCCTGCAAATAGGGTAGCAAAATGGGTGAAGAATTATTTGCAACTGTATGCAAAATGGATGGTTGTTGCAAAGTTGTGTGAGTGGCAGAAGGCAGAAGAAGTTTATAGAGAAAATCCCAGGCTCAAAAAGTAAAAGGCTACATCTGCACCATACATTTAAAACACTATCATACCACTTTAACTGCCATGGCTTTCCCCCCAAAGAATTCTGGGAACTTTAGTTCAGAAACTCCTATTTCCTCTCACGGAACTACAATTCTCAAAGTTCTCTGAACACTCTTAACAAACTACGGTTCCCAGGATTCTTTTTTTGGTGGGGAGACAGGACTGTTAGTGGTAGAATAGTGCTTTAAATATATGGTTCAGATGTGGTTTAAGAAGCACAGCTTAAGCCCTGCGTCAAATGAGCAACTCAGAGTATATTCAAAGGCATTTCTGAAAGTGTACAGTGACCCCTATGAGTGAAGAGCAGGTTTTAAGACCAGAACAGCTTCGTTTATGAAGTCCACATCCATTTTTCTGAACAGCTTTATACTTATATAATGTTTAGCTGTGTTTGTAAGTAAAACGACCTGCTTCAGGCAGGTGTTAGGGCTGCCAATTATCTAAGAAAGGATGGGGGCAGAATTCATTTCTGCCTCTTCAATGTGTTGCTTCCAATGAAAGAATTCAACTGGGAATTTCCGGGAGAAATACCAAAATAGTCCCAGTATTGACTTAATGTCATTAGTGTGCAGTGTCGAGCTAAAAATTAATGTGGTTTGATTTTGAATATTTAATAGCTTGTGCTCTGAGGGTGAAGAGAAAGGTATAATGGGGTTTTGTGAAACAAACACATGCATATAAATATGGAACATTCCTTTTTCTTTTGTTTTCTGTAAATGAGCATTATATATTAGTGGATTGTCAGAAATGAAATCTCCAACCAAAGAAAGAGAAATTATATCACATTTCAGAGCTATGTATCTTTGGAAATATGCCATCACTTTGTACAAGCCACATCCAGCCTTCCAGTTTCATAGGCACTGAAAGGGAAAAGATAGTTGACATAGAGTAGATTGCAGCTAACATATTTTCTATGTATTTCACAGGCTTCCATGCATAAGCAGAATCATGTCCAGAAAGTATATTGGTCTTGTGTAGATGACCAAAATGTGGGTATAATCAGGGCATGAATAGGTAGTAGCCTACAAACGGTATGTACATAACTTTCATTTCTAGGAAACCAATCAGCATGTGGAGGTAGAAAATGGGAACAGTGGGTGTTCTTCATCATCTCACTTTTGATCTTCCCAGTATTTTGGCTGTGCACCCTGGCACACAGCTCCTGGTCCACAGTTGAGATGGCTTTTGAATAAAGCTCAATGTAGGAACTCACGAAAATTGATTGTGCAAGGCCGCAGGGATTGCAAGGATGTGTTTAAGAGGCAGTACATTCACTCTGGGTGCCAGAAAACAAATCCAAAGCTACGTAGACAGTGAAGTCTTGCGTCCAATACTCTCTAGCGTAGCAAAGAAAAAAGGTATGCCGTGATTAAGAGCAAACCATTTGATATGGCTTGTTTTCATTCTATCTAACCAGTACATCTTTTAACACTCCACCATCATCATCAACAACAAAAATATTTTTGTGAAATAATTTCTCTTATCTAAGGGGCTTTTGAGTTATGGCTTAAAAGATGTCATCTAGCCCCGTAGATTTTCCTCAGTGTGCTGCTTTTTCTCCACATTCTGCCTCCATATTCAATTTCTATTAATATTTAATGTTAGTGGCCAGTAATGGCAGCAGTCTTCAGGGCAGCATCAAACAGGGCAGCTGTTTTGCTGTATAATTTCCCCATCATGTTATTGTGAACAGGAAAACAATGATGATAACACTAAGATATTCAGCTTGTTCCTTAAAGTTGATGCATTTCCAGATGGTAAAAGGACAAGACTTTATGGAGTGGTGGATTCTATTCCCATATCTAATGCATTAAATTAGTGGTTGTGGTTTAATTGTACGATATATATAGTATGGTACATTTTGCCTTGTTGGTAAAGCCAAATCTCAGTCTTTCACAGTCCATGATAAATTCCTGTTTTCAAATGGCATAGGTGTGCTCTCTGTAATCAGAGCAATCTCTTTGGGCTGCTTCGAAAGAGGGTTTTGTTGTTGCCATTTATACTGAGGTACAATAGCCAAGTACAGAATACATAATCTTTGCCCATATGGTAAATGTGTGCTGTTTATGATCTTGGGCAGCTTCTGCTGGTTTTAAACAGAGTTTTAATATTGTTCTGAAGATTTTAGTCTATTTTAATTGGCCTTTGTGCTTTTCTCAATGTTTTGGCTACTTGTTAAAGTGTAAAAATTAGAGGGTGGTATCCAACTAAATCATGACTTAGCTGGATATCAATCACCCTTACATTTTAAACACAAATAAATGTATTTTAAAGTGGCAAAGATGTGTGTGCTGTTTTTCTATGTGCATAAAAATATAAGGCTGTCGTCCTGCAGCTCACATTGGAGGGTAGTAGTGCTGCATCACAGGTCCGGATTTGCATGAAGTGAGGGTGGGAGAGGGAAGCAAAACAGAACGATCACAAACATTCACCCTCATCCTTAAAATACGATTTAGGCCAAACTTAACATTCTGTAGCTCCTGTCTGCTTTACCTCAACAATTAGTTCAAAAGCTCTTCTGCCAGCTTTTTATCTCCATTCTAGTTTAGTTGGAGCACATTTCTTTTGTGCAAGCTGGACTTGTCCCCAAACTTTCCCAGTGCCTACTAAAACTAAACTCACACTCCCAAGACCACTGTCTCATTCATACATTTAGACTCTTCGGCTCTGCCTATCTGTCTGGTGCTGTTCATGGAACGGATAGCATTTCAAAGAAAGGTATCTTGAAGACCTGATTTTCAACCTTCTACATCACAGCCTAAGTTTACTTCCAGGACCACATGACTACATTTCCCCACTTCACTGTTATCAATATGCACCACCATCCCTGACTCTTTCCTAACCCTATTTATCAGGCTATAGACAACACATGGCATCCACAACCTTCACACCAGGTGGACAAGTCACCAACCATATGGTCTGCATCCCCATCACAAACCCAATGTCTATCCCACTCACTGCCCAGTGTATCCTCAGTGGAAGTGTGAATCTGACCTTATTTCTATTATTTATCTCTGTAGATACTAAATAGAACATTTGTAAACAATAAACCTGGGGTATGGTGTGAGCATATGATAGATGCGTGGCTGCATTTTCTTCACAAAACTGAAAACAAATGTGCCTGTTTATCTCTCTTCGTTTCACCTTGTTTGAAGACAACAACATTTCTAGAAACTGGCCAGAGGGACTATCCACTATAAGCAGTTTTTTATAATTATCTAAGGGCATGGAACGGGGGGGGACGGGACCTTATTTAATAAGAAGCTGTATTTGATGTCATCAGAGATGAAATGCCTTGAGTCATAGTGAACATTAGGCTTATGAGTTGTCGTCCCCGATCGCTCAGTACTGAGGTGCTGCTGTGGATGTGACTGTACAGTACTTGGCATTCCCACATTTATTACTCTTAAATGAACATGTTATTGCTCTTAGGTAATGCAGCATCATTCATTACCATGGCATCAGTGCAAATCATTCTGATTCATTTGAGAATATAGCAAATTAGCACAGACTAGCAGTCTAACCACAGACACTTACAGATTAATGGATGGAAGAAGAACTAGAAAAAAGTTAGTGCCTTTAATGACTTGCAAAGTGTTGATGTTTAATGGAGAAAAAATGTGAAAAAACCTTTGTGAGATACAGATCACAACAGCATAATATCCCTTTTCTCATTTGTTCAGCTTTCTCAACAACCAGATGAATCTTTTGGTAAGTCCAGTCCAAAGACTGGTTCTGGTAAACAGAAAAATCTGATTAATGCAGAAGGATTGGGTGGACTATGATAATCAAGTATATGGGCCACAAGCCAGTGAACTGGATGGTTAGAACTCCATGCCCAGCAGGGGTTTCTATCACAGCCACCCTCAACAACGGCCACCCTCAACAACGGTCACATGTGGATTGCCCTTTTGAAATTTAAGAGACTGTCATGATGCTGAATGACAGCCTGATCAAGAAAGAAAGAAAGAAAGAAAGAAAGAAAGAAAGAAAGAAAGAAAGAAAGAAAGAAAGAAAATATAAGATAAAAACACTGTACAAAGTGTTGTCTTAGACACATGTAAAATACCTTCTTATTTACTTCAAGGGCATGATAAATATTAGGCCCATGAGTTGGCTATTGTATGTAATCTACTTCTTCAGTTCTTGAATCTGTCAGAACTGCCAAATTAGTGTTTACATCAAGCAAAAACAGTAAGAATATCTGTGTGAACAAAAGATTGTAAGACAAATCTGAATTTCTACTCCATTCATTCATCTTTCAGCTTAAGTCCTTGAGCTTCCTGTTATCTGAACTTGGCTCACCATCGAATCATAGAATTGTAGTGTTGGAAGGCAACCCCGAGGGTTATCTAATATAACCCCCTGCAGTGCAGGAATCTTAACTAAATCAAATATGACAGATGGCCATCCAACCTCTGTTTAAAAGCCTCCAATGAAGGAGAGTTCACCACTTCTCATGGAGGACCGTCCCACTGTCTCTTCCTGTCATAAAGTTCTTCCTGATGTTTAGTCAAAATCTCCTTTCTTGTAACTGGTTTGGGTTCTAACCTCCGGAGCAGGGGAATATAAGCTTGCTCCATTTCCCATGTGACAGCACTTTAGATATTTTAAGATGGCTATCATATCTCCTCTCAGTCTCCTCTTTACCAGGCTAAACATACCCAATTCCCTCAGCTGTTCCTCATAAGGCTTGGTTTCCAGACACTTTATCATCCTGGTCGCTCTCCAACACAACCAACACTTGTCTCATTTCTTTGTGTTTTTCTTTCAAGGGAAGGACATTATCTAAGTAGCAGGGCACATGTTCTGTGTGCAAAAGGTCACAGGTCCAGTCCCTGGCATTTCCAGGTGGGGCAGAGGAAGACTGTTGTTTTTTTAAAAATAATATTTATTAAAGTTTTGAAAGTTACAGGAAAAAAAGAAAAAGAATTAAACATAACAAAACCATACAATACAATACAAAGACAAAAATACTACATATACATAACAAAAATAAAACAAAAACAATTTAAAAAAACACATCCAATACTTTCAATGTTATTAACTTTCTTTTACTTGTTTCAGCGACCTCCTCACACCTCCCTTTTTTTTGTATTCCACTTCAATTAATTGCTTCAGCAAATCCTTTCCATCTTCCTCAATTTTCTGTCCTATCATTTAACTTGACAAATTCTAACATTATTTTTTCCTTTAATCCATTTACAATCTATTGTACTTAATTCTTTATAACATTTCTGCTAAAGCCATGTAACTTCATTCCAACATCTTTCTAACATTCCTTAATTTTACAATATTTCTGTAGATAATCTTTAAATTTCTTCCAATCTTCTTCCACCATCTCTTCTCCCTGGTCTCGGATTCTGCCGGTCATTTCCGCCAATTCCATATAGTCCAACTTCAACTGCCACTCTTCCTGGGTGGGTAAATCTTGAGTCTTCCAATACTTTGCGATGAGTATTCTTGCTGCTGTTGTTGCATACATAAAAAATGTTCTATCCTTCTTTGGCACCAATTGGCCGACCATGCCCAGGAGAAAGGCCTCTGGTTTCTTCAGGAAGGTATATTTAAATACCTTTTTCATTTCATTATAAATCATCTCCCAGAATGTCTTAATCCTTGGGCATGTCCACCAAAGGTGAAAGAATGTACCTTCAGTCTCATTACATTTCCAACATTTGTTTTCGGGCAAATGATAAATTTTTGCAAGCTTGACAGGTGTCATGTACCACCTGTAAATTATTTTCATTAAATTCTCTCTTAGGGCATTACATGTCGTAAATTTCATACCTGTGGTCCACAACTGTTCCCAGTCAGCCATCATAATGTTATGTCCAACATCTTGTGCCCATTTAATCATAGCAGATTTCACCGTTTCATCCTGAGTGTTCCATTTCAACAGCAAGTTATACATTCTTGACAAGTTCTTAGTTTATGGAGTGGTGGATTAGTTTATGGAATGGTGGATTTTTTTCCTTACGGGGTCTTCGCTTAGAGATCACATTCATCCGGTGCTATACCAGCTGCACTGGCTCCCGGTGGAGTACAGGATCAGGTTTAAGGTGCTGGTTTTAACCTTCAAAGCCCTATACGGCCTAGGGCCCTCGTACCTACGGGACCGCCTCTCCTGGTATGCCCCACAGAGGAACTTACGATCTTCAAATAAAAACATCTTGAAGGTCCCAAGCCACAGAGAGGTTAGGCTGGCCTCAACTAGAGCCAGGGCTTTTTCGGCTGCGGCTCCAACCTGGTGGAACGCTCTCTCACAAGAGACAAGGGCCCTGCAGGACTTGACATCTTTCCGCAGGGCCTGCAAGACAGAGCTGTTCCACCTGGCCTTTGGTCAGGGCGCAGCCTGACTCCCTCCTCTGGCAATCTTTACAAAACTTTAGTTTATGGTTGCCATCAATTTTGATTTTAATTCATTTTAATCCATTTTTATAATGTTTTATAATGTTGTACTGTTTTAGTGTTGTTAGCCGCCCTGAGCCCGGCTTCGGCTGGGGAGGGCGGGATATAAATAAAATTTATTATTATTATTATTATTAAAAAAAAGGGGGGGGGCAGAGGAAGACTGGAACCCTAGAGAACCACTGCCAGTCAATGTAGACTGAGCTGAATGATCTGATTCAGTATAAGGCAGTTTTCTTTGTCTTTCCCTCCTTGTGCTTACATTTAATTCTAGCTTTTGCATACAGCACCCATGTGTATGAACTTACAACTATTAAAATGTTTTGAACACTCCCAGAGGCACAAAGCAAACTTGTACATTGTGCCCGGTCCTCCTCTGTAGCAAATACTACAGCATCAGACCTCCTTCACATCTGTTCCATCTTATGCTGCCATGCCTCTCCCACTTTTCCTGGCTGCTGTTGCCATCATGCTGTAGTTGCTATAGATATTAATATTAATGTTTTGCTCCTGTGTATTCTTTCACAAAACATGTATAGTGTTAGAGGCGTAACTTAGCTTTCATTTCTGAAGTGAGACAATTTGTTTCTGAAACAGGTGATCTCTAGTGGTATCTATAATAGAAGCATACACAGTAATATTAGGATGAAAATGACTTTACAATTTTTACAAAAACCTTGTGGGATATAGGATGGTGATTATTCCCCTTTTGCAGATAGAAACTTAATCCAAAGGATAATGACTTATCCAACAGGCAGTGCTTAGTATGCCTATAGAATCACAGAAGTGTAGAGTTGGAAGAAATCATCTAGTCCAAGCCTTTGCAATGCAGGAATATGCAGCTGTTCCATATGGGGATCAAACCTGCAACCTGGGCCTTATCAGCACCATGCTCCAACCAACTGAGCTAAGACTTCTTTTGAGCTGTTTGTGGACTGATTTCTCTTCCAAGTACTTGCTATTTTAACATGGAGTTTTTATAATGGGGTAATTTCTGTCTTTAGAACATGAATCGTCTCATAATACAGAAATAGTGGTGATAGTATATTCAGATATTTTTTTTTTAAGTACTTCCCTTAGGCAGAAGAAATATCTTTAGAATGTATGTATAAGCTAACCCAAGGCTTCTACATCCTTTCTTCATTTTCTCCACTATATTTCTCTGTTTTGTAGTTCCTCCCCTTCTGCAGATTCCATGAAATAGTGGGGGGTGGGGGGATCTTTTACATTTTATTTTATTTTTTATTAAAATGAAATCAGCCAACTTCTGTTTGTTGGCACCCCTGGATTGCTCTTGCTTAGATAAATTGGAAGCGGGGAAGGCTCCTAGTGGGTACAAAGAAGACTCCTGCAGATGGAGGCTGCGTCTCATCCTGAGAAGGCTGGGGCTGACTACAAAAATAGCAAAGGCTTAAAAAGCAGTGCCATCATTAGTGTGTGTGTGTTGTATGGAGATATCAAGATCAAGAACTCTGCAAAGGGAAATGCCTTTCTTGCTAATTAGTGGAGTTCCCCTCCCTTTTATCCGCAGTGGGTGTTAATCACTAATAGCCTTTCTATAGCTGCATCTCTCATCAGGTGGCTCCCCCGCACTCTACTCCAAAGCTTTATGGATTCAGAGAGGAGAACAGTTGCATAGAAACTCTGAGAACTTAATATTTATGACAACAACATTTAAGAACATCTACATTTTCTCAGTTACCTGCATGTATCTGAGACATTACAATACCAGTTGGAGTTACAGAGTTCACATCTCAATTCGGTCAGTCAAAGGGTTACTCAACTTCAACGGTTTGCTTGCATCTATAGTTCGTATGGCCCTGCTTACTGTTCATGTATTCCAGATCTGTAAATATGCTGTCGATGGACCCCTGCCTTGTTCTTTCTTGTTTGTGCACATAATGGAGTTATACCAGAAGGTGTCTTGAAACTAGTCGAAAAAGGCTTTATCTTCATAAGCTCTTTTTGTGTGTGTGTTATTTGTATATTACTCACTTCCTTGACTTGATAGAAAAGGGCCACTCCTTTTTTCCTGGACGGACGCAGGGGTACATGTACCCTTAAACATTTTGTGAATCTTTGTACTTTTGTCCATTTACTGTGTTTATTTTCCCCGATTTGATCTATAAAATGATGATTTTCTTGAGTCAAAATAAGAGTACCCCTAAACATTTTTTGAGGGGGAAAAGCACTGCATACCTTTATCTGTTTTTGCTCCCAGCAAACCTCTAAACTCCAAGGACCTCAGAGCTCATCCTGCCTTAAGACCTTCAGAGGAGGTTCTTTTCCACATAACCATTCCTGGGGAAGTGTGTTGAGATGAGAAAGGGCCTCTCTCTGTAGTGATGCCCCATTGGTATAATACCCTCCCCTGAGAAAGCCATTTCCCTTCCCCAGGCAAATGGAGTTGCGGGCTGGACATGACCCCGCCCTGTGTTCTAGCCCGCGCGTCATAGGGAGTCCCTTCCGCGTCACGCCCTAGGTGGAACAATCCAGTTGGCCAGGGGGCGTGGCATGCTCTATGTGAGCAGTCTGCCAGCGGGAACTCGCCTCTTTTTCTGGTTCCCACTCACGCAGTTCTCCCACCATCCCTTCCTAAGATTAAGCTCTTAATCCTTTGACCTTGCTACGGACCTCGGTTGGTCGCCTGTTGAAGGGGCCTGGGAGGAATATTTTCTGCTTGGAAAATTGGCACCTCCTATTTCAAGGGTATTCCGTTAAAGGAATCTAGGGGGTGTGGCCCCATCTGAAGCCCTGGTGGGGGCTAGGGCCATGGCACAACCTCTGTTGGTGACCCTGGGGGAGTTCCTAGTTGATGTGCATCAACAGGGCTCCCCCTACTGGTGGTTAACCCTTCTGAGACTTCCTGCAGGCGGGCAGGAGTTAGATAAGCCAATATCACTCACATCCTGTAACCAATAAAGATGTGGCCTTTTTTAGCCCATTAACCTAAAATAAAGTCAAGTGTCTTTATTCCAGCGAAGGGGAAGGGTTTGGGGCCTTGCCACGCAAGCACACTTGTTATCCTTTAAGCATTGAGGGAAAGACTTACAACTGTTTGCTCAGGCATTTTCACTTTTTTTTTTTTTTTTGTAAGAACTAATTTGTGATAGTTAGTCTGCTTTGCTGTTTTAACTGTTTCTTTGTTTGGATTGGTTTTTATGTAATTCTGTGCAGTTTTTAATTTGTATCCCACTCTGGGATCTACTGAGATGAAGGGTGGTCCATAAATGCTTGTAATAACTAAATGAAGGATTCCCTAGAATCACAACAGCCTGTGGGACAACAACCTGGCCCAGTCCTCAAGGCAGCATGTGCATGTAATGAAAGCCCAACAGCTGCTTTGACAATGGAAATGCAACTCTGGAAGGGATGTGTGATGTGGAGCAGAGTAGACATCAAGGGAAGGGGATTTTGATTAACCCTTCCACTGCCTGTTGCTTCTCCACTCTCTTTCGCCACATGTACAGAAAATCTCTTCTCCATATTTCTTCCTCCCAAAGCAGCAGTCTTAGGCATCAAACACATGGCGATGAGCAATAGGCCAGGGCATATTTGCCTCGCTGCTTTAACCAGCCTTGTAACTCTTGGCATGAATCATTCTGAATGCTGAAACCACATAGATCTATAGGACTCTATTGTAAGACACTTAGGAAAAGTATTTCGGAGAAATGGGGTGATTTTTCTCCCAGCTGGAAAGAGTTGTTAATTTTTTATGTACTGAAAAACAAGGTCAATATTTTTGTAACACTTTAATTGCTTTTATAAAAGAAATGGACTAAACATAGCTCACAAGTGTTGTCTCGAATTATGTTTCCAATAGCAGCAGGAGAAACATAATTAAGATGCATGACTTTTGTAAATGGTTGGGAAGTATGAATGGGTTAAATAACAGACTAATTAATGTGGGGTGTTTTGTGGGGGAGGGTTAAGGCATTTTATTACTGTTTGTATATTCATTTAAATCAGTTTTCCTGTCAAGACATGTGAAATTACTCTGTAGGCAGATTTGGTGATTCAGTTTTGATTAATGTAACACTGCAAACGTCCATAGGATGAAACTGTGTGTGTCTGTGTGTTTTCTTGCGGACTAGAAAATGGGGTCTCAGCATATATCTAAACTTGTATTTTGGCAGCCTTTTAAAGGACACTGGCATTTCAGCACCTAATTGGCTTCATTATTTTTTGTGTCCCAGATTTAAATGCTGTAATATGAAAGGGTACCTCTGTGCTGGACTTGAATATCCCTCTCTAATTACCCAGCAGTTGCTGCCTTGTATTTTCAACATTTCTTTCACTCGGATATGAAGTTTCTCAATGGCTCTAGTAATACTAATCATGGATTATAACCTTGTTTTTACAGGTGACCTGCAACTGTTTCAGCATTAGCAATGGAGAGATGCAGAATGTTGGTGTTGGCCTTTATCCCAGGTACTGTGGGCATTCCTTAACTCATAAGCAAAACCTCCAGGATTCTAGTTCTATTGCACAGAGATGCACTCAGTCCCAGGCTTGGGGGGGGGGGAGAAACAGGTACTGTAATGAATCAAGAAATTTTAGAAATGAAAACAATTCACAGGAAAATTCCACAGCTGCAGTTCCTTCCCCCCTGCCTTGGATAATTCAGCCTCATGGCACTGGAGCCTGTTGAATTCCCAGCATTCACAGTTGGGAAGGGAGCATCAGAAAGAAGGTTATATCCAATGTTAATAATACTCAGAGTAGACCTATTGGAATTAGTAGACAGAACTAACCCAAGTCTATTAATTTCCGTGGGTCTACTGTATGTAAAACTTGGTTGAACACAACCCATAATATTGTATATTTGAAGAAGACCCTTTCTACCACTAGAGGGAACTGAAATTAATGAGCACGCAACTTGCAGTACATTGGAGCAAACACCTCTTTGGCATTGGGTGATGGTAGGAAGGGGCATAAATGCCATCAGTGACCATTGGCCACAAGTGATGATGATGATTTTAATTCATTGCATGCCCTTTACCGTGTTCTCCCAGAATGGGTTATAGCCATTTAAAACAGTTCAAAACAACTTACAATCTCAAAAATAGGGTGAGTCCTACAATATACACCCCAAGTGTCAAAAGCCAGGGAAAGGTGGCGACAACACCAAACTTTGTAAGTATCTGTCTTGGAATTAAAACTTGCCTTGCTTTTAGTATTTGGCTGCGTAGATTCCATGTCTCCCAGCAGAGTGTGTAAACCAAGTACCCCACTTCCTTCTTGGTGTCTTCAGCACTGCAGCAGCAGCAGCGCAGGCACAAGAGAACCTGGGAAATGTAACTTTCCAATGTACCTGAGTTCTTGATGTGGATGTCAGGTGCCATGGAAACTACATTTGCCTCCCTTTGCACTGGGCCTAAAATACTGCTGACAAGCATTCAAGACACCAGGGAGGGAATGAGGAGTGGAGGCTTCTCTAGTCAAACTTCATATTTGCTCCTGGACACCTTTTCCTTTAAACCGATGTTGTTTTCCTTCCTTAGCATGTCTTTGCTGAACAACAGTTGTGATCCCAACTGCGTGATTGTCTTTGAGGGTCCCCGGCTCCACCTCCGCTCCATCCGGGACATTGAGATGGGTGAAGAGGTAATTAGCTTGTTCTCTCTTCCGTCACAGACACCTGCAGCGGTTGCATCTCCTTAAATAACTTCCAGACTGCAGGGCCACCAGCTTTAACACTTTGATGATATATTGATGCTTCTTCCTATCTCGTAGCTATCAGGAAGAAGATGATAAAGAGAATCTTCTCTTCACACTGTCTGGGTCTCATAATCATTACCTCTCATAAATCACTGGCAGTCTTGATGAATTCTTCTCCCTCCATTCCTCCTCTAGGCACTTCATTTTGTTTGTATTTGAGTGCCTTTACCCTGATAAAAAACACTTACGATACTTCTGGGTGGAATGCTGCATTCACTAAATCATTGCAACAATAAGCATTTGTCAGATTGAAACCATGCTGAAGCAGTAAACCTTTCATTGGCAAGAAAAGTAACAAGGCAGGGGTCGTTTCCTTGTTGGTTTTATTAAAAATGACTTGGAGAAATGCCCTTCCCAAATGATTTGTGTTTCTTATCAGAGAACTATTTCACACCATTTTCTTTTTCAAATATGGGCATATCCTATGCATGCCCTCAGAAGATTGCTACTTGCAAAATAAAATCTGGTTGAAATAAATAAATAAATTTTAAAAATTGTCCAGTAGCACCTTAGAGACCAACCAAGTTTGTTCTGGGCATAAGCTTTAGTGTGCATGCGTATCTGAACCAATTTACCTGAATATAATATGGTGTTGAGTTCACAGACTTCATCTCTTGGGCTTGCTGTCTAATGCTGGATCTCAGCAAAGTTTATGGGTAGCTCCTTTTATCTGAGTCACAGTTTTAGTTGTTTATTCCAACAAAAGTCCAACTCCACTGTTGGTTGTTGTTGTACATTAAAACATCTCACTCAGTAGTAGTGATACAAGAATAAATAGCATTGGTGTTAAGGTTGCAGTAAAAATACTCAAAACATATGAGCTTGGCGCCAGACTAAATTAGCTGCACATAGCTCCCACTAAAATCAGTGGGACACTACTTAGTCAGGATTAACCTTTCACATTAATTCCAGTGGGGCCCAAATTAGCACAGATTGAACACAGGATTTTTAAGCATAGGATAGAACTATTACTCTTTAAAATTATGAAATGTCACAGCTAGGTTCAGTGGGGCCTTAAGTATGGAATGGGAAGAGAGAGTCCTTTCCAAAAGGGAGTCAGCTAAATTCCCTGCATTCTGAAGGACAATCACACATTATACAAATTACACATACAAATTAGACATATAGTCCCAAGGCACATGCAGATTGTCCATGAAACCAAACTTCTCAATGACACTCTGCCTTTCTGTCCTTATCTATAAACTTGCTAAGAGTCTCTAAATCCAGTCTTTGGAAGATGCCATTGACTTTAATGACTAGGCAAAATTACCCAAATCTGGTCACAACCAGATTGACCTTTTTCTGAGTTATTTTCTCCTGTGGTTCCATCCAATGCAGCCCTCTTAGTCTGCAATCCTTTATCCGCTTACCTGAGAATAAGTCCCACTGAACTCTTGAGTAGACATGCCTACAATCACACAGTTAGTTAAAGGGAATCTCCTGGAAGTCATAGCAGTACAGTACTGCTAAAGGCAGAATCAGCAAGGATAAGAAGACAAGCTTAACATTCTTGTTCTGTGATGAAGCAATAGGACCCCTTTCTGGCCCATATATAACTGGGTTTAATATAAGGAAGACTGAAACCACTATAGAACAGCTGTAGTTATTTGACAGTCTGTCTGCTTCTAATTACAAGGCTCCTTGAGTCTCAAATCTGATCCTAGTCACTCAGAAGCAATTATAACACCTCAACCTTGTTAGAGTGGGAGCTCCAGTTTTCATTTTTCTGCCATGTCCGGCTCCAAATGTTTTAACTCTTTCTGTGTTTGGAAAGAGAGAGAAAAAGGAAAAATACAAAGTTGGGAACAAAAAGCAGAAAGCCCTAATGGCCTGCCTGCAGACCATTGTGACTCATTCATGAATAAATTCAACTTCTTGCTACATTTAAAAGAAATCAAATATTTAGTTGGCTCCTGTTCTAAAAATTCCGTAACTCTGAGTTAAGCAATCTCAATGTTTCACTTACATTTGAATTGCCATTCAGCCTTGGCTCTGCTCGAACCAATTCTGCTGCTCCCTTGGGGTGGCTATCTAATTCTATGCACTCTATAAATCTTCATGTTCAGCATATAGTATTCATATAATAACCAGAGCACCAGGCGCAGGTATTTCAAACCTATCTGCACTGAATTAAAGCCTATTAGCCAATGCTTGTCACATTTCATATCTTTAAATGAATACTCTTCTTCAGTTATCAGAACAGACAGTCTTGCAGAGTAAGTTCACCATCCAACCACCTTTGATTAACCCTCCACTAACAAGAAAAAATGCTGGTTTTTTTTTTTTTTTTTAATAAAACCTGCAGCTGGGACTGGGAGAACAGTATTTTCTATGAATAGATATTCCCTTTTTGGTAACACAGTGAATAATATTTTACAAATTAATAATGTATTAAGGAACCCCAATATGTTTTATGGATGATACAGCTTCCTGAACACATTAATGTCCGCACCATCAAAAATATAATTGGATATCTCTTATGCTTTTGATCACTACCAAAAAATAACTTGTACAGTTTAGAATCCCACCAAAATAAACTTTGAGTAAGAATAAAAATGATGAATGAAGCACAGTGTGCCCTCTTCAAAGCAGTTAAGGAGTTGTTAAGCATCCTTGAATCTATGGCTGCAGAATCTATGGCTGCTATTCAGAAGACTTCTTTCTTTTCTTCTTCTTTGGCCATCACTTGTAGCTGAGTAAGAGTCACTTATGGATTCACTGTTAAGACCGTTTTCATGGAAGACAAATGGTCTTAATAGTGAGTCTATAAGTGATTGTGGAGTACAATTCTGGATCCACATGTCCTTCCATACTGGGAACATACAGTAGGTTTCTGGGCAGGAGTTGTTCATGATGAGGGTTTGCCAAACGTGCCTTCCTCTTAGCTCATATCTCCTTTTTGCCCTGAGTTTCTGCTTCTTCAAAGTCCACCACACCTTTGGTAAAGGCTGTTTTCCAGTTGGAGCGCTCGCAAGCCAGTGTTTCCCAGTTATCAGTGCTTATAGTACATTTTTTAAGATTTGCCTTGGGAGCATCTTTAAACCTCTTTTGTTGGTCACTGGTATTTCGCTTTCCATTCTTAAGTTGGGAATAGAGTAGTTGCTTTGGAAGATGATAACCAGGCACCCAGACAACATGACCTGTTCAACGAAGTTGATGTTGGAAGAATCATTGCTTTGACACTGGTGATCTTTGCTTCTTCTAGTACACTGGCATTAGTTCGCCTATTTTCCCAAGTGATGTGTTAAATTTTTCAGACACGGTTGATGGAATCTTTCTAGGAGTTGGAGATGGCGTTTATAAGTGGTCCATGTTTCACAAGCGTACAGTAAAGTTGGTAGTACAATAGCTTTATAAACGAGCATTTTGTGAATGTAATGATAAACTAGGTTATCATTTGAATAAGCCCCAGGCTCATACGCTCCCCCTCTCAGAAATTTTTGCTTCTCTTGTTAATTAACCCCAGTTTTGCATTACAGTGGACCCTCTGGATACGAATGTAATTCATTCCAGGGATCCATACATACCCTGAAAAATTCGCAAGTAGAGGTGCCGCTTCTGCACACACATGCGGCGTGATAGAGCGCTTCTGCGCATGCGTGTGTGGCGAAACCAGGTGAAATACACTTCCAGGTTTGCCTCGTTTGCAACCCGAAAGTTACATTACCCAAAGGTCACGTAACCCGAGAGTCCACTGTATATCCAAACTCAGACAACTTGTGGTTAGTCTTTTAAAAAAGGTAAAGGACCCCTGACAGTTAAGTCCAGTCACAGATGACTCTGGGGATGCAGTACTCATCTGGCTTTACAGGCTGAGGGAGCTAGTGTTTGTCCGCAGACAGTTTTTCCTCTGGCGAAACCAGAAATGCCGTTTACCTTCCCGCCGGAGCGGTACCTATTTATCTGCAGTGGTACCTCGGGTTACCGTTGTGGGGATTCGAACAGCTGACCTTCTGATCAGCAAGCCCAAGAGGCACAGTGGTTTAGACCCATGCCACCCGCGTCCCCTGTGGTTAGTCTTAGCTATGGCCTATTGAAAGAAACCAACATCAGGACTTAGTCTACCAAATTGGCTTGTTTCATTTTTTTTTTTTTATAAATATTTATTAAGGTTTTTAAATATAAAACATAATAAACAATCTTACTTCTTTCACAACAATTTCATCACTTCTTTGGGCTCCCTCACGTCTCCCGCTCCCATTTACATCGTTAAAAAAATTTTTCCAAACAAATTATCAACTTGTTTACAATCTCATGTCCACTCACACATATAATCTAGCGCTTCTTCCAAAAAGTTTTATATTTTCTTTAGTCTCACTTATCATCAAATTTAAATCTAGTTTAGTGGTGACCAGTTTTTTATAATCTAGCATCCTTCTTAACATTCAACCAAATTACAATGTTTTTGTAAATACATCTTGAATTTCTCCCAGTCTTCCTCCAACTTCTCTTCTCCCAGATCACGGATTCTGCCGGTCATCTCGGCCAGTTGCATATAGTCCATCAGCTGCATCTGCCACTCTTCCAGTGTGGGTAGATCTTGAGTTTTCCAGTTTTTTGCGATGAGAATCCTTGCTGCCGTTGTTGCATACATGAAAAATGTTCGATCCTTCTTTAACACCTTCTGGCCGACAATGCCCAGAAGAAAGGCCTCTGGTTTCTTTGTGAAGGTATACTTAAATACCTTTTTCAGCTCATTATATATCATTTCCCAGAAGACCTTCACCTTAGGGCATGTCCACCAGAGGTGAAAGAATGTTCCTTCATTTTCTTTACATTTCCAACATTTATTATCAGACGAATGGTATATTTTGGCAAGTTTAACTGGGGTCATGTACCATCTATATATCATTTTCATAACATTTTCCTTCAGAGCATTACATGCGGTGAAGTTCAGCCCAGTGGTCCACAACCTTTCCCAGTCCTCAAACATAATGTTATGCCCAATGTCCTGTGCCCATTTTATCATAGCCGATTTAACCATTTCGTCTTGTGTATTCCACTTTAGCAGCAAGTTATACATTCTAGATAATACCTTGGTCTTTGGTTCTAACAATTCTGTTTCTAACTTCGATTTCTCCACCTGGAACCCTAACTTTTTGTCATTTTTAAAAACTTCTTTAATCTGAGCATAATGTAACCAGTCTCGCACCTTATCCTTCATTTTCTCCAAACTGCAATTTCCAATTGTCTCCATCTTTTTCTAATATTTCCCAATATTTTGGCCATTTGGCCTCCATATTGGGTCTTTTTCGGGCCTTGGCTTCCAGAGGTGAAAGCCACCTTGGAGTTTTATTTTCCAATAAGTCTTTATATTTTGTCCAGACATTAAACACTGCTTTCCTGACAATATGGTTCTTAAAGGCCTTATTGATCTTAACTTTGTCATACCATAAATATGCATGCCAACCAAAAGCATTGTTAAAACCTTCCAGATCCAACACGTCAGTGTCTTCGAGAAGTAGCCAGTCTTTTAGCCAGCAAAAAGCTGCGGCTTCATAGTACAACTTTAAGTCTGGCAGGGCAAAGCCCCCTCTTTCTTTCGCATCTGTTAATATCTTAAACTTAATTCTGGGCTTTTTGCCCTGCCAGACAAATCTAGATATATCTTTCTGCCACTTCCGGAAGCACTCCGTTTTGTCCACAATCTGTAATGTTTGAAACAAAAACAGCATTTTTGGCAATACATTCATCTTAATAGCAGCAATTCGGCCTAACAAAGAAAGCTTCAATTTTGTCCAACTATCCAAGTCTCTCTTAATTTCAGACCAACATTTTTCATAGTTATCCTTGAATAGACTCAGGTTTTTTGCTGTTATGTTTACCCCTAGGTACTTTACCTTTTTAACCATAGTTAATTCTGTTTCTCTCTGAAACCGTTCTGACTCTGTGTCTGTCAAGTTTTTTCCCAACACTTTGGTTTTCTGTTTATTTAATTTAAATCCCGCCACCCGACCAAAGTCCTGTATCAATTGTAATACTCTTTTCGTACTAGATTCTGGCTCCTGCAGGGTCAAAACTAGGTCATCTGCAAAAGCTTTAAGTTTGTATTGTTTCGCTCCGACCTGAATCCCTTCCACCAACCGGTCCCCTCTAATCATATTCAAGAGCACCTCCAGAACCGAGATAAATAACAAAGGGGAAATCGGGCAGCCTTGTCGTGTTCCTTTTTCAATTTTGAACTCTTCTGTAACCACATTGTTAACTATCAGTTTGGCCTTTTGTTCTGAATATATTGCATCAATCCCATTCTCAAACCCCCGTCCCACTCCCATTTCTTTCAAATTTCCCTTCATGAATTTCCAAGAAATATTATCAAAGGCCTTCTCCGCATCTATAAAAATTAACACTGCTTTTGTATTTATGTCTGTTTGCAAAAGTTCCAAAATGTCAATAATGTTCCTAGTGTTAGCAAACATATGTCTACCTGGGAGAAAGCCTGCCTGGTCTTTATGAATTACTTCATTAAGAACTCTTTTAAGTCTACTTGCCAAAATGTCTGCAAATATTTTGTAATCCACATTCAGAAGGGAAATGGGACGATAGTTTTTGAGTTGTGTCTTTTCAGTTTCAGATTTTGGTATCGATGTGATAAAAGCTTCCTTCCACGATTCCGGCGCCTTCTTCCCTTCCATAATTTCATTGCAGACCTCCATCATTGGTTGGATCAAATAATCTTTTAATGTCTTGTAATACTTGGAGGTCAAGCCATCTGGCCCTGGAGATTTGCCCAGTTGCATGTTCTGAATAGCTTGTTCAATCTCTTGTTGTGTTATTTTGTTATTCAGGATTACTCTGTTTTTTTGTGACAACTTTGTTAGTCCATTTCTTTCCAAAAATTGTTTAATCTCAACCTCATCTTGCGGCCCTTGAGTGTATAATTTTTTGAAGTATCTCTGGAAGCACTTTCTAATTTCCATGGGGTTCTGAATGTTTCTTCCTTCAATTTCTAGGTTTGTAACTGTATTTAATTTCTGTCTCTTCTTCAACTGCCAAGCAAGCAGTTTCCCACATTTATTCGCCGATTCAAAAGTTTTTTGTTTCATTAATTTAATCTTCCATTCTATTTCTTGGTTTATCAATTTGGAATATTGTGCTTGGTATAGTTTAATTTCTCTCAGAATCGGCTGTGACTTCGGGTTTGATCTTAATTTCTTCTCCAATTCTTTAATTTTCTGCAAGATCTTATCTTTCCTTTCATTTTGTGTCCTTTTCTTTACGGCGTTCTGTTGTATCAAGAACCCCCTCATCACAGCTTTGCTTGCGTCCCAGATAGTTCTTTTTTCCACCGTAGTGTTCATATTTATTTCAAAATAATCCTTCAGTGTTTTTTGGGCCTTCTTAATAATCTCCTGGTCTCTAAACAAGCTATCATTCATCTTCCATCTAAAGGAGCCGGTTGGCAAGAGTGTCATATCCATCTTCAGCGCGTTATGGTCGGAGCAGGTCTTTGGGCAGATTTCCACTTTTCTAACCTTGGGTGCCAGACCTCTAGTTATCCATATTTGGTCGATTCTTGTCCAAGTCAGCTGGGCTTCAGAGAAGAATGTTCCCTCTCTTCCCAGGGGGTTCTTAATTCTCCAAATGTCAATCCAGTCCATATTGTCAGTCATTTCAAAAAAGGTCTTTGGTAGTCTGCCGTCTTTTGTAACATTTTGATTTTGTGACTTATCCATGTTAGTCGATACGACCCCATTCATATCTCCCATCATAATGATGTTGTTGTAGTCCAGATAGTCCAGCATAATCTCATGCAACTTCTTATAAAATTCCGATTTCCCGTCATTTGGTGCATAAATTCCTAATATCAGGATCTTTTCTCCTTGATGTTGTATCTCAATTGCTAATATTCTTCCATGTTCATCTTTAAATAAAAATTTAGGTGACAGGCTCTCTTTTGCATATATCACCACTCCTCGCTTCTTTACTCTGTCCGAAGATATAAATTCTTGGCCAAGTCTTTTGTTTATTAACACCTTTCTATGGAGCCTAGTCACATGTGTTTCTTGTAAGCAGATAATGTCCAGTTGTTCTTTTTTTAATATATGAAAAATTTTCCTCCTTTTTTCCGGGATGTTACAGCCATTAATATTCCAACTCAAAAGTTGCAGAGACATCCTGAATAAATCTGGTTATTTTTCAAGGGGTGGTACCTTGTTCAAAGGATCTTCAGGGTCCAAGGGTGCAGTTGCCTCTGGTGTTTCAGGCCCTGGAAGTTGGTCAATTCCTTTGTGAAGGTCCTCTCCGTATACGTTCAGAAATTTATCTCTATCTTCCAATGTTCTGATTTTGATCTTCTTCCCTCTAAAGGTAAAAGATAGTCCTTGAGGAAATTCCCACCTAAAGATGATTGAATTCTTCCTTAGTAATCTTGTCAACTCCAGATAGTTAGATCTAAGATCTAACAGTTGTTTAGGGATATCCTTGTAGATCTCAATTCTTTTGTCCAAAATGTCCAGTGACTTTCCGTAGTGTAGGCCCAGAATCTTGTCCCTTTCCTCCTTTGACCTCAATGTTATCAAGCAGTCTCTGGGCTTCTCTTTCTTTATAAGTCTTCCGAGCCTAAAAGCTGAAACAATTTTAAAATCCTTTTCCTCTAGACTCCAAAATTTGGAGAATTCTTTGGTCAAAAACTCAGCTAGGTTGCCTTCTTCCACTTCTGGTATTGCTCTTATCCTTAAATTGCTCTCCCGGTTCCGCAGTTCAATCATAGATAGATAGGTCTGGTGTTCACCTACTTGTTTGCAGAGTGGTCTTACCTCTTGTTCTAAATTTTCAAGTTTTTGGCTGGTATCTTCAGCCAATTTCCGATTTTCCCCTGCAGCCTCCTTCAATTCTCCAATTGCTTGAGTATTCTGTGCAACTTGTCCAGATAGTTTATTTAAACATTGAGTGTTCTGGTCAATTTTATATGTTTGCTCATCGGCCTTCTTGTCCAAAGATTCTACTTTCTTGTCCAGAGATTCTAATTTTTCGAAAATTTTCTCTAAAATAGTAGTGCTTGCCCCTGAGGCCATATCTTCAAATTGTAATTCCTCAGTTTCTCCCTCCCCTGCCCGTGGCAGAGAGGCAGCTACCTCCTCAGAAGGCAAAGTAGGCACAGATGATCTACGTGCCTGTGAGGCTGCGGTTAAAGTTGTCAAAGTTGTTTGTTTAGTTCTTCCTCTCCTTCTTGCACCACTCATTCCAAAGTTATCTAAAAGTCAAGGTCAAGCTGAGTTGTTCCCATGAGAAAGCAGCGGCCCAGATGGTAACAGTCAACAGAGGGCCGGGAAAAGGAAAGTAAAATAGAAGTCACTGCTATAAATCCCAAGTCCTCTAGGGGGAGTTTAAAATACAAATTGGCTTGTTTCAGTCAGAGTTTAAGGTTCAGACATAACACTAAACTGGGTTTTATTTGAAAGCAGAAGTAAATGCTCTGTACCTCTTCCATGTGCCAGAGCCAGAGTAAGAGCCAAATGGAGCTCATCCATGATATTTGCATCAAGCATTTCTTCTATGGGTAGGGTGAGGAACAGTGGGATTCCTCCCATTTTATTCTCACAACTGATCCTGTGTGGTTGGTTAGGTTGTCATTCATGGATGTATCTGTTGTCATTCATAGATGATTGCATGATACTTTAAACTTAGGATCCCTCCTATTTTAGCAGCGGATAATATGCAATCTTTTGTCAAATTACCACAGAATTTCCCCTGCTTTGTTGTCTGCAGCTCACCATCAGCTATATTGAAACAATGATGCCTACTCCTGATCGTCAGCAGCACCTGAAGCGCCAATATTGTTTTGAATGTGACTGCCCTATGTGCCATTCACAAAGCAAGGTGAGTTGTTTGAGCCCACTTCTGGGCAGCACAATAGATACACAGTTTAATGCCTTTCTGATGGTGCCCTCGGGGTCTAACTGCAAATGGCCTTTGGCCTTGTATCTGCTTTTATTCTGAAAAAATACCCATATGAATGAAAGAATAGCAATAAATAAGTATCAGTTCAAAGGATGAGACTATGAGTGGACTCTTCTGCTGACTTTTAGGGGCTGGCGTTTCTCATCGCCTTTACGAAATAAAGAAATGAACAGATTTTTATTTTGTCCAACATATCCAAAACAAGAGGAATTGTAATTTATGCTAATCCAAAGTTAGCTCCGAAATTATTATTTAAGGATGAAGTAGGCAGAATTATAGGCGTGCAAATAATATATGAAAGAGAGAAAATAATTGTAATAGGAATCTACACCCCAAATTGAAAGAAAGGTAGAATTTTACAAATTACTGGAGGAAAGATTATTGGATTGTAGTAATGAAAATATAGCACTACTAGGCGATTTCAATAGAGTAACCTCATTAGAACTAGATAGAACAGCGAGAGAGAAAGAATAAAAAAGAGAAGACTACCACAGACCTCCTTTCAGGTGGTGGAGAATCTGAATTTAAACGATGTTTGGAAACTTAAACACCCGAACGAGAAGTAATCCATGCACTTCTCAGAGGCAAAACAATCAGCAGGGAGAATAGATGGAATATGGCTGTCAAATAATTTAATATTGAAAAAACAAAGAGAAAAAAACACCCCACAGAAATACAACCAAGATTAATTTCAGACCATAACCCAGTTACTCTAGAATTAAGAAACAGCAGGAGAATGAGATGGAGATGGAGAATGAAGGAAAATATCTTGAATGATGGAAAAATATTTTTAAAAGCACAAGACTTTAAAAGAATTTTTTTGAAATAAACACAAATCAGGAAATGGACATCAGGGTGATTCGGGACGCAAGCAAGGCTTTTATGCGAGGCTTCTGTACCCAACAAAATGCCATCCAGAAGAAAATTAGAAAGAATAAAATGGAGCAAATTAGAAAAGAGATAAATATAAATGAGAAAGAACTAGCCAAAAACCCAAAGAATGAGACTGCAAAGCAAAGCAGTTCTAAATACAAAGAAGGCAGATGAAGCCGCAGTGAAGTGGTGGGAAGTCACTTGTGAAGAAATACGGATACTGTCTGGTCTATATATGTACACAGTATATGTAAAAAAAGAAAAGAAAGGGCTGAATATGTATGTGAATAACCAATGAAAAATCTAATAAAAAGCATTTTGGAAAAAGAAAAAGAAAAGAAATCCACATATTTGGAACTCCAGCCCTTGGAGTTACTCACATTACATTCATTAAGGCTTGTCACAAGGTATATTTTCCACTAATGAAAAGTAAACAGTGCTCTAATTCTTCCTATAGACTCTTCTGCATAGGCTTACGGTTCCACTTTCGTTGCTTTTCTTCTCTCTCTCTCTTTTTACAGAAGAAAATTTAATTTGTCTAGTGATAAAGTCCCTTGTAAGCTATCTTGCAGGCTTTGGTAATGCTGCTTTATCAAGAAAAAATTAAGGGCCACATGCCCAGTACTGTCATTAGTGGAGCCCCTCAGACGAGTTCTAATCTGAAGTTCTTCTGTTATTCATTTGGTAACTGTTTTTTAAATGTTTAAATCATTCCTAGACTACTTTTCATTTCAAGGCAAAATCTCAAGGCTGTATACAACTGTAAAAAAAGAATCCACAACCCAACAGCCATATGCTTCTTGGTAGAATAGCACAGTAAAATAGCATATTGAAACATCGGCAGCATAATCCAGAGGCAATAGAAATACACCTCACTGGTCAAGAAATGTCTGTGCATCCACCATTGGCAAAACCATAGCAGAGGGGAAGACATTCCATAATGTTGGCATCACCACTGAGGAGGCCTGTGGCTTCATTGTTGCAAGAAAAAGCGACAGCTTGCGGCACAATTAACAGGGCATCTTCAAAAGGTCTTAGTGACCTAGCAGGTCTACATGGGAGAAGATGTTCCTTCTGATAACCTGACCCCAAGTTGTTTAGGGCTTTATATATTAATAACAAGACCTTAAATGCCACTTGGTAGCAAACTGGCAGCCAGTGTAGACCTGTCGGTACACGTGTTATGTACATGTAGCCGGGCTTTCCACTCGACAGCCTGGCCACTGCGTTCTGCACCCACTGCAAGCTTTTAAGCTAGCTTCAAGGGCAGCCCCACCCAGAGCACATTACAGTAATCCATCCTTAAAGGCAACCCCTATTATCTCCGTGAATTTATTCCTATGACATGAATTTACTCAACCAAAGAATATTGACAGCATACAGGAATTCCTGGTAAAACGCCATAACCTATATTTTTGTTTCACCAGGCAGAATCCCTTTACAGTTTTTTCCTGGCTTTTAAAATCTGTGGTCAGACCTAACTCCCTTGTGTTCATCTCTGTTTTTCCCTCTGTGCGCAACTACTGAGCTGTATTGATACAATTACAGTGATTTCTTTTTTACAAACTGTTACTCCATAGGCCATGGATTTCATAAAACTGTCAGTTATTCTCTCAGTATGCAATATGTTGGGCCTGAACTCTCTTCTTTACAGTGATACCAGATTTATTTTCGTCCTTCACTGGCTCCTGGCCAGTCCTTGTGCTGAATAATTTTATGAGTGAGTGCACACTTGTGGCTATTGAAAAATCAGTTTGTAACCAATTTCCTATCACAGCTGTTTTCTGATAATTATCAGAAGATGATTAGTGCTTTTTTATTTGTTTCACATGTAATTACTATCCAAGGCATATTTTGGAGGAGTTTTGTGCAAGCAATCTATGTTAAAGTACAGTATTGTTTGATTAAGTATTTTAAGGTATAATTATTTGTGCAAAGTGATTAACCTGAGAGCACCATAGCTTATTTAACTGTAGCTGTGTTGGCAGCACAATCTGAGGCATGCTCACTTAGCAAGTCCCACGAGGGTTGCAATCAGACAGCACTTTATTCAATTTTCATGATGGTTCCTTCTCTGATAATATCCCAAGTTTTATGTGATCTTTCACATGACATAAATGCTGTGTCTGAAAATCTAGTAGAATCTAATGAAAGTTTAGAGTTCCATGTGGATTTTCAAATCCCATTAGCAGATATAGGGAGAAGATGCAGCTATTTGCTCACAACTATAATAATAATAATAATAATAATAATAATAATAATAATAATAATAATAATTACAATTTATTATTTATACCCCACTCATCTGGGCGGCTTCCAACAAAACACTAAAATACAATAACCTAACAGGGCTGCCTTCAGATGTCTTCTAAAAGTTTGGTAGTTATTTTTCTCTTTGACATCTGGTGGGAGGGCATTCCACAGGATGGGTGCCACTACCAAGAAGGAACTCTGCCTTGTTCCCTGTAACTTGGCTTCTTGCAGCGAGGAAACCACCAGAAGGCCCTCGCCGCTGGACCTCAGTGTCCGGGCAGAACGATGGGGGTGGAGACGCTCCTTCAGTGGAGACTAGCAAGGAGGTAATGAGACAGCAGTGCTTACCCAGTGTCCCATCACTGGTGACACTGGAGCTTACTAAGACAGCGAGGGGCTCAGTCAGTGCAGTGCAAACGGCCCAGCAGGAACATCAAATTAGCTGTGGCAGTACATTTGTGTCAACAAATTCTATGGCAACCTAGAATCTTAGAGTTGGAAGGGACCCAAGGGTCATCTGGTCCAGCCCCCTGCAATGCAGGAATCTCAGCTAAAGCATCCATGACAGATGGCCATCCAGCCTCTGTGTAAAAACCTCCAAGAATCCAACATAACTGCTGTCTTGTCCCTTTGCCTCTCAATAAGTCACGGCATTGCCAGCGATGAGAGATCAGGTAAGCACCCCTGCCCCACTGACTGCTCCCACAACTAGTCCAACTAAGGAACAGCCCAGATGGGCTGCAGATGGGTAAGGATGGGCTGACGAGAAGCTGCAAATTTCTAGTCTCTTCACCTCACAAGGAGTCATGGAAAGGGCAGGATGCAGAGCGAGGGAGGATAAGGAACTGGTGGGAAATTGTAAGCTGCATTGACTGCTTTCCCCCATGATGAGCAGGGCTTCCTTGGTCTGATGGGAAGACAGGAAAGGTGTGCAGCCTGTGCTTCTGAAGGAAGGAAGCAGCAGCTGCCCTATACTCTGCAGAGTGTGGGACCCTGGAAACAGTGGCAGTTGATATATGTGAAAATGGGAGGGAACAGAGTTATGAATGAAGATATATGAAGCTAGCATGGACAGGAGAAAGGATGATCTGTTCATCCTTACAATTACAGACATACCTCGGGTTACAGACACTTCAGGTTTTGTTTTTTCAGGTTATGGACCCGCCAAAACCCAGAAGTACCAGAATGGGTTACTTCTGGGTTTCGGCGGTCGCACATGCACAGAAGTGCCAAATCGCAATCCGTGTGTGCGCAGACGCACCGCTGCAGGTTGTGAACCCACAGCATCCACTGTACCGATGAAAGCAAGTGGTGTGATCCAATAAGCACTGCACAGTTCTCTTTGTTGTATAGGGATGTTTGAAAACATGCAGAATGGTGCAGATAATAGGGGATGTACTTCCATCTGTGCCACTTGCCCCAAATGGTTGCTTGGGGCCTGGTGTTCATAGAATTGTAGAACTGGAAGGGATCCTGAGAATCATCTCTTCCAACTCCCTGCATGCAGTATAGTGGAATATCCACTCAGGTGGATATCTGGTTAGAGTGTGGTGCTGATAATGCCAAAGTTGCAGGTTTGATCACTGTATGGGACAGCTATGCTGCTGCTGCTGCTGCTGCTGTTGTTGTTTTATGTATTTATTTATACCCCACCCTTTTCCCTGATGGAACAGAAGGTGGCTGTTGCCATCTATATCCAAAGGAACCCATGAGTCACTCACTTTCAGTGGCGGTAGTTGTCACATAGTTACACCAAACACAATGGCCTACAGTGGTACCTCGGGATGCGAACGGGATCCGTTCCAGAGCCCTGTTCGCATCCAGAAGCAAACGTAACTAGTGACGGCACGTTTGCGCGTGCGTGCGTCACTTTTCGCCGCTTCTGTGCATGCGCGTGACGTCATTTTGAGCGCCTGCGCGAGCGGCGAAACCCGGAAGTAACGCGCTCCGTTACTTCTGGGTTGCCGCGGAGCGCAACTCAAACGTGCTCAACCTGAAGCATATTCAACCCGAGGTATGACTGTATTCTGGTCACAGGAACCTATGACAATGGGGTGAGGTGAGAGCAGACCTTCTTTTCTGAAACAGTCTCCCCTCCCCCTGAAATTTCCATATATTTGCTTAGCATTTTAAGAATGTCTCCTACCAAAAAGTATTGCTGCTGAATTTCTGTATCAGTTATCCCTTTATAGTAAAATTAAAGCAAAACCAACACCATCGCAATGATACTCATAAAATTAAAATGCTAGATTTAACAGCACCTCCCACATGTTTGGATAAGTTCTTTGTTTACTTGGTTTACATTTTACCAGCCCATAAATTTCAGGTTAAATCTAATGTTTTAAAAATCTTTTTGTAATTATTAGTTTGTCCACCCAGCAGCGCCCCTCCTAAAATCCCATACGTTAAATAGTAGGTTGTCATATTTTGCCTTCGTAGCGCTGCAACTGAAGAGAAATTCTACAAGAGGTTTGTTTTCCCCTAGAACTCTCACTACTAATGTACCTTACAAATAGCATTAGGAAAAAATTACAAATGCTAAGCTGGCAAAGGAATACTTTGTTTTGTCTTCAGGTAAGTATTAAATGCCTACATTCTACAAGCATTACCTCCACAGAGAAAATTATGGTATCGTCTTTCATAGAATGTATAAGTCATCAGCATCAATTTAGAAATCTACCCCTTGAATATCTGCTATTCCTATTTGAGATAATGAGCCACTATATCAACAAACTCATATGTGTGGTTTTTTTAAAAAGACCTGTCACATTTTGTAATGTCTGGTAGTCTAGTTCACAAGTGCAAAATTAATAAAGCGCGGTAGTCTCCTGTGAGCACTGCAAAATTCTGCACGTGGTCTTCTTTGAGAGCCATTATTAGTGGAAAATGTATAGATTACAGCTTTAGTATCACCCATTTCAGCCATATCTTTAAGGTTATTACTTCTGTATTCAAAACTGAAAAACTAACAGAAGCTCTGTACTTGCTAGCAATCAGCTTTTGCTCCTGTAGTATCCTTGGTTTGTGGTATTGTTTGGTACATACATTGCTACAGGTAATATTTCATGATGTAGAAAAAAATGCATGCTCTTAAGCTGAAACCCTAGCATTGATCTACCTTGAATTAGTGCATTAATTTGCAATGTTAAGATTACATTATATGAGTGGCAAATATTTTAAACAGGGACTGCTCAGAAGCTGGTCAAGGCACTGAAGATTTAGAACAGTGGTTCCCAACCATTTTTTGGCCATGCCCACCTAAGCATCTCTAAAATCCTGATGCCCCCCACTCCCCATGCCTATTTATTTATTTATTTATTTATTTAGTGACCTCCTATTCACGTGAAGGAAGCCTAAAAGGCCATCCACTGTTAATAACTCATTCTTGAATTGCCCCCCTTAAAAATTGAATTGCCCCCCTGTGGGGGGTGCGCCCCACATTGGGAATCACAGATTTAGAGCAAAAGCCAATCACGTTTACTCAGAAGTAAATATTGTTAAATTCCATTGTTTTAGAATTACAGTAATATATATATATATATATATATATATGCAGGTTTTGGTGTCCTCGGGTGTCTTCCCGTGTAAAAGTTGGGGTGTCTAGGCGACGTTTCGACGAGGTCTCACTCGTCATCTTCAGGCTGGTGCTTTCGGCTTCTTGTTACTGGAACAGAGCAGGATCTCAGTGTTTGAGTTCCTATAAATACTGTAGAGGGGGTGTGGTGTATAGCCTCCAATGTTCTGGGCAGAACATCCACACCTAATGACCCACCTAAGTGGTACTCAGGATATCACTCAAGAAATCACTCAAGATATCTCTCAAGTAATTAAGGAACAAAAGAAGAAAAGGCACACTAACCTGGGAACTTCCTCTCTGCCCAGAACATTGGAGGCTATACACCACACCCCCTCTACAGTATTTATAGGAACTCAAACACTGAGATCCTGCTCTGTTCCAGTAACAAGAAGCCGAAAGCACCAGCCTGAAGATGACGAGTGAGACCTCGTCGAAACGTCGCCTAGACACCCCAACTTTTACACGGGAAGACACCCGAGGACACCAAAACCTGCATTCCTGTACCCGTGAAAATCTACGAAAGCATATATATATATATATATATATATATATATATATATATATATATGTATATATAATTTCTTGAAATTTGATGGTTTTTAACAATTTCTGGGGAAGTCTGATGGGACCATGTGTCACCCATCCTGAAAGTTCTGCACTGGCTGCCAGTGAGGTACTGATCCCAATTCAGGGTGCTAGTACTGGTGTCCAAAGCCCTAAACAGTTTGGGATCCAAGTAGCTAAGGGAGTAATTCCCCATCATCAACCATCTTAGGCCCTATGACTGAGAGATTGATTGAGAGCCACTGCTGTGATTGAGAGCCAGGTTAGCATGTCAGACCAAGACCTGGGAGACAAGATTTCAAATTCTCACTTGGCCATGAAGCTCACTAGACGACCCTGGGCCAGTAGAGGCCTCTCAGCCTAACCTATCTTTCTGTTGTTGTTGTTTAGTCGTTTAGTCGTGTCCGACTCTTCGTGACCCCATGGACCAGAGCACGCCAGGCACTTCTGTCTTCCACTGCCTTCCGCAGTTTAGTCAAAACCTACGGTACCTTTCTACCCAACTATAAAAACTTATCAAAACAGAAATGTCTTCAGTCTTTTCCAGAAATTACAGATAGTGGGCAGTTGTTGTATCTCAACAGGGGCGTAATTCTGCGATGACATGGATTCATCTGGCCGTTGCAGACAGCCAAGCTGGTTTTGTTGTTAAATTTCAAGAGACCTCATTGCCTTGTATGTATTTCAGAGTAGCCAAGGGAAGATGCAATATTGTATTTTAGTCAGAAATGTCACTAAAAGCCCAGGAATCATGTCTAAGTTCTGGTTTTAATGGCTAGCTTGCCCCTTCAGCTTCCGGTTTCTAGCATTTACCCTGGTCAGCATCAAGTGCAGACCGAATGGCAGGCTTTGACAAATGAGACTGAGACCCCAGTGGTTATTTACCTCTCTTGGTTGCTGTAAGGCTCTTTTCTCTGAGGGAGCTGTTCATAATATTTATGAACATGTCGGAGTGGGTTGTGATGCCATGGGGTCACAGAAAATAAAGCAGAGTTCACACAAATGAATGGGAACTCTGAGAAGTCTGCCAGAAATGTAGATTCAGAGACTACTGGAAGGGGAAACTGGCATTAATATGGCATGACAATTTGGCAGGCTTAGTATGTTGAATTGCTGAAACAGGATTGGAATACAACACTCTCCTGAGAGTCCAGCCTTGTAGTCATCTGAGAGGAACAGAATCTCATTACTCACAAAGCCAGGAGCCTAGAAAGAAATGTAAACCTTTTGGTAGATAATTTAAGCAGACTTTTTTCTCTGCCAGGAGGAGGACAAAATGTTAACTATTTGGGGCCAATTCCATCACACAATTACTTTCCAGCTTTGTTGTTCTGTTTTCTGTCTACAGCCTTGCAAGGGAATAAATGCATATGAATCTACATCAGATAGCATCAGCTATTTCCACAAAATTAGTGTCTCAAAGCAGCACAAATTCTCCATTGTCCCATGTAGCAGCCAAAATACCTTCATCAGGCCTCAGGTACCTGTGAGGCTCAGACCAGTGGCTTGACTGGAATTTGGTGGCTGGGCAGTGGAAAAAAGCCCTAACACTTTATCATATGCTAGCTTGGGGTGTCCATTATGCCAAATGTAGCAACAGCACTGGCTGTAGTTCAGTTGTAGAGTACATCTACTGCATGCAAAAGGCCTCGGGTTCAATCTCTTGAGATATCCAGGTAGGGCTGGAAAGGGTTGGGAAAGATGTCTAGCTGAAACCCAGGAGAGCCATTTGTCAGTGCTGAGACAGTACTGAGCTAGATGGACGAATCGTCTTCCTCTATACAAAGCAGCTTTTCTGTGTAAGTTGGCATAGAAGTAAGCCTCATTGATTTCAGAGAAACCAAACTCCCAGAAACACATGCACAGGATTGATGGCAGACTTAAATCCTGCATTGTGACACGTCCTGAACATGAACAAAATTTAATAATGCAGTATAATAGAGAAGGGGACGACAGAGGATGAGATGGTTGGACAGTGTTCTTGAAGCTACTAGCATGAGTTTGACTAAACTGTGGGAGGCAGTGGAAGACAGGAGTGCCTGGCGTGCTCAAGTCCATGGGGTCACGAAGAGTCGGACACGACTAAACGACTAAACAACAACAACATAATGATTTCATAAAATGTATAATATACCATAGAAATTTCTATCATAGAAAATATAATTTTAACCACAAAGCAGACTACACATCCTGTAGATCAGTATGGCTAACCGTACCATAAATAGCTGTCAAAAGCCTATCATATGCACACCTTTTATATATATGTTCCATTTGTTTCTTCTGATTAATTAGGTTTGTGCTGAAGCCAGCGGGTACACATCTCTCCCTTCACATGGTCACTAAACATTGATGTTTCATGGGAAAAGGAATTAGGAGCCAAAAGAAAGCAGGTCCTCAACAACTGGCTATCCCCCACCCCTCTTTGTTAGGTTATTTAAAATTCTTTATGACCTTGTCCACAGTTTTCCATTTCTGGAAGGAACACAAAATTGAAGAGAGATACTATGATCTGGTCATGCCACATACAGCAGCAGATTAGTATTTATAGCTTGTAGCAACACTTCGTTTAGAAATGGAAAAGGTTATTCTCACCACCTAGCAATTATAGATGCTGACACAAAGAGATCAAGCAGGTAGCTTCAGAACACACACACACACGAAGAAAACCTGGATCCTTCAGAATTCTTCTTTCATTTAACATTTCAGGCACGTTGTAGTCTCAGTTTTCACTAAAACCCTGGGCCATGGTGATTTTATAAATGAGAACTTGCAAGTATTTGGGAAATGTGATAGTCATAGTGAAGTTGTGGGTGAACATATCAGACGACACAGCAATTCTTCAAACAGCTCTTGTGTATTCACAGGCCAGAACAGAACTGAACTGAAGGGTTCAGCCAGCCTGCTTATATAGAGCTCCTCTACAATGCAACTGTAACTATTTTCTGTAACTATCCAATCACTGAACGTCACTTTCAATCCCTTATTTGCATATGTGTACCTGAGTGAAAACTATCTACAGTATCTCCCTGCTGGCCCAGGGTGAGAACTTCAGTACATAACACATAGCATAAGCATCACTGTAGGACAGCTAAGAGTTCATTCCAATAACTGCTTCTCTCAGCATCTTTGGGCTGATGCCCACTTGTGTTTGCATACACAGGAAGTCAAATTCCACATGAAACAGGTTTGTCAAGTCAAATCCAAATGTTATCACTTTATGTGTTGTATGTTCCACTCCCGTATCCAGACATGAATGTGACTCATGCCTTGACCAGATCATGACATGATGCTGACTTTTTACTTGTTTAAAATCCTGACTGAAGGACACCTGCTGATTCAGCTTCTATTGTAACAATGTGAATCAACAACCACTTATTTATTTGGAGGAGAAAAATGAGTAAGCTGAGCTCTCGCCATGTACTTAGCTAATTAACATGGGAAGTCATGTATGGAAGGTAGTGTGAAAATGATGAGCTTTAATCTAAAGGGGAAACAAAGCATGGTCGAGCTGCAGCGCTATTCAGAATGAAATACAACCCATTTGGCTATGTAAATATTTTGGTAGAAGTATCAGACTTGAGATATGACTCAATTACATAAAGGTTATTAGAACAGTGAGAAATACATAGTTAGCATTTTCCTGGTTTGGCTGATTAGCTGAACACAGCTTACACAATAGAACAGCTCAGTAGTCTGCTCAGATTGCTGTGAATGTTGCTTAAAAATGAATATTAAAACAATGAACAATGAATTTATTTTTACAGTTTTGTAATCTGTTCCCATCTGTAGGTTTATTTGCTAAGGAAGAAGGATAGGGTATGTGCAAATGTACTAAAATTAGGGGCGCTGTTGTGTGCATGTGCAGTGGCAGAATAAGATACATTTTGAAGTCAGCAGACAAATTCTGTTTAAGTGTAGCCTTTTAAATGATACAGCGAAGAAAATGAAAATACTCTGGGTTTGCCATCTGATTCGTCATTATTAAATAGATCATGTGCTTTGCAATCTTGCATCAAGTATGTCACACAAATTGTGGGAGAGCTGGGGTAAGTTTACAGTCCAATGTATCTCAAATGGTCACAGGTCCTGTGAGTGAGGATTCAAAGAGGACTCTCTGTGAAACTGCCACTTCTAAATTGTCTTTCATTTATACATCAAATTACACAAGGTGCTTGAAATATTTGTAATATTTTCTTCATTTTGTGGTAGATGTTATGTCTTGCAGCTTATGAAAGGTATACTCTTCTTTGTTCAGACGCGTCTTCTGCAGGTTAGCAGTGAGTGTGAGTGAAAGTATGTTCTGAAAGTGTGCATACTCCTTAACTGTTCTGCCTTGGACACTTTTCACTGCTTGTTTTCGATTCCTCTCAAATTCTGTCCCCTGGTTATGAAATGTGGGTAACAGCTGATAATGCGGCTTGCAAAATTGAGTTCCTTAAATTTGAATTGAACTTGACACTTTAAATTTAGCCTGTGCATCTCTGTGTTGGGAAAGGGATTTGATGCTCCTAGCCTTTAACTATAAAATGTGTGTCAAAGGGGGTAGGGTGTAAAAACCAAATATAGATACCACTGACCTACCGTAATATCTATAATAGAATCGGTGTCTTGGTAGTTATGATGAGCAAAGGGGGGGGGGATGCAAAAGCAGGCAGTACAAGGGGTAGTAAAGAGCTCTGAAGCCCCAAGTATACCTCAGGAGCAACAAGCTTGTCATTAGACAGCAGGTTCAGTCATAATGGTGGAAACAGATTAATAATTAATAAATAGAAAGGTTCAGGAAATTGGATGATTCAAGAATTCATTTGCATGCAAACTGTTTTAGGCACTGTCATTTAAAGACTGGAGGAACATCTACCAACAGTGGTCATTATTTACAGCAGAGAATAGTATGTAATGATTTTCTGAGCTGCGAGTGCTTCATGGTAATTAAAGTGCTGTACTGGCTCTATTAAACGCATCAGCAGAACTTAGACCTCCAAATTGCTTGTGGCCCAGCAATCTCAGCATCTCTGCATACCCAGGCTCTTAGTGACAGTGAAATCCTTTGCTTTGCCTGGGGTAGGCGTTCTCCCTCCCTGCTTTTTATGGCTAGGTATAGGCAGGTATCAGGAAGAAAGCAGTCATTAGGAACTTGAGAAACTGAGTTCATTAATATGGATTTAATAATAAATAAATAAAAATCTGGATGTGTCTTGAAAGCCTGCAAGCAGATCATGAAGGCAATGGTCTCTTTTTGTGTAGATCCGAGTAACTGGTATTCAGAAGCATGTAGGCTCCATTTAGCTATGGTGGCTAATGAGCTACTGACAGACCCATGTTCCTTCCAGGAACCCCCTTATGTGAGCTAGTGGGCATCACCACATATTGTGGGAATGCATTCCATACTGTTAATTATCTGCTGCGCGAAGATCTGCTTCATTTTGTCTCTGCTGAATCCACTACCCATTTCATTGGGGGACCCCAACTTTTCATATTTTAAGTAAGGGAGAAAAGGTTATCTACCTGCATAAACATTATGCACTTCTGTTACGCCTCCACTTAGAACTTCCCCCCTAAATGAAAAAGCCTTGGGATGGGGGGAACCTTTTTTTCCAGCCTGTTGACTACATTTCTCATGGGCAGGCTTCAAGGGCCAGCATGCTAGTTCTGGTTGTGGCAGAAGGCAAAAGTGGCCAAGGCAATAGATGCAACTCTTACCCTTGTAGAGTAGGTTACATTCTGGCAATTAAAAAAAAAAAAGAGGTTTCTACATGCACAGTAAGGTCACTGTTGTTTCCTTCTCCTACAGTTTTTACCCATATACTATCCACCTGCCTTCCATGTTGCAGGTCATTGATCTCTTCACAAGTGTACACATCCTCCCCCCACTTCCTGCCTGGTCTGTTCCTTTTGAATAGATTATAGTCCTCAATTTCTACATTCCAGGCATGAGTCTTATCCCACCAGGTTTCAGTAAAGCCTATTACATAATATTTGCCATCCTGTATTAAGAACTCAAATTCATATTGATTATTTCCCAGACTCTGTACATTAGTCATTCCCTCCAGCTGTAGTTTCCTGTTCTCTAGCAGGATTCTGGAGCACCACCTCACTTTCCTGGGCATCAATGAAGCTATGATCCTCAGTTCCAAGTGTTCCCCTGTCATCTGTAATATTGTCTCCCTCCCCGTCAGGATTTAGTTTAAAGCTCTCCTAATTGGGTTCACAATACTCTTAGCAAACACATTCTTGTCAACCGCTGTAAGGTGCAACTCAGCAGTCCTTTCTCAAAGAAGTGGACAACATGGTCCTCGAAGCCAAACCTTTCCCGGCAACACCATCTACACAGCCATTGGTTTCCTTCCAGTATTCTGCTCTCTCTTCCTGGGCCACAACCTTCAGTAGGAAGGAGTGATGAAAAAACCCACCTGTGCTCCAAGAAGAACCTGTTGTAATATCATAGCTTTGAAGATAAGATGAGATGTAATCTTAATTTAAGAATAGCCCTTTTTACATGTAAGATAAATTGTATTCTCTACATTTTGCTAAAAGGAAATTTGAAACATTTATGTATTGTTTACCAAAAAAGAAAGAAAAAGTGAAAAAAATTCCTGAAGTAGTGAAGAATCTCATTAACTAGCTAACCCAAATTACATAATTTTATGGAAATATACTGCAAAATGTCTCCCTCTCCCTCTAAAGATTTCCAGGCCTGAACAAAAGATGCTTTTGTCTGGTGTATCATACACCGTATTATTTTAATCCTAACACATTCATTAGATAACATCTCCCCTATTTAGCAACTTAATACTCTTAAAACTGCTGTGTAGAAGAGAGCTGCTCCATAAGATTATTATTTTAGTATTTCATTACAACGTATATGTATAAAAGAGATTACTTTCATATTAACAATGGCAGGACATGTTTGCTCAGAAGTAAATCTCACTGTACTCAACGGGTATAGTAAGCACATTCATGACGCAGTCTTAATCTGTGAAGGTTCATTCAGTTAACAAAAAGTTACATTTGCCTTATGATTCGGTGTTATAGAAATATAGCTTTTGGAGATTTAATTAATACAAAAGATATAATCCTCCTTTATGTGTCTCTTTACACATCCCAAAGAATTCTCTGGCAACAGGTTTACATATAAAGTCATGATTATCTTTGAGTGCATTGCTCATATAACAGGGTTAGATTCTGTCTGTGTTGACTAGCCCTGTCCTCTGTTATAGCCAGTTACCGAAACAGCATTTATCGTTACACTTTTCACATTAAAATGGTATCTTATAACTTTATCTTGATTTACTGTAACAGTTGAGAGGCTACTGTGATATTTTGCATTTGGATTGTCAATAAAGAATCTGATTTACAGCCGGGCAATTAAACTATACATTTATAAATCAATACTATAGAACATCATAGCTCAGCTGGTTAGAGCGTGGTGCTGATAATGCCAATGTTGCAGGTTCAATCCCCATTTGGGACAGCCGCATATTCCTGCATTGCAGGGGGTTGGACTAGATCAGGCATAGGCAAACTCAGCCCTCCAGATGTTTTGGGACTACAACTCCCATCACCCTTAGCTAACAGGACCAGTGGTCAGAGATGATTTGAATTGTAGTCTCAAAACATTAGTGGGGCCGAGTTTGGCTATGCCTGGACTAGATGATCCTCAGGGTCCCTTCCAACTCTATAATTCAACAGGGGTTGCTGACTTGTAGTCTCCACATGTTGGTGGACTACAACTCTTCAGTCAATGAAATCCTTGTGTTAGAAGAAGCACAAGGGTTAGTGCAAGTGCAACAGGCTCTCCCCCTTGTATTTGCCCCACACCATTCCAAAATATGTTTGGGGGATTGTGGGAACCCCCGGAACAGATGTAGCGGGCATGCGGGGGAAGGAGAGGGGAAGAAATCCTTGCACTGATGGAACGTATTTTACTTAGCACTGCGTTGAATACAACCCCCTGGCTATTGGCCATGCTAAGATGGGATTTGGACTCCAGCAATATCTGGAGGGCCACAAGTATGTATGTACCTGAGAGTAAGCATCATTGAATACAGTGGGACTTACTTCTGAGTGGACATGCATAGGATTACACCGCAAGAATCTAATTCTAAACACATGTCATTGAAAGGAAGTGTTCACTGAAAGTAAGTAATAAAGAACTCAGGGGGACTTGATGCTGGTCAGAAGTAAGGATTGGGCTAGGAGTATTTTATTTTTATTATTTATTGAAGTTATGTACTGCCCCTTATTTGAGGATCACGGGGCAGTTTACAACAGAAAAGTACAAAAGTACATTACATAATAATAGACCAAACAATATATTTAGAAAGGTAGGCAAAATTAAGTCTGCTTATCTAAAAGTGAACATATATCATATACAAATGATTGGGCAGTATTGGTCAATATATCACTGCATAAGATCAAGGCAGCAAAAAAGGTGGGGGCAAGGGAATTATCTTTCCCCTGCTTCCCTAATAACTGAGCTGGTGTTTTCTGTCCCTTAATATGCATAGGATTGGGCTGCATAGCATTACCCTCCATTGGAGCAGTTTACATTGGCAGTTCCTGTACTGCATTTTCTCATATCTATAGCCTTATAACTCCAGAATGTAAATAGAACATTGCTCACTTTAGTTGGGTTCCCCCCCCCCAACCAAAATAATGGTCTCCTCATTAACTTGTGATCTATATACTTGTAGAGATTTTCATGTGTGCTGCATTTTAAAAACACCACTACTTTGTTCCTTAAGGCAGTGATAAAACATTCTCCTGTTTGAAACACATTGCTATTGCTTCTGTTAAAGAAGGCTTAAGATCAACACATATCTGGCAAAATTCTTATAGCACATATGCAGTATACCGTATTTTTCCCCCTATAGGACGCACTTTTTCCCCTCCCAAAATGAAGGGGAAATGTGTGTGCGTCCTATGGGGCGAATGCAGGCTTTCGCTGAAGCCTGGAGAGCGAGAGGCGTCGGTGCGCACCGACCCCTCTCGCTCTCCACGCTTCAGGAAGCTATCCGCAAGCCTTGCGCGCCCAGCGGGAGGTCCCGCTGGGCGCACGAGGCTTGGGGCGGCAGCCTGCAGCCCGAAGCACGAGGCGTCCTCTGGAGGACGCCCCGTGCTTTGGGGAGGTGTGCGCAAGCCTTGAGTGCCCGGCGGGAGGTCCCGTCGGGTGCGCAAGTCTTGGGGCGGCAGCCTGTTCTGGGGGCTGGAGTCGGGGGAAGCTCCGGCTTCCCCTGCCCCAGCCCTGCGGCTGGGGGGGGGGAAATATTTTTTTTTTATTCATTCCCCCCCCCAAAACGAGGTGCGTCCTATGGGCCAGTGTGCCTTATAGGGTGAAAAATATGGTAATTATAATGTTTCTAACAAGATTTTGGGCTCAGCTTTATGCTGAAATTAGCAAAATTATTTTATTATTTAATTTCAGCATAAAGCTGAGCCCAAAATCTTGAAAATTTTGAGGAGTGTCTTTTGTATTTTTTGTTGTTGCTAGCAACAAATATAGTAATTGCTTATAGATGGGAAAAAATCCACTTGCACTTACATATGGTATTCAGTGGTATGGGATTTAACCTTAACCAACAAACTGACTAAGTTCAGGCATCTGATTGGATGAACACAATCAGACATATTTACTGATAGGTGGTTCTTTCAAGTTGCAACATTAATTCTTCAGTAAAGCATTTCTCAACTCCAACACAGATATTTTTTAGAAAGACTTGACCGTTGTATGAAATTTGTATGATTGTTTATTCTGTGAACGGTCTTAATTACACCATTCAGTTTTGGTTACAATGTTTTTTTTGGGTCCCGGGGTACATTTGGAAATCTAAGAAACCATCACAGACACCACCAAATACCCATTTCACAGAAGAAAAGCTGTTGATGTTCAGAATCCCCCCCCCCCCAAAAGCAAAAAGCGGACAAAAATATTAACAACTTAAAAAAGCCAAAAATTCCGAACACTAGGGGTGGCTGTGGTCAGAGGCACACAGAATAAATAGATGTGACTCTTAATTTCTATCATAGGCAACACTCCAGCCATGAAAATGCCAAAGGGTTCTACATATGCATACACCTTTCCATCCAGGTAAGCAAGAGACAGTTAAACACTCAACAAGGGTGTGGTGAGGGGTGTGGCTTGTGGAGAGTGCCATGGGTCAGACAGGTCAACATTTGGCCTCCAGGCTTGAGGTCCCCACCTCTGCTAGATGTCTAGTTTTCCACTCAGTTTTAAAGACCCGGTTACAATCCATTTGCAACCTATCCTGCAGGCATGGAAAAATGTCAGTTTAGCCATACTTAAAGTGAATCAGACCTTTTCGCTCCCAGAGGTCTCCAACTGACGTGATCATAATCTTTCATCACCCCCCATTGTTCAATCCCTTTTCATCACCACTCGTTGTTAATCACCTAATATCATCAGCTCTAATTGTGGTCTTCTGCAGTCCATAGTAGCTGATTCACATGCCCTTGTTGTAGCTTGCTTCCATACAAGAAAAAATGTGAAAAGCTTGCCAGTAACAATTAAGCCCCGAGTGAACCCAGCCCTGTAAGCAGGAGGGGGCCCTGTTAGTGAGTGTTGCGGCTCCAGCAGCAAAAAAAATGGAAAACAGCCAGGTGAGTTAAACACCTGTGTGAGCCAAACAACAGTGGAAGGAGGCCATGGCACTAAGGTCTGATCCCCACACACGATTACAGAGGTAGATATTATAGAGGTATATTGTCCTATATTTTTCTTGCTTTGTACCACACCAGTCTTTTCCAAAATGTTTCACAGACTACAAAGCTCCAAACAGAGCAATTGGATTACATTGTTCAATTTAAATAAATTTTCCAAA
Source organism: Podarcis erhardii (assembly GCF_964252035.2). NCBI lineage: Eukaryota > Metazoa > Chordata > Lepidosauria > Squamata > Lacertidae > Podarcis > Podarcis erhardii. The sequence goes on along the minus strand of NC_138507.1, from coordinate 81,130,390 downwards.
ATGAACAAAGTGCTGGTTATTTAAACAAGGAATTGGTTTGGGTGCAGAGAACAACTAATTCTAAATTTAAGAAGAACTGTTCTCCCCTAAAAGAGGGTTGCTGTCATGCTAGAGGCATGATTTTCTACTGTATGACAGTGCCTATAACATCACTGGCTTTTGATATCTCTGCAAAAGGCAGAGACATTTTTTCTTGGCAAGCTGGAATAGTGAGGATTGCATGAAACAAGGCTCCCTGCCTTGGTCGTCTCTTTTGATGTATCTTTTAAATTTTTAAATGCAGCTTCTGGAGGGCACAATTGAAAGTGAGGTGCTGCTGGGAGAGAGTGTTTAATCCTTTCCCACCTGCTGTGTCCCTGCTCCAGTAGCTACCCCACGCCACCCTCCTCTCCCACAATATTTCCAATGTGTAATTGGTAGGTTCCAAAAACACATAAAGGGAAAAGTTCCTGGAGGAACATGGCCAGTGAAAGAGTTGGGTAAGCTCTTTTCCACACTCAATCACAATGTGCTGTTGGCTTGCACTTATATGTTTTGGGTATGGCATGTAGTTTGGGATTAAGACAATGGGAAGTATTTAACTAAGCAATTCTGCTAGAGCCCCCAATCTGCTCAGGAGGATTGGGGGAACCCCTAGAATGGATTTAAGGGATGTGCAAAGGAAGGGGAGGAGAGAGGGATAATTTCCATTGTGCATGGAGAAATACTTGTGCTGATGGAGAACCTGCCTCAGCACTACATTGAATGCAGCCCAGTGTAATGTGGAAAGTTGCACTTGGATACAATTAAAGATAATTTAGCCTCTTAGAGTTAATTCCATTCTTAATCGGTGTTAGCAAAGTACATGGCACACTGAATTAAGTGGCAAAACTCACATTGTTGATAAAGAAACAGAATTGCTCTGCTCATGTGTTGTTGTCATGCGCTAGCTGGATGCAGCAGAGTGATGGGAGGCACCAACTAGGGAACCCCCAAGGGAACCCCAGGAGAGGAAGGCCCAGAGCCAGGGAATTGGTGTTAGGACACTGAGGAGAGGTCAGAGGGAGAAGAGGGGCGAACGAAGGAGTTGTGACACCCGGGGCAGCATATGGACGGTGCCGGGATCCTCCATTCACGGCTGTAGCTTTGATGGAGGGATCCCACTGCCGTCCATATGGCATTTGAGTGGCACCGGTGGCAAACCGCTATGTACAGCACATGTGTGTCATCGTTATGTACAGCACATGCATGTGATGCCGCACATGCACTGTACATAGCGGTTTGTCACCGGCGCCGGGATCCTCTGCTCGCAGCTGCAGCCACGAATGGAGGATCCTCCACATGTGGCTGAGGTGGCACAATGGCTGCTCGTGTCGCCATGATCCCCCACGGGGTGCCTTCTTGTCACCCCCCCCAGACATGGCACCTGGGGTGCACCGCCCCCCCCACCCCCGTTGCGATGCCACTGGGAGCAGACTTGGAGGAGGAGTGACAGAAGAGGAAACAGAGTTTAGTCAGCAGGAAGAACTCAGGGCAGAGAGCAGCCCTGATTCAGAGGCTGGGGGGGGGCAGGAGACAGAGGTGAGGCTGGCTTCTGAAGAAGCCAGGAAGTTTCTGCTCCTGCTCCTGCTGCAACCTGCTCCCCTCCCCTCTCTACCACCAGTCCCACAGAACACACAGAGAAATAAAAAGAGCAGAGGGGAGGTTGGTTGCATGCAGGCACAGTCTCCGATTGCTTGCCAAAAAACCCTGGAGGGGAGAGGACTTAGGCAGCTGTGGAAAGGTGGGAACCTTCAGCCTTCACAACATTGCAGCAAGATCTACTGTGAAGACTTGCTGGGATCACTAGGCCTGCACTGATTTGGTTTCTTTGAATAAAGAGTAAACTTCACTGGCACTGGTGTTTTTTAATTGCTGACCTATACCTGACTCGAGGTCCTGCCAGTTGTATCCCAACTACATCATACTCAACACACCCATTGAAATAGATGTGATTAAAATAGCCGTTATGCATTCAGTAATGTCAATAGGTCTACTCTAAGTATGATACAGCTCTTTGTTCTTGGCCACAAATAAATCAGTTTTGCTGTTGATCAAAAATTTACCTTGCTGCACTCAGCTACCTTCCTTTAGCATTAGAATCCACATTTGTGTACATTCAACTCCACATTTAGTTGTCTAAATCAGTTTTGAATTTGGACAGGCGGGTGAATTTCCTGGCTTTCTAAAGTGTTTATCTCAGCCGTGTCTGCATTGGCTTGGGCTGATGGGAGTTGTAATCCAAAATACCTGGAGGCACCAGGTTGGCAAAGGCTGTTCTATCTGCGTTGCTGTCCTGAGCTGCATAGTGTTTTATAGGGTGCTGGTTTTCAATTTTCTCAATTGTGCTGAGATTGTGTTAGTTATATTTTATCGTTTTAGATATTTATTGTGAGCCACTTTTGGAGGGCTGTGCCCCGAAAAGCGGCATATGAATACTGGAAATAAACAAATACCCATGATATTGCACTGACGTAATTACTTTTTATGGGTCACATTTCTGCTTTCAGTTATATTAACATACATCAAGTCAGCTCCTCTGTAATTGATGCTGTGCCCTTTGAATTAGACAGAGGCAAAACTTAGCTCATTCGCTTTATATGCAAAGCTTAACGTGTCTGGATCTTTACAATTAACATAACTGACATAGCTACTGCAACATGATCTTTTTTGTCCTACTGCTGACCTTTTATCCGTGGCAGCTTTCATTCTGTACCAAATTATTTCCAGGTGAGCTTATTGTGATCAGATAGCTGATTTTATGGTAAGTACATTTGCGAATTGCAAGGAAAACACTGCTTTCTTTGTAATTTCCTTATGCGGAATGTCATAGAATCCCAAGGCAGCCAAGGCCATTTTGATACAATCATCTCTTGGGGTAGTACAAGAGTTCACCTCCTATTTCTTCCCTTTGGACATGAATGGGAAGATGTTGCTGCAAAGCTACACATGAAATTAATATGGGCTCTGGGTACATATTTTCTATTATTTGGAACACACAGTAATTAATTTTCCTCCTCTGTGTGAGAAATGCAGATTAAAACCTCTTAACTTCTGTGCTCTTGGGATGATAACTGATATATAAATTGCATTAGTATCCCTAAGCTCCTTTTGTATAAATATTTTGTGATATTAGTGGAAAGGGTCCACCCCCCCCATTTTATCTACTATATCCCTCACGTGATTTGCATTCATTGAGTATGTTTTTTTATTCTATGACAAGCAGAGCAAGTTATAAGTCCCTCCTTATGCAGGCATAGCTAGACTGATATAGCAGAAAATAGGTTTGCTTTATTTTCACACTTTGGGTTTAATATGCAGTTTGCTTCTGCCTCCACCTCCACTTTGATAATGGCTAACAGTAGCCTCTTACAGATGTTGTGCATGAATGAAGATACATAGGTGTGGGGGCAGATCACGGTGACAATAGGCTGAAATCCCACCTCTAGATAATAACAAAAGTCCATCATGCATTGGGGGAAAAGTGGTTTGAGATGCAATGTTCAGTCTTCTGCTCTAGACACTGCAATGAGCTGCCTCAAAATTTTGCTTTTCAAATGTTGCAATGTCAACATTAAAGCAATCCCATGAAATTATTAAGATTATTATTTGATTGTTTTTTACCATCGTTCGTGGTATTCAGCTAAGGCCACAGTCACATTTAAAGCACTATAATATCACATTAAGCAGTCGTGGCTTCCCCACATGAATCTGGGAGATGTAATCTGTTTAGGGTGTTTAGAATTGTTAGAAGGCCTCAATTCCCCTCCCAGAGCTACAGTTTTCCAAGTGGTTTAACACTCAGTCCCTCTTCACAGGGAATTCTGAGAATTGTAGCTCTGGAGGGAGAACAGGGGGCTCCTTACAGCACCCTTAACTAACTACAGCTCCCAGAATTCTTTAGGGGAAGCCATGACTACTTAACATGGTATAGTAATGCTTTAACTGGGGTGTGTGCATGTGGCCTAGGTTTTAATCAGAGTAGACCCATTCAAATGAATGAACATGCCTAAGGTCCATTAATTTCAATGGATCTGCACCACCCTATGTATTGTTTCTTATTATTATTTTGTTGTTTCCTGCCTTGGGCTTCTTTGAGAGGAGGGGTAGGATAAAAATCTATTAAATAATAATAATTAGGCAAACAGGAATGCAATAAAACACCATGCAGGCTCTCAAGTTCCCCATAACTCTTCATCAGGCAAGATGTTTAGAAATGGGGGATGGAGAGAAATAACGGGGGGGGGGAGTCTATTCATGTTTGTCAAGATATTTAAGCCTGCCTCTGCTAAGTTTTAAGGTGGAGTGTAGGAGGAGATAACAAATTTCCAGCTGTGGCACTTCAAAGTACTTGGAAGTTCTTACGTGATTTTGATTAGTCTAATAAAAGTATTGGCTTAATATGATCCTTTTTCTTATAGGCCAACACGGATACCTTTGGCTTTTTTCAAAAGTGTGATTTATATATACATTTATGTATTTATTTTGCTTTTAAAATATATATATATAATCAAACATAAAGTAAAGGTAAAGGGACCCCTGACCATTAGGTCCATTTGTGGCCGACTCTGGGGTTGCGGCGCTCATGTTGTGCTATAGGCTGAGGGAGCCAGCATTTGTCCGCAGACAGCTTCCGGGTCATGTGGCCAGCATGACTAAGCCGCTTCTGGCGAACCAGGGCAGCACACGGAAACGCCGTTTACCTTCCCACTGGAGCGGTACCTATTTATCTACTTGCACTTTGACGTGCTTTCGAACTGCTAGGTGGGCAGGAGCAGGGACCGAGCAATGGGAGCTCACCCCGTCACAGGGATTTGAACCGCCGACCTTCTGATCAGCAAGTCCTAGGCTCTCTGGTTTAACCCACAAAGCCACATACAACCAAGTAAATATTGTTATAGTATACTTTTGAGTTTTCGATGAATGTTTCATTCGTGTGATACTTTATTTTACTAAGATATAACATTGATCACAGATACCTTCATGAGTGGCCAGGAACCTTCTGGTGTCAGTAAATGATAAAGGCTAGAGTGTGTGGTATTTAATCACAGCTACCTAAGTATTAGCACATATCAAGGAATAACACTATTCTGAACCCTAATGAGAGCACAATGCCATATTTACTTTGTTAAAGTTGGTTTCTTGCCGATGACATGACATTAAAAAAAATTAGCTCTTCACCTGAGGATAAATAATTGTTTTATGTACATTTGAAGACCAATCTTATTTAAGTGATGTTCCCCAATTTGTGATTTCTTGTGTAAATCTTCTGTGCATTCAAAGTTGACTGACATACTTCTTAAATATTAATATTCATAAAATATACTTATCTTCACAAAAATGACCATTAAGACAAATTCATGGAAAATAAGGCTATCAATGGCAACTAGCCATACGTCTATACTCCACCTACATGGTTGGAGGTGGTAATACTTGAATACCAGTTGCTGGAAACCACAGGGGGGAGAATGCCCTTGTGTTTTGGTCCTGCTTGAAGGTTTTCTACATCTTCTTCTTGGCCACTGTGAGACCAAAATGCTGGACTAGATGGGCCATTGTCATCGTAAGCTCATTTGTTAGAAAATCTATAGAAATTATTCACAAAGAGTGGCATGAACACAGGTCCAGCAAGCCCCCAACTCTTTGTTTAATGTGTGCATTCCAGATGTGTAAAGTTGCATGACAGTTTTGCCATTGGCTTCAATTGAATACAGACTTCAAATTATCATGGATAACACAGTTGAATCCTCTGCTTTCCAACTTCATGCTGAGTGGAACTACCCCCCCCCCCTCGTTGTTCAGATTTGCATGGTGCAAGATGGCATTGTTTGCTTCTCTTCTTTTAATCAAATGCTTTTGTCTCATGCTTTTGTTTCTGTCCAAAGCAGGATGCTGACATGTTGGCAGGTGATGAGCAGGCCTGGAAAGAAGCCAAAGAAGCTATAAATAAAATGGGAGCTCCAAAGTCACAAGAAGGTATCCTTTCAATGCCAAAGTACTGGTCAACAGCAGATGGGTTTCCTTTTGAGGCAAGAGCATATAAAAGCTGTCTTCTTCCTTGCTATTTCTAAAATATGGAAATACTTTGTTCCTTAAAGGTTGCCCTCTGTTAGAGTGGGCAATTGGATTTGGCTGGGGTGTCAGATTCAACTCTTAACAGGTGGGTGGAGCCACCTACTTGTCAATTACTTGGACTCTTATAACATCAGGCCATTGAAATTTCAAGCTGGGGCTGCAAAGAAAGATTGCTCCTCTGTACCTCCACAAATTCCTTTGTATTTGTAGCATGGATTTGGTCCAGGAAAAATAGGGAGTATTCTCAAGTGCACTTCACAGGCAAAACTAGGCACTTTTAAAATTTGACACCTTTTAAGAATAATAATAAAAAAACCCAAGTATTTTGCCTGCAGTTAAATAATTCTCATTCCTTCAGCTGCAGCTTCTGCACATGATGCCGTATTGATGTCAGGCCTGGGAAAGTAGATGTAAACAGGCAGCCTGGTCCACTTCCTAGGTTTCACAGGCCTATTTCAGACCCTCCAAGTGTCCCTATTAGGACGTCCCTGATTTAGAGAAGTCATCCCGGTTTCAGATTTGATCCCAGAATGTCCTGCTTTTCCTTAGGATGTCCCTATTATCATTGTAGAAATATTGGAGGGTATAGAGTTATCCAACCCCCCAAGCCATTCGAAGGCAATCCTGTATAGGGAAGTTTTTTTAATGTTTAAAGTTTTATTACAGTTTCAAATGTGTTGGGAGCTGCCTAGAGTGCTGGGACAACCCAGTAAGATGTGTAGGGTATAAATAGTAAATTTATATTTATAGAATGGGACGTCCCTATTTTCACTGGAGAAATGTTGGAAGCTACTCTGTTTAGGTCCATGGGCTGAAGGTTCCCCACCAAAGGCTCTATGTCTTTCTGCCTTTCAGTATCTAGTAAAAAATGTGTAGACAGTTGTAGCAAAGACCATTTCCTTCTGTTTTGCTTCTGTTTGCACTACAAGCCAGAAGATGACAGACACCAAACTTCCTTTTGTCTGTGTTGAATCCCCAACATTCTGCTTCATGGGATAACTCCTGGTTCTAGAATTATGAGGGAAGGAGAAAATACTGCAACCAGGGATTATCCCCTGAAACTAAGTACAGGGAGATTTGTGACAGACAAGGGGAGATTTCTTCACACGCAGCGGAGTCAAAACAATTGAATTGGTTAGCAGAAAATGTAGTAGGGGATACCAACTTGGACAGTAATTTTTCATGAGCTTTTGTTTGAATGGCACAATGTTGATGAATCCTTAATCCAAATAAACGTCAGAATGGGAGCAGGCTCTTGTGACATGCCAGACGTTACTAAAGAACAATGCCGCTCGCCTCCCAGACACAAACATTTACCAGCTGAAAGTACTTGACTTTGCCATGGACGCCTGCATAAATCTTGGCCTTTTGGAAGAAGCCTTGCTTTATGGTCACAGGACTTTGGAGCCCTACAGGTAAAAGATAAAAATGCAGTCATTTATTGCAAGATTCGCTTTCAGCCCAGGAAAGAGGGTATGAACCAAGAATGTGGCTGCATCAATGTTACTATTTGTGAATTATTCTATGTGGTAGCATTAGCGGTAGGGCTGCCATACGTCCGGACATTACCAGGATTTCAAAGGTGGGGGGGGGGATTTCTGAAAGGTGGCACTTTGCTCTGGATCTTAGGCAAGTCAATTGAGAAACCGTGGTTTTTTGGCAATGGGGGGGGGGGAGCTCAAAAGCATTGGGGTTTTCCAGGGTGTTCTGGTTTTTACTTTTTGAAATATGGCAACCCTAATTAGGGGTGAGGAGTAGTCAGCTCAACTCAAACTTGTGCACTGATCAAACATGTCAGCTGTTCTTCAGAAAAGGGGAACATTACAACCCATTGTTCCTCAGCTGAACCATTTTGAAAAAAAAAAAAAGGTTTACTTTTTCTGCCCTTGGTGATGCAGAATTGCAGATTTTTTGAGATGTACTGCTGCATTTGATCATTGTGTTTATGACACAAACGTTCCTGGAGGACTCTGGAGTGTTTTGCTTCAGATCCCCATGTACTTTTCACAAACCTCTATATTCCCAGGTACATTTTTAGAGACAATATTTTTGGCAGTGCTTCAGCACCGTGTTCTTCCTTAACTCCTTATGGTACTTTCTGGTTTTAGCCTGGTGTCTAATTAGTTTCGATTGATATGGTTTGATCAAAAGAGAAGCTTTCTCCTTTGAAACAGGTAGTAACTGTATAGTATAGCAATGTGACCGGGATGATCAAAGGGGAAAATACAGCTTTGTACTCTTTTCCTCCGCGTTTCATTTCTTTTGTTCATCCAAATGCATTTTTTAAAAAAGGAAATAATGATGGTGGGCAACCTTAGATTTGGTATCTTCAATTACCACCACTAGCATCATAGCCGTTTTCCCTTATTTTCTCAAGGAAAGGCAGCCACTTCAATGGAGTTCTGCTATGTTGCTAGGAATAAGTAGTATTCAAATAGCAGGGCTGCAGCAGAGGTTAACAATAATTTAAAGTGCTTGTAAGGTTGGAGCAGCTCCATTTTCATTTTGATTGCATTACAGGGTAGAAGGTTACTAAGGCACCTTTGCCTGAATACTGAATTTTGAGACAGTGAACTTTTAAACAAATGCTAGCATAGCTGTTTCCTTTGGTTGCTTTTAGGTTTGCCGCCTGTGGCAATTTTTAGAAGGGACGTAATGGTTCTCCCCTCTTTTCTCATGATGACCAGTCTTCTGTAAGTTTCTCCTCCTGGAAAGAAGGAGAAAACATAAAAAAGTGCAAACAAAATTAAAACAAGTGAATTAGCCATGAAATTAGTTATTGCCACAATGGCAAAATATCAGATTACATTGGCCTTTACAATAATTTCAGTGAAAGAGCTTGTCAGTGAGAGAAGAGGAACTTGCCTACTGCTCTTTCTTTCTTTCTTTCTTTCTTTCTTTCTTTCTTTCTTTCTTTTCAAAATGGCCTCCCTTTTTAATTTGCATTTTTTTATTTACAGCTATGCTTCTTTTACCCTTTAACCTGTCAATGTGGTGCTTCAGACCAACGAAGCTACTTGTCTTTTCCAGGGAAAAGATTGCAGTAGAAAACAATTATAATTTTATCAATCATTTGAATATCTCTTTCCCTGTTTGCTTAGTGGTGTGTGACATAGTTTCCGAGCTACTTATTACAGCCAAGTTGATTCTGCCGCCGCCGCCTCACCTTCCATCCACCACTACCCTTATACACATAGACAGAGAGACACACAAACACACACAAACGACATGTTCTGTTAAAATGTATTTGATGAAATGTTGCTGGCCTGGTAAAGCTGCTGGCCTCTCATGTACCTTGAAGACAGTTGCTCTTAGTCTCACCAGGTGCAAAAGCGTTTCCCAAGAAGAGACATTTTCAGCCCGAGTTCCTTTTTTACCTTCAAGCCATCACTACAAGCTTTGACGCACCTGACAAAAAATCTTCAGTTTCTCATTACAAGGAGTTGTGCCTGAAGCAGCAGGATATCAAATCTGAGCAAATCTGTTGGGGTGCATTGAATTTCTCCAGTTGAATCAATCTACTGCTTGACTGCTCCTGCAGTTCCATTACAGCTATCTATTTTCCTTTCCTCAACTCTGGGGCAAAAAAATATTCATATTCTTATCTGCAGGGAATCACCTGAAAAACAAGCCATCCATACAAATAGGAGGTGGTATGTCCACCTTTAAAAGGAACTGTTCTAAAACCATTTTAACTTCAAGGACTGTATTTGCTGTGTATGTTTCCATTATGCGATCAGCAGGGTTGACATCCACTGCTGTGTGCTAAGTGCAGTATTTGATCACATGTTTTCATTTGACCATCATGTGAAACCAGTATGAGTATTTATTTAAGTGACATGTTTAGATATCCGGCAAACATATTTAATGGCTTCTTTTATGCTATAGATTCACACTGTAGTGAACTAATTAACTGATGCTAAATATTTTTTGACCTCCAAAACGAAGGTTCTTTTTAGTGATTAAAAACAACCGGATTCAACTTTAAAAGGAGCTTGGAGCAGGTTTAAAGAAGATATTAGAGTCCAGAAGAACACAAGAAATGAAATTTTTCAGGGGGTTGGACTAAATGACCCCGGGGTCCCTTCCAATTCTACAATTCCTTGATTCTAAGATTCTACACTGGTCCTCACTTGTCTGTCACTTGGCCACCTTAATTGGATTGGCCAGCATATGAGTAGTTGAAACTGAATGAAGTGAGAAGAACCTTTGTGTCTCTTGGTTTCTCAAGAAGTCGTCTTATATGCTGACACATTTAAGAATGTTGACTCTGTAGGGCTGTGTGCCTGTGTGTGCTATATTTGTGGTAAGTGTTCATGTGCAGTGAGTATATGTGTGCAGTCTGCAAGTGTGGTGAGTGAGTGTATCCATGGCCCATTAGTTCAACAAATAAATATGGAATAAATTTGAGGCACACCTTTATGGTTGTTCACTGAGGAACCGGCAATGCTAGTAGTTCTCCCTGAGATGACCCATTATTCCCAGCTATCCAGCTTCCTTTAAAAAAAAAAAAAAAGGCTTGCCTTTGTAGAACCTGAGATATGAGACAAAATGTGCAGATACCATTCTTTGTGTGTGAGAGTAGTCGGCTCCCCCTTCCATGGATTTATTTTTACCCTTCTCTGTCCCTGCCCCTGACCCAAATACAGTGGTACCTCTGGTTACGAACTTAATTTGTTCTGGAGGTCCGTTCTTAATCTGAAACTGTTCTTTTTTCTTTTTAAAAAAATGATTTAATCATTTTTTGATACAAACATCAACCACAAAAGACAACAAAAACCATAATAACAATAATAATACAATTTGACAATTCATGTTTGAATACACTGATATATCTATAACTGCACCTTTTTAAACAATATTTCCCCACCTCTCTCTCCGCCCCCTACTTCCTACCACTATCCGGCTTATCGCTTAAATATTCATTCCAGATTTCTTCATATTTATCCATTCTTATTTTGTGTTGCCATGCAATTCGTTCGTATGTAGCTAATCTGTCCATATTATCTTTTTTTTTAAATAATTTTTATTAATTTTCCAATTTTAACAACGAAACAACACCAAACAATACAAACAACAACAAACATAGACACATACATACATTTTTGCTTTCTTAACCTCATTTTCATAAGCCTCTTTTCTCGGACTTCCCCGTACCTTCCCCTTTTTGCATCCTAATTTCAAATTTTTTCAGCAACCCTTTTAGCCAATTATAGTTTAACTTATTCTCCTTTCAATTACACCTTGAATCAAAAGATATATATAGCTGTAATTATACATCTTCCTTTCCCTTAACACTTTAACACTCCTCAATTTTATAGCAATTTTTAAGATATGCTTTAAACTTCTTCCAGTCTTCCTCCACAGTCTCTTCCTCTTGGTCACGGATTCTGCCGGTCATTTCTGCCAATCCCATAAAGTCGATCACTTTCGCCTGCCACTCTTCCAGCGTGGGTAACTCTTGTGTCTTCCAATACTTTGCTAGAAGGATCCTTGCTGCCGTTGTGGCGTACATAAAAAAGATCTTATCCCTCCTTGACACCAATTGGCCAACCATACCCAAAAGAAATGCCTCTGGTTTCTTATGAAAAGTACATTTAAGTACTTTCTTAATTTCATTATAAATCAGTTCCCAGAAGGCCTTAATCTTTGGGCAGGTCCACCAAAGGTGAAAAAAGGTACCTTCGGTCTCATTACATTTCCAACATTTATTATTGGGCAAATGATAAATCTGTCCATATTATCAATCCATGTGCTCAATGGAATCTTTTTGCAGCTCTTCCAATTCATCAAAACAATGTTTTTTTTTGCTTCTAATATAGCACGGTACATCCATTTTTTTTTTACCCCTTGAAATCTCCCACGTCTCCAGAATATAATTTAGAATTAAATTCAGTTCCCCTAAATAACAATTTCTTTTTATTACTCCTACTATATCCTCACCTCGCACTCTTATCATCGGGCAGTTAATCAACATATGTACTAAGTTCGCATTTTTACTCCCACATCTCCAGCAGTTGTCTGCACTTGTTATTTTCTTCTGGTATAGTTTTGCTGGAGTCCAGTGGACTCTGAATATTATTTTCTGTTTTATAAATCTGAAACCATTCTTAACCTGAGGTACCGCTTTAGCTAATGGGGCCTCCCGCTGCCCCTGGCATGCGATTTCTGTTCTCATCCTGGGGCAAAGTTCGCAACCCGGAGCAACTATTTCCGGGTTAGCGGAGTCTGTAACCCAATGTGTTTGTAACTCAAGGTGTTTGTAACCCGAGGTACCACTGTACTGTCAATGCTGTGCACACTTTATCTGATTTGTGAGGATTTCCCCCTCATTTCAAACAAAAAACAAACAAACAAACATTACAACGAAGAAAATAGAAGCGGTGTATATCACCACTAGAGGCTGCTAGTGTTTTGATGTTATTGTGAGCCAATGGACAAGTGGATTTTTGCTAGAATGTTCAAATTAACAGAAATTACTGATAAAGCTACGAATAGAGATAAGAACATCTCCTTGTGCAGGTTTGCAGAGTTCACTAAAAATGTTCCCTTCTTTCTTTAGAACTGACTTTAAGCAATTTATGCGGTTGCAGTTGAACATCCAGATTAAGTGGGATTTTTATATTTTAGAAATGTTGGTATGCTTATCTAATGGAATGATTCATTAGATAACCTTCCCAAGGGAATTCTTTTGGTGGGGGGAGACAGCTGCACCCATTTGCCCAAGAATTACCTTGGGAATGACATTATGGAAGGGATGGTGAACTGTTTTCAGCCTGGGGGGGGGGGAGCTTCAGTGATAAGGATGAAGTGATAAGCCAAAGTAGGTGGAGCATTGCTGTGACTCTTAGGTTTGTATAGTAGACTTTATTGCTGCCTTGCGAAAGTCAGAAGCTTCTACAAACATACCTCTTTCCATCCTCCATCCAGGCAAGCAAACAGTATTACTACGGTTCAATGCAAAACAGTGTAAGAAGGGTGTGGAGCAGGGCTGGTGAGTGGTGTGGCCTGGGGAAGGGGGTGTGGCCTGGGAAAGGGGGTGTGGCCTGGAGAGAGTCTCAAGGATAAGGCAGAGCAGAATGGAGGGCCACATTGGCCCCTAGTTCCTCATCCTTGCACTATATCACGATGCAATGTCATTCCTATTCCAGGAATGTGGTCAGGCTGTTTAAAGCAGCTAAGCTTTCTCCTGAAGCAGTAACAAGACTTCGTTGTTGTTGTTGTTGTTGCTAAAAGAGAGAGAGAGAAATCCCCTGGCAGATCCTCCAAGTGTCTCTATTTTCCAGGGACATCCCCAGATTTACAGAAGCCATTCTGGTTTCTTATTTGATCCCAGAATGTCCTACTTTTCCTTAGGACGTCTTCATTTCCATCAGAGAAATGTTGGCGGGTGTGGTAGGATGTCCGTATTTTCATCAGAGAAATGTTGAAGGAGTTATCTGCCCCCCGAGCCATCTGAAGGCAGCCCTATATAGGAAAGTTTTGTAAATGTTTAATGTTTTATTATGTTTTTTATGTACGTTGGAAGCCACACAGAGTGGCTGGGGCAACACAATCAGATGAGCTGGGTAAAAATATTAAAATTATTATTATGGAATAGGATGTCCCTATTTTCAATGGAGAAATATCGGAAGGTATGCCTTTGTCATTTCTTGTGTTATTGAAAGGTAAAACAAAAATTCTTAATATTTACCCAGGAGTAATTGTGACTAGAACTGTGGACCTTTTTGAGGGCCATTTAGTAAACAAACTCAGCATATTGGCCTTGTGGAAAACATCCACATCAAACATCAATCTTTATTCTGTACGTTCGTGCAGTGACAAAGAAATAATAAGCAAAGGAAGTCGTTTCAAGCAAATCATGAAAGAGATAGAGAAGAGGTAGGAAAATATCTCCTATTTGAGGGTTTGCAGAACGGCTTTCTTATTTATAGTCTGCAGGGAGCACCCACCTATCATTAAATGTGAGACTGAGTGCTGGGCCGTCAGTGGTGAGAGAAAGAGGAAGAAAGCTGTAGGAGCTCACAATTTATTGCAGTGAAAAATAAAAGTAAAAAATGCTGCTTCTGAGAGAACGCACTTTGATTCTGCCGAAACAGATTCAGAACCCAGGTGAATGCAAAATTTATGTCTTGCTGTCCCTGAAGGTGCTGATCTCTTTGAGGCTGGGGATAGATCCTGCCAGTTCCTCATCTCAGTGGAAAGGCATATGCTTAGCATGCTTAAAATCCCAATTTCAATCCCTGGTATCTCTGTTTATAAGGATTTTGGTTCACAGGGCTGGGGAAAACCTCTGTCGGGCAGATTTGCTGCCAGTCAGAATACCTGGCTAGATGGCAGCTTCATATGTTCATTTGCGAATGAAAATTGGCTTGCAATCTATGTTTTGATGGTCTTTTCCTCCCCTTTGTCCCGTCTACCATTTTGGAATGAAGCCACAACCTGAACCTCACATGCAATTTAGGAATAACTCCTGCAATGTCAGTCTAGTTTATCACCACCACCAACACCATTATGGGCACAAGTGTGTGTTTTAAGTGAATAGACGTAATCTGATTCCTTCCTCCTGGCAAAAGGTTTCATAGAAATACCTCTCGTAAAATGTCAAACAAATAATGAAATAATTAAGAAGGTCTTACTGTAGTTTGGACCTCTAAAGTTTCGATTGGGGTTTAAATTGTGTTTTGCTTTAGTCTTTAAATTTATTTGCTATAGTTATTATAGATTTATGTTGTATTATAATGGGGTGGTGGTGCTGCCGCTGCCTTTGAAGATGATTCTGAAACTTCAACTGGTCCAAAATGCAGTGGCCAGATTACTGGCCAAGGTTCCATTTGGAGCTTACATAACCCCTGTTTGAAAACAGCTGGAGTGGTTGCCAGTTTGTTTCCAAGCCAAAGTCATTAGTGTTCAAAGCTCTAAACCAGGGGTTGACAAGGTTTACCTTGCCTGGGCCGGTTCACTCCAGCAGAGATCCCTTGTGGGCCAGATTGCACATGCGTGTGAGTGTGCATGGCCATGATTTTCGGCGTCTGAGCCTGTGCAGACGCGATTTCTGGCACCACGGAAGCGAGTCTCTGTGTCATGCTGTGACAGTTTAGCACAGCGCACAGGGACTCTCCAAGCAGGCAGCTTGGTTCAGGGGCGGTTTGTGGGCCAGTTAAACGACCCTCGTGGCCGCCCATGGGCCTTAGGTTGCCAACCCCTGCTCTAAACAACTTAGGCCTCGTATATCTGAAGGAGCATCTCCATCCCTACATAGCTTCTCAGGCATTTAATTCTGCACAGGGGACTCTCTTGGTAGTTCTATCACCTTCCGAAGTGCAGGGAATAGTGGACCAGGAGGGGGCTTTCTCTGTGGCAAGTCCCTAAAGCTGGCAGTTTCCTTCGCAGAGGTGCATACAGCATGTTCACTGAACAGCTTTCACCAAATGCTGAATACACACCTCTTTACCCTCACCTTTGACAGTTAAGGTACTTTGTTTTGTGGGACCCATCTCTTTTGCTGAATTTATACTGTTGTGCTCCATTGGGAACAGTTTTATTTGTTTTACAGCTGTAACTTCTTTCATCTGTAATTATAATTATATATCATACTCTTGTAAGCTGTCCTGGGACCTGTGAAGGGTCGGTGAGAAATCTAATAAAGAAATAGGTATATAGGAAGCTGGCAGCAGGTTTCAGGCCAGGGGCCATTCCCCAACTCCCAGTGTACTTTAAGAAGGTTGTGATTCATGACCATATAATTGGGATTGTTTCATATCAGATTCAGCATCCGTTGTTTGTCTAGTAAGCTATATCTCACTCTGTAAAAAATGGTTAATAGACTCTAAGCTACCTAAGCACACAACTGCATCCATTCATAGCTTTTGAAAGCCCACACATCTTTGTTTCTTTTGTGGTTGATTCCTGTTCAACTGCAGTCTAGATTTAGACTTTCAATTACTTAAAGAAAGGAGTGTGCTCTCTCATTACAAAATGCTAAATAATAATTTATATATAAAGGTTCTACCCTAAACACTGCCACGACTGAAAACACTTGCTAAAGAGCAGTATCAGCTTTCCCCAGCTGTGTTGTACACATTTTGAAGGACTTGGCAGCTGGCTGCCTTAGATTGGGGGGAAATTAAAGAATAATAAATGAAAACTCAATATTGCCACCAGTCGTGTCATGAATACCTTTCAGTAGTAACTTAAAGGTGTCCCTGAAAGTGATACACAACATGTGCTTAGTGTACTTTAAAGTTGGCTGGCATTTCAGACGTCTGCTGTAAATGGATAGAAACGAGAGACCATAGCAAAGCACTTGATTTTGTTCAACTTACACATTTCTAAAGAACATTTATATGTCGAAAAGGTGCCCCGCAAGGTTAGTGCTATGTTTGTTTTCCTTCCTGATGATGTATGAAAGTACACCCTGCAACAAGCGCAATCTGGTATTCTTGCTGGAAGAGAAGGTGCAAGGGTTTAAGGAACATCTACCAAGCTTTGGCCTATCAGGGAAGATGAATAGCTTCTGGAGCGAACAGGAAATCACAATTCCTGGGGCGGGGTTAGGAGAAAACCAGACATATAGAAGAATGTCACATACAGAAGTGAGATAATCAAGAACCATTCTGTGTCTTTGGAGTTGTGCAATCAATTCTAGGGTTGTACAGAAACATTGCTAAGATGCGAGAAAAACCAGGAAAGAAGCATGGTTTCCAAACTTTCTATCTCAGTACACAAGAGTATAGAAAATTAGCAGGATGAACTTGAAATCTTAATTCAGTAAGGTAGATATGATTTGATAGGCATTACTGAAATCTGGATTGAAGGGAGGAGGAATAACATTATATCTAAAGGATGTGCACCCAACCGCGGAAATCCATTAATCTGAACATGGAAGGTTGCTTGAGAATTTATGAATAAAAATAAGAATAGGGATGTATATTAAACATGGGAAAGAATGGCATGATGTGCTTAGCAGTGGAGTAGGCTGCTTTGGGAAATTGTAGTGTATTTGGGGATTGTTTGTTACATGTATTTTTTTGAAACTGAAAAATAAAGAAGTTACGAAAAGGGATACCAAAGTTGTGAATTTTGGGCTTCACTGGGTGGTTGGGTTAGATTACCTTTGAGGCACCTTCCAACTTTCTGATTCTAAGATTTTCAATAGGATTATTCTGTATCAAAACATTATGAATTCATGTGTATAATCAATGCTTTAGAAACCATCTAAATAATGCATTACACAGCATTTTAAATTATTCTGAAAGATGCTTAATTTCAGTTCTATCAGTTCCAATGGCAAAAATACTTTGTTTGTTTGTTTTTAAAGACTTATTTTTCATGTTTGGTCACACTATGACTGTGAAATACTACTGTGCTGTGCCGCTGCCTGTTATCTAAACCCTGGACCCTTCCAACTTTCATGCCATTTCCCAGGAGATTTCATGAAAGGTCACAGAGTCAGGGACATGACTGACTAACATAGGTATATTCAATGTATGAGTTGCTGGCTCATGTCAAGAAACAGAGATAGGTTATCACAGGGAACTCGTTTTATAGTTGCTCACTATATTTATCTAGAAGCCTCTGCTTTGTTCAAAATAGTTTTAAAAGCCTAAGGCAGTACTACCAATTTGGCATTTTAGAATGGAAAGCATGTGATACCCCTTAGGAAGATAATATGCTGCCTACATACCTACTTATCTCTTGCTTTCTGTCTGGACTCTGGACACAACTAGTCTGCAAATTGTCTCTCTGCCATGCCTGCCTTCTAGGTAGCACTCTCAGTTTGGACAAATATCAAGTGGGGAATAGCAGTTTTTAAAACTGTGAGCTTATTGTACAAGACAATAGGCTCTCTCTCTCTCTCTTTGTCCCCACCCTCACTTTCATATACCAGCAGACAGAGCTTAGGACAAACATCTGCCCCAGTGTGCTTTTAATATTGGCTTAAATTGGACGGTGTCTCTAAAAACTCCATAGCACATTACAGAAAAGGGCACAACCTATAGGAAATTCAGGGTTATTGTGCTGCTTGGCATGCTTGTTCATTTCCTTTTATTTACTGACCGATGTGTGACTACTCGTTGGAGTTAGAAATTCTTAAGTGATATGTGATAAACCATATAGGAGAGAGATCACCAATCCAGTGATAACCAGGGAGCAAGTTGGTTTCTGTCTGGTACATCTTAATACACCAGTCCAGTGGGAGAACATTTGCTTTGCAGGTAGAAGGTCCCAGGCACAATCCCCAGCATCTCCAGGTAGGGAGAGGCTTGGTGGACCAATGGCCTGACTTGGTATTAGGCAGCTATCCATGTTCCTACCAGCCACCGTCCTTTCTGCTGGACAGGGGTCTGCTGCCATCATTGGTAGCCTCAGGGCATCTATAATACACTCTGCATTTGACTGTTAATGAAGCCTGTTCAGAAGTTGCAGTTAGTGTAGAATATATGAGCCCGCAGTACATGCGTTGTAAAAAAAGAGGAAAAAGACTCTAAATCTCCCAGTATTTCTATCCACTGCACAGTTGAGTGTCATACTTTTAAAACAGATTCTTCGGATCAAAATTAATTAGGACGCAAACAATGTATTTGTTGACCTCCATGTTTCTCTTATCATTGTATTTTTAGACCCATTAGTCATCCTTTGGCAAAATATCAGTGGGCCATGTTTAAGCAAGATTTACAAAAGCTACTTAGCTTCCTGGGATCATGGCGGCCCTGGTGACAGCTATGGCTTACACAGAGATACCTTAGTCTGATACTGAAGCAAAGCTGAGGCATTGTTTTCAATACAATAACATTACCCGAACTTGTGATTAAGTGCTTACCGAGTTCCATTTCCTTATAAGAACATGTGTAAGAACCAAAGAATGTATACCTCAAGTGAACTAAGCATTAATCTGTCAGCGGCCTAAGTGTGTTTAGGATAGGGCAATGGAAATATGCAAAAGGGTGACACAGTGTATGTTTGCTGGGAAGCAATTAAGAGCAGATGGGAGCTGTAAAGCAGACTGATTCATGAAAGTGCTTAGCATACATCTCTTTCATTAGCTGCATCTTAACATAAACATGGGACTTATGATTGTGGATCTCTCCCCCCCCCCATCCAAAAAAGCCAAAGTTGTTACAGTTTTAGAAAAGCATTAAATATACATTTAAACACATGTTTCCCCCTTTTAGGGTATGTTATTATTTCCTGGATATAGAAAACCTGTATGAAGCATAGACTTTTCATGAAACGCTATTTCTGACCTGGGGTTCTTCCACATTTTTGCAGGGCAGTCTTATGATCTCACCATCAAACATTTGCCCTTGTGCCTTTTCTTATTGTTTCTTTCACCTTTTCTCAGACATCCAAAATTCCACCTTTTTTAGAAGCATTGACCATAAGCACTTTCTTATAAGATGCAGATGGCCCTTGTGCTGCTCTTCTGTCTTTCTGAAGATGTGGGGTGTTGACACATTCAGTGACATTTGGGGAGGTTGAGCCCTGTCACCACACCTTTTTACTTTCCTATCTCAGTGCTCCTTCATTTTCCTTACCTTTTTTTTTTTAAAGAATCATGGGCTCTCTTGTAAAAGCACACACAATTTTTAATCGCTGCTAATGTGCCTGTATTAAAAATAAGAATACCAATTTATACTATCTCAATTACGGAAGTAAAAGAAGCCAAAGAGTTGAGTTTTCCAGCAGAAGTAGGACAACGCAGGCCTTAGTCTTTCATAAACATTATTATTGTCTTGGCATTCTTCTCCTGCCCCCGTTCACTTTTGACTGGTGAGTTCATGTATGTTTGAGATGATCATGCACACCTTGCCCAATCTACTCCTGCTGTCACTGAATCTCAAAATGAACAGTAAGACTCATTGGTTTCGAGTTTGCATTTATATACCACCTTGTCCTCTAATGAGCTCAAGGCGTGTGCATGATTCTCCCCTCCCCCATTTTACTCTTGCAACAGGTAGGTTAGGCTGAGTGGCAGCAACTGGTCCAAGGTCACCCAGTGAGCTTTGTGGTTCATTGGCCTTTCAAACCCTGGTCTCCCAGGTCCAGCACTCTAATCATTACACCAAACTTGCTCAGCACAGTCACATAAATAATAAGTGTTGTCGTAACGTTAAGTAATATTACATTAATATATCCCTCCAAAATGATTATTGTGAAACTTAGGCCTTGACTCCTCTTTATGGCTGTTAATGTGGAAAACGTGTCTCTGGAAATTTAGCTTGCTGAATTAAGCACCCCTTTTTAACGTGTTTGTTTTTCATGGTGCTAATGCGATGAAGTGAAATTACACAAATTAAAACTAAAAATTCCAATGAAATGAAATTGTGTAAAAGCAGGAGAGCCTCAGTAGACAGGTTTGTCATATCATCCTCCAGCATAAGCTCAGCAATGTACCCTATCACTGATCTGTAGTATTACTTTGACACTTAAATTGTTGAGTCAGTGTTAACAAGTCAACTATTATACATTTTACCTCCAAGTCAACTATTATACATTTACTGCTCTGATCATGATTGTGAAGCATCCTTCTATCAGGAACATGTTCTAGAGATAAGGACAAAAATAGAATTTGTAAATATCTTTCCTTATCTGCAAAAACTGGCAAAAGTGCAGAAAACATGTGGTTGTGTGAAATGAGAATGCACGAATAATTAAGCATCGTTTATGACTGCCCAAACATTTTTCTCCTCTTCAAAAGCATTCTGTGCACTCTAGGAGGATTTCAGAACTTAAAATCCTCTGACAAATGGCAGTCCTTGGAAGTCTGATATATCATATTTTTGTCTGTTTCCGATACATAAACAAAGCAGTAAATTAGGCCAAGGCACACCATAACGAGTCCTTCAGTGATGGCACAAGTGTGTTTGGCTAGCACCTTGCCTGTATCATTCCAGGAAACCTGCTTCCTCTTAAGCCGTCACCTGTGAACAGGTCTGGTAGACAGTCTCTTTGGTTGATGAGTTTTCTCTTAATGTGCAGACATTGTCCCAAGCATGTGGCTGCACATGGTCCCATGGGCACTCCTGCATTTGTCTAGGTGACTTTTTGGCAAGTATTTCCCTCCTTCCCCTTTTCTTTTGAGCAGATCCTTTCCCAAAATTGTTTTAAACATCTTATTTAACATACTCTGCCAAACAAGGCCGTGTTTCCCCCTTGCTTGAATCTAAGCAGCTAGCAATATGCTCCCATGAGACCAGTTTCTCTTCTTTACATTTAATTTTGCCTTTTGTAAGCCACGGGGTTCCCAAAAGTATCATCCATAACCATTCCAGCATATGCAAACATTGGCCACAAATTTGTACCATATGGGGACTTTTGCGAACAGTAGCACCTAAAATATATATATATAAGGCCATAGGGCTTAAAATGCAATGCTCGCTTCAGCTCTGCTCTTTCCTTAATGGCCCATAATGCTTGGTAACAGAGAGCCATCCCTCATGAAACTGAAGGCAAGTAATACCATGGCTGGGCTTTATGCCCTGGGGCGTTATGATTTCCCATATTCAGCACACGGCATAACTCACTGAGAAGACCACCAGCCCTCCTCCATATATTGCCTTTAAATACCCTACTTTCTCACATTTTGTAGTCACCAATAGTATTATTCATTATTTCTACCAGCACAAGAACCATTTTGCATAGACATACAGTGGTACCTCGGGTTAAGTACTTAATTCATTCTGGAGGTCTGTTCTTAACATGAAACTGTTCTTAACCTGAAGCACCACTTTAGCTAATGGGGTCTGCTGCTGTTGCCGCACTGCCGGAGCACGATTTCTGTTCTCATCCTGAAGCAAAGTTCTTAACCTGAGGTACTATTTCTGGGTTAGCGGAGTCTGTAACCTGAAGCGTATGTAACCTGAAGCATATGTAACCCGAGGTACCACTGTACTTGTTTGCATTATCTGGTATGCCATGCATACCTTAACCCTTTGGATTCATTTTTGTGCATAGCAGAACAAAAAGGACTCATCCCTTTTATTAGGAGTGTCTGCAAGAATCAGAAATGAAATTAAGGATCAATTCAAGCAGTATGCTCCTCCTTTTAGAGCCCGTCACTATGAGATGCTTAGATGTCACCGAGAATGCTGGTCAGTAATCAGACTGTTCAGGGTTGGAGTTAACTCTTTATTAGAAAAAATATGATCACCACAGACTTGGCGGAGTGCCAGGCCTAATGAGCACAGCAGCTCTTTCCCAGTGGTTTTCCTCCATGAAATCAGGTGCCGAGACTGAAAGTCCCCACCTCCCCATAGCCATCCCCTCTCCAGGCTTTTTTCAAGCAATTGGAGACTGCGCCTGCATGCAGCCTGTTACTGCTCCGCCCGTTTCAGCCCTCTTCTGGTTCTGGGAGGCAGAGGGCTAGGAGAGCTGGTCACAGCAGGAGGGGGAGACATCCCTGACTCTTCACTTGCATGACTCATCTCTGCCTCTTGATCTTCCTCCCACCTGCCACTTTCAACTTCTGATTCTTTATTTCTCTCTTCCACGGACTCTCCCAGCTCACTAAGCCCTGTTACCCCTTCAGCTTCTAACACCTCCCCTTCCCAGTCTTATCCCTCCCTTATCCTCAGTTGGTTCCTCCCATCATTTCTCTGCATCCAGCTAATCCATGACATTAGAATATCTTTTGTTTCTGACACTGAAAAACACTGAAGAGCTTGTTTAAGTGCCAGTGACTGAAGTAATTGTACCATGTGAAATACAGAGCATTGTAGGGTTGTTAGAATCCTGCTTCCTTAGTGAGATAGAGAAAACATATCTGCACAATGGTTCCAATCTAATATCTTGTTATTCTAATGGTGCATTTGTTTGCAAAAATTATTCCAACAAAGAGTAATGTTTAAAACTATCCATGTATGGATACATCTACTATTCATTTAGTTTTCCAAAAAGGAACAGCTGGGAAACTAGCACAGAATGACACCGCAATGATTATATCCCAGAGAAACAAACCAGAGAACAAGCCTGAGTCACTTAAGCAGGAAATCCACTAACCTTGCAGCATATTTCTTTATGCACTAACCTTGCAGGATGTGTTTGCTTCTTACCTGAGCACTGTGACTGAACTTGAAAATTCAGCATTGCAATTGTTAATGTGTCTCTGAACTTGCAACCTTTTTCATAAGATTTTGGATTTTCTAGACTTCTACCCCTCCACCCTTTTTAATTTGAGTGCAAGCAGAAGGTAAAACATACTCAAGGCATCCATTATTACTTTCCACAATTTGCTGGAAAAGGCAGAAGCTATTAAAAACTGAAGGCATGCATATCTCATGCTATTCAGCTAACTGGTAATTAAAGAACAATTAAATTTTTCATGGTGTAGATTATGACTGTTTTTCAAAGCCATTAGAAGCTGCAGCTCCCTGAGAGCTAGGCTGCTAAGACAGAGATGTTTATTGCTACAGCTTTCATTAAATGCACTGATTAATGGTATCTGAAAACAACGTGGCTTTTTGTATGTCCGTACTGTTTAAGAACATACAACTGTGGGTGTAGCATTTCCAGCAGGGTGACTGGACAGGTTTTTTTGGGATGAACAAACATTGTACTATTCAGTTGAAGACCTGCACCAAATGCTGCAGCTATTCAATCTCTTGTGTTAGGGGTAAGGAATACTTTTGGCCCAATAGGCTAGATCTTTATTCCCCACCCCCATGGGCCATCTGTGACAGGTGAGTGTGGCCACTCATCTATCAGTCATCTGAAGTCATAATATCAGGTGATTGGCAGTCTCATCCCCCTGTCAAGGTTGACCAATAGTTGTGGTGGGAAATAGAGACTAACCAGGACTGAACTCCCCACTTATCAACTGCAGGGGCAGGAGGTTCAATCCTGCTTTTTTGTAAGGATCAGCTGCACCCATTGAACCCACCTATCAGTGTGATGTCACCTGATTGACAGGTGGATGTAGTTTAACAAAAATGGCCCCACAGACCAAAGTAGAACTACCACTGGCCTGCGAGTTGGAGATTTCCTACCTCTGTTCTAGGGCTACAAAAGGCACAAAGAGCTGAGTAATGCTCTATTATTCCAAAGAAGCAGTGACTGTTAGAAGGATCATCAAGGGAAGTTTCTTTAGCAGATTTCAGGCACTAGTTGGCTTTTCTTGATTCCTAAACAACTCAAGGCTGGAATTAGACATGGGATATCTTTGTGTACCATTGAAAACATCACACACACACACACACACACACACACACACACACACACATTTCTGTCATCGTCATCCCCTAAAACTATGTAATGCAAAGCATGTGATGTCACTATCTGAATCATACTTATAACTGTTGACACAAAGAGACAACAGACAAAACAAAATGATGAGAGAAGGAACAGGACTGCCCAAGCCAGGTTTGTGCTGAAGCAGAACCTGGAAAGGATTGGGTTCTGGGGCAGAGTACAAGAAGAAGGGTTTCAGGACCATGGGCAGCAGTTTTGTTGCTTAGAGCAGGAAGGAGCAAGTTGTCTCAGTACTGAATTGTTGCAATTACCAAAGCTTCATAGTCTGGCTTGAAAAAATCTAGACTGAAGCTTGGATAACCTGCCTTCTTCTTCGAGAGAAACCAGCTACAATTAGCTACTGGTATTAATGATGCTAAAAAGTTGGTTCACTCAAGATGTTAAAATTGACAGTGCAAGTATATGCTAAAGAAGTAGACCAGTAACTCATTTTTACTACTTTTGTCATGTGATAGGAAAGCAGAATATAAGCTTTGCTGCCTGCCCACCATTCCAATTGCTATATTTGCTTCTTTTTAATTGTTCTAGGTATCCTTGTAATTTTACATACTTAGCAGATAAGAAGCTTAATCTGAGATTCCTTATATGATGCATGAAGTAGGAGTTGCATGTGCTGAATGCCATAAAACCTTTGCATTTTTGAACAAGCCATCTATGTGTTGGAATGGCAACTGATTAAGCCTTTTTAGAAAAACACATACTTTTTTTGCATCCACCAGCTGTTTCAATCTTTATCTTGTGATACCTGTATGCTTCACAGTCTCTATTACTCTTTTTAAAAACTGCTTAAGGAGCAAGCAGTAAAATCTGTTTAGATGAATAAATCAGATAGTACGTTTTTTTTAAAAAAAAATGCTTTCTCTCTCATGCATTCTACAATGCAAGGATATGCATAAAAAGTGGCTGCTAATATCAGAGTTAGGATTGTGAGCCAAGGCATCGTGGTTAGATTGCTGATATCAATCAGATGGCTGAACACTTTCCAGGAACCTTCCAGCACTGAGGCATGCATCATCTGCTGTCCTGGTTTTCATTCAAATCTTTTAACTCTTGCAGCCATTCTAGTGACAAGCATCCCTACAGCAGTGGCTGAAGGGGATCGGTATGGTATGCATGAGCATACCGTTTTTCTGCTTTGCTGCCCTGTGCTGTTTGTGTGTGAGGTTCAAGATTAAATTGGAGAAAAATCTCTGATCAGAAACTGAACATTTTTCCAGCCTCACTCTGTCAAGCTGCACATGCTGAACAGCAGGGGGGATGCAGTAAGGGAGGCAAAGGATGAGCTGGAAGCAACAAGGAAAATAGGGAGGGCGAGGATATAAAGGAAAAGGGAGCTTTATATGGGGGAGTGAGAGCAAAATATACTCTCAGTAGAGATAATAGGAGAGGCAGAGGGAGGGAGGGCCAGATATCAGCAGCTCACAAGTGGCAAAAGCTGGAATGCCAAGAAATTTGGGAGGCTGGCATGGTTAAAATTAACCAGCTACATGCGATCCCAGTTTGTATAGCAGCAGACAACAAAGAACACAGGAATTTTCCCAGATAAAAGACAGTATCTTTCCTCCTATAGTACACCTCCATCCTCACCTATGGAAGCACACCATGAGGTCTCAACAATCTGTGTTTTCCCTGCAATGATCCATTTCAACTCCTTGGACCAGTAGAGAATCAGAGCATATGTACCTTGAGGGACTGGCACATCCTCAAAATTGGAGCCACCTAAATGAGTCTAAAACAGCTCTGGGATGAGAATATGGGAGTGCTAAAAGAGCTTGTGCCATACAGTTCATTGAGGGTGCATAAATTAATATCAATGCTGTTTTTTTGTAAAGGTTATTTAAAGGTAGTGTTGAAAATAAAAGAGAACATTATATAGCACGGTAATATGAATATCAGCAGTCGGTCTCATAAACAGTTGGGCCTTACAGTTACAGACATCTTGATTGGAAGTTGTTTGCCACCTATCCATTAACGGACCAAAATATTTGTTAGCCAAGATACACATGTTCAGCTGAGACATGGGTTTCCCTGTAAATAACTGTAACTGTGCTATGTTTTGTTGCCTTTAGAATTATTGCAAAGTTTTTGCATGCCATGCAGAAACACAACAGAGCCAGTACAGCTCAGCAGGAAGAGTCTAGGGTTTCAGTGTTGAGGACCACACAGCAAATCCACCCCCCTTGATTATGAAGCTTACAGGGTGGTCTTGGGCAAGTTCCTGCATCTCAGCTGAACTGAACCCACAAGGTTTCTGAGGTTTGAAGGAGAGAGCCCTGTATTGTCTGTGCTGAACTCCTTGGAGGAATGGCTAACGACAAATGTGAAAAGCAAACAGATAGCTCTGGTGTATACGCATGATGTCAATCTTCACACTGCAGGCAGAAAGTTGGAAGCTAAATGAATCCATTGAAAACCAAGGTTGGCTTGAGTGTGCAAACGACTCAAAGAGTTTCTTGGGCCAGGAATGTTTTCAGACAGATTCCAGTGGGGTAGTCAATATAGTGAGTTACAGATTGGCTGTAACATACATTTTTGACTGGAGCCCACTTGGCCAGATGTTTGTAGCCCACAGCTGCACATGCTACAATAAATCTGTTGATCATTAAAGTGCCATAGGACTCTTGTTAGTATATCTTGAGGCTGCGGTGAAGCACCATGTGATCCGCACATTGTGCCTCTGCCACCTTTTTGACAGTTGCTGCATGATCCCTTCTGTGGGTGCTTGAGCCAGCAAAACATCTTTTTAGGATGGTGGTATTCTTGACAGATTTGTTTGTTTCGTATTAGCAGATTTTTCATTTATTGTAATATTAGCAATAAATACTGATAGAAATGAAGGTGAAAAATGTGCCATAACTATTAGAATAAAGATAAAAATGTAAGTTAGTATCTGGTCATGATACAGTGGTGCCCTACTTAACCGTACTTAACCTGAAACTGTTCTTAACCTGAAGCACCACTTTAGCTAATGGGGCCTCCTGCTGCTGCCGCGATGCTGGAGCCCGATTTCTGTTCTCATCCTGAAGCAAAGTTCTTAACCTGAAGCACTATTTCTGGGTTAGCAGAGTCTTTAACCTGAAGCGTATGTAACCTGAGGCGTATGTAACATGAGGTACCACTATATTAGGTTGTTTTTAACTATCACCTTATTTTACAGTAGATCAGTAATTTCTTGTTTATACTGAAAGTATGTTTCAGTTTTCCATTGGACACACACCATAGTAAAAAAACAAAACAAAAAACTGTGGTACCAGTTGCTTTGACCATGGTTACAGCCTAAGCAAGTATACTGATTTCTCTAGAAATGTAGAATATATTAAGAAAACTGGAAGGGCCCAGAGACTATAAAAAGCAATTAGATTCTAGATAATTCCCAGAATAAAATAGAGAAGGCAGAGGAAAAGTGAATTAGAGCACTAATAAGGAGGGTTCCCCCCTGCCCAGCCAGTTCCATAGTGAAAAGTATGGCATTATGTGTATCTAGGTGAAAGCAAGGGGAGGAAGAAGTCTACTGTCAAATACTGAGGTAGACAATGGATGTGTCCTATATTTACGGTAATTACAGGAACACTCAAAGGAGTATGTGCGTCTGCAGCTAAAGCCAGATCCAGCACTGGCCATTAGAACAGTGACCTGGTTGCTCTTAACTTGCAAGGCAACACTTTATTCTTCTCCTTACTTCAAGTTATGGTGTGGGCAAAATTTAGTTTTGAAAACCAGTTTTATTCAAATAATCCAGAAATGGCTATATGATACTGTTTGTTGCATTTATAGACAATGGTACCTCCGGTTACAGACACTCCAGGTTACAGACTCCACTAGCCCAGAAATAGTACCTTGGGTTAAGAACTTTGCTTCAGGATGAGAACAGAAATCACGCAGCGATGGTGTGTCAGCGGCAGTGGGAGGCCCCATTAGCTAAAGTGGTACCTCAGGTTAAGAACAGTTTCAGGTTAAGAACAGACCTCCAGAACAAATTAAGTTCTTAACCCGAGGTACCACTGTACTACCTTTATACTGAAGCACCAATGGTGGTTTACAATTTAAAATATTGACACAAACGAATGGTGCAAAATATTCTCAGACTGATTTCAAGATCTGATAGCACTCCCTCTCTGAAGTAATGCCAGCTTGGTGCAGTGGATAGAGTGTTGGACTATGACCTGGGAGACCCGGGTTCAAGTCAGTGCTCAGCCTAGGTTGCCATATTTCAAAAAGTAAAAACCAGGACACCCCAAAAGTTGAGCTTTTTAAAAAAAGAAACCCCCAAAATTGTTGAGCTTTCTTTTACAAAAACACCAAAAAAGCAAGTTTGAGACTTGCCTAAAATCCAGTACAAAGTATAACATTTCAGAGGCATGGTAGGCCTAGCTCAGCCATGAAGCTCACTGGGTCAACTTGGACAGTTGCTGTCTCTCACCCCAGCCCACCTCAAAGGGTTATTTGTGGGCGTTAAATGCGGAGCTCCTTGGAGGAATAGCTGGGGTATAAATGCAAATAATAATGATGATGATGATGTAATTTTGACCATTACATTCTTTATTCTTTTGCAACTCTGATACTGTTCTCCTCTTCAGTTGGCCAGATGTACTGTACAGGCAGCTGTGCAGGATTTGAAAGATTCTATTCAGTTCAGGAACACAAACTCTCTTTCTGTTTGATCATCAGAAAAGTAGCTACCTAAGTCTGTTGCAGCAAAAATGACAAAGAATTCTGCAACGACTTAAAGACTAGTTTATTTATGAGCTTTCATAGGCAAAATCTCCCTTCATCAGATTTAAGCCTGCTACACCTAATAAAGCAGATTCTAGTCTTCAAAAGCTGACACGACAATATATTTCCCGGTCTTTAAGAACTCTGTGTTGATGTATTTATGTTCACCTCTGTAGAAAATGTGTTAAAAAAACCAACAACAGGGAGGCGAGGTGGACAGTTGACTGATTCTGGTTGGGTGATGGTGCCTAAAGAAGCTTCATCCTACAAGCAGTGTTAACTTATTCAGGAATCAAGATGTACAGTTTTCATCTTGTTCACAAATTTAACTGTAATAGCACTTTCTCTTCTATGTTAAGCATTCAGAGTCAAAGGGATGAGCACAGAGATGCCCACAAATGACAAGTCAGCCAAGCTGCACAGCCTGGCAAGCATGTAAAGTAATGAATATAGAACAGCAGATTGCAAAAACAGCACAACAGTAGACGAAAAGCAATTTTCCTGACTTTTCCTTTCAAGCAAATTATATTATAGCTTCAGCTTGGCAGAACATCAAAACGTCTGCATAGACAACCTCTGCCCCCTTACTGCTATTCTGTGACTTGATTTGGAGAAGAGAGGTAATTTAATATTTTTCAATTTTGTTTGATTTTTGTGCAAAATGGAAAGGAGTAAATGTTTTTTCCTCTTCTTTCCTGATAGGGCATGCAATGAATTTTTGATAGAATCAGAGCTGTCAGCAGCTGTACCTTGCAAAATATTTTGCAACTTGATGGGCTTCTCATGCCAAAGAGATTACAGTCAACTTAAGGCTTTGTTATAATTAATATATCCCAATAGGTCCTCTTAGAGTCTGCATATGACCATCTATTTCAATGACATGACACACCTAAAAATTATATTTGTTCCTATAATGTAGGCAGAAGTATGTAGCTCACCAAATGTGAAATAAAAACAGAACACAGCTTTAGTGATAAACCAGTACTGGTATGATTCAAAATACTTTCCACTGAGAGAGGGTAGATATCCTTCCCTCCCCCTCCCCAATTTGAATATTGGGACCTGACCTGTTGCAAATATGCAATGCACCATAGTGGAAATAGCCTAAAATTCTGATTTAAAGACAAATCACCCATAGATACTGCTAAGCGCTACTAAATTCAATGGTTCTTATTCTCAGTTAAATGGCACTAGGATTGCTGCGTCACTTTGGGACAAGAATAGACCAGGTATAGAAAGAATTGTGACCTGTAGTTTATGTGCTACGGGAATGAGCTAATAATGTAGCTGAGCTAAACCTATTATATATGGCTCAGAAAGACTAGCTCAAGAAGAGAAATGTACCATTTTTAGTATTTATGAGGAGATTACAGAATTGTTTAATGAAATTCAAAATAAGATTAATGAATAAATTTGTGGTTATCAGACTGATCAAACAAGGAAGAATTCTGTTGGAAAGGAAATTATTTGCTCTGCGCATGGGAATTGCCTTTTAAATAAAATTTCAGTGTCCATTCAAGATCTAGAGATAAGAAGTATTCCAGAGTTAATTGGCAGAGAACAAACACAGGGTAATATTTTGGCTTCATTGTACCCATGATTCTGCAGGAATTCAGACTCAATAGCTTTATTTTGGAATGTACAAGAGAAATGCAACCGTATCTACAACTCATTCCTACCACTAAGAATTTAGAAATGCTAACTATTGTGCCCCAGTGTTCAGTGTGTAGTTTTAATCTAATCCGTACAAATTGATCCTAGTTCAAGTACCTTTGCAGCTGATTTTATCCACTTTTTGCTTTGCATTGTAGACTATGTTCAGGGGGATAAAGTCTCTTGCTGTCCCGTCTGTATTCAGGGTCTGACAGTATGTGTCTCAGATCATGGCATCTTGGGTCTAGCTGGTTGTCTAGCATTTAAGAAACAAAGGGAAATGCTACAGAGGAGCTTCCTTCCAAGGTTATGTGCATGGACCACGCTCAGAAGGGTCCGCCCTGTCTATGCCTAATGCTGGCCTTGTAATTGCACTTTGAAGGAATACAAACCACTTAAGAGTTCAGCATGGGTGTCTTGTAGCAGCAGCCGGTCATTGATTTGCTGTCAGAAGATAATGAAGGCCAAGGTTATTGTCACAAAATGACACTGTAAGCTAGCATACATCTTTTTCACCTTTACCTCTTCCTTGTTTTATTTTATTTTGTTTTTAATTTGCCTTTCCCTCTGGATCAGATGCTATTTTAAACTGGCATTCTCCAATCTAGGGTCACAGTGTAAACCTATAGAAGTTTACTCATAAGTAATTGAGTTTGGTGGACTTATTTAAGTAGATCTAGCATGGCAGTAGTGTGACCTGGTCTGCAACCATGTAAGATTCCACAGTTTCCGTCTGCATCTTGGTTTCCATCTGCTCTTGTAATATTAGTTGTTGTGTTGAACTCTGCCTAAGCCTATGGAACCAGAATGGCAATAATATTTATGGCAATATGTGCTATATCTGGTATTCTAATGGGAATGTGTTGAAGTAGTATACTGTATATGAGTTTAACACGGCTCTATCCCTTGACCTGCATGGTGTTTATGATGCTTTATTAAATTTGTATACTTCACTTCAACTGAAGATCTCAGGGCAGTTCACAGCATAAAATACAGAATATAACAACAAAGTACTTAATAAAGACAAGAACAAAAACAAAATAAACCAATAACCCCTCCTTCCACAAACACGTGTTAAAGTACAGTGGTACCTCAGGTTACATACGCTTCAGGTTACAGACTCCACTAACCCAGAAGTAGTGCTTTCAGATTAAGAACTTTGCTTCAGGATGAGAACAGAAATCGGGCTCCAGCGGTGCGGCAGCAGCAGGAGGGCCCATTAGCTAGAGTGGTGCTTCAGGTTAAGAACAGTTTCAGATTAAGTACGGACCTCCGGAATGAATTAAGTACTTAACCTGAGGTACCACTGTACACAGATTGTTAATCAGCCAAAGACCCAGTTGAAGAAGAACATTTTCGCCTGGTACGAAAAGAAGTATAATGAAGGTGCCAGATGAACCTCTCTGGGAAGAACATTCACAAACAGGGAGTCACTGCAGAAAAGTCCGTGTTGCCACCCTCCAGACCTCTTGTGGAGGAAGTATGCAAATGGTGATGAGCAGAGTCTGAGTCAGCTCATATGGGAAGAGGTAGTCCTTGAGGTATTGCGGTCCTGAGCAGTTTAAGGCTTTATAGATTAAAACCAGCACTTTGAATTGGAAACCCTATAGCTACTGCAGCCTTCAAGAAGGGTAGTTACACAAATCATCAAAAAACCCACCCACCATGACCTTCATGTAATTCAGCAACTATGGGCATTTCGCCCTTACTTACTTTGTGTCTCACCTTAATGTAATTTACTTGTCATTTTTTCAAACAGCTTCCGATAAATTGACAGATAAAACATTATGTTTGTGAGGGGCGGTGTGTGTGCAATCAACCACATTTGAAACAGAGCAGGCAGGAAGATTCCATGAGCTGACTCAAGGGCTCAGTCAGAGGAGAAAGAATGTTATTCTAGGGTGGAACACAAATTGATAACAGGAATAAAATTGCCACATCATTTCCCAAGAATAATCCCATTAACTGGAGCAGAATCTACTTCTTTCTAAATTGATTTTGGCATTATTATACTCCATCCACTCAACATTATTCCAGAAGTCTGGTACCCTACACCATAATGGGGAGCATGGGGGTGAGGAAATACACTGCTGTGTACCATACTTCTTCTTTTGTGTATTCTTAACTTTTAGTGAGGTGTAGTATTGTGGATGTATCAAAACCTTCACAGCTTCAGTGACTCTGGAATCGTCTAACAAGCATTTTCTTCCATTATAAACTTACAAGGCTTACAAATTGTGTGTGTTTGAAATTCCGTCAGGCTGAAGGTGGAGGCACAAATGTTGCTTTGCAAATGGGTTTACGGAGAATAGCATACATCAATTAACCTATTTTAAATTGTGAGGAATTGGAAATGTTCGTCATTTTCTTTGCCGTGTACTAAGCTTTTAATCTAAGCTCATGAGAGGGAAAAAAGCTCTAAACAACTGACTTGGAAAGCAAAGAGAAGTGAAGTTCTCTCAGATGTATGATTTTAAAAGCTTGTGTTACATATCTAGAAAGCACCAGTCCTCTCCTTTTTATACCCTTTTATAATGGGAAAACACACAGGATGCTCAAGGAAATGAAATTGACAGGTGCATTTCAAACCAAGTAAATGAACCGTTTCTTCCCAGAGCAATAAACTAGCTAGTAATTTTGATTGGCACAAGAGATTATCAAGGCAAATACGCAATCCAGTTTCTTCATTTAAAAAGAAGTGATATTGTCCACAAACATTGGAAGTAGAGATCCTTTCCCCCTCCAGTGCCTGTGAAATGTATTTTTCTGCAATATGTTGAGTTACTGGCCTCAATGTAGACAATGCTAAACTGGGCTTACTGGGTTTCCTAGCTCAAAAGAAAATTGCACTACGAATGATAGCAGAAGGCCGAATGTCGGGGAAGTCAAACATAGCAACTGCTTTATCTTAAAACTCCTGCCAGAATACTGCAATTCTCAGCAGCACCCTGGAATACTGAGAACAATGGGAACTACATTCCCCATGATTCTCAGCATTCTTGGAAGGTGCTGTCATCATGTGCATCTGTTTGCAGGGCTGTGGGCTCATTTCACTAACCTGATGCCATGGAAGAGCCTGATAACTTGAACCCTTGGCAAACAGTTCAGGCCTGGAGACATTAGGGCTGTAAAGATTACTTTCAAATTAAAACAGAATGGGTATGGAAGGACACATAAAATGCAATGGCTGAATCTTCCCACCTTCCCACCTCAATAGTAAAGTACAACAATAATATCTGAGCTCAAATGGACATAGGAAGAATGTAAAAGAAATTTAAATAACATTAAAATAAATGACCCCACCCTATCTGATCCACCAAATGTTTGCTCGCATTGAATGTCCTATTTTGCACGGGATATGGTTCTGGGTACCGTCAATGAGAAGGAAGTTACTTAACTGAAGAGTAGCGTATTTATGTACCTTTTTACATATCCACATGGTATTCTTACCTTGCTTGACGTTCAAGCTGGTGCATGCCGCCTCTGAACCGATATGTCTACAAATGTAAAGAACCTTGTATAGTCACAAGCTGGTAAGGTTATAGGTACATTTTCCCTTGGCATGAGACCCAGAGAATTAGAGATGGCAGCCTAGCTAGGCCCTGTGCCAAGTGAGAACCAGGATGATGGTTGGACTTTGGTTGGTGACAGGAACCCTTAATAGAATTGGTTCCATGTAACAGCCTTACTCAATTGTCCTCGGGGGCCAGTCATGCTTGTGCTCCTCTAAATGGTTTAAGCACCTCCTGGATTGAGGTTCTAGCCTTCCTGGAGCTCATATTGGTAACTCATTTAGTATGTTGACTTAATTGAGGTGCTAAAAGTATTTTCTGGTTTGTTTGCTGTTTCCAATAGGAGACATGAAGTTAAACGGAACCAAACCTTAGCACATTTCCCCTCAAATATCTTCCAAAATATTTACATTGTACACTTTTCCTCAGGAAGGTGGTCCGGCAAATGTGCTTACACAGAAGATGCTCCAATAATTTAACAGATTTATTACAGAAAATGATACTAAACAGCTATTTTATATGTCAGCTTTAAAGCTTGTGAAAGGCAACTAAACACATGCATAAGACCAGTACATAAATCAGCCCAATAAAACAGCTTTGTAAATATTTATGCACTCAGTGCTCTCAGTTTCACGCTCGCTTCCTTTACCTCCACCTCTTAAATTTCCTCTCTCTTTAGTTTATGGCTGTGAGTGGTTTTGGTTGTCTGCCTGGCATTGCTTAATTACTTACTGCTTCCTCTGGTATCATGTACCATAATCCTAAATCTTCACAAACTCTGATTACCTTAGGAATTGGATGCAGTTATTCCATTAAGTCTAAATGGAACCCTTGTGGGAGTAAAAGGGGACTCTACAGGGTGAATTTACTGCCTCGGTGTTAGTAACCCATTGGAGGTAGCGGCCAGGCAAAAGTGGGCAAAGGGCCAATCCCCACTGCTAGTGAAAGAGACCACAGTTCTGTGCTGATTTCTTCCTCTTCCCCACATTAGCTCTGGGGCCTTCTTGCTCAGGCAGCTGGAGGGCAGTTCACTCAGTCAGCCTTTCTGTTTCTTTGAGGCATTGGAATGCTAATGGAATTGAGATATCGAATGGG
This sequence comes from Podarcis erhardii, assembly GCF_964252035.2. NCBI lineage: Eukaryota > Metazoa > Chordata > Lepidosauria > Squamata > Lacertidae > Podarcis > Podarcis erhardii. The sequence goes on along the minus strand of NC_138507.1, from coordinate 81,095,075 downwards.
GGTGTACAGAAATGGGGAACCTCCAGACTTTGTTGGACCACATCTTATTATCCATGACAACTGGCCATGTTGGCTGTGGCTGATGGAAGCTGGAGCGAAGGACAAGCAGGGCACAGTCCTGTTCACAGTCAGTGAATACGTGGCGCAATGATAGGACAGTCCGCTTTGCACCTCAGTATAAAAGGCTAGTTCATATACATTTAGAAACATAGGAAGCTGCCATACACTGAGTCAGACCATTGGTCCTTCTAAGTCAGTGTCGTCTCCACTGACCAGCAGCAGCTACAAGATTCTAGACTGGGTTCTTTCCCAGTTCTACCTGGCAGTGCCAGTGATTGAACCTGGAACCTTCTGTATGCAAAGCAGATACTTTATCTCTTTAAATTTCTTGATGTGTTATTACTTGGTTCCTCAACACATTATGATTTGTTACTGAATATGTGAACTGAATCTACTGCAGAGTAATTTTGTTTGTTCATTAATTACCCCCCCTACCTTTCCATCCAGTGGGCCCACAAGATGGTATACAATTTGTGTATGCAGTGATTGCTCTATGGTGTGTCACTGGCACATGCAAGTCAGTACTTAATGTTGCAGTTGTCAGGTGATGGCCACGCATGTGGCAGACCAGCCCAAAGTGATGAGAGGTCTCCCATATGATAAAATTGCCAAGTATCACACCATTCGAAAGCTAGAAAGCAAGGATCTCTGAAAAAGCTGTTGACATGATCTTACCATGTTGCATGTGTTTCACTCATTGGAGCATTTTTACTAGTAAATATAGAGGGGAAACCACCTCATGGTGAGTACTTAACCAAAAAGGTAGATCAACCCCTGGGCCATTTGCAAATGGTTACTATTTAGTTTTATAGAAAAGGGTTGGTGCTGTTTCTTGTGGGGAAATGGGGTGCTCCCTTCAATGACTTAATATGGCACATTCTGGTTGGACCATATTTTATTATAACCCTGTGCTGGAAAGACGCAGCTGGACTATTCATCTAACTATGGTATGAAAAGTTCTGGAGCTTTGCCATAATAGGAAAATTAACATGCTATCTAAGAACTCTGAGAGATAATAAAACTACAGACTCATTCTACACAAACTGGCGAGATTTTATTTCGTTTATTGATAATAATGATGCCTACGTACAGGTGCCAGACCAATACACCTGTTTCTTCTTTTAGGAGCCAGTGGAAAAAGCAGCTGCTTTCAAACCAACAACATGCTGACTTCTTACAAAGCAAAATGATAGTTTTCCCTTTAAGTATCTAACCCAGCTCACCTCCCTATATTTTCCAACGTATCCTCTTGCTTATTCAACTTTTTGCTATCATGGGCTCCTTGGGGAGGAAGGTTGGTGCTTAATTTCAATAAATAAATAATATGCAGATGGCTGTACTGATCCTATGTTATTTAATTTTTGTGTTACGTTATGTGTTCATTTCTTTGAGATATATAATTTTCAAAATTAGCACACCCCCAAAGAAAAGAAAAAGAAAGAAAAGCCCTGGTGCCATTTGGGGTTTGTTTCTAAGTTTCTTCCTGCTACAAGATTATTTTTGTAAATAGCATGAAGAACTGCCAGCAAGAATTGATAAATGTTTGATCAAATGGGTTGTTTTCCTTTGCTGAATGACACTGATCCTGAATAGTTTACACCACTGTACAAATCTTGCAGCTGCAGAGTGATTGCCTTTAAAACACTGACATTTCCAGTACATAATATTGCAAGTAATTAGTGACACCAGGGCATTACATGTGTTCCTTGTGCTACAAACAAGCAGCCTTACTCTGTCTTCATCTCTGTGTGTGAATGTAAATCAGGAATAATGGCAGTGCAGTTAATAGGGAGTACTGGTCCCATCAGATTAGTGGGGAAGAAAGCATAAACCATTATCAGGCTAGATCCATCCTGTATGCTAGTAAAGCAAAAGGTGCTCAGGTTTGCTTTGGAATGTTGCCCCAGAATGAAATCCCATAGTCAAGAGATGCTGACAGGCATGTAGGTCTATAATAAATGGCTTTTTCAGTTGCTGCTTTCCAAACATGTGTTGAGAACAATTCAGGAAATGAATAAAGGTGCCTATTTACACCAACACCACAACTGCTACTACAATTGTTGACTAGTTGTCTACTATCTTTACAGTGTTCATTATTTCAGGAATCCTCACAATGCTCCTGTAAGGTTGGCCGGTATTAATGCTCCCAAGAAATAGTATATTTTCTGGAGCCAATTACTGAGTTTGTGGCTGAGGAAGGATTTGACCTGGGCATTTAACTGGCTCACATTCTTAGCCACTATGTTTCTGAGGATCAATTTGCTTGTGCTGGGCATTTTAGGTATTGCAAGCCCCTTGGCCATTTCTGCAGACACATATTGTATTTTATTGTGTGGCTAGGGAAATGGAAGCCCTCAGAATTGAAGTTGTGAATACGTTTCACTGTTGTGTATTCTGCATTCTGCTGTCCCACATGGACTCTTCCCCCAGGCTCTGTGAAGATTCGGAATACAGACCCTGTCTCCACATTGGAAAACCTCCCATGGAAATGAAACTGTCTCAGCACTGCTGTGATAGAAAGCCTCTTTGTTTAACACGAAGCATAGAGCGAGCTATTGTGCTGCCGAACTGAGGTGTGCAAATTGCTCCCACCCCTGTCACTTTCTAACAGGATAATGTAAAAGTCATTCTGCAGGGACAGGAAAAATAATAATTTGTTAATTCCCCTCAGTATTCCACACTTCTTCACCGTGCGGCTAATTTTCTCTCAATACCTTATTAACATTCACAATGGCTTTGCAGGCCCACCCTAATAGCTCTCCGCTGAGGCAGGAACTGTGAAGGTGAGAGCTGACAAAGATGCTATGATGATTTTTCTCCCTTCCACGCTTCTAGGGTTTATTATTCTGGCTTCCATCCTTTGAGGGCCATCCAGATGATGAGAGTGGCCAAACTCCAGTGCAGTCACGACTTGTTTCCTCAGGCCCTGGAAACCTTGAAGGAGGTTAGTTTTGCTCGTTCTGCTTCTACCCTTTCCCCTTTCCTTCGCTCTCTAACTGCTGCCATTTTCCTCACCCTCCCAGCTCACCCCCGCTGCTGAAATATTAACCACCAGTCGTTTTCCACCCACCCCACCTCCGCATTTCCTTTTATCCACACTGGTACCGTAGGCAATAGCTGCGCAGTGAGGTGATGGGTCATTGCTACTTACCTAGTTTCCAGGGGTGACTTCCTTTAATATCAGTTGTTGGTAATTACTGTTCAGTAGCTGGGGGGTATCATTAATCACCCCTAACCTTGAGTGGCAAGCAGCTATTAAGATGGACGAATGAAAGAGTATTTCAGTGCCTTAGTCTGCTTCTCATGCTCCCTTTAAAATATTGATTATGTTCTGCCTAGCTGCGTGGGGAATACAGACTAAGGAGTAGGTAAAAACACATCTATGTGTCGGTAATCCTAGACAAGGAAGGGGTACTATATTGATCTGAAACTTTTAGATTAAGATTTTAACATAAAAACGGCAGAGGGGGACCAAAATCTTAAATCGGTAGGCTGGTGTCAGTAGCAGTTTGCGTCTAAAATTTGATTTTTGACAGATGTCATTTTCAAATGCTTATTGACAATAACACCTGATTTTCAGCTGGCAGTCTGAGTCGGAAAGCAAATGCCCCGTGAATTCTGGCAAGTTTTTAATTAACAATGTCTTTTAAAAGTCACTGTGAGTGGAAGACAGCGGTGGCTGTACTGCATTTTATATTTTCAGTTTGCCAGAGGGATTCTAATTGAATCAAGTGCAAAATTGATTTTAGGATATATATTTTTTTTGGGGGGGGTGTTATGATATTTGATTTTTTAAAAAGAAAGAAGAAACCTTAACAGACTTCCTTTTAGAATTGTTAATAGTTTGCTGGCTGATTCAGGATTAAAATCTGTCTCAAATGCACAAATGTTCATTATATTTCCAGTGGAACATTTAGTACTTCTGCTTTGTGGACATGCTATGTGCATTCTTGTATTGTGATCACTTCATATTTGTTAAATCTGTGACCTACCTCATTCTAAGAGGTAGCAACACTCTGTTATGCCCATTGAACAGAAGACCTTCCTATATATTAATACAATATAGCGAATTAAAATTATCACCTCAATCCTGAGCTTTAAAGGTAGCCCAAATAAGAATATTTACAGCACCTAGGGAAAAATATTACAGCTTTACACACACACACACACACACACACACACACACATTCCCTCCACACATTCTGTTATTAGAATATTCTGTTAATATTCCACATGAGCTCAATTGCTTGCTACTCCTACGCTTAATTCAGCCAGCATCTGCCGTATTTGGAGTTTTTCGTCATGAGCTTGTGATAGAGTCACAAAGTGCAAGTCACAGTGTTACCAGACGTCCCCGGTTCCTGGGGACAGTCCCCAGATTTGCAAATTTGTCCCCGGAATGTCCTCAGATTTGCAAATCTGTCCCAGGGAAACATGGCAGCGGCAGCCTCAGCAGCCCGGAGCCAGCCTGGTAGCGCAGTTGGCTCCGGCTGGCTTCAGGAGCTGCTTGCTGCCGTGGCGCCCACCATTTTTCCTGTGCCACGGCAGTGAGCAGCTCCTGAAGCCAGCCAGAGCCAACTGCACTAACAGGCTGGCCCCTCCTGGGCAATTGCCGCCCACCCATGACTCCCGAGCCTCCCCTGATATGTCAGAACAAAGGGGGAAGGGGGAAGGAGATCAGGGTAGGCTTGGGAGTCACGGGCGCGCGGCGCGCCGTTGCCCAGTTTTTAAAAAAACTCTGCGCATTTATGTTTCACAGGGTGTGAAAGAAGGGCTTTGCACCTTTATACAATATGCATGCGTGCTTGGGCCCAGGGTCTTTTGCCTCACCATCCCCACCTTGTTGCTACTCAGCTTCAAAAAAAAAAAGTGTCCCTGGATTCATTGAAATAATCTGGTAACCATAAGGTACATAGCACATATTTGTGAATACACAGTATAGCATTCTGACAGCTGCCTTGCTTATTGCACTTCACTAATTGTACCTTTTTAAATTTGTAAGTGTATCCTAAGTACTAGTGTGACTTTCTTTGCTAAGGGCTTAGATCAAATGAGGATTCTGAAATTCAGTTGAACCGGTGCAATACTTATGCATGATAATGGTTAGAACTTGAATTGTTGTTGGATTTTATGGTGTTCAGTTCTGTACTACATCACTGATCCAGTTGAACTCAAGACCGTGTTCTTACAGAGTTGCAGGTCACCTCTTATCTAGCCACTGACCAGGCCTCTCCTCCCTCCTTGCACTGTTTTGGAGATTCTCCCGACCCTCCCCCAAGCCATTTTCGGGGGGGGGAGTGGGGAACCTCCATTGCGCTAGCAGACGTCCTTGCATAGGCTTCGACTTCCGGGTCCAGTTAATTGAAACCGGCTCGTTATTTAAATAGTGCACAAGAGAAATGGCATAGTCCTTCCTGAGCTGCACTGTTTCAGACTGCAGCTGGGAGATGTCAGAGATTGCAGTCGCATATAACCTCCCTGCACATGGAAAGGGATCTAGTCTGCTGCCACTATACCCCGTGATACAGGAAGGTTGGTTCTGAGTGATTATAATAATATATCAACTTGTCAGCCGAAATATATATTCCATCTGTATCAATCCCCTGCTGGGAAAAGCTCAAAGGAACATGAGCAAAAAGCCCTTCTGCTCCAGAGTGATGCTGAACTCTTTCTGACTATATGTCATTTGAACCGGTTCTTTCCAGCTTGCCCTGTGCATTATTAACTGCATGTGTGATTAAAGTAAAATGAGTATGGCTTTCTAGGCATTTGTCCTTCCTTTGCTGCCTCTAACAGGCATTCATTTTAATCAAGGGACAAAGGAGAAACAGAAATGATTTCCTCAATACTCTGTCCTTTTGCTTTGTAGAGCATCAGCATGATGGAGTTTGCTTCCTCCTTTCATCATGACTGAGCGGTGTGGCAGCATATTTGCATACTGTTACATACGCTGATGTTAGGTACCCTGTCCAATCCCAATGCAAATTAGACACAAATGAATGTGCTGGGCTTTTATTTGCATTCAGAGACACATTCTTACCAATTATCTAATGAGGCTTTATATTCTTGGGTAAGACAACTGTGTGGCTTCTGATACCGTGGCCTGTCTCGTATTTGTGTGCACAGAATAGTAATAATAAATAATAATAATAATAATAATAATAATAATAATAATAATAATACCAATTCCTTAAATCATGAGAGAAGCCACTGGTCCTACGGTGCTCAACAGTCGCTATGATTGTTTTATCCCGTGGAGGAAACAGCTTTTGTGTAATGACTTCTGTATGCACACATTGTAATATTTAGCTTAGGCTGCAATCCAAACTCCTTTTTCCTGGGAGTAAGCCCCACTAAATTCAATATGACTTACTTCTGAGTAGACATGGTTAGGATTGCATGGTTAGTGTGCATGCATTTTCTGATCAACCCATACACATAGCCCAAACCAGGCGCATAGCTCCAGCTCCCGCAGTCAGTTCCTTGGGCAGCATTGCATGCAGATCAGTGCATGATTTGGGCTACTCTTGCTATCAGTTTAGATTTTTGTTTTCCTTCAGTTCCTTTGCACTTTGTGGTGCCCCTGCTGTCTTCACAAATGAGCTTCTCTGGAAGCAGGACCTGCTTATGGAAGGTGCCAAGGCCATGTTCTCCACAGCTCCTAAATCTTCATGACTCCGCTCTAAAGGCCTGTTGGTGTCATCCTGTCATCCTGCACTGAGTAGCTGCTGATAACGTGGCAAATCTCCTCTAGTGTGGCCACCTGTGTCTGTATTCCTTTTTGGACATCTGCAGATGAAGAGTGTTGCAAATGCGCAAAAGAAAAGAAAAATTAAAAGAAAAAGCAGAACTTTCCAGCCAGAGCAGTTGAGAGGCATGCAATAAAGAATGATGGATTACCTGTCTGTCTTTTCAGGCTTATGATATCATGAAAGTGACCCATGGGACAGAACACAGCCTAGTGCACGACTTGATGATGCTCAAGGAAGACTGTGAGGCTGGCCTGCCATTAGAATGAAGAAGACCTGCAACTCACTACTGTTCAGAAGGGAAATGAAGAGAAGACACGGGAGAAAGAAAATGTCTCCCTACACAACCTATGTAGCTGTCATGATCTCATTAATCAGAGAACAGTTAGGAAAAGGTTCCAGTTGTTTTGGTGTGTAACCTGTATATTGTTTCTTCTATTAATTCTTCAAGGGACCTTTCACACCAGTTTCTTGATATTTCCACCAGAAGTATGCTGTCTGCAAAACAACGTGTTGACAAAGGAACTTGGACAGTTCTTGATAAAAGTACAATATACTATTAATGACGTAGAAAATGATAATTTCTGGAAATGATTTTCTTCATTTATCATGGTAGCTAAGGTACTCTTTATATGTCATGGTAACCAATATTAAACAAAAATAAAATCTTATATCCAAAGTATTTGAATTCCATTTTTTTGCTGCTTTCTCTCCTGCTTTCCATCACTTCTTTTCCTTTCACATGCTGTCATTTTGAGACATGGAAGGATCCTGTGGATGAATTTGTTTTACATCCTTTCCAGTTTTAGTTTGCCTAGAATATACACCATTAAGTACCATTAATTTATTAACCATGAAATTTGCATATGCAAGTTGAATCTGTTCTTCTAAAGCTGTAAATCGATTCAGCTCCTCCATACTGATTCCTTTGAGTTATATAGACTTAATATCATCTGAGCTTGATTGGTGCATGTCTTGGGGTAGTTTTCTGCCTTTATTGGGTTCAAGAGGGATGAGGTAGGTTTCATAGGAAGGAAGGAAATCATATACACACTGATTACTAGTGAGTAAACTCAACTGAACATAATTAGATTTTCTTCTGTCTTAACATGCATAGGATTAAAATGCAGCCTTCTCTGTCATTCAGACACTGTGCTTAGCCTTGTACTGATGCCCAGGAAAGTGATTTCATGTACCCAGCATTTGGAAAAGTGGTTACCAGTTCTTACCATATGTTTTTGGTTTTTTTAAATCTGCATATGTTCATATCTTCCTTTGCAACCAAGAAACAAGGAAATGCCTTATTCCAATTCAGACTGTTGGTCAATCTAGCAATCTGACTGGCAGCAGATCTCCTGGGTGTTGGGCTAATAGACCCTCCTAAAAGGTTCTCGAAGCTTGGACTCTGTACAGGGCTAGAAATGGAATCTTAAAATTCCCAAAATCTGCAGTGGCTACTAGTCAATTCACTAAGAATAAAAATACAGCACGTTGTTTCTGATAGCAGCTACAGTGGTACCCCGGGTTAAGTACTTAATTTGTTCCGGAGGTCCGTTCTTAACCTGAAACTGTTCTTAACCTGAAGCACCACTTTAGCTAATGGGGCCTCCTGCTGTCGCTGTGTAATTTCTGTTCTCATCCTGAAGCATCCTGAGGTACTATTTCTGGGTTAGTGGAGTCTGTAACCTGAAGCGTATGTAACCTGAAGCGTCTGTAACCCGAGGTACCACTCTATTTGTTACCCCAGTTTGCTGTGTTCTTGGGAAAGTCTTTTAGCTTCACCTCATATTTAGTGTGAGCAAGGCCCATAGCTCAGCAGGAGAACATCTGTTTTACATGCAGAAGGTGCCATGTTCAGTCCCTGGCATCTCCAAGTAGGGCTGGGAGAAATCCCTGTCTGAAGCCCTGGAGTGCTGCAGCCAGATGGTGTAAGCAATGCTGAGCAAGATGGACCAATGGTCTGACTTAGCATAGGCCACTTTCTATGTTACCAACAATAATGCATTGGAAGAGTGAGAAATTGCCACTGAGCAAGACATTTTAGCCAGTGCAGTTGCCCTTAATTCTTTAAGCCTTAAGTGGATGTTAACAAAGCCAAATATTTCTATGAGAAATTTAAACAGAAACCATTTACATGTTTTGAAAGTGTCACATAATAATAATAATAATAATAATAATAATAATAATAATAATAATAGTATTTATATGCCAACCATCTGACTGGGTTGCCCCAGCCACCCTTGGCTGCTTCCAAAAGAATATTAAAAACACAATAAAGCATCAAACTTTTAAAACTTCCTTATGCAGGGCTGCCTTTAGCATTTGTCCCTGTTCCCCTCCTCCACCAGGACAGTTTACTGCTTCCTTCAAATCCATGACTGTCATTTTATTAATCTCTAGTCAGCTTCTTCACAACAATAACTTGACACCATTCGGTGAGAATACATTTCTGAGAAAATGAACACTCCAGGCATGCTTTACAGCCTCATCTCATGAATGCAAACGCTGGAGACTCATCTCCCCTCAAGTGTTTTGAGCAAGTTATGGTGAGTGTAGCATTGTGCACTTGAAAAATTGAAATTTCGGGAAAGGTTGAGTCATGTCAGCCCCCCAAGGAGTGCAATAATCCAAGGAGAACTGTTGTTGTTGTTGTTTTAATGGCTGTTAAGATAGGGAAAATGTTCGGGGGAAAGGTCAGATCCAGGTATTAAGGACCAAACTGGAAGTTTAGTAAATTGCATGAATTCAATTAATTTGCATATTAAAACAAGTGCTCATAGAATATGTGTAGTGGGACACTTAATAGGCTTAGGACCATGTGTGAGCCAGTAAAGGGAGTTTCTTTTCACCATAGTCTCAGTGAAAATTGTCCCAGCAGCTGCTATTTGCAGTGGTGGGAAGCCTCTGTTAAACCTGTCCCCGTGGTCCTGCTTCTGCCCTCACAGCTGCTATTTTCATTATTTAATGGTGCCATGTTAATTGTATCCACACAGTGGCATTTCTAGTTTGGCTCTTAGCAGTGTTACTGCTGTTGCAAAGTTTGAAAGAGATGGACAGCTCATTCTACCATTTAGTGGTGCTGCTGTCTCCAGAGAGGAGGTGTGACACCCTGCTGAAAGGATAAGCCTGAAAATCACTATACGAATATCCCAAAGGCATTTTATATTTCCTGCCTCTGCTGGGAACATATGTACCTGCATTTTGGAGATCTAGTACACTATATGTGTAAGCAGTGCCTTTATTGTGATAGTCCTTACCAGAGTGGAGTACTGGCAACTCTTTAAGCTTTCCCCCCCCTTTGCTGAAGGCAGCTATCTTTTGCTGGTAGTCACAGCACATTAAACAATATGGAACTGTCATCACCTCATCTTTTTTACACCCACACCCACTGTGTGCGTAAGATGCTCACATATAACAAAGGTAGACCCTTTGATAATTATTTTCTGGAGACCTTCTGAGTGGGAGCTTCACCAAAAGTACGGTTGTACCTTGGAAGTTGAACAGAATCCGTTATGGAAGTCCTTTCGATTTCCAAAATGTTTGGAAACCAAAGCACGGCTTCTGATTGGCTGCAGTCTTGCGGTCTTCGGGAGCCAAAACGCTTGACTTGTAAAGTGTTCGGGATCCAAGGTACGACTGTACTGCTAATTACATTTCTTAGAAAAATTCCTTACTTGGGCTATAAATCTCTTACTGTGCAATCCTGAATAAGTGTACTCAGAAATAAGCCCCTCTGAGTAGATAAAGGATTGCAGTTTTTGATGAATAAATCTGGAATGCCTGCCTTAGTAGTTATGTAGCACATTAAATATATTAAACCTTCTATGTTGTCATACAAATGTTCCAGAGTAGGTCACAATGATTCTTATTGTTAGAGAGAAAGTATGGTGACTAAATGAATGCACAACAAATTTTAATTTTGAATCTGGTTCCCAAATAATCCAAAGGGGAAGATGCTGGATTGAGATATACCATGCATTTTGGAGACATTCAGTTTAATGAGGGACACAATTATTTGTTACGTGGAGGCCAACTGCTAAACCACTAGACCTGGTGAGGAAAAGGATACATTTGTCCGTTTTGCAAACAGACTAAACAAACATTGGTACTCCCAGGATGTACACTTAACATTTGACGTGGAGGCTGTCAAAGTTCCACATCTTTTGTATAGAAATGGAAAGTACTCCCTTTCATTGATTACAGTTTATTTCATTCTTTGTGTTTCCTCTCGGCAGGAGCAATAAATGAAACAGACATTTATTTTAGTTTGAGAGTTGTTTGTTGGACAATTTAATTTCTGCAGGGTAAATGTTGGAGAGAGACCTTGTTGCTCTCACTGTTCTTTACACACAGTGTGGATGATGCTGGAAAAACAAAACCAGCCAGTTATAAAGCTCAGTGAGATTTAAATAGTAACTTTATGTTGACTAGTTAAATAGCAATTTGTACTCTTATCTGTTTTACTGTATTTGAAATGTGTTACAAGCCACTTCAATAACTTCTATTAGTAATTATTATTATTATTATTATTATTATTATTATTATGAGTTAGAATTAGAAATACTACTAAATAAAAAATACGTATATTGTGCTTGGGATAATAAATAAAATTCATAACATGCAGCCCAGAGATATAAATGATAAAACCTGAAATTTCAGTTCAGTATAATTTCTACATTACAACAGAACCAAATTCAGTGCAATGTATGATAATGCTAATTCTACCTACAGGCCAATTTCTGTCTTCTCACATGATACACAATTTGCTGAAGGATCCGTCTCTGTTTAAAACAGTAACACTTTTTTTGCTCCTCACACCGAAGTTTCACAGAAACTACATTTTCTGTTGCATTTGATCTGACAGCTTCCCTTAAATTCATCACAGATGATATCAGTGGCAGCCAAGGGAGTAAAAAAGCCAACAGAATTGATTTGTTGGAAGATTGGAGAGTGGCAGCCTAGACTGTGGGCACGCGGCTCTGCTGTTGCTTGTCAGCAGTAAGACCATCTAACAAGAGATTTTCTGACTTTGTCGTATAATATCATTTATGTTGCTTCCTTTACCACAGTAGAACGCTTTCTCCTTGAGTCCACGGGTGGGTCATCAGTGCTCATAAAGTAAGATCAGATTCACTCTCTCAGTGACTGCTGCATCTTTATTTCTTCTTAAAAGGCAAAAAGTAGGGGAAGCCATGGAAAGCCACAGAACCATGGAAATTCACATGCCCTTCAGTTCAGCCATTCAGGGTTGTAAATTTTTGAAGCTGCTGGCACATACCTGCTCTTTAGTGAATGTGCCACTGAGATCCTGTTCTTTGCTCTATCAATGCACGATATTATGTTGACTGCTACACCAAAGACATTACTTCTGGGTAGTGGGTCCACACTTCTAGAATGCTGTCCCCCATGAAATAATCTTCAAATTTTCTGAAGATTTCAAGATGGGAAAATGAAAAGAAAGAAATTCCTTCCCCCATTTTCCCTTTTTCATGTGTTAATTCCTACTGTTCAAGGGGTTGTAATGTACATTTGATTGTATAGTTATTGCGGTTTGTTGTCTTTTTGTTAAATTGTGCATATTGCCTCGGAGGGAGGGGCAACTATGTTCCATAAGGTGGTCAGGCAATAAATAAATAAACACACTAAAACCTAATCGATTTTAGTGGGGTTGGGTACACTTCTAAGGGTCTCCAGGTTTTGCCCTGTATATTAGGATCAAAACATGAGTGGTCCGCCCCCCTCCCGCCCCCCCCCCCCCGCTTTGTGGCAAAGGAAAAATAAGTTTTATTCTCAATAGGATGGGTGAATATGTCACTTTCCATTCCTGCAGTGTCTCATTCTTCCAATGTTCCATTCAGCTTTCCACCCTTCTACATCAGTTTCTGGTTTGGTTTTTTTAAAAATCTCATAAAATGTGCAAATTTCTCCTACTACCCATTTTTGTGTGCAATTTTGCATATTGTACACATTGATGCAAAACAATCTCCCCTCATATAATGCATTTTAGTATGTTATTTTCAGTAGTATTTTCATTTATATGCACGCTTATCACTAGTATGTGCATTTTTGTGCACGGTGATCGGCTGCAGAACTGCATTGCAAAGTTTGAATTAGTGAATTTCAAAGGATAGCTGTGTTCACAAATGCCTTTGGAAAATGGAAAAAAAGTTTTCTTTTAAATGTGAACTGAATTGAATTGGAACGGCTAAGGGAGCTGGGCATGTTTAGCCTGGAGAAGAGGAGGTTAAGGGGTGATATGATAGCCATGTTCAAATATATAAAAGGATGTCACATAGAGGAGGGAGAAAGGTTGTTTTCTGCTGCTCCAGAGAAGCGGACACAGAGCAATGGCTCCAAACTACAAGAAAGAAGATTCCACCTAAACATTAGGAAGAACTTCCTGACAGTAAGAGCTGTTTGACAGTGGAATTTGCTGCCAAGGAGTGTGGTGGAGTCTCCTTCTTTGGAGGTCTTTAAGCAGAGGCTTGACAACCATATGTCAGGAGTGCTCTGATGGTGTTTCCTGCTTGGCAGGGAGTTAGACTTGATGGCCCTTGTGGTCTCTTCCAACTCTATGATTCTATGATTCTATGATTCCTGATTTTCCTGATTATCAGAAGTTCAGATATGAGATGACTTCTGTGCCATCGCCTTGGCAAAGTGCTGCAAGAATCACAGGAACCAAGCTAATGACTGCTGAACTGTCCACAGGGAGATGCTGGTTCACAAATTGTGTCTCTGAATGAGTGAGCCCAGCTGGGACCTATATAATATCATGTCACACAACCTTAATATTTGCCTACTGGTGTCTCTTCTTAGAACAAAATCAACATATTTGTTTTGTTTTTGCAATGGCCCTGGACGCTATAATTCTTTACCTGTAATTATTTTGAGAGATTGTAGGTTTTAAATAGGGACCGTAGAGATTCGTTCCCCAAAGAAAATGAAGAATTCAGTCTTGGTAATTAGGCTCTGCACAATTCTATGTATCTAGACCATCTAACCAATTCCCAGTAGCTCTTAACGAGATTGAGACTTCTTAAATGTACATATACATAGAGTTGGGGTTGCCAGTGTAGCTCTTGTGTGTGCAATGGCACCCTTTAGAGCGTCCTCTGCTGCCCCCTGCTCACTGTTGCCATTGTTTTGAGGTGGCAAGGGTGATCGCCCCATTTAAAAGCTCTCTGGGTATCATTGGAGCAATCATTTTCCTAGCCACACCTACCTCACAGGGTTGTTGTGAGGATAAAAGGAGGAGGAGGAGGAGGAAAACATTCCAACTTGAGCTATTTGGAGAGAAAGTAAATGTAATAATAAATTAGTGAATTATCACAGAGCTACATTTGCTGATATACCTCATGCCTGTGTGCCCTCCTTTATCTCCTTTTACAGATGTTAAAACAAAGTACTGCAAAAGCCTATTCTGTACGTTTTTCCCATAGCTATAAGAAAGAACAGCATGATAGAAAATTGGCATTCCTGGAGGGTTAAAACTGTTCTGTTAACAACTGCCAGAGCAAGTAATTCATCATGCCTCGCCATTGGGAAGCCTGAAGATTCATTTCTGAATAATCAGTGGCAAAAAGAACCAATAAATAATAATATTTAAAAGGTCATTGTAAAGAAGAGATAGAATGTGATTGTCCCCTTCCCCCTTTTTTCTAAAGCCTTTTATGTGAGAATTAGTCAAGAATTTATGGCAAAATGTAGAGACAATCTGAAATTGCCTTTCATACCATTTTGCACTTATTATGAATATTTATTCGGTTTGCCCTTTATGGCAAGTCTGCAACTCAAGAACATGGAGGGGAGTGAATTGAGAAATGGTCCTTAGCGTCGTCTCTTTTGAGGCATTCTAATACTTTAAGATAGTTTAAAAAATAAAAAAGTACCACACCCAGGATTTCACATTTGAGCTTGAAATGAAGCCAAGTCAATCAGTGACGAGAACACCCGATGATATGATTCTCTGTAAGCCAAGACAGCTTCATAGAAGATCCCGATTTTAGCTACTAATTGTCCATGTTTCATCACACCTGCAAAGAGCCTCGTTAAATCAACAGCATCACAAATTTTTGAAGCATCCAGATTTTTGAGGCCTTAGTCTTTTCAACAATCACTACACATCTCACATCTGGACGGGTGGAACTCCTATAACTTCTTACTAGCTGTAGATAGAGTGAAATCTCTGTCCCCATTTACGAAACAGAAACCCAACCAAAACAACAGGATTCTTTTGTGGCAGCAAACACCATGTTGTGCAGTAGAGAGACTTACTTACAATGAGATTCATCATATTTTTACGGTCCTCCCAAGTGATGATGGCTACAAATGCTAGTTCTGCTTACTACCTTTTTGTACCTCCTCCAAAAATGTTAGGACAATGTGCAGGGGTTTCTCCCATATTATCCTCTCAAAAATACTATGAAGTAGGTTAGGCTGAGAGATTGTCACTGGCCCAAAGGTAACCCAGCAGACTTAATGGCTGATCAGGAATGTGAATCTTCTCTTCCCCTCCCCCTTACTCTTTCTGCTTATCAGAGTTTGGGATTAGGAAGTGGATAGACAGCTGTGCTTGTGCAGGCATCTGAAATGTTATTTTAATATTATGAAGTACAAAGTCTGCCACTTGAATAATAATAAGCATCAGATGAAGGAGGAATCGGAAAGAAAGAGATCTGAAGCTGAACATAGGATTATCGAGAGTCAGAAATACAGCTATAAAAATGGAACATAAAAATCCATCAATGTATTAATTAGGTGTTATGCTTTTAACAGGGCAGAGAAGTATTAAAAGCATTCTTAATAAGGATGATTAAAAGCACATATTTTTAATCATCTTTATTAACCACAGAAGTATGAGAGTTGTAAGTGGCATCACCAAGAAGATGAGGCATTCTTGCTTCTTTACCTGCCACACAAAGAAACCGTACTAACAACATAGGCATCTACAACTTTTCAGAGTGTCACTTAGCCCATTCCCAGCACTGACAAATGTCCTTGTGTTGGCTGTGTCTGGAAGTGCTGGTGATACAGGAGCATGAATGCTGTTGTGGCCCAACTGAACTTGGCTGGAAAAAAATCTCATCAACTCTTTTCCATATGGCAATAACAATTCCGAGTTGCATCAGTCAAAATAAAGCTTCAGTCTCTATGCAAAATCAATATTTTGCCTATGTGCATTACTCTAGGCCTAGAGGCAAAAGACTTGCTTGCTAGGCTGGGATTTTAATTTAATCTTTGACAGATTTTGTTACTGAACATGTTCTGTAAATCACATTGGTCCCACTCACATTGGTGCATATTTCATTGTAAATAAATCACACTGGAAAGTGTTTTGAATTGCAAACAGAATGGGATTAGCCACTGCCTTTTGGGGGTTGTTATTGTTTCTGCTTACAGCTCTAAACAGAGATCAAATGAGCACTGAAAATTCCAAGGATTAGGTGCCTTCCAACAAATTTCACTGCAAACGCCAGAATTTTAATTTTAATTTAGCTGGTGGCTTCACAGATAACCTTTGGAAGGCAAGCGGCTTAGGCTGCTGAGGCCCAAAGATGCAGCCTTGGCCTCAATCCAAGCTGCCCTCTCTTAGGGCAGCAAAAGTCACTCAACACAAGGCATGGCATACACTCCATCTTCTTCCTTATAAGAAGCGGAGGGTTATTGGTTTGTTTTTGGGTTTTTTTAATGTGTTTTTGGTTCTCATTTTGTATTTTTGCATTGTGCACTGCCCTGTGATCTTTGAATGAAGGGCAGTATACAAATGTAATAAATAATTACCTGTTAGGGATGTTTGCTGCTGATCTTGAAAAAAAAACATTTGGTGACAGGGTGGTGGGATAGCCAGTACAGAAATACTGTTGCTATTCTGCTTTGCTATTTTCCTGGTTGTGCTATTTTCCAAAGTATATAATCTTAGCCAATGAAACAGGAAAAGTTGCTACGGCTGTTAATACTGGTCATTGACTGTAAGAAATTGATTGATTGACTACAGCTGTCACCAGGCTGTTGAGAATTGTTTTTGTCTCTTCTCTCTCTCCTCCCACCCATGACATTGTTCCTTATTTTTCATACTTAAGCATCAGTGCTAGTCAACATGCAGTTTTAAACGTATGTATTACAGTGGTACCTCAGGTTACAGACGCTTCAGGTTACATACGCTTCAGGTTACAGACTCCACTAACCCATAAATAGTACCTCGGGTTAAGAACTTTGCTTCAGATTGTGAACAGAAATCGTGCTCCAGCAGCACGGCAGCAGCAGGAGGCCCCATTAGCTAAAGTCGTGCTTCAGGTTAAGAACGGACCTCCGGAACGAATTAAGTACTTAACCCGAGGTACTACTGTAAAACATTGTATGCTTGGGATTAAATGTTTTCTTGCTCAGGGGTTAGCCTGTTGAGTTAGCAGTCTTAATCATGGGTCTCCCATTCTGCAGCTGGAATTGCAGTGGAAGGGAAATTAAGTGTTCAGCTCCATCACTACTGTGCATTGAGCAGGCTGGAAGTCTGGATGTATTTGAGTATATAATGTCAGCAATGTTTGATACTGTACATACCAAGGCTTGCAGGCAGTGATCCTTGTTGTGTTTCTGGGGGTGTTATAAACACTCAAGGGCGTGCCTGTTTTCATTAATGAAAAGTTGGGAGATGAAGTGCTAATTGAGGCACTGCTGGAATTGAGTTTTCCAGAACTGATGTGATCACTTTTCTCCTTCCCTCATTTTTTTGGCAGGAGACTGATTGGTGGATGTATGAAGCTGTGGTCCAGTAGCACAATGTTAAAGCAGAGAGAGTGATTCTTGATGTGGCTTTGCTTGTGGAACACCAGGTGACTGGATTGCTTTTTATGAGGCCAAATCTGAGTTTTGGCCTTACCAATATACCTAGCTGAGGATGGGAGGAAATGTAGATTTGGTCATCATCTTAGTCCTTCCCAGCAATCTTTTGTTTAGATCCCCACAGTGGTATCAACCAGTGATCTTGTAGTAAACAGTAACCTTACTGGTAAAATCTTTCAATCCCTTAAAATGTCTGTTACTTGACTTTTACTTCTTTGGGGAATCATTTAATTAGCCAGCCTGTGATGGAATCAGCAAGAATCCAATTCCTATTAGTTGTTTAAGGCAGTGCTGGCTCTCATGTGCACATTTCCTAAACTTTGTAATACTGCATTATTTGCCGGCAAAAACCTGCTCCAGAAACCTGTGGGATGGAACCAAGTGTTTTCACTGAAGGAAGACTTCCAGGGAAGCACAAGAATTGGTAAGATAAAAGTAAACATTTAATGCCACTATATTTTGATATCTTTTAAACATCATATCTTTGACAATATGTTTCACACCTCATATACCACAAAAGGTAAGAGATTCTTTTTTTAAACCAGCAAACAGTGAACTTTACATTTTAATGGCAAAAGGCTTGACATATTCATTCAATCAGTTTCCATTTTGTGTGTGTTTCTCGGTTACTTTTCCATTCTTGTCCTACTGCTGTCTGGGTCCACCCCCTCCCTGTTGGTTCTTTTTCCAGCAAAGCAGAGGTGAGGAACCTCAGAGGCTCTGGGGTCAAGTGCTGGCCCCCAGCCCACTCTGTCTGGCTCCCAGGACTCTTCTCAGGCCACATCCCCTCTCTCTAGGCCAACCCTCGCCAGCCCTCCTTGAGTGATCTTGCTTGACTGGAATGGGTCTTTGAACCCCGACAATGGCTCTTGGTTGCCTGGATCAAGGAAGGTGGGTACGTTTGCATGGAAGCTAGCATGTACAAAGGTAACATTTACATTTGTCTCTTCGGCCACTTTTGTCTCTGGCCCCACCCATTGTTGGCATGTGGCTGACCCCCTGGAAGGTTGCACAGATGGGAATGTGGCTCTGGGTCTGGAAGAAGTCCCCCACCCCTGTAATGGAGCTTAGGTGATATAGCAGACAATTTGTGTGTAGATCTGTCTTCTTGTGGAACTTCTCGTGACTGACTCAGTAGAAGTGATTCCCCCTAGCAGGGGTCTCTCTCCAACCTTACGTGACTTTATTATACCACGGTTACTATGGAAAAGGACATAGCCACAGACAGAATGAAATGGATTCAGCAAATGTACACTTCAATGCATAGCACTTAGATAAGCATTTCCAATCATGATGGTTAAATAAATTATAAAGTACAAGCAATTCTATAAAGCAAGAACATCCTGAGTTTACAAATAAATTATGTCCTTCATACGTCAAATAGGTGATGGATGTCAGATAGCAGTTTCAGCTAGGGAAATTGGGGAAGGAGCTGAAATTTAGAAAAAGTAGTATCTATGTGTACATAAAATCTTTAGGCGAGTGAGTGTTTTATTCAGATACCCATTCACACGCATATTATACAATATATAAGGTGGCTAAATTCATATAGAGAGTATATGTCATATAGATATAGCTGAAACTGCTTTAAGCACCACTTTTATTACCATCATTTTATTATAAAGTATGCTCCAGAGTTGAGTAGGGCCACTCAAAGTTTTACAAAATGCATCCTCTCCTCCATCCTTGGGAGATGTTGAAAGGTCAGTTTGAATGGGTGTTGCTTGGGCTCAAATAACCTACCATGGATTTTTGCTGCAACAGGAACATCTTGGACCACCTTGATCAAGCAAGTTAATGCTTGAATCTGAGTACCAGGAATTCAGTAGCAAAAGGTATTCTCAAGATGGTACGTAAAAGAAGTTCATATCAACTCCACTGGCAAATTTGTGGCCAAGTTTGGATAGTCTGACAACAGAAGTTTGAGAAACATGCCACATCCTGCTTAGTTGGCCAGAGGCAGATGCTCCAATAAAATAAAATAAAAACTTTCATCTGGAAATAGTTTAGAAAAAAATTGGTTGCTCTCATTTCTTGACTATTAGCTAGAGCAGAGGGAAAATTCTATGAAGCATCATAGGTGCTCAGCTATTATTTTGCAACCTTCGTGCAAGGTGGAAGTTATTAGCTAAAAATTAGTTAGGAAATTGTCGAATGAGCCAAAGAATCACAGCCAAGGCTTCTCTGGGCTCTGAAGCATATGATCGCCAAGTGCAGTCACCAGAGCATATGGGCCACTGCTTTCCCTGCTGACATCTGTGGTAGCGAGTTACCATTCAATGAGAGTTTGCTTAATGTTTTACATGTTGCTTATGATCAACAATAACCATTTTAGATGTTGCTTGCATGTGTCTTTCATCATATATGCCATTTGCCATAGGCACATCACTGTTCCATGCCTTGATGCCAAAATGTCTGTGGTACAGTTCTTTCCCTCAACACAGATCAGGGAAATATTTTGTGAGCTAATTTAGCTCACCTGCTTTCCTTCAGTCCTCTGCCAATTAGAGAAGGCCTGCATGGGGGCTCAAAAGGCACAGGGGTGTTGTTTCATTTTATAAGGAGCAAATAGTCACTCTCCATTTTGATCACACATTATCTGTTTATATTATACATATAGTGGCAGAGTTAATCCTAGAGGTCTAGAGTGCACCTGACCTTAAATTATTGACACCTAAATGCATTTTTCTATTTATTTTTATAAATGTTTAAACCTTTTTTCAAAGGTTTATACGAGGCAAATACAGCCACACAGCTTTATAGGCAGGAGAACATGCATAGATAATAACACAGCCCTCGTTTTAAAATATAGTTTCTATAAAATACAGTGGCATAAATGGCCAGCCTGCTGGTGAGTGGGGGCTGTAAAGGTTTTATGGACAGAGTTTTGCAATGAGCGTCATAGGTTATGCTTTGCTGCTTGTAAGTAGCTGCCCTAACTCAAACACATAAAACATAGCTGTACCACCACACAGATTTCCATCGGTTTATCTATGCACCCTCTTAACCTTATTGTTTTTAACTCAGGAAAGTGAGAAGATGTGTGTGCTATGGCTGTTACTTGTTTTCTGATGTCAGTGTTTAGGAATGCAAATAAGGAAAATTGGAGGGAGGGTTTGTTTGACATGGACAGCAAACAAAAAAATACCATACTAATCTACAACATTGAATATGATGTGGACATATGAATGGTATTTCCACCACCCTCCTCTACCCCTCAGGAGCTGCATTTTGCCCCATGGGGAAAATAGTTTCGGATGTTTTCTGTGTTTAGAAAATAGCTTGGGGGAAAGTGTTACATTCCCCAATTCCCAAAGAGGAAGCATTGGGGCACCACCTTTAGCCTTTTAAGACACTGCCCAATCCTCCATCATCGCATCTCATTTGACCCTAGGATTTTGTGCTTCCATGTTATGCCTGTAATTCAGCAAGTGACACTTGCACATGATGCCTTCTTGGTTTGATCTAGCGAACTTATCTTAAGCAGCACATGTGTTCTTACCAGGCACCAAGAGGCCATGAAGTAGCTTTGCAAATGTTGCAAGCTTGGGCCTTGGGGAATTACCTTACTTGCAAATATTTATTTTGCAGGAAATTTCAAGGAATGTGAAGGCGGGTCAGAAGAAAGTGAGGTGAGAACATATTTCAGAGGAAGATCAGAATTTTACCATTGTTATAAAAGACTTTGTTCATGCACTTGGATCAGGTAGGGAAGACCGCATGTTTTTAGGGCCAGGCTTTTGGTAGTCTTTGTCTGTCTTCACAGGACACAGAGCTGATGTGTGACATTTGTGCCATTGTTGTTGTACTGTAGATTCATTTAATGACTCATGAATAATCTGATGAACTTTTAATAATGCAGTTGTGACGGCAAATTGTGATACTAGTTGTTTAATATTTCTGAATGCCTTGTTTTGCGTCTCACAATAACTTACTGAGAAGGAGAAAGCTGGATCAAGTGGCGTCTCATCTTGGCATGACTACTAAAAATAAAATTGGCAAATTTTGGAGTTTGTTGATAGAAGTGTTTTGAAGAGATAGTGGAAGATGCTTATCAAGCAGAGATGCAATAAGGTGTTGCTCATTTAACTCTCCCCCTTTGAAGTATTATGTTCTGATCCATAATATATGTACATGTATACAGAAGCAGTCCTCCTTGTCCCCATCCCTAGCCTGATAGAGAATCAAATATGGCAAAAAAAGTGTCTCCTACCCAATCCAGCAGATGGAGCAGTACATATGCTGTTCAATTCTTTAAAAATGTATCTCACAGATCAGAAAGGAGAAAGGGGGCTGGATTCATTTTTTGCAGATCTACTTTTTCTACTGAGCAGGTTTTACAGCTTTTTAAAAGGGCTGTTTGTGTATTGGTGCTGTGATGTGTATTGATGTGCATCTAAACACAATACATGTCCTCCTTGATCATACAAATGGTCCATCTAGTCCAGCATCCTGTTTCTCATGGTGCTCAACTGGAAGTCTCTGAGAAGCAGGGCATGAAGACTTGCCTTGTTGTGGCTTCAGCACCTGGTATTCAGTGCCTACTGTCCTCTCAACCGAAAGGTTCCCTATAGCAATCTTGACTACTCTCCATGAATTTGCCTTCCCAACTAGAGGCCACCACCACACCTGATTGCTGTAAATTCCACAAACTAGAAGGATGCTGGTCTCATCTACCATAACCATTCCAATGTTCATAGACCCAGAGCCATAACAGGTAGGGAATCATTTGCATTATCTCTGTAACCAAATGAAGGCAGCTCTAGGACAAACGTAGACACACCTCAGAAAAAAAGAGGCAGTGGTCAATCAACATCACTGGTCTTCAACTGGTGGACTGAGATGTGCTAGTGGGTTAACAGGAGCACCACCACCATGCAATATAAGGTAAAAGATTAAGAAATTGGTCCCCAAATTCATGCCTGGATTAAAAGTGGATCCTGGGTCTGAAAAGAATGAAGATACCTGGTCAACATAAACTAAGAGAAATAGTAATTATCTTCATTTGAGCATCCATGTAAATACCACAACCTGAGTACAAAAAGTAACAGCTAACAAAAAAAAAAAAAAGCAGTGAAGACTTCTGCTTTCCTAGTGATGTCAAATGAAGTCTTGTTATTTTGCCAGAAAATCCACATTTATGTTCTTTAATAACAAAGTGGACCTCTCCTCTTCCATTACTATCAAATATTTTGGGTTTCATGTACACGGTTTAATATCTTTTTTCTCTTTGAGTGGCCTTACTCTCGTGTGTAACAATAAATGACAGTTAACATTTATTTATATGCTGTATCGGTTAAGAAATATCTCTACAAACACAAGTTACGTAGAAACAGCAAGTCAGAAATAGGATAAAACACCGAGGGAGGGGAAAACAGGCTGTAAATACATTTCAGAAAATGTGTTTTGATTTTTTGTCTTTTTCTTTTTCTTGACTAGCACCATCTGTACACAAGAAAGTATGAACATAAATGTTTGGATAATAAAGATTTGCAAGGCACTTAAGACAGTCTTCCTGTGTATTTTTACTTCAATGGTGCTCTCAGCAGCAGTCAGTCCCACATCTGCTCTTCCTCCCTCTACAGCTATTGTTGAGGGATAAAGTCACTTCTGCCAGCAGTTCCTATTTACAAACATGCCCTTAAAGATTTCTCAAAGTGCTCTTTCAGGCTAGGAGATTCCACATCCTTATTTCTCAGCGTCTTTGCTTTTCATCATCATCATCATCATCATCATCTAGTCAATGTATGCACCACTCTTCAGCATAATAAGAGGGGGGAAATCTCTTCCACACACAATCAAAACATGACACCAACCTTCATCCTCATTCTAGGTCTTTGGGGTGCTGTTCAAAAGGGAGAAAGGGGAGTGGCAGTAGTCCAAAATGTTCTCGAGGTTAATTCTTCACCGACGCCCAGAAGTGATGTCAAAGCAGGTGATCATCATGAGGTGGGCCTTGCAATAGTTGACACGGTTCTCTAGTCGCTCAGTCACGCACTCGAGAGCCTCCAAGTACTCCAGGGAATCCAAGTCAAATACTTGCTCCAGATCAACTGTGGGAAAGGAAGCAAAAGGCCCAGCACATTACCCAAATTGGTAGCGCAAGCCCAACATCGCTGTTATCTTTAAGGGCTCATTCACACAGGTGTGTATATTACTCAAGGGACTGGATTCAAAGAACTGTGAAAGGAAAGAGTTTGTGCAAGAAACAGGCAATGCTATGACAGGTAGGTTCTATAGCAGGCCTCAGTGGAAGAACATTGTTAGATTTGTTTTAGCTGTCCTCATACAATGCTCCTGAGTTCAGAAGTCACCATCTGCATGCAGAAAGGCAAGTGAACTTATGAACAGACTCTGCTGAAAATGCTCATAACAAGTACAGTGGTACCTCGGGTTACATACGCTTCAGGTTACATACACTTCAGGTTACAGACTCTGCTAACCCAGAAATAGTACCTCGGGTTAAGAACTTTGCTTCAGGATGAGAACAGAAATTGTGCTCCGGCGGTGCGGCGGCAGCAGGAGGCCCCATTAGCTAAAGTGGTGCTTCAGGTTAACAACAGTTTCATGTTAAGAACAGGACCTCCAGAACGAATTAAGTACTTAACCCAAGGTACCACTGTAATATGAAGTTCCCTGCACCACATGATAAAAAGTAAATATTTTATGGACCTTTCATAGTACATAAGAGACTTAAGGCCACAATCCTAAAGCCACATCATAAGAGATGTGGCAAAGAGGGCCTCCATCAGTGGGATGGTGGAGTGCCTGGTACATCCACAGGAAGCTCTGTCCTGTCAGTGGTGCATTGTTAGTGGTAGGGCACATTGACCCTCACCCCGAAGGGCAGAAACTACACCAGCCCTGGAGCTGGCATAGAGATTTTCCTTCCTACTGATGTCAAATAGTATTTTCTCAACCATGGGAGCTCACCACCACTTTAGGATTGCGCAGTAACAGGTTGGCTGCAACACGTGCTTTTGTGGATTAGAGCCTTCTTTTTCAGGTGCCCAAAGTCCTATCCTTAGTGTTATTCTCTGCTCTAAGTAGCTAGCAGCAAAATACTTTTCCTTTATAGTTGAGGTACCCTCACCTATTAATTTAGCCAGCTTTGGCTGTATATTTTATACATTTTGTTTGCTTCTTTAGAAGAATCCTTCCTAATTTGAATATGGGATTCTTTAATCTCTTTATGAATGAGCTGTATGAACTCTATCCTTTTCTAGCTATATGTAAAAGGGGGAAAAAACAAATTAATGTCTTCATAAGTCATTTCAACCAAATTTGCCTGAAAGTATTATTTCACAGCAGGAGAGCAGATTTAAAATATAATTCATATGTCTGAGTGATCTGAGGGCAAAGGGGGGTGGGGAGGGAAATCTCATTTTCAGAAGCTCTGGAGTGAGACGCATAAGCGTTAATCTAGTGATGGCAATATTCCTCACTAGAATGCTGCATAATTCCTGGCTTTGACTCTTGAGCAAATAGGCCCACTTGGTTCCAATGTCACAGTTTAATAGGAATTATGCAGGAACAGTTTTAGAAATGCAGTCCATCCAAATCTGCTCCAGGTCAAACATCAGCACAGGCTTTGCTTATAAACATAGTAGTTCATGACTTAGCTACAGCACCAGTAAAGTTTTGTGTCAATAAAATAAACCAACTATAGGCAGTAAAACCTTACATTCACTGAGCCATTTATTAGGATCCAGCATCAGGTACTGTTTGGTCACTTCCAGCTCCCTCATTAACCACTCGTACTTGGCCTTGACCTCTGCAATTCGCTGCTGCCGGTGCTCCAAGATTTTCAGTTTAGCGTTGAAGCAAATCACCTCCTGCTCAATAAGATATATGAAGGGGAGAGTCAAGGGAGGGGTGTGTGAAATAAAGGCCAGATTAGATCTTCCTCAGCCAAATTAACCTTAATTTGGTAGCAACAATCACAGAAACTCAGGAAATGAAGCAAAAAATTAAAGAAATAGGCCTTTGACAATGAAGGGTTCATTGGTTATTGTGGTCTTTTCAACGGCAGATGACTTGTAAAAATATATTATTCAAATACATTGTACTCCGCAATACATTTCATTAGATGCTCTGGTTGTTATGTCACTGCAAAAAGATGATTGCTTTCGGAAAAGTGGAAAAACTCAACTTTGAGGCTACAACTCAGAGGGGCTGAGCTAGAAGTTATAATTTCCTAACTCCTTATTTCTTTCACAGAAGTAATATAGGCATTTGTAGGAATATTCAGTGGGTATGACAAATGTACTCAGCCAATCAAACATCACCTCTTCTTCCTTGCAAACATACCACCTGATCAGTGTTTTGTCATGGCTGGTATTTAAAACCAGAAATGAACTGATCGGGGAGAAAACAGCCCAGGGAGAGGTGAGGGTGTTTACGCAAGGCAACAATAGAGATGCCTTATGTACCTTTTCCTCCTGCTGACCAATCCTCCTTGTAAGTATCTGCTTTCATAATCCTATTATCTTAGATGTGGGGTTGGGACCATCCATGAGTCAACAAAAGGTTTACTTCTGCTGTGAAACCTCTTACTTCTGAATGCACCTATTGAGTAAATGCTGTACTACAAGGTAAGAGATCTTGCTGCAAGATCCACAATTTTTTATATATATAAACTGCCTGTAGAGCAGGAATAGCCAATGTGCTGCCCTCCAGATGTTCTTGTACTCAGTTCCATCATCATTGGCCAGTGGCCATGCTATTTGTGGGCTGATGAACATTTGATGCTGGCCATCTCTTCAATGGTTTGAATTGCCTGGGACATTCACAGTTCTCAGACCAGAGACTTCTCATGCATACCTTTGTGCAGAGCTCTCCTCTCTGCAAAGGTATTCAATTCTCTTCAGTGGGAGTCACAGCTGTATGCATATATGAATCTGCACATGGGGCTATTTGCTCTGATGAAGAGAACTGGAGCATGAGGAAGCTCTCTGTGTACAGAAGTAGACATGGATATGTGGTTTGGGGACCTCAAATTTCATCTTGGATTGTAGTTGCTGTGCAAATGCCAGAATTATTGGATTCTTGTATAGATTCTCTTTTGGAGTTGTGAATTTGGCCAGGCATTCCATCTCTGTGATAATTACATTTCTGTCTATTCTGTTGGGTTTATTCATTTGCTTCAACCACCACCACCCCCGCCCCAAGGGAATTGCTGGACAGAAACCCACATATATGATGAACAAGTTATAGTAAGATTGAATCAATCTTCAGAGTTAAAGATCAGAAATAAATTAGGAATGCCTCACATTGTTGTCCCCCATGCGCCGTCGTTGGAGCCGCTCCACATCATCAATCTCATAGACTTTGATCTCAAAGGGCTCCCCCATTCCTCTCTGGGAACTTCTCAGAGGTCCATCTACCCAGCGTACTGCTGGGCTGGTAGGTTTCCTTATAGGAGATGTTGTGTCAAGCGATAAAGCTGGGATGAGTCTCCGTCTCTGAGAACCTAAGCAAGGTCACAGTTATAAGGTTTTGTTATCAAAGGACAAAACTCTCATTCTTCTCTTCAAACAAGAGTTTACAACATGCAAGGAAACAAGACTGAGGAAAGCTGCCTATTTGCTCTGAACATTACCATCAAATACACAATAATACTGCAGTCCACAAGTGCTGACATATCTGTAATGTATCACTAAATTTATTTCTTGCAAAATTCTAGTGTTGTTTAGCACAGCATAATCTCACTTAGCATCCAGTCGGGATCCTTCTCTGGTCTGAGCAATGAGCTGCTTGCCTTTACCTTGCCCCACTCTCAACAGCTCAGGAACTGGGTCTGATAATTAAGAGTGAACAAATCTTCAGAATATACATGATTCTCACAAAGAGACACAATGGGACAGAAGGGAGGTGAGGAAGTGCCTCAGGTAGCAAAATGTCTTGAGCCAATCATGGGTGGGCAGAGCTGAAAGGGAAGCAAGCCTAGCAGGTGCAGACCCCATCTCTCCCCATAAAGCCATACAGACCTAGACATGTTTAACCTAGCACCACTCATGGTGCACTAGAACCACTCTTGTGGCATCTCAGACTGACTTACAGTCATAAACCACTAGCAGAAAGAGAACTATAATCTTTTGACAGATTGTTCCTTTTTAAAAAAAAAAAAGCATTTTTCACTGCGTTTACCAAACAAGAAGACAACACCTTTTCACAATATTGTCCACCATACGAATCTCCACATGATCCCACCTGCAGATAAGGCTAGAATTCACTTTGCTACTGCTTTTTAAATGTTTCTGCTCGTATCAGGGGACTTTTGTTTTTCCTATTGATCATTTTGTCCAATACACTCAGGAACTGCTAGCCTTAGAATGACATGAAGGTTTTTCTCAGGAAGGGAAGAATAGGAAGATGGCTAGCTAAGACAGGTGGAGGGGAACAGGTCCAACCCACTTCTCCTCACAAAAGATCCACCCATTTCTATTATCTCCTCTTCTGGAAACAGATTCATATTTCACCTCCTGCTAAAGATCCAGTATTTTGCCTCTGTGAGCTTGACTGACCCGAATCCTGTTTTTGTGTTATTTGGATCCTCACATTTTGAACTACATTTGCAACTGCTCATTCATGTTGCTGTAAACAATGAACAACAGTGTGAGGGGAAATGAGAAAAAGCATTCCTCTCCTACCTGTAGAACAACAAGCAGAGAAACAATTCTCTCTTACTTGCAGAGAAGGTGATTTGAAACAATCTATTTTAAATAGGCATTGATTAATGAGCTGGTTATTAGTCTGGATACAGAAGGTATAGAGTGACTTAAGAGGAATTCCTGCTGTCCCAGAGTCCCTCTATTTAATCTCTGTGGTTTATCTGATTTCACTTGAGATGGGTTGTGTAAGAAAATATATCTATACAGTAGTGTTTTATGGTGAGTGCCACCAAGGTTTCATGATACCACAGAAAGGAAAGACTTAACTGGTTCAAACAGCAAATGCACATACTCTATAGTGCTGAGCATGAACCAAATATGCTTCTATATCTATATAAAACACACAGTGGACATCTGCTCTACAGCAAGCAGAGAGCAATGGGAGTTTTGGCAAGGTTATTGTCCATCTGTCTGTCTATCTATACACATATGCGCTTCCCAGCAAAACTCACCCTTATATCTCTATTTCTTTTGCGAACTGAAAATGAGTGAATCCCTCTTTATACACTCTAACTGAATCAACTGCCAATCTCAGAAGGACAATTTTATTTTATCATGCTGTTAAGAACAGCATGCATTGCACCTGTTTCCGAGAGGATCAAGTAATTTATTTTTTAAGGTTCAGATGCATTGGTTGTGAAAAGTCTAGCAAGACAAGAAACATGGGCAACTTTAAAACAACAATGGACAATATGTGATAATATTCAGTTACCCCACAGGGGTAATGCCACAGCTATGGCTCAGCTATAGGGTGCAAACTACATGACCACAACAAAAAGTTACAATAAAAAGACAAGGAAGGGGTTGGATATGCAACCACGTTGTATAAGATTATGCATGGTAAGTTGAAAGTAGATACAGTGGTACCTCGGGTTACAAACACTTCAGGTTACAGACTCCACTAACCTGGAAGTAGTACCTTGGGTTAAGAACTTTACCTCAGGATGAGAACAGAATTTATGCAGTGGTGGTGCGGCGGCAGTGAGAGGCCCCATTAGCTAAAGTGGTACCTGAGGTTAAGAATGGTTTCAGGTTAAGAACAGACCTCCGGAACGAATTAAGTTTGTAACCAGAGCTACCACTGTAGAAGTTTTTTCTCCCTTTCTTATAATACTTGGAGTCATCCAACACTGAACTACTAAGAACACACAAAAGGAAGTACTTCTTTTAAAAATGATTAAAAGGTATATTAATGGTGAACAGGACTATCAATGGTTCCAATCCACTGGTAGAGGCAGCGTGCCTTTGAATTCCAGTCACTAGGAATGACAAGAGGGGAGAGCGCTGTTGCACCCAAGTTCTGCTTGTAGGATTCCCATAGGCATCTGAACAGGATGCTGAAATAGATGGGCCATTGGCCTGATCCAGCAGGCTCTTCTTATGTGTCTCATAAAAAACAAACATCCATCTTTCATTCTGTTTTCTAGTATTTCTACCTTATGACCCATCCTGATGCCTTTTTCTATGGGTGAAGGTAACTGTCAACAACCATAGTCATGAATTGGTCCCAAACCTTCCCTCATAAAAGGGGAGTGGAGTAATTTGATTCTACCCTGAAAGAGTCAGAATCATATTGCAACAGGTTATGGTACAGCATTTAAAGCCCTGCTACATGAATAAGAATATCTGGGTGCTGACCTTGATTTGAGCTTGGTATCATGGCTGATAGTTGAAGTCCTTGTAGGGGCAGACAGGATAGCAACAGCCAATGAATAAATGTGATAATCATAAGGAATTGGTGAAAAGTGTAAGATTAGAATAACATGGCCATATTCCCATACATATATTTATATGGATAGCAAGTCATTTTCTAATTAATCAAGGGGACTCAAGATACGGACCCATGGAATCGTGAGACAAATGGCATATGATAGCTAAAAGCAGATAAGAATTTACAACATGAGGTGCAAACCAGGGCATATAGGAACATGCTTGGGCAAGAGTTTTAAATAGAAAGTTGATGCACAGAAGGGTGTTTTGTTTTGTTTTTTGTAAGAACAGTGTGGCAAATGTCTAAATGAGGAATCTAAGGGTGGGACACGGTGTACTGTGTTAGGGGTCCAGATTTGCTGATCAGAATGGAACAGCAAGACAAGTAACTGGGTGTGAGTTTATCACCAAACAGCAAAGATCTGGAGAGCCAATTGGAAAGAGACACCCAAAGTGGGATGGAGACAAAGAAAGAGGATAAAAGGCTATGATCAGATAGATACAAGAGTGTGGAAAGTATTTTTATGTGTTGACCATTTTCTGTTATTTTTTACTTGCTCTCTATTCTGTTATCAGACTCCAATGAACTCCAGGTTTGCATCTGCAAGCAGGATAGTAGCATCCCTGTTAGGGACGGCTGGAGTATCTCATGAAATAAAACTTTTACAATATGACTATTTCCTCCTAGACTGACCAATAATGTGGACAATTCTTTTATTGTTCATGTATTCAGTGTGACATAAATGCATTATTTGAGACTAGGGAGGCAGCACTGAACATCATTTCACATGGGGGAAACTGAGTAAAATCTCCATTAAAAAACCCACATTTTTATCTGCCATTATTTTATCAGTTGTTTAATTGTAGCAAGCAATGCTTTCCGCCATCACCCACAACCTCTTCCACAACCGCCCTGTGTTCCCTGACCTAGCTTCATTAGTTTTGAGGCAGATCATTTAGAGTCTGTAAATGAGCACTACTGGTGCAATGTCAGGAGGCAGTCCCTCATTGAGCATGGCAGATTGACAAGTAATTTGGGAGAAGTCCCAGAGAAGATGTAGGTCACAGCAGACAGTGTCCAACAGCTACACATCTCTAGCCAGCCATTGAATAGCAACACGCCTCCTCACCCCCATGCTTATCTTCACTGGGGCTGGATTTCAACACACTATTGCTATGCCAGTTGTCTAATGCTATTGTGTATGGAGATGATTCTGAGCTGGTTATTGTCCAAGGCATGCCTTTAAAAAAAATGAATTAGCTCAGTCCCTTTCCCAGCTTTCCTGAAAGAGAAGGGGTAAGGTCCAGACAAGCTAGTGGCAATTGTGTTCCTGTAAGCGAATTCCTAGCCAGCCAAGTTAGCAGGTTTTATTTACAAGTAGTCTAATGGTGTCCAACTCAATCATGCATGTTCCACAGAGCCTTCAACATGCACAATAGCCCACTGCTACTTCCTCTATTAAATCATTCCTATATTCATGCGGTCGAAAGCTCAGTGCCAGCACGTGGTAGTCAAGCGTGTAAAAAATGATTACTCGGATCCCTTTCAACACAGATTTGCTGCATGAAATGGCCTGGCTGTGACCTGGGAAAATCAATGCTGTTGTTTTTAATGAACAAAAAAAATTGTGATTGGGGCCCATTTCACCATCTCTGCTTTCCAGTCAGCAGTTAAGTGTTTAAAAGGGTCACCAAACACACACACACAGCAGCTCCTTTTGCTACTGTGAACATCACCAATAAGATTAAGAAATAACTTTTATGTATGAATTGCCATCACTGTTGCCATCATCAAAGCAAGTACGTGAGATGCTGCTTTGAAAATGCGACTAAGTTTCTCTTGAACCAAACACTGCAACTGCAATCCAACACAAGAATTTAGTGTGTGTAGCTCCACTTCAATCTCTGGTGCCTTGCAGCTCATCTGAAACTGGGGGTGAATTCTGGCACTTTTGGATGCAAAGAGAAATGATCTGCTTGTTTGTTTCTTCATTTTTGACAGCATGTTTTCTTACGGCATATTTTTTGGCATTAGAACTAAAGGTCTTTAGTGTTTCACAGTTTCTGTTCAGATAATATTGGAGGAGAAAGTTTTTCCTGTGCAATGTGTGGAACTGCTTTGAGTTTTTCATTTTGATTTTATATTTACATCTGCGTAAGTATGTGTGCATTTGATATTCCATTATTAAAATGCACAAAGCAGGGAGGTGAAATTGGAAGGAATCCAAAGACCTCTTGGTCCAATCCCCTTTCCACACCTCATTGCAAGGCTGAATAGTCTGTGTTTCAGCTGCACCGGTCATGCAATCCAGATCACAGTCAGATAACAGTGTTGTGCAAGCATTGCAGTCAGGGGGATGGTGGAGACTCCAAATATGACACTTCTTAGTCTGCTTGTAGTAACTCATTATCAAGAAGCAACAGATGAAACTGAAGGCAGCCCTGTTTAGGGAAGTTTTTAATGACTGATGTTTTAATGTATTTTTAATCTTTTGTTGGAAGCCGCCCAGAGTGGGTGGGGTATAAATTATTATTATTATTATTATTATTATTATTATTATTACTACTACTACTACTACTACTACTACTACTACTATTACTACTACTACTATTAAAGTTTGGGTGGAATGGATATTTTCAATTTGGGGTGGATGGCAACACTTAAAGACAACAGCAACAAAACACATAGTATAACTATCTCCACGTTCTATGCATAACTATTTTAGAAATTATTTTGTTGCTTCCAGTGACCCTGATATTGATAGATTCCAGCTTTCTCAGAAGATGCAATATCTCCCCCTACATTCATTCTCAAATAAACCCGGGTTGGTATTACAACTTATTTTCAAATATCCATTTTTGAATTTGAATCCTCTGTTCTTACAAATGACACCATTAATTAGAAGAGCTTAAAACCAAGATGGAGGCGGAGACTAACAATCTAACTATTGGCACTTTTAGTCTTTTTCTCTTGTGACATTCAGCAATTGCTTTGCCAAGGAAACTCAGTATGAATTGCAATATTTAAAAAAGCTACACCATTCATAAAATGTTTTAACATGGAAGGAATCATAAAGGTTCCTATGTAAAGCAAAGTGAAAAAGAAAAGTCTCTGACACTGTCCTAAAACACTCAACACTGTCAGGCAACAGATATGAGCACCATGGGCCCTACACCTGCATTATTAAATATTAGGAAATGTTGCTTAGCACTTATTCCAATAGTGAACATAAGTGATGAGTACTACCAGAATTGTAGTCACAACAGAGGTACAACATAAGTATAAAAATGGTTTTAAAAGCCTAAAGCTACAATCCCTGAAGTGTTGGAAGTGAGAGGGGGAGAGATTATAAAGGTGCTGCCTGCTGGGCTCTCACTGGCGGGCAAGGGTGGGGGGAAATCAATTCAGATTGCATTTAAAGGCTAGCTTACCAATTCTACACTTTCTGAAACTGTATGTGAACCCAAACACAGCTATGCTTTGAAATTAGCACTGATCTGAATTTTTCAAAGCAGTTACCCACTAATTTGCACAAAAATGCATACACTATAGTACACATATTAGTAAAAATGACATACAAGATCCATTGTGTATTTGTGTATTTGGCAAAACTGCATATAAAAATGTGCATAGTAAGAGAAATAAGCAGCAAAAAGCTGATGAATTTTTAGATGACTTTAAAAAAAAAAACTTTAAAAAAAAACTGATGTAGAAATGTGCAGAACTATGACTGGAAAAATTAGACACAGAGAGAAACAAAAATTAACATATTTGCCCATCCCCACTGGTAAAGCAGAACCAAGGGTGGTGTTCTTCTGTCCATTTCTGGTCTCAATTCCCCTCCATCCTATTTCCACTGAAAACAACAGAAGGCAAAGGGGAGGGAGAGGTTTAGCACTCATGGAAGAGTAAAATTGGAAGGGACCCAATGAGTCAGCTGGTCCAACCGATTGCAAGGCAAAAATATCTCAATTTTTCTTCTGATTTTTTTTCTTTTAGGGATGTGCAAGAGGACCGGGAGGGTTTAGGATTCTTTAAGAACTTAAGAACAGCTTGCTGGATCAGGCCAGTGGCCCATCCAGTCCAACATCCTGTTCTCACAGTGACCAACCAGATGCTTGTGGGAAGCCATAAGCGGAACATGAGTGTAACAGGCCTCTCTGCAGCTGTGGTATCGAACATCTGGTATTTCAGCCGCACCCAACACGCTCCCCTTTTGGCACCACATAGGCCAGCTCTTTGGGAGGAGCTGGCATTGTCAAGAGAGGTAAGTCTGGCCAATGAAGACTGTGCATGCACTAAGGAGCTGCAGAATGTGGAGCAATCGTTGGAAAAGAAAGAGGAAGAGGAAGGAGGAGCCTGAAATGCCCTGCTTGGAGGATATGGCTGGCCGGAATCCTGTACAGAAGCCTCCCTTTTAGGAGGGCAGATAGACTCCAACACTTTGTTGCAGGTTTCACTTGTCTGGTTTAATTTCATTTCCTGAGCCCTCTTCTGTTTTCTACGAGCCACACTGAATTGAACAGGTCTCTCTTTCTAAGAATGTGGTCTTTGCTGCTATGTGACATGCAAGATCAGCTGAGGCCACGTTAAGCCCTACTAACCAAATCTCAGGAACCAATAGCTAGATTTTCTCTCCCAAAGCAGCCAACCATATAAGCTATTATATGCTCCAATATCCCTGTGCTTGATCTCCCTTCCAAGTGCTCTAGCCCAGCCCTTGCCAGCAGGCAGGCAGCCAGGAGCAAATTACATTGGGGCCCTTTGTCCATCGGTAACAAGCTGCTCTCTAAAAGATTGACCATGAAGCCCCATTCTTTAAAAAGATAAAAAAGAAAAAATACCCAGCCATGCTGATTCTGCTGTATTGAGCTCTGTCTTGTGTACTCTGCACATTTTCAGCTCCGAGCTTGTTGCTTTACTGAAAAGCAAAAGACTTAAAAATGAAAGTGCGCACAGGCAATTTTCAAACCTATGCAGCCACATGCTCCTAATGAAGGGAAATGGATTCTCCCTTGAACCAGTATTACAGTCAATAATTAGTCATAGTTTCAGGCAGACCCAAGAACCCTTTGATCTAGCTAACTATATATAAAAAGGGACATGAGCCTGTTTTATACAAACCAAATAAAAGTTGCAGGGAGGGGAGTCGCCTAAGGAAGATCTTCCTTAGAAAACCTCATCCTGTTGCAAATGATACCCAGTCTATGCTTGAGGGCTTGCTATGGATTAGAAACGCCACAGGGGGACAAGAACTGGAAGCCGATAAATAGCATGTATGAAAAAGCCAATGCATCTGTGAAGATTGTTTGAGAGCTTAAGTGTATGTCTGAGAGCCTGTTGTATAATGTAAATCTAATCACAGGTTTGCCTTCTGTGGCCTTCTTATATTCTTTAGCTCCCAAAGACTCATGAGCTCATAGCATTGCACCTGGGGAAAAATGGATATTCAGACTAAGGCTACAATCCTATGTACACTCCCCAGGTCTTAGTCACACTGAACTTTTGAAGAGCGATGAACAGAATTGCATTGCAAGAGAGTCAAATTCACCTCTGAAAGAGCATTTTAATACAGTGGACCCTTAAATTATGTACCGCTCTGGATACGTAACTTCTGGGTTTTGCCATGCATGCATGCGCAGAAGCGGCACCTCCAGTTACGGACTTTTCAGGTTAAGTACGGACCCCTGGAATGAATTTTATTCGTATCCGGAGGGTCCACTGCAGCTCATTCTCATGCCCGTTTGGGTTGACTACGATTTAAAAATGAACACGATATTTAATACAATTACCTAACTGCCAATGACCTAACAGCATATGATCTTAACATACTTAGCTATCCTGTCATTTTTTTAAAAAGTGATGGTGTGTGAGAGAGGGCTGCCTTCACCTTGGCAGCAGCAGAAACAGTTCTGAAGTGAGAGAATCAGACCCCCAGATGCCTAAGTGCCCCTTAGCCCCACCCTGGTGGAATAATCTGACTGTGAATGATCACTCTTAATGTGTTGTTATCAATTTTCAATTGGTTATGAATTACATTTGTATGAATGTGGCTATTATTAGAAGTCACCTTTAAAAAAAAAATATGGTAGAAAGTGGCATATGCCTCAAATAAAATAAAAATAAGCCATGGTATCTAGACCACAGCTTGACCTCATTATCGGAAAAAGCATGATTCTGGCACAGACCTAGTTTCCAGAAAAGTGATAGCACTGGATTATCCTTCAGCATAGCATCCCTAATTTTAAAATGGCAAGGCATGATCTAGCCAAAGTAAAGACCTTTTGAGTTCTGTACTTTTTTCAACGACAAAGGGTGAGTGAGAGAAGCATGTACAACCTATTTTGGGGGAGGGCAATTGGGTTGTTGTTTTTATTTTGATTATGTATTTTGTGGTTTTATATTTTGATTTTATTCTGTGAACCGCCCTGAGACCTCTAGGTATAAAGGTAAATACGGGACCCCTGACCATTAAGTCCAGTTGTGACCGACTCTGGGGTTGCGGCGCTCATCTCGCTTTATTGGCCGAGGGAGCCGGTGTACAGCTTCTGGGTCATGTGGCCAGCATGACTAAGCCGCTTCTGGCGAACCAGAGCAGCGCACGGAAATGCCGTTTACCTTCTCGCCAGAGCGGTACCTATTTATCTACTTGCACTTTGACGTGCTTTTGAACTGCTAGGTTGGCAGGAACAGGGACCGAGCAACGGGAGTTCACCCCTTTGCGGGGATTCGAACCTCCAACCTTCTGATCGGCAAGTCCTAGGCTCTGTGGTTTAACCCACAGCACCGCCTGCATCCCCCTCTAGGTACAGGGCAGTATATAAACTCAACTAACAACAACAACAACAACAACAACAACAACAACAACAACTGAAATCAATGGGACATGAATGTCTTTAACTGCCTGGGCTGTGTCCAGTACTTTCTGTCTTCTGCAATGAAGCAGTAATATTGCACAGAAGGGGGGAGTAGATGCCAAACAAGTCTGAAGCCCATACAAAATGAAAAAGGATGAACAAGGGTTAAACGTTATTTACTGCATCTGAATCCTGGACCTGCCATGAATTGTCCTTTCATTCTTCCAGCACAGTGAGTGGATAATACCAGGGTTCAGCAGCAAATAATGGAAGGTTTAGACCCAATGTTAATAAAGCACTAAGAAAAGTCAACACATAGTTATGGTAGGTGGAAGTTAGTGACTAACAGGAGGATGTGTTTGTATTTGCCTGTATGTATGATTAAACACTATGTGTTTGTTTAGGTTATGTAACGATCAGGTAGCTGCAAGCAGTTTCCTGTGCTTATGAAATTTAGAACCTGAAATTTAAGCAGGACTAAAACTGAAAGGTAAATTGCTCTTGTCTTTCAAAACCTGTTGCATACCCTTTGATGCTCAGGTTCTAAAACCGTTACTTAAGTATATAGAAGTACGGTAATGCACTTAAGGAAAACCAAAAGAAAACCAAATCTCAATCTCCAGGAGGCAGGGAGAAGAGAGGAATCTGTCTCTTCAGTGTGTGAGAACTTCAAA
Organism: Podarcis erhardii; assembly: GCF_964252035.2. Taxonomy (NCBI): domain Eukaryota; kingdom Metazoa; phylum Chordata; class Lepidosauria; order Squamata; family Lacertidae; genus Podarcis; species Podarcis erhardii. Next base: position 81,057,509 of record NC_138507.1, on the reverse strand, counting down.
AGCAATCGTGAAACCTCACAAGACTGCTGGCGATTTTCTTAAAAGTCTTTGTGGCCTCTCTAAAAGGGGTTTCCTGTTGATTCATGTTGATCACGCCTGACAGCTAGCATTTCCGTTAATAATAATCATAAATAAACCAGACAAGGTCACCTGACCTGAAATGAGCATATCTACAGCACCATATCCATTATAGCAGTGTGTATCCATGACAGCAAATCAGGGAGGGTCCAGTGCTCTTGACACCATAGTTTAAAATAATAGGAAATGCCTTGGGTTCTTTGAGATAGATATGTATATTTAAATCGCAATGGCAATCTTTTATACATGGACAAGGATTAAGGGAAAGAGATCTGCCTTTAAGAGGGGAAAAAACTGAAGCAAGACTATTCTTGTCCATAAATTAATGCCAGCAGATTTCCCCATTCCACTCCAGTTTGAGCCTGGCCCACTGCTGCAGTCATAATCTTACGTTTATGTCCTCATAAATCTATTGACATGTAAAAGATTGTGCTTCCATCCAATACAGAATTATGACTTTATTGCTGGGGGGTGGGAATTCAATGAAAAAACATGCTATAAAAAGTGGAAGGCTTTATTTATTGACAATTGTTTAATGAGGGGGAAAAGATATTTGCATTGACTTTTTTTCTTTTTTTTAAGGAATGACAAGGTGTTTAAATATGACCTGTTACTTTTAGGCTTAATTAGAAATGGGTACAATTCATTAAAAATGGTGGTCTGATAAAAATAGATGCATCGAAGCTCAAAATTAATATTTAACCCCTCCCTCTTCCATTTCACATCCCCTGCTTTGCACGGTTTAGTAAAGATGAGCTGCACACTTTGTGCTGAAGGTCAATGGATTCAAGATCTATCAGGGTAACAGGGCAAGTCATTTCCATCGAGTGTGTCTGAGTGCTGGAAGGGAGCTCAAGGGTCAAGCTGTCCCAACACCTGCATTATGCCAGGATTTTCTAGATCTAAACCATCCCTGACAGATGCTTATCCAGCCTCTTCTGAAAAAGAGGCGGATCCTGTATCATAGCAGGAGAAATGTAACTAAGTGTGCCCAGGATCAAATATATAACCAGAGTGTGCCAGCCTTGTAATAGAGCAAGTCCCTTCCCTTTCTTGAGGAAGGATTTGAGAACATGCTCAGAAGAAACATGACTCTACCATCTTGACGATAGTAAACAAATCCTTTTTGGATAGGCCACATACCTTTTAGACCAGCCATGGCCAATAGAGTTCATTTGCAACTAATAGGGCCTCCCATGAAGTGAGGTAGAAATGGAAAGTATATATTCCCCTCACTTATGAAGCCATTCCACAAGGTCAGGCAAAAATCAGCTCTATCTGATGTAGGTTAAAATTCTCCTTGCTACTCAGCCTGCTATACTTTGGTCATTAGTATGGGTGCTAGCTTTGTATTCTAGGATTGTCAGCACACTGGGAGCAAGAGGTGAAGGGTGGGGTGGCTTCTGTCTTGTGTGATCCACTTTTGCTTCACTGATTAATGAATGGGTCTCAGCTGGCACATTTGAGGGATATTATTTTACACTCAAAGTGCCAGAAGAATGTCTATGGCAAATGATGTTTGATTCATAATGCGCTTGAGCATTAGAAATACGTACCCTGAACCTGTAATTACAAACTAAGGAGTAATTGCTGGATCAGCCTGAGGCCCATCTAGTCCAGCATTCATTATAAGAATCTAGGTGGTCTACAAGAAATTGACCAATAGTCCACTGCTGGAATGTGGTCCCTCTTTTGCCTTGTTGGATCAGTGGTTCAGAGGAAAAGGACTGGATGGCCTTTCCACCTATGCAGCCCTTCTAGTGGAATATCTGCTTCATTTCTTGTCAATCCATCCACAGGGAATGCTGAAAGGTGGGGCTGGATCACTAGCAAAACCCACAAATAGCTGAGAAGAGTGTGTAGCCAACTGGGATTGGAGGGAAGGGAAAGAGCAAAGTTGAGTTTCAGGCTGTCCATTGAACAGGGACATGTAGCATATCTTCCCATGGCTGGGCTCTCAGCAACATCTGGAATGTCACATAACCCCCACCCCAGATCTTTGTAGTCAATACTATTGGAAGAGTCAGTATGGTATAATGGAGAGAGAGTTGGATATTTTCCATTATACTACAGAGGGGTTTCTATGACTTGGGACTAGAGCCATAGGTTGAAATCCTGCTATGGAAGTTATGGGTAGACATAAGGTTGTTATAAAGATAAAATAGCTCATCTCCCACATACTGTCCTAAGTTGTTTATCCCCTGAGGAAGAGGATAAACATGTGAGAAATAAAACAAATAAGACAGTAGGTAAGAAAATGTCCTCTACAGAACCTGCTTTTCTCATTAAAACACATTCATTGGTAAGAACAAACAGGAAGAATGCCATTCTAAAAGGGACACTGGGCTGGGTTGTTGAATATAAGGCAGAAATGACAAAAATAAAACAAAACCCTAAGATAGGCTAGTGATGTAAATTGGAAATAGTTATGTCTTTTGAGAATTATTCTTGATGGTAGTCTTGAAAGAATAATATTCTCGTGCTCTAGTTCAAAATGCTTTGAGTCTTTGCTTTGGGCACAGAACAGTAATTTCCATCTGTACAGGTGAAGCAAAGTCTAGACAAATGAAGAATGGACCCTGAAAAATGCCCTTCCAGAGAAGAAGAAGAAGAAGTCTGAAGCCAGCAAAGTCAAGTTGGTGCCCACCAGTTGTTTTGGTTTACAGTTCCCATCATCCCTGACCATTGGCTATGCTGACTGGGGCTGATGGAAGCTGGAGACCAAGGCATCTAGAGGGCAGCACCAGGTTGGAGAAGGTTGGTTTAACAGAAGAACTGGCATAGTCACATATTTACTCACCTAACAAAAAGCACAGAAATTCTCTGTTAATTTCCCCCAGCTGAACTTCCATGCCATGCAAGCAGTAAAGATGTTCTACAGTGTCACATATTATTCTAGTTCACAATTTGGGCATGTCTTGGTCTCCAAGGACCGTTCATCTTCTTCTGCCCAATTCCTCCTGAGTTAATCACCTTAAAATGCCTTAATTTCCAATGGAAAAGTTTTTAGCATTCCCCCCAATAAGGTAAGTAACTCTGAAACCTACTTAGCAGGTCTCGGTGCTATTTCTCAATCTAGAAGTCTAAGGACATACCTGTATTTGAACGCTTCTTTGGATTTTTGAGACTTCGGCACCTCCCACTGAGGGAGCTGCTGTTCTCGCTCATAGAGTCTTGTGCCGAGGAAGCACTTCCTGTTGCTTCACTGTCTCTCATCATGCTTTCATACCCGCTGCTTCCTCCACTGTGGTAGAACAAGGCTGTTTTCCCCATGGCAGGTGGCAGCTCCCCACTCAGGACACTGCTGTTGTCACTTCCGTGGCCACTGCTACAGCGGTGAGGCTTCCGAGGTGGAGTGATCTTGCTGTAAGGTGAAGGCAGCAGGTGAACAGTTGGCTTCTCTTCTCCGTGGACGGCACTGCGATCATCTGTGTCTGAGTTCCTACGCAACTGCAGCCCTCTGGTACCTGTGCTTCCTTGCAGAAGTTCTGAGATCCTCCCATTGACGGCTCTGAGGGGCAGTTTTGAGGAGAGCCCAGAGCCCCTGTTCCTGCTGAGAGACTGAGTAGACCAGGACATATTCTTTCCATTGGGAGGCAAGCCTGAACTCTGCCCCACAGACTGAGGGAGGGACTTGGTAGAGAAGCTAAGTGTTTTGGTGGTTGAGGCAGCCAGGCTTCGAGCCTTAGGACTTGCCAAGAGGAGCTTGCTCACTGCAGAGATCTTTGATTGACTGGCCTTTGGCGAGGCCCCTGCAGACTGAGAAAGGCCTGAGTTTGTGGGTGAGGACATTGCACTGCGGTTGAAACTTCTCCCAGCTCTGGGCATTGTGGTGTCTTTCCCTGGACCCATCTTGGAGCTGACAGAGGACAGACTCTCTGCCCTTTCCAAAGACAGGCACTCATAATGGCTCCCACTGGACCTTCCCAAGGAATTGGTTCTGCTGGCCAGCTGTTCAAGTTTGGCACTAAACAATTTACTGCTGCTATTGTTACCGCTCTCCATACTGGAACCCTTTTGTTTCCCATTCAGCTCATCAGGAAAACTAGCCAGGAAAGGTGCAGGTTGGTTCAAAGGGCTGCTGGTGCTGCTACTGCAAGTGCTGTGCTGAGGGCTGGCCCTATTTTTCTGATCCAGGCTAGATTTCCTCACGGGAGGCAACGGCGGAGTTCCTTTTGGACGTGTGAGAACGCAGTGTTTGGGGGATGCAATCCTTCTTTCCAAGCTAGCTCTGGAAGTCTGGGACCCAACAGAACAGCTAATGGTACTGTTCTCCTCAATGTAATGATAGGAAACAGCATCCAATTCCTCTAGCTTGCTGGCCTTCTGAACGCCTCTTGTGAGGCTGCCATTTTTAAAGCTCTCCGTAGTGTGTGCTGGGCTGTGGGCTGTGGAACTGGGAAGTCCCATTTCACATCCATCTACAACCCTCTTCAGGTTTTCTGTTCCCGGGGAGCTGGAAGTCTCTCCGCTACTGCTGCTAAACCGGTCTGCTGACTTCTGCTTCTTATTTTGTTGAGTGATGGCTTCAGCCTTGGGGCCACAGCTTTCTTTTTTCACACTGTCTTCCCTCTTTAGCCAAGGATCATCAAATTTTATCTCTTTTCTTACACTGGATTCCTTCACCTCTTGAGGCTGGGCAACTTTTGCTGGTGACGACACTGCAGATATGGTCTCAGGCGGCTCTTGTGCCTTAAAGGGATTAACAGCAATACATGGATACACAGTAATGTTGGTCTTCATTGGAATGAAACCTTCACAACTGCTTAGGCTTGTGGTGTTTGATATTGTGACCATAGTCTTTCCCAGGGCTGATATTTTACAACCTTTGATAGGTGACATTTTATTAATACTTTCATCGGTAACCTCTGGCAGTACAAATATTTCCTCGGTGACTGGCTTTTGCTTGTCATTTATACAAACCACACTGCTGTTCTGTACGCCTCTTGCCAGTTCAGGAATGGGCGCATCTGCCAGTGCTTCCCCATGCCCATAGCATGCTTGGGCTATGAAGCTGTGGCATGACTGTTCGCCATCACTTCCGGTGCTCATTTCACTCAACCACGAGCTGATAGAGGAACGTCTGCTTTCAGCCTCTTCAGCTTTGTGATCCAGTCCCATTTTTGGAAGAGGCATAAACTGGGTGATACTGACCTCAGACACAGGAGCTGTACTGGCATAGCATTCAAGATCTTCACTGATGCTGCTGATAATGCTAACCGGCCTAGACCCAGAGGCCAGAGCTTGCACAGAACAATCACTGTTAAAGCTGATGATACTTGTTGGACGTCCGTTTTCCAGAACCCCACTAATGGTCAGTTCTTCAACCAAGGTGAATACCAGCTCATCTTCTCCGTTCAGCTCTAAGGGCTGCTGCACTGTGACCATGGTGGTGCTCAAAATCTCCTTCTTTGACTCAGGAGAAAGAGGTGGCTCTTGCTGCTGCTCCTGCTGCTCTTCATTGTCAATATGCTCCCCATAATCAGCACTGCTGGAAGACACAGACTTTTTCATGAGCTGTGGGCTCATGCCAATGGGAGGAGTGCGGATCTCTGGCTGCATCAGAGACTCACTGGACACCATCCCGGAGTCCTTGCTTAAGGATGACGGTGGTGGTGCAGGGTTGGGCAGCACCCCTTTCTGGGTGTAAACCTTGCACCTCTGAGAAGGAGAAGTGGGCGGCTTGTACTCGGATGTCTTGGAAAGGCTTGCAATGCCAAGCCGGGGGGAACCCATGGGCCGAGGCTTGCTTTCTACAAAGCCGCAAGTGTTCAGGCTTTCTCGGCTGCTCTGCAGATCCGTGCCGTGGGATTGCTGGGAACAGTTTGTGTGGCTACTTGGACTGCCTGTAACACTCCTAGGTGATGGAGGGGTGGGTGCCTCATTAAGCACCCCGGTGTGAACAGGGGAATGGCTTCCCTGAATTTTGTTGGCTGTTGCATTCAGGTTTTCCTTGAAATCTTTATCAGGTTCTTGGCAGCCTGCCAGGCCTTCTTCTGATGTACTAGTGAGCTCTGCTGCTTGACCTGACACAGGGCACTTAGTCACTTGGTCAGAGCTGAACTGAACAGGCAGTTCTTCAAAAGGAAACGTGTCAGTCTCCTCACTGCCGTCAATGCAGTCCAACCTCTCCTGGAGTTCCGCAAATGTATTGCACTTCAAGCAGTCTCTCTCAGAAGTGCTGGGGGCTGTCTCACTCATGTCCTCCAGCTTGCCTTCAGTTTTAGTCTTCTGAAGGGCAGGAACTATGGGGACAAAATCCGGGGGACCTTCGTTGTCAGTTAGTTCCTTGTCCGAAAGGGCTGTGCCGTTGGGGCCAACATAAATGACGGTGTCGCATGACTGTTCGCTGCTAGAAGAATAATCTGGGTCACTTGACAAGTGAAGAATGGGGAAGTCTGGATCAACAACGTTCCGAGAATGGAAGGGCCTCAGCTGGGTAGGCCTCCGCATCCTCCCTTCTTCACAAGAACTTTCTCCTCCAGAAGAGCTTGACGTGTACTGTTGGGTAGGAAGATAGGGGAAAGGTTAGCATTTCGAAGAACCCCCTTCCATGGAGCTGAAATCCACACCCCATGCTCTCATATAAGCCTTCATGCATGCAGAGGCTACTGCAAAGGCCACTGGGCATGGAGATTGCCTCATTCAACATGCAGTAGAGTGCTTCATGAAGCTGGTGGCTTCTGGCATCAGGGATAAAGCCACCAAGTCCACGTGGCAGGTTGCTGTACAGAAATGGCTTAGCATTTCAAACGGCTCCATATGCTTGGATTTAAGCAGCTGTCATATTGCTCTATTTGTTCATACAGGAGCAGTTGGTGGGGAGGGGACTTGCTTACTGGGAGGGAGAAGGGTGAGGCAGTGGGGAGCTGGGCATGGTGTGGATGCACCAACAGGAGGGGCAGATTGGCTCCGCAGGTGCATCTACACAGCACTGACCTCCCCAGGGCCTTGCCCTTCTCCTTACTGGGAAGCTGCAGTGACTCTGGACCACAGGTGCAAGCTGACTTCCATCCTCACTCACAGCTCCTCTGTTCATGCACACTGGGCTTTAGCAGAATCACAGAGAGTAAAATCAAGTTCTAAAGTGAAATGAAAACAAATTTATTTCGAACATGTTACTTTTATAAGGTTCTCCTTCATTCCTTTGTTGTGAGTTTTATCAATATTATTCCAATTTTTCATATGAAAAACTGAGGTTGGACAGTAGTGATCTGCCCAAGATAACATGGACCAACTCCTTATCATGGAGAGCTCCAACTCATGCAGTGTCAATAGTATGGTCTTCATGCCTGTTTATAAATAAGCTATGCAGTCAGACAGCAATGTCACTTACTGGAGTATGTTGTTGTGCAATCATATTGAGGAAAAATGCCTGATGCTGCAATTCTTCTGCTGAACTCAATGAGTTGCTCTACCAGCTAAATATGTGTTGGGCTCTACCAACTAAATATGTGTTGGGCTGCATGCTACTTTGATCCCAGTGTTCCTTTTGACAGTTGTTAAAACAAATTCATTAAAAAGCCTGCCATGGCATTCTTGCAATTATTTACTCTGAAATTCATTCACTGATCACAGTGGAGTTACTTTAGATGGATGACTGAAGTCTACAGCTAAAACCAAAAGCTAATGATGTTGAGCTGAAACATATAGTTGAAAGTGGATGAGCATTTAGTAAGCAACACCCATCACTTAATTAGGTGGCTGGGATAAGCACACTTGGAAGTGTATTTCACTAGAATCAAGGGGGCCTACTTCTGTGATTACAGCGGTGGAGATGAAAGCAAAAAAGGAGGAATGAGAAAAAACAAACCATGCCTCCCACGTCTTTCTTCCATTAACTATATAAAAGAGGGCTCACCTCTGCATTTCAGGATGCAGGGGAACACATTGATCCTCTAGTCCAGTTTCCAGCAACAAAAGCTCAAGTAATACTAAAATTTCCTAGATTTTAATAATGCCAAATAGATGCGCTCAGTAACTTCCTGAAAAATCTCTAAGAAAGGATTCCACTACTTCTCTGTCCAAGTTATCAATTTTTTTTATTATAGATAATATGTGTTTCCTGATACACACTTTAACACAGTGGGACTTTCATTTTATTTCTTTATACATTTTATGAGCCTCCTTTCAAACTGATTTCCACAAACTACTGAAGCCAATATCAAATGAAATAACAATTAAACCACTCCCAGCAATAAAATATAAGCAGCTAGCAGCATAATACATGTTGGCACAGAAGGAAGTCCTATTGAGGTAAGTATTGGATTGCAGCCTTAAGCTGCAGTAAAAGCTGATTGCTTGCTTAAGAGAAGGAAGTTTCCAAAATTAAAAAGCCGTTATCTGCTGGCAGAAATTGTCCAGAGTAGGAACAAGGCAAGTCTCCTTAGAGAGGCACTTCTACCAAGTCCTGATCCCACATGTCTAACTTCAAAAAGAAGTAAAAAGTCTCTGTGACTGTGAAGAAACATACTCTCCATACTAAAGTCTTAGGCAACTAACTTTCACAGTTTTACTTAGTTGTTGCAAATTTTAATTAATGTTCAGTTTTATTTAGATAGCGGCTAGAGAAGAAGAGATATAAAATAACGTGTGTTGGATCAACCTTTTCTTGCTGCAAATGCATGTTAGCTTCTGATTTTTATCAGAACTGAGCATTGGTATATGCAATCCCCTCTAAAAGAACTATATAGTATTCAGATCAGAACACCAAGCTTCTCAATTTTCACTCTCAAGATAAAATATCATGTTGGCTTCAAATGCACTGGCTGAATTAGTACCATCCAGACCACATTAGCTAGTCTTCTTGTGTGTGTTTTTTTTTTAAAGATTGTGCTCATTCATTGTAAGGTTAATGAAGGAAATGCTATCAAAATTAACATTGGTGTCACACACTACAGCATGCTCTGTTGCAGAGATTTCTTTCTGGGAAGAGATTGTTGTGCAGTGATATTTTGCAGAATCTGTTAATTGATCTCAGCTCACATTTAACAATCCTTAGGCTGCTAATGTGAATGATGTTAATAAATTATTCCAGCTTGACTTTTAACCAGGATTCCATGCTACATAGACTTTAAGAAAGCAACATGAGAGTTTGAACTCTGCCATTTCTGTGCCTATTATAACCAATCATTCATCTAACAATGAACATATGATTTCCCTCATGCACTCGGATGTACTACCATCCCATCAGAAATTAAGAATATTGATTTTTGTTAGAAGCTGCACTTTCAAGGCCTCTCCCATTTCTTTCGGATCCCTAGCTTGCCATGCTCTTTCCAGAGCACGGCAACAAAAGAGTTCCCCCCTTGTCCTTACCTTTGTTTTCTTTTTCTTCATTCTTAAAACCCTGGATGCAATCTGGATGGTGGAAAGTGTTTCAGCATAGTTCCCTGCAGCTGCCGAAATGTGAGCTATCATGGTAGTACGGCAGTTCATGTTCCCAAGGGACTCCCGGAGCAACATGGTCAGCTTGCTGTCTCTGCAAAATAAAAAGAATTAAGGCTACATTAGTGAGCCATGTTTCACTTCGACTGTCGGGATGTGACTCCAGGTCTCAGCAAGATTTCTTCCTTTTTAATGGAATACTAATTAGCATTGTTCTTCGGGATTCTAGTGCACTACATCTGCCTCTGAACAAGCTGGAAAATCCCTGCACTGAAATGGAGAGGCTCTTATCTTTCAAGGGTTTTCTGCCTGTCTTGTTTTCCTAGCACATTTTCAGCAGTATTTTAGCACTGGAAGCCGCCTCATCACCAGGAACCTATTCTGGGCTAACTAGTTTTAAAAGAAAGCCTAGCTGTATTTAAAGGTACAGAAGGATCAGGCCTTAAAACACACCACAAGTTTCACCTCTGGTCATGCTTTTTGATGACTGAAGATGGAATGAGTTTGTCCCATTTTCTCCCTGTCACACACTGAGTCACTGAACGGACTCATTTTTAGAAGACCTTGCAACCTCCGCCTCTCTATCACTTCCAATGATTGTAATGAGACCTGCAAATGGTATTGCATGACAATTGCTTTGGCACTGAAGAAACTCTGCTAACATTATGCATTAATGCAACCCCAATTATTACTGCAGGTGGTGGCATGCCATCAAAAATTCAACAACAAAAACTTATTTAGAATGATTTTTTTTTAAACACACAAACCCTGCCTCTTGTCAGCAATGCACAAGACAATTCAAGAGTAAAACAGTCACTGTGTTATGTGATGATAGTGGGAACCATTCATTCTATTAATGCAGTTAGCAAGGGCACTTGTCCTTTGAGAGCCCCATGGGAATGGATGGGAATTATGCTCCCTCCTCCTTAATAATAATAATAATAATATTTTTATTATTTATACCCCGCCATCCTTAGTTCCCTGCAGAACTCAGCAGGGAGGAGGATATGGACTAAACTAAAATTAGTTGGCTCCAAGGCCAGCCCACTCATGAGGCAAAGTAAGGCAACCAGGTGTCAGGATCCACAGGGGCAGCAAATCCGGCCTCCAATGAATGCACTGCCTGAGGTTGCTGCAGCGGCACACTCCTTGGAAGTCAGATCTGCCTCCTCCTCTGCAATGTCCACCCAATGCTGCCTCTACAACTGCCTCTTGGTGAATAGTAGGCTCTGCTGGTATCCTCACACCCCTAGGGAGGAAATAGCAAAGGCTGCCCTCTGGGGTCTCCTGGGGCCTGCAACCACCTGGTGTGATTGGTTCTGGTGCCACCTAACATTGGCTTCCCTGCCCTACCAGAACCAACTAGCACCAGCCTCTACTGGTACTTCCCCCTGCTGCCATAAGGGGTAATTTGCTGAAACTGCTTGCTGTGAGGGAGTGAGATACTAACACACACACAATAGAGTTACTATGTGCAGATATAGTAGCTCGTGTGTGTGTGTGTGTGTGTGTGTGTGTGTGTGTGTGTTTGCGCAGATAAAGTACAAGATAAGCAAATTGTTTCCTGATTATTTTTCTTAAGAGAGAGTCTAAAGACACTGGATGCAAGACATATTGCTATCCTAAGTAGATCCATTCAGCAGCAAATAGCTCCATTTCATCATGTCTAAACAAAACATCCACCAGAAAGTCTGAAAGTTTCCCCAGAAAGTTCAAGTGCAACCTTCTGTTTTGCACAGAATCTGCCGGTTCTCAGCTTCCTGTGGGCAGAGCTAGTCAATCCCTCTACAGTATTTGATGGCATGTGATGTAAACAAAACTCCATTAAGATGACAGCAAGGAAAAATGCATTCATTTCTCTGATTCAGCTTTGAATCCACACAGACCAAGAGATAAAAAGCTGTTGTGCAAGCTTCGTGCATCATCTCTTCATCAAGGAATACTGCAATATCAAATTCTGTGCAAGAGTAACCGCTATTCCATGGATGATGTACACAAAAATTATTAACATCTGTATGGAAATCGATACCAAGCCTTTCATTTACTCATGTGTCCATCAAAGCACAACATGGAATGACAGTGCAAAGGGGCAACAGACTACATGTAGGTCTCATGAGAATAACTAAGTCATGCAGCCATCATCAGCAAACTGGTGTGGTCTTCCTCGAGACTTATAAATGATGGATGTGTGTAGGTCACCTGAACCCTGAATTATGCTGAAGTGCATTCTTGCTGTTGGAAGAGAGATTATATTACGCACATTCCTGTGTTACATCTATTGAGATTATGCTTATAAAGAACAACAGATGATTTTAAAAACCAGCAATGTTTCATATTTGACTCAAAAAAGTCTAGCATTATCTTGATAATCTTCCCTTTGCTGTAGGCTAGAGTTAGCTGCCTCCTTTCTTATAGCTAGCTTAACAGCTTCCCAAAAGAAAACTACAAAGGAAAGGTTACTAATCATGCAATTTGCAAATATTTTGCATTTTATATTCAAGATCTGGACCTCCCAATTCAATGGTTCAATTATCTCTTTCAATAAGATATGCTAATGATTTTTTAAAAACCCACACACAGACATAAAAAATGCCATCAGACACAAGCCACCTAGTAGTTGCTGCCTCTGTTCCTTTGATCTTGCAGCAGTTTAAATCTCTGGATTCTTTTTTCTTTTTAATCACACCTATTATATTTCAAAATATACCGGTACCCTACAAATAGGTATACAAATGCACAGGGCATCTGTATTTTTTTGAAAGCTGATTCTATCCTCCTGTCAGAATAAAGGAAGATGGGTGCTTTATTTCAATAAGGAAAATAAGCCAATATTCTTCAGAAGCTAGGTTATTTCTAGTGGGGTAATCAAAGGTACTTTGATAAAGGATAATTGTTATGTAAAAAATACCCCACAAAACATTTTATATCAAAAGATATTTCTGCTGACTTCAACTTTAATAAAAGTAGCATACAAAAATATGGATCAAAACATTCTGAAGATGGCCTTTCAAGATGGCACAAATCCCTTATCCTAAATTACCCTTGTGTGACAGCAATTCAGTAGCCCTGTTCCCAAAGATGCAGTTAGAATTCTGTGTTATGAGGAATATAGTTATAATTAATTAATTAATTTGTACACCACCTTCAGTCAAAAATCTCAGGGTGGTTCACAGCATAAAAATATAAAATAAAAACAAATAATACATAATAAAAATAAGAACGAAAACAAAACAAACCAATAGCACGCCCCCCCCCCAAAAAAATATATTTAAAAGGACACAGAATGTTAATCAACCAAAGACCTGGCTGAAGAGAAACATTTTTGCCTAAAGATGTACAATAAAGGTGACAGGCAAGCCTCCCTGGGGAGAGCATTCCACAAATGGGGAGCCACTGCAGAAATAGGCCAGTTCTCATGTTGCTATTCTCCAGACATCTCGTGGACAGGGCACACAAAGAAGGGCATCAGATGATAATTGCTAGGTCCAGGTTGGCTCATATAGGGAGGAGTGGGTCCTTGACGTATTGCAGTTATGAATATTATGCCTGCTGACTTTGATGGCTGTCACCAGGCATCCTTCCTTATCATTAGATGATTGAATATTTTGGGCATATGCATGGCAGATGGAAGAAGCTGGATTTAGTTGGTAAATGCTGCCATTTAGGCACAGTACAGGCTCAACTATCTCAAGCCCTGTAATCACCTGGACCCTGCCCACCATCTAATGTTGTTGATTATTCAGCCAGTTATTGACTATAGGCAAACTACCCTTTCTAAGGACGACTCTTCAATATTGTTGATCACAGATATTGACTTTCTGGCAGTTGTGAGACTGCTCGAGTTATACAAGGGATACTGCCCCCTGAGCCAGACTCCTCAAAGGAATCAAGGGCTTCCATTGCTAACAACCTGACAAATGGTGCTGGGACCATGCCAGATGGGACAAGTGAACAAGTGCTCCTTTGCACACTAGGAATATTTGGCCCTTGATCTTCTTTAGCCCAAGTGGGGTGGACCTTGGGGAAGGTGGACCGAAGGAAGCAAGGCCTTAGTTCACCTTCTGCCTTTGTCCTGCCTTGCTGCTGTGGGAATCTGGTATGGACAGGTCAGAACAATTAGTTCTGATACATATATTTTATTTTGCTGGAAGTGGAGCCTTGCAAGGAACAGGACTGATGGAGAACAGGCCCCAGTAAGCTATAGAGGAATAGATTTGCCAGTCAGCTGATGGGTTTGAGACTTCCCATGCCACTCAATGATACTTCTAAAAAATGAAAATATGTAATTGACATTGAAGTAATAAAACTGCCTGGGCTATACCATTTTGGGTTGCAGGTGGATACTGGGCCTCCATAAACACACTCTAATTATTATTAGAAATATTATAGTCTAGCCTTCTCCTTGGCATGTTAGTTTTTCTGTGTGCAGGAATCCTTTTACAGTCAGGGAGCCATCCCACCCTGGAAACCCTTATCGACAAGCCTGAAGTGCTGCAATCAGAAGCCCAAACACAAAGCTGCTACCTCATTGAGAACTAGGATTCAGTATGCTTCCCTTGCATTCAGATGTACCTCCCCACACCTTGAGCTGAATGTGAATGATCAGAAAGGAGTGTTCTGTCTTTGTGATTGTCAAGGTGATTATTAAAAAAAGAAGATGAACAGCACCGATTTCATTTCCAAATGAAAAGGAAATATACAAAAGAATGGTAACCAAGTTAAATACATTGGCTCAAGATTCCCCTATCCCTAGGAGATTATTTAGACAATTTTATGTATTTATTCCAGGTCTTAAACATATTAAGTCATAAATATTTTATCTTTCCTCCCCCCCTCTCATTCCTCCTTTCCATTTCTCTTAGGACTCTAACCAATAAAAAAACAGGAATGCAAACATTGGTGACAGCAAAATTAAAGCTGAAAACAGAACCTTATTTTTTTTTATTAAGCCATATAACATGCCATGGCATGTGTCCCTACTCATACAAATCACATATCATGGTTTCTTGCTAGGCAGCAGGCCAATGGCAAATGCTATTAACCACCTAGGTGTGTGATTATTACATGATAAGGCATTGTACGCCCTTGAGCCTGCTGTCATACAGTAATTTATTGGCAGAAAGTGAGCAAATGTAAATATATTTCACGTAGTCAGTAAATATAAACATTATGCCTGCACCTGCTTCTGTCTGTATTAGTCAACTAATAAGAAAAAGTATAATTTGGCATAGCATAGCAGCATTTGATTGGTGTGGTGTGCTAAGTCTTCTCTAAATTGTGAAACATCATGGTTGGATCCCAGCCCTACTCCTTGTAGTGCAATTGTCAATACTCTTCAATAGGAGGGACAGGTTAAACATCATGTTACTACACAAGATGATGTTTGTGGTGTTGTCTGCAAGTTTAGATGCCTTTGATAAAAAAATTAGGAAAATTCATGGAAGTTATGTCTGTTAATGGTCATTAGCTATGATGGCATAATGGAACCTCTGTGTAAATGGGCAAAATTCCTCGGATTATTAGAAGCAAGATATAAATAAAACAGAAGATAAGCATCACTTTCACAGCATGCCCTGCTAGTGAGCTTCCAGAAGAAAATGCTGGACTAGTAGAACCTCCATTTTCTGCTGAGCCTGAAATATACACACATCCTTTTAAAGATCAGTGTCAGCTTGATGATCAAGAGATCTACACAGCTCCATTTTTTTGTATTGAGTTAGAACATTTTGATTCATTAATTACAGTTGCAACCCTGCTATCGTCCCGTTTTATAGACAGGAATTAAGAATAGTTGTTGTAAGAGCAGGAAGTCAATCTGGGGTTTTGGGGGTCCTCAACAACGTACCCTAACAATGATCCCATACATCTGTCAGGCCCAGACCTACCATTGGGCCGAATGAGATGCTTTCAGTACTATTTTCACCTCAGGAAGCAAAATGTCTTGGCCCAGAACTGTAGACATTCCTGCTTTAATAAACATTTACATTGTGGAACAGTATAAAGCTATGCTTAGTTATGGGGTTTAATTGTTTTTGTATGCTGGCGAAACAGAGATAAGAGGTAATTCCAGTTTTTGAAGGATTACTGGTTAAAAGAGAAAGGAAATAAAAAAGGGAAGAGGGAAAGAAAGGAATTGTGACAACCAATTGAACTGAAAAATAGTCACAGTCTTGTTTGCTAAAATTGCCTGTATGGGGTTTGTCTTTCATTATGACATAGTCATTTCTGGTACACAAGCAGTTCTATAAAAAGGAAGGTTAAACATGAATGTCAGAGTAAGCTAAGGTGTTACTAAGACATGAAAAACAGACCTGGTTTTGTAAATTTCATAGAAATGGCATGTTTAGTGGCTTTGATCCTAAAAAGCATAAGGTGTACTGTCACTTTAGTACAGGTCAACGCTGGGATACACATGAATATTCATTTGAGATATGCAACTCAAACAGATACATTAAATGTAGTCACATGTTCAATGTAACATACAGTTTGACCTTATGGTAAAACAATTCCCAAATGTTCTTCACTCATACATTTTTCCTTTGGTTTGCTCTCATTTTCTAGTACTTAGACATTTTAACAGCTATTGTTGCCATCATTATTTTCATTATTAGAAGACTCTTTCCAGTAAATTTGGGCAGTAACACTTGCCTACCACGTAAGACAACAGTCATACTTATACTAAGTTTCACATAATCTTACAACAGAAATTAACTTTAAATTATTCTCAGTCAGCATGTAACAAACCCCGATATCAGATAATTATGAATCCATTACAGAGCTAATACAGTCCATAATTTACACAAGATCTATATTGTTCCCAGTATGCCACATTGCTGCACAGATTCCTGTACATTCAGTAAGGCATATTTGCATGTAAGCATCCAGAATATTTTAGCCTAAATATCTTTCAGTGAGATAGCAAAATCATCACTGAAAATATTGGTAACATGGGAGCCTCCTGAAAAGAGATGATGAGAGATAAATATGCATTGTAATTAAAATCTCAATGCTTATACCATATACATAAATATCATTACATCAACCTTCATTTGATATAAAAAATAAAACACAATTGTACAAGCAGTGTGTTATTGCAAAATATCTAAACAGCCAGTACACAACAGATGAACAATCATCAGGATGACTGATGCTTATGATGACTAGAACTTTGGAAGCAATTTTGCCTGTCATTATGTAAATATTGGCTTATGTTTAACATTATCAATGGAATCTTATTATTTATTATATACTCATTTTTACCCCATATCTTTTTTTAAAAAAATAGAGAACAGATGTATTTTCTGGAAAAGACTCATGTTGAAAATTTAACAACATGATTTGGTAAATGTTTGCTTACCAATTGTCCATGAAAATAATAATGAATTTTTCTCAGATCTTTTTAGATGGATTACAAATAGATTGTGGCAATTCCTGAGTTACCGGTGATACTTCCCACAGGTCTCCTAAAATGGGTAGAACAGCCAGAAAGTGAAAATAATTCACTGGAATCCTGACATTTTGACTGACTAAACTAAAGACTCAATTGTGTAATATGCACAACTCAGCTCCCATTTTCTTGCTGAGCTCCTACAAGCTTTACTGAGTCCTCAGAAGAATGGCCACCAATGAGCTCCTTGGTCTTTCTTCTTGTCTGTCCTTTGAAATTGACTTGTGCCCTGGGCAAACCACTGAAAGAGGAGACAAACTTAGTGGAGTTTGTTCATCTGTGAACTTTATTTCTGGCAGTCAAATACATGTGTTATAATGCCACATTTACATTATGTGCAATTTCTCTCCAGAAATACAGAAAGCAATTCATAGCAGGAGGAGAGAGGTTAAGCACAGAGGTTCTCAGTGCTTTTCCTTTTAACTTCAATATACAAGATCCTATTCAAAAGCAATAACTCACTCTATAATAACTCTCTTTTCTCCAAGCTGGGGTGGTGGTGGTAGAATCAAAGAGTTTTAGAAAGAATCCAAAGGGCTGGGTCATTAACCACTTGTGGCACAAAACATAACTCTCTTAGAATTCAGAAAAAAGTGTTGAACATTGCATATAAATGCCAGAGTCTTACAGTAAAATATTTTCTCCTGATCAAGCTAGGAGTCAGAGATGTATTGTGGATGTACCCTGAACTGAAAAAGTTACAGAATATTCAAATGGGTGTTACGTACAATGGCCATTTCTCTCCTTGACCCACCTGCAAGGGCTATGTGGGTGGAGCCCTTTTCAATAAGCAATAATTGTGTCTCTGAATCTATTCAGGGTTAAAAGGGGGATAAAGTTAATACCCCTCCACATTTCCTCATCTTCATAACAACTGATTTCTTCTTTTTGAAGAGAGTGGTGTGTGTGTGTAGCCCCAGCAGCTAAATTCAAGAGAAAAACTGTGTGAGCAGAATTTGGGGCTAAACAGCAGTGGACATCAGAGTTGAGCAGGGTGATTTTTAAAATAGAAACAAAATAATATTACTAATGGTTTCTCTCTACAATTGAAAATATTACTCCCAGTTCTTAAATAATGGAAATACGTTTATGGGCACAAATGACAAAAAAAGCATCAGAAGAAATACAATTTTTGCTTCTTAGCAAATACATTGTGACTGGTTTGGTGTTGAACTAACTGGTGATCTCTCGGGGTCTCTTCCAACCCTGTGTGCTTGTGACTGTAAAAATAAAAACTATAAGGTGGTAAAAAAAACCCTGGCTGAACAGGTCTAGCTGGGCATAGTCTAAGGTAAACTAAGGTGATCGGTTGTCATAGGGCAGGAGTGGAGATTTTTTGGCCCTCCAGATGTCGATGAACTACAATTTCCATCAGTCCTAGTAAGCATGGAAGTTATCATTCTCCAACACCTGGGGGCCAAAGGTTACTACACCAGCCATAGGGAATAACTGGTAGACCTTCATTTAAATGATGGCGTAAGTATTCTGGGAGAGGAGAGACATTTTGGGGAAGGGGCCATGCATTTCTTCCTGCACCTTCATTGAGAAACTGATGTGGGAATACTGAACCTACGAAAGCCATTGGATTGTTTAATACTGTACTTCCACCTATGCTCAACCTTTATGCTTCTAAACAAACACAAATATTACAGAGCACCAGCAAGCCTCCAGTAAAGTCACTCCTCCCCTTGTTAATTTTAAAGAGCCTCAAAGACTTCTTTCTTCATCATGGCATTTGGGGGCTGAGCTATTGGATGCTGATCTCCAGAGATAGATGGACTATTTGTATTATGATTCTTTTTTTAATGGTTCTGTTGTTGGGTTATATATATCACTTTGGGGCAAATTTTGCCTAAAAAGTAGTTGCACACCCTATTAAATAAATAGTTAAATTCCAAAGGAAACCAAGCCCTGGTAACTAGTGAACCACTGAAAATCTTATTGTGCAGAGAATTTGGGAATACCTAACAGTATGTACGAAGTTAAAAAGAATGGAAACTGACGGGCACAGTTCATATGTTACCAGCGTGTCACAGGTATTTTATTTTGTTTGGTTATACCATTTATATGTTCATTTTACATTGAAAGGTTTTGAACACATATTACTGGTAGATTCATGGATCTTCAGTTCTGTTTTAAATTATGTTTTTGAGTATGATTTTATTCCTATCCCACCAAAAAAGGGGTTCCTTGCTTTGGTTGTTCAACATTTCATTATGTAAGATTAGCCTATAGCTAGGTACTTTATAATTTGCATAATTTTACTTTTTATTATGCTATGGGCTCAACTGTTCTTTATAATTTTTACAACTCAGCTCTGATTTTATCAGTGAAACTTATTGTTTAACAAAAATGATCCCCCCCCCAGCTCTGATTAGCATGAGTCCTCAGAGCAGATACCAATGAATCTCTTCATCTATCATTTTGTCTGTCCTTTGAAACTAACTTGTGCCTTTGGCACATCATTGGAAGGATTAGCAGAGTTTCTCTATCTGTGAACATCACTGCTAAAATAAAATTTTAAAAAGCTACTTATATTCTATCACTTAATCATCCAGTCCACCAGTTCTACTTGTTTAACCATCTCACAGGCACCTACCAGAAAACAACAAAAAATCAGGATAAAATGCAAAGAAACAGATTATATTGTGCATGTGCCTACATCTCTATATTGAGGGCAGCTTGTAATAAATTTTATCATAACAGAAGAAATCTCAGTTAAACTGAAAACTAATTAGGATCCATATGCTTATGTCAGAGAAAAGAGTCAGACTGCTAAAATACTGCTGACTGTGGGTGGATCTTCAAAATAGTGCTGATGTTATACACTACAGACAACAGATGACTAGAGTAATTGTGTTTGCACACCAGGCACTGCAATATTCACAAATAAATGGCATACATGAGCCATTTTGTACTCATAAGTATCAGAATATACTCACAACCAACAATCTATTAATAAAGGTAGTCTCCTGATAGGGAATTAGAGGCAGACTAACAAGAGGCAGAAAGGACCAGGCCTGTACTGTGGCCTGCCACTGTTTCAGTGGCTTGCAAACTGAATTGCTAGGACACGCATTTAGAAAGCAAAAGCCACATTTCAGACACAGTGCAGGGTCAGTGCAGCTGCACAGTCTGCAAGGCAGAACATGGCCTCCTACATAAGCTGGTATCTCCTTAGGAGCAATTTCCTGAACTTGCTGAGTTGGTAGATCCTATGTGGAGATTCCCCCGGAATTTAGATTCTCCCGTCACTATAAATCCCATGTCACAGCTCTATACAGAAGCACCATGGCAGGAGTTAGAGGAACCAAACAGTTTTTAGGGGTGGGGGAGTGGGGACTCTGTCCAGCGCATGAGTGGCCAAAATAAAGGGAAGCACTCACGTCTCCACAAACAGGAGTAAGAGGCACCCGCAAACCTCTAGCAGGTCAACGATGGAGACATTTTAACAGCTGTCCTTCCTTGCATCTTTCATTCATTGCACAAACATCAGCTACTGTGCGAACAGGGTAGCACAGGCACTGGGCAAGTATAAAAGAGAAAACTCCAGGAGGAAAATGAAAGTTTCCTTTTCTCCACCTGATGCCTGACCATGCTTGGAACAAGAATGTTAGAGATTGCTTCTAAGAGCAATGAAGCACAGTTGCCATGTCATATTAATGCAACTGGAAGGCAAATTTCCTCAGACTTATGGTAATCACATGATAGCTTTCATGTAGTCAGGCTATCATAGAGCAGCTGCTATGTTTGGAATTTCTAATGTATCTATAAAGAGTTAGACATCAGGTGATACTCCTGCTATACGATAGTTATTACTTCAGCTGGTCAAGTGAATTACTGCTGAGCATACGTTTGTGGGTGTACCTTTCTGACTGATTATATTTAAATAAATTTGCATGGTACCAAAATCAGGAATTCTCACAAAGTCAAATATTCACCCCTTCTTAAATATACATATGTGAATAGCAGTTCCTTTCATCATTAAATACAGCCGGCAACTCATGGCACACACACAAAGGCTAGGGTCTTAATTTTTTTTAAGATTTCTTGCCTATATATTGAAGGAAGGCTCTGATCCTGGCATTGTCTCCAGAATCGATGAATGCATGTATAAACATAACATTTTGTCACCACAAATAAATGTCCTTCCCTGTTATTAATTGTGATCTGATTACCCAAAGGAGCTGGAATGACTATAGCATTCTTTAGGAGGCAAGACAGGACACTGACCTCTTCCAAACTCAATCAGTCTTGACATTACTTGATAATGCTTGTTAAAATTCATTGGCAATAACTGGCTGGTTGTAAGCCACTGGAACATTTATTTGGTACCAGCTGTATTCACAGATGAAGCACAGAGCAACTTCACATGCTAACAATGAAACACAAAGAAAGTCCAAGTGACTTGTGTGTCTTTATTTGTATATTGATGCTTCCTGTACATTATCCAAAGAGGGTACCCATATATCTCCTTGATGAGATATGTTAGCTCCCACACACAGAGCTACTGATCATATTTCTCCCCAAAGTGAAACTTCAAATGTTACACAGAAAGTGCACAAAGGATGTGTGACATGCACACACTTCCTCTGCCAACTCTCCTTCTTTTTGTCCAAAACAATTCATAGTCTCTGCCCAATTTTCATTAGACAGAAATGGCAGGAGAAAAGGGAAAGGTTAATGCTAAACTTCATTCACACCAGTGGGTGTGTTGCTCAACAACAGGTGCCATTGGACACCATCACTCCTCTCTTACCATTTCTGCACATGCATGCTTCTCTCCCCCCCCCCCAATGATTCCTGCACGAAAACAAGAAAGAACTGTATGCTGGTATGCCAACCCAAATTTCATCACTTTACTCTCAAAATTTTCTGGGTTAAGGAGACTGCAAGTAGATTATTTTCTGGAATCAGATAACATGGGAATGAGCACTAAAAATGGGTTTTATTCCATTAGTTTTCTGGAAGTGGCTTTTACACTATGTAAAAGATCAAATATAGTGCTGGGATTAAGTTAGGGAAATGTAGGGGAAATGGACAAAAGCACTGTGTGAATGCCGCCCATGGAAACTCTCCAGGTGGCCTCATATCTGACAGTGAAAATGCTGCCAATATCTTATGACCTTAATGACACAGCATATACTGGACAACATGTCTCACAATACTGTCTAGTGTCTCTGTTCAGGAAAATACAACATTTTTTTCCCTGGGACTCCCCTGCTGTGAATCATTAGAACTCAGACGTGGAATATCAGGGTTGTTATTTCCTCAAGTGAAATTAACGTCAAATATTGGTGATTGTGTTATGCATATTCATGAACTTTTGAGAAGGTTTCATAATTAGATCAGTTGGGTGAGATTCCCTTGATCTGAAGTAGCAGGGGCCCCCCATCAAGACGCCAACCATCTTGTAGCGTGACCTTCCCAATTTCCTGCACTAGAGAACTGATCTTGTTATCCTAATTGCAATTCCAAATGGAGTGGTACCTGAAAATAAATTGACTGCTGTTCAATTTCAGAAACCACTTGGATTGGAATTGCAACCAGTATAAATAGAGCAACTCTCCAGGAAGCTGGGGAGGTCACTCAGTAGGATTGTTGGCATCTGCCGGAGAAAACCTTTGTGTGCCAGCCTCCTAGTGCTATCAGACCGCAGCACAGCAGTAAAGAAAAGCAGAACTATTTCTGTTCTACGAATTAAACATTTTTCTTGCCTATACATGTGCCTCAGTTCATACAGCTTATTCCTTCAAATAAAAGCATGCTTTTACAATAGCCCCAAAACATTATATGCAGTAAGAATATCGAAGTCACTCACAGGAAGCCCTTAAAAATTTTCTGTTATCCCTAATTATCTCATAAATACAATAAATCAATCCTCAACATCACAACTGGCAAGTGTAGTCTTTTACGGAAAAATGGAAGAGGAGGGAAAACATATTCCAAAGCTTTTTGATCTGTGGTGACCCATAGCTCTGTATGTCACATGGAAGACAGCACCAAGACGGTCAAGTCCAAACAGTCTCTCGCCTCCATTAACCACAAAACATCACTTTGTATACCAACTTAAAACTTTAGGGGAAATCTAGGGATAGACAGATCAGTCTGTTTCTGGTCAGTGTCAGTTTTGCACATGTTCACTCATAAGGTAATTCAGTTTTGTGTCTGCATCAATGAGTAATTAAAAATACAAACATGAACATTTATTTACATTATTTTCAAATGTATTTTTGCACTTTTTAAAAGAAGAAAGTGCGTACAAAAATGCAATTTATCCTACAAGGAATTTTTGTATGCATTTTAATGTGCAAAGTACATTGTCATATTGCCGTTCTGATCAAAGAACTGCACTGCAAAATTCACTACTAAGTGCAAAAATAATTACTGATTCTTGTCTGGGAAGTAAAAATCAGGTTGGCTTGCTTAAGAATTCAGATCAAGCAACACCCTCAAGTATCTGTATCTAGAGATCATTACAAAAACTGAGGCCATTCAACTTTCTCAGAAAATCAGATTGTACATAAAAAATAACTTCATCTGAATAGAAGGAAATAATGTAGGGATTCCTATCTGAAACATTCCCATTGTTGGGGGTGGAGGGTGGAATCTGAAAAGCAGAAGAGTTTCATTTGATAATCAGGAAACTTACCAGGAATATATAAGTTAAGTATATACCTGGAAACTTAATGAACTTCTATTATTTTCACCTGGAACAGGCTTTGTATATCCCCTGAGCCACCACACACAAAATGGCTGCCACATGAAGACTGCTTGAAATCACTCTCCATGGCAACTGTCGGCATGTAGTGAGCCTTTCATGTGCTGTGGCTCAGCACACAAATCAGGAAGTTTCCTATGCCGTTTTTTTAGTCTTAATTTTATTTTTTAAAAATTTGCCTTAGTGTCAAGAAAATTCTCTCTGTGTACCAATGGCAGGCAACATGTCAAGCAAATTAAGGCAGCTTCTGATGGACAGTTTTCATACCCACTGGCCATTAGAACTTGGCTAGAGATATCAAAATCCTTCAATTATTTGTTTATTTAGTTATCACATTTGTATACCATCTGTTCTCCAGAGAGTTTGGAGCAGCATATGCGGGGCTATCCAAACTTAATTTTTTTCAGCAAACCAGTGAGAGGCACAGGCTGGTTATGAAGCGTACAAGGCACAAGGTAACCACATACTCTTTATGGCAGAATATTTTTTTTTTTTTTAAAATAATAATCCTGGAACTGTGAATCCTTATTTCTTTTTAGTTAGGTCCGTTTCTGCTATTCACTTTAATGAAACTGGTGTCAATAAAGATCTACTTCTACCATCTGTATTCATCCCTCAATTCTAAAACTAATTTACAACACATATATAACATTTGCCATGAAGCTCTTAGTACCCTGCTTTTGAGTAGTTCCAACTACATTTACCTTCATCTTTGTGAAACAATTTAAGTATAGAAATACTGTGTGTCAATTTTACATGTTTTCAGAATTTCATTCTCCTTAAAAAGCAAGTAATTTTTCTTCACTTACTATGATACTTTCATAAGATGTGTGGCATTGAAGTTCCAAAGATTACTCTAACTTTTGAAAACTAGGAGAAGGAATTCCCAAAAAGCATTTGGCAAGATTGCCACTCTCTTAAATTTTTACCTGAGCAAGCCATAAGAGTTCAAGAAGCTTATTGTGAATCTAATGTTCCAGGAGTGCAGAGTCAACAGATTGCAAAAGATTATATCAAGAGTGGATTAGAAAGTATTAAAACATGCCTTGCTGTTCAGATCAAAAGTTCATCTGTTTCAAACTGTGGCCTGGTAGATGCCCAAGAAAGCTTATAGCTCAGCAAGTTGGTGAAAGCCACCATCAACTAGTACTGAGAGTTATACTTGTTTTTTTTGAATGTTCATTTTTACATGAAATAAAAGGTATATTTGTCACATTTGTACACCATTCCTCCTCCAAGAAAAACATGGTAGCTTACATATGGTTCTTAGTTTGTCTCTTATCCGGACGTTTCTCAAAAACTGATCCCTTTAGCTTCAGCAGTTGAACTGTATTGTGTACCTTAAGAATATATTATTTGGTCCTCTTGGGGGGAGGGGGACAGCAGGTGCCACTACTACCTGTCCTCTCTCTCTAGGATTGGGTCCCCTTCCTGCTTGCCTGTCTGCACAGAACACAGTCAATTGAATTAGTTGCTTCTGCCACTGATTGATCACCTGCTCAAGTGGGCAAGCAAAGAACGAGCAATGAGTGTGGGTCAGAGCAACAGCCAATATTCACTCAACAGTACTGTCCTGGGAGGTTTGTGTTAGTGCCGTACTGAAGCCTGTCCTCTAGCTTCTCAGAAGTTTACTTCCCCTGCAAAATGGGCTTCTATTTTTCTGCCTTCTTCTCAGGGCACTTTTGAATTTCTTCAGAAGTGTCCCGAGAAGACGACGGGGAGGAGGAAGAGGATCCCAAAGAAGGGTGTAGCCATGACTGGTACACATCAGGGCAAGCTGGGAATGGAGGAGGAGAGGTTGGGGGCACAGAAAGTACTCACAGGGCAACAGAAGGGGATGGGAGTCAGTGCACAGGAACCAGAAGAGCAGGATCCATTACCAGAGCCAGAAGAGCCCCCGTCTCCATGAACATCGCAGGCTCTGAGGCATAGGGAGCAGAGGAAGGTACACTCTAGGAGGCTGAGGCAGGCAAGAGCCCATAGCCCAGCTTCCTAGCAGGCCAGGGGGGCTCACTAGCTCTGGAAGGAGGGGTGTGATTTCTCAGCTGGATTAGGCTCAGGGTCACATGCCTCATCAAGCCCAGATGCTGCAATCAGCATACAAAGTACAATAGGGAAGCAGAGCTGAGGTGCTGTGTCTGCTCAACTTCCCATGTTGAGGGACTGTGGCTTGGGTATCCTGAGGGTACCACAATTTATTTATATCATTTATTTATTGAATTGATTTACAGAGGTACCTCAGGTTAAGAATTTAATTCATTCTGGAGGTCTGTTCTTAACCTGAAGCACCACTTTAGCTAATAGGGCCTCCTGCTGCCGCTGCGCTGCCACTGCATGATTTCTGTTCTCATTCTGAAGCAATGTTCTTACCCAGAAGGTAATATTTCTGGGTTAGCGGAGTCTGTAACCTGAAGCGTATGTAACCCGAGGTACCACTGTACTACCCTGTGCCTGCAAGTCTCAGGGCAGTTAACAGGATAAAATCAGAATATAAAACCGTGAAGTACATAATGAAAATTAAAACAACAACCCAATAACATCCCAAACACATTTTTAAAGGGCATAGGATGTCAATTGTGCTTTTCAGGACTGAACTTCAGATTCCCTGACCCTGGATAGGCTGCAGAGGTGGGAACCTGGCTTGACTGTTGGGACTATGGGTTTGGCTTGCTATATTGAACCTGGACTGTGTTTCCTGACCTGTCAGATTGCTGTACTACTTGCTAGCATTTGCCCTAGGAACTGTATACACCAGCTGGACGGGTCTCCAGGTACGTTGGGGTTCAGGACACAAAGAGTTACCTCACAGTGCCTTCTCCGAAGCTTT
Source organism: Podarcis erhardii (assembly GCF_964252035.2). Taxonomy (NCBI): domain Eukaryota; kingdom Metazoa; phylum Chordata; class Lepidosauria; order Squamata; family Lacertidae; genus Podarcis; species Podarcis erhardii. The sequence continues at coordinate 81,031,049 of NC_138507.1, read as the reverse complement.
AATTGAGTCATAGGAAGGCAGGGAGGCTGGCTGGCTACCAAATGTCTGAGATTGACACACTCTCTGGTTTTGTTTTTAAGAGGAGTCCTTCCTTGAGTCTTATGGGGGGAAAGCTTTGAAAACTGATGCCTGTTAAAATAAAAAGACTTCACTTAAAAGCCAAGAATGACCAGCTTGCAGGTGCACAGTTAGCATCTTCCCTGCTTTCTTGTGCTCACAGGAAAGCCCAGTTGTGGATGTCATAGGGTTTTTTGGCAAGGAAAGCACCTGGGAAGACTGCAGAGTGCAGCCCACCAAAGGACTGATTGGCAGAGTAATACAAAAGACACTCAAAAATGCCTCTTGTCTCAAGTAAGGTAAAGTAAGGTAAGCACCCAACCATGATAATTTCACTGAACTCTTCTCTTTTTGATAATTTTTGAAGGCAATTTATTTTCTCATTAATTGATGGAGAATAGTTTTGGGGTTGTTGCTTTTTTAAGAAACACAGGACAAATTTCTGGCACTCTTTCCACTCTACCAGTGAGCAAGAGGGCATGCAATCTGTAGCAGCAGAAAGCACAGCTGTCAGTGCCAGCCAGAAGAGGGCAGATGAGTGATTATCACCGCTCTTTCTGTTGATGCAATCACTAGGCCACCCAACACAAGTGGGTGAGCAGGTGGGGAGAGGAAGCTTGGAGCAGCCAATGCCACTTGCCCTCTCTACCTGTGGGGCAGTAGCAGGGCATGGATGGGGAAAAGAGGGGGTACTGTGTCCTGTTCTTTGTCTCCAGCAACTGAGAATCCAAAGTATACCAAACATTAAGATTCTATTCTTGCACTAATTCTACAATTCAAGTCATGTAAGAGCTTCAGGGATATCTATATATATTTACAGAAAGGTAGGTGCACTAGGCAAGTCTATCCCTGATGATCAGAGAATGAGATCAAGTGAACTGCTTTATAGATGTTTGTTTAGCGATAAGTTACAGGGGAATCATTACCTCCACATAATTACATCTCACCACTGACAAGTCGTAACACGTGTGTTAAGTTGTACACTGATTTCCTGAGACTTTTGTGCAGTCCAATTGTGCTGGTAGGCTCAGCATTCCTTTAGCTTTATATCCAATTAATTCTGAAAGATAGCAAGTTCTCCAATGAACACTAAATAAATAAAATCAATAACTAAATGACTGTTTGGAGAGTATAATACATGATGGCTTTTGCTAACATCTTCCAATAGTTCAGGTTTACTTATTTTTCCCATGTGATGCATGCCTCTTGCAACAGTGTACAACAACAGCTCCTTTTGACAGCATCTACTTAATCACTTTAAGTGGGTTTATGATCACACACAAGAGAAACAATTTAATCACCTGATTTTTATCCTTTGTAACCTCATAGAAACTAGTGGAAGCACATGGCGGGTAACATCTCTTTATATCATGCCAAAGTCACATGGAAGGAACATCCCCAAAGGAGTGCCATTCTGGCTTCACTGCTGTCGGTGATGGTTTTACCCTTTTGAATGTTGATAGTGATGAGGTCATCACTCACCCCTTCTGTAAACTATCATCGTCGCCATCAATGATTTATTAGCTGCATTCTAAACGACTGTTGCAAGGCAATGTACAACAAATATAATTAAAACCAGTTTAGGAATACAAAAACAGCAAGTAGATTTTAAACAAAGCTAAAAACACTTGTGGTAAAGACCCATTTTTCCAGCTGGGAAAGCCTGTCAGAACAATGCTGTCTTCAATTGTTTCCAGAAAGTGTAGATACCAGGCGCTTATTTCATCTTGACAGGAATCCTATTCACATAACTGGGGCAGCCATGCTAAAAGCTGTGCTTCAAGTTACTGTAGAGAGGGCTTCTGTGATCTTTGGAACTTGCGGGAGAAACTCTCCCGCAGCAAGGCTAGGTTCTAAAAATGTAGAGTTCTGCTAGTTTTATTTATGTAATGGTGCTTAGGGCTTAAGACTGTCAAATGAAAAACATCCTCCCCTTTCCAGGCCAAGACCTGAATTTTTATCTACTTTATGCTCTAACAAAGGGGAGGTATTTGGGTACCATCTACGAATGCAGATGCTTGAAGAAATATGCCCAGATTAGAGGCCCAAATCTTCTACTCTGCCAGCAATCTATTTTCCAATTCAAGGCCAGAGGAGCAACAACAGCAGTTGTAGACCACAGAACACTCTGAGGTGGCTTTAGCAGGTACAGTGTACAGAACTATTCCTGCCACTCTCCAGAGGAGGAAGAAGCATATGATAGCCATATTTCACCAAAAAGTGGAAGAAGTATAGTGTCCAGATCAAGGGAAGTAATAGTACCACTCTATTCTGACTTGGTCAGACCACACTTGGAATACTGTGCCCAGTTCTGGGTGCCACAATTTAGGAAGGATATTGACAAGCTGGAATGTATGCAGAGGAGGGTGACCAAGATGATCAAGGGTCTGGAAACCAAACCTTATGAGGAACGGTTGAGGGAGTTGGGTATGTTTAGCTTTGTAGAGAGGAAACTGAGAGGAGATGTGATAGCCATCTTCAAATATCTAAAGGGCTGTCTTATGGAAGATGGAGCAAGCTTCTTTTCTCCTGCCCTGGAAGACAGGGCTCAATCCAATGAAAAGTTACAAGAAAGGAGATTCCGACTAAACATTGAGAAGAAAATTCTGCCAGTAAGTAAGTGGGGTGGACTCCCTTGGGAGTCTCTATTCAACAGTGGGGTGGACTCCCTTGGGAGGTTGAAGACTCTCCATCCTCTGCTTAAAAACCTCCAAGGAAGGATAGTCATCTGTCATGGATGCTTTAGCTGAGATTCCTGCATTGCAGCTCTACAATTCTATCAGGGGTTGCCCATCACCTTCTGCTGCCTGGGGTAAAGGACAAATGGGCTTCCTTAATCTCACATACAGCTGAGGATCAGCTGACCACAGTGGTATTGCAATAGCATCCACAATCACACCTACACCTGAAGACAGCAAGCTAGTTTAGGGAGCATAGATCATTTTACTATTTTCCAACACCTAGTCATTGCCACCCAGCCCAAGCATCCACTGCTGAGGTGGCCATTTCACTCTGCCTATTTGTAGAGCTCTAAGATTAACTGAGAAGTCGGAACAGTTGCTTCCCCTATCCATTGTGCTCTTTTCTTGAACCACCATAATAATAAAACTGGCACGTGAAGGCTCTCGTGACAGCAAGATATAGCTAAATACAACTTTTCCCTCTGGAACCATAGTATGATGACACACCTGAACATTTCTCACTTAAGTGGTTATGCAGTAGCCATCCTACTGCCTCACTAGTGTGAAATCCAGTAATGTCTCTAGCTACATTGAAAACAAAGAAAAAGAAAGATGAACCAAAAGCAGCCATGATCTTCATTTTCCCAAGTTTGTCAACGTGTCTAGACAAAGTAGTCTTTGAGGTGGGTGTTACTGTAGTCCTCAACTGATGTCAACAGTTGCCACAAGCAAGACCAATGGATGGGTTGCAGAGTTATGATGAGTGATTGATTCTCTTAGTCACATTTTTTGAATTTAGTTAGCTCTTTGACAGGAGTATTTTCTTTCTAACAAGTCCGCCAAATTACTGGATCCAAAGTGCCCTCTGACTCCCTGAAAAGAAAAGAAAACCTAAAAGCACAAAGCAAAAAATGAAACTTGCTACAAGCAGAATTTCAAAGAACTACTACATCAAAGAATATTACATCCCAGACAAAGCCTTAATTAAGATCATTTCAAAATGTGGTTCCAATACATGATTCACCCTTGTATTGTAGAACTATATAAGTCACAAAGAGCTTCATATACTGAAAACAATGTTCTCAAGAGACTGCTGCTTCAGCAGTATTCCCTCTCCATTTCTTTCCTATTAGATGTTAAATACTTTAAGAACAAGAGTAGGAAAACACGGTTTTAAAGCTAAATTAAAGAGCATTCTCGAGGTTTCATGAAATTGTCACTTATTAATTAGTAGATCTTCTGGACTGGGTTTATCCATGTTCTGAAAGGTAACGTATAAATTAATTCTGCAACTTCTTGGCCTCTGTCTTGAGAGACAATGGAACAGTGATCCTTCAGGGGTAAAGCCAAACCATTGGAGAGTTACAGTGCCTGCTGTGGCTGTAGAGACTGATAAGGGAGAGATGTTATTGCAGATTAGCTTTCCTTTTAAAAGGCCTTCAAAGCCATGTTTGAAAACAAACTTAATGGGAATACATGGACAGGGACTGAAGAAGTGTGGTTGGTGGCAGGAACTAGGTTTCATTCATTTATTTCTAGAATTTAGATCCGGCCAAACAGCCAGGAATGTGTCCTATGCTGGGCAATGATTAAAAGACTGAAATACGAATTTAATCCAATATAATTTAAAATGATAGTGACGTGCAGACCTTCCTCAAGGTTAGGGAGGAAAATTGGTTGTTCTGGAACCCAATTCCATATTTGGAAACCCTATTGCACTCCAGATGACATCACTGACCACTTTCCAGGCATGGCAGTGTCTACAGCATAAGAGATTTAAGGATTGAGAAGCCCCCTACTTCTCCTCCTCTGGTGCCTGGAATGTTAGCATCCTAGGTGACGGGACCATGGGAAAACAATTTCATCTCCCAGAATTCCTGGGGAAAGCATATCCCAGAATGTTTCTAGATATCTCTAGATCTCTCTATCCACTACTGCTATTGAGGCAGCCACCAGGTAACTAGAAAGGGTACAAAAAAAAGAGCCAGGGAGCAAGTTTTTTTAGGCCTAGATTATGCTAAATCCTGCCGGAAAATAATTTAGGGGGAAATGGCACTCTATTTGGGATAAGACTAAGAACTACAAAGTCACATGCCAAACAAATCTTGAACCACAGCAAATTTGGCAGCATCACTTAAAAAATAAAATAAGCAAATTATGCTTTAAACAAATACACAACAAGGAGGTCTAGTGTCTTTACAGTAACCACTGACAGTCAGATTAACTTTTGCCAGTTGTCCCCTGCCCTCCTGTGAAAAGGCTAACAGATCAGCAGAATACTTTGATTTATGTCATGTGGTAGAAGAGACTGAGCAATGTTAAAAACCATTGGGACTCTTGATATAGGAGATGCCAAGAAAATGGCCATGTTCCTTGTCTAACAGAGTTGTGAAGAGAGAAGTATGTTAAATTGAAGTAGTGCTCCTTATAACTTAACACAGCCATTGTAAGTAAATGGCACAAAGAACAGTAGCTCCTGTCAATTGGAATGAAAATTTATGACGAATTAGTACAGATCAAGGAGCATGGATAGGTGACACTAAATCACAACAATGCAACTCATGCAGCTGATAAAATGCAGAACACAGAATGTGCTGTGGTCTTTTTGTTAGTATTCTTTGATCATATTTTCAACTATCTGTCCTTCTAGCTGTTTTGAATTTCCTTGGAAAGAAAAATGCCACAGAAAATTTAAAAACCAATACAAGTAAATAATTTAGCATTTTCCACCATCCATGTTATGTCATTAAGCAACACAGAGAGAGCAGGTTCACACAAACGTGTCTCCGTAATTTGATTCCTCTACACTTGACTGGACACTTCATTAAAAACTGCCATGCAGATGATTTGTGTCGATATAAAACATCTGCCTGTTATGTAATGGCACATTCACCTATGCAAGCTATCACTTTCCTATGCCTGCTGCTCTAGAAGCGGCTGTGGTGGCAAGTGGCTTTTGCAGCCGCACAGGGGAATGAGGGAGGTCTGACAAAAGGCTTCAATGCGCAGTCACTTGCTGCACCAATGCTAGGGAGAGGGTAGGACCAAGGTGGGCTACTTAAGCCCTTTCTGCCCCTGACCTCTTCATTCATTGGGCTACCACCACTTCTGACCCTACAAGCAGTGCAGGCAGTGGCTGATTAGCATTTAGAGGACAGAGTAGGAATGTTTTGTTTGTCAGCTGATTGGCTTTGCTATCAGAAGTTTTCACCTACTCCCTGCTGATGTGTGATGGTTGTATATAGTGGGTGGTAGTCATGAAATAGGTTAATTGGCCCCATTGGTAGGTAGGTGCAAGAAGTTATGAGGTAGATAAGGTTTGGTGGCACCCTTAGGCACCTGGAAAGTTGTCTTGAGAAGTGCCTTCAGGTTGGCCCCAAAGGTGTCTTGGGGTCAGAAGGTTTCTGTGCCCACATGCTTAATGCAGCTCCTGAATGGGGGGAAAAATGTAAAGCATGTTTTTGCTTATTACTATTGTGATAAAACATACAACTGAAAAACATGGAACACAAAAGGAATTGTAGTGCCAAACAAGATGACCAACCATACTTACAAGGAGGCATCGTTGTTTGTCATGAAAAGTGATTCTTGACAGGAGGTGGATTGTAGTTTGGCAGGAACGTCACTCCCTTTTACATACTGACATTTGTGCTGAAATTTAAACTTCACAGAAAACAGGTAGTTGCCTGCCCATTGGGTTTCCTGCACATGACTAAAATGCCTAAGACATCATACCTGTTTTCAAAAGAACAGTTTTTGAGTTCTGTAATCATTATGCCTGCCCAACTGAAGAATTATGTAGCATGTAGGGAAATTATTCCAGATGGGAAATATAAACGTAGGATTTGACTAAAGTGGTTGCATAGGAGACTCATATAAGGCATTATAAAAGGCAGCTTTGCCAAGTTTCAAATGAAGTTTCTTTCTTATAGCACTGTTAATCACCATATAAACATCCCCAGTGGTATAAATCTCTCACTGGGGGCAAATTAAGGGAGTGGGAATGTTTCCAGTTTAATGGGTTTGATTTGGCTACTATATCATGGAATGTTCTAAGAAATTGGCTATAAACCAATTCAGTAAAAAAACAGCCATGAAAAATAATCCAAACAACCTATAGACAAGTGAAAAATAGGTCCATTCCTTTAAACATACTTTTTGTGCCAGGAGAATGGACAGAAGTAATGGGAAGAGCAAGCAGAGGATGGACTGGCAGGGTTGGAAAGCTGGCAAACCCTGCAGATTGCTTCATTTAAAATAACAATCAAAGGATTAACTCTTGGTTTCTGTTTGCAACAACTCAGTAGTTTATAGTAAAACCTGTCCCTATTCAAAATATTCTACCAATGAAATTTACAGATATTTCACAGACTCGTGTAATTGTGCCGTTGGAAGGCACCCCAAGGGTCATCTCTTGCAACCCCCTGCAATGAAGGAATCAAAGCTACAGGATACCTGACCAAGGGCCAGCCAACATCTGTTTTTAAAAACCCAATGAAGGAGAGTCTAGCACCTTCTGAGGTATATTTAATCAACCTCAGCTCGCCTTTAGGTCAGCATACACTATTAAGAGAGACTAAATTTAGAAATAGGGCATTGAATAATTTGTTGTGGCTATAACATGGAAAATTCTGCATCTCTAAAGCTGACCTTCAGGTGCAATCATTCTCTGTTGACAGTTTATTTCCCTTTGCTTTATTTGTTTCTGTTCCTTCATCCCAAATGGATTCCACTTGCAGACATACAAATAATGATTCCGTCCTCTGTGTTGCTACCCTTGAAAATCTTATAACTGTTCACATATCTTCTTTAGTCGTTCTTTTTTTTTTCCAAAGCAAGGAAGCTTTAGTTCTTGTACTCATTGCTCATAAATCAATCAATCCCCTCAGACCTTTAATCATGCTTATTTCTCTCCTTTGAATCCTTTCCAATTTGTCAACATCATTCCTATTCAGACATACCCAGAAGGGAACACGATATTTTAGAAATGTTCTCCTGGCGCTGAAAAGAGAAAAAATGGCTGCTTCACACAAATAAACTGAAGGTTTGATTCGAATATTTCAGCTTTACTATGAATATCAAATGCAGAGTTTGGAGAGTTGAAAAGTAACCTTGCAAGGCACAATGTATTCTCTAGCTTGTTTTCCACATGGCTGAGCTTTTGGAAGCAGTCAGAGAGGAGGGCGCCAGGTCTCAAGAGTTAGGTGCCATGTCAGGGGGTCAGAGTCAAGGGATCAAGCCAAGCAGCGGTGTAGCTAGCCGCTCAGGTGCTGGTGTGGTGCACACATCCTGCAGCTGGGGGCAGGGCGAGCCGCCCATGGGGGTGGGGCGACTGCGTGGAGCCTCTCCGCAGCCTCCCCTCAGCTGTAGGGTGGCTGAGGGAGAAGCAGCAGGCAGACGCAAGCTCCACGCTACCGATTCAGGCAGCGCCGAGCCTGCAGGCGCTCAAGCCACCACATCACTCCCAGGAGAGACGTGTGGCTCAGGCATGCTGCAGGCCCCACGGTAAGTGCCGCCCCCACAGTGTGGCACCCAGTGCCAGTCACATTTCATTGTGTTTGTTGACTGAACTAAAAAGTTTCATGAGCCCAATTTTTATTTTTTAAACTCAGATTTTTCTCATTTTGTCACCCCCCCAGTGATGACACCCAGACCAGCCCACACCCGCCGCACCCCACTTCCTCCCCCACTGAAGCCGAGTGTCAGAGCAGAGGAGCAACATTAGGAGTCACAGAAGAAGAACGAGAAAACCAAAGGATGCACCAAAAGGTCCTAGAGCCAGGGAGAATACTTGTTTAACAAAATCTCAGCCCAAGTTAGAAGCATTTTCTGTGTCTTCCTGGAAGGGCTCAATAGTCGGTGTGGATAGGTGGGGCTGTTCAAAAGCCTGAGAACCCTACACTGTCTAGGGCAGCCTTTCTCAACCTGTGGGTCAGGGATGATGGGAGTTGTAGTCCAACAACATCTGGGGACCCACAGGTTGAGAACTGCTGGTCTAGGGAGATGCTCAAAACTGCAGTTTTGATATGGGCAGCTGTGAGGAGAGCCAAGTGCTTCTAGTGCACTGACAGGCACAACATCACATATTCTGTGACCCGACAAACCTCTTTCCAAGCACACAGGCGATAGCACAAGAGTAGTAAAGCAGTTTCCCCTCTTTTCATTTCTTTTCCTTAACTACATCTCCTGCCTGACATCATTTTTAACTCAGCAGAACTTCAAAGCATCATAGGATCAAATGTTACTCAAACAAAATGCCACTAGACATACAATTCTTCCTATGTATCCTGTTGGAATGGATTTTCTATGCACCTTCCTATGTGTAATAATGTTCCAACCAAGAGCCTGCAAGCAAATCCATCCACTTTCTAAGCCTGAACCACTTGGCTTGAACAGGAAGAGAAGGTACCTCACATAGAGGGAGAGCCTGAACCTGGCCCCTGGGCCTGAGGTCTACCACCTCTTCTGTGCTGCAATCCATTTTTACAGAGTATTGCACCACAAGATGAAAAATACATGCCGTTCCTCTATAGTTTGCTTATAGAAATGCACCCCAATGTAGTCCCAAACCATGTTGATAGGTACTACTAGGGGTAAAAAATGCAAAAGGATTCAAATGCATCTCCAGAATAAAGATTCATGCACTAGAATAAATTTAAACTGATGCTATTTAGTAAAGGATTCATAAATTCTTACACTTTTTTAAACGCATCTCTTGCATTCCAAAAGCCATTATGCTGTATAAAATGATTATTTCCAAAACAGCATTACCATGAATTATCACCACTGCTGCCTAGCAACGAGCATCTTTTCTTTTCTTTTTTTAACACTAAGCTGTATAAACTAGTATCTGGAATTTGTGCAAATGTGCATTCATTTGAGGACCGCAGAGACCCATTCATCTTAGAAATCAGACACAGATAATATAACACATTTAGAGAAACAAAGCAGCAGCAACCATTTCCACACATATCTTAGTAAAAATCTTCTCATTACTGCCTTAACTAAGTTCTGTAAAGCTTAGTTATGACAGACTGCATTTTTTTTTTAATCTTCTCTTGAAGTTAGTGGGGATTTTTTTTAGAGCTTGGTATAGAAACAATGGACCCTTTATTGATAAAGCTTCATGATGTAAATGTTTGTATAGGTTATACCTAGAGCAGGCTTCCTCGTTCATGTCAATAAATGAGGCAATGTACTGATTTGAAATGTGTGCAGGAAAAGTGAATCCTCTGAATTTGAACCTCTAGGTTCCAAATCACACCCAGACTCACTCCTTGGGGGTCCAAGCTCAACTCCTAACCACCCATGAGCCCTTCCTGCCCCCTCTCCTCCTCCTTTTCCTCACAGTGGCCACTTACATCTCACACACTGCAAAAAAACTGGCCGCAGATTTGCATAAAGTTTGCATATGTTAATTCATAGGGACAGATACAATTTTTGAAATAATGGTTATAATGAAACATAAATATAGTGCATCTCACCATAGTGCAGAGGACTGTGATGAGGTGACCTGTGTACCTCATCAGTTTGACGTCCAGGTGCTAAACTATTGGTGGCCAACTTCCAGACCCTTGATTCTTGATGCATAAATTAGTCTTGGACTGGGCAGTTTTCAAATAGAGGATTTCTTCAAATAGAAGGCTGTCCTATGTGAAGGAGGATGAATAATGTTCTACTTTTCTCTGCCCCAAACCTGACCACTAGCAGTGGGAAGAGTGTGCAATGCAATCTCCCACTATTCTCAACGACCCTCAGTGGTGACACAAATGAGCCTTTGTGCCACAATTAGGGTAGTAATGGCCTTATCCTTCTCATTAAGTCCAGAAAGTGTCTCCTCAGTTGTTTCTGTGCAGAGAGTTAGAGGGATTTTTTTAGAGGAGATATAGGCTCTTTGTGAGGCAAAAGGTAATCGTCCAAGTTATTCTGCTTGAGTGCTAAAGGCCCTGTATCATTGTCCATATCGGGACACCTAGGTCTTTTTGCTCTTCTCATTTCTGGGATTCTTTGTATATCAACAGGGCCTTACTTTTGGGTCAATGGTAGAGTTCCAGTCCAGATAGGTCTATAGCTAACTTGTGGGTGGCAAAGAGATAGAAAGGAGGCTAAAGAGATTAAAAAACCCCAAACCAAGCAGAATTTTCCTTTGATGTAGTCTCTTCAGCAATGGCAATTCTTCCTCTCCCTCGGTTTGTTTAAAATATTTGAAAGGTTTAGGGGGATCAGAGGAGTTTAAAAGGGCTTTAAAAGATTAAAAGGTTGTGAAGGTTAAAAGTCCTTAAAATAAGTTCTAGCCGACAGGAAACCCAGGTTGTGGCTACAAGACAGTTGGGTTTCGTTAAAACTAATTTACAACGCTGGGGTTGCCCGAACAGATAGAACATATAAAATAACATTGCTTTCAACAAAAGAATAAAAAGGGAACAAGAAGGGGGGCAGCAAGGCAACCCCCCCCCCATCTTGTAATTAAAAGGAATTTTGCAAAGCTCTGATAAGCACGTCCTACATTGGCGCCATCTTAGGAGCTGACATGAAAAAGCAACAACTCTCTCTCTCTCTCTCTCTCTCTCTATATATATATATATGTTGTTGTTGTTGTTTAGTCATTTAATCATGTCCGACTCTTTGTAACCCCATGGACCAGAGCACGTCAGGCACTCCTGTCTTCCACTCCCTCCCGCAGTTTGGTCAAACTCATGCTGGTAGCTTCAAGAACACTGTCCAACCATCTCGTCCTCTGTCATCCCCTTCTCCTTGTGCCCTCCATCTTTCCCAACATCAGGGTCTTTTCCAGGGAATCTTCTCTTCTCATGAGGTGGCCAAAGTATTGGAGCCTCAGCTTCACGATCTGCCCTTCCAGTGAGCACTCAGGGCTGATTTCCTTAAGAATGGAGAGGTTTGATCTTCTTGCAGTCCATGGGACTCTCAAGAGTCTCCTCCAGCACCATAATTCAAAAGCATCAATTCTTCGGCGATCAGCCTTCTTTATGGTCCAGCTCTCACTTCCATACATCACTACTGGGACAACCATAGCTTTAACTATATGGACCTTTGTTGGCAAGGTAATGTCTCTGCTTTTTAAGATGCTGTCTAGGTTTGTCATTGTTTTTCTCCCAAGAAGCAGGCGTCTTTTAATTTCGTGACTGCTGTCACCATCTGCAGTGATCATGGAGCCCAAGAAAGTAAAATCTCTCACCACCTCCATTTCTTTCCCTTCTATTTGCCAAGAGGTGATGGGACCAGGGGCCATATTCCCCATACTACATTCTACTCATGAAAAAACAAGTTGATTCCCAGACCATCCGTGGGCCGGATTGAGAAGGCAATTGGGCCGCATCCGGCCCATGGGCCTTCGGTTGCCTACCCTTGGTTTAGCGGGAAGACACTCCAATGAAAATTTCTGATACTATATTTCTTTGTGTGTGTCTGGTATAGTATATGGATGCTTTAAGATGGTCTGTATCTGTAATGCCCAATAAAGGTTTGGAGAAAGAAAAGGTGACACAAATGTTTGCAACATTTTCATGGGGCTACAAGTGCAATCGGGGAACCAGTGCAAAGAGTGTATAGGCCATATCTGTCAACTTACAGATTTGAAAATAAGGGACCAGCAGCCTTGAAAATAAGGGATCAACAGCCAAAATAAGGGACCTGCAGCCTCACCTGTTCCAGGCACTCCAGTCTTCCTGTCCTCCTGCAGTCTGGTCAAACTCATGCTGGTAGCTTCGAGAACACTGTCCAACCAACTTTGTAACCACAGGTTCAATTGAATAGAATCTGAATCACATGCACCACAAGGCCTATGCAGCCTCAACTTAAGATGGCTCCCCGGCCTGGCTTTGCACTGCAAAGTTTGCAGCAGGTGCAACAAAATGGCGTCCAGCATTCAAAAACTCCCTCAGCTTGCATTAACTAGCCACACACAGACACAGCTTCCCCCCCTCGCCACGAGATTGCCAGTCACCCACCATTTTAGTCAACCAGCTCCTTTCTTTTCCTCCATAAGTCAATCGAAGGAGCCTCCAAAACAAATTCAAAAGCCCCCCACCCACGAGATCTCCTTTCCTTTCCCCCCACCATGTGCCCCCGCTCCAGACAGACCTTTTCGCCGGCAAGGGTGAGTGGGCAGTCGATGATGTAGCCATCCGATTCCGATCCGAGCACTCAGCATAGGTATGTTCAACTTCTGAGCCCCTTTGAGCCAAAGGCAGAAAGCCCAGCCAGCAGCCAAATTAAGCCTCAAGGAAAACCACCGTCACCTCTCCGCTGGGAAGCGCTGAGCAAAGGCGAGTCCCCAGGCAATGCAGCCGATTTGATCAGCACAAGGCATGCAAGCTCCACCCCCCAGTCGTTCTTAGACTTCTTATTGGGTGAGCAACGCAGCCAAGCAACACAGTTGGAGCCTCCCTCCTCCCTGGCCGGCAGGGAGGGAGGGAGAGGAGCTGCTTCCTTTGAAATTTAAGGGACATCATTTAAGGGACATCCATCAATAAGGGACAGCAGCGGGACATGGCGCTGGAATAAGGGACTGTCCCTTCAAATAAGGGACGCTTGACAGCTATGGTATAGGCTCCAGTTAATGTAAAGCGCTTTGCAGGTTTCCCACCACTTCAGTGAAGTCAACACTGGGCACTGTATCTCAAGCTCTGTGTGCTCTAAAGTATATCCTTGGGACTGCTTCTTTACGATGGCTAGCAAGCCATATTAGCAGGCCAAATGTTTCTTTTGGGAATAGATTCCGTAACAGCTCACTGAGAGAAAGCTTTGTGTTTCTTTTCATGAGATAGATGCAAACATGAACAAGTGTTCTGGCACCTGTATGTCTGCAGAAACCCAGAAGAAGTGTAGAATAACAGCTGTGAATCACAGCAACAAGAGATATGCCAGCATGAGGAGTGGAAGACATTTTGGGTGGTGCTTTTCTCCCTGTCCAGAAAAACAGCTGTTTACAACTTAAACAACATCAATGTTCTGATAGGTTTAGCCTAATTGTGTACGCCACCCCGCTCACGCGCGCTCTCTCTCTCTCTCTCTCTCTCTCACACACACACACACACATTTTCTTCAGCCTGCCTTTTTTCAGGCTCAGAGGGGGAAAAACATGCAGATATTACAGAGATGTTTCAACTGATATTATCAAAAGCCTAATCTAGAGGTATTGTTTTTAACTTCAAAGGGCTACTGAAACCACAACATTTTGTTGTGTGGAATGATTTTATTTCTTATGCTACAAAAATAATACAATGAGACCCCATTTATCCCGAAAAGTATGTTCAATTTGGAAAATTAATAGTGGGCAAGATCATGAATAGAAATTATGATAAATGTTAACATATAATTTGGTACTTGTGGGGTTCACTTCTTGTTATTACTGTTTTGAGGGTTTCATTACAGTCAAATCATGTATAAACTTTATGAAATAAATAAATAAGTAAATAAATTAGCAATATGGGACTAGAAAAGGGTCTTCTGTTCAATATTCAATGTTATTATTCTGTATGTGCTGTTTGCTGTTTATAGCTTTGTATCATAAAAGTTGCATCAGCATCATAAGCAAAAAGATCAAATTTCTGCAGCAGCTCTGGCTGACAAACAAGATGAAGCAAATCTAGGCCCTGCCAATAAGCCAACAACATTTATGAAAAATTTGTATCCCACTGCCTCACACATACCTGTGTTTGTCATTTCACACTTGAAAGAAAAGAGACTCAGCTCTCTTCCAAATTATAAAAAGTTTCTACAGAATACCTAATCACTTGAAGGTGATCCTTACTACTTATGGGCAATAAGCACCCAAAAGATTATTGTATGAGACTTAGTAAATCTCTCTTGGTATTGGAAAGCCAAGTCTCCAAAATGAACCTTCTCTGCTGCTTAGAATAGCTGACAGATAATATGCAACCACGTACTGCCCTACTGATTTTTATAATTATTTCCCCTGCCACTTCTTGAACAGAGCTGAGGATATTAATGAATATATTTTGGAACGATACACTACTCTCCCCTCTAATGGCCTCTACAGCCTCAGCAGATGCTGTAACACTCCAACAGTTTGACTTTACCCCCAATGGCACACTCTTCCATTGTCTCTTGAGACCCATGGATGCCAACAATACACAGAGAGAGAGCTGACACAGTGAGAGATCACTTACTTGTATGGAATGTGCTTGCTGCCATTGACTAGGGCTAGGATCACATTGCCCAGTGCAGACAATGAAAGACAAAGTCCAGAGCCTCCTTCACGATTTTTGCTGAGGGGTTTAACACAGCTGCCCAGGTCGATGAGGTGTAAGCGGCTACGGCCTCCTGACACTGTTAGAGAAGAAATGAGAGAGAGGGATATTAAGAGCCAGCTTTCTGATTCTCATAGGTTAATGTAAGTATGGTGTTGGAATATATAAACTCTGGAATACGATATGTGGTTTCCTGGGAATAAGGTCCCTTGAAACCAATGGGTTTTAAGACTGGAGATACACACACACACACACACACACAGAGAGAGAGAGAGAGAGAGAGAGAGAGAGAGAGAGAGAGAGAGAAATTAATGATCTTTATAACCTACTGAGTAGAGACAACAAAAACAAAGAAGCCTGCATTAAAGCAATAACAAACATAAGAGTTAAACTCATTCCTCTCAACCCTTTCTTGTGACTATTCCCAACTCCTCCATTCTTGCATATGTAGGCAAGTGAAATTGCCTGTTGTTTTTATACAGTACTTCATCTTCCTCTGTTATTGCCTCTTTTAATATATGTGCTTGAATTCCACATATGCTTAAAAAAAATAACACAAGAGACACTGCCTGATAAGACAGGCAGTTTTTTTAATTTTCACTTCTTAAAAAGCTAAAGACCATTACCACTTGATATTCCTCAGTTCAAAAATGTCTGGCTTCTGAATGTTTCATAAAAGTATTGTTGGAAATGCTGACCCACTACTTAAAGAGGCTGGTGTTCAACATGTTATATGCTCAGAAATAGAGTGCCATCTAATGTGAGCGTGAAAGGGCATTATTCAACAAATTTCCATGATGTCATTATTTGTGCAGCGTATACACACAAAAAGCATTTGAGAAATACTTAGAAATTTAATGTAGCTGATAAACTAAATTTTGCTGTTTCAATGTACAAAGGAAAGAAAGGTAGATGTTAGGTTCACTGAAGCATGATGTTTTATTTATTAATTTTAACAATTTATACACTGCTTAACATCATAGCCTCTAAGTGGGATACAGTAAGTTTACAAAAGATAAAATAAAGATAAAATCAATTTAAATTAACTATAAAATCTGAAAACTTGCTTAAAATGCTTGCTGAAATGAAAAAGGTCTCCCCAAAGTTCAACCGGGAGGGGGCCTGTTTGATCTCAGTCAGGAAGGAGTACCACAAAATTGGGCCTACTATACTGAACACATATGAGCCATGTGTCCGAGTCATGGGGGTGGCCACTAATAGTGACTCCCCCAAAGACCTCAATAACTGGGCAGGGATATAAGGAATCAGGTGGTTCTTAGTGTATCCTGGACCGAAGTTGTCAAGTGCCTTGTAAATTTATACAAGAACCTTGACCTTGATTTGGTAGCATATGGACTGTGAGTTCAAGGTTTTGTACACCAGCATTGGTTTGCCATCTTGAATATAAAGAGTTGTTTCCTTGGATTGCAGATTACAGAACATTGGCTGGGAGATTAGGCTTTGCTTATAATGTTAGTGGCCAATTTTGTAACGTCTAGCCCTGCCCTCAGACTACTAGATTCTCAATAAACTAATTGTTTTTTGAGAGCATGGCGTGTAGTACAAATGTTGCAATTAAGTGAACATGTTACACTAAGAAATGGAAGTTTTTCTAATTTTTCTAATAACCCTGGGTGATATCCAAGGTTATTCTTAGTCTGAGTCCATTAATTAAGTCCATTAATTTCAGTAGGTCTGCTTTGAGTATGAATTAAATTGGATATCACCCACTAACATTTTTGAAGAACTGGCACCTATTTATTGATTGTTAGATAGATAAGATTCTGCTTCCAGCCGTTCTACAACATTTTATTTATTTATTTCTATTTTATACTAAAAATGTAACTGAGCAGCATTTTAAAAAGAAATTAAGGGGGCCTAATCGCAACTAACTTTAGACTAGATCAGAGCTTATCTTGGGCTCTAGCCAGCTCAATAGGTCTCCCAGAGGTGGAATATGAATGCAACCCAGGGGGACTTTTCTTTGATATAATTTATCAAGCTTTGAGAAAATGATAGGATTTCTTCATTTAATTGCATTAGAAAGTAATTACAAAGTGTGTGTGCACGCACACACATAAAAAACATAGAAAATTACATGACTTTAATGGCAATCTCCTTAAAGCAGGCCATTCTCATTCCTAAAAGATTGCGCATCCATAGTCCTCCTTTTCCCTGAAGGGGGGAAGATCAATAAGCCCAATGTGAGTTAAGTTCTGTCTGGCAATTCTATTACTATAATACATACAAAAAAAGATTTCAGTTGTATGATATGTTTGGACACTTTGATTCATGTACATTGTATGTGTACTATGATACTGTGTTTATATTTATGGTGGGTGTATTCAACTGATTTATAAAAATCAGCAGGTCTACGTTGTGTATGACTAATGCTGGCTATCACCCATGCATGTATGTATTTGTACTGGATAATTTTCTGAATCAAAAACAATCCAAAGAACTATTAACAACAAAAATATTCATTCAAACTCCTATTAGAAGGCATCAGACGTAGCAATTCAAACTGACATAATACAAAAATTGCTAACCTTTGGGATTAAATGGTTCAATCATTTAATGATACCCATAAAGGAAATAGTGGCTTTTCAAGTTCCCGAGCGAATAAGGAAGCCACCCTTGATGGTAAGAGAGAGGATTTCGTTTATTAGATCTACTAAATTAATGCCCCTATTTTAATGCTGCCAGTAGAGAGATGTCTTTGGTTGTGCTTTTAGTTTTGGCGCAGTCAAGTAGTCGTCTGGGAGACAGGCAGCAGGTCGCAAACAAGTAAACAGAGGAAAGGGGAGGCAGTTGCAGGGCAGGGAGAAAAGTTTTTCAGTTGGAGAAGAGTTACTTAGCCTTATGAGCCAATGCAGAGTTTGGAGATTTATAGGGTAAAGTGACACGTCTGAACAGACATTTCATGACATAGTGTGGCCACAGTGGTTCATGTATTGGAAACTCTGCAGCTAGACTGCTGATGGGGGCGGACTGTCACCAGCCCATAACTCTGGTACTCGAAAGCTTACACCACAAGACCAGGTTCAAGGATATTGTATTAATTGATCCCTTATAGCCCTGGATGATCACTGACATCTTTGCAGGAGTCAGTACCAGTGCCCTGCTGCATGGCTCAGGTGCATAGCTCGTATTCACCAGGAGCTGTGCATTCAGCATTGTGCACCCAGTTTGATGGAACTGCCTTGCATATTCATACGTGGACATTTACAAGGGTGCCACTGGAGATGCATAGTCATTTAAACGACAACAGTATACGCATATCTTAGAAAAAGATAGGGAAACAGTGGGACTTACTTCCCCCTTTCCCACTCTTCTCCATTCGGTACTGGTAGATGTGCAGAGTGAAGAGCATATGAGAATTCTTGTGATCTTCCTCCCGGCAATCTTGCTGGCTGCTACGACGCGAGGCAATGGCTGCATCGAGGAAGAAGGCAGCTTTCTCTGCAGTAGGAGCTCGGAGTTCACTTTGATTCTGCAGCTGCAAGGCAACCGACAGGATACAAACCACATAAAATGTGCTTATTGAGATCCAGTACTGGCAAGGTACTTTCTGTTAGCACCACCCAAATACAGCATGCTCTAGATTAGGGAACATCCTGCTTTGCAGAACATCTTTGGCAAAAGAGAATCCCCATAGTGGAATGCCTCCACATGAACAAAAACCCAAAAACGAAGAAGCAAGGTGTTTCACTCTAGATCTGTGATGCTGAACCTGGTGTCCTCCTTTGGATCTGGTTTCTGTTTCTCAGACCCAGTTAGGCTGGTTTTGGTCACTGACACTTTAGCTTCCATCTGCCTTCAAGGTTACCATCAAGCAAGCCTACCTCCACACTTCCCTGTTCTTTTCAGTAAATATGTTGAGAGGCTGGATGTCTTGTAACAGACAATGTAAGACACTCCCCCCCCCCCGACCCTTAACAGTTGCTTTGCAGATCTGCTTTCTCAAAACCTTCTGCCAAGTCCAAACTAGGTGTGATAGTAAACACATGGTTCCTGCTTAAAATGACAGCTGTGGATATAATTTCTATTTCCCCTGAGATCAATCAATCCTGCTTTCCTCTATCCCTGCTGCACATCATTTGCTGCCCCTTATGCAGAGTGGGGAAACATGGAGCATCATAATGTCAGGACATGTGTATGTTCTGTTAGAACAGAAGTGGAAAACCTGTGGCTGTTGAGATGTTGCTAGACGACAACTCCCAACACCCATGACCATTGGCCATGCTCAAGATCATCTCCATCCCTAATCAGAATTCTAACTTGTCCTTCAAGTGCTTCAAACAAGACTGCTTAGTTATCATACATGCTTGCCAATAAACTGAAGTCTGATGTGTAGTAAAAGGGGCAACTTTATATTTTCTGCAGGCACTGAATAAAGCTTTGAACGATTTTTTGGCATGATTCTCTATGGACTGCACAAGTTAACTGAAACCCCGAATGAAGTCTGTGTGGCCCTTTGTGTTTTCAGGATTTCTGAGTATAATTAATGTTTACTTTCTCTCTTCCTCTTTTGGTGGAAATCTCTCCAACACATTCAGTGCAAGGTAAAATCCCACACCATAAGGGCAGTAGTCACTGTATGCTCAGAACAGTAGGTATTTTGTTTCAGATGTGAGGTCTACAAGGAACTCCTGCCAGCAAGGGTGCCTAGAGGATTTAGCCATAATTTAAAGGAGGGGCAGGGAGTCAAACGGCTACTGCAGCTCATGTATCTTTCAACATGGCCAGGAAGTGTTGTGTTGTTTTTTTAAACCAGTTGGGTGTTCCTATCCGAAGAACACTGGGAGTTGTTCTTGGCTTGGCCAGGGCTCCCATTCACAGCTTGGCAGCAATTAATAAGTAGCTATTAATACTTCCTACAACATTACTAAGCCTAGTACTATAAATAATGTAGTTTGTGAAGATATAAACAGCCATATTATTGGCCTCCAGCTATTTGTGCAATATTGTAAATATTTTAGTGTGTTGTTATACATTGGAGAAATTATTATAGGAAGGAGACAAATTTTGTTTGATCTGAATCCTTTCACATTTTATAGCAAACAGAGGTCTCTGCTCAACATCAAGTTATGCCAAAGGCGCAAATATTTAGGCCAGGAGAGCAGATGGCCCCTGCAGCTGCAGGTCATAAAGTTTCTTGTGTGCCTGAGAGTTAACACTTCCAAGTCAGAAAAAGTTTGTGCTTAGAGTTGTTGGGTGTGGTTTTGTTTTTTTTTAAATTGAACCCATTGTAGTAAAAACATGACACCACTTGGTATATGTCATAACTTAAAAGAGTTTTGTATTCACCTGCATGCCACAAATTGGGTCCTCACAAAGGTAGACCCCAGGAGACTGGCCGTCTTGCAAGCTGCCTGTTGCCACCTCTGACAGCAAGTCTCTCAGGTTTTCTTCTTTTCCCCACACTTCCACTGCTGAGATTCGGACAGAGAACCGGGCTCCTGTCTTCTCTTTCCGTTCATTAATCAACTTAAACAGCCAGGATATGGCGCAAGGGATTATGCCAAGGTTCTGCATGGAATCATCCTTTCCAATCATCGTGTAGGATTTTCCTGTTTGGAATGGAGTAGAGAAAAGGAAGATAATATAATGACTGCAAACAGAAAATGTGAAGAAAGGAACCCTATGAGTGATCTTAAAATATTGCACATCCTGATCTGCAATAATGTGTTGTTCAGTGGTATTCACAACTGTGTCCAGTCAATGGTTGCCCAACATCACTTCTCCTCCCCCCATGCATGCTTCATGCCCTCTCCAAATCTGTTCCTAAGGGTTTGGGGACCACCTAGAACAGATTTAGGGTACATGCAGGGGAAGGAAGGTGCAGAACTTGCACTGATTGAACAAGAGACTTAGCGCTTTGTTGGATTCCGCCCTTTGATTTGGAATACACTTGAAAAGTAGTTGTAGCTATTGAATGGATATTCTATTAACTTTTCAATTTCCTTTTTGTACCTCAGTCTTCTGTTGGTAAAACTGGGCATGATACAACCTACATTTAATTGTAAAACTGCAAGTAAGGCTCACTGTTTTCATTTTCATGTATAGGAAATATGAATCAACATACAAACAGAGTCCATCCACACAAAATTTACAATCCCAAGTTAAATAATACTAGAGATAAAATTTCCGAATAGTATATCCATTCAAGTGGTAGACCTTTAGATGCTGTCAACCATGACAATGAGAAGGTTTTGAAATAATATGGTTATAAGCTGATTGATCTGTAAGTGCAGTTTTTATTATTATAAACATTCATTATCTTGAATGGATACCATTTTCTCAAACTAATACTGGCCACTAGTGTTCAACCATAAGCACCCCATGGAATTTAAAAGTGGCTACTTCCTTCATCTAATCATCATGATTTTAAACCAATGGTGAGGAGCAAATGAGGTGGAGAATGACACATACCCCCAACCTGGTCACTGTTAGGTATTCAGGGAATACATCAAAATCACAGGAAATACAAGAGTGACTGATATATTGAAGGAAACAAGTTACAGGAGGTTATAGCTGACAAATTCCTTCTACATTGTCCTTTGAATATGAAACTTACTAACCTAGTTTGGTGTGTCCAAAACAAAATACACATCCATCAGCACCATTCACCACAGACTGGATCACTTCAGCTACCGTTCCTGCACATACTTCGGCCTGTTATAATGGAGAAGAAGATTATATATTCATGAGGAAATGTGAATATAAATGGGATTATCAATATCTTGCTTAAAGAAAACTAGGTTAGATTTGTTGTTGTTAATAATAGTTTATAGGTTTTATTTTTATCTATATACTTGAAACAATTTTTGTTATAATAGTTTAACAAAATCTATAGGAAAAATATGATGAGGGTTAAAACAGCTTCAAACCAGGAGATGACTGGTTTCTGCTAAATCCCCCCCCCCCAAAAAAAAAAAAATTATAAGCAACAGAATATTATCCTATCTCCTACCTCATTTTTCTGGTGCAGATTTTTTAGATACTACATTACAATTTGGGGCAGGTGTTTTACAGAAAAGATCATAGCCTTCTCATTATGACTATAACTACTAATGTGAACTGATAAATTAGTAAGCATTATAAGACTGCAAAACTGAGAGATGCTTGAGGTACATACTCAAACAGATAGCCAAGGAGAAAGAAGGTTGTCTACGGACAGAAAGAACCCTGTCATGCTGATATCAATGGACACAAGGATATCAAAGGACACTTTCCTTTGAGGGCACAAGGAAAGTTTTGGCAGCTATGAACCACAAAACCTAGCAGGCAGGCTAAAACCTGAAGCGGTTGAATTTTACATACTGATAGGACCTTACCAGTATTGATCTGTTTTGCTCCATACACACACATACCCACACACTTGTTTTGGAATAAGTCAGGCTAGACATTTTGGACTGGGTAAGGTTTTAACATTTACTATATACATTACAAAAGAAATTCATTCTCAACCTGATATTAATATATAATGAAGCTTCTGAATAACAGTAATGCAATTCTTTGAACATTATCCCCATCACAGTTTGCCTACCTGAGATGCGTCTTGAGGGAAAACGGCATCAAACGCAAACATCTTGGGTGGCACTTGACTGCTCCTTTTTTGGAAGGCATTCTGGCCTCCGCAGGACAATGGGTCATACAGAGTAATTTGCTTCTTACGAGGATCAACCTTTAAGAAGGAGCTTGATTCAGAGGAGTCCCTGGCCAAGGTAGAACAAATGCGGACCATGACCTTCACCTATAAGCAAACAAAGGGTGGGATCAGGGAAGGAGAAATCTCACACATTTCATTAGGCTATATATACAAATATCAGCAGCAACTATAATTAGACTCTGGAGTGCTTTGTATGAAAGTGATAAAATACGAAGTTTTGGATGAAGGCTGGTTTGGAACAAAATTCTGTTAACTGAACGTTTCTTGTGATATCACGCATTGCACTCACTCCAATGAGATCACCAATGTATCAAATGAGTGAAGCATTGCCCTCATGCTCAGTTTCCTTCATGTGCTCTCCCTGATGCATCAAATAACCAATTTGATTCGTAATGTACCACTGTGATGTCATTCATAATGAGGTTCCTAATTGGCTGAGATTGCCAGGTGACTTATCCATGGAGAAAGAAGTAACAGACAGGAAGGAAAACTGTACTGAACAGGAATTTTTATTTTTAAAAAGCTGAATTTTTATACACTCAATGCTTTTTCAAAGAATGCAATCCTATACTCACTCACTAGAGAGTAAGTTCCTTTGAACTCAGTGTATAGGGTTGAACTGTTAAGACAAATTTGTACCACTCTTAGTCATTTTCAACCAAAAATGGAAACTTGAGAATATTCAATGCAAGCGTTATTTCCAGGAAGTGGCCCTATTAGCTTGTGTTGCATTTGTTTTGCATCAAGGGAGGGGAAAATCCCCCAAACTCTTTTTCGATAGGTGTACCTTCTGCAACAAATGCTGTAGAAAATAAGATTGAATAGCTCCTCTTAATCTCTTTGGTTCACTACCATGTGAGATCAAAATATGTCCCTCTTGCTGGGATTTATTAATACATTAGAAGACAGGTCACACCAAGAGGGTTGTTTAAAAGAAATCCATGCAGTATATTCTCTGGGGTTTTTTGTTTTTTGTTTCTTCTTCATATATGAAGCAAACAAAATCCCACATTGCCACATGGGAAGCTTTCTCTTGGCACCGGTTTGCGTAAGGCTCATTGAATTTTATGAGATGTCTTTAAATGTTTTATGTTTCTTGTTATTGATCCCAGCAGAGTTACACCTGGGTTATACCACAAAGCAGAACTCAATCTATAATTCTTATTATTTCTGATCTTTTCAGTCCTCAAGCTCCGTCAAGAATTTTGAAGTCCACTCGCAATCTACTTAGGCTACTGTCTTGGTGTAGGAATATATTAAGCATATCAGAAATGGAGGCTTCAGTGATCTCGGTCAGCAGTATTTGCAGCTCTAACCCACACGGCAAAATTTCATTTTGGGATTATATAGTTGCTTATGTAATACATAAGGCTGGAGCACTTTCATTTTGAGCAGTGTGTCTTTGTGAACTACTTGTCCCATCAGTCATTTTGGCACATTTTATTGGACACGCATTGCATGGGGAGGGGGCAGGCAGGAGTCCACTGTCCATGGAGACAGAGGCAGAGCAGAGCTATCAAGCTATATTAGCAGTCTATCAATGTAATGGCAATTGCTGACTATAGGAACAGACTTATTGGAGGTT
The DNA here is from genome assembly GCF_964252035.2 of Podarcis erhardii. Lineage (NCBI taxonomy): Eukaryota > Metazoa > Chordata > Lepidosauria > Squamata > Lacertidae > Podarcis > Podarcis erhardii. The sequence goes on along the minus strand of NC_138507.1, from coordinate 81,006,818 downwards.
AATGAAGAGTAGGCTTTGTAATTCCTCATTGCCACTGCTTTAAATAACAGAAAGGAGCATAAATTTCTGCTGAGAGCAGCCGCAAAATTGAATGGTGCAATAAAATCTATATCTTCTTATGACTTACATACATTTTCACACAAAAGAAGCTTGTTGCAAAGGAGTGGGAAATGAACATCGTAAACAAATACCGGTACATACTGGAATCTGATTTCTTTATCTTCACTTTGATGTCATTCAATCGGTAGAGTTCAAGGTATCCATAATTTTGCCAGCACAATTAGGATGAACATATGGGAAAATGTGAGTGTTCATTTTTTTAGGCTGCATTTTGGAACCCTCTGCATGCCAAGCAGACTACTGTGCTGTAGCCCTTGGTTGTAAAAGATGCACTTGGTGCAAATCCTCCCTTTGTTTCCACTCTTCTTCATCACAAAGCCTACACCTTCAAAGTGATCAGCCTGTTCTAGAGCAACGGCTTTCTTCACATGCTCAAGGAAATATGTTCAAGTTCTTCATTTAAAAGCAGCAGCAACAACAACAACAACCCGGAAGTTGGTTGAGTTTTGAAAAGGGAAATCAGAAGGCAGGATCAAAGGTGTTAGTACCTATACCTGGGGTCAGATGCAGCAACAGAGGGCCAAGTGATACTTCCAATCTCCATGGTGTGGAAGGTGTTGATTCCTGCATATCAAGCTGCTGTTAAAGAAGTAGCAACAGGCTATGGTCTTTTTAAATGTCAGTTGGTAACCGTATCCTCTCCTCAACCCACAAAATGCTTTCTCACATTCATGATTACATGCAAAAGCAGCATCTGTCTGAAGCCTGTCTCCATGTTCTGAAGCGACAGTGATAAAATTGGTACAGTACTATGAAGTAGGTACACCCAGAGAGTGTGTTGATGGGTTGTTGTTTTTCTTTCACTTCACTTTTCTATAAAAATGGAAATAAAAACTGGTCGCCCTTTTGAAAGGTCGGTGACCCTTGGGTCTTTGTAATACTTTCAAAACATTTCAGAAAAGGTAATTATGCTGTAATTCTTTTACAATTATTATTCACTTGGTGCTTTAATGCATCGTTCTCTTTCTTGCTTTTCATAAAAAGTTCATGGCCTTAAAGCATTTCAAAATACATTGGAAGGAGAAAACAGATGTAAACACATTCACACACTAAGATATTCACTCTTGCATCTTCATCTGCTTGAATTCCATTGCTACTTATCATGAACAAAATTTATTATGCTTCTTCAGATAATAGTCTTTTAGAACACTTGAAAACATGAAAATGAAATCATAAAATAATCACAAGTTGTGTAAAAAAAGAAACCCATGAACTGCAGTGTCATGAGTTCCAGTAACAGCCAGATTACAAGAGTAGGGGCTGCGACAAAAGTATGTATTAACACAATATGTATTAACACATAAGGCACATGGTCCTCACACAAGTTTTTAAAAATCAGCTACGTCTTAACTCTGACCACCAGGAACGTGGAAAGGTATCAAAAATCTTTGAGTAAAAAAGAAAGAAAGAAAGACTGAGATAATTAGTTCCTCTCTTACATCTGGCAAGTGTCAAATTAGTTCCATTAAATTCTGCCCTGAGCCCTAGGCAATTGACACAAAATATACAAGAGTATTAAAATTCACCTAGGGATTTCCCTACTATTATAATGTTTGCATAGCCTATCCCTTGGCATGAAACCAAATGATCACCATGATGTATATAGCTCTGCCTGGTCTCATAGAAAACGCAGTATTTTTTACACCAGTACTATTAAATTCTTCTTAGGGTGTTCACCTGGCAAACAACTACAGTAGTGTGACGTGGGTGGCAGTGTGTGAAGGAGTTAAGAGAGCATTTTCATCACCAGAAGTGCTTACATTCGAATGATCATATGAAAATGGTACCACATATACAGCCAACAGAGCTTCATCCCCTCTGGTGTGGCAGAGCTCAAGTTACCAGCTTTATGCTGAGTTTGACCACTGACTGAGTCATCTATTCCAGTGCTGTGCCATGCAACAGTGAGTTGGCTGCTATTTACTACAGCTGCTAGAGACCACAGCCTGCAAGCGTCCCAGGAAAGCCAGGGCATCCTCTGTTTTTTTCTGTGAGAGTATGGCAACCATTTTGAATGCGGTGATCTCGTGCATTTTCTCCATGATCTCATGCAGGTCACGTGACTCATGTGGGAGCATGGACAGGAAGACGTCCATCCCAGTTTTGGGACTCAACATGTTGGAGGGTATGAGAGACTGAAACTGGGACATGCTGAATAAAAATAATGAATGTTTAACCAACAGGAGAATGGTGGGGGAAAATCAATACAGTGGTACCTTGGGTTAAGTACTTGATTTGTTCCAGAGGTCCATTCTTAACCTGAAACTGTTCTTAACCTGAAGCACCACTTTAGTTAATGGGGCCTCCCGCTACTGCCGCACTGCCGGAGCACGATTTCTGTTCTCATCCTGAAGCAAAGTTCTTAACCCAAAGTACTATTTCTGGGTTAGCAGAGTCTGTAAACTGAAGCGTATGTAACCCAAGGTACCACTGTACATAGACACCTTTTCCTCTCAAAAAAATAATTCTGTAAACTAACCTCAGGAGTCACATATATTGCCTCTGTAAATCTGTGAGCCACTGGCCAATTCAGTTGCCAAGCTGCAGAGCAAGGGTGAGGGAGCCTTTTAAGCCTAGAGACCACATTCCCTTGTGGGCAAACTTCTAGGAACCACATGCTAGGTTGGGCAGGGCCAAAGGCAAAAGTGGGCAGATTAACAGATTTGACTCTTACCTTTGTATGGTAGGATGTGTTCAAGACATAGGAAAGTCAGAGGTGTCTATGTGGGAGTTCAGAACTTAACTGGTTAAGTGTTCTGAGCTGTGCGTCACTTTCCGACGTCAGCTATGGAAGCTGGGAGGAGTCTGGGAGGAGACTGTACTGTTGTTGTTCTCTCTGTGTGTCTTGAGAGAGACGGACATGTTTTAACATGGCTGAAAGGAGCCCTGGTCTTTTATGGGCTGAAATGTTCCAATAAAGTGCTGTAAATAGACGGATCTGTCTGTGTATGCTTGCATGGAGCAAGGGAGAAAAAGACTGTTTTACACCGCTGTATGCTACTCTGCTAAGCCGTGGCCAAAGAGACAGCAGACTTACGTGCGCAGCTAGAAGGAAGCGTGCCGGACGCTGCAAATGACTTATTGGGATCGTAAAGCTGTCTGAGATCGCGGCTCCATCGATCAAGCTCAGAGATCGATTTCCGCATAGGTTATGGGAAGGTCAGACAACGCTCGTAAAACAGTCGGTGTGAGCTCCAGGAACGCTTTGAAGTCGGCACGGAAGCTAGCTGGAGGTTGGAAGCTGCATTCCTTGAGTCTAGCCTAATGCCGGGAAGCAGAGGGAGTTTTTGCCTGCTTCCGAGAGACAGTGAGAGCTTCTGATACAGAGAGCTGGCCGGAGGCGGAGGCTGCGTTCAGTGAGTCTTGCCTGATGCTGGAAGGCAGAGCTGCTCAGAGACAGAGCTAAAAGCTAAAAGGCAGCTGAAAAATCGTTTCTCCACGGAGAAGGGAGAGCCGGAGCAGCTGGGCCGTTTCTCCACGTACAGGAGCCGGAATCAGCTGGTACTGAGTAAGTACAGCTTGTGGGGCACCTTGGCAGAACGGGAGAAAATGGCAGAGAGCCAGGACATTCCGGTGGAGAAGCTCACTTTAACAAGTTGGGCAACCTGGAGCAGAAGAATAAGGGGCTGGTTCCTGGTCCATGGGCTTTGGGAAGGAAGCCAGAGGGAGCCAAAAGCACCACCCCTTAGCTGGGACGATAGCCAGCAGAAAATGCTTCAGAGAGAGCTGGATATGCTCAGAGCATGCATTGATGCTTCACTGAGGCCTCATTTGGAGGGTGTACAGACACCAGGGGCTGCCTGGAATGTGCTGCGAAGTTTGTGTGAAACTGCAGCAGGAGGCCAGGGCCCTGGAGAAGAAATGGAGAGCCCCAAGATGGCTGCGGCCCTAGTTCCCGGTACTTCAGTCTCAAGGAGCACTGTTGGGCAGATCGGGGGGGCGAAGAGTTCCAAAGGCAAGTTTAAGAAACTTTCCACTGTTGCTGAAGCGGAGAGCAGCTTCAAGGGGGGCCAGGCTGGTGGGAGGCGCCGTTCCAGGAGAAGGAAGGCCAGGCCAGCTGGGAGGAGCCCCGGGCAGTGTTTTTCCACTGGAGTACAACGTCTGCATGGCAGCTGCCCCCACCGGAGCAGAGAGCCGATGCAGGATGTTTGCAAGGACACTTCCCATGGGAATCAAGCGGGTTTCCATGGCAACAGGCCTGGGAAGACAGGCAGGCGTGGAACTGAGCCAGGTGGTCGTGGTAAACAACAGGAAGAGGCTTATCAAGTCTCTGCGAGTATGGCATTGTTCGAAGACGGCCGAATGGAAAATTTGAAAATGGCTTTTGTAATCGACTCTGCAGCTAACCGCAACATGGTTCCAGAGACATCTGCAGTCAAGATGGGGAATTGCACGGCAATTCCGGCCGGACAAACTGTTATGTTCGCAAATGGACAGAGAACCCAGATTAAAACTGTCACTAACGTTTTCCTTTCTGTTTTGCAGGAGACGCTGCAGTTTTGTGTTATCCCAGAAGGGGATCATTGTTTGTTATCTGTGCCTTATTTGTTAAGTAAGGGGTTCAAAGTTTGTTTTCAAAATGATGTCTGCACAATCTCCAGAGGAGGGAGGTTACTTGCCAAGGTTAAGAAGGGGCAGAATGATCTTTTCATTCTTAAAACGTCTCTTGGGGGTGAGGGGAAGGTTGAGAGAGCACAGGCGCAGCGTGCTACAGTTCCCACTCATGTTCAATGTGCTTGTGCATGGCATCAGAGGACCAATCATAGTTCTGTAGAGGAACTGCAAGTGCTTCCTGAGGTTACCAGAGGGTGTAAAATTAGAGATTGTGGACGTGCCATTAGTTGCGCCACATGCAAGCAGGCGAAGGTGAGGGGGTGCAGTTACCCAAAAGTGGAACGGGTAACCACTAAACCTTTTGAGCTGGTTCACATAGATTTGGCCGGTCCTGTCAAGGAACCAAGTCTGGGAGGGGCCAGGTTTCTGCTAACTTTTTCGGATGATTTTTCGCAGAGCACCTGGACCCACGGCCTCAAATCCAGGGAGGATGCAGCACAGCTGATCAAGAGCTGGGTTGAGGGGGTGGAACAGAGATTCTCCACCAGGGTTCAAGCGATCATCAGTGACAGAAATGCTAGGTACACTGGTTCTGCTTTGCAGCAGTTCTTTCACAGAAGAGGGATACGTCACACAGTTACTTCACCCAGTAAGAGGGGGGTGGCAGAGCTGAGAAGTGAAGCTCTGGTTAAGGCTGGACAGGTGATGCTGAAAGAAGCCAGGTTACCTCCAAAGTTTTGGCTGGAGGGAATCCGATGTGTGTCGTTCACCTGGAATCGTGTCTACAACTCACTGGTAGGTGACACACCGTACTCGTTGTTAAATGGCCGCAAACCCCAGGTTCATTTTCTGCGCAAGTTTGGATCTCCTGCGGTTGTCCCTGTGCCTAAGGCTTTGCAAGGGCCAGATGGAGCCAAAGTCCAGAAAATGATCTTCTGTGGGTATGAGCCAGACGCTCGTGCATGGAGATTTGCTTATCCGTCAGGTGATCAGAGTAAGGTGCTGGTCAGTAAACACGCTGAATTCTTTGAGCAGGATGAAAGGCCAAAGATTTCTGCACAGCGTGATGTTCTTTCAGAATGTCTCTCTGATTCAGAGGACAGTTCTGTTGAGGAGGAAGAAGAGGCTGAGTCTGCTGATGACGACCAGGTCACTGACCAGGGTCAGGAGCAGGGTGGGGCGTCTCCACAAGTTGTTAGGAAAGGACAGCCCAAGAGTGAGCCTAGTTCTCCTGTAAGTGTAATGGAGAGGATTCGAAGACGCTTTAAGTCAGAGGGGGAATCCCGTGATGCAGAGGACACACCTGCTGGTGACAGTGAGCCAGAGGAAACACCAGAGTTTGTGCCTAGGCGATCCAGTCGCACAACCAAGGGTATTCCACCTGAGAGGTACCAGGCCACAGGTACGTGGGTAAGTTTCGCACAGTGCGATTCTGAGAGTTGTGAGGTGATTCCACAGATGCCCAACAGGTACGCCAAGGTAGGGCGCAAGGCATTGGGGAAGGGATTGATCTCACAAGGTGTTGCTGAAGATGTTACACAGGTTTTGTCAGAAAGCAACACAAGGGGGTGTGTGGGAGTTCAGAACTTAACTGGTTAAGTGTTCTGAGCTGTGCGTCACTTTCCGACGTCAGCTATGGAAGCTGGGAGGAGTCTGGGAGGAGACTGTACTGTTGTTGTTCTCTCTGTGTGTCTTGAGAGAGACGGACATGTTTTAACATGGCTGAAAGGAGCCCTGGTCTTTTATGGGCTGAAATGTTCCAATAAAGTGCTGTAAATAGACGGATCTGTCTGTGTATGCTTGCATGGAGCAAGGGAGAAAAAGACTGTTTTACACCGCTGTATGCTACTCTGCTAAGCCATGGCCAAAGAGACAGCAGACTTACGTGCGCAGCTAGAAGGAAGCGTGCCGGACGCTGCAAATGACTGATTGGGATCGTAAAGCTGTCTGAGATCGCGGCTCCATCGATCAAGCTCAGAGATCGATTTCCGCATAGTCTATACACACACAAATGCCACACAATCCTACATTGTGGCAAGGAAGAGGCATTGTCACAGTTAAACACTCAAGTAGGGGAAGGAGTATGGTCGTTGATGGGTATGGCCTGGAGACACGTTATGGTCTAGTTGAAAGGTCCAGAAAATAGAGGTCTTGTGAGCCACATTTGCTACCCAGGCCTGAGGTTCCCCACCCCTGTTGTAGAGAAAATGCTCTCAAAGGCCTTTGGCTTTTCGCTCTGCGGATGTAAGCTGATCAAGGCCTAAATTAAGACCCTACTCTACAGTTACTGCAACTCTTAGGTTCTTCGTTGAGCTGTTAGCTGTAGAGTAGGGTCTTAAATTATGCCTTGATTGGCTCACATCCACTGAGTTAAAAGAAATCCAAAAATTAACCTCTTCTAGTCAGAGGCAAAGAAATTCCGGATTCAAAATTTATCAGAAAAGAACTAGGTGCAATAGTTAGAATTAGCTACACATGTACCCAACTGAGCTGGGAATGAAGTACTAGAGTCCTTAGAGCGCAAGTGAGGGAAAGCGTATTTTTGAGTGCTCACCTCCCTCTAAAACAGCAATGGGGAAAATGTAGCCAGTTGCTGTTGGGGCTCCAAATCCCATCAGTGCCACATAGAATGGACAACAGAAAGGGATGATGGAAATTACAGTCCAGCAATGTCTGTTTGGCCAAGGGTTCCCAATCCCTTCTCTAAAAGTGGGGGAAAGGAAACACCCACCTGCAAGTGGAAAACTGCTAAAATCAGGAGTTGATTTTAATGGAGGTGAGCATTCAAATGCAGCATTTTCCACTTGTAGCCTGAAGTTGTACAGTCCATTTTACTGCACATTTTCTTCAGTGTGCAGACTAAAACAAATTAGGGACTGTATACTGGCAAGTTTTGGTACGCTCCCCCTTTCTATATCCTGCACTTCTTCACCCATTTGAAATATTTTGAACTGAAAGGTCTGTGGAATTCATTTCACCCCGCAGACTGTAGCCTCCAGTGCAAAGAGCCAGAAAAGCCCAAAAGACCATTCTCAAGACTATCTTGCCTGCATACACAGAACTGATACAGCTGCAGAGTTGGCTGTTGTGAACTGGCAGCCAACAAAACAACAACAAAACACGATTCACTCTTTAAATTTTTTCTTGATGCTTCCAAACCTCTGAATCCTATTCCAAAATGTTTTAAAAATAGCACTGTGAAGGAGCTGTATATTAAAATCAGTCTGGTTGAATGAGAATTTTAATTTGGGTGGGTGGAAGAAACAATGATAAATCTCTACTTAGCTCTTCCACTGCAGCATGAGGAAGGCAAAGGATATTGAGGCTCTGCATAAGGAGCAGAGTATCCTACTCAGTGTTGTTATTTACACCCATATTGTTTCCATGATTACATGCAAAAGAAGGCTTCCAGGTCTGCATATGATAGTCTATTCAGCAAAGGACATAATGAGTAGCGATGAAATCAGATAAGGATTCTTTAAAACTAAAATGGAATGAGGTGGCAAATTACAATTTGAGACAGACAGATTTGTAAGAGTATGTTCCAAGCTGAAGAACGAAGGGTGGTAATCATATTCACTCAATAAAAGGAGGCTGATTCGGGGGGTTGAGTGGGGGGGGGAGGTGTAGGAGTTCACTAGATGGAAAGCAAATCTCTTGTCTAGACCAATAAACATCTGTCAAGAAGAACATGGGCAGGAGGACAGAACTGCTGTTGGGTTTCAATATAAATACAAAGGGGTGGCATCACCATAAAGGTAGCATACATGTATATATACAGGATTGTGGCTCTTGAAGTGGAACAGTCTTAAGATGATGTTCAGCAAAGAGCAATGAGATTTTTTAAACAACAACAACAACAACAACAACAACAACAATAATAATAATTTTTATTTATATCCCGCCCTCCCCAGCCGAAGCCGGGCTCAGGGCGGCTAACAACAATCAAACAATCAAACAATCAAATAATCAAATAATCAAATAATCACACATTCTAAAAATATTTCATTATAAAAATTAATTAAAATCAAATTAATGGCAACCGATTAAGCAAAATTCTGTGCAGGTTGCCAGAGGAGGGAGTCAGGCTGCACCCTGACCAAAGGCCTGGCGGAACAACTCTGTCTTGCAGGCCCTGCGGAAAGATGTCAGGTCCCGCAGGGCCCTAGTCTCTTGTGACAGAGCGTTCCACCAGATTGGAGCCGCAGCCGAGAAGGCCCTGGCTCTAGTTGAGGCCAGCCTAACCTCTCTGAGGCCTGGGACCTTGAGGATGTTATTATTTGCAGACCGTAGGTTTCTCTGTGGGGCATACCAGGAGAGGCGGTCCCGTAGGTACGAGGGTCCTAGGCCGTATAGGGCTTTAAAGGTTAAAACCAGCACCTTAAACCTGATCCTGTACTCCACCGGGAGCCAGTGCAGCTGGTATAGCACCGGATGAATGTGATCTCGCAGCGAAGACCCCATAAAGAGTCTCGCCGCGGCATTCTGCACCCGCTGGAGTTTCTGGGTCAATCTCAAGGGCAGCCCCACATAGAGCGAGTTACAATAATCCAGTCTGGAGGTGACCGTCGCATGGATCACAGTGGCTAGGTCAGGGCGAGAGAGATAAGGGGCCAACTGCTTGGCTTGGCGGAGATAAAAAATGCCGCCTTTGTTATAGCTGTAATCTGCGCCTCCATAGAGAGGGAGGTATCGAAGATTACACCCAAACTCTTAACGGACGGTGCTGGCACTAATTGTGCCCCCGCAAGAGATGGGAGTTGCCCCCTCAATCCCATATCATCCCGCCCCAGCCAGAGGACCTCTGTCTTTGAAGGATTTAACTTCAACCGGCTCCCACGTAACCATCCAGCCACAGCTGGTCCCATGACCAGCGCGGAAGCCGGACTGGAATGGATCCAGAGCAGATGTTTCATCCAGAAACCTACCAAGCTGTTCAGCAACCGCTCTCTCAATCACCTTACCCAGGAATGGAAGATTCGAGACCGGGCGGTAATTGGATAGATCTAAGGGATCTAATGATGTTTTCTTTAAGAGCGGACGCACCACTGCCTCCTTTAATTCCCCTGGGAATATCCCGGTGCCAAGGGACAAATTGATGATATCCCCCGGGGGGGCCCGCACCTCGTCTGGACACGCTCTAATCAGCCATGACGGGCATGGGTCAAGAGGACAGGTGGTGGGCTTTCCAGCTCGGAGGTGTCTGTCCACATCGGCTGGAGATATCCGGTCAAAGTGGTCCAATACTGGACCCGAGGACAGTCAAGGGGCCTCCAGTTCCTTTATTGTATCCAAATGCCTGGATTGGGATTTTTTTCCCATGAGGAAAAGCAATTCTGTATTTATTTCAGAACAAGGCTTAAATATAGATATTAAGCTTAACCACACTTGCCTTTTGCCCCACTCTTTCCAAGTGTAGGGTGTGTTTTTTTTACCCTGAGCTTTCCCTGCGAAAACCCACTCTTTAAAGCTGAATCAGAGCAAACATCAATTCAGGTTTTCTGCAGATTGACAAGTCCATTAAAACAGCAGCAAAATAAAACAGTTCTAACAATCAGCTTGCTAGACCAAAACAGGCACCAAGCGAACTGTTAGGGACTTCCCCTGCATGTGAAGACAGGCTCTGGTGGTTTGAGCGGATGAGATCTAGTGTGGGTCCAAGGGTCAAGATTGTAGTTACTGCATGTGCTGTAGTGAAAAGTGTGGGGCAGATAGGCTTGTCAGCCCGAGAAGGTAGCCCAGCTAGGAGAATGAAAACTCTGCTGCCTTATGAGAAAGGCCTCAGGACTAAACCCCCAGGAAAAAAATTGTACCTGCTGCTTTGTGGGACATCTCCAGGAAAAGAAAAGGGTAAGGAGTAAACCCTACACAAATCCTGAGTGGAATCCTTAAGACAGTTGGATGGTACCTTGTTATGTCTCCTTCTAACAACTCTTGCAGCCAAGCTGGTGCCAAATGTATTGCTCTGCTTTCCTTTCCGCCACACCAGCAAGGCTGAGAAGAGAGTCTTATCATCTGGGGACCTTCATACCCTAGGGTTACCATACGCCTGAAATTTCCCAGACATATCCAGAATACTGCAGTCAGAAGCAGTGTCCAGGTGGACCTCCATACACCCTGCCCAGGCTTACATCCTGGGGAGGTCACCCACCACAGTGCTGCAAACACAGCAGCAGTTACAAGTTACTGGTTGCTGCAGCCACAGCAGGCGCTGTGATTCTCCAGTGGTTTGGCTTCATTCCTGGAGGCACACTCCATTGTCATCGGATGATCTGATACAATTCATTCATCTAACTAATGCATGGTTATGGAATCTGGTTCCTAAGAACATCTTTGAATATTGAAGAACTGAACAGAGTTTAAATCTAAGTTTGATATGGCTGTCACAAAAATTACCGAAACATTCAGTTTAAATATTTATTTATGTTTGAGCTGCATAAAATGAGTAATTCACTCCTTATAGGCCAGAGGATTTACCATGGTGTAGATTACAATTTGACCTTTCCACCGCCAGAAGCACGGGATTGTCAGATTAAGGAAGGTTAAATTTAAGTGCAAAAAGATAAGTTTGAAAACAAAATGAGCTTTACTTGGCTGTGTGTTGCCAACCTGTATTCTTGAATGAGATCACAGTGTAACTGGCTCTTAATCCTGATGACTGCAGCAACCCAGTACGGTGGAAACCTAAACAATGGATCCAGTCTTTCTAGCCAGAACTGGAGTAAATAATCTCCAGCACTGCTTAGTGCCTTGTTAAGTGCTATAATAAGTTACAGGGTTGCTGTGAATGACACAGAAAACTAATTGCCACAGAATGGGATGTATGGCTTGTTAGCATTCACTGTATAAACATTGTCTGGCAAACTGTATCATTCTCTCTCCCCTCCCCATTTTAATAATTTGGTATGAGCAAATGACACAAGGTTCTCATCATGCAACCTTAATATGATCTCAGGGAAGCTCTTCTACATGGAATAATTCATTACGTTATGTGTAGCTCAGGGGCTGTGTCAGGGGTTCCCTACCCCCCTCCTAGTATGTAGCAACCTTTAATGAATGGCACCTGATCAATAATGCAGAACCTGACATCTGAGAATAAATAAAAAGGCCTTCCATGTGAGTTCTGCCTGTAGAAAATGTCAGAATCATTTATCACAGATCCAGATTGATGCCCTGCAGCTGCTGTCCACAAAGACTCTAAAATCTAACTTTGCTGAGTACCACAAATGTGTTTTTGTGTCGCACATAATTAGCTTTCCTCCATGACAAAAATGCAAGAGAAAGTCTGATTGAGAACGCGTGTGATGGTGATTATCAGGGCTTTATTAGAAGGACATTCTGCCATAATGGCACTTTGTTTCCAGGCTGCTTCTTACACAGAGTTACTTTATCTTGATTTCCAGGTGCGCTTTAAAGCAATCCTCTTTGTAACTCTATACAGTCTGAGCTGTTTAATCCAAATCAGTTTGCAAACTGCCTTTACATTGGGATTTTAAAGCCATAGATTAACAAGTCAATTGAGTGAACAGCACAAGCCAAACAAATGGCTCTCCTGATGTCCAGGCATAGAGCTGAAGAATGCAGGCTCAACCAGGTCTTAATTGCCTCAAAGAAAGCTACACTTTCACATCAAGCAGAATGGCAGAAACTGATTGTCTTTTTAAGTCATGCACTTCAATCCCAGAAGAAAGTAGAAGAGGGGTTTGAGATAGCAAAGAATCATCTCTACCACTGATGTAAGTTAGCTGAAGAGTACAGGGGGGCTGGTCCATCAGGGCAAATGGGGCCCTGCAATATCAGCCAATTTGATGTATTATAGTATTTTAATATTTTTTTGGAAGCCGCCCAGAGTGGCTGGGGAAGCCCAGCCAGATGGGCGGGGTATAAATAAATTATTATTATTATTATTATTATTATTATTATTATTATTATTATTATTATTCCACCCACCTGACTACTTACTGAAAACCAGTCCAGGGGGCGGCGCTGCCTGTCAGCTTCCTCCTCCTCAGTCTCAGTGTTGTCCTTTTAGAATTCAGACACGGGTGGTGCTGTGGTCTAAACCACAGAGCCTAGGGCTTGCCAATCAGAAGTTCAGCGGTTCGAATCCCTGCGATGGGCTGAGCTCCCGTTGCTCGGTCCCTGCTCCTGGCAACCTAGCAGTTCAAAAGCACGTCAAGTGCAAGTAGATAAATAGGCACCGCTCCCACGGGAAGGCAAACGGCATTTCCGTGTGCTACTCTTGTTCGCCAGAAGCGGCTTAGTCATGCTGGCCACATGACCCAGAAGCTGTCTGCGGACAAACACCGGTTCCATCGGCCTATAGAGCGAGATGAGTGCCGCAACCCCAGAGTCGTCCACCACTGGACCTAATGGTCAGTCCCCCTTTAAGGTGGGGACAAAACTGGAATCAGTTGGCTCCGCTGGTCATTGGTTCTGGCTCCACCTACTGTTGACCTCTCTGCCTTCCACACCACCAGTCCTAATGGTCACCAGCCACCACTGGAAGCATAGCATGGGGGGATCCTGGGAAGTTTGTGATTCAGTAATAATCAAAGCAAAGAGATGTATTTTTTGAGGGGGAAGAGATTTATCAGCAATCATGATGTCCTTTATCAGCAGTAATTACACAATTATTGTGCAGCCAGTTGTCTTCACACTTGTACTTGAGGCAGAAGATCCTTAGTGCTAATTTCTTAGGTGCTGTACAAATAACACCCCTATGATATTTCCATTTTTATTAAGTTTTGTCAACTTTTTTATTATTTGCCTGACCCTAGTTCCTTGTAACAGCTTGAGCTGCATGACTTTAGTGGGTAATAACGTTAAATCTCCATGTCATGAAAAGTTTCACAGAATGATTTCACCTGATCAAGCTGCTGTTGAAGGCACTAGGGCAGCTCAGGTTGACTTTATTTTGGTCAGTTGGCAACCCTGTTTCTTTTACTTAAGTTATGAATCACAGTAAGAAAAAAGTGGGGGCTGTACAGATTAAGCTTACATAACATCATTGTACATAACATTTCCAGTAACACTGAGCTTTCAGTACTTCTCCTTTCCTTGGCATTGATCATTATTCTCTGTTTGAAGAGGCACAAACTCATTATATCAAGGAAGAGCGCAGACCTGAAAGCATTAACATTAGATACAATATGAGAGGCTCTCGTTTTAGACAATTCATAATGCAGTACTTAAATGCAAATCACTTTTTTCCCTACAGACTGTAATAATTCTTCAGAAATGTTCTGGTATATGATTCAGATTTTAGAAGGTTGTGGTTCTTTTGTTACCACTCCCTGGTATGTACAGTAAGGCAAATGTATTTAATAGTTCTCTTGGAGAATATACATCCACAGGCTAAAGCTTCTTCTGAAATTTATGTGTAATTGCAACCGACCAGACGGACTTAGCCAAGGGGAAGAAAGTGTGATTTATGTAAAAGCAACTTCCCGTTATGAAAAACTTGGAATCTCTCCTAGCAGCTCATCTGGGATTTAGATTTCTGTTTAATTTACATCTGATACATGAAATCTCAAGGCTGTCTGTTCAGATTTCAGCTGCTAGGGTTATACAATGGTTACTGCTACAACCTCAACATACTATATTTCAGGGAAATTTTGTCATTGCTACATTTGGCATTGAACTCCCCCCTCCCCCAACACTGTGTTATTCATCACCAACTCAGGTTGGTTCCATCCTGCACAGTGAGCGTAATTTGAGAAATATATAATTTTCTAAACATTACACCTGACTTTCAGGTGTAATCAGAAACTTAAACTTTGAACAGGGACATGTCCACATTTGAGCATTATTTGTTAATCTACTTTCCCCCCTACACAAAGTAGACCAGAGTAGTCCACACCAGCACATATTTAAATTTGTACAGGAAAAGCAACTGGTCTTTCCTGTTTATACCAGTAAGAGTTCCCTTTTGTGTTTGTCCCCACTTTATAATTTGTTGATTCCATTATGCTAATTAAGTATTGACAGGACATGAACAAAGATAGCTGTGCTTTTGGGGGGGGGCTTAAAAAAAACCTGCCCAGGAAGTGTGCAAAAGTGCACATTCAGGTGATTGTAATACTTTTGCAGTTTTCTGGTTTTGTGCAAATCTGAGGGATCAAACATACACACATATACACCTCCATTCAACAGCACTCCAGAAATAGTTACCGGCAGGGCTAGAAAATAACTGAAAGCAATTGCTAATTTTCAACACACACACATTTCAGATTGCTTGCGATATCTGGTCTAGAAAGTTAGATGTGCATTTAACTTGCTTTACGTGCCTGGCAAATAAAAATAAATAGAAAGTGAGTGGGCATCTATCTGGGGGGAAAAACTTTGGCAATCCCTCCCACCATTGAACCCAATGTGTTTTGGACATACATGATGTCTGGAATGTAACCCCCACATAAGTTGTGGTCTTGCTGTAGTTAAAAGCATGACTGGAAAGACATACAAGGTCTGATGAAATAACATGCATGGAAAAGGGAACAGCAGAAAATTATTATTAATCCACCCACACAAAACTCCAAAACAAATAATTTGCAACCCATGTGGTGGAGTTTGAGGCCTAATTCCCCCCAGTCCCTCTATTCAGTAATCCCAAATTTATGGACAAAAAGCATTGAGATCCATTTCTTGATTTAGATCAGGCATCCCCAACCTTTGGCCCTCCAGATGTTTTAGACTACAATTCCCACCATCCCTGACCACTGGTCCTGATAGCTAGAGATCATGGGAGTTGTAGGCCAAAACATCTGAAGAGCCGCAGGTTGGGGATGCCTGATTTAGACCATCGCCTTCCCGTCTCTTCCATTCACAAAGATGCCCACTGTTTACAGGCTGACTTGCCAGTTTTGAGAACTTCAGTACAAAACTGTATGTTACAAAGAGGTTGGAGCCACCATGATGGGTGGCAGCCTCTTGTTGAATTTCCTGTGACCCCTCTAACTTCCAGTTCAATTTATCCCATGTCATTACAGTTCACTGTAGCAGGGGTGGTGAAACCCAAATCATAATGGCATCAAGGCATGGAGAAAACTGAACTACATGTTACAAAGATTGGAGGGAGAAATTGTCACAGAGCAGCTGTTTCCTCCGTATCCATTGCAATGTATAGCTGCAAGCCTGGAAATCTATATAAACTTGTTAAGCCACACAAGAAATAAACAGGATTTTCAGGTCAGATAGTGGGTCTCCCATGCCCTTCATTGTGCTTTGCTATTCCCAGTGAACAGAACAGCCAAATATGTGCAAATGTGCATTTTATGATAACCAATGAATTTAGCATTTCTTGGTACAAAGTATATACAGTTGTACATATGGGTGCAAATGAAGACTACTAGATGGAGAATCTACCAGAGAGCTATTGCATTTTCCCTTGTATCTAATTTTCATTGTCATACACATGTAAAATACACAATATGTTCTTTCCTAACTTTCTGTGTAACAGCTGGCAATGGAAGCATTTGGCTTAGGCTGTAAAGTTGTTTGACTTTTTGCCATTGATAAATCCTCCACTTTACTTCACTGAAAGCAGAAATAAATGCAGGGCACTTTTAAAGCCTCGTGTACGTTGTGCTATACCTACACTTTTACTGGTCTAAAATTACTCCATGTCAAACATTACACTATACACACATATACATATCACACAGAGAGACACACATTCTCAACCTGTACATATAAGCCCCTTTGAGCAGCACTCTGGAATTTGTTAACTCTGAAATAGCGAAAACATTGTCAATGAGAATCAGGTCTTCCAGGGCAAGAGGGAAAGAATAATCATTCCCATCTGAGAGCACAGACTTTTTAATATGATCCCTTAAAGAAATATAAAGACAAACTGTTTACTGAATGTTTCTAGCATAACATGAGTTTTGCCGCCAACTGACAAGTAAATGTATCCAGCGAATTCCATTGCTGTGACCTTTTGAAAAAACAGAACTCCATTTTATTTTATTAGTGCTCTTTCTGTTTTATTAACCAAACTTTATGAAGTCTGTGCCATTCAAAATGCTAATCTAATTATGAAGACTTTTACGGTTTGGTTTGGTTTTGTGCATTTTAATGATTTGGGGGTGGGGTTGTATGGGTTTCAGAGCAAGGGAGGGCATTCATAAACTCATAAAATGCAGGAGCTGCACACAAATGCTCTCAAGAGGGCGCAGAGAATTTCAGCGCCACCATTTTGCTGTGGTATACACACAGAGAAAGATCCATGCACAGGACACAACAAAGCCCACCCAAGTCGTGTGTGAAGGGTATAGTGTCCATGTCAGCACAGGAACACTGGTAGCCAGGAGGAGCAACAACATACACACTCTTCACTGACAAGTTGCATTGCCCAATCAGAGACTCAAAGGAAAGGGGCTTTCATCACAAATGAGATAGGGGTCCCCTTACCTTGGGACTGTGCACTGGCTGGAGGATATAGGAGGCCTCTAAGGCAATCAAATGACCCTTCCTACTGCCTCCCAGTTCCCAACATGCAGCTTAATATGCTGGTGATACCAAAGGTTGCATTCAGCTAAGCTTCATCCACAATGAAATTAATGGCCCTACCCTGCCATGCTCATTAATTTCAGTGGGTCTACTCTGAATAAAATTTAATTGAAAGCCACCCCAAGTGAGGGCCCTGGGACCCAAGACCCTCAACCCTCCCATACAATATTACCGTATTTTTCACTCCATAAGACACACTTTTTCCCTCCTAAAAAGTAAGGGAAAATGTGTGTCCGTCTTATGGAGCGAATGCAGGGGGGGAGGCAGGCAGGAAAAGCCCCCAAGAGCCGCACACAAACTCCATGCGGCTCTTGCAGGCTTTTCCCCAAGGAGGGAGAAGGGACTGACTGGCCGCGTCAGTCCCTTCTCCCTTCTCGTAGAAAAGCCTGCAGGAGCTGTGCACTCCTTAAAGGGTGTGTGGCTCCTGAGGGCTTTTCTACAAGGTGGGGGAATTCCCCCACCTCCGGCAAAAGCACACAGAAGCCATGCACTCTTTAAAGGGTGCGCGGCTCCTGCGGGCTTTTCTACAAGATGGGGGAATTCCCCTACCTCGTAGAAAAGCCCGCAGGAGCCGCGCACCCTTTAAAGAGCGTGCCGCTCTTGGGGGCTTTTCCCCGAGGAGGGAGAAGGGACTGACTGTCCCTTCTCCCTCCTCACAGAAAAGCCTGCAGGAGCCGTGAACTCCTTAAACGGTGCTGCTTTAGCTGCGCGCAGCCTCTCCGGCCGGGAGAGGTTGCGCGGAGCTAAAGCAGCCAGGACAGCGAGTGGGATCCATCCCGCTGGCTGTCTCGGCTTCTGCCATGGCTGCGTGCAGCCTCTCCCGGCTGGAGAGGTTGCGAGCGGCTAAAGAGGATGCCAGGACAGTGAGCGGAATCCCGCTGGTTTTGCTCTTTGGGGCTGGGGGGGTAAACCCAGGCTTCCCCCGGCAGCCCCGAGAAGCTCTGGGAGAAGCGGACAGAATGCAACTCAATTTGTGATATATGCACACTATTGCTTTTGCTATACCTGCACATCCCAGAACTATCTGATACTCTGTGTGTGTGTGTGTGTGTGTGTGTGTGTGTGTGTGTGTGTGTGTGTATTTCCTACTGCTCATAGCAGTGGCTAAACATTTTGCATTTTTTCTATCACCTGCCTATCTATATCAGCCACCAACAAAGACACATAGAACTCTGAAGACTGATCATCTAGAATAATAAATACCAATAGAAATATGTCATCTATAGTGCATGTTTTAAAGAAGAACATGCAATTTTTCATATGTTTATTAAGCTTACACACTTCCTTTAGTTCCAATGAGCATAAGCCAACATAAACAGCACCCTCACCCCATTTTATCTTCCAAACAACCCAATGAGGCAGGTTCAAGTAGAGAGACAGCGGCCAATGCCCCGATCATGCAGTGAGCTTCACGATTGACTGGTGATTTGAATAATGTTTCTCAAATGTCAAATGTCACCTTCTATATTTCTTTCAGCAGCAAGTTCAGTTGTCAACTGACCACTGCACAGTTCTGTGGAATTAAGTTTTTGTTGTTGCCCCGGAGCTTTCAACTCATATCACAAATCATTTCCAAAAATGGAAGCAGGCATTACCACCAGTCAAGCAATGTACGGTCGCTACTATTGCTCCGGCACACCTACAAAGCTCTCTCATCTGTAACAGCATACCCATTCATCTCAATGAAGCATATTTACATGTTTATTTTGTTTGTTTGTTTGCGTACATAATTTCTTCCATTGAAATGAATAAGCAGATCTTTTTTCCCAAGTGATTCTCCCACACTCCTAGCTATTTTCCACTCTGTCAAACCAAAAAAATAGAGAATGGCCAGCTCTTTCATTTGGCTTTAGGCTTGAGCCTGCTCAGTGCATGCCCTCCAACGAACTGTTTAATGTCATGAAATGTGATTCTCCATCCTAAAATGCCCATATTTAACTCCTGGCCTTTTTCTACTTGGCACACTATTTGGACAAAGAAAACGTTGTATATTTTACCAACTAACCATCAATTTAATGAAGACAAATACTGGTCTTCAGGCTAGGTGAGTCCACCCCCCCTTCTACTCTGAATGAGAGCCTTGTTGAACACTCTGTTGATACAAGGCTGAAAAGTGTATTATACCATAAGGGACCAGTTTACATACAGCAGCATACCCTGCCTTTTTATTATTAAGGAAATCCATCATTCAGCATATACACCATGTTTAAAAAATAGATGGCTCATGCTGATATGTTTTGATTAGGCATAAAATTCATAAAGTTCATTTGTGAAAAGAGATACTGACAACTTCATAGGGGGAAAACGAATTAGTAACATTTCAGAAGAATTGTAAGACAGAAAAAGAGTACATAGGTGAGAAAAACAAGGAGCAGACATGGCTGAATGAAGAGAGAAACATAATTCCAGGGTACAGATAATGCAAACATATGCTTGTGTCAAAGTGTAAAACATAATAAAAGAATAGCATCTCAAAAATATGCCTGGAAAGTCCTCATTATATCAATATGCACCTGGGCCAGTGGAATCTGTCCCAGCTGCGCACCAACAGACTTGATCACTGAGGCTGCTTTAGTTCTAATCATAAGATGCTTTGCTTGAAAAGAAAGATGCAATGCATCTAACACCATTTTTTTTCTTTGTCAGATAGAAGTGGGGCAATGGGGCATAGAGTTTGCTGTTAAAGGAAGGCGTGGGGAACCTGTGGCTAGACAAAAGCTCTCATCATCCCTGACAAATGGGAGTACCACAGGTTCTGCACCTCTGTATTAAGGTTAAGATTTCTATTACGTGTGATGTAACAGTACATTAGTTACATGTAATTCAAGAAGAAGAAGAAGAGTTTGGATTTGATATCCCGCCTTTCACTCCCTTTAAGGAGTCTCAAAGCGGCTAACATTCTCCTTTCCCTTCCTCCCCCACAATAAACACTCTGTGAGGTGAGTGGGGCTGAGAGACTTCAGAGAAGTGTGACTAGCCCAAGGTCACCCAGCAGCTGCATGTGGAGGAGCGGAGACGCGAACCCGGTTCCCCAGATTACGAGTCCACCACTCTTAACCACTACACCACACTGGCTTCTTATTATGCTTTTATTGAAAATACCCCTAATTCATCAATACATAAAGCAGTGAAATAAATATGATGGGTGCTACAATGCTTAAACTATACAAAGTTTGTCATAAAATATTAGCGTTCTTCCATGCTCCAAACTTTAGCACACAACTGGGAGAGACCCTTGGCCAAAAATCCACAAAGTACATAATCAAACTAAAAACAACAGCAAATTGCCACACTAACCCCTTGGATAGAGACTGAGGGTTGTAGCAACTAAAATTTCTCCGAGTAGACCCATTGAAATTGATATACTTAAGTTAGTCATGTCTATTATTTGCAATGGGTATACTTTGAGCAGGACTAGCATTGGCTGCAACTGAGATAAAAATAACTAGCAGGGAACCTTCACACATCCTGCATATCTGTAGCAACTGGAAATGTTGGAAGAATTATTGTGCTTCCATCAATTACATTAAATAGATATGCATTTCCAAGACACACACCCAATATTCTCTAACACAAATAATAAGCAAATGTTGCTTAGGAAAAGATAAAGTTCTCTTTCTGTTATGAAGACATCATCCCCCTAATGCACACAAAATCCGATTGGAAACTCAGCACGGCTGTACAAAAGAATGTTGCTTACCAGAAGCAACAGAAGCCTCTATATTCCAGCTTTGTGGTTCTCTTGTATTAAGGCTTGGCATCATGTAGAAAGAGAGGCCTGCAGGACTGGGCCTTGTAAGCAATTTGCTACACTTGTCATCCCTGGAGTATAAAAGCCTTTTCTGGAGGATATTGTTCTAGCAAAATTACCCACTGCAAAAGGCCAGCAGCAGGCTCATCTTGTCTCAATCAAGGCTGGACAAAGAGGAAAGCCCAGCACGTGTCTCTGTCATTTGTACGATTAGCCTTTTTGACTGCAGACACTAGTTTTTCAGAAGTACCTAATTTCTCATCGGAAGATGCTTCCCCCCACCCAATCTGTCAAAGGCATACAAGTGTGTGCTGCTTAAAGGAGCATGCAACAAATGCCTTTCCAGAGCACCAGCACCAAGACGATGACAATCAAATTAACATTCACATCTATATCACATTTCTGAGATGTTATGTCGCCAAATGTGAAATTGGAAATAGAATATAAGGGACAGGCAACAGGCGAAAAAAATGTTTAAAAGACCGATGTTGTAGCCTTAGAAAGCAGTAAATAAAATATCAGTCTCCATTTGCTACTTAGTTTTTCCCTGTTCTGCTTAGCAAATGTACCAATTAATAAATATTATAAAAACAAAGGCTGTAATCATAAAAGATGCTTACAAGGAAGTATGCCCCATTAAACACAATCACATTTACAACTGAGTAAACACGCCTAGATTTCCACTAAAGGAGAATCAGTCCTCCAAAGAAATCACCCATGGCTAAAGACTACAATGACTACAGACCACAACTACAATCTGCAAGGTTCGCACTATGTTCCTTGAAACTTGAATTATATGGTGAGTTCTGGTGGTAGTAATTGCACCAGGCAACCGAGTACATGTGGACATCATCTAAAAAACCCAAAAACCCAGAGGGACAGGGCTCAGGGCTCAGACAATCCACACTTCAGCCCTATCCCCTTCCTGGCATCGGCGCAATGTGCAACCATGCACTGATGCAGCTTGCCAGGCCTCTTCATTCCCTGCTCAGATGCAGCAGCTGTTTGGTGCAATGCAAGGGCAGGATCTTCTGCTGCCATCCTATTCAACTGCTATGAAGCAAAAGGGTATCTGCTGCATCTGGCTTTAAGGATGAAATAAAATGTGGCCAGCAAACACAGGCAAGTAACAGAATTATCAGAAGATTACCTTTTTACAATAACTCTAGATAGTAGATTGGGGTTTGTTTTTTCCCTAAGGTAACATAGCCAGGATGGAGCTGTAAATTCTCAGTTTTTGGGAGCCTTAATCTCTGTTTAAAAAACTGCACCAGTATGCATTATTATTATTATTATTATTATTATTATTATTATTATTATTATTAGCATCTCAGGGTGGTTCACAGGATAAAATCAGAATATAAAACCACAAAGTACATAATCAAAATAAAAACAACAACAACCCAATAAACAATGTCAATCAAATCAAGGCCTGGTTAAAGAGGAACGTTTCTGCCTGGTGCCTAAAGGTGTATAATGAAGGTGCCAGGCGGACCTCCCTGGGGAGAGCATTCCACAGATGGAGAGCCACTGCAGAGAAGGGCCGTTCTCGTGTTGCCACCCTCCAGACCTCTCATGAAAGGAAAAGCTGTGCTTCTTTCCACCTATTCTGGTGACACAATCTAAATATTTTTAATAAACCCAACGATTCATTGAAAAAAGGAAGTTACCTTTGTGCCATCAAGTTACATTTTGTACCTCTTTTTTAAAACTTCTAAAAAAATCATAAAATTAAAAATTCAAATCAGAATTTGGATGCTCCTTGCCATTTTTAAATTGCTCCAATCAGAGAAAAATCAACACAATTTCCTATTATATTATTGACTTGAATGGGAACGCTCCTTTAACAGTTTGTGTCAGAAAACGAACCTCTTAGCTTAAACCAGGCCTGTATGGTGGAAAGGCTCCCCTTTTGTGCCGGGCACTAAGCTCCTAGGCACACAGCAAGCATAAGAAAGGCCAGCATTGGGCCTGCCTGCCTGGCCTCCCACTAGTCTGTCCATTCCCAAAGCGAAGGCTGATGAACTGGCTGGCTTGGCTCACTCACCCACCCACTTGCTTGCTTGCTTACTCTGAGGCCACTTCAGCTCCTGGCAACCAGCACCCCCTGGCCAGCCCCTGAGGCAGCATTCGCCTGGGGAGCTTGTAGCCAGGGCTGCTGCAACAAACTGCTGTGCCAGCCTTTGGGAGGCAGAGGAAGAAGGGGGCATCGGAGGAGAGAGGGAAGGAAGGAAGCGGGATAAGACAGTGTTGCTCACGGCACCTCTGACCATCATTCAAGGCACCCCAGGGTGCCACGGCACACTGGTTGAAAAACCCTGCATTAGAGACATGAATAAAGTGGGTGCTTCATTGGCCTAGGAACTGCATAAAGACTAATTGTATGCAATGCTTACAACATGATGAACAATTAAATACTAGTAGTGGGTAATAGTCATCAGCACCACAATGCACAGGGAGGGGTGGTTTAGGCCTTCCTTTGTCTCAGGACAAAACAAAACAAATCCAAAAATGCTGTCATGATGTGGCAATAAATAATATGGTTGCTAATCACATGGTTAGCTGTTTGTGTATGCTGTAAGGCCCACAGAAGCTGGTGGAGAATAAGGTTGCAATGCAGCCCTGGTGTCACACCCCCTTCCAGGAAAATCCTATCCTTTCCAACACAGAGAAAATCCCCACACATAGTTCAGCTGTTCACGCTTGGAGAAGGATTTAAGCTATTAAATTTATCTCCCTTTTTCTTTTTTGCAATGTCTTCTATTGCTCTGCAGACAAAATTAGTATTTGCTTCCTCCACCCATTTAACCTACTGAGTGTCTGATATAGACCTTGAGGCTTTAAAACGGTTCGTACAAAGAGTATTTCTGTAGCACTGGGATGATCACAATGTATTATTTTGCAAAGTAAATTATGCCTTTAAAGGAACAAGGGGAAAGCTCTTTCGGCTGCTGAGCATGCTAGAGGGAGACTATGGCTGACAGACTAATTCTGAACCCCTATACCTGCAGCCTCACAAATGGAGGAGGTGCTTGCTCAGCCTATATGCCAATTCTTTTCTTTTCATCTTTAGCTGCATTTTTGTATTAAACATTGAAACCAATCAACTTCTCTCTAAGAAAGTCAGTGTAACTCAGATAGGGCTGCATACAGATAGGGAGGTGAGTAAAGTGCTTCCAATTTCCTGAGGAGTTGCTCTGTCACTCTGTTCCAGCAGAGTATTCTGTCTACTTAAAAGATGAATAGGATGTCCATTTGCATATGGGTCTATGCTCATAAGCTACCCCACTGCAGAAATCTATGATCAGTGCTTTGATATTGATATGCAACAGAAGGGCAAAGGCCAGCTGCACTAGCCTGAGCAGAACTCCCTTCATGTGGTTTGCCTTTATTGTACATGAACTTGTTTTTTAATGTTGTATTGTACTGAATCCTTTTATTATACACCTGTGCTTCTCAAACTCTCTGATGTGGTGGATGAGCAATTCCTGTCCCCTTAATGTGCCAGAGACTGGTCCCATATTTGGTCCCTGAATTGCCCCACCCAACCTGGGCTGTGGTGGAGTCACAGTAGACCAGCAGCCAATGGCTCAAGGGCTGGAGCAGGTCTGTGGACCACCATTTTGAGTAGTACTGTTGTGCATCATTTACAGATAGGTAGCCGTGTTGGTCTGCCATAGTCAAAACAAAATAAAAAAATTCCTTCCAGTAGCACCTTAAAGACCAACTAAGTTAGTTCTAGGTATGAGCTTTCGTGTGCATGCACACTTCTTCAGATAAGCTCATACCTAGAACTAACTTAGTTGGTCTTTAAGGTGCTACTGGAAGGAATTTTTTTATTTTGTTTTGACTATGGCAGACCAACACGGCTACCTATCTGTAACTGGAACTATGGAAGGCACCACATTGAGCCGCATGAAATGGAAGTCCATCAGTATCTGAAGAAGTGTGCATGCACATGAAAGCTCATACCTAGAACTAACTTAGTTGGTCTTTAAGGTGCTACTGGAAGGAATTTTTTTATTTTGTTGTGCATCATGTTGATCTTATTTTAATCAGAGGCAGCATATATATATAAAGGTAAAGGGACCCCTGACCGTTAGGTCCAGTCGCAAAGGACTCTGGGGTAGCGGCGCTCATCTCACTTTATTGGCCGAGGGAGCCGGCGTACAGCTTCCGGGTAATGTGGCCAGCATGACTATGCCACTTCTGGCGAACCAGAGCAGCACACGGAAACGTCGTTTACCTTCCCGCCGGAGAGGTACCTATTTATCTACTTGCACTTTGACGTGCTTTTGAACTGCTAGGTTGGCATCATGTTGGTCTTATTTTAATCAGAGGCAGCATATATATATATAATCACACATAAAGGGAACTTGGGAGTGCTTGGGATGTTGTATCGTATTTATATTGTTATTTAAGGGTATTGTGGGATTCTCTGATCACATCAGAACACAATAAAGCAATGTGGTGAAAAGTTAGGGGATGAACCATGAATGCTCTCTTCCACCCTCCTGGTCCAATATACCTGCTTGCAACTACACAAAGGAGAGAGATACTGGGTAATGGGTGGCTCCTTAGTCTACAGACAAAATGAAGTGCACAATGAAGTGCAAGGCTGCTAGGATTGGGGTGGGCAAGCTATGATAATGCCTTGCCTATATAGAAAGGGTGTGTGTGTGTGTGTGTGTGTGTGTGTGTAGAAGCCTCTGACCTTGCTCTATTCACATTTGGCATCTTGTGGCAACCAGTATTGGCATGTAGTCCCCAGAAAGTTGTTCAGGGTGGAATGAAGCCCTCCAGCTGAAAAAGATTATCCACCTCTGACCTAGAGGATGAGACTATGGAGAGCTGGTTAAACCAAACGTGTCTACCTAATACAGCAGATACCTAATCCTAAGCCTAAACAAATATATTTTTTATCCAAAAGGAAATACCAGTAAGTAATGCTTAGAGAGAAATTCTTTACCAAACGTAAAGAACTGAGTAAGGGAAGTGGAACATATTTTTTTTCTCTCCTACACTAATTGTCCTGTACTGTTTCATTGAAAGCAATCTCAGTTCCCCTGAGTCTCAAACCTGCTGTTTATCTTCCCTATCTAGTTATTTTTAATTTGTACTTCTATTATTATCACTGCATTATTAATATGCCACGATAAGCTGGGAAATAGCTTGGTGGAGTTCAATTTCAGCAATGCCTCGCACCGCATAATAGTCGTCATGATAAATTGTTCCCTGCAATCTGAAAAGATTCATGATACCCACTGCACACTGAGTATGAGTCTCCTGGGGAGCTCAGCTTCCTCGTTTGGGTTGCTGTTCAACTTTCCCAAAAGGAGTGTGGGCCTCCTTATGTTTATCACATCTGCACATGCTGTTATCAATCAGTGTGCATGCCTCCACCTTCTGTGTGGCCAGACAAGCACACACATCCCTAGTGCCGCTGTCAGATCTAGTGCCAACACATAGTTCAGCACGCTCCTAAGAGATGACAGTAATTTAAAGGCAAAACCCAATGTTTAAATTATTTGCATGCGTGGCAAAAGCTTTTGGAGAAGGGCAAATGCCAGAGAGTGGGATTAAGGTTTGCGGGCTGACTTACAGTAGCCAACGACAGAATTTTATTCTTAATCTTTTGTACCTGGGCTAAAGCCATCTAGGCACAGAGCCGGAAAACACAGCTTCACACTATTTTAATAGGCATGTTGCATTTTCCTGTGGGAGAAACCAGGACAGAATTTATAAGTCTGTGCTGGGCCATCTCTACATATTTGGAATATTGCTGTCTGGTAATGGAAACAAGTATACATATATTGCCTACATCAGCCTGGAGATATCATGGAGAAGGCATTAAACTTTTTAAAACAATGTACATGCATCATTCAGCTGATTACAATATTTGTTTTCATATTTAAAAACTAACTAAAAAAGATGTACTGACAATAATATTTCTGAGGTTCCTAACTTACACTTTGTTCTTGCTTACACATATCCTGATATTTAATCATCAGCATTATATAAACTAATTGAATGTGTTAACTAACACTTGGCAATAGGTGTTAACATTTAGTGTGTCTAACTGCTGAAGAGATGTCAGCTGACAACAGAAAAAGTAAACACATGGGTGTCCTTTAGGAAGATCATTTTAACATACTGTGGGTGGGCTGAGAAAGGATGAAGAGAGAGGCAAGGAGTTAATATTTCAGAAGAAGCCAGTTAGAACAAACTTTTCTGTGAACTTTAAAAGATATTCTGCTTATTTAAATGTAACACCACACCTTCTGAAAAGCTATATCCAAGGGTCAATGTAGAAATAAATGGCAACATTTCCCCAGAATGGAAAGTCCCCAAGGGAAATCAATTCAGAATGCTACAATATAGTCAATTAAAGTCCCCAGAGGATTTGATGAACTACAATTTAATACAACAGTAAAGCAGCTTCACAAAATCCTCACACACCAAGTGGCATCTGCTGAATAATTACAATACACAGTACTACAAAAAAACAAACAACTTTAGCTATATATTTATTTATATCCTTTTAAAAAAAGGTAATCTAGCTCTTTTTTATAGTTATTGTACTTGCATGGCTACTTTGTAAATAATCATTATCACTAATGGAAACCACAGCGAAGAACAAATATCTAAATAACAGGTCTGGGAATTACCCAAAATGCTTTTCACCCAGGGAAGCAAAGGAGAAAGCCACACACTCTTCAAAAGTTGTCCTGCGTCACATATTATTTATACCCACCACTGGTGAGTTCTACATGAAAGCCATGATTTTGAAAAAAAATAGTTGGACTCCACAACTATTGTGGTAATAGTGTTATGAGATCACCAATCAGCAGAATGGGGTCAAAAGATGAGGAAGAGCACATGAAGAGTACAGGAGTGTGGGCAAGTGAGTGGACAAATAGTTGGCGACTAATTTATTTGCTAGGGACGTGGGTGGCGCTGTGGGTAAAACCTCAGTGCCTAGGACTTGCCGATCGTATGGTTGGCGGTTCGAATCCCCGCGACGGGGTGAGCTCCCGTCGTTCGGTCCCAGCTCCTGCCCACCTAGCAGTTCGAAAGCACCCTTAAGTGCAAGTAGATAAATAGGTACCACTTTATAGCGGGAAGGTAAACGGCATTTCTGTGTGCTGCTCTGGTGCCGGTTCGCCAGAGCAGCTTCGTCACGCTGGCCACGTGACCCGGAAGTGTCTGCGGACAGCGCTGGCTCCCGGCCTCTAGAGTGAGATGAGCACACAACCCTAGAGTCTGTCAAGACTGGCCCGTACGGGCAGGGGTACCTTTACCTTTACCTTTACCTTTACCTTTAGTTTATTTGATTTTTATACCACTGCTTCACTCAGTTTTTAAAGCAGTAAATAGTAAACCTATCTCAACAACATTTGAATCATTTTTTTAAAAAAAAAACTATCAAACAACAAATAAAAACAACAAACCTAGTAGGAAATAAAACAAGGAAGGGAGTATTTAAAACCAAATTTCCAGATGTATCCACATGTCAGGATATGAAAAGGAAGGTAATTACAGGAAGGAATTTTTTACAGGTTCCATCCTCTTCTGGGAGTTACTGTAGCCCTAAATTCTCTCTTTGCATGCACTAAGGAACCACTTTCCCAGAGTATATCTTACCCAATGGCTACCTTACTGGGATGCAACCATCAGGAGGAAAGCCTCGCATCACTGGCATTACACATTGTAATAGCAGAAGTCACATACATACCTGAGCCATCTGGAGTTGCACCATCAAAAGCTGGCCGTGTGCATTTGAAGGAGACCTATATCTAGCCATCCTCTCAAGCATGCAGGCATAAACCCCTCTCAGTCAAATTAAAAGTAAAGTGCCACACTTCCTCCCTAGTATTTAGGTATATCTCCAGATCTTCTTCAATGCACCACCAGCCATACATTTAGTCAGGATGTCTTTAAGGAAGTGCAAAGCCGAGTGACCTTGTGGCTGAATCAATAGACTCAGTTGGATCATTAGTCTCTGTTATTACAGCACTGTTATAGCGAAGCTTCCAACAGTTTTACCATCCTGCCACTTTCCACAGAGCAAAGCTCATGGGCACACGCAGAGAGGAATCATATAACAAAAGAAAAGTTCTGAGGTCTTGGGGAGGAGAAAGGCTGCAGATGCATATTCAAGCCTTTATTTAAACACTTACTATACATACTGCACATGCTTGTCTATTTTGCAAGATCCCAGGTGTGGAGGAAACCAAGTTTAAAATCTATACCCACCATCTTACTAGAATGACCTTTTCACTTTAAGTCTATTTGATCATGACTTTCCTAATTTGTAATAACCTTCTCCACAGGGATTTAGATCTCAGCAAATAATTAGAACTGTGTTCAAAATGCAGCTCCAAAAGCTGCACAGCAAATTAGAACTGATTAACTAGGCCTAGGATAGTGCAAAGAAAAAAGCAGATATATTATGAAACATAGAATGTAGAAATTGTGATCTAAGAAACAGAAAAATAATAGTGTTGTGTGGTTTATTTAAAAAAAGAAATAGCTATAGATAAGTGCTGGAATATGTAACAACATTCCAAAGGTTTTAATTTAACGTAGCAGTTTTCTATGTTCAACTCCATTGTAGTCTGTACTCTTCCACTATTTAAAGAGAAAATCTGGAACTGTAAAACAAGGGTGGGCTTGGGGCTTTGCAGGCAATCTTCTGGAGAATGCGTGCCAGCAATAGGCTAGGTGAGAGGCAAAAGTGGCCACAGCAATAGATGTGATTTTTTTTTTTTAACCTTTGACCAATAGGCCTCATTCCAGCCATGCAAAAGCCAGAGATTTTTTTTAATTTATTTTTTTACACACAAACATGCACTCCTCCATTCTCCATCATGGCAAGAATGTCCCTGTTTCAGGGCACATTCCAGCTAGGTAAAAGCGCTGAAGTAGCAGGGCCAGTGAGAAATGTATCCTAAAATGCGGGGAGTCGCCTGGAGAGAGTCCTGAAGGCTAGACAGAGTGGCCTGGATGGTCGCATTCAGCCCCAAAGACTGAGGTTCCCCACTCTGTCTAAAAGGAAATGCCATATGGGAAATAACCTAGCCCACACTATTTGGGGGGACATTGACAGAGGCTTTTAGTTAGAAAGAAAAAGTTTACATTGAAAGTTTGGTGAAACTAATGAGGAAGTTGAAGTCAGAGATTAAATCGTGTTCATGGCTCTTTTCCTTTATTTAGAAGAACTAAAGTCGTGTGTGTGTGTGTGTGTGTGTGTGTTTTAAAAAAGTGTGTAGGGGTAGGGAAAGGTATTAAACATTTTCTGGAAAGTGCACACTGAACTTAGCCAACAAAGGCCTCAGTCAGATCCATCAAACCTGTTTCCTGACGAATATCTCTGTTACGGGGCCACTCTGACTTGAGGGCTAAAGGCCACCTGGCTTTCATTCCAAGTGGAACTAACTGTTTAATTTATAGAACAATCGGTTTGACTACAATGATGAACGCACATGTCTTCTTAAAATGCCTCATGGGGTATTCCTTCTTTTTCCTACATCAGTAACCATGGTAACTCTGAGGAGAAACACTTTTTGTTCTTCCTCTCAGAAATTGTTTCCAAGGGATAATGGTTGAAGCTCTCATTTGTCCTACAGCAATTAACTTTTGACTTACTATGTGTCCCAATGCTGAAGCTTCAGAAGGAAAGATAGCTCTCCCTCTTGCTTCCTTTTTAAGGTTCTCAAGATGAATATTAGCAGCACATGTTTCAGAAGCTGGACACAGGTTTCAGAAAAGCTTAATACACTGTGAAAGATATTTGTGGCCAAAAAGAATAAAAAAGCTCCCAGATCCACAAACCCTTCTGCTAGAGCCTAATCTCCCCAACAACAACCAAAAATCTGGAAAAGTGAACTAACATCTCCCTGAAAGTAATGCTTCTGAACCAAAAATTGAAATGAGAGAACATTCTGTGATTCCCTGCCAGTTCCTGGCCTTTCCTCTCTCCTGTTGTTTCTCTGTTGTAGATGGATGGTAAATTCTCTCTGCAAGCATGCACACCATTAAAATAATATAAACACAGCTTCTAGTGTTATCTAAAATGGTGTTGAAATGTTTTTTTTTTTCAATATAGACAAGAATTCAAAATCAGCTCTAATTTCTGTACTTTCTGATAGAATAGCTTTCTTCACATCCAAAATCCAAACTGTACGTTCTGTCACCCAGTCACATACAGAACAGGCCAAAGAATAGCATAGTGACTGAAATGCAGAAAAGATGTGAATGAAAAAGCACAAGCTTTTTGTTATGGAAGAGGAGGCACTTGACGATAAAAGAAAATTAAATTCTGTGGGAATCCCTTACAAACATCTGGCTACAAGCCTGCAAGCGTGGCCTGCAGATACAAATTGAAACACCTCTGGACAAGATGAGTGTGCAGAGATGAGTGTCATTGTGCGAGATGGCAAACCAATTTGCACTATACAGCTCATTGCAGCATACACCTCTTACTTTAATTGGATTTGGTTGGGAATTGATCCAGAAGAGAGAGAAGGGTCAGAGAAGGCCCATGACATACAATTTTCTTCTCTCGTTGCTCCTCATTAAGATTTTGAGTCCCAGCTGCAGCAATGCCTTTGACACTGGTGGAACGTCATTAAAAAGCAACAGAAGGATGGCATTAGAAGGCAGAGAAAGTGAAATTAAGGTAAAATAACAGTAAACCAATACTGCTTTGGGATCCCAACCAAATTTCAATATACTTTGCGAAGAGATAGTCACAGCATGGAAGACGTTACCCAGTGGCAACGTGTGAGTCAGTACATACTTTTCTATTGTGTCTCCCTCTTTTGAAATAAAAAGAACCTTTAGTGTCTCTGAAAACTTGGATGATAGCCAAATCTTTATTTGTATTGCAAATATATATCAAGCAGGTAGGGCTAGCTGTGTCAACAATTAACCACCAATTAAAACAGAAAGTTGTTAGATTAATGTGGTTTGGTACTTACCATCTGCTAATTATTCTGAAACAGTCCACCCAATATCTTCATCCCCTAGATACACACTACATTCTCTTAAATCCAGATCATCCTGCAGTATATATTTTATATATGCCGTATATATTTTAGTTGTTTAGCTATATGTTTTATGGCCATTTCTTATGATACCTATATTTACTCATATATAACAATGCTTTTAGAGATATAGACATACAAAGTCAGCATGCTGTTCCTTCTGTAATGATGGAACGGTTGGATAGAACTACATACATGCTAGGAAATGCAAGTACAAAGCCAAAGGGTTTTTTGTGGGGAGAAGGGCACTGCAGCTGCTCTCACCATTGACAAGGGAAGCTTGCCTCCATCAGTATGAGCGGCTAATGACAGAAAGTTCCAAAGACAATTTCATTTGCTTTCACAGTTCTTTAGATTGAAAACACATTTAACACACTTAAGGTTTTTTAAGTATCGCGGAGTTGTCCATAGTTCATGCATCTCATCATTGACATTACTAAATTGTGTGGAGCATTTTCTGGCCTCTCCATTTCAAGAAATGAAAATAGGGAAATATAAAGTTAGATTTCACCTTTACACTATTGTCAACCAAAGATTAGTCACTTGATACTTCTCCTTCACCAGGGGTAGGCAACCTAAGGCCCGGGGGCCAGATGCGGCATAATCGCCTTCTCAATTCAGCCTACGGGTGGTCCAGGAATCAGTGTGGTTTTGCAAGAGTAAAATGTGTGCTTTTATTTAAAATGCATCTCTGGATTATTTGTGGGGCATAGGAATTCGTTCATTCCCTCCCCCCCAAAATATATAGTCCGTTCCACCACATGGTCTGAGGGGCGGTGGACCGGCCCACGGCTGAAAAAGTTTGCTGACCCCCGTCCTTGACTATACAAAGGAAAAGAAAGACTGGGAAAAGGCATTCTCAGTCACTGCTCCCTACCTCTAGAAACTTTCCTCAGGGTTTCTACCTAAAGCATCTGAACATCTTTCAAATGTAACATATAAAGGCTTTTGAGTGGCGTGCTAGGGAGGAAGAGTTTGTTTATATTTTGGTAGACACACTTTGTATTTTTCAGAGGTACATCAGAGAGGAAATCAACATTCTGTCTCTTAATGGGGCAGTTTCTCTTTCTTCCTAGTTCCATTAACTGGTTATCCCTTTTTTCAGCGCAGCCAATGTCTGAGCTATCTATTGCCATCCTAAACAGCTACTAGTCCTGATATACTCACCCTATCAGCCTTGCACAAAGACCTATTTCTATTCTAACTTAGAACAAGTTGCAGAAACATCACTGATAGAAAACAAGGAGAGCAGGATGGCATCATAACCCTGTAGAAGTTTTCAAAGAGCTTGACTGCTCAGACATCAATAGACACAGGCTAGACCAGCTCAGATAAAGAGATTACATTTACCTTTTTCTGTTCTAAGAGGAAATTAAATTACCCACTTACACTCAGACTTTGAATTATGATTAGCTGAAAATACAGGTTAGTTTACAGACTATGTAGTATATTATTAATTCAAATTCATATACTAAGCAATTGAATTAAAGTATTTTGGAATGTATTAAATTAGATTTGTCTGTAAAAGTGCACGGTGTCCCAGTACACATGAAGAAATGTGCCAAAACACCCTCTCTAGAGCTGCTTCTCACTTTATGCAGCAGGCTTGTTTGCCTGAGGCTATATCACTGTTATCTGGCATTTTCTGTAGTAAGCATACCAAACATAAATAGTAGTGCTTATATATTATCAGCATACATGTTACAGGGAAACCATTGTTAAAGTTATAAGTTTAACGTACATAAAATGCTGTGTTTGAATGCACTGTATTTAAAATGCTGTAATGGCAAGGTTGCCTTAGGCAAAAAGGTTCCACTCTGGCAAAAGCGTCAGAGAATGATGGTATTTTTTTTCTATTAGAATGAGATAAGCTACCTGATGACTCATCTCTGGAAACATGGAAACACCAGCTGCAGAGCTGTCGCAGCAGGAAGCTGAAACTTGAGAGGCCAGTGTGTGCTTGTTGGAGATGACTAGTAGCCGCAGCCGCAGCGGTTGCAGAGAAATTCTGCAATGATGAACAAGTCCCTCTGGGACCAGAGAGAGGAAAGTTTACTGAACTGCATAAATAACTGAGCGCCGTTGCTTGTTTGCAATGTGTTGCTTTGTTATTTTGTAACACCTATCTTATTGTAACTAGTACCTAAGACTGTTCTGCAGTGAAGCTCTGAAGTGCATTCTTGCAGTAGAAATAATTCATTTCTACACAAGGGCCAGATTAAGGACTCCGCTGAACAACTCTAACAATCAGTATAACCTTTTAATATACCCTTAATGGCTCGGGACAGGTTTACTTAAGGAATCACCTTCATACATGCCTACTCAATCCCTGCAATTTTTGGAGTTTGCACTTTTACAAGTGCCACACAATTCCACATTCGTAAGGAGTTGTTCCTTTCCTGTCTCTTGACATTAGACAGGTGTGTAACTATATTCTTCTAAATGCTAACTGAACACTTTCCTGTTTCAGCAAGCCTATTCAAACACACAATTTAATTTGTTTTAAAGTGTTATTGACTTATATATTTGTTTTTAATGATAATGCTTCTATGTATATTTCCTTTTAACTGGTTTATGGGCTTTAGCCATGTTTGTACATAAATTGATCTGTACGCTATCTGGAAAATTGATCAATCGAATTATAAATTTTCTAAACAAATATATAAATCAAAGGCCCCCAGTTTTGTGTGTATGGGCACTGTACACAAACATGAACATTTTCTCTTCATAATTTTAGGCTACAACCCTATGAACACATACTTGGGAATAAGTTCCACTGAGATTTATTTGCAGTGCTTTCCCCCCCTAAAATATGTTTAGGGGTACTCTCATTTTGACTCAAGAAAATCACCATTTTAGAGTTCATATCAGGAAAAATAAATACAGTAAATGGACAAAAGTACAAAATTCACAAAATGTTTAGGGGTATGCATACCTCTGCGTCCTCCCAGAAAAAAGCACTGCTTATTTGTAAGCAGTTGAACATGGTATGCACTGTAAATGTTTGTTACAATCAGTGTTTTTGTTGTTGTTGTTTTTTAAGTATATATTGATAAAAGTGTCCTGGGTGTGATCACAAAATGGCTGCCATTTTGTAGTAGCGCTGGCACTCCACACCAGCAATGACTGTCACAGAAAGAAGTTCTGGTTACAATAAACATTTGTGTAGCTGCAACAAATATGCTTTCTCCCATTACAAGAAAAATAAAATAGATGTTGGCTGTGGGTTAATCCTTACCTTGCCCAGTCCTGGATTGTCTTTTACTTTGTTGACTGCCCTCAGCAAACATGGTGGAGCAGGTGGAGGGGAAGTCTGTAGAATGGTGCTGAATTTGGTAGCAAATAGGTGAGATTCAGAAACAGAAGATGCAGAAGGCCGGTGTTTCTTTTTTTTGGATGACAAGTTCAACTTCTGAGCAGCTCTGGAGAGGAAAGAAATCCAAAGGGAAATCAGTATTTTTCCAAATACAGTGGTGCCCCGCAAGACGAATGCCTCGCAAGACGAAAAACCCGCTAGACGAAAGGGTTTTCCGGTTTTTGAGGCGCTTCGCAAGATGAATTTCCCTATGGGCTTGCTTCGCAAGAAGAAAGCCCATAGGGAAATCTCCGGGGACCTCTTTTAAATACTGGCGGTGGGGAGCAAAGCCTTCCCCCCCCTCCGGCCTTCAGAAGAGGTTCAGGAAGGCCGGCGGGGGCCGAAAGGCTTTGCTCCCCACCGCCAGCATTTTAAAAGCGGTCCGGGACAGCAGGGAAGCGCTTCCCGCTATCCCGGACAGCTTTTGAAGGCAGGCGGGGGGAGCAAAGACTTTCGCCCCCCGCCGGCCTTCAGAAGAGGTCCAGGACCTCTTCTGAAGGCTGGCGGGGAGTGAAAGTCTTTGCTCCCCCCCGCCTGCCTTCCCGGGGGCTTTAAAATCGCCCCGGGACAGCGGAGAAGTCCGCTGTCCGGGGCGATCTTAAAATGCTGGTGGGATCGCCCCGGACAGCGGAGAAGTCCTCCGCTGTCCTGGGGTTTTTAAAATGCTGGGGGTGGGAAGAAAAGCCCTTGTCCCCCCCCCAGCCTTCAGAAGAGGTCGGGGGACAGACTGTCCCCGGACCTGGTCTGAAGGCGGTTTCCATAGGAACGCATTGATTGATTTTCAATGCATTCCTATGGGAAACCGTGCTTCGCAAGACGAAAAACTCGCAAGACGAAAAAACTTGCGGAACGAATTAATTTCGTCTTGCGAGGCACCACTGTAGTTACATAAAAGCAGAGGCTTTGAAGATTTCTGGGGGTTCAGACTTTTGCTAGGGCAATGTCTCACTTTGCCCATAAGAGGAGCTTCCCCTGTTGTCTTGAATGAAGTGGGAATAATCCAAATAGATTTGTTTGTATCAACCAACAAATAGTTAAGCAAGGTCCATGTTACATACAATCCTCTTTTTCCATACAGTTCTTCTGTTTAGAACACAAGTCATGTTGTAGTCTATCAGCAAATTAACAAGGTTCACAAAGAACTATTTGTGTTAAACAATTCAGTTTCATAAATTCACTTTTGGCTCACAAAGAACTGTTTGTCATTCCTAAGTCTTTGGGTGCAGTGTGATTACCTGTGGAGCATTTTGGTGTAAGCAGCCAATCATAATTATGTTAATACTCATTATTAAATGCCCAAGTGAAATTAACAAACATATAAGAAGCCTAGCACTAGCTATTTTAAACTTCCAACACCTCATAAAAAATCCAGCCTACTTCCTGACATGTGGGACCCAAACACCTTGGTGCTATTTGCAAAGCTATTGGAGAATCATACAAACTAGCAATTTGGTAGGTTATATAAATTATACTTTGGTTTTGATACTGAGAGCTAAGTTTTGCCACACTTTCTATTTTTTAAAAAGAGACATTTTCTGCTGTGCAACTGTAAAAATATTAAGCTGCAATTTTTATATACAATGTGCAGCATTTGATAATGAACTTATCATTGAAAAAATATTAAATATCCCCCAGAATTTCTTGTCCCCATACTCACATTTTCTATAGTGATATTATTATCTGGATATCCCAAATGAAGTCAGCTTTATATTAAAGATTTTCACATAGCGCACTTCCTATTATAACACCACACTAATAATAAATGGTTGTCTTACAATATTATTAACCACTAATTACAGAATATACATCAATTCAGACTCTTGCTAAACTATTCAAAAAGTGTTATGTTAGTCAAAATAAATTATAAAAACTCTATAGAAAATTAATCACAAAATAGTAAATGAGTACCCTAATAATTTTACCCTACAAGCTGTATACATTTTACCCTATGAGCTGCATACATTGTTGTCTATTAAAGCAATCTTAATCCCCAAGGTTGATGGATGAATGGGAAGATTAGGATGGCACACAGTCCCCTTCTCATCACATTCCAGTGGAGAGAAATTGTAACCAGCGGAAAGCCCTGAAACAAGGCCTTGTGGGCTATGGCAGTGCCCTTGGATTCTTCAAAGAGCCCAGTCCTTGGACCTCTCACCAGCCTGAATTCTGTGTGTCAGAAATAGAAGAAACCACCACCACCACCACCTGGTTGGCTGGATGGCATGAAGCCCTTCTCATACAAGAAGAAGGGCTGGCATGAGTTGGCATACTACAATTCTATGGTTCCATGAAAAACATACATGAAGATGCTGTTCAAATTATTTCAAGTGTAACTAAATGATGCAAAATAAGTTTAGCCGGTTGTCAAAACTCACAACACAGAAACCATACCTTCCAACATTTCTCCGATGAAAATAGGGACATCCCATTCCATAATGATAATTTTACTATTTATACCCCACACGTTTTACGGGGTTGCCCCAGCCACTCTGGGCAGCTTCCAACATATATAAAAACATAATAAAACATTAAAACCAACTTAGATATACAGGATTGCGTTCAGACGGCTCGTGGGTCGGATAACTCCATACCCTCCAGCATTTCTCCAATGAAAACAGGGACATCCTACCATATGCTGCCAGTCAAGTGCAGGTTCTCAAAGTGTCCCTATTATCCAAGGACGTCCTGGATTTACAGAAGCGATCCTGGTTTCTGATTTGATCCCAAAATGTCCTGCTTTTCCTTAGGATGTCCCTATTTTCATTTTCCAGCATATTCAACATATTCACAGAAGTTGGGACTAGAAGAAGGATAAGAGAAAAGCTTGCATTGCGCCTGGCAGCTGCCTGCACATATTTTCCCCATCTTTGTCCAACCTGCCTTCATATAGAGACTAGGTAGCTTGACAAAGGACACAACAGAAGTTGGGCACTTTGCTTATCTGACTGTGTGTGTTCCAAGTGAATCCCTAATCCTTGACTACCACCTTCCATTGTTTATGTCTTTTACCTAAACTGCTCTCTGATTTCCTATTTTGACCTAAATTTAGTTACTTAAAGGGTGGGAAGGGCAGAGTTCAGTAAAATGAAACACAGGTCCCCATACAAATTTGAAGCCATTTTCTT
This sequence comes from Podarcis erhardii, assembly GCF_964252035.2. Taxonomy (NCBI): domain Eukaryota; kingdom Metazoa; phylum Chordata; class Lepidosauria; order Squamata; family Lacertidae; genus Podarcis; species Podarcis erhardii. Next base: position 80,968,355 of record NC_138507.1, on the reverse strand, counting down.
TATACTGTATCATGTTCGTTTGTCAATTACTTTCCAGGAATGACAGCAGTTCTGTTTACCTCGGTCAAATTCTAGTATTAAATACATATTCATACCTACATTCAAGGCCAATATACTACTATTGTAATATACCCAGTAAGCTGTTTGATCCATCGCTTCTTTCCTGTTACTTCAGTCGAACACTCTAGCCCTATGTTGCTTAGCTTCCTTAACTAGTGATTTAATCTTCCTAAAGCATTTATTGAACCAAAAGGTCCACAGCTGACATTTTTCCTTAGTGAAAAAGAAACATTGTTGGAAGATAACTGGCCTTTTCAAAACTATAGAATGATATGCTTTTTTGACAGTGCTAACCTTTGGGATGGCATTAAAACAGAAGAACCAGGATTCATATTGGCCAATAATTGGAAAATTAATGTAAAATGTATGTCCTACATTTCTCTCTCTCTCTTTCTCTCTCTCTGAAGTAAGAAACCAAGAAAGGGAGGTAGCAAAATGACATCTACACACTTTTGGCAAAGAGGTCCAGAAAGATGTCACTCTCCAGTTTCAGATGTATCAAAGTAGAAGATTTCTACAAAGCGGTTGATATTTATATCTCTATAGTATTTATGAAAACCTGCCATTTGCTTTGTATACAGTCGACAACCATTTTGCTCATGGGTTCCTGGCCCCTGAGCATGTCAGCGGAGCATGTAAAAACACACCCCAGCACATTAAGCCCTGCCCCACCCCAATTCCATCCCTGTTCTGGCCTTTTAATAAGGCATTTAGTGAGGTTTTGGGGTCACTTCCAGGTTCAGTGTTGTATCTTATGCAGCTCTACACAGAAATAAGCCCTATTGAGTTCAATCAAGTTTACTCTCTAGTAAGTAAATTTAGGGTGACCGTCTAAGCAAACAAGGAAAGGGAAGCTTCAGGATTCTATGTATTGTGTTAACCCTAGTTATGAATCATGAATGACTAGAAAATCTTCAGATGAAAACCACCTCAGTCTCTAAATTTCTTCAAGCCCAGAATTGCTTGCATTTAATGATTCCAAAACAGACTTGAGCATATCTGGATATAATTTTAGTTTCTGCATACATCATGGTGCGTCTGTGAGGATCTATAAATGTCTCCTAAAAGCCCAGTAAACACTTGACGCTTGTTGTTCTTCTTTTTTTAATGCATGTATTCAATTTCATAGCAACAATAAAGCTATCCAAGCTGTGCCTTTCAGAGCTATTTCTATTTTACGTCTTGGGTGGTTTAACTCATTCGCCTTTTGGCCTCCAACAGTACCTGCTAACCTAAGTAGGCTGGAGGCACTGAAATTCCTCAGCAATTCATCGCCATGCTTGTTACATAATTAGTACACCAAGCCAAGGCCAAATTCATAGTCCTGTTATAGAGCCTTATGACCCCCTCTCAAAAACGTTGAGGCTGCTTTGCAAAACAAGCCCATACTGAAATCAGTGGGGTTGTTCCTCTAATTTGAGACGCAAATGTCAGACTTGCTGCGAATCTGTTGATTTGGAGCATCATTCACATGCACCATTTTAATGGAAAATTGTGGGTTGTAGGATTTGTTTTTAGAGTCCTAAATAAAATCAAGAAACTACTTGCATCCTTGCTTTTAAACATAAGGCAAAAGGGGACCTGAAAATACCATTCAAGTTATACAAGAAAGGCTTGGATGTAAAAAGTAAAATATATATAATAATATAAACATACAAATGAAATGAAATATACCCAGGAGGCATATCAGGATTGATAAAGCACATGTTGGCCAGTTTCCTTGTTTAAGAGTGCCCATATTCAATGGTACACTTTCTACCTTGCATTTGACTTTCCATGCAAGTGTTTTTCATGTAGTAGGGAGTGGAATTAAGGACATTAAATGGGATAGTAACCATATTGTTGTCTTTGTCCATGGACTTTTCTTGGCAGGGATACTGGAGTGGCTTGCCGGTTCCTGCTCCAGGTGGATCACGTTTGGTCAAAACTCTCCACTATGTCCATCTTGGGTGGCCCTGCACGGCATAGCTCATAGCTTCTCTGAGTTATTCAAGCCCCTTCACCATGGCAAGGCAGTGATACATGAAGGGCTCCAATACTTTGGCCACCTCATGAGAAGAGAAGACTCCTTGGAAAAGACCCTGATGTTGGGAAGGATGAAGGGCACAATGAGAAGGGGACGACGGAGGACGAGATGGTTGGACAGTGTTCTCGAAGCTACCAGCATGAGTCTGACCAAACTGCGGGAGGCAGTGGAAGACAGGAGTGCCTGGCGTGCTCTGGTCCATGCGGTCATGAAGAGTCAGACACGGTAAACGACTAAACAACAACAACAACTATACTGTTTCCATATTGCATCTGTATGGTAACATACATAACCTTCATAAGCTATTCTATAAAATTATTGACCCCCAATGATTCATATTGCCAGTATGAACAGCTATAATTATTAGGCAAAACTGATCCCAAGTCAATCTGTTTGAGATGCTTAGCTTTTTATATGAAGTATAAGAAACTTTATTAATAACAAAGAACTGAGATTCTTTTTGTGCAGGTTCCACACACTCAAAACCAGAATTAAATAAGCTTTATGCATGAAGTGCTATGCATGTGGAGAAACACGCAGTTTTGCCCTTGGCCATAACTTTCCATTGGAACTTGTTCTGCTGATTGTTTTTCTTTCTCCCACCTTAAGCTGAACCCATCTTCAGTGCCTGCCCAGACTGATCAGTTGTCCCATCCATTTTCATTTACTTGAAAACAGTTTTAAAATAAATAAATAAAATAATCAAACAAATCACACCATTCTTAGCATTTTAGGTCTTCTGATACTTTTAGCAGAGTCAATAACCAGGGAAATGAGCAGATAGAGGGGTAGTAGGATGATGTCCATTACCCCGATCTCAACCTGCAAGTATTCATTGGGGGGGGGGGGTTGTTGGCAAACAGAGCCTATGTATGTACTGTCAGGATCCTGAATGCATAGGCAGACCCTGCATGTACACAACTTGTATTGTACATGGATTTCACTTAATGCAGATTTCATCAGAGTTTTATGTGGATTGCTGAGAAATAAATAAAGGCAGACAGCAGAGGAAAGGGGGCAGGACAGCAGAGGGGGGAACGGCTGGCAATGCCACCAGACATTGGAGGAACATTTGGGTGTGGCTGAAGAGGCATGAAGTATGTAGAGAAAGCAGAGGAGGCTGTAGACGTAGAGAGTTTTAGAGGTGGTTGGAGAGAGATCCGAGGATGCCAGAGAGAGTTGTGGAGGACGTAGAAGAGTCACCAAAGGAGGTTGGAAGGATTTGCTGAGGTTTTATAGGGTGTTCTGGCTTTACACAATGTTGTTTATATGTACGACAGCCAGGCACCTAACCCCATGTAAGATGAGATCTACCGGTACTATACTAGATCAGTGTTCTTCAGCCTTGGATCCCCAAATATCATTGGACTACAACTCCCATCATCCTTTGTTGATGGGAGTTGTAGTCTGACAACGTGTGGGGATCCAATTGCTGAAGAACCCTGTATTAAGCTATACTATACTAGCCTAGGGAAATGTCCCTTCATATGATTAACTTGAAGCTTCTGGATTTGTGTAAAAAGAGAACTTATATAATTTGAGGAAACCCTTGTGTTTTAGTTGGGCCTGTTTATTTGGGATTCCTTTCAGGGAAGTGTAGGCCACTCATTGCCAGAGGTGGACGACAGGATTCCCCCTCACTGTAGCAGTGCCTCCAAGTGCACAATGGTAACCATTCATTTTTATGGTAGAAAGTAGCCTATCAAAACTTCTTCCTACCCCTAGAATTCCTAGATTTTGAGAATAAAGCCTATTCCTATTTACATAGTTCTATCTGGGTCCCACACCTTGAAATTCAACATGATGGAAAGCAGCTTTCATATTATAGATGAGCCTCTTATGAAACATTGACAGTCTTATCTATAAGATTTTCCACCAGCACAGATCTCACCTACTAGCTTGTATTTGAAAAATGCTTTTGAGATCAAACAGCTTGATGAAATAGGTTTTGAAAGCAAAACATCTATCAGTCATACCCTGCTTGAATCAAGCAATACTATTACTTTTCAGAAAAACAAAACCAGATAGTTATGGTTAATACAGCATGAGATGTGGCAATGCACTTATTTAAGTAACAAATCAAAGGTAATTAAATAAATTAAATTTATGTTGAAAAATACTGATTTCTTCGTAAAATACTCCCCTGTCATTCGGGGGGGGGGGATTCAGCAAAGTGCTATATTCCATTACCTCTGAAATTAATAAACACTGTTAGCACTCTACATTAAGAGACATTATCAACAGTTATGGGCTGTCAAAAAAATTAAGATATTTAAAATTAAAGGTGGAAATTCAGTGTATTCTTCCATGATTTCAGATTATGGACACTCTGCATCAGAACACAGAAATACTTTTAAAATGCATTCTCTAGAATAACAACTATGATTATGTCAGTATTCAAAACACAGAGATACGGAAAGTGTCATAGTAAGTGAATTGCTGACAATGGGTTGCAGTGTCCACATTTATGATTAGTCTTATTGGTCCTCAATAAAAAGCCAGAAATGAAATAATAAAAAAGAAACCCCCTCATGAAGCCCATGTTTTAAAGTCACCCAGTTTATGACTTCATGAAGTATTTAACTTCTGGAAGACTTGACCTCTGCCTTGCAGGCCTTTTCCCACCTGGTCTCACCCTGACTGACTCCAGCTACAAAAGCGGAGTCTGCTGAACAAAATATTGCACTGGAATGTTTTGACGGGGGAAGTTGTTTCTGTTGTTGCTGTTAATTTTTGGTATCTTTATTTTGGATCTCATGATTTATGTGGGAATTGCTCAATTTGGTTATGTACTTTTTGATGTTTTGCTTATTATTTTGTTATGTTTGCAGTTATGTAATTTTTTTATATGCTGCAAGCTACCTTGAGCATGCAGCATATAAAAAAATTACATAACTGCAAACATAACAAAATAATAAGCAAAACATCAAAAAGTACCTCAAAAAGTACCTCAAAAGTACACCAAAAAGTCGCGGGTGGCGCTGTGGGTTAAACCACAGAGCCTAGGACTTGCCGGTCAGAAGGTCAGGGGTTCGAATCCCCACGATGGGGTGAGCTCCTGTTACTTAGTCCCTGCTCCTGCCAATCTAGCAGTTTGAAAGCACATCAAAGTGCAAGTAGATAAATAGGTACCGCTCTGGCGGGAAGGTAAACGGCATTTCCGTGCGCTGTTCTGGTTCACCAGAAGCGGTTTAGTCATGCTGGCCACATGACCCAGAAGCTGTACGCCAGCTCCCTCGGCCAATAAAGCAAGATGAGCGCCGCAACCCCAGGGTCGGCCACGACTGGACCTAATGGTCAGGGGTCCCTTTACCTTTACCTTACCTTGAGCATGGTTTTAACTTTGAAAAGGTGGCATACAAATAAAATGATTTATTGATTGATTGCACTTTTCCACTGCATCCTATGAGAAAGCTTGGCCACACACATGGAAGATTTTGCTTTATCCCTCTAACCTAACTCTTTCATGATCTCTGAAACAAAAAAAGAGCACAATCAGACCCAACACTACATCTCTATCTCTTATATTTTAATGTTCTTGTCGAAAGAAAAACTACATGGAACTGGAATGAGGCACAGTAGATATATATCTCTGCGTTTTAGCCAATCAAATTTGTGAGAGCCACTTTATTTTGAAAGAGGCTTTCATTAATTTACACACATTAAAAATGCACTTTAGACCACCACTGCAAGCCAGACTTCTGTGTTGAATTACAATTTAAAACTCTGTCCAATTTTTGTAGCAGCTTAATGTAGTTATATCTTACAGACCCCACACTATGCAGTTACTAGTATTTCTTAATAACAATGTGTTGCAATTACTGTATTATATAAAACATTTTAAACAAGGGATGGGGAACTTTTGGCTTTCCAGGTGCTGTTGGACTCCAACTCCCATCAGTCCCAGGCAGAATGGTCAATGAGCAGGGATGATAGGAGCTGCAGTCCAGCAAAGTCCGGGTGGCCTCATGCTCTCTCTTCTGGTTTACACTGACCCTATTCAGATTGTTGTCACATCCTTTTCAAGCAGAATAAAATATTCCTGTGCCCTTCATTTGCCCTTCAAATAACTGGCGTTGAATGTCCATCACCTGATCCTGGTTTCACTCCCCAGTGTCTTTAGTTAGGGCTGGGAGAAAATTTAGTCTGCAATCTTAGAGAAGTGCTGCCAGTCGAGTGCAGATCCTCCAAGTGACCCTATTTTCCAGGGACAGTCCCAGATTTACAGTAGCCTTCCTGGTTTCTGATTTGCTTCCAGAATGTCCTGCTTTTCCTTAGGATGTCCCTATTTTCCGTGGAGAAATGTTGGAGGGCATGGAGTTATACAACCCCTGAACCAAGGGGATAAATAACTATACAACCTTTAGAAGACATCTGAAGGAATCCTTCTAGGGAAGTTTTTAAATGATTAATGTTTAATTATGTTTTTATATGTGTTGGAAGCTGCCCATAGTGGCTGGGCCACCCAGACAGATGGATGGGGTAGAATATTATTATTATTATTATTATTATTATTATTATTATTATTATTAAATAAGACACCCCCATTTTCATCAGAGAAATGTTTGAAGGTATGCAAGTCTAGACAATACTAACTCAGATACCCCAACTCAGTACAGTGGTACCTCGGGTTACATACGCTTCAGGTTACAGACTCTGCTAACCCAAAAATAGTACCTCGGGTTAAGAACTTTGCTTCAGGATGAGTACAGAAATCGTGCTCCAGCGATGCGGTGGCAGCAGGAGGCCCCATTAGCTAAAGTGGTGCTTCAGATTAAGAACAGTTTCAGGTTAAGAACGGACCTCCGGAACGAATTAAGTACTTAACCTGAGGTACCACTGTATAAGCCAGCTTTTTATATTCTATAAAGGAGAAACTGGAATCCTGTCTTTCAGGAATCATATCATATCAAGGCATGCATAACTAAACCCAACAGCTCAAAGGTGACTATCAGTTACTACTAGTTACAATAGCTGTAAACCACCACCAGGATCAGAGGCAGCATGATTCTGAATATCAACTAAATACCACTTCTATAGGCATCTGGCTGGTCACTGAGAGAAACAGGACGCAGGAGTAGATAGACCTTTGGTCTAATATCAGAAGAGCTTTTCATATATTCTTAAAAGCCGGAATATTTAATACTGAGGTCACCGAGCTATTGGTTCTTGAGCCTACATAAGAATTAGTTCAAGTAATGTCTGGACAATTCAAGGGACTGTTAAAGATGCAACATAAAGTCATCCATTTTTCTCGACCTGATCCTGGTCTAATTTCTCTCCCCATAACAGGTACACCCAAAATCTTAATCTTAAGGGACTGAAGCGGAAAGGGAAGGTCAGGGGGGTCAGGGAGACACAAAGATTATAACTTCCCAGTAGCTCACTACTGTTTCCCCTTAAATTAATTCCTGGTCAAACGATTCCTCCTTCCCTTTCTCCAAAACAAGTGAAGGTTGTCCAACACAGTCACATTTTACTGCAAATAAGGACATTTTCACCAGTCCCCTCATTATTTTGAAGTAAACTGTGATGTAAAATGTCCTTATTTGAAGTAAACTGTGATGTAAAATGTCCTTATTTGAAGTAAACTGTGATGTAAAATGTCCTTATTTGAAGTAAACTGTGATGTAAAATGTCCTTATTTGAAGTAAAATGTGACTGTGTTGGACAACCTTCACCACTGTCCACTTAAATGTATTTTGAATTTGATAGCAGTATGATCACTGTTTCCAATCAGTTCAAGGACACCATTTTGAATTAAGTAGAAATTTGCCTTCCCTCTGCTTGGTTCCATGATCAACAGTTTAAACAATAAGGGCAGAGGTCCCTAATGTGGTACCCGCAGACCCCAAAGCACCACAGACACCTTCTTGGCACCCCTGTGCCACCTGCTACTCCCATCTTTTTAAATCTATGTTTTTGTTTGTTTGGGTGGGTTTTGGTTCTGGGTTTTTATGTTGTGGTGTTGTACTCCTGTTTTGGAGTTTTTGGAGTTTTGGGTTTTTATGTTGTGGTTGTACTCCTGTTTTGGAGTATGTGAGCATTTCTCTGAGCATCATCAGTTTTCCTTGCTATAAAATGGGTGTTGTGCTAGTGCCCATGTTTTCTAAGTTTACCAAACTCTGGAGACCACTAGTTTAGTGTATTTAGGAACATTACCTCTTTTCCTTCTTAAACACGCCACAAACTAAATTACCGGGGGTGGGGGTGGGGGTGGGGGTGGGAGGAGAGATTATGAGTCTGTAATGCATTGATGTTGTTACCTTTTAGTGCTATCATTTAAATAAACCCTTTTCTCTCACTCTTCTATTTTCAATCAAGTGAAATGAAAAATGACATGAAATTAAATACGCTGTGCTCAAAAGAGTAATTCATTGCTCGAAAGCAGTAAATTGTATGGAGGTGTGAAAGATACCAACAGGCAGAATTTGCATAGCTTTTTATAATTTGCAACTCTTCCCTCATTACCTTTCGGTCTTTTAGTAAAAAGCTAATTAATTTCAATTATGGGGGATACTACCCATTGATTTGATGCCTGCTGGATAATTAAGCAAAATTTTGACATTTAGTTTTGTTTCCGAAGGAACAGCTGTTTGGTTTATAAATTGAAATAAAGCTATTTGTAATGGGAGAGAAGGTCTTACAAGTAAATGTCTAATTAAAAGAGAGGAGCACCATTATGTAGACACAAATGAAGCTCTGCCTTCATGCTAGCAATCACAGATGTAATCAGAGGCAACATCAATACTGTGTGCACATCATCTTCCCAGCTTTCAAACAACTTGGGCCCCAAATATATGGAAAACTGCCTCCTTCCCTGCAGAGCCCTCTTGGTAGTTCCACTGCCATCAAAGTTTTGGGAGTGGCAACCCAGGAAAACTCCTCAGTTGTGGAATTCCCTTCCCACAGAGTTGCATTTGGCACCTTAATCTTATAGCTCCTGTTGTAGGTTGAAGGTCACCTCTCTACCCTAGCCTTTGACACAATAACAGTGTGCCACAATGACAGTGTGTCACAATAACAGTGGTACCTCGGGTTAAGTACTTAATTCGTTCTGGAGGTCCGTTCTTAACCTGAAACTGTTCTTAACCTGAAGCACCACTTTGGGTAATGGGACCTCCTGCTGCTGCCATGCCGCCAGAGGACGATTTCTGTTCTCATCCTGAAGCAAAGTTCTTAACTCGAGGTACTATTTCTGGGTTAGCAGAGTCTGTAACCAGAAGTGTATGTAACCTGAAGCGTATGTAACCCGAGGTACAGGTTTAGGACCCACCCCAGTCCTGTGATTGTAAACTATTTTATCAGCTTTTAATTTTGTATTTTAGTATTGGACGTGGGTGGCGCTGTGGGTGGCCTAGGGCTTGCTGATCAGAAGGTTGGCGGTTCGAATCCCCGCAAGAGGGTGAGCTCCCGTTACTCGGTCCCTGCTCCTGCCAACCTATCAGTTCGAAAGCACGTCAAAGTGCAAGTAGATAAATAGGTACTGCTCCATCGGGAAGGTAAATGGCATTTCCGTGCGCTGCTCTGGTTCGCCAGAAGTGGCTTAGTCATATTGGCCACATGACCCGGAAGCTATACGCCAGCTCCCTTGGCCAGTAAAGCGAGATGAGTGCCACAACCCCAGAGTCATCCGCGACTGGACCTAATGGTCAGGGGTCCCTTTAACTTTAACCTACCCTGGGACCATTTGCTGAAGTCTGGGTGAGAAATCTAATAAACAATAATAAATACTCCACTGAGAACTTATCACAAGAAAACAAGAAATCCTAGAACTGTACACCAGTACGTATAGGCTCTTGAAGGAAATATCCCAAAAGTGCATACCTGGAGGAATGGACTCGTGAGACTCCTCATGATCTATGGCCTTAGCTTGCCCCAAAAGTTTCTATGGAACTTCTGGAAATTTCTCCTGAGGTTTTGTTTTTGTTTCTCAGCTGGGACACGACAAGTCTTTGCCAACGTGCCTTCTCTCCACTAAGTCTAGTCTCAAACACTCTGGCACGTTGGGTGAAATAATATTGTTTCCACACAGTATTTATGCTTGCCCAACAACCAAGATTGCAAGCACTGAAGGAAACTTGATGATCTAACAAGTCTGCTAACCTTCCACTTCTGTACATTTATCCAGGGAAATTAATATTTGGAGGTTGTATTTTTGGCTGGATATTCTCGTATGTTCGACTTCATCTGGTGTAGAAATGATCGAGAATGTGTGGAGAAAAGGGGGACAATGAAAGCATAAGCAACCGAGCGTATCAGGAGGAGCCAAGCAAAATTAAAGAACTCTTCTTATTTATCATTTAAAAAAAAAAAAAAAAAAACACCCTTAGATCAAAATGAAAGCTTCATCCTATCTGCAAGGTATTGATCAGTCTGAGACTTATCTTGCTGGCTGCTTTTATCAGTTCAGAGCTTCTGGAACCTGAACAGCACCACATGCGAAACTCTTTAGAGGAAACTGCAGCTCTTTTTCTTTCCCTATCCTCTCACCTTGACTCTACCATTTTACCGTTTGGCACTTTTGCTGATTTCAATCAGTGCTTTTCTGAAAGACACTTTGAAAATAGCAACGTATCTAAACTCCTGCTCGCTAAGAAAAATTGCTCCACAGACTCTCTCAGAAACAGTGCCCTTGGCAGCTAATCATTTTACTTTTAATAGCAAATGTAATAGGCTTCCTGGAAGTTTAATAGGAAGCATTAGGGGCCATTTATAGATGGCACAGAACAGATCTGAAGAGATAGCAGCCTGCTATTTAGGATCTTAAGTTATTGTGGTCGGTCTCCCTATTTCTCACTTGTCTGCTCATATTTTCTGTAATAGAACACAAACACTAAGCAGATTTATTCAAATGCTAACGGTAAAATGAATAATAATAAATTATCAGGCTGGGGGCTGTAAGGAATTAAAGTGCTAATGCACCAGATGAACAAAATAATAATAATGACTGGATGTGCTCATACGTCCAGCTACCTTAGCTGATGAAGAAGGAAATTATATTGTTTTGGCATTATTTATTTGTAGGAAGTTAGAGGGGCAGGGTTGTTGTTGTTGTTGTTGTTGTTGTTGAATAGGACATCAGACCATTTGCTCATCAAACTCAGTGGTGTCTATACCAACTGACAGTATGTTTTCAGCCTTTCAGACAGGAGGCTCTTCCAGGCCTACGTGGAGATGCCAGACTGAAATGTGTTGATCCAACATTCTGCTCCTTATTCAGAACCACTAAAGATGTATAAAAGTAAATGGCATTGGAACTTTCTGATAACATAATATGAGTTGACCACAAGATCAGCCTTTTGCTAGGTTTCATGCCTTTGCCATGACAAGGAGATCTAGCTCTGATTATGCTTAATTTTACTCAATAATGAGAGGAGTCATGCCAGTAAATCTAGCCAAGATCACATGAAAACTGATACCATATCCACTCCCTTGCACAAACAAACTTTTTACTGGAAAAGTAAACCCTACCAGGCACCAATCACCTGTTCCTCGGTTTTATGACCAGGGTATTGAACTATTGTGTTAACTCTGGACTGAACTTTTGTAAAGCCAGATTCTGTGTTTTCTTTTCTATTTTGTCCTTTGTGAGGGTTTGAACATGGACCCCCTCAACCACGTAGACAAATAGATGTTTAAGTGTCTTGCCTAATTTAATAAAGCCATGAAGGCCGTGTTCTTGTCTCAGTAGCAATGTGTGCTGCAAAGGGGATCTTTACAATAAATGGACTCAAGTGCCTTGTAATGAGATGTTCACTGGACACAGCATGCCCAGCTCTGTCCTGGCCCCAGACCTGATATTCTAAGGAAAAGCAGAATTAGATAAGCATGTACTAAACAGTGTTTTTCCCCAAGCCAAACTGAAATGCCAGCTGAAACTACAGTATAGGCAAACTGTATTGCATTTCACTGTGCCAATACCCAGATATTTTAAGTGTGTGAAAGGGGGGGGGGGTCAGCGAGAGCCCAAGCTATTTTAAGTCATGTTGTGAAGCTGGAACCCAGCCAAGTTATTTCAAAAGTGTAAGTGCAGACTCAAAGATTGCCCTATGAAACTAGTATGCCTGGCCATTTGGAGAACATTATTTTTAATTAGTCTCTAATTATATTGGGTGCAGTAATCTTTTGCATGATAAATTTAGCAGCAGTGGCAACAACATAAATACATCAGCGAGAAAGAGAGACAAGAAAATGAAAGAAAGTCCACATTGGGGGGGGGGGAGTCTGAACAAGGGAGAAGGGCAGTGGCGGCATGGTTAGTTGGATGCACCAAAATGCAATGTAGGGAAAAGTTCTTATACACTGCCAAAACAGATCCTAAAACATCATGATGTGCCCCCTAAGGATGCTGTAAATCTTACATTGTAAAACAACTTCTCACATTAATTAGTGTTAGTTTTGGTGATGTCCAATATTTTCATCAATGATCTGAATGTTGCAGTTGACGAAATAGTGAGAGGAGTGGCAAACAATCTAGAGCAGTCTTCTTCAACCTTGGATTGACTGATGTTGTTGAACCACAACCCCCTCATTTCTGTCCTTTGGCTAGACTTGCTGGGGCTGATAGGAGTTGAAGCCCAACAACATCTGGGGATCTAAGGTTGAAGAACGCTTCTCTGGATGATAGGCTAAATATTTAAATGACATCAATACAGTCCTAGAAAACTGAGCAGAAAGAAAGTACATTGAACATGTGGAAATGTAAACTGTTATACATCAGGAAGAACTATTTGTCTAGATTCACACTTTGATTTTTTTTTAGTGAAAAAGCAGACTGAAAATCACCAACCTTGTCCAGTTCTGGGCACTGATTTAGCAAGGACATACCCCTCATTAGAGATGGGGGGAGATTATTTTAATGAAGAACTACCTAATTCACAGTTCTCAAACCAATATGTGAATCAAAACAAAGGGTTTCTTCAAAATTCACACTTATTGAATTTTATGGTGCAGTTCTCCAGACAGACCATGTTTATAAAAATGCATGTATTCAAGGAAAGTGTACATAAAATATACTGGTGAAAATAACTTTTTAAAAAATTCAGTATTGTCATCATATTGGGTTAAATAGCTCACATAAATATGTACATTAGTCAAAACTGCATACAAAAATGTGTTTACCAGGGGAAAAAATCAAACTAAAATGCTGATTAATTTTAAAGAGATTTTTTTTGGGGGGGGACATCACAAATTGCTGCAGAAATGCGAGGAACTGGATTTAGAATTGGAAAAATGAGAAACTGAGAGTCCTGAAACTGACAGTTTGGTCCATCCCTACCCCTCACAAAAGCTACAATGATAAGACAGTCTAGCATGAGGATCATATGAGGACAGGATGAAGGAACTGGGAGTATTTAACCTGGAGAAGAGCTGAACAACCTGTGACCCACGAAGAAGAAAGTGCCACATAAATAATGGCCTACCATGGACTTCAAAAACCTCTGCTTCCTAACTATGTTTGGGATAAGGAATTTTCCCTCACCATCACGGCCAACCCTGTGGAGAATGCCTCACACTAGAAATTGCTGCATGCCATTTAAGCATAAACACAGTTGCACCTCTTCCCCCTCATGTCTGGCACAGGACATTCTAGCTGGCAAAAAAAATGGGAGGGCCCCCCTCTTCCTTCTGTACAGGCAAAGAACATGTGTGCTGCTCTTGGTTGCAAGATTAAATTATGAGACTCTCTTCCCCTTCCAAGTCACTAAGAGTCCTAGACCTTGGCCATAGCTCAGTGGTAGAGTATCTCCTTTCTATGCCTGAAACCCTGCAGTACCACAGCCAGTCAGTGTTGACAGTGCTTAAGCTAGATGAACCAATGGTTTGAAAACTCTGGGGTCCTTGATTTGGGTGTTTTTTATTCACCTTGCGACTCAAAATATGAAAAGAGTCATATTTTCCCTACTTCAGATTTGCACAGAATAATCACCTCCACCCATCTAGCACTAAACTTCTGTCCCAATTCATGGCTGAAAACTGGTCCTGAGGGAATCCTGTAGTAGACCGCATAATGGCTGCTTCTGGGTGTATGAAGTTATTCCCAAGCAAAGAAGAGCAAATGCAAGTTGACTGCAATCAGGGCCATGCCTGAAAGAAAGGTTTAGGATAAAAGTGTACAGAGACTCCCAAAACCTTCTTCCCCCTGAACAAGTTAGTTTCAATATGCGTTGTGTCAATAATCTCAGTTATAGGACACAATAACCTGGATCTAGCCAGGTCTTTAGCTAGGAAAAAGAGGAAACCCTTTTACTTTATGCTGGTTTGTACCACAGTCATACAGCAAATATAAAACAGAAACCTGTCTCAGTTTTTAAAGGTGCCTGCTTATCTAGCAGAACCAAGACATTCTCTGTCTGCAAAAGTGTCTTATGTCAGTTAAAGAGGAAACTATTAAAAATTAGCTACATCAGATAAACAACAATAATTTTAACAATCATTTACAATAAATCTGAGTGTTACATCTGGCTGCTTTTGATCCATCCAAGCATATTGCAGATTCTGTACTAAAAAGATAAGAAACAGTATAGATTCAAGCTTGTCACTTGCATGCATTATTCAGCCATCCATTCAATAACAAGGCTGCACAGTTTTAGCACTCCTAACATGCCAGTGTCAAGCGAAGAGCAAAGCCAAGAACATTTTAATCATATCTGTAAAAGGTATATGCTGAGAGATGTTGGCGGAGCTAAAAGGAGGAACTAAACCCTTTGATTCACTGACTGAGTAAACAAAATCATATCCACTTACATGGGTCTCCAGTCCATCATCTGCACTTTTACATTATAACCTGAATAAAAAAATGTGCAATCCTTTTCTTCAGTCCAGTTAAAATGAAGGCTTGCTCAAATGTTGCTCGCAGATCCGCAGTCATGTTGCCAGGAAGTGCAACAGTATGACAAGTAAAAGGAAGAAAAAAACATTAAAATCCACAGGGGGTAGAGTATTCTAAGGAGGAACCCAGGAATCCTGAGTGCTAGGGAATTCTAGTCCTCCTAGCTGCCTCAAGTCTCAAGATACTGCCTCAGGCTTTTAACCAACTGTTACTTCTTATTTCATACAGCACCTTATCCATCACCAAATTTCCGCATCTATTGCAGATCCCGTTAACATGTTGCAACCTGATCTCTCCGCAGTTGGAAGAAAAACAGCACCAGTCTCTCTCTTCCCTGTGATCGGAGAAGTGTGTGTGACTGAGATAGAAAGAATGCATGTGCATGCCTGTGTATAAGTGTGTACGGGGGGGGGGGGGATTAAGATTGGCTGTGTGTGTGTGTGTGTGTGTGTACGCGCACAAGAGAGAGGCAAAAAGGAAGAAACACCTTGCTAGATCTCCCATTACTATACAAGAGCCTAGGAGTTCTCTTGCAAAGCAATTGCGGGGGGGGGGGGGGGAGCAAACCATCCAACTGCATAGTTGGATGAGGCTGCCTTATACAGAGTCATCCAGATCAGCATCGTATGCACTGATGGGCAGCTGTGCTTTAGAGTTTCAGACAAGGTCTTCCCCAACCCCATCTGGGAATGAATCTTGAGTGCTGGATTAAAACATTTGGCCAGTGATTTTCACAGGATTTGGAAGGAATGCCCAAGGATTGGATTAATCTTTTGAAATTGGGTAAATTCTATGACTTTGGAGATGGAGCTGATCTGCAAATACAAGGTGGTCAAGGTTCCTCTACTTTCTTTCTTTGCTCTTGCACCTCTTGGAATGATGCAATATCAGGATGGAGCAGATGTTGCCACAACACTTTCTCCCCAAGACTGCCCCTGGGAAGCAGGCTATGTAAACTCAAGCAAGAGCAAAGGGAAAGGCAGTGCTTGCACTGCTGCAAGTCGGGTGCTCGTCTGTGATGGAGGACCACCAAGGGAAACCTGCCCAGACTTCAGCAAAATCTGGAGCTGGCCGGATTAGAGAGAGGCATAAACATTCCTGATCTTCCTGGCTTTGGGGGATTGAGCCTCTTTGTTTTGGTTGCTGCTTGTGTTTTCATTTATTATTTTAATGCCTTGTTTGTTTATTTATTTTAAATTGGCATCTATTTTGTCAAGAAAACCATCCCGGAAACCACTGCTGAAAGGTGGTCCTAAAATCTGACAAGTAAATAAATAAGCATGCTGATGGAAGCCAGAAATGTAGAATCTAAGGGGCCTAGCAGTGCTAATAGGTAGACTTGATGTTGGCTAAAAGAGTTTGGGGTTTTCACTAACCCTCCAGAGTAGGTTTTTTTGCAGGCCACAAGGTGGGAAAGGGGGAAGTTGTGTTGAGCAAGTAGAAGCTAAGGAGTTCTGGGTCTGTCAGTGCTTGGATGGGAGGCCACCTGGTAACCATCTGTATGCCACCTTGAGTTGCATGATGGAAGAAAGATGGGCCGTCAATGAACTAAACAAAGCATTAACTATATGGTAGCTAGACATAAAGGACGCGGGTGGCTCTGTGGTCTAAACCACAGAACCTAGAGCTTGCCGATTGAAAGGTCGGCGGTTTGAATCCCCGTGATGGGGTCAGCTCACGTTGCTCAGTCCCTGCTCCTGCCAACCTAGCAGTTCGAAAGCACATCTAAGTGCAAGTAGATAAATAGGTACTGCTCCGGTGGGAAGGTAAACGGCGTTTCCGTGTGCTCTGGTTTCGCCAGAAAGCGGCTTAGTCATGTTGGCCACATGACCCGGAAAAACTTTCTGCGGACAAACATCGGCACCCTCAGCCAGTAAAGTGAGATGAGCACCGCAACCCCAGAGTTGTTCGCAACTGGACTTAACTGTCAGGGGTTCTTTACCTTTAGATAAACATAACTGAAAGGTATGAAGAGAGAAACAAATGAGAGTGACTGGCATCTCTTGGTCACCAACACGTTGTTGAATGGGAGCATGTAAGATGGGGGAAAGGAAGATGTGGCAGCAGTGGGCAGACCTGCTTGACGATGTAAACTCATTTGAGATGCAATTTGTAGGCTTCATAAGACTTTCCTATTTGGCTGCTCTCCCACCCGCCACCCGCCATCACCATCCTCACATCCCAGTTGCACTTTAACCATTTATGACACAGCAACTCAGGATAATTGGGGGGGGGAATAGAGCTCATTTGCAGTGCTTGAGATATAATGGAAAGGTAGTGGTTCCTTTCCCCCCCCCCCAAACTCTGGGAGAAAAACAAGGCAAGATACCCCTGTAAGACAGGATGGTTTCTGCAACTGTAGTATGCGAATCAGTCTGTGGTTAACACTCCACTCCTTGGACACACCCTGAGCTGCTTCTAAAGGAATCTGCCAGATGAAATAGTGAAAATGTGCACATTCTTTACAGGGTGATTGTCTGTGGTCAGAGGGGATGACACTTGGGCAGACTTTTAAAATAGAACATTACAGGGTATAGCTTTACAGTTTTAACAGAGCTGGATACTCATTCAGCTGTTGCTCAAGAAATATGAGATATTACTGTACAATAGAAGCTTAGTGTGCTTTTTTGTTGTTCTGCTGTCAATCTAACGTGTTTTTCTGAAAAGGAAATTGAAAAAGCAACACTTGCAAAAGAATTGGAACATGTAGTCCCTCTCTGTGTGCGCATTATTTATTTCGAGTATTTTTTTTAATTTAAAAAATAGTTTGCCTGAGAAAATGTAAAACAAAAAAGAGAAAACTGCAACTCATTTGTTCCTCATCCTTTTCGGGGTCCACACTATCCCTTCACCAAGGAGATCAGCCGTGGCAGAGACTAGAGACGCTCCACCTAGTACACACTTATTTTTGGACTAGACAGAGTCTCACCCTAACAGAGAGGCATGTTGCATTTCACGTACCAATTTTAAAAGGACTTCCAAAAATATTTAGTCGCAATGTAGCTAACTCTTCAAGGAAAGCCTCAGGACAGTATCAGCTACAAGAATATTTAGTTCAGAGGAGTCTGCTGCCTCTCAAATAATAGCAAGTTGCAAGGCTCGAGACAATGATGCAATGCCTAAGGATAAACCCAGTACTTCAACAGTCCCAAATTTAACTGCCAGTTCAACAGATCTTTTCTGTATTGTAAGAAATACTCAAGGGACAGACTGCATCAGAAATTAGTCTAGGACGACAAGTCAGCAAGCGTGCAAACAAATTGATTTTATATTGCAAAGGCCATTAAGTCTATAAATATACAATTTTATGATTCTTTGTTGAGATTTCTGTATAGCAGGGGGTTGAACTCAATGACCCTCGGAGGGCCCCTCCAACCCTACAATTCTGTGATTCAATTTTATTAATATTTAAATAAATTATGTACACTTTTTGAGTGTCTTCTCAAAAATGCTTCAAATCTTTGGAATTAAACTATTGCATCTCCAATTGCTAGTACTTAAGTTTTGCATTGATGAAAACATTATTTATTTCAATAATATGCAGATTTGGAGGAAGGGATGATAGAAGGGAAACTGTTCTCTGGATGTCCCCAAAGAAGAAGCTATGGGAATGTTGGAGGGGAAGGAAAATGTCAGTTAGGGTCTGCTAAATAGTGGTCCGTAGAAGAAAATACCTGCTTTGCTGACTTCCACATAAAGCAACTAATTTAATTGGGGGAGAACATGATACAACACAACATGCATAGTCAAAGTCCTGGCTTATCATGGCTCAAGACAGAGACAGCAAAGGAAAGCTGTATGAGGGAGAACTCAGGTAGGAACATAGAATCATGTCAAAACTTAATTCACTATTGAACACAAAGATGCACACTGGGACTGTCATGACTTTCTTGCACCAGATGATTTATATGCTGAGGCTGCTGTTATATATTACATTCATCCCCATGACAGTCCACTGTCACAGAACATTTTCAGTTCAAAATCCTCTGTAAATGGAACACTGCTTGTGGAAAAAGCTGCTTTAGTTAGACATCATTTATTGTAATCATTTTTTTATTTTTTTTGCACTCTGGAAATCTTTCATGAAAAAATAAGAGTTGACATCTAAAAAGTGGTGAGATACATTGATTCCTCTTAATAAGCCTTTTGCTAAATATTTTCTGAATCAGAATCCAAGGAGAATGGCAGAACATAGTCAATGAATGTGTGCTGTTAATCATCAGCGCTTCTCCAGTGGTACTGGCTAAGTTGTAATCTAAACTGCTTCATGAAGTTATCACATAATACTATGGGACAGGAACAGAGGAGGTCCTCTACTAATTTTGACCAGCCACCTTTTTGGTTAGTTAACCCCCTGCAGTCCCCGATGCTAAGTCCCATGCTGTTCTGAAGGATCTCTTTAAAAAGTTGAACTCGAATTTCAACATCACTGCTCACAAAATATATTTTCTGCACTGCTAATACTGCTTTTATGGCTTTTCCAAAGTAAGCCTTTGTCTGTAAGCAAAGCCAGCCACCTTCCTCCTATGGCCAATAAAAATGCACTCTGCAACCTTCACTTGAGCACTGTGTCAATTGAGAAAGCCTTCACATTCCATTAAAATACTTATATTTTTCCCCTCTTGGTTTTATAAAGCAGAGATTTTTAGAATCAGACTGAGCAGGGTATTGTGATATTAGAGAAAGCAAAGCAGAGCTCTAGCTGCAACAAACACTTTACATCTCGTTTTATTTTTACATCTGGTCCTTCTTTTTCCCCTCCCAATGCCTGCCCTGCATTTACTTACTTACTTAATTCATTTTGTTGAATTTGTATACCATCCTTTATCCAAACACCACAGGGCAGTGCACAACATAAAAATACAAAATGAGAACACAAAATACATAATAAAAACAACAAGAAGAAAAACAAACTAATAACCCCCAAACCAATAACCCTCCTCCCACAAACACGTTCAAAGAGAGATGGAGTTGTTGATCAGCCAAAGACCTGATTAAAGAGAAAAGTTTTGCTTGGCACCTAAAGATATGCAATGAAGGCAGCAGGCAAGCCTTCCTGGGGAGAGCATTCCAGAAATAGGGAGCCACCACAGAAAATACCTTTTCTTGTGTTACCACCTTCCAGACCTCTCGTGGAGCAGGAAATGAAGAAGCACCTTAGATGATTATCACAAGGTTTGAGCTGCTTCATATGCAGAGAGGTGGTCCTTAAAGTATAGTGGTCCTGGGCCATTTAAGGCTTTATAGGTCAAAACCAGCACTTTGAATTGGACCTGGAAACTAACTGGCAGCCAGAGCAGTCAGGCCAAGACTGGTGTAATATGCTCAAACATGTAATATGCCCTGGTGAGCAACCTGGTTGCCAAATTGTGCAGTAGCTGAATCTTCTGAACTATGTTCAGAGACAGCCCTACATATACTGCATTGCAGAAATCTAACCTAGAGGTTCAAACCTAGACAGCATCTTAAAAAGTAGAGACATTACCTTGCCAACAAAGGTCCGTATAGTTAAAGCTATGGTTTTCCCAGTAGTGATGTATAGAAGTGAAAGCTGGACCATAAAGAAGGCTGATTGCCGAAGAATTGATGCTTTTGAATTATGGTGCTGGAGGAGACTCTTGAGAGTCCCATGGACTGCAAGAAGATCAAACCTCGCCATTGTTAAGAAAATCAGCCCTGAGTGCTCACTGGAAGGACAGGTCGTGAAGCTGAGGCTCCAATACTTTGGCCACCTCATGAGAAGAGAAGACTCCCTGGGAAAGACCCTGATGCTGGGAAAGATGGAGGGCACAGGGAGAAGGGGGCGACAGAGGATGCGATGGTTGGACAGTGTTGTCGAAGCTACCAGCATGAGTTTGACCAAGGGAAGACAGGAGGGCCTGGCGTGCTCTGGTCCATGGGGTCACGAAGAGCCGGATACGACTAAATGACTAAACAACAACAAAACCTAGAGGTTACCAGAGCATGGACAACAGTAGTTAGGCTGTCCCTACCCAGACAGGGGCACAGATGGGCCACCAGCCAAAGCTGATAGAAGGTCAAAGGTTCTGGATCAGTTGCTTTCCCTTGAGGCTCAAGTGGCCAAAGCTGTGCCACTGAGGCCAATTGAGCCTCAAGTGACAGCAACTGATCCAGAAGCACTCTCCAGCTGTGCACCTGCTCCTTCAGAGGGAGTGTAACCTCTCAGTCATCTGGTCTAGGGAACCGCCCACTAACAGGGCCTCAGTCTTATCTGGATTGAGCTTGAGTTTGTGGGCTCTCATCCAGTCCATTACTAAGGCAAGAAAACAGTCCAGCACATCCATTGCCGCACCTGCAGATGTAAAGTAGAGGTAGAGCTGTGTGTCAACAGCATATTGTTGACCATGTACTCCAAAATTCCACTCAGCAGTTTTGTGTATCTCTTACAAAGCACAGGGGATAAAACTGAACCCCAAGGAACCCCACATGGACGGCTCCATGGATCAAAGAACAATCCCCAAGCATCACCCTCTGGAAATGACCATCTAAGTTGGACCGGAACCATCACAAAGCGGTGTCACCTACCCCTAACTTGGACAACAGAGTTATTACACATGATCATATTTAGTCACCCTTTCACTGTTTCTATAGAGAACAAGTAAAAGCTAACAAAGAAAATTTAGTATGCCCTCATATAAAACTTACCTTTTACTTCCCGCTTTCTGTAGTCTATCACTTGACATTTCAAAGAATGCCAAGGCAGATTTGAAAGGAAAGACAAAAACATTCCACTTTTCTTTTAAGCTATAATCTAATGTCAATTGTTTTAGTATTTGCCTGGCATGACTCGTGAACTTCAGTAAACATGTGTAAACTCCAGTCTCATGACTTACAACAAATATCAGTCTCACTGAGTTCAATCGGTTTCACTGGCAAATAAGTGTGCATCAAACTGTGTTGCAAACCAGTATAAGTGGGGACAAAACTGCAGCCCATGTGCTGCACTATGTAAATAGTCACAGTCAATGTATTTAACTGTTTAATATTTGGCAGCAAACATAAATACATACACATATATACCCTGGCATGCAGAATTTATTTTTAGAAAATATGTCATTCTTCCAAGTCACAGTCATTCATTCATTCATTCATTCTACACCCTTGCTTACAAAAAAGCCACCCAATCTCACTAGACAATTTAAGTTTTCTAATCAACTCACGGATAAAAGTAGTACCCCCAACTGTGTATAGTAAACAATGCACTGTGTCACATAGCTTAAAATTACATAAACTGGCGAAGTATCTTACATCTACAGCAATTTCTTCAACTGCACACAAAGTAATTAACTAAACTCTGATGGAGGGTAGGAAGGGGATCAGGATGCCTGTATGAGTTCATCAATAACGGAATATATAATATGTTGGCTTTACTAATCCGTGTTTATCCCCACACTGGATAGCAGCCAAATTTCTTACAGCCCGGCCCAATCCTCAGACCAGTTAAAACCAAAATATTTGTACTGAAGCCAATTTAGCCCTGCTAAGGTTAATGAACAAGATCAGCTTAAATCCTAGTAACCAGGTAGTATGCTGCGCTGCCCACAACGGATGGTAGGGCTACATTAGATACCACACAGTCCTGAGAAAAACCAGAACATTTCTGACGAATTATTGGCAAAAATAATGAAAAATGCTGCCAACATGTTCAAAGTCAAGGCATCCAGTATGCCAACAGCTATTAAACCAGATGCCATTAATGCTGCTTACCTCAAAATTATTTCTCATCCCATTACGTGACCATTACGGGTTAGGAATTTAGTTCAGGGAGCAGTAGCATTTCTACAGAACATGGAGGCATGTGTCCAAAAGGGGGAAGTAAATCATCCGGGGGGAAATGATATCACTTAGACTTTCATGTTGATTTAAGACAAAAATTATTGACACTTCAAGATTTCCAGCTGAACAAAGGCAGGGGAGGAATCCTCTTCCTGCATCTCTAAAGGGGCAGAGAAAGGAACTCTCATCACTGACTAAGAGAAAGTGCAAAGACCTTGGGAAAGATTTTTGCTGTAGTCTTTCTAACAGTTAGGAGTCATTTAAATTAATCTATATAGAAAACCATATGAAAATATAAAAGATACGGGATTGACAACAAAGGCCAAAAGCAGCTTTTAACGTCATCAAACTTTTATTTTCAAAATAATATTTGATCTGATCTACAGTAACATTTTTAAAAGGGGGAAACAAGGTCATCAGCCAGTCAACACAAATCAGTAACGTTAGGAATGGAACTGGTAATTATTTAGATATCACACTGAACAGCAAGGAAGTTTACTACAAGGAAGTTTTCCTATGTTTAAATCATGCCACTGAACTTCAGTAAAATATGAATTCCCTGCAGATGCTATAGCAGTGAACACAGATCTGCCATAGATAAAAGTTGTACTAAAATTTCAATAAAAATTCCTTGGGCAATTCCGTTCTAGCATCCTGCACATTAATGGCTTTAATTAGATATGCTTCTCGTAAGCCACCCAACCCACAATTCTCTCCCATTCATATCATAAACATTTCAATTTGCTTCCCGCCTTCCCGCCACCGTCACCCCCGCCTGTCACTTAGCTCCATTTCAGTAAGTTATCTGATGCAAAGCTACTGGACTAAATCAACAGCTGGGGGGTGAAATTGCAAATGGGTTCATTATCAAAACTAACATAACCAGAAGCATCTGCAAGCTTGAGTTTATACAGCGGGATAAGATCCTTGCTGGAGCTTAGGGGACACTCCTTTAATCATGTACAAACTCCAGCTGATAATTTATATTTGCCTCTGCCACACTCATGCAGGCAGTTCATAATGAAGTTGGGAATGCTCTAATAGACCAGTCTAAATTGGAATAGCCAGAGCAGAAGGATAAGAATGGTTTGTTTCCTTTCTTCCAACCCACCAGTATTACAATCCACCAGCCGTCCTAATAGAAACGGGTCAATTTGGGGTTACTTCCTAGCGACATATGCAGTCCTGGCTACAGTTATGCACACAACTTAGCAGCTACAAACTGTTCATGTTCTTGCTAATCCTGTATGCCAGCCTTCCCCAACTTTGTAGTGCAGTAAGTACAGCTCGTATTATCCCTGGCCATTAGCCATTTTGACTGGGGCTTTTGGGAGTTAAGAGTCCAATAGAATCAAGAGAGTACAAGACTGAAAAAGAGTGCTTTACGTAGAACAGAATTTGCACTTCCAAAAGGAGATGCCTGCAAGGTCCAAATATTTATTTATTTTATAAAAGTTTGTTGTTACCACCCTCTCATAAAATATCAGGGTAGTGTTTCTTTATGCATATCTCTAGACTGGGCATGTGGCTTAGAACTGTTATAAACTAGCCATTCAGAACCAAACCCTCTCCTCATGTCATCCTGATAATAAAGATTAGGGAAGGAAATAAGCAAGATCAGTTAAAAATTAAAATGGGGCAAACCCCCCTTTGCTGGTTGGATACAGTTTGCAGGCTTTTATGCAAGGTAGTGGCTTATAACTAATTATTTCACTGCTTATTGCAAAGTTCTGCTTGAGAAGTGCCAGCCATGGCTTTTACCTTCCTTTCCCTTTCCAGTGGTTGCTCCAGATAAACAGGTTTTAGTTATGGTTCACAACCCCTGTTTTCTGCATGCTCTTTGTGATCAATTTCATTTCCAATGATGGTTTTTGACACTCTGGTGGAGTAAGAGATAATCTTCTCCTCAACTTCTAATTAAGCATGCAGAGCTGACAATGATAACCTACACATCCCTGACTGTCTTATCGCTTTGGAAGCTCTTGAGGTTTCCAATTCAATTTCCAGCTCCTCTGATCACACAAGAGCAATTAAGGGTGGAAATGCAAACACTGCAGCAAAGTGTGCTTCCTTAGTTTTGCTGCAGTACCCAAGTTCAGCCACAGGTGGCAGCAGTCAAATCTTTATGGGGCTGGAGGGAGGGACACATATAAAGCTACCCTCCAACAATGGTGCTGCGTCTAAGTCACAACATTAAAAAGTTATTAGGAACAAAATATTAAAAGTTCTGAAGAACTTCAGCCTTTTACAGGGTTTCCACCAGGTTCAGCTGAGACAAAAATGCATTGATGAAGGATGGAAAATAAAAAATTCCTTTAGTTTGTGCTGAACAGCATTACTATTTCCAGCATTAAGACTCTCCCCACCATCTTTCCTTTGGACAATCTTTGTGTAGGAATTGCCTTCTTATTGACTTGCAAGTGATCCATGCTAGAATACTTCGTTCGTTGGCATTTGCATCCACAACTGCAGTTTATGTTATCGGAAAGAACAACAACAAAAAATGCATTATCCATTTAGAGTGCTTGCTGGCTTTCCCAAAACCTACTGAAGCAGATATACAAAGAAAAATTGCAAAAACAGGGACAAATAAAACTGCTTTATATGCACTGTGGGTTTTCAAGTCAGCTTAGATTGTTTCACTTCTACAGTTCACAAAATATAGATGTGATTTTAACATCTCTGCAATGTGTTTTAGTCTCAGGTATTTTAAAGGATATTGCAGACTATAGTGATTCAAAGTGACAAACACTGAACCTAAAAAGAAAAAAAAGTGTATCTGAATACCAACATGAAACAACGTATAGCAAAGGTACCCCTGACTTATGAGTATATATTGAGAATACCTTTGAAATGGGAAAACAAACAATGAATTGCCAAGGCTGAATCTTAGTATTGTAGTTTGCTGCATTGCTTCCTCTCCTCATTTCTGCTATAGTGGTACCTCAGGTTATAAACACTTTGGGTTAGAAACTCCACTAACCTGGAAGTAGTACCTCAGGTTAAGAACTTTGCCCAAGGATGAGAACAGAAATCGCGCAGCGTCAGTGGGAGGCCCCATTAGCAAAAGCGCGCCTCAGGTTAAGAACAGTTTCAGGTTAAAGACGGACCTCCGGAACAAATTAAGTTCATAACCTGAGGTACCATTGTACTTCCTGATTAAAATCAGTGGAGGCTGGTCTATTACAACAACCAGGGCTTAGCTCTACCAAGTGGAACTCCAAGCAATTTTTAGAAAAGGTTCTCTCAAAAATCTCGAAGCCACACTCTTTCCAGTCCCACACATATTCTTCCACAATCCATTTGAGCATTTCTGTCAGTCTCCCATTCTCTGGCCAATCTGTTCTCTGCACCACTCAGCCAATCTCAGTCCAAAAGTATCACTATGGCTAGGAGGTCCCAACAGAGCCTTAGTACCACTGGAGGAAGGCTACATATGCTGGCAAGAGGACCAGAAATGGGCTGAAGGCTGGAGATCAAAGAGCTACCTTAGAATGGGCAGGCACACCAGTAGAATAAGCACTGAGGGCAGAAATCAAGGAAAGTGACAGGTGGGATCATACTACTGCTTATTATTTATTCTATGCATGCTCATTTCACAATTCCTTGTGAAGTCAACGTAGCTTACTTTCAGCAGTTTTAATCTGCAAAGTTATATTAACTCACACGCATCGTTGGCCAAAGATAACATAGACATCAGTCTTCAGCACAGCACAGAAAAACAATCCTGGCAGTGGGCGGGAAGGAAAATAACAAGAGCATGCTCCCGGTGTGCATCGTACTGAAGCAGAACAGCATAGCTTTCTGCTTCTGTCTTTTCCCAGAAGAATGTATGACCTGCTTGCTATTTGAAATGTGACTGTGTCTCTTATTTATTTATTTATCTCAAATATTTATACCCCACACTTTCTACGTCCTTCCAGGGCAGCTTGCAAAATGAAATAAGTGCAGGAATACAAGAAGCAGCTTCAAAAACTCTAGCAGTAATACAGCTGCACAGAAGGAGAAGGAGAAGGAGGAGGAGGAGGAGGAGGAGGAGGAGGAGGAGGAGGAGAAGGAGAAGGAGAAGGAATCTAATCAAACTAAAAATAGGCAACAGCTGGGATTTTAAAACCTGGCAATTTTTGAAGATGCTTTGATTGGCAGTACAATAAAAAGGCAGGTATCAGTCAAGCCTGCTTGGTCAGAGTGTTCCACAGAAGAGAAGCCACCACCAAAAAGACTCTCACTCCTTTTGGCGTGGGAGGAAATAATCTCCCTTCCCTCTCTCCATTTCCTGCAGCTGGCCACTGGATTGCTACCACATCAGCCCCCAATGGGAAGGGAGAGGAGGATAAACCTGTAAATTTATATTGTCCCCAAATTAAATCAATCTCTTTCCTTATTTTTTGGGAGGGGGGAGCTCTGAGTCAATCTGACAGAAGCCAGGAGGAGCTCATGCATCATTTTTTCACTCTGTTTCAAAGGATTTTAAAATAGTTGGTGTTTTTTTTTTTTAAAAAAAGAAGTGTTATCAACAGGTAATGACAAGCACATATAGGATAGCCTGTTCAATTTTCCACATCTTTAATGGTTACAAATGAGTTGTGTTGTACAGATGTTAAGAAAATGACTGCAATCCCTCCCCCCCAAATCTACACCTCAATCAGGCGCCCAAATTAATACACTGAATACCCCCAATTAGCCCCACCGTGGGAACTGTGTATACATGAAGATTAGCAGCCCCCTCCCTGCTTACATTCAGGGTGGTACTCAACTAAGTTTTACTCAGAATAGACTCATTGAAATGAATAGACCTAACTTGCTCGTGTAATATCAGTGGATCTATTCTGAGCAAAGCATAGCTGAAAACCACCCTATGCTCTGTATAATATGTGGATACCAGGTGGTGGGTCTAGGTGGTACAGCCTGCTTTCTGGTGCTCATGTTTGGATTCAACTAACGAATCAAGTTGGATGAATAGGCTTATTGTGTTGTACCCTACAAAACTATTTGTGGCCTCCGAGAATGTGGAGATGGTATTAGGGGGTCTTTCTTTCAGATCTATTGTGTCCGATTGAACAATTTGGAGTCTCAGATAACATGGAGACTTCACTAGATAGGGAAGCTGTTAGCATTTTTAAGCAAACTGATCTGATTTCCACTTCTTGGACTAATATGTAGATTTTTGCATGTATTTGATCCCTTAAAAACTGAGTCCCCAAGACAGTTGGGTGGTGCCTTGTATATGCCTCCTTCCAGCAACTCCTGTAACCAAACATATTGCCCTTCTTTCCTTTGGACCACATCAGTAAAGCTGAGAGGGGGGTCTGATGGTCTGGGCTGCTCATGACCTCCATACCCACTGCCCAGGTTTGTACCCCAGGGATGTCACTTTGGTGCTGCTAATGCAGCAGTTTGACTTCACCCCTGGAAGCACACTCCATTGTCCCTCGAGACAGATGGATGGCAACAATAACATTAGCATATTTTTCTTCTATATTTCTTTTGAAACAATCCAAGTATCACATACATACTGCATTTCTGTAACATCACACGTCACTTGATGTGGCCACAACATAGATGTCAAGTGTCCCTTATTTGAAGGGACAGTCCCTTATTCCAGCGCCATGTCCCGCTGCTGTCCTTTATTGATGGATGTCCTTTAAATGTCCCTTAAATGATGTCCCTTAAATTTCAAAGGAAGCAGCTCCTCTCCCTCCCTCCCTGTCGGCCAGGGAGGAGGGAGGCTCCAACTGTGTTGCTTGGCTGTATTGCTCACCCAATAAGAAGTCTAAGAACGACTGGGGGGTGGAGCTTGCATGCCTTATGTGTGGCTAGTTAATGCAAGCTGAGGAGGTTTTTGAATGCTGGACGCCATTTTGTTGCACGTGCTGCTGCAAACTTTGCAGTGCAAAGCCAGGCCGGGGAGCCATCTTAAGTTGAGGCTGCATAGGCCTTGTGGTGCATGTGATTCAGATTCTATTCAGTGGAATCTCTGGTTTACAAAGTTGGTTGGACAGTGTTCTCGAAGCTACCCAGCATGAGTTTGACCAGACTGCAGGAGGACAGGAAGACTGGAGTGCCTGGAACAGGTGAGGCTGCAGGTCCCTTATTTTGGCTGCTGATCCCTTATTTTCAAGGCTGCTGGTCCCTTATTTTCAAATCTAAGTTGACAGCTATGGGCCACAATCTGGAGTCCATAATGTGACAATACTATGTGTCAGTATTAATTGCAGCTTACGCTATTAATGCAAGGAGCTGATATTTTAGGTTTGATTCTGCTAACGTATACAGGAAGTACCAGATTATGGCAAGGAGCAATAGTGTCTCATTCACTCTGTTCAGCTGCTTAGTAAGAAGTAGTAGCATTTGTCATACAAATACACATAAAAACTATTTCATTTAAGGCAACAACCATGATGAGAATCACAGCAAATTTTGGGTGCACTGAAAAGTGAGACAAAGAAAACATGCATGAGGTAAATCATGTGGTCCTGCCACATGACAGACTGTAAGTAATAATACCATAAGGGTGTGATTTAAGGGCATATGGTGGCAACCGCCCTGGTGCAGCTAATCAGATCCAATCAGACCCAGTTCTGCCTGGATGGGAGATTTTCTTGAAAGCGGCTTGTTGATTTTGTTAGATAAATAAAAAACAGAGATCCACAGTTCATTGTGACCCATTTAGCTATTGATGGGAAGATAAGAAACTAAAATCAACACTCTATAATATTCGGCTGTCACAGCAGGTACCATTTGTAAATCCATCCCATACATTGGGGTGGAATCCAATGAGAGAGCTAATCTAATTCATCTTTTCCTGGAAACACAATGAGAAAACAAGCTTTGAATCTGTCTAGCCTGAAAGTTCTAGGCTTATTTCAATTAACAAATGAACAAGATGGGGGCATGGGGGAGGAATAATTCTAGAACTACTGATGTAACACATATTGCAGCTACACCTAGCAGACCACTTATTCACCACCTTCAGCTATCTTGTTAAATCATTTTAAACAACCAGTTAAAGTTCCTATTTAGAATTTCTTGTCTTACAAGTATTTTCCTTTATTGCCACTTTTTAAAAATGAGACCATATTACTTGCATATATCCAGCTGCTATGGATTTCTGGCATACAGATGGTGCACTGTGCATTGGACCGGCGTGAATACGAACCTCCAGAAAGCCATTCTGCATTCAAGGCAAGAAGCTTGAGCTTTTTTTAACATTCCAGAATAGTTTTCAAACACCGTTGTATCTCTTTTACAGGAAAACATGCGGCTTTATATATCAATCATGTTATTAAAAAAATAAATCATTTCTTGCATATGGAAATAAATTCCTTCTAAGACATCAGTTCTCACAGGTCAAATTCCAAGATGAAGTAATCCATAAAAGTGCCAATGAAAATTCATATACCTTTATGGAACTACCGGTATGTCATTTTATTCAGGATGCAACTGTAACCTACTCTGGGCAGCTAGCCGAGAATATTTTTCATCCTAACCTAAGTTCGAAGGTCTTCTGCTATTTATCAGGACCTTGTGTCAGCAGTGGCGCCTGTGGAAGCTACACAAGAGTACAATCTTAAACTTAATATTTCAAAAGAGGCATCACATTGAGTTGAATAGGGCTTACTCACAGGTAAAGGGGCATGGGCTGTTCCAGTCACATGCCCGCTGGCTATTAACCCTACTCAAAGTGTAGCAGTCCTATAGGCATGAAAACGAAGGTAAAAATGGGGGGAGGTAGATCCCCTCCCCCGTTTTCCATTTTTTAAATGGGCCTACACATCTCTGATCAGTTTGGTATCTGTGGGGCAGGGAACTCATAGTAGGATACTGGCACATAGCCTACTCTCCCCCTCCACCCCCAGAAAAAAGCTTGGCCTGAGCGTCAGTAAAATGTATTGGATATTTTTTTTCCTGGTTTTACATGTCAAATGACGCAAGTCAAAGGTTACAGATTAATGAAAAAGAGATTCAAGTATTTTCACTGTGGAAAAAAGCCAAACAACAACAACAACAGCAAAAGGAACAATGAAAGAGGTGTATAAAATTATGCATGTGTGGTGAAAGTGGAGAGAAATTTATCTTATAGTATTAGAACTCAGGATCACTCAATGAATTTAATGGGAAGGAGACTCAGGACGGACAAAAGAAGGTACTTTGATGGCAGATCATTAACATATGGCATTTATTGCCACAGGATGCGACTAGGTAGGAGGGTGGGGCAGGGAAAAATTCCGTTCAGTTTGCATTTCAAGGCAAACTTATGTAATTAGCACTTTCTGGAACACTCTTAAACAAATATATGGAGGATAAGGCAATCCATGGCTACTACTCATGATGGCTGCATGTGTCACTTCTTTGATGTGAAACAGCATTCCAGAATACCAAATAACAAACAGTGGGAGAAGGCTATTGTACATTTCATACCCTGTTTTGGATTCCCTGAAAGCATCTGACTAACCACTGTTGGAAATAGGATCCTAGATCAGATTAGATTAGATTAACTTTTTGGTATGATCCAACAGGGATCTTCTTCTTCTTCTTCTTCTTCTTCTTCTTCTTCTTCTTCTTCTTCTTCTTGTCTTATATTCTGAACACCAGAAACAATGACTACACACATAGTGAAAATGGCAACATAAATATTTATAAATGTGATCTAAGCTATGGATCAGTCTTTACCTTCAGTCTAAGCAAGGTTACCAAATTTTAGACGATTTATGCACACTTCTCTTTGTTCATTATGGAGACAGAATTAAACCCCAAGGACTTCAGAAGTTATTTTTCTTTCTGCACTGGAAAGCACAGTTCCAGGTTTACCACACTTGGTGATATATAATCAGAGCAGCTAATTCATGTGCCAGCAGGCTTCTCCAAATATCTATGTGAAAGAAACACATCTAGCTTTCAACCAGACTGCCAGAAACATGTTCATCTGTGGACTTGCAATTCTACTTATTCCTAGCAGCTTAATGACATGGCAAAAATAAATTTATTATATTGTTTTGCACTACCATGTTAATTTAATATTAAAAGTTAACCTGCCATTAATATTTTTCACAATTTAGGAATGGCTTGTGGTGGCCTTTATTTCAGAGAATGCAGCCCAGGACTTGAAAAATAGGATTGTAAATCACCCTGTGATCTTGGGGTGAAGGATGGGATATAAATTTAATAGATAAAAAAGATAAAAATAATTTAGAGAATTATAACATGCTTTGAGGTAATGTGTATTCATTTGCACCCTGGTGCACTATGACCTTTTCCAGGCAACCACGATGTCTTCCCATTCATTTCACTGGGGGAAGTCATTTCCCAAGTGCATTCTTTTACAAATTCAGATTGTCCCCCTCCATTTAAATCAATAGTGATCACCTGTCAGGGACGTGGCTGAATTGAACGCCTGTGAAGAGCCAGACTCTGGAGATGAAGGAATGCCAGTACAGAGGAAGACAGAGTCCGACTCTGGAGATGAGCAGGAGTGGGTTAGCCTGGCCCCCCTTCCTCTAGAGTTCTCAGACTAGGAAAGCTTGCAAACAGAGGGAGGGGAGGAGATAGATGGCATTGAGGGGGTTGCTATGCAACCAGGAGAAAGGCAGCATTTACAGGCTTCTTCTTTTGATAGCGGGGGGGGGAGTTAACCCACCTTCTCCTCAAACTAGAAGAGCTGAAAGGGTTAAAATGCAATGGAAGTACAAGAGAGGAAGGACTGGACTCTAACACCCTTCGTGCTGTGAAAGGGGTGGAGATTCAGAGTGACCAACATGTAGCAATGGCAGCAGGCTCGGAGCCTGCCTCTGGATGTAAATTGTAAATAAACATACATAAAACTGCCAGAGACTCATTAATTCTTATTAGAGATTGCTTGCCTGCCTGAGATCATTACATCACCACAAACGCAAGAGAATTTGGCACAACTGACCACAGCCAAATTTTATTTGTAGTAGCTCTCCCTAAAGGAAGCCTGTTTGTTGCCAACTTTTTCATTGCAAATATAGTTGCCCTGCCCTAGTCACTTGGGCAGGACCAATTACTGAGCAATATAATATATTATCTGTTTTGAATGTGTTATGTAATATTATTATTATATTCTTTACTTGCTTGTAAATTGCTTCAGAATTATTATTTTTAAGTGATAAGCAATGTTAAGATTAAATAAACCTAACTTAAAGCACACATGTAAATGGGATTTACAGTCAATGAGATTTAATCCTGGGTGAGTGCATATAGGACTGCAGCCTTAATCACTTTATAAAGGCACATACGTCATAAAGAGAACATAAATTGTGCCCCAGTGATGACAATCCATGATAAAAAGCATTAAAAAAAATTATTGTCTTTTCTTTCCATTCAGCCTGATACACTCCAACCCTTTTAAGTACTCTTGTACTCTGAACACCTTCTAAAATGGCGGCACAAGGTCACTGTTTATTGCATTTCAATTACCACAGAACAAATAAAATGCCAACTTAATTAGAGCACTGCCTTTTATCTTTCAAAAAGAATCAGGCAGACAGAAAATTGTGTTCATTCTGGAATTCATTCATTGGCAAGAAGCTTCTTTCAAGTGATACTTGTTACAGGCAATGGCTGACATACACCTGTAAACGTCAATATGAGAATTCTGAAAATTTGTACATAGATAATTACTTCGCAAATAATCAACACCACAATCCCCTCTGCTTTATGGGCTATTTACTAATGCAAATATGTTTAGGCAGTTTGAGCTGATCGTTTGGGCCTAATCACAAAATCTCTTAGCGCATCAAGCACATCTACAGAGACTAGAGTTCCTGGAAACTGAACGAAATGAGAAGAAAATTTTTTAAACAGTAAATCAGTGTTGTTCCCTTACTGGAAAGGCAATGTTGGAGGAGATCTTTTTACTGCAAGTTGACTAGTTACCATGGCCACTAGGTGAGGGATGTTTACTTGAAGTAAATAAAAGGACAATGAAAGAGTCTTTAATGTTCTTAGCCCCTTGCCCCTACACACACAAACACACACACTTGCAGCACATTTGTTGGGAAAGGTGACAGTATGCCAACCACATAATCAGAAAAGGAATTGTGAATGAAGACAGGAAAAGAGCCCAATTACACATGACATTTTAATGAGCGGGGATGGGGTAGAGATCCCCTGATACAAATCTGCCTCCCCCCACAAGCTGCTATTAGCAACAGAGTGGAAAACATACAGACATAACAAGGTTGTGGGTAACAGCAACTCCTGCTGCTGTAGTTTGTTTGTTTATATTAGAGATTTCTTCATTTACAAAAATCCGTGCATTGTCTCTTTTTTCAAGTTGTGTTTTCTACAGATCAGTTTCATTTGTTGTGAGACATTAGTGTTGCATGCAGTGTTAGGTTAGGAAGGAAAGGGGGAAAGGGGAGGGGGTGAGTGGGGTGGGGTCAGGTGGCAATGCTTCTATTTTACTTAGTGTATGTGTGGGGGTTTGTGTCAGCATCACTTGTGTGGGTTCTCTTACTATTCGTTTGTTGTATTTCCATGGTGGTGAGAGAGGTTGGGGGTTGCTTAGGGTGTGGTTGGTTGCCTTTGGTTGGCTGTAGTGAGCCGTGTGTGTGTGTGTATGTGTGTTTCTGTGTCTGTGTGTCTGGATCAGTTTAGCCAGATTGATTCGTAGGCTGTCAGCAGATTCTTCTTGTTGTCTTGTTGAGCTGTGTATGTGATAAAGGGGATCCATATCAGGGTGAAGGCGTCGTCTTCTATTTTCCCCCGTGTCAGTTTCAGTTTATTGGTTAGTTAGGCTGTTTCCCATATTATTTGATACCATTGGTCCATGCTTACTCTTGACAGGTCTCTCCAGTGTCTGGCTATTGTGGATTTTGGGGCATTCCCATCACATATGGAGGTATGTGCTTGTGGAGGTGCATCCTTTGCAGCATTTTGGTGAAGCTCCTGGGCATATTAGCACTAGTTTCTGTGGTGTTAGGTACCATCTGTAAGTGAGTCTCAGAGTGAGTTCTTTTATTTTCGCTGATATGGATTGAAAGGGAGATTTATATCACATTCTGGTCCATTGGTGGCAGGGTTATTTATGTCAGAGAATTATGGCTGATCTTCCTTGTTCTATTACATGGGTTCCTTTCTTTGGGTTCCAAACCAAATTAGTTGGGAGACTAGCTTAAATGAGATCACTCCTTAAGAGCCAGTGGTCAGTTTGAATGTCATGGTAAACCATTTAAGCATTTAAGGATCAGGATTGCTTCTCCCCACTAGCATACCCTCCAATACATTGAGGCAAAAAACCAAGATGCCCATGAGATCACAGCCCTGAAAAAGCGCTATTCTGGGCAAGATTGAGGTGCCCAAAATGTGTCATGTGCTCTTGTGTGAAAAAAATGGGTTGTACCGGAACAGTTGAGGGGTATATGGGAAATACACCACGATTCTTGTCTTAGTATTATACCCCCTCTACAGACCATGGATGGTTTCACACAAACAAACCAGAGTCAGTATGCCAAAAACAAATAATGGCTACAGATTTGTTTCTGCTCTGTGGTTTGTTTCCCCTGAACAATATGGCCAAGACAGGTGTGTTCACAGCAAACTGTTAGCTACAGTTCATTGTATCATGCAAATGATGTCCTTGTAGTGTTTAAACCAGTTCTATGACTGGAAATGTTTCACATGCATAGTGGAAAATGCCAGTGTTTGTGCAGTGCCATTCTCCAGCCTAGTAATGAGTACAAAGATACACACACTAGGGTCAAGTGTGCATAAAATTTCATATAAATGAAGATAATATGCAAAACTTCACTATATATAGTAGCTGATTTGCAAAAAATCTGTATATTAGGTGGAATTGCAAATAGAGGTGCGTATTTTAGGAGAAATTCTCCCTGAAATGCTCCTGAATTTTCCTGAGGACTTCTTTTAAAGAAACTGCACGCTGATGTGGAAATGTGGAGAACAGACTTTATGACTGGAAAAATGAGAAATAGAGAACAACCAAAATTGACAAATTTAGCCATCCCTAGATAATACATAGAAACCAATACTACTTAAGCCCTTAAAAGCTATTTACTTCAATGAGACTTATAGACTACAATCCTATACATTTTTATCTGGGAGCTCACTGGGATTTACTTCTGAGTAAACATGCATAGGATTGCACTGTGAAAAAAATTGTTTTTGTGTTGCACCTCTGATATTGGAAGATATCAAGTTGCCAGTTCCTCACAGTCTTTCCAATTGTGTATAAAGTTCACTCAGGAAAAACCCTGTGCACAGTGTATATAAAGAATACACCATGAAGCACAGTAGATTGATTTCCTCTCCACACCGCATCATAATCCCGTCACAGACTACCATCAGCACAAATACCTCTTGATAACTATAATTAGCTTCCTCCTCCTCCTCCTTTGGTTGGGTCAATTGAAGTTTAATTAAAAGTATCTGCAGAAAGAAGCAGAGTTAATGCTGTTCACTATCGCTTATTCAGGGCAACCTACACTCAAATAGCTGCTCAATGGCTCATAGCACTTTTCAAAATTCATAAGCAGTGCCAATCTATGTTATAATGAGAATGTGCAGATAATGAGTAAGTGTACTTCCAGTACAATTATCTTAGCTGCTCGGTCTTGCATTCAGCTAATGGTCAGGTATTTGAGGTCCAAAGTGATAGGTTTCAGGTCAAAGGTTTAAGTAAACATACGTCACCTGAACGGGCAGGGGGACAGAATCAAATCATATTATAGGCTAATCAGGATATTAATGTTGATGATGGTAGTCTGAATATTTGTTTCTTTCAGTAGATCAATACTCTGCCCCTCCTCCAAGTGATTAATCTGTTAAGGAATTTCCAGATGTCTCTTATAAACACTCTGTGCATTGTAGATTATTTTGGATCTTGTTCTAAGCTAAGTTTCACACTAGGTTCACTTGAAAACTGACTGTGCCTTTTGGGACTCCCTGGAAAATTGAGAGTATGCAGTAGGCACCAGAATCATAGCATTAGTAAGAACTTTATGTATTTGCTTTTATGCTGCCTTTTCCATAAACTATTTAAAGGAATTAAAGATCTTAAGCAAATTGTAATAACATAAAGCAATAAATTAAAATAAACATCAAAAGAAGAAGGCATGCAAAACTACAAATTTTCCTGTATTAAAATGCTTGGATGCATAAAGCTGCTTTTGCTTGGTGCTTCCAAAGGTTTAATACGCAAATGGGTCATTGAGGTACCACAAATAAATTCTGGCAACAGGGTTTAGGGTGGTGTGTGTTTTTTAAACAATCATTTCCCCCCAGAAAGAGGGAAGTGGCATTTTGATGACAATAACACTCTGTAGGCACTCCAAAAGCTTGCA
Organism: Podarcis erhardii; assembly: GCF_964252035.2. NCBI lineage: Eukaryota > Metazoa > Chordata > Lepidosauria > Squamata > Lacertidae > Podarcis > Podarcis erhardii. The sequence goes on along the minus strand of NC_138507.1, from coordinate 80,931,313 downwards.
TGAGAAGCACTGATCCCACTATAAATACCTGTCCAGAAGCACCGTCGAGCTCATAAGAGCTTTTTTGTACCAGGCACATGTTCTGGGGGAGGTCTTTCAAGAACAGAGCAGGTCCAACCCTTGGTCAACACCCACCTAACTAGGGGTACCCAAAGAGGGTCTCCCTACAAAATCTCAAGAGACTCCCCAGATTTCCAGTTCCTTGTTCCATATCCAAATGGAGTACAAGAGACTAAAACATGCAGAATATGGTGGTGGAATGTATAAATTTGGTACCGATCAAACAGTTTGCCAACAAATCTTCAGAAAAAGTTTCATTGCTTTAATTTCTCTACCATGGAGAACAATGGAGGGGCTGGAGTAAATAGGCTAAAAGAACTAAAAAGCCCTAAATGGCCTTGGTCCTATATACCTGAAAGAGTGTCTCCACCCCCATCATTCAGCCACTGAGGTCCAGTGCCGAGGGCCTTCTGGCGGTTCCCTCCCTGCGGGAGGTTACAGGGAACCAGGCAGAGGGCCTTCTCGGTAGTGGCGCCTGCCCTGTGGAATGCCCTCCCATCAGATGCCAAGGAAATAAGCAACAATTCTACTTTTAAAAGGCATCTGAAGGCAGCCCTGTTTAGGGAAGCTTTTAATGTTTAATGCTGTGTTGTGTTTTTGGTATTCAATTGGGAGCCATCCAGAGTGGCTGGGGAAACCCAGCCAGATGGGTGGGAATATAAATAATATATTATTATTATTATTATTATTATTATTATTATTATTATTATTATGTCAAAAGCTGATCAAGCGGCAGTGTTGCAGAAATTGCAGTTCATAACCACTGTCCCTCTTTTTCACAACTGAGGAAATAGCATCCGCTCACCATCATATGCTGAGTATTGCTAAAACACACAATATATTTTCTGTCCGTTGAGAACCGATACATACAACTGCACTTTATAAGATAGAGCTGCCAAAACAAGATGAGCATATTTGCTTTGCATAGCACAGCTATGTGCTATACATTTAGTCAATACATGTGCTCTAATCCCAGCATCCTACAGAGATCAATCCTAAATGGTTCTCATGGGAACTTGAATATTAAGTTTCAGCCTGGGAAAGGATCTTCCTCTCTAGTTCTCTTATGTGCAAGAAAGAAAGAAAGAAATCAACATTTCTTGGAGATTGTATGTGGAAACACTTAACAGTTGCTAGCTTGGAAAATAAGATGGAAGTTCTATTATTTATTTACAGAAAAATTATTCTGATCCCTTCTTCTAGTGTTTATGTCATCTATTGCAAAATACATGATACAAGAAAATTAATGACTGATGTAGTAAGCCTCAAAGAATCATGCAACTCATTTTTAAATGGTTGTTTCTCAAATAGCAGCTCCCACCTGCTGCACCATTGTTCAAAAAGCAGCTGCTGATGCGGCCTGAGGGGAGGGGGCACAATTGTTCAAAGGATAAAAATGGGCACTAGATGTAAACAAACATTGAGAAGCCTGTAAGTATATTGCGCCAAAAGATTTAACCCAAGCACAAAGCATGCATAATGGGACAGGATGTCGTCCTGAAATATAAAAATCCACTACAATGTTACACCCCATGTTACAAGTGACCACAACCATCTTCATTATCAGGGAATGTGAAACTATTCCAAAACAAAGGAATGTCTAGGTCAGAGACAAGCTTATGTGGAACCAACTTTGGTGGGGAAAGGGCGTGTCTGGATGAATGAACAGGGTGATATCCAATTGAACTTTGTGCTGGCTAGAGTCATTTACATTAATGGCCCTAACTTAGTAATGTTCATTCATTTCAATGGGTCTACTCTGAGTAAATTTAGCTAAATACCACCCATATTGATTGAAGAAGTCCATATCTGAGACTGGGTTTAGGTCTTTTTCTTTGTTCCCAAACACATAATTTTCATCTTCTTGGCTTGCTAATCCATGCAGGAAATCAGACTTCTGGACATTCATTCTACTGCAACTTAAAATATAATCAATGTCATTTGCAATACTAATTTGATCCCCTTGCTGTTAAGAACAGGCTTTCAGATCATACTGATATATCAGAGGTGGCAGAGCTTTATATCTGTTGGGGTTTAGCAAAGGGGGAAATGAATCCAATCTTCTGGCAATCAAAATAGAAAACCTGAAGTCCTACATAGGGCTAACCGCAATGCTTTGTGCCAGGGACCTATATTTGATATCTCCCTTTAATTCCAGTACAGGGATATAAAGGAATCTGGAGGACTGAAATCCTGGAAGTTTTTCAACATCTGTGTACTAACTGAACAGGCATTATCATAGTGCTTCAAGGAGCCTTCATCTCTTGAACCTCTCATTGATTTATTAAATTTAAATCTGATTTCTTTGGACTGGGATCTGACAATCCTTTTTGAGGAAAAGTAATCAAGGAGGAGGAAGAGAGCAATGCTGTTGGCCAAGTAACTTGTTGTAAATCCAAGTAACTTGTTGTAAACAGCTGGCGTGCAATTCCTAAACTGAAGACTATGTATCTGTTATAATGCCATTCCTCAGAGGCTGGTAAACACTGATTGGCCTCCTCTGCATTCACTTCCCCTGTACATGCCACCAGCAAAACATAGGCTGGATGTGGGTGAAGCTGGATGGATCCAGTTGGACAAACAACATATTGCAATTGTGCAGGCAAGTTTCTAGATCAGATCTGGCGCCAGCATAGAAAGAAGAATAGAAAAGAAACTCAAATGATTTGGCAGCATGCAGTGATTTTCAGACTTCAGTGTCATCTTTGTGTTTCTCCAGCCATGCAGTGTTCACATAATTGGCTGTTTGTAAACAAAGGCACAAAAAGGAAACTTTCAATGTAAGCCACAATTAGCATTTGCCGTTGAGGCTTGTGAGCTCACTGGCTTGTATTTGTGCTGAACAACATGACACATGACCCCTTGGTGGAGGGCAGGGGAGAACAAGGACAGAGTCAAGTGGACATTGAGGGGCATTCCACAAAAACCAAAAGCAAAACAGAGGACTAGTACATGGGCTAAATAAATCTCAGTCATAAAATCAAGATGGAGATACTACTAGCTCCCCAACACTGACATGTCAAGCCAAATTAATTCTTCACTTCCGATTGAAATCTAATGAGCTGTCTAATAAATGGAATACTGAACAAAAAGGCTGAAACTGCTGTTATCAGAGAAGTGAACATTGGAAATCAGCTCACCCAGACAAGTATTGTGCCAGTTTAAGATTGGCAACCAAGATAGGATAGTTTGATTTAGAGTCCAGCTCTTGAAGGTTGAAATGTCTGCTGACCATGACAATGGTTCTACATCATCACTAGTATTGCAACTCTAAGTACACTTTGTAAAAAGAAAGTCCCAATGAACTGAGTAGAACTTACTTCCATGTAGACATGCTGAACAACAGGTTGAAAGACAACTACAAATTTTGCATAAGGTTTTTGCCATTCCACTGCCTTCCTCCACCTGAAAATTCATTAGTTTCCCCTATTCTAAAGGGTCCAGGAAGGAAAATTCAGTTTCAGATCTAATACTTGCAAGCATCACTTGTCATATTTCAGGTTATTTGAATGTGGAGCTTGCTTTGATTCAACGCCACTGCTATTTATTTATTTATTTATTTATTTAAGAAATTTTTATTTTATGAAGTCTACAATATTTTGCATCTATGGACTATTTGTCAACCCATCTTCTTCTTAAGCCATCATTACTAATACTGAGCATCTCTTACGTTCTGTTTTAGCAGGTTTCTCTGTGTCTACAATGGCCTTAGTACCCATTATCTCAGTGGGCAACTTACTGAAATATGTTTGTTGCTTTTACTGATGTACTCACAGAGGTTGCTAGATGGCAAGATCCAGTGATGATGGAAACATAACACATCAAATGCTAAGGACAGCTGCTTTCTGGGATCATATCAGATTCTCAATTGCATCCACAAAACAAACAGAATAACTGAGGTTATTTTCTCCAGCCTCAACCTTTCCCACCAAAACCAGGGCATCAGCATAGCTACAAAGCTTAGAAAAGTTCCCATTGGTGCCAACAGAAACTTCCCCCCTAATTCTCATACTTTGTATGTGTGGAGGGGTGATTTGGGGGGAGGGTAGGCTGCGACTAAGGACAAGAGGAAGAGTTCTCCATTGCCTCTGCACTAGAGATCCTGAGAGCTCTCACAACTGTAATTTAAGAGACAAAGAAGGCTGTACCTCACACATGAAATGTAATGTGTGGTTTGAACCTGATGGGCAAAGTTATCCAGGTTTGCAGCAGAAATATTTCCTAGTTCTCTTGCATTGGAGAGACTGAACTCAATAGTTTATGAATTCAATGCCTGTTTTCTCCCACTGTCCTTTAGGCTCTCCCCAAGAGCTTCTACCATTGTGTTATAAGTGCTACTCGCAAACAGAAATCAGGCAATTGCTACTATTTCACCCGTCCACTCAGCCTGCATTCTCAACATGAAGAATTAATTGTGTGTCAATGGTTCTAGTACTGAAAACTTTTCCGTTCCATCTTATTCCTGCTTGATCTTATGTAAAACATGTGAAGAAAGCCTGGTCCCTGAAAAATCACATATATAATTGAAGAAGGGCTTTATGAATTTACCACAATATTTAAATGTCTGCTTTTTGACAAAACATACTATAGCATCACAGCACTACAAGATCTTTACATGTTTATAAGTGTTATAACAAATACAAAGAGGCAAAGGGAAAAAGCTAGATTCTGCTGTAAATTAAAAGAGGAATTGTTTCCATGAACATCTGGGATGAATCTAAGCAACCTCCTCACTGCTTAAACAAAGAGCTGGCACAAGGAGAAAGGAAGAGATCTGTTTCCATTTAGAACATTGTTCCTTCCTTGGAGTTGAGGTATTATATTAAATAATACAATTTTCTGTGTGTGGATGGGGATTGTAGTGTAGAAGTTTTTAAAAGGAAATTTTATACATTGGATTTTAGAGGTACATCAATCTAAGGGATGAATCCATTCCAGAATATCTACTTTCCCCTAAACTATTAAGTCAGATGTTTGTGACATCTTCAAATCTTCCATCTTAGAACCCCAAGGCACAAAACAGGGTAAATTGATCTCTAGAATCATGGCAGAATTGTGACTTCTCATTTCCAACTACTATAGAATTAAAACAATTTTGTGCTCTGATCCGATAAGACACAAAACAGAGAGATATAGTATGGCTTCAGTGAAGACGCTTCAGCTTGAAATTTGGATCTCTTCTATCATTCCTCTCGCATGATCAGGCTATAGATCTGGTCTGCATGTTATTGTTCCAGATCAGAAAGGCACTTCTCTTATCTTACTCATGAACAATATCACTAGGAAGCACATATGAAATTAACACTTTTGTGTTCCCAAGTTCTGATTGTCCCATGGGCAATCTGGGAACAAACAAATCACCATACATTGCGCTCAACACACAAGGTAGAGTTGTGGTTCGAGGACCCGACCCCGCAATGTAAAATGAATACACAGGACACGTGATATAAGGTTAATGGGCATGAATAAGGCCACAACTTTATTGATTACAGCAGTGATAAGGTATTGGCTTAGGCACTGGATGACTAAAACAAGGGGGTTTATTCACCAGCAGGTGGAGCCTGTTGATGCTAATCCAACTATAGGCTCTCCCCTGATGTCACCGAGGGTCGTGCCATGGCCTCCCGCCAAGCAGGCATCGGACGGAGTACACGACCGCCAGATTCCTTTAACGGAATACCCAAAAATTGAAGGCATAGGCGATGGCCACATCCAGCACTTCGACACACCACAACACATTATTCCAATGCCTAACCTACCCACCAATACCACAAAAGTTGTGACGATTGCTACGAGGTAGGCGAAAAAACCAAAAAGCCTAATGCCAAATGGAAAAATTCCTACCAGGCCCCCTAGACAACCAGGGCGACCAACCTAAGGTCCATAGCAAGGCCAAAAAAACCTAAGACCCTGAACCTGAAGGGAGTGGAGGGTGGGTGACTCGCGACGGGACGACGGAGCAGAGAATGAGACCGAGGAGGGGCCGGCGCCGCAGCACATAGGCTGCTGAACACGCCCCCTCGGCAGCACCTGGTTGGGTGCCTGCCAGGGGGCGTTGACGCCGGCCAGGTGAGCGGGGGGAAAGGCAGGGGGCTACCGCCCCCTGCTAGGGGCAGCGCTCGGGTTCCCGCCCACAACCACTCCCCTCTCTTCCAGGGAGGAGAGTCCTTGCTTACAAGTTTGCAGCCCAACCAGCACTGCATGGAAGCTATTCCTATGAACTGGCACCTTCAGATAGGAGCTTTACACAGAAACTGATACGAATTTTACAAGCATGATATACATTTTTTAAGTCATTATGACTGCTGTGGGGATAGCTCCCCTGTTCATACATGTTCAGTGTCTCCATTAAACCTAGGCCTGCATGCTCCAAGGATCCATCAGAGTTATGTTTGATTTGGCCGCTTGAATAACATGAAGGCTGCAAGAGGTACATTTTTGGACACAATTCTCACTAATCTCATGTGTTAAGATGAATTAAATATAAATGATCAAATACAAATCCCATCAAAAAATTGAAAAAAGTTAAGGATTAAAAGTAAACACATTTAACAACATTTACTTACTTACTTATCACTGATAACAAACCAGGAAACTCACAAAAGAAAAACTGATTGCATTTATGAACCAAAAAGCAACAATGGCCATAGTGAAAGACAGAATTAAAACGCCTACAATGAGACAAGGGCAAAGCAAAACAAGGAAATAATTAGAATAATCCAACAGAGATGAAAATCAAAGCACAAACTGGCAGCTAAAAGCAAAGGAGGCATCTAAAGATTAAGAAGCTGAAAAAAACAGACCTCAGCAATGGAAGAAATTAGGAGATGAAACAGAAAGGGAAGAATCAAAAAGCAAACCAAATGTCTAGCACAAGAAGATGAGGAAAGAAGAAAGTCCAGCAACAAGCAATGAAATGAATGAGGGAGAGGCAGAGTGGAACAGGACGCAGGAGGGGAAAAAATATAAAATACTACTTTTAACTAAGTTAAATTTAATTTGAGAAAATGAGTTAGATTAACTTGAACATTATATGCCAAAAAACCAGGGTGGAATGGAATACCCTTTCCTCAAGCATTTTAGAAGCCTTTCGAAATGAGCTTTATATGTAAGCAGATCACTAATCCAACTATTTAACTATTATGTGAAACAGCAACTGTTCTCAGCCTATCTGAAAATCTGATACTTTCTGCCCTAGACACCTCTCAAACAAACTAGACTTAGACCACATGGAATGGCTTAATCCTATTGACTCAGGTGGGGTCATCTTATCAGTTAGCTTTTCTCACAGGTGAACAAAGCAAATTTTAGTGGAGGCCTTTGCCCCCAGATTCCCATCATTTATGTTGACTGAGCTTTGTCAATTCTGTTTTCGCCCATCCTCAAACAAACAAACACATGTGTGTGAAGTCTTGCATTGCAGCTATATAAACTAGCAATTTGGTGCTTCCCTTATAGCAGTAAGGTTACTCTGGAGCTGACAGCATGCTTTGCAGATGATAACCTAGACTGATAGTTGCTCATACTTTATTGCCTGCTAGAAGAAAAGTAGTTGAAAAACATATGCACATAAGCATTTTGGGGCACTCACTGCAGTACACTCCACACCAAGTGGCTCTTAGCATGCTAGCCAAGATAAATATCTACTAGCCAAGACAAATATCTAACTGCTGCCCATGCCTCAACTCTTCCTCTCCACATCAAGTTGCTTATTTGCTTATTTATATCCTATATTTCCTCATAGGGCATCATAAATAGGGTTAGATTTTTTTCCCTTACCCTTGGTGGGGAAGATTCAGCAACAGATAAATTACTTGGTACCAGTAGTGGCTCAAATGGGCGACAGATTTTCAAAACTAATATTCTGACACCAGTATTGCTGCTGCTCACACGGGTCCAGGGTGGGTGTGGAAGGTGGCTGTGAGATTTGGGGCTGCACAGCAACACCAGCAAGGGTGCCAGATTGGCTCTGCCAGAGCAGCCACTACCTCATTAATGCTCCATCCCCAACTAGGTTATGTTAGGAGGACAACTCTGTGGTTGTGCCCAATTGCATTCAGGAGATAGTTTGATGCATCTGATGAAGTGGACTGCAGTAGACTGTGCTGTAACAAATTTGTTAGTCTTAAAGGTGCCACAAGACTGCCATTTTTTACTCTGTCCAGCCACCTCTGAGCTTCGTTTAAATGGGAAATTGATTGCAGCTTCATAATTTCCAAAGCCCTTGTTCTACATGGTATGACTGTATACGGATATCTTCTTATCCTGTGGAAGGTGGGGTTGTAATCATGCCACTGGTCCTGCTATCTTCCATATATTAGCCACACCCATTCATATATTTCTCTGAATGTGTGCCCAGTCACTACTGCCCATTCAGAGTACCATTCAGTCAAGTTGTTTCTACGCATGTAGCCATGATGTGCATCTTCTAATGTGAAAGGCTAAGGAAGTAGAAGGTGCGGGGCCTGTAATCACCACTGTGATTCCTCAAACATCCCCTCCCACTATCCAGTATAAGCAACTCTACCATTGTTCCCCCATCCTCTCCTCTTTCTCCTGCTTGCTATAAAAAAATAATGCTGCTGCTAATTTGATGGTGATGTCGGCAGTCTTTCTGTCTCTGACTCCTCTCTGCCTTACATGGAGGAATGACAGGCACTTTGAAGAGCCCCTCCAGGGTGACATGGGTGGCAGCAGTACCTGAATGGGTGAGCCAACTGGCAAGATCAGTGAGCCGGAGCTCAAGGTTGCTAATCTGCCACCCGCTACATCTGACACCTAAGGCAAATTTGCCCGATGGAAGCGCCAGCCGTCACTTAAATGTTTGTATAGGATTTGTGTCTTTCTCTTTTGTATTTCCAATCAGTCAGTTCATTTTCACTGATTATGAAGATGAACAGTCAATAACATCAGTCTCTTGTCTCACTGAAATTTTATTGTTCCAGGAAGCAATGCCTTCTGGAGAACTATTTGACTGGATTTAGAGTCCAGTGATTTCCTTTACAAAATGAGCATCACAAGTCAATAGATACAAAGACTTATTATCCCATAAACTGTGGTATGTTGCAGAGCCAGCTATGTATTCAAACAGCATGGCCATTTTACCATTCCCTCAGCATACTGTGGTCTTGTTATAAAGCAAAACCATACTGGATAGACATATACCCTTGAGCCAAACTGAAAGCAACTAGACATATGTTAAATTTCTCAAAGTTACACAGAGGTTCCTTTACAGTTTCAAGTGGCCATCAGTGTTTATGTTTACCCACTAATTGCTGGGGGAAAGTTGTCTGAATGAATTGCTGTCTTAAGAAAACACTAGTTCTTTTAGCAGTCTTGTAACAGTACTCAGCCAACATGGCAGATCTTGGCTGGAATTTAGAAAAAGAAAGAAAGAAAGACTACAGCTGTGCTTTAACAACTGTCTTATTCAGTAATTTTCAAAATGGGAAAGGCATTATCAGATGAAAGAATTACAATTCAGATTTTACAGGTGTAAGGTTTAGTACTTTTTACATTGGACCCACATGAGCTTTTGAATCTGTGACTGCCTAGTGGTGGACAAAACAGAGACAACTCCAGATGTCTTTATCAATGCAGATACTGTACACAAAAGCATCAATATATTTTATATGGTCAACATATCAGCATATAAAACCATCTATGTATCATTTGCTTAATTTTTAGTATGCAAATATCAATGTGGTAAGAGGTGATCTGTATAATTAACTGAGCCATGACTATACAAAGAATCAGATTAATGCTCTTAATTTTCATTTTTACAATCCTGAGAGGTAACATTTAACACCTAAGCTCCATGATTAGCAGGCGACTCGGGAGTCTTCAATTTTGCAGAAAAGCATCTACTATAGATGTATTTGCAGAATTGGGGAAATAGACTAGAATAGTGTTTATTGCATTAGCCCATCAACCATACCAGCAGACTTGGGGAAATAATAAAAAAAAACCCCTCTCTAGTTGTTAGAGACTTCAGAATACAGACCAGAATGGAAAAATCCAGGCAGCAATATTTTTATTGACTTTGGTTTATTTGTCAGACAAGCAAAGCAAAGTGGGTACATTCAGGAAAAATGAGAGAATGCCCCCGAACACCAGGGGCAGACAACTTTTATACCTTTTGGCAAAAGCACAGTTCAGCCCTTGACCCAGCCCTCAAACATTCCCCTTTATGCATATTAATTGAAACTCAACCAATTAAAGAATTGATGGTGGCCCTTCGGTTCCAGGCTGCATTATCCGCAAGGTGGTGCTGTAAGCTTATAAACCTCTTGACCTACATACCCTTCCTAGTAAAGCCGCATTGACCATCTGTTAGACTTGTGGCGAGCTACCTTCTCCTGTTGCTCATTTGTGGTGGGCTACATCTTCCTGTTGTTCGCTCTATTCTCGGTCTGTTTACTGGAATTGGGTCAGCAGCTAGAGCAGGTGTGAAGTGCTCAGACCACATTTGCTGCATTTGCAAAGAATGCTTTTGCAAACAGAAGAGAGATAGCTTTTAGCCTTTTAGTTTGCTTTCTAAGATGGCTTTCAGCTTATAAAATGGCTCCAGCCTGGCTCTCCAAAGTGGACCCAGGTGGACCCCTGGTCCTCACTCCTTCATTCCCCCCTTTCCATCACGAAAATGCTGACCAATTCCGGTTCATCATTTTCGTTTTGATGGATCAATAGGTACCACATCATAGAGAGCCAGATGGGAAAAGTTGGCATGGGAGGCCAGGGGACTCTTTCCCGCTTTGGCCAATGCCAGCAAAAATACATGAACATCCAAAGAAATAGGGCAGTACATACCACTCCTACCCACCAACCCCAATATTTCCATAGTTCCTTCCACCAATACTCGGGGTCATTCCTAATATTCTTTTACTGCTGAAGGGCCCACTGATATTCGTATTCTATAAACACTTGGGCCTCTGGGGTCATCTTCCACCTTATTTCGGAAGCTCCCACCACTTGGATCAACTTCCCAACCATTCCCGGTGGGTGGAGACCCCTGTGGTCTCCTGGGAGAGTACTATATCCAAAAGGGGCTTCTTCTTCCACGTAAATGATGTTGCACCCACAAGAATATATCCACCCCTGCAACGGCCTGACACACACGGAGTGACTATATCAAGGGGTTCTGGTCCCAATACCAAAAGTCCTAGTGGTGCCTCTAAATTTGCTGGAGAGCAAGTTTCTACGCTGGGGACGCTGCCCTAGGGCACCCCTCCCATCCAATTCTTCTGGAACTAGGTGCCCTGTCTGTCTACTGGGTGGCAACTCTTATGCAGCCACAAGAATACCCTGCCACATTCAAGGGTATTAGGTGTGGAGTTACCAGGCCCAGTAGTTCAGGCAGTATTCTGGGATTTTGGGAGACTCGAGCCACCACAATAATCAGAGGTGGGACTGCAGAATTTACAGGCACCTGTTCAGCAATTTTAATGTGCACCTGATTCAGACACCCTCCCATGCAACACCTGGAGTAAGATTTTGGCCTGGTTTGTCAAATGGGGTTGATATATCGCTTTACCATGTAACCAGCGGGCTATTCTCCCACAACCACAAGAGCAGTCTAGAACTCGATAGATTTCGACCGATCCTGCAGCTCTCCGGAGGAGCCACATCCAAGTGCGCTGGGCAATGCAGTGAATAAAGAGCCACAGTGGGAGAGTGGGATGCTGTACTGCGGCCGCCCTATTGAACCCTCGTTCCCAAGAGCCAACGCGTATGCCGTCCCTTACCACCGGCAAGACGAACCAGTCATAGCAGAGGTCAGCAGGCCAATAGGGTTGGTATGGCTCGGTAGGGTCAGGGCAATAAGACATAGAGCAAATCAATACAGAAAATAAGAGAGAAAAGATAAAGTCTTTGTGACTGTCCTTGTGATGAGTAGTCGCAGGATCTCGTTGCCCGTGGCTCAACGCATTCCCGGTAGCGTCAAACACAAGGTGATGATCAGCTTCAGAGGGTCAGCAGGATTTCAGACGCGTGTGATGTACCCAGGGGATCACCTCGGCTACTTTCACTGCAGTTGGGGATGAGGGGGTCGCCAGACGCTGTCACCCAGAGGAACTGGTGAACCGGCTCAGTGAGACTGCCGCGGGACTGCACGATGTACGCTCGAGGGAATACCTGGAAAGGAAGCAAACACACACACGACAAACAAAGGGATTGCACTTGTCCTTGGGTGATGTGATTTTTTCATCTGCCCCAAACTGGCGGGGATGTCTCGGACGAAAGGAGGTGGCCTGCCATACAAAAGCTCAAAGGGTGATCTCAGTCTCTTGGTTGGTGCACAGGACACAGTTTTGGGATATAGCAGCAGTTAGTTATGTGCTTTAGCAGCTGGGCTTCCCAAATGGGTGGATTCGTGGTAATTCTTCACAATCACGCTGGCCAGATGCTGGGGCACCAAAAACACGGCTGTCTGGTCCTTCCTGGAGCGTTGCTCCTTCTTGGCTGGCCCACTGCCGTTCATCAAGGGTGTAACGCGGTTCCACATCATCTGGAGTGAGTTCTGGGATTATTCTTTTGGCATAGCAGGCATTTCCTGGAAATCTGGGCTGCCAGTTGATAAAGGTTGGCTATATAGACATACTTCTCCAGCTGCTTGGTTGTGGCATCTGGCCTCATGTGGGTGGACTCATAGTATCTGGTTTGTTAGCAGTGCTTAAGATCGCTTCTGGGACCACTGCTCCAATAACTGAGGCTGGGGCTGGTTACCGGGCTGCTTCCTTGGCCACTCTGTCTGCCAATCGATTTCCCTTGGCCACTTCTCCTGGTCCAGTCTTGTGTCCATAATCTCAATGCAATCGTGCGTCTGCTCCTCACCTTCTCCTACCGGCAACAGGGTAGCTGGGTTGAGGGCGGTGGTGACCACTGGTGGAGGTTTCAGAGCTGCCTCACAAGCTGCATTATCTGCTTTCCGGTCGCCTCTAGTGACCATGTTCCGACCTTTGCCATGGCCTTTGCAGTGCATCACATCAATCTCTTTGGGGGCCCATACAGCTTCTAGTAACGTCTCAACTTCTGGACCGTATTTCAGAGCTTTCCCGGCTCTTTCCATAGGGCGCCATGCGCATGCAGGGTTAAGAAGGCATATTTAGAATCAGTATAGATGTTAGCCTTGCATCCAGCTGCCAATTGCATGGCAATGCCTTTCGCTGTTGGACTTCACCTCAAAGGACAAATAACTCTTGGAGACTTTGGCCTCCTCAGAACTCTTGGAATCACTTTTGGGTGCTCTATTGTCTGAGGAACAGCTTGCCACTGCCTTTTCAGCCTTTCTCCAACACACAGTCCATCACACAGATGCATTGAACCGTAGAAACAACTTCCCAAAACAGCCTCAGCCCCCTCTGGGCTTGGTACTCTTTCTGGGCATCCTCTAGGTCCCTCTGGGCTTTCTGGGCGTCCCACAGACCCTTCTGGGCTTCCAGGTCCCTCTGGTCTGGCTTCTACTGCAGCCTGACATGCCGTCTTCACTGCTTGCCACACAACCCAGGCCTGCTCAAGAGCATCAACCACGTCTGCTTCACAAGCCTCCACTGCGCCTGTAAACTTCTTAATGGGCTGGGCAAAGCCTGTTTCAGCCTGTGTACTTTCCCATAGCTGCTTTTCTGCCAGTCAGTAATACATGCATTTTAACCAGACTTCCCAATTGGCTCCATGCAGCCTTTTACAGGGGTAATTCTTATGGCCTTGCTGTTGCTGAGCAGGCATCTTCCTCCCCTTGGCTGCGGGTCTCTGAATGGCTACGGCGGACCCCTCAGGTCCCTGGGCTGTGAGCCATTGCCGTGCCTAACACTGCTGCCTTTTCTTTCCTCCACTGCTTTTTTCTCCCTCTTCTCAGTCTCTCCTCTTTGTTTAAACACCTTCTGGGCGATGGCCATGAGCTGAGATCTGGACATGTCCTGGAACCCAGGCTGTTTTGGATTTTGGTTCTAATGTCCTTTGCACATTGTCCTATGATAGGTACTTAGAGCATTGCGATTGTCCACATTATTTGGGTCCCACTGTGGGTTGGTTAAGGGATATCGTTGAGGCCACTCTGCCTCCTGAACCTGCTGTTCTTTTAGGTGTTCTAGAGCCTGTGTATTAATTCTCCTCCTTTCCTCTGAAGTAAAGAGAGTGTTCAGCAATTGCTGACAGTCTGTCCAGGTAGGCTCATGTGCTGCAAATATGGAGGACAGCAAGTCCACCATTGCCTGGGGCTTCTCAGCAAACGCAGGACTGTGGGTCTTCCAATTCATCAAATCAATGGTGGTGAGGGGGACATATTGAAGGGTGAATGTCCTAGGCTGTGGTGGCGGGGCAGGTGGGGCAGGGACATTTTGAGCACCGTCTTGCCCTGCCGGAGGTGCAGGGGGTGGAGGTGGTGGATTGTCAAAAACCACGCGAAGGGGGGTCAGGACTGCTGTCCCTGCCTCTACACTGGACGTGGGCTGATTGGATCTGCACTGTTTTAGGTACTTTCAAAAGGCTTTTTATCGACCCCTGTGATAAGCGTCTGCAGCATCTCGATACATAGTGGTCGAACTTCTGTATTTGCTCATCTTTTTCCTCAATTCTGTAAGACTGGGGTATAATTCATCCAGGACCTGGTCACTGGGCTCTGCCTTGTGTACTTCTGGGCTGGCTGGCAGCCCCCCCCTTCCTGCTTTGGCTCCTGGGGCCGCATATCGGGGCAGCGGTGGAGCTTTGAGGATATGGGGCTGTCCCTGTCCTCCCAAGGGGCCACCACGGCACTTTTGCCTCGGATCCCTGGTAAATGGGCTTCTTGAGGCGTTTTCCTGCCTGTGCTCCTTTAATTTCATTGAGCAGTCTTATATTTCTTCAGCCAGGGGGGTGGGGGGGTTCTCTATTATCACGTAAACCTCTAGAACTTCATCCATGTTCACAAACTCATCCAAGTTAAATGGAGAAAGTTCTTCCTCTTTTTTTATGCAGTTTTTGTTTTGTTTTGTTTTGTTTTTTTAAACTTCTAGTAGCTCTGCCAGCAGACACCTGACCTTGGCTGCTCACACCCTGTGGTCAGCTTCAGGTGTCCGGATTATTTCTTCATCTGTTCCCTCATCCCTTTTCTGTGGCAACTAACTTGTCAACTGTGGTGGCCACAAAGATGCAGGTCTTCTCTTGAGGCTCCTCTGCCTAAGCCTCAAACCAGGGGTCTGTTACAGTGTTCTCTGAGACACACCTGAGCTCTGAGCCATTCAGCTGGTGCCTGATTAAGGACACCAATTAAATTGTCCTCCCTGTCTCAACTGTAACTGTTATAGGTCTGAAAGCATTTCGTATTTCCTAGCCATAGACCACCTCTCACTGGTCATCAGAGAAGCTAGGGGGCTGCTGGTGGTTTCCCTGATGTGTTCCAAACTGCCGCTGGTCACAGAGGTACCCAGCTCTTCCCTAACTAAATTCTGGGATTTAGGTTGACCTTCCTGGTCAAGCTGTAGTTACTATAGGGATCAAAACTATTGGAGGTCTGCAAGGCTAATGTGCTTCCCAGTTCAGTAATGGGCTTTGGAGAAACTAGGAGGCTTGCCTTACTACCAAAGCCACAGCTCAGCAGAGAATTCTCCAACTCTGCCTGGCTGAACTCTTGCCTTCATTGAGGTCCAGAGATCTGAAAGCTTTGTATGCACTCTAGTTCTATATACTAACTTGGATAGCCTAAGGGATCTCTGGAGCGATCCCCTCCATCGCTCCCAGAGCTACATCTGAGTCTGAAACTCTTCCCTAAGTAGATACTCAGCCTCAAAGAGATACTCCTTGTTGCCCTGTCCCAGCTAGAGCCTCTATGTTTCTTCCCAGTTCACACAGAGTGCGCAAGCGTTCTGGCGTCATCACAATGCCATAGTCTCCGCTGAATCCTTTCTTGAAATTGTTCAGCATGCATTGCAGGGGAGTTATTGGACCTTTCGAGCCACCCCCTCCCATATTTAATATGGTCCTTGTGCAGCGTCCCCAAACACCAAACACACACACATGCAGTTCCCAATTTTCCTTGCCCAGTCGAGCTCGCGCTGCTGGGAAACGAAGTACTTATTGGTTCTACCCCAGGGGAATACCCTGGGGTTGCACACACACACACACCAAGTGCCTCTTTCACTGGACGCTGTACCACACACTAGCCTCCCGGTTCCCCCCTTTTTTCCTTTCTGCCTTCCTTATACCTTTAAATCCTTAAGCGTGGGTGGTTTTCAGGGGCCAACTCTACCCTTACTGCCACCAAGCACGCTGGACAGGTGATCAGTCTGTCCCTTCTCCTTAGCCAAGGAGGTTTCCTATGTCCTCAGGGCCCTTTGCCCATGTACTCACCCCAGCCGGCTGGTCTCTGCCCTGTTCTCCCAACCTCGGTCCTTCAATCCGTTGTCTCCTCTCACAGGATCCAGCAGAAGGGTCAAATTGGCTTCGCCCTCCTCCGAAGAAAAACCTCGGTGGCGCCAGGAGTAAGCGGCCTATTGGCCCTTCCCCTGCGTCCTGCCTAGAAAAGGACAAGGGAGCTGCCTTCTGGTCTTTTTGAGGACTTAAGGTCCTTGATCCGAGTCACCTGTGGCACCAGAAATGTTAGAGACTTCAGAATACAGACCAGAATGGAAAAATCCAGGCAGCAATATTTTTATTGACTTTGGTTTATTTGTCAGACAAGCAAAGCAAAGTGGGTACATTCAGGAAAAATGAGAGAATGCCCCCGAACACCAGGGGCAGACAACTTTTATACCTTTTGGCAAAAGCACAGTTCAGCCCTTGACCCAGCCCTCAAACATTCCCCTTTATGCATATTAATTGAAACTCAACCAATTAAAGAATTGATGGTGGCCCTTCGGTTCCAGGCTGCATTATCCGCAAGGTGGTGCTGTAAGCTTATAAACCTCTTGACCTACATACCCTTCCTAGTAAAGCCGCATTGACCATCTGTTAGACTTGTGGCGAGCTACCTTCTCCTGTTGCTCATTTGTGGTGGGCTACATCTTCCTGTTGTTCGCTCTATTCTCGGTCTGTTTACTGGAATTGGGTCAGCAGCTAGAGCAGGTGTGAAGTGCTCAGACCACATTTGCTGCATTTGCAAAGAATGCTTTTGCAAACAGAAGAGAGATAGCTTTTAGCCTTTTAGTTTGCTTTCTAAGATGGCTTTCAGCTTATAAAATGGCTCCAGCCTGGCTCTCCAAAGTGGACCCAGGTGGACCCCTGGTCCTCACTCCTTCATAGTCACTTTAAAATTTGTCCTGTACAATCCAGAACTTGATGTTATTAGGACTAGTATGCCTAGCTTGACAAAGCAAGGTTATTTATTCTACTCTCATATAAGTAGATCCAACTGATAATTGTGAGAAATTGAAATATGACATGGACACAGTCATAACAATTCCACCTATTATGGCTTCTGAAAACAGCACAGCCAGAAATGCAGAAATTGCTCCCAGCTGCTAGGCTGTGTTATCTCTTCCTTCATAGTCTAGTTTCTCCATGCAGATACTGGAACATGCATGGCTGAGGATAGGCTGCAGCCACTTGTGTACAAGAGAAAGTGACCATGTGGTAGAGTTTCAGTGCTTAATAAAAAACAGACTCCCTTTTTCACAGACTCATGTGAAATTGCCTGAAAACATTTCAACATTCCTTTTAAATTTATTATCCTCCAGGAGCCTCTTGTGAACAAGCACCCTCTTGTGTAGCATCCATTCATTTCAGCAGGTTGGCGGCATTGGTAGAAAGGAATCACTTGGCTGGTATACTCAGCAGTATATGCAGAACAGAAGTTCCCAGGGCATTGTACTCACCCTGCTGTCCACTTTGCAACTGAGAATCATCAGGCCAGGTGGAGCAACTGGGGCAAAATCATGAACCGCAGCCACTCCAGCATCTTTCAAAAGCAGGAGTGGCGTATTTTAATGCCCACACCCAAATAACATGTGAATTGATCGGTTGAAAGAATTCTGCTCTTGGTGGCTGGCAAATTGTTCGTGAGAAGCTAATTTTATTTCTTAGTATTATTCTAGATAAGTTGTTGTTACAATAATATCACGGTTCTGCTTAAGCCCAGAGATGCTTATCAGTTAAAGCAGGTGGGGCTGACCTGTTTTTCTGTGTTCCTTCAGAATACAGAAGGGCCACATGTCAGTTGTGGGTGAGTTGTGCCACATCCCAGTTGTGGGCAAGGCCAAAGCCAGCAGTAGTGGGACAGACAGAGCCAAAAGTGGGCAGGGCCACCTCATTTTCTTTCTCTTTCTACTAACTTATCTTTGTTTTTGACATCCGTCACTTCTCTTCTTCTATATCTAGCAGACTACCATGGAAAAACAGATCATTCTTGCCAGAGATATTGCAGAAGGCTTATGAAAGTTGGCCCAGGGCTGCATAATATTAGGCCAAGGGTTGCCTACTCCAGACTTAAAGGGAGGGAGCTGGACTAGGGGATGCATTGTGCCCTAAACATATTGAGGTATGCAGTGCTTTTTTCTGGGGGAACGCAGGGGTACACATACCCCTAAACATTTTGTGACTCTTAAGTTTGGCCTCATTGAGGGGCAGTAGTTCAATATGAGTAGGAAAATGAGAGGACCCCTAAACAATTTTTTTTAGGGGGAAAAGCACTGAAGGTATTCAATTCCAGGAAATCAATGGAACTACTCCAGTGTAAGCACTTAGCAGAATGAGTACAATGGCTTGGCAGTCATTTCAATAATTTTAGGCTGAATACAAAGGGATAAGATTCAGTATTCATTAAGTTCAGAAATTTCCCTGCATGTTGTCCAACATCTTGTCTAACATGCAAAATGCAAAATCTAAGCTTAAAGACCTGTAAACAATTTCAAGTTGTTTGTTGCCAATGCACACTGTCTCTGCTTGCCCTGAAGGATCAGAAGGCTTATTTACATGACTTGGCTCACGCCTAAGTAAATATCAAAGCTAAAGCACTAACCAACACTTATGAAGCGAAGCATTTTTCTTTTTTTAGTTAACATTACTTGATGGTGGGTTAACTGCAGTCATTGGGAGGTTTGATTCAAACTAGTCAAGAGAATTAGGAGACAATAACTGTTTATTTCTTTAGTCCTTTCTCCAATAAAAGGATGAATTCCACAAAAGGCTTTAATGTACAACATAAGTCTCTAATTTGGTGTAATACAGTTTCCCTTTTTAAAAACTGCTGAATGCCCAATGCTATAATTAAAATTAAAGCCATATTCAACTGCTAGAGGGTCAGTTAAAAAAAAAATAATCAAACCTACCATTTTTACTCTGAAAAGCCTGAAAACAGACATCTTTCAGGCTGACAAAAGGCACTCTGTCTGCTAGCCCTGAAATGGGCTTTAGAAATAGCAGAGTGTTATACAGGAATTGTTAATTTACTCCCCCACACATTCCAATGGATCCCCTCATCTTATTATGTCATATATTGCAAATTTAAATGTAGTTCATTAAGAGAGAGAGAAAGTGAGGGGAGTCCAAAAATTACCCCTATTTCTTAATGTAAGTTTGTTTTTTTTTTATAAAAATTTTTTATTGGGTTTTCAGCTTTTTCAGACAAACACACACATATAAAACAAACACAAAACAAAACATCTGTAATTTCATAGTCTTACATTCATTACCTTCTTTCAGTGACTTCCCCACACCCCCCTACCCACCTTCCAATTTCATTAAGTATCTCAGCAAGTTATTTGTTCATTTCTCTTAAATATTGTTCATATCTTTCTTAAGATTTATCATTTTTCCATTTTTACTTATCATATCCCATTATATACATTGAATCCTTTCTCTAAGGTCGGCCTAATTTCTCTCCCACAAATTCCTCGGTCTTTATATTAAACCAAAAATCATATATTGAACCAAAAATCATAATATTTCAGTTCTAGATCCCAGAGTCTTACCACCCTACACTCCCCTCCCTCCCCTACCCCGGTTTTTGCCCCTTCCCATATTTTTAACCCGGATTTCTCACATCGGAGGCCCTTAGGCCCCAATTAGTCTCTTTCCACCAATTTTGTTTATAGTCCTTTTTGTTGGTCTTCTCTTCTCGGAGGAATTCTGTCCCCAGTTCCTCATATTTTCCTCCTTCCAAATCAAACAGAAACAGTTTCTGTCCAGGATCAACAAATCTCCCCTGTTGCAGCTTAAAGAATAAGTCCCCATCAAACTTGTTCATTCTTTTATAGCTCGATATTCCAGTTATTCCAGGGACTTCCATCTTTCTTTGCAGATTTGTAATCCTTTGGTTGTCTTCTTCATTTCTTTTGTTCCCAAAAGTTACAGACTTTTGATTACTCTCTTCCTCCTGAACTCCCTCTTCTCCTTCTTCTTTTTCCCCCAGTTCTAAAGTTATCTCTTCTTCTGCAGCTGCAGGTTCTTTTTCCATCCGGTTAATTCCATCAACAGAGTTGCTTAGTTTAAGATTGAAGGTCATCAATTGTTCACTCATAGCCGAGCTCTGTTCTTGCAGAGCTCCCACCAAAAAAAACATTTTTTTTATCTCTGCCAGTAATTTTCCTTCAGCCGCCATTGCAATGTCTTTAGTTCCCTCCAGGGGGATTTCCATCATGGTTCTTTTCCAACAGTCCGTTACTTTGTTGTTCAAAATTAGTTTGTTTCCAGTGAATTTAATATAACACTTTTAATCCAAAAATATATTTGTAGCACAGTTCCAGGTTTTAACTATCCGTTTGACAGCTCTTTTGACAGCTGTCAAACTCCTTATTCTTTCTCTCGGGTTCACACACAGGGCGCTGCCCGGGTTCGGGGGGGGGGGTCAGCCAGAGAAAACAAAAGAAAAAAACCTCTGAAATTCCCCTCTCTTCACTCCAGCACAATTAACTTTTTAATCCAATTTATGAAAGCTTTTTCTTTAAACACCACAGTTTTTCCGACTTAGTGTTCCTCTCCTTACTTTAAGTCTTTTGGTGGGGGGGGGGAGTGTGGACTTCCTTTTTGACACGTCCCCCGATCGTACTCGAATTCAGGAATAAAAACTTTTAGTGCCAAAATTTCCTTCTACTCACGGGTTGCTTTTTCCAGTCCCAATTTCAGGAAGAAAGACGGCGCTCTACGGTCATGGCTCGCGGCTTCGCTCCGCCGAGGTAGCGCTGAACTCTCAGCACCACGCCGCTCCCCAGTCCACTCCGCAGCCTTTAAAAAGGCTCTTCGCGGGTCGGGGAGGGCGCTTGAGGTGCCCACCAAGTTACCAGGTCCGCAAGCTTCCGCGCTTGCGGTTTTTAAGGGTCCCCGTGTCGCCGGCACGGCAAGACCCGTCCTCGACGGAGCCGATTCCCTCCGGGGCTCGGAGGGAATCCGCCATTACTCGTTCGCGCTATCCCGGAAGTCCTTCTTAATGTAAGTTTGACAAGTCACCCCACAATTTTGCCATTGGATGTAGTTTTTTCAATGAAATACTGTTAGGATTTGCATTCTTTGGACAGCAAGAAACCAGAAGATTTGCCTAAGCCTTATTTAGCTTATTTAGCTTATTTAGCCATCTTGTCCCTCCTACTGTTCAATGTGCACATTCAGCCTCTTAGCAAAATACCGATAGGTTTATTTATTTATGTATTTCTATGCCGCCATATCATAAAATATCATGGCGGTGTGCTGCTATAAAACATAAAACACAATTTAAAACAATAAAAATATATAATTAAAGTGCCCAGTTAATCAATGTTAACATATGTGTATGCCTTGTTAGCATAAAAAGGCCTTCAAGAGTCATTTGAAAGTCAAAAGGATGCCTGCCAACTCTCTGCTGGAAGAGTGTTCCACAGAATGGGACTGGTGATACTAAATGCCCAACTAGTGGAGCCCAGTTCGGCCTCTGTAACATGGGGAATAAATTGTATAGTTATCTTCATTGTATAGACTCATCTCTTACCCCAGCCTCCCTCATTTTAACTAACCCAAGACCAGCCAGCTCTGTACTTGACTAGCATCCATATAACCCTTAGTTGTAAACAATTGTGTGTGTGCTTCAGTGTTTGTTTGTTTGTTTGATTGATTGATTATTCACTGTCTTTCAGATGCTTTGAAAAAGAATCTCAAGTCTCCTCACCAGATGCCAGAACTATATGTTCAGCAATGAATGGCAGCCCCGCATCTCCTCCCGTCTCCTCGGAAATGATTAGTAGATGTGACGTCATTTCCTGCCCTGCAAACATCTTCCAGTTGGGTGGTATTCAACTGAGTGGACCCATTGACATTGTTGGATCTAACTTAAGTCATGTTCAGTGCTTTTTTCAGGGGGTACTCAAGGATAAGCAGTACTGGCACCCCTTTTTTGTTGTTAACACTACTCTGAGTGTAATGTCATTGACTACCACCCATGAAGTGTAACAGGGCAGAGGCACTGGCAAATCTGGGCTGAGGATACTCATGCCCCAAGTCTTTGGCATAAAGTTCCTGGCCAGGTGCTTCATGCAGCCAGTGGTCAGTTGTGCAGCAGCTGCAAAGTGGGCGGGCTGTATCCTGAAGGGTTATGGAGTCAGGTACAAGTGAGCATCAGCACTGCTGATCAGATGTTTGGTGGCTGCAAGTGGGGAGACAATTGTGTGGATACACCTCAAGCACCTGAATAGTGGTCCAGAATTATTTGCTTTCTTTCCTAGCAGCCTTATCAGGGGGAGGATGAGAGAGGCCAGCTGTGATGGCAGCTCCCCCCACCAGACACTGCCAACACAGCTGGCCTCTTTCCTCCTCCTACCCTCATCCCACCCCAGTAAAGCTGCATCTCCTCACTGCAGGTGCTGTTCATGTGCTTAGCCTGCTGCCAGCTTCCAGCACATTCGTATGTGAGCTAGTCTATTGTTTGGTCCCATTGGTGACGGAGAGACACCATCACACTCCTACAGATCAATGTGACTTTTCAAGTTCTAGGAAAACTCATAAACAAACACAAGTGGTATTTTTTTATCTCTCACTATCATTTTAAATGGGTGCAGGGTAATGGAAAGAAGCAAAATTGCATGTTGCTCTAGATCCAACAAATCATGCAAGAAGAATTACCGATGAAAGAAGAATGGAGGATGAAGTTGATGGACTATGCGGAACTGGATAAATTAACAGGAAGGATTCGAAACCTGCGGGACCAGAGATTCTTAGAAGACTGGAGTAAATATACGAACTATTGGAAAAGTAATTGTAATGAACAGATTACACTAGTAGGATTGCAAGAAGTTTTGTAAGGATGTTTATTTGAAATATTGCAAGAAAGACTATGAGGAGAATTATTAGTTAATGATAATTAAGAGTAATAGAGAAATTAAGAAATGTAGAATAAGTGATAAAGAACGGAAAATCATCATAGGTGTTGACGGAAGTCTAAAAATATTGTATAAGATAAGAAGTTATGTTATATGATTGTTGGGAAATGATATGTTAAAAAACTAATAAAAATGTATATATATATAAAAAAATCCAACAAATCATTCCACTTAAAACTTCATCATGTAGCAATGAACATATCAGCCAATCTTTTTATCAGTCTTTGAAGTGTTAGCCTTAGATCTGGATGCCCACGGTCCCTGTCACATCAGAGCTGCAGAGAACAAGCAAACTTTCCATCTTACCTGGCAAAAAAGGAAGCTGCCACTGAGGTGCCTGTTGACGTGTCACTGGCAACACAGGTGCTTTGGGAAGCAGGTAAGCTGTACAAGGAGGGTTTATCGGCATTGTAGCGGTTCAGGGCAGCTTCAGTCAATCCCTCTCGGCCAGTCTCCGTCATCAACTGGGAAATCTAAAGGGGGAGAAAGGTACAGGCTCATTGGGTGCTATTTCACCTGACCACTACATGTTTTGGAAGGCAGGGAGAAGAGTAT
The DNA here is from genome assembly GCF_964252035.2 of Podarcis erhardii. Taxonomy (NCBI): domain Eukaryota; kingdom Metazoa; phylum Chordata; class Lepidosauria; order Squamata; family Lacertidae; genus Podarcis; species Podarcis erhardii. Next base: position 80,907,446 of record NC_138507.1, on the reverse strand, counting down.
CGCATTCAGCACACTCCTGTGACCTTTTAAATGCATTTATTGGCTCTGCAGTCCAGTTCTGTGGCACTTTGGCTACGACTTTACCTCATTTCCATTAAAAGTAATGAGATAAAATAACCCCCTGACATTGTAAGTTTCCTTTATGGCTCTGGAGTTCCTTCTGTTTGGAGGAGAAAGTGTAAACCATTATCCTTGCTTCATTTGAGCACAGTGGGGAACTCGGAGGCATTAGTCAAAGCCTACTTATTAAAGGAAATCTGTACATACATTCGCCAGTGTGGCAACGTAGCCGTGCATAATGCAAGTCAAAATGGGTGTTTGAGAACCAGACGTACCAGGCATCTCCATGTATTCCAAGCATTTAAGAGATGTGAGACTGACTCAAGGAAGATGTTAATGTGTATTTTTCATATTACTGCCTGCAATTTCTTATGGGATAAAAAAAAAATCAAAAGTAATTGAATCTAAAAAAACACCATACAGTCCTGTAAAATGCTAGTGTAGCAGGAAACCCCCCCCCCCAATCATTCAGTTTGTACAAACTTCACACACACTCACACTCACACACTACATACGCTATGCTTCTGTTATAAATTCATAGAAAAGCAACCATACATCGGATTAGCACTGTTCCACTTTTATTTTACTCCATGAAGGAAGGACTACAAAATGGGGAAGGTTTGATACAGGCCACCATAATCCCTTGAGCATACCAGCACATCCACAGGAGCCCTGCCCAGTTGCTATGCCAACCCTGATGGTCCTAGACAGAAGACCATCAAGATCACAAAGAACTTGCATATGGGAGTGGATTCAGCATGGACTGGAACAAAGGACAATAATCAGCTCTTCCCTCTGGGGGCAGGAAACTGCAAACTCCCCTCTGTCACCTGGAAAGTACTCATGGGGAGGGGGAAAGGGGGAACCAGCCAGGTGACAGGACACTCAGGTTACCACCACAACTCCTTCCTCAACCCCTCCTTTCTGTGATGTATCTATGATGTTTCTGGGGGTGGTCTTGATCTACAGGATGGGAATTTCAAAAGTCTTTATAAGACCTTGCACACCATTTTTTTGGTGTCCTTTCTCTCTCCTGCAAGTGAGAGGAGCACCTTGTTGCAACAGTTCAATAAAGGCCAAGCCTACAGGCTGCTGTTTTGCTCCAAGTTATCCTGGTTGGTGTCTTTGTTTTTGTCCAAGGGAGCCCTCGGATTTTTCCGTTAACACTAGTTAACATAAATCTTTCTCATACATGTCAAATGGCATTGGCAGCATCTGTCCCATTTGCACCTCTTTCTCCCCAGCACCGCCCCCAATTTCCCCCCTCAAAACCAAAACTGCCTGCAATTTATATTTATGCTATGTAAAAAGTGACTGGCTCTTCATACCAGAATGCAAGATTAAAAAAATAAAAAGCACTTCCCGTAGTTGGCCAGGTCTATGGTAGCATTTATTTCCTGGTTGATTTGTTATGTAGTTGTGCACCAGATGCTTAATAGACAATATATTTTCTTACAAGGCCAGGTGTTACCCATTTGATGAACCTCATGTGCCTGTTTAGTAAAAGGTTTGGCATCCTCACTGATTCAGGCAATCTGACATCCTGAATATCTTAACCTGACAGGTGACCAGAGCCCTGGCAAAGCAGGCTAGTATATAAGAAGTATATTCTCATCTATATGCCCAAATACTTTCTGTTTCTTATCAGGTCCACTTTTTTGGGGGGGGCACTCTTATTATCAGCACCCTCCTTTTACAGCTACTACTATTACCTACTTGTACCTTGATCCTACACTCACTTACTTACTTACTTACTTACTTACATATTATTTGTGTGTCGAGACCCCACAGCCACCCCCTCGTTGGAAATAACTCACACAAGAACACAGATATTAGAAGTCCATAGCAAGGCCAGTGCCTAAGCTGCAAATGGGGAGGGAGGGTGGGTGATTGAGTAAGCGAGCCAAAGAGGAAGTCCTCTGGCTCGCTTCTCGGTTTAAACGGCCCCAGCCATGCCCCCCCCAGCCAGCGGATTGGCTGGCAGGGCTCTGACGTGGCCAGGATCCCCCAGGCAACAGGGGGCAAATTCCCCCGCCCCCGGTGGGAGTGGGGGGTGGCCACGTGGTCCACCACAACTCCTCCCCACTGGGAAGTGGAGCAGATTTATTGAAGTGATATACCACCCATCATCCAATGATCACAAGGTGGTTTACAGTACTGGCAGCCCCCCATTTATGTGCATTCAATATGTGCACAACCATGTATACATGTATTGCACTGTATACCTGGAAGTGACCTGGAAATGTCATAAAGAGGTCACTGAAATGTCACTAAAAGGGCGAAACGGGAGTGGAGAAGGAGTGTTTCAAGCTTTTACAATGGGTTTCAATTATAAGTAATTTCACCAATGCACACAGTGCCTTGGAATGTAACCCCCCATATACGGGGGGTGGGAGGTGGGCTGCCTGTATATATTTACATAGAAAACAGTTGCCTTGCTTTCCGTGGATTGCATTTCCAAGTCTGCTTTGAACCTCAAACCAACTGTACACTGAACAGTTTTCTGTCAGGCCTTTCTGTCCTGATACCCAGTACTTTTGTGTTGTTGTTGTTGTTTTAGACCAGTGGTGTAGTGGTCCAGGCTCATGGGGGTTCAAAGACCTATTACTATTGCTGCAGCAATCAGTCCACAGTGGGAACTACTAAACAGAATGAAAAAATATTTCCTCCTCTGAGGAAGGGAAAGAGGTTACTAGGACTGATTGGCCATGGTACTTATCCTGCATTCTTCCTCTCATCTAATTCAACTGAGGTCACCGTTAAAAAATGAATCTGTTCACACAAAAGATCAAGAACTGACATATCTTCCCATTGAACAATGGAACAGATAAGTCAAGCTGCAAACAAGCTGACTTATCACTATTGCAAGCTGAAGTGCCGCATGACATACTCTCAACAGCAATTCCCACAGATGAGCTAAGCAATATTACTCAGCTTTTATTGGGATTCCACAAAGAAGGATTAAAATTAGGAACTATTTAGCCACAAGTGTGGACTTTGCTATTTGGCCTTGTGCAGCACACAGAAACAAGCTTTATCCACAGTGAGACAAATGCATGTCAGGTTGACTTAAGTGACATTTATGGATGCCACTGGAAATAAGGGTTGTGTGTGTGTGCATGCTTAATATTAGTAAATAGAGAACCAGGCACTGGATTGCAAATTTTCCCCAGAAGGAATAGCCCAGAATTTCTGCAAATTAGCTTGAAAACATTATATTGCATTATACTTTAGAGTCATTCTAAACCAAGAGAAAAGTGTGCCCATATTCTCCTCTCACTCTGTGGAAAATAGAACAGCAAAATACACACGCACAGACTTTTCATAAAAGAGTTGCTCAGTCTTCTGATATCGTTCTGAAAGCATGCTGCAGTTCAAAAAGGAAATCAGACAAATAGTTTCTCTATTCCCTCACCCATGTGTTCCGCCAGCAAGCTCATTCTTTGTGTGCAAAGATTTAGAATAGGTTAATGGGATAAGTTTTGAGTGGGGCCTTTGTTAATGTATTGGCAGCACATCACTGCCTAGATCAGCAACAATAGACAAAACATAACAGAATGCAATTCTTTCATGCTGTATAATAATAATAACAAACACTTCTAAGTGCATGTGGACAACACATATGTTCTTCCCAAATTCACATTCTTTGTTCTGTCTTGTGTGAAGTATAAAAACCACACGCCCTTTCTCCTCCTATTTCCTTCCAGCTTGACAATAGCAGTCATTGAACACTGGTTTCTTTTAAGATCCTGTGGGATGACTGGGTACAGTGAATTTTTTTGAAGCAGGCAGACACTGCTAAACAGATCTACAAAAAAATAGATAAATAGTCGCTGGGGTTTTTATAATATAATTTGACGACAGGTATCATTAGTAAGCAGCAATGTATTAACCACGGTGGCAAAATAAGTAATATGTGAAACAAGAAATCTCAGTGCTTTTTTGAGAATAACTTTGCATAATTTGTTCCCAGCATTTGGCTCAACTTGACATCTGTCATATCCTACCTCTCCTGACATAAAATAGGTTCCCCTGTCCCTCATCTAAAGCAGTTTGACCTTGCAGTAACAGAGGCCTAGAACAGTCACCATCACAGCACCCCCAAGTGGCTACATTTAGGTACTTGGTACTTTGGAAAGCTTTCTTGGGATATACGGCACCGTCATGTTTTTGAACTTTTTCTCTGCAAAGTGAGGTCTAGAAACTGTATTTAAAATAATTAAAGCTGCTATTTATGGGGTTATAGCTAACAACTTGAACATAATCTTTTTCCCATTGAGGGCAATTGGTTGTTCCATTATTCTATTTATATTCCACCTTTGCTCCAAGGTGTTCAGGACAGCAAACATAGTTCTATCCCTCCCCACTTTATCTTCATAACAAGGTTAAAGTGAGAGGTGGTGACCAGTCTAAGGTCACCCAGTGAGCTTCATGGCTGAGTAGGGATTTGAATCCTGGTCTTCCAAGTTTCAGTTCAACAGTGTAAACACTATACCATACTGGCTCTCTAAGTAATGGTATAGTGCTTTTTCTTTGTGTTCAGAGCACTTATTATGCAGTAATCCTTACAATCATCCTATAAGGTAGGCCAGTATTATCAGCATACTACTGATGGAGACTGATAGTAGTTTGCCTAAGGTAAGCGAGATAGTTCATGGCTTAGCTAAATTTGAAATGGATCTTTAAGCTTATTATTATTTATGTTTTTATCGTGGCCAGTCTGACAATGGATCCCAGGGCAGCCCAAATATATATATAAATAAACAATAAAAATAAAATAAACATATTTTAAACATTTAAAAACAATTTGAACCCATCTAAAACTATTTCAAAACCTATACTGTCAGCTGTCTTTCAACACGTATGAGTTAATGAAACACAATCATCTTCTTTGTTAATTTTTTAAATATAATTTAACTTAGTTATTTTGTGGCTCTTCCAGCTAGAAATGCCGGTCCCCCATTTTATAACTTTAAGATGGTGATGAAGCACAGAAGTATACATTAGCTATCCTGGATTGCAACCATTTCCCATGTGTTTCCATCTCTAAAAACGAGTTAGCTGATTTTGAAAAAAGAAAACAAAATACGAAAAAGCCTGTTATGACAAATTGTTTTTTGTTTTTTTAATCCTAGTATTTGGATCACATTTAATTGCTGAGCACTACAGTACATTCCTACTACAGTGGTACCTCGGGTTACAGACGCTTCAGGTTACAGACTCCGCTAACCCAGAAATAGTACCTCGGGTTAAGAACTTTGCTTCAGGATGAGAACAGAAATTGTGCAGCTGCAATGGGAGGCCCCATTAGCTAAAGTGGTACCTCAGGTTAAGAACTGTTTCGGGTTAAGAACGGACCTCCAGAACGAATTAAGTTCTTAACCTGAGGTACCACTGTATTTCATAATGGATGAAAAGTTCATTTCCTTGGATTAAAAACATTTGGGATGTAATGGTCAGTCTGATCAGTTTCAGCAGCTCATCAATGAATAGAAGTGATAAGGAAATTGTTCTATCATTCTGTATAACTCAACAGGAGACTGTACTGAAAATTCTCAGATGCAACTGATAGTGCATTCAGAAACAGATCCCTTCCCAACCACTAAAAGATATTAATTGTTTTCCAAGAAAGTGATAATAGAAAACTCTCACACAAATGAACATCTAACTTTATTGACCAAGCCCTACTATCTTCCAGAATAAACTAGTAGCTTCATCAAAAATTAAAATCTAGGGGGAAATATCTTAACATGTTTTTTTAAACACACACACACATTTCCAATGGAAGACATACAGTACTGAAATGCAACTCAACAGCGAGGCTATGCTGTCAGCAGCTAAATCCAAGGCTAATGCTGGTATAATGTACTTGCAATTCTACGCACACACCGTAGCAAAGAAAAGAGCAAAGAAGTAGCAAAAGAGACAGGAGATAATGTGGCAATGCCAGCAGCCACTCGCATGGTATCCCTGGCAACTCTACTACCACACACCAATTGCAATGTTTTGCACCAATGATGTCTAGCCACAAACTGGGAAGCACCAACGGCAGAAACAGCATAAGAACATAACTCCATGCAGTGCTCTGGTGGAGGGAGCAACTTTGCAGCCTGAGGGCCAGATTCTCCCATGGGCAACCTTCTGGGGTGGGTGTCACATACAAGTGGTGGATGTGGTAGAGGAATGTGTGGCTAAGAACATGGTACCGTCCAAAGAAGACAAGCAAGAAGTATGTTCACACTTTGAGGATGCATTCTGTTGATGTAAAATCAGTGGAGGGGAGCCTGTGAGCCTGTGAGGGGTGTGGCCTAGCAAGCCTGGCCTGGACAGAGTCCTAGAGGTCAGATGGAAAGGTCTGGAAGATCTTAATTGGCACCTGTGCCTGAGGTTCTCCACCCTAAAGTACACATACAATCTTTTCACACACACACACACACGCGCACAAAACACTAGTGGGCTCTCAGGTAGAAACCACAGCAATGCTACTGACAGAGGCACCCCATGGCCCAGCAGTCAAGAGATACGCATGGAAACGACAGTGGTTTCCCAGAAGAAGTGTTTTTGAGTCCTGCTGGGATGTCAATGACTATATGCACATTGCTAATGATAGTGAATGCAATGCACATATATTGGCATCAAACGGAGGGGAACAAGCCAACTTTTTGCAAGGGAAAGGGAAGGTGTCCACATGGATAAGGAAGAATGATAGATGCAATGGGATACAGGAGATGCTGGTTTGAGTCCCACCAGAGGAGATGCGAATGTGGTCTCTACGAGTGAATGCATACCTTTGATGGTGGTGGGGAATCCTTACAGGAACAAGAATTTTGAATAGAAAGGGTAGGGATGGGAAGAACAAACACACAGCCATAAGACCAGAGAGAAAAAAGATCCACAAAGGGGCTCTTGTGTCTCTTAGAGCCATGCCCCCTTTTACACCTCTTTTTCCTCACAGACCCAGCCATATGGAAGAGGACTAAAGAGGATTCACACGGAGCCACAGGTCAGTACAGATTTAGGAAATGAGAGATTTTAGGTTTGATCCCTGGCATAGAAAATTGCTGGGGAAGGCGCACACCCACACACCTGACAGTATAGTCAATCCGTGTGACAGCAACATGAAATCAGTAACCTCACTCAGAACTGAGTGCAATGAGCTGTATGCCTGAGTGACTCTGTTCATGTGATGGGAAGCAAAGGAGAGAAGAACTTTGTTGCAAAATTTAAAGCGAACCAACCTAATCCGTTGGTCTCAGATTTACATGCAAATTGGAATGCTGCTATCATTCTGATTACACCCTTCTTTGAATTTTGTGGTGTAGTTTCGGTTTTTAAAAATGCACACTTTAGGGAGAAATAGGCTGAAAAGTATCGTTCTCTCCTCGGCATAGCAGGTTGATTTCAAATGTTATGTTGCCCACCTAGCGACTGAAACTATCACCTCACACCTGCGTATTTGACATAAAGCCACCTCAGGAAAGCATTTCAGATTACTGCCTTTCATCAGCTCAAGCAGATGCCCTCAAAAGGGCGCCAAGTTGAACTATCCTAGGAAATTACTTGTATCTCCTCACTATGCGTTTTGACATGAAGCTACTATTTTCAATATGAGAATTAAACCTTACTTTTCATAGAAGTTTTGGACTAAACCGATGTTTTTGGAAAACTGAGTTGTAAGATCAGTTATTAAAACCATATTTTTGTTAATGTTTTTGCTGTTTTGTAACTGTTTTTAGCTCCTATATGTTGTACATCATCTTGTCCCATGTGGAAGGCAATTAAAAAACAACAGCAGCAACATGTGTAAGCTCCCCTTATTCTCTATTCAATCGAGAGATTGCATACCTCTGCATGGAGATATGCAAGTCCTAGCTTCATACAAGCACATGAAGTGCAAGTGGAGGTGCCCCCCCTCCTATTTTCCCTTCCAGAAGGCTGTGTAATGTCACAGGGGATGCGAAAGCCTCAAAACAATATTGTTTTATCTTGGAAATTATATCACGCCTAGGTCTGGCTAGTACATCTTGCAAAATCCATGTGCACCACTTGGAATAAAGATGAGCAAATAAATGATAATAGTTTCTTTTGAACCTCCCGTTCTTCAAAATAATTCAGTAAGAAAAACCTTTTCTCTCCACTTACTTTGCACCCCACTCCAGAAATAACTAAATCTTTAATGCACACAGGTTTCTTCTAATGGTTAGCTACCTCACAGAAGACAAGCAGAATTTGATCAATGTAAGCGGGTGGATTAAACACTCGTGATTTATTCGTTCCCACCATCTTCAGACTGTTACTCTCATGGCCATAAAAGTATTTCAACTACTCCTGTAGCTAGGGATGGAGGGGAAATTCAATTCAGTACACATTTAAAGGAGAACCTATCAATTTTGCTTTTTCAGAAACAATATGCAAACCAAAGCACAGCTATCATTTGAAATACACTAGTATCTGAATTTTGCAATGCAGTTCTCCAACCAATGTTTACACAAATGAATATATTAGGGGGGGGAGTGTGCACAAAAACAAATATACATTGGCAAAAATAACATACAAAAATGCATTCTGTTAGGGAAAACAGAATTTGCCATTTGCGGAATTTAGCATTTGCAAAAAATGCTACATTAGTCAAAACTGCATTTAAAATATTCACTGAAATTTTCATGCTGCAATTGGCTGCAAAATGTGGAGAACGTAATTTAAGATTGGGAAAATGAGAAACTGAGGGAACCAGAATTGACATGATCATTTCATCCTTACCTGTCACACAAGTTTTTCCATTTGCAATTGGTTTTGTGAGTTGTACAACCCACAGAGGAACAACCCAGACTAATGGTCCAGGTTATTAATGTGAAGGTGCAAGCGGTCCTAGAGGGGAGCAGGAATGCAGGGGACACAAAGCTGTGGTACTTCTTCTCACATATGTGTACATTTTATTAAATCGGAGAACTGCATCCCAAAAATTCAGAGATGTGTGAATTTCCTAGAATAGCTGTGTTTCAGTTCACGTTTGCTTGAGAAGTGTAAATTAGGTAGGCTCACTTAAAAATCAACCAGATTCCCCCTTTCCCTGTTCTATTTAGATAGACTGTGTGGAAAAGCCTCCAGTTGTTATCATTTTGAGGCTGCTTTCCTGGGCTCAGACTCCCCCCCCCCCACCTTCCCTCCCAAGCAGAGGTTCAAATTGGACAGGAATTGGATGAATTATTTTCTAACACCTTTTGAAAGAAGAACACTGTGGGGCTTCAGCAGCAGGCCTTAATAATAAAATAGCTCTGACTCTGCAGAGTTTTAACCTACACTCTATAAACAAATTGCTTTTCATCAGTTCTATAAATGCAATTTCTTCATTCTCACAATTACCTATTTAAGATGTATAGCAATAGAAATTACATTTTTGTAAAGAAACTATGATTTCCTAACACATATGCACTTTAAACACTCTGAATAGGGCTAGAATCTACACTTGAGGGAAGAATCAGGTTTGTACCTGATGGCTGTGTTCTGGCCTCCTATTCATTGATCTGCTGTGTGAAGAGAGTTACACATTTACACACCGTATACAGGGTGGCTCTGTATACAGTGGTACCTTGGGTTAAGAACTTAATTCGTTCCAGAGGTCCATTCTTAACCTGAAACTGTTCTTAACCTGAAGCACCACTTTAGCTAATGGGGCCTCCCGCTGCCGCCAAGCCGTTGCCAGGCGATTTCTCTTCTCATCCTGAAGCAAAGTTCTTAACCCAAGGTACTATTTCTGGGTTAGCGGAGTGTGTAACCTGAAGCGTATGTAACCCTAGGTACCACTGTACAGGGCCCTTTATTTTGCACCAAGTTAATCAACATGTAGGGGTCAAATACAAGGCTTGCTACTGCATATCAAATCCCTCTCCACAGCTCGTTCTGTCCCTGCTCAGAATATCTGATGTAGCTAACGGCTTTGTGTCTGCCAGATCAATAAGGATTCCATACTTTCAAAACCACTGATTAAATTTTTTGCCTTTGTTGTCTCGGTGACTTTCTTGTGCTTTTATTAAAAGTCTATTGGATTTTCGGAAGAATAGTAAGTAAGCAAAATGTCAGTACACAAATAGTACCAGTGACACCTTCTTTAAGTAAGCATATCCCATGAACCCTTAATCCCTTGTCCCTCTGCTCCAGAATTCAATAAAATAAATAACAAGAATTTAAAGCAGAAATAACTTTCCTTGGAAGTGATGAACAATACAGACGTGTGAGTTTTTTCTAATCAGGACACCATATGCTCTGTAATGGTGATGATGATCATGCTAAGAGCTGAAATGATGCAGAATGTGCATGAGTTACAATGCTCAAACCATGAACAAAATATCATTCTTTTAGAGTTGTACGCAGTTGCTTTTAAACCGTCTTGATGAGGGGTTACTGTTTGTTTGATCATCTAATGAGGGTAGCTAACCTGTGGCCCTCCGGATGTTGTCAGCTGCCATCAGCCCTAGCCAGTCAGAGGTGATGGGAGTTGTAGTCCGTCAATCTCTGGAGGGCCAAAGGTAAGCCACCACTGCTCTCTAACATTTCTCAGTTGTCCTCACTATGCAGTTAGCAACACTAGACCTGCTATCTAGTATGGGGGTGCTAAGAGGGCAAACATATGATCATTAGCGTTTGCCAAATAGAATGATAGATATTGGAAAGTGGAAAGTGGAAAGTTTCTTCAGACCCTGATAGGTGGGCATGGACAAACTTAGTCTAAATCAAGGGTGTGAATCAGTATGAGTCTCTCCACAATTGTGGAGCTGTTCTCCCCTAGAGATGTAAAGCTGTTTCACACATTACATGTCAGTAAACCCACTGACTACACTCAGCTGACAACTTCAGTTATCCCTTGTTCCTCAACAACTGTACCTGTATGATACACATATTTGCAAACATTAGCTTGCTGCATTTATGCTTTCTATTTTTAGATGTATACTTCTACGGTTTAATTATACACCCCCAAAAGTTGATTGCCATTATCATGTCCCTAGCATTACCATAGCTTGACAAACTTTCCAAAGATTTTATTTTTTACTTAGTAATCAAGGCTGGATATGGAGAAAATATTTGTCACTGTTTTTATATTGCTCTGTTTTATTGTGTGTTTTTTTAGTTATTCAGTTGTTCGTTATTTTGAGCTTCCAGAAAAGTAAGTCAGTGCAATTTTTATATGCATTGTACATTTAAAAAATAAATTCATGATTAACTGTTTTAAATGCCCTCTAATGGACCTTCATTTGGGGATAGGGCAGATTTAAAAAGCAAACCATTAAATAAGATATACTTACAGCTTACAGCTTCTATGTCACCTCCACCACCACCCTTCTCTTTAGAGGCAGCAATTCTGAACAACCACTGATGCTGTTCAATATGAAATGCCTTCAGAACAGTCACACTGACGTGCACAACTTTTGTCTAAAGTATTTTAATATATAATTAGGTATTTCACTTATCTGCACGTAAGCTGTCAGCTAGTAGCGTCAGGGCATTGTAAGAAGTTGAGATCTTACTGTAACTGCTGCCACATCACAAGAAGCAATCTGTAAGCCATTGACCTTTCGCTTCCCTGCTGACAGGAATGGCACCAAGAGCTACCCAAGTGTGTCAATGTGTAGCCTCTTCTTAAATGGCACGACTGAGCCAGGGAACAGCTTCCTTCTAATCTCCAGTAAGATAGTAAGCAATATAAAGAACTAGCGTCTCTTCATACAGGCAACATTTTAAACTGCATCATTAGTCTTTATTTAAAAGATATATGACAAACTTCTGCCACAGCGAGAGTGACAGGAAGAAAATTGCTGTTCTCTGGGTTCAAAACAGCCTTGTGAAAAGACAGCAGCTTAATGCAGAAAACAATGAAGGTTTATTCCCTAATTTTTTTTCCTGTATTAACTCCAATGAGCAGAAAAGAGCTCCCTCTTCACCATTCCCAGAGCTGGATATTCATCATATCTTACACACAAAAATGAAGTCATTAGGCATATATTGCTTTCCTGAGGAAAACTGCCAAGTTTCAGGTACCTGCTCAGTTTTAATTAGTACTTTTGGCTGCAATCCTAAAGGCACTTACAAGGGAGTAAGCCCCATTAGAAATCATTGGATTTACTTCTGAGTAAACATGCACAGGATTGCATTGTTATTCCACACGTGTTCCCTCTCCCTCCACCAGATGTTGCTCTGCAGGTCAGCAAACTTAGTTTTCCCTTCTACTAACATTTCTAATGCCAAAGGCACTTAGTTAATATCTCAAATCCACTTAAACCTCAGGGTACTTTTGTTATGTTTCCCCTCATTAAGACCAACGGACAGGATAATTCCCCTCCCAGCCAAAAAATGATGTCTACAAGCAATATATTCCTGGAAGTGCAGACAAAAGAAACGTGAACAATTGGGGGTGTCAGAATTCCAGTTATACATATATTGTGTCTTTACGTACCATATGACTCAAAATGCAGGACTTCTTTTATCTTTTTTTTATAGTGGAGGAGATCACTATTACCATTGGGGCTTCTGTGGAGCAAACCTCCGGTCAGTGAACCCCAAGAAAGCAGAAGGAGTGGGATACCCAATATGCCCCAAATGGAGGCACTCTGAATCTCAATGTCCTACAATCACCACTGAGTCATCTAGAATGGAGATGACACTGAGCCTGAAGAAAAGCTCAATCCCAATGGCACAAAGCTCACTTGGCAGCACAAGGAATCCCATAGAATCATAGAGTCATCTAGTCCAACCCCATGTATGAGTCCTACTTATTACAAGGAATTATAACCCTAAGTATAGTCAGGATTAGAACCCCACGATTATACCAGAGTGGGGAAGTCAGGGTGTGCATTTACATCCTTATTTGCTGCCTGGAAAACTGATGCAATAACCTCCATATACCCGCTCCTAGTCTAGCTACTTTCTGGACAGCTTGCATACTGTTCAACACTAGGCCTACTGACTGCTGACACTGTTGGACAGCTCCAATGTGATGCCTGAAAGGCCAGAATGGGACACAATATCTTCAATCTGGCCCACAGCTTTCACAAATTTCCCAGAAACCAAACCTTTATGTGTCTCATAGGGGGCAAGTAATTTCATGATCTAACTGGTAGCTGTCACTGCTTGCAGCAGTAGAAGGTTTTCAACATTGTGATACATCACCAGCTAAACATCGTGATATACTGATATATCATGATGTATGGATTAAGTATGTAGCTGTGTAGAGGCATTGTCTGGCTTCATGGTTTTTCCTGTGTTGTGGTTTTTGCACAGCACACACACACATCATGATTCGTGATATATTACCAGGTTAAACATTATGAAACCGATATCACAATATGGACTTCAAACCGGTTTTGGGAGATATATCAATATATCGCTCAGCTGTAGTTATGGCCTTGCTCCAGAGCGTTCCCTTTTACTTCAGATTCAAGAAAGTACTTACACATCTGGGTCAATCAATCTGAACTGACAACCAGCACCAGCATTAGAAGTAGCCACCAAACATTTCATCTGCATGTTCCTTCCATCCCAATTTGCAACACAGTTAGACTTGAGACAGACTATGGCATTACAGTTCACAATGAGCCACAAGTAGAGGCAGTTTCTTAGATATGTTGTGTCGAGGCCATTTAGTACTCCTGTGTCATTATGGGCTGGGCTCAGAAGGCAGCAGCACTGACTGAGGCTCAGCAGGAACAAAAAACAGGCACCTCCAATTCCAGTAAATAATTTGTCTATACACACATCCAGGAAAATTGTAATAGCACTGTGGCAACCAAACACTAGATTAGCTGAAACTGATACTGCCTTTAATTTAAATGGAGAACATGGTCTTATTGCACTGTATGCAAGCTTTCCTGTTTATATCTGCACAGACCATCATAATCTATCTTCACTAAAACATCTGAATGCCAGACATGTTGCATTCCTGCTTTCTCCCTTAGGGCACTGGGCCTGCTGGGAACATTAAGGAGACTGACTCAATTCTCTCAACTGGAATTTATTGTTCACTGATTAAAAGACTCAAAGCAAAGGAGTCCTCGATAGCCAGCACAAGAAGAAGATGCAAAAAGGGGAAATGTTTAAGTGATTTACAGTTCAATACTCAAAGCACTCCAGCAGGAGCCAACATTGCACCGACTTTAGGTGAAATTGAGATGCTTTAGCAATCCAATTCTGAACATTTGTTGCTGGCACACATCCACCTGCAGTGCCAGCATAATGTCATGTTTTGTGATGTTGCCCTGGGGCACATCAGTCAGTATACCACTTCAGTAGCAGCAATCAGAAGCAGGTACAGGGAACAATCCTAGAGCTGGCTAGTTTGGTTTCTCCTTTGAAAAAGCAAATTAAGTATTTTGGATAATTTCACCCCTAGCCCAAGATTCTTCTAAGTGTCTACAGATGTAAAACTCCAAAGTTAAATGCGTATGAAAAACTAATTTAGGAGTACACTTGCAAGGAGGTATTTGCAGTAAGTCACATATATTTTCAAATCAAGAAAAAAGCAAGAAGGAAACCCAGACTGCAAGATTAACTCACCAGTCCTAGGAAGGTGCTTTTCCTTTCAGACTGCCATAGTGACAGTTCACGTGGGCTTGGGTTCTGTAGAAAAGTGACTCTGAGATATTCACTACTATTATTACAATTTATTTATTTACTAATCACATTCTAAATCTCAATGCAATTTATACATAAAATCATTGAAAATACAAAAACAACCAATACATTTCAAACAAGGCTAAAACCCTAACAAGTTGACACTTGTGGTAAAGCTACTGCAGAGAAAGTTTCTGAGAGCTTTGGAACTTGCAAGAGAGACTCTCCCTGCAGACTGCTGAGAAGATAAGGCTGTCTCTCAAATAACTTGGTCCCAAGCTGTATTGGGAGTTAGTACCAACACCTTGAACTAGGCCCAATAGCAAACTGGCATCCACTGCAAATCCTGAAAACGAGGTGCTTTACACTGGTGGTAGTTTGCCCCCACAAGCGACCTAGCTGCCACGTTCTGCGCCAGCTGCAACCTCTGGAACAACCCCAAGGGTAGCCCCACATAGAGTAACTGCAGTAATCTAAGCATGAGAATATAACCCATTCAGTTCTGTGAGAATATCTAAAAGGCAATTTCCACAGGGTTATGTTTTGCTGCTATTCTTAAACTTAAGTCACTGCAATTCAGCAATGCAGAGCAGGGGCCACATTGAGCTCTTCCATCCACAATGGCCCACCTTCTACCACTGAAATGAACCAAGCTCGCTACATGTGCATCTGAGCATGCACACAGATCTTGGGATGTCCCTCACTCCCTGGGCATGATTCTGCTTCCCTGTAGCTATTTATATTTTTAAAACATACATGTTAATCGCTTACACACAAGTAACATCATCGACCATTACACTTCATGCATTTTGTTTCATAAATATTTTCCGTTCCTACTTATAATTTGATTATGGGGTATATGCAATTTCCAGTCACTGGAGTGCTGCAAGTCACTGTATAAACTAAATCTGGAGGGTAGTAATTTGCATTTATGTCTGTTCCTAAGAAAAGCAGTGTTTGAAAGCTGTTCTTAAAGTCTTTTCATACCCATGTATTTCTCCTGAACTGATACTCTTATATATTTCCATGAACAAACAAGAAGATTAAATTAATTGGCCAACTGGGAATATGGAACAGATTTACAATAGATGTAATTAAAAACATTCCAGCACAATCTAGATTTGATGGCAAAGAAACGAGGCAATGACTAAATTCTACTAATCGGATCTAATTCGTATTAATTGCAGAAGTGGCACTGACTTCAACTTTAGTTCATTCCTGCAACAATTTAATTTAAGTGTTTACTTGCACAGTAAATTTCTTGTTTTCTTTTTTTTCTTTTTAATATTTTTTATTAAGGATTTTCTTGTTTTACAGAAGTGTAGTGCCTCGTTTTTTTTTGACGAGCATGAAAACTAGTTCAGTGTAAATTGTATATTGTGGGCTATATTCTCATTGTAGGAATGCAGATTGCATTAGAAATACCTGTTTTGTGTTGAGGGTACAGTCGTACCTTGGATCCTGGACGCCCTGGAATGAGGACAGTTTGGCTCCTGAATGCCGCAAACCTGGAAGTGATTGTTCTGGTTTGTGAACATTCTTTTGGAACCCAAATGTCTGATGTGGCTTCCACAGCTTCTGATTCCATTTGACTTCCAAGGTACGACTGTACTTCAACTAGCAGATTCAGAACAGCAAAATAATGTGTGGACAATCAGGGAACATCCTCCTTGGTCTAGATAAGAATAGGGACATCCAAAAACCTCAGGAACATATAGTGAAAGGCACACACATTGACAAAATACAGATTAAATGGTGGTGAAACAAAATGGAAAAGGTCACCATCACTTAAATTTGTCAAGTGTGTTTATTCTAGCCAAGGGCAAACACATTCAGAATACATCCCATGTGAAGCACTGGACATGAGTATGAGATGAAAAAGTATATGGGAACATTATTCATTTTTATTTACTTATCTTTTATGGGGATTTATACCTTACTCTTCAAACAGATTCCAAGAGTGGCTTACCACCACCACCAACAACAGAAGTACCAAATAAATTAAAAGGCATACAAACAGCATACCAAATGCAGCAAATCTAAAGAAAGCACCAAATCTAAACTCTACAAACAGACCCAATTAAAAGGCCTGGTAAAATCAAAAGTTACCAGGTAGCCTAGATGACACCAGAGCAGGTGGCAGGCAAGCCTCCATAGGGAGGGCATTCTATAGTCAAAAATCAGCCAGAACATAGAAGGGTAATGACTGAGTTTGTGAAACCAGAGGTACATACCTGTTTGTATCATTGGGGGAATGAATGTACCTTCGTTTGAGTCAACACATGAATTGAGACAGAAATACACAGCACTATAGGAGCAAGCTCATCCTCTATAAATAAACAGAAACTCTTCTTCGGACTAGAAAAGCTATGGACACATTCCACATTAGCTGGTATTAGTAGTGGGTAGTATTAAGGTCACAGGTTTTTGTTTCTCTGCTGAGAGTTTTATTCATCACTAAATCCACCACTTCACCAAGCCTTTTTTTACGCTCTTCTTTCTCTGGTACCCTAATTACTATCCACTAACTGGCCAGGTGTCTCCTACTGCTGACTTTTCTTTCCAGTACAAACTTGGTACAGATGAGCTGGTCTCTGCCAATGTTTAAAGCAGCCTCCGAAGTGCAATACAATTCTCAGGAGATAATCAAGAGCTTCAGTTAAGCCTCAGCCGCTAACATTGCTTCAAGGCATTTAGGATTATTATTACCCAGGGTGTAGGCACCTGTGGTAACTGACAAGGTCACCAGGTAAGATAGCAGGTAACAAAGGCCCTTTCCCCACCTTGGAAAAAAATCCCAGAGACCTTCTTTATATGAGAACAACAACTTAATCTCCTGGTTTAACATCTAATCCCACCCCAAAATCATCATTGGATTAAGCAAATAAACTATAGCCCTTTCAAATGTTCATCAGTGACATTCAGAGGAAGAAGTCTGGATATGGAAAGCTGCATTTTAAGCTGTAGGCTTTTAACTGGCCATGCTGCTCAGCCAAGGCAAATAGCTTTGTTGGTCTGAATGGCTTCCTAGGTATATATCTGAATGAAAATCCTCTTGATTTATCAGAAAACTGAAACAGATCTTAATCCAGCACTTCCAATCTATTAATTTCAGTTTAATATATTTTATCTCACTTTTCAAACTCACATCAGTTTAAAACACACAGAGAGAGACTTGGGTTTATAGACAAACAAGCAAAAAAGCCAAGGTGGACAAATGGAGAAGAGGATACAGAAAAGTGAGGAGGGAGAACAATTTGACAATGCCAGAATGATGTGGGGAGGTATCAGTAGGAAATGGCATCCTGCTGTGGCGAAGCTGATTTTCCCTTGGGGTTATTATTGCCTGGGCAGCGGCAGCTGCTTTGCTGGTGGAGATGCCAGAGTATTCTTCCCCTTTGCTTCCATAACCCAATAGCAACGAGTGGTTAGAGCAGAATCCTTTCCAAAAGGGAGAGAAAGCAAACTCATGCAGTTGCTTCTTCTCTGGTTAATGACTAGGGTCAAACAGATATGAGAGAAGGAGCCACGTTACACATTCATCCCATTCACATATACAGTGGTACCTCAGGTTAAGTACTTAATTCGTTCCGGAGGTCCATTCTTAACCTGAAACTGTTCTTAACCTGAAGCACCACTTTAGCTAATGGGGCCTCCCGCTACTGCCACGCCACCAGAGCACGATTTCTGTTCTTATCCTGAAGCAAAGTTCTTAACCTGAAGCACTATTTCTGGGTTAGCGGAGTGTGTAACCTGAAGCGTATGTAACCCGAGGTACCACTGTAAAGCCTACTTTTATTCATGGGAAGGGGTTCATGGATAAGGACAGCTGCATCTTATCCTTATATAATAATATAATAATTTATTATTTATACCTTGCCCATCTGGCTAGGTTTCCCCAGCCACTCTGGGTGGCTTTCAACAGAATATTAAAATACAATAATCTATTAAACATTAAAAGCTTCCCTAAACAGGGCTATCTTACCTTACCTCCTTACCTCCCCCAAAATGCACAAGCCTAGGGGGCGCATAGGTAATTAAAAAGGTGACTGGTATCACTTCACAAATATCATAATTCTATTTTGTGCCTGCAGTTTTTCTGAAATTTGAATCTGGCAAATATGCTGCAGCACAGTCTTGGTTAAGATACACTACTGTAGGAACACTACCAATAATATTTTCATGACACGCTCTGAATAGGACCAAACAGAACAAATTCATTCCATCGCCTTCTACAGCAGATTCTGAAATATGTTTATGCAGTTTTCTATAGCGTTATCTGGATGCCCATAATATAGGGAAAGTGCTTTCTTTGAACTCTATGACCTGCATTCAAGTTTTATTTTAAACAAGGGTTTTTTGGGGCGGGGTTGCTATGACTGAAGACATTGGTTTGGCTTTAGATTAAGTCTGTCTAGCACATTAGGTAAAGATAAAGGACCCCTGGACGGTTAAGTCCAATCAAAGGCGACTATGGGGTTGTGGCCCTCATCATGATGGAAGCCAGAGTGCACAGAAACACCACATTATGGTACTGGGAATCACCTAGCCATAAATGGGACAGAAAGTTGTTTAAACCTCCATAGTTTCTCAGATGTCAGGGCCACCTCAGGGGGGAAAAAGATCCCATCCCCTCAGCAAAAATAAATAAATCCATTTACAGAGCCTGAATGGACTGGCAGCTAAATCATACTTCAACACTAGAGACAAGACAATGTCATCCATGGTACACAAGGGCAGGAGGCTTGCTAGAGTCCACAAAACTGTCCTCCAACATCTCACTGGCATTCTCCAGCAGCAGCTGCCTGAGCTGTCTGTCTCACTCTCCCCAATGAAAGGGCTAACCCTGCCAGAGGTTTACAGGTGTTGGAGTAATGGGCCTTACAATAGCACCAGCCTCTTATTATTTATGCTACCTGGTCAGTCCAACATGGAAATCAGCTAAAGCACTGGCACCATCTTTGGGGGGGCCCTGGGCGCCTAGGCACCCACAAGATTTCTACTGTGGGTGTCTGGCCGTTACATCATGCGCACACTGCTCAGCCTCGTGGGCCGCCAGCTGCCTTACCTTTGCTGGCTCTCTGGCGCCACAGTGGTGACTGGGCCAGGGCCTCCACCTCCGCTGCAGGTCCTCTGTTTGGGCCTGTCACAGACATGCTTCCAGGGTGCACCTACAGCTGTGGTGGGCCTCAGTGGAGGCCTCGTAGCCGAGGTCTTGGCCTGGTAGCTGTGGCAGGGGTGGGGTGGCAGAGTACCATATCCATATCTGCCCCCGTTGTGTCCACAGCTGCAGAGACCCCATAGCAGAGCCCCAGCCGCAGTGGTGGCAAAGAGCAGTGGCAGTGGAAGCTGGAGACTGAGTTGCACACACATGCCGCTGGGCACCCACAGTCTGGGGCCCACATTGGCACCTCTGAGCTGAAACATTAGCAGATTTCTGTACTAGGATAAATGAGTAAGGTTTCCAAATGATAAAGGTTTTGGTGTTTTCTTGCCTAGTCTTATCAAGTCTAGTCTAGTAATTCATTATTTATCTTGTGCTGCCTCATATACTGAGGTACTAAAATATGAATTTAATCAATCAAAAGCAAGGTGGTTATTTTTCCCTTCAATTTGTCAACCGTCCTACACTTACCTTGTGTGTGTGTGTGTGTGTGTGTGTATGCATATATTCTAGAAGTCATAAATATTGGTTACCTCCGGCTATCTGGCAGACAAATTCTGTCTGCTACAGTTCAGTCTCTTCATATATTAATTTTGAATATTAAGCATTCAGAATGCAGTATGCGCAAAAGAACAGGATAAGCTGTTCAATATAAAACATTTACATGAATACTAGAGCTTTAATTTGCTAGAGCATATTCAGAAATTCAGTATTTCCTGCATTAGAAAAGGTCACTCTTTTGATTATTATTTTCCTTTCAAATGTAGATCACCTAGTATTCTTTTAAAATATTTATTAAAAGTGCAGGCTTATCTACATGAGGAGACTTGAATGATTAAAACAGAGGTTTCTTCTTCTTTTCTCTCTTCCTGTCTCTCTCTCTCTCTCCCTTTCTCTTTATGAATCAAGGTTACAGATGTTCAGCCGAGAACTCCTAGTGACCTTAAGCATGACCAGCAGTCTAACACTTTCAAAGGTGACAGGTCATTAGCCTCTGTTCTTGAATCTTTGAACTCTTCTGGGGATAACCTGCTACGTGAGATGGCTGTGAAAGGTGATGCACCATCTCATTCTGTCTTATAGCAGATAGTTGCATTTAATGTCGTTCCATTATCCTGGAGTGATTCTTCATCACCTCTGGCCATGTGTAACCTCTATATGCTCTTTGGGAAAATACAATCAGTGCGGGTATAAAGTTTAGAAGCAGCTGGTCAAATGGCATTCTTCATTCATGTCATTCATACCTTCCATAAAGTCAGTTTATGGCAGAAACCCTGAACTAGACCTACTCAGACTAAAGGATGTTTCACACATTACATTATTGTATATTGCCCAATACAAAATGGTGGTCAGTGCTGAAGATAAGGGGTCTATAAGTGGTCTGATGATTGTTTATGAAGAGGTATAAACAAATTATGTAAGAAATTATATTTTGATAAAATCAAAGATAGCTTCTTAATGAGGCTGCCACTGAAGAGACTACAAACCTGCCTTCTAAAAGGATGGAAATAAATAATATAGCACTGAGGTTATAAAGTGTCGCTTGCCCAAGGCTACCGAATAAGTTTGTGGCAAAGGCAAAATGTGAGCCAGAGACTTCATAGATCACTCACTATGCTACATATTAGCTCGCTATAGGGATTCTGTATTTTAGTTATAGTTGGGAGCCACCTTTGAGGCCTTTATTGTTGAATGACAAGATTAAAAGTGTTAATAAATGAATAAGCACAGATGTCTATCAACTTTATATTTAAATCAAGAGAGATATTCAGGACACAACCTACTAAGGACATTCTTTTGGACAGCTCTCATTCAACAGAGCTTCTGTCCATGCTAAACACAGGTGTGATCCCAGGTAATTACTTTCCCCAAAAAGTGTCTGCTGCTGAAACACCATCACCCTCTCCAGCACTTCACTCAAGAAAGAGGTGTTCGAGACTGAGCAGTAGTAGTCAAACTATAACATCCCCTTAGTTAAACTAAAATAAATAAAACCACAGTGGTATTTTAATTTTTGCATTTATTCAGATATTCCTAAATGTATAATAATAATTTGGATTGTTCTTGTTAACCACTTTCTTCTCTTAAAAGACTTAACATATTAATTATGCCATAAGCTTTTGTGGACAGGGGTTTACTTCATCAGATAAGTGAAGCTGAAAGGAAGCTGAAACTGAGCACAACAAATGCAATGCGGGGAAATCAATGCTCGAATGTTATTTTAAGTGGAAGCTGGCAGGTCTTCACATTTGCCTGCATGGTCAGAGCACCTCAGGTATTCTTGCTCTCTTTCTTTACTCAGTAAGTTGGGTTATTCTGGAAACACTTTGTGTGTGTATCCCTAAACAATATGTCCTTGTCTCAAGAGGAAAACAAAGATGAGGGGGGAAATACCTCAATTATTGAGGGCCCAGTTATCTCCCTTTTCATTCTGAGAGACTTGAATTAAATAATTTAATTAAGAGGGAAAAGTTAACCAAAAGTTCTGTAACCACTTATGAAGTGAACTATACTGCATATATCCAAAGTTGTAGCAATGGGACTGCTTCAAACATCTTGTGGTAAATTCTTTAAAAAATGAATTGCTCTTTACAGGATGATGTGGTGGCCACTTTCCATCAGGAGAGCTACACGGCTTCGCTAAATTTTAAGAGTTGCTTGCCCTTGGCAACAGCTTTCCCTGGCCCAAATTATTCTAGATAGTCTCACAGGAAGGAGACGGTTTCATATTATAGAACAAACTAGACTGGATAAAGTCAAGAATCCAAATCCTTACTAATTGTGATCTCATGTCATGCACTTACATTAAAGGATTATCTCACTTTTTTTTTTTAAGAGCTCACAGATTGCTTCTTCCCATCACAGCAGAGTCATGGGGCTCTCATACTCACAGGATAAGCCTCCTTAGCTCTTTTCAGTTGCTGGGATACTCTTTTCCCCTCACTTCCCTTGTTTGGTCTGGTATAGTGAAGGGAAAACGAATGATTTCAGGGTCATGAAGCCATGCATAAAAATGTCATGTGAGATCAAATCACTCCAGAGTGATTGAAAAAAAATAATAATAATACAATTAGTATGGAATCCAACTTCCCCTCATAGTATAAAGAAAGAAAAAAGGACACAACCGGACTGTTAGTTTGAAAGTCAGATATAATTAGCCAATTACTGTAATACACAAGCTCAGTTGATGACTTCATGGTAAGGTCAGCTGATGACTTATGACCCCACCAAAGCTATTCATTACTTATTTTATGTTTTATTTTAAAAAAGACTAGTAGTCTGCCAAGAGGTATTTCCCCCCCCAAAAAAACAAATTGGAGGAGCTAGCTATTTATTTACTTATTAATATCCCTCACTTCCTCTCAAAGGAGCCCAGGGAAGCAAAGCAACAAGTGATAAAATAATGAAAATGTCTGGGGAAACATCTGAAAAACAATTCCAATACAGATGCAGACTGGGAAAGATATCAACTTAAGAGACTTGTTGAAATAAGCAGGTCTTCAGTAGTTGCTGAAACAGCAGGAGACAGCATCCATCTAATACTAAAGGGCATCCTAAAAGCCCGATTCCTACTTTGTGTGGAATGCACCACTGGATAAGATGGCACCTGCAAGAGGTCTCACCTTCAGAGCACAGTAAACATTTGAGTATATAAGGGGCAAGATGATCTTTCAGGTGTCCTGGTCCCATACAGTACAGGATTTTAGACACCAAAACCAGTACATTGGTGCCCCGCAAGACGAATGCCTCGCAAGACGAAAAACTCACTAGACGAAAGAGTTTTCCGTTTTTTGAGGTGCTTCGCAAGACGAATTTCCCTATGGGCTTGCTTCGCAAGACGAAACGTCTTGCGAGTTCTTGCGAGTTTGTTTCCTTTTTCTTAAAGCCGCTAAGCCGTTAATAGCCGCTAAGCCACTAATAGCCGCTAATAGCCGCTAAGCCGTTAATAGCCGTGCTTCGCAAGGCGAAAAAACCGCAAGACAAAGAGACTCACGGAATGGATTAATTTCGTCTTGCGAGGCACCACTGTACCTTGAACTTATGCTGGTAGCTATTTGGCAGCCAGTGCGGTTGTTACAACAGTGGGACAATGTGTTAGCAATCTCCTGCCCCACTGTGCAGTCAAGCTACTGCATTTTGCACCAGCTGCAGCTTCTGAACCAACCTCATGGGCACCATCACACTGAAGTAGCCTGGCGGTTACCAGCACATGGGTGATGGTGGTCAGACTGTCGAGGTTCACAACAGATGTTATTTAAACCATTATAGCTAATTTTAATATATGATTTACAAAAAACAAAAACAAAACACACACTCCTTACTTGCTTCATAAATATGAACAATTTCTTAAGAAGTACAGCAGTCGCTAAAGAGCCTGGGGGGAAAGATGATGAAATGGTTTATGAAATTCTGGCAATCAACAGAAGAATGTAGCTATACATTACTATTTTTAACTTCCAGTCATCTTAAGTTACAAAGCGATTTACAATCATATGCCGTTTACACTCCTAGCAGCCCTGGGAGGAAACCACTGTGAGGATTTCCGCTTTTCCACAATCTTCACCATAGGCTGCAGGAGCATATGAGTGGACTGTCTGAAGGGCAGCAAAACCAAGCAAGTCCCTTGTGGGGGTAAGACAAAAACCACTCATTGCCACACTCTTCTGATCATAGAAGGACCTCCCCTCTCATCCCGCCTCACCCTTCCTGTCCTCCCTGTCTAGACTATTTGGGGGGAGACACAGGGAGCACAGAGGAGAAGAGGAGGGAGCACCATTGCACCAGTCAAAACCTTGTGCTGGTTCTGCAAGCACAGAGAGTTAATGGAATCCAGCCAAGGGGATCTTGTTACTTCCCTGCCATGCTAATTGTTGAATTACCAATTGTGCATTGGTCCTCAAATAAATGTGGTAGCCAAGACCCAGTGTCCATCTCTTTCTTGTGGACTGCAAATACCCACATGTGACCTTCACAACTGATGCAACAGTACATGTGTATGTTGTGCTTGGGTGTCTGTACCTAAATATACATGCAAGAAGCTGCCATCAGTTTGTGTTTTATTCCTTTTTTATAATCCTACCTCTGCAATGTACTTTAATGGCCCCAGTAGGCTGTTACGATAAATCTACTTTGCTTCACAAACACATAGCAAGTCCTGGAAGTTTCTGCATGCACTGAGTATATTAGGGTGGCAAAGAACTGTCGTGATAATTCCTTTGCTGATGTTCTTCCTACTTGTTTGCAAAAAGAAACAGGGAAGGGGGGGACTGGGTGTGTGGGTTTAGCAACACATCCTTACACTCCAGGGATTTAGGGCTGTAAAAAGATTTTTTCCACTGACTTCAATAAGCCTTTGTTTTCCTGGAAACGGTACATTAAAAACTGGGAGTTACCGTTTAAGTATGTTAGAAACAGCAACAATATGTGTATTTCATTAAATGAATATTAAAGAGACAATATAAAGGATCCTTGTTTTTCTAGCACAAACGGTTGTCAGTAAATTCAGTGACAAATACATAAAAGTGAATAAAGTTTTTAATTTATATGCACTGAATCCTGAAACTGCAAATTCTTTTAGCATCTTTGTCTTCTTGATCATATTTGATTACAATTATATCCAAGTTACAGATAAATAACTAAAGCTGAAAAATAGTGACACCCCTGTCACAGGTGCAACGAGAAAGTGTATAGATGTGCCTGCATACCACATTTGTCTTCTATATAACTGAGAACCCTGCATGAAGCAGGGGTCCCGACTGTGAGTACGCTGATAGACATTTAGAGCAGGGCAAATCAAAATGGTGCCCCAAGACTTTTTGACTATCATAGAATTATAGAGTTAGAAGGGACCCTAAGGATCATCTTGCCCAACTCCCTATATGCAGCTGTCCCATATGGGGATTGAACCTGCAACCTGATGCTATCATCAACACACTCTAACTAAGAAAACATCAGACCCAGCTGGCATGGCCAATGGGTCAGAGGTGAATGAAATTGTAGTCTAACAACTTTCAGCTAATGATCAAGGTTTGGTGCTGGAGGAGACTCTTGAGAGTCCCATGGACTGCAAGAAGATCAAACCTCTCCATTCTTAAGGAAATCAGCCCTGAGTGCTCACTGGAAGGACAGATCGTGAAGCTGAGACTCCAATACTTTGGCCACCTCATGAGAAGAGAAGACTCCCTGGAAAAGACCCTGATGTTGGGAAAGATTGAGGGCACAAGGAGAAGGGGACGACAGAGGACGAGATGGTTGGATAGTGTTCTTGAAGTTACCAGCATGAGTTTGACCAAACTGCAGGAGGCAGTGGAAGACAGGAGTGCCTGGCGTGCTCTGGTCTATGGGGTCACGAAGAGTCGGACACGACTAAACGATTAAACAACAACAACAAGTTGTGCCAAATTCTCTTGCGTTTGTGGTGATGTAATGATCTCAGGCAGGCAAGCAATCTCTGATAAGAATTAATGAGTCTCTGGAGGTTTTATGTATGTTTATTTACAATTTACATCCAGAGAGCGGCTCCGAGCCTGCTGCCATTGCTACATGTTGGTCACTCTGAGTCTCCGCCCCTTTCACAGCACAAAGGATGCCAGAGTCCAGTCCTTCCTCTCCTGTACTTCCATTGCATTTTAACCCTTTCAGCTCTTCTAGTTTGGAGAGAAGGTGGGTTAACTCCCCCACCACACTATCAAAAGAAGAAGCCTGTAAATGTTGCCTTTCTCCTTCTTGCATAGCAACCCCCTCAATACCATCTATCTCCTCCCCTCCCTCTGTCTGTGAGCTTTCCGTGTCTGGGAACTCTTGATGAAGGGGGGCCAGGCTAACCCACTCCTGCTCGTCTCCAGAGTCTGGCTCTTCGCAGGCGTTCAATTCAGGAGTGCCTGGCGTGCTCTGGTCCATGGGGTCACGAAGAGTCGGACACGACTAAATGACTAAACAACAACAACAGTCCAACAACTGCAGACCAGAGCGGGACAGCTGTCCAACATTTAATAATAATAATAATAATAATAATAATAATAATAATAATAATAATAATTTATTATTTCTACCCCACCTATCTGGCTGGGTTTACCCAGCTAATCCTTTCCTCTTCACACATACTGCCATACACGGTGCCAAATGGCTGGACCAGAATTTTATCACCTGCTAACTGATACAGATGAAGCTGCTGCTAATGGCACATCCACTGGGGCCACTTCAAAAATAGGCAGCTGGGAACTATTTGCCATGAACTTGAACTACACCCTTTGCATCTTGCTGACAAGAAGTGTCCTTCTCAATATGCAAGCCTGCCTCCAAGTTCAGCATCCCATTATGATGCCAAGGTTTCCTCTTATCTGAGAGGCAGAGAATCAGAAGGAAAAATAAGATCAGGCTTCAAAGCAGTCAACCATTTCTGGCAGGCTGTCTAGACTATCTAACTGAAAGCTAATTTACAAAGGGGAGATGCCCACGTCGGGGAGCCATTAAGTCTAGCCAGGGCTACAGCTCTTGTTCCTGGGCATCAGCCTGACAAACGATGATGCAGAGGGCAATGAACCCACTCCTGGAACTGCAATGCTCTTTATCCAATGAGATTATTTTTTATTCCTGGTCCCGTTAGCTCAGCATTTCTCACATGTAGCCTGTAGCATGATTTTGTATAGCAAATGTATTTTGTGGTTTTATACTGTAAATTGCCCTGTGATCTTTGGATTCAGGGTGGCATAATAGTAGTAACAGTAACAACAACAACAACAACAAACAACAAACAACAAACAACAATGGTACAAAAGCCTCAGGTTAGGCTTAGTGATGTTTTGTTAAATGCACATCAGCATTCTTTTTTGTGGGGGAAGCTAATACTGAGAGGGGGGTTAATTAGGACGGTCAGCCATGATCTCCACAAAAATCCCTACCACCACAGCAATTATCATTAGGGGGAAAGGTCCTGTTGTTGACTATGGCCAGGGAGGGGATAGTTAAGGTTCCCCAGTGTTACGCTATGGCACTTGAAAGTTACCCAGACACACTGTTACCATTTGAACGGAGAAAAAGTGAACAAAAAATGATTACATGTGCATAGGATCAACACCTTTGGGGGCAGCTTAGTTCCTAACATGCTTTTAACAGCTTCATGGCATGCTGAAATTTCACAACTACAGCTTTCTATGGCAGGGATGTTACATTTCTTCCTGTCAAGAGTTCTGCCCGAGGGGAGGGGGTAAGCATACCACCATGCAAGCCTGAAAACCTATCCATATTTACCTGGCACTTTGTACCACTGAACACCTTTAGGGTGAGGCTGTTTAACTATTACATTATATTAATACATCTACTTTATAGCTTCAGCAATTTCATTCCCTTCCCAACGTAATAGATCCTATAATTATACCATACTCTCCAAAAGATACATAACAAACATATCTAGACACTAATTAATGGATTCTGCAGATATTTTGAACAGTGTGACCCATCTTTTTTTTTTAACGCCAATAAGACATCAGCAGCTCACGAATCTTCTCACAATAAAATTGCCGACGTATCTCATGCAGGATTATATTTCATTATCAACCATGCAAATGCAAGGGTATTCATCTTGGAAACCCCTACTCTGATTATTATTTACACGAGCCTTTTTCTACAATCATGTTCCTCCAATTTGCATCACCATAATTATTACAACCAGGATTTCTCTTCATTATTACTACTGCTACAAACGGGATTTCTAATACGGAAGAGTGGCTCTGAACTTTCGACTTCTATACTATTATTAATGAGTCTCAACAGTCCATGTTTATTAACCTTCCAGCCATAAAGCAATACCCTGTTCTGGCTTTTTCAGGACAAGTAGGCCTGTTGAAGCACATGGTCCTTTGGCATGATTTGCAGTGTTAATTTTCTGAACCACAGGATGGTTATCAGAGATAAAGGCTGTAGAAATACGGCTGTATGTTATGAGAGATTGGGGAGGAGGGGGCTGACTTCCTGTTTTTACAAATGAGGTAAATTACGGCTTGTTCAATAATATGATTGTGTTGATACAACTTCTTAATATGTATTACTCAAATCCACAAAGTATTCTAGAGATATTATTTGGGGGGAGTGTCCTTTCTAACACTACTTACTTGATAGGGATACAGAGTAACGCCATTTGTTCTCGACAAGGACCAGGTGCCGTCTAGGTACTGATGAGCCTGGATAGCCACAGAATTCAGGATGTTACCATTGCTGGGGCTGGTGGCCATCTGTACACTGACCTTTGCCTGATGTCCCAAGGAACCATTTTTCTTCTCTATCCCATTAACGATCCCTATGTTGTTCTGTTTCCCGCTGAGTTTGTTAGGCAGAAAGCCAGCATAATTGGATGTAGCATAAGGAGCAGACATGTAGGCCCAGTCCCTGGGCTGCAGGCTGCCCATATGTCGCGAGCCCACCAAGGTGGGGATGTTGGGGAGAGGAGGAGGGGAGCCAGGAGAAGCATCGCAATGTTCAGTGTTGGCAGCCTGTTCGAGGGTCAGCACCATCTGAATCGCTTCCTGCTTCAGCTGGTTCAAGTGAGTGGCACACACGTCGCACCGGTTGTCTCTTTCATTCCATGCCTTCCGGGTGGTGTTGGGCACCTGCAGCTTGTCGTGAATTGCAGAAGAGAAAGCCGGGTCCTAACAATAAGAGAGAATGAGGAGAGAAGTAGACAATTAAAATTGGATGATAGGAAAAAAATTAAATCCAAATTCTACCACTGGTTGTTATTAATTCATTTTATTAACAAGTGAAAAAGAATTAGGATATAAAAATCCCCATGCTTCTGCCGGATCTTAATTAGCAGTCGTATTTTTGAATACCACTGAGACGTTCATTTGGGAGTTGACTCATGAAGATCTTTCCCATTTACATTTTCAAACTGCGCTAAAATTACCCATAAGATTACTTCAACTTCACACACAAAAAAGAAATTATTTATTCTGAGCAGGGATTGGGAACCGGAGGTCCTCCAGATGTTATTGGGCTTCAGTTCATATCATCCCTAACCATTGGTCAAGTTGGCTGGCTTCCAACAACAACTGGAGAGGTACTTTGATCATTAGTTGTATCCACTGATCAAACCAAGCATACAATGCTGCCCATTAAGTCTTTTAATATTGAATTTCATTATATAGTGCAAACTTAACGGGCTTCTTCAGAAAGAAGGGTAGTATATCAATCAATCAATCAATCAATCAATCAATAAAATTATCCATTATTTACCTTTTTAAGAAATCCATTTTCTACCACCAAAATAATCAAGTACAGTGGTACCTCAGGTTACAGACACTTCAGGTTACAGACTCTGCTAACCCAGAAATAGTACCTCGGGTTAAGAACTTTGCTTCAGCATGAGAACAGAAATTGAGAGGCGGCAGCAGGAGGCCCCAGTAGCTAAAGTGGTACCTCAGGTTAAGAAAAGTTTCAGGTTAAGAACGGACCACCAGAACGAATTAAGTTCTTAACCCGTGGTACCACTGTATTGCTGGCAATACTAGATAATCCAGACTGCCCTTGGATAGGGCAGTCTAGCCAGACTAGCCAAAAAACAAACAAAAAACTGGCTTCCATCTCATGGCCTATTTTTCTTTATGGAAGCTATGTGAGTGACCATCCTAAAGGAGACCCAAATCTTAGCCTTTAAAATATCTAGTCTACCACCTGCTCTACAGTAGGATTTTGCATACATGAAACCTTGTATACTTCACACAATGAACCCCATCACACAGGGTCCTGCACACACAATTAACTCTACCAGATAAATATGTGACAAACAGAGCAGGAATGCAAGAACTACCAGTACAAGTACAAATCAAGACACGATATAGTGAGACAAAGGCTGCATTCTGACATCATGCTTACCCATAGTTTAGTGTGATAACAATGAGACTAGGTGAACCTTGGGCTCACATGCTTCTTCCCACCCCGTCCCTCCTCCATCTTGTCAGTGAGGAGAGCAGAAGCTTAGGTTTCTGGAGTCAGTAAATCACAGTTTAGCATTACACCAAAACCCTAAACTGTGATGTGAAAGGATTCTGACAAATGCTTGCATTCTCTGATGACTCAGCAGCTAAGCTGACAAAACAGTTGAGGGTTGAAAGCTAAAGTGTTTGCAGCATCTAAGAGCATTCTCTCTGGGTCTCAGTAGGCAGGAGACGGAGGGGGTGGGCAGGAGCAACTGAGGAGAAGTGCAGACAAGAGGTCAAAGATGGATTAGAGACCAAGGAGAGAGAGATCTACAACACGAGGAGATGGAAGGAAAAGAGGAGAGCTACCAAAAGAATTTGGGCTGCCTCAGCAGAGAACTCTGTGCATATAAAACAAAACAGAGTGGAGTCCTATGATGAAAGTGGGCAATGGAACGTTTTGAGTATGTTCTCCACCATGAAGAGCTATGAGTACAAAAGACCTGCTGAGGTTCTGAAGACTCCTAGACCCAGAGGCAGTGATGGAGCTAGTATGTGGCTCATCTTAATGATGGTTTATTGAAAGAAGTCAGCTTCACTAAACATAGTTTGAAATTGGCTTGTTTCAAACAATCTATAGTCAAGTGCTGGCTGGGGCTGATGGGTGTTTTAGTCCAAAAAATGCAGAAGGCACAAGGTTGGGGAAGGTTGCTATCACATTTCCATGAAAGCTACGTATCTCTACACCATCTCAAGAAGAGCTTAAGCCTTTTGGCTGTTGCTTTAAGACACTTAAGAAAATGTTTGTCTTTTAAGAATATCAGCTTGTTTGTTGAATGAGACCACAACCAATCCAGTGCAGTATTGTGTTTTCAACAACAACCAGAGAGATGCTTCTGTAAACTTCTGAATAAGGCATGACAGTGGTGGTCACTTCCTGTAGTTCTCCCAGGAAACCTCTATATTTTTGATAAATATGATTTTCTTAGAGGAAAGAAGAGACAGGAACCTGAACCAACAGCCAAAGCAAACAGATTCCACAATGCTAATGCTTGTTTGCTGAGAGGAAAATGTGCGGCGGGTCTTAGGAAGGAGGGGGAAAGGAGGATTCACTGTTGGGAGGCTGTATTAATTACACTACATCTCTATTATATGCTAAACCATTTTTATTTTCACTGTTTAAATACCATGAACAGCTACTCAGCATGCTGTGATTAATTGATTAATAAATCATGATACCTCTTTATGCAAAGTGGCTGAAGTGAAGTTCTATCAACAGATGCCCAAGAGGGGCATCCCTAGGAAATGATGGGGGAAGCACTGGTGGGGACTTAAACACATCAAGTCACAGGCTGGCTAATTCAGTTCAGAAAATGCCTCAGCAGCCTACTGTTGAACACCATCATGTATCGCTTCAAAGAAATATCACAGTCCAACCTACGGGTAGCCTCCAATAAAACTATATAGCACAGGTGAACAAGCTCATTCATGCATAGGCACAAGGATCTGAAACATCTGTATTGATGCAGAACTGATAATATACCCTGTAAAGGTAAAGGTAAAGGACCCCTTGACAGTCAAGTCCAGTCAAAGGCGACTATGGAGTGTGGCACTCATCTTGCTTCAGGCCGAGGGAGCCGGCGTTTGTCCACAGACAGCTTTCCAGGTCATGTGGCCAGCAGGACTAAACCGCTTCTGGCACAATGGGATGGAAATGCCGGTTACCTTCCCACCTCACCAGTACCCATTTATCTACTTGCACTGCCTGAAAGAGCATATCCACTCCCATCATTCAGCCCAGATGTGGAGGTCCAGCTCTGAGGGCCTTCTGGTGGTTCCCTCACTGTGAGAAGTGAAGTTACAGGGAACCGGGAAGAGGCTCTTTTCGATAGTGGCACCCAACCTTTGAAATGCCTTCTCAGCAGATGTAAAACAGATAAACAACTACGCTTTCTTATTACTATTACTAGTACTTCAGAGTTACATACCTAATCTGTCCAGTAACACTGATAAGGAAATCACCAGATTCAGCATCTCGGGAATCAGCTCTTTCCTCACTAATGGAACTACATTCCTTAACATCCTTGGTACACAGTACAGATAAGGGTTCCGCCCTACCAGTTCCAGTGTGCACCAGCCACTGCTGGTTCCCAATATAAATAAGAGGTACATCGTGTTTTCAGTCCATTCATACACATGCTCAGAAAGACACAGAGGAGCTCTGAGCTTTTCTCCACAGCACCCCAAGGAGGTTGCCTAGCATTGCAGTAAGACTAAGACCCTGCCTTCTGTATAATTTGTTTTCTACCTGCTTGATTGGTCAGGGCTGTCAAACCTCTGCCAGTTCTCCTGCTTCAGCTCCTGAATACAACAGGCCCAGTGTTGTTCTTTGAAACTTAACCACTCTCTGGCAAAGGGCTTCACTTGGGAGTAGGTACATCTTATATTCATCTCCAAACACGGTTCAGCATGAAAGATCCCAGACACTATTATAAATAAATCTTAGGAAAGGAAAGCTTTTTCTGAAGTATGCCCAGCATCTACAAACTGTAGCAGTTTCGGCAAGGGCTGTGCACTAGCAACCTTAGCTGTGTATCAATATTGAAACGAACTTCATTTCCTTCTCAGATGTCATCTAGCAGCACATATCTTGGTAGATGACCTCCAGAGGGTACAAGGAGCCTTACATTCTGCAACACCAAGCCAGGCAGGTGCATTACATCTAATGCACCCTGACAATGCAGTTATAGTTGGCACCACCAGCAGTGGATAGCAGCTGCCCCAGATACAGTCAAGGAGCCTGACAGACCTCCACACACATTTCCAACGCAATATGTGCATATAGGTCTTCTCAGTCCCTCATTTCACTAATCATGGGCTTAAGTTACGTAAGTTTCCTGTCACTCTTGAAAGATATAAAGATAAGCAGTGAAGTCATATGAAAAACCACCCTTCAGGAAGAGAACAGCAGGGAGAGTATAGGCCCAGCTTCATAAATGTATCTAAAGCGATCCCATGATCTGGATCACCAGTTGTCAAACTCCCCATTTACGTGGTGGTTACGTTCTGAGGCACTGGGCATTTAAGTGAAATGGCGTATATTGGGAACACCATTGAATAAACCTGCAAACACCACAATCACTCCCTCCAAACTTCCTTGCTCAAAGTCCAAATCTCCACAGGCCTTAAAGGTCTGTGCAAGAGCTCCTAGGATTGTACTTGCAAAGGCTCATGGGATTGCTAGACACTGTTTTTGCACCATTTTTGCTGTTTTCCGCTCTTTTAGGGCTGTTTTGTCCCCTTTTGGTGCCACTTCCGGGTTCACGGTGATTCAAGCATGTGCAGTTGTGCATGCCTTGAACTCACAGAAATGGGGAGTTTCCTGTACCCTCTATTTGAAGTTTTCAAAATGTAATGAGTGATCTGCGTCTTGTTGAGGAAACAAGAGTTCCCTTCATGAACATTACAAAACCAGCTTCAAGTTAGCCTGACCATTACTGATACAAAACAGTTTTCAAAGAAACAAAACTCAGGCTACAAATGAGATACGGTGAACATTAATCAGAATGGGATAGCATACAAGGGTCTCCTGAAAACATGGCTTCTGGGAGTGGACAGAAGCGGAAAAATTAGTGTATAAGAAAACTCAAACTTTATCCTTGGCAGAAATGTTAAGAGATCATGCCAGGAAAAGTTACTGAAACTGGAATGGGCATCATATATTACAGACGGTATGGAGGAAGTTAGATCACTATTATGTGCATCAAAGCTCCAGAAACAGATTGCTGGAATAGCATAACTGCTATGTTTTGGCATCAGTACACTTTCTGTATGAGTTCCAGGGGGCATGTTGGTGGGCTTAATGAGCAGCAAGTTATTAGTCCCACAGGTGTGTATAAAACAGGCATAAGGACTTCAAGCTATGTACAGTTTGGGTTCCATAGCATACGCAACAGGAGGATGCTAAGTTATGCACACTATTTGAGCTTCTTAGGCTTTAAAACTCAGCAGGAAATGTAACAGAAATAGGTCTGCTTGTGAGACTTCATGTCGACTTGAAAAGTCCACGGCATTTTGGCATCCATTTCCAAAGTGCCAGCTGGGGAGAGGAGCTCAATACCGAGATAATTATTCAAGGTTATAACCATATGCTTCTTTCAAACAAAAGGAGATTTGATTCAGTTTCAAACAAAAAGTTGAGAAGGAAGCGACTGAAAGTGAATTTAACCATTCAGTGCAACATAAGCTCAGAATCATGAGTATAAGCTAGAACCATAAGAAAAAGAAGGAATTCCAGAATGAATAGGAGTCGCAAAAACAATTGTACCGCAAATGTCTAAGTTAAAAAGGGTTAAGCAGGTGGTGAGCTATATATTGTCCATACAGCTAGGATATGTGAAACATGCCAGACCTACTGCTGCCTTCTTCTTCTTTTCCTTACCCCATTTGCTTGTGTCATCCACCTGCTGCGTCTTATCACTGAATGAGACTGAAGCCCTTTTCCATTCATTTTGCCCAGCATATAGTAAAATGGAGAGCTGCCAGGGGTTTTAGGTAGGGTGTCCTCTTTTACAGTAACTAAAATTAAGAAAAGCATCTATGAAAGGGGGGGATAAAACACATGTATATAATATCTGCATCTGATAATCTAGAGATGCAAATTTAGAATTACTATAATTTAATAGAAATCAATGCATTTCACAGTGGGGAAGAATGTGACCAAATGAACATTGCCTGCACAGTTTGCCGTCCAGGTGTTAAACATTGATGGGCACTTGAAAGGCTCCCTGAAATTTCTTCTTATGCTTCCTGACCTTTAAGCCAGACTCGAAACAGGCAGTCCTTCAAATACAGGGCTGTCCCCTGATAACCCTCCAGAGAGAGGACCGACCTCTGTGACATAGTACAAATGGCCACTGTAATTTTAGGCATTCTTTCAGTATGTAGAGTCTACATTGTAGACCACCCTAACTCTCCTTGCCACTGTGACTGCAGTATACTAACAATATGCTGGGCTGAACCATGGAGCAGTTCACCCAACAGGTCTAAGCTGCAGCAATAGCCTCCCAGCAGCAGCACAGCTGTCACTCAACCAAAGTGGGAGGGGGAGAGGCAAAGGGGTGATGAGGTCAGGGTTGCACGCTGGCACCAGCAGAGCCAATCTGCTGCTCCCACCGGTGCACCCAGACAGCCCTGACCTCACCACCTTGCCTCCACCTTGCTTCTCCCCTTCCTCCTAATGGCATAGCATGGGGGGGCAGAGGGGTGGTGGCCCCGGGCACAAAATTCTGAGCAGGGAGCAACCAAGCAAAGTGACGCCCGCCCATGCCCTGCCCCTGGGCCGGCCGATGAGTTTGAGCTGACTCACCCTTCCCTCCACGTGCAGTGCCACCCCAGCTGCCCCATCCACCAGGGGCACAACACTTGCACCCAGGCACCAGCAACTCACGCTATGCAACTGCTTCCTCCTTCAGATGAGTTGCAGCCGTGCTGCTGCCAGGAGGCTATTGCTGCAGCTTCAACCCGTTGGGCTTCCAACATACCGCTAGGAAGCTGAACAGAATAAACAGTGGGAGTGGCAAGGAGAGTTAGGGTGCCCAAGCAGGGGCAACCAATGGGGTGTCCCCCAGAGGGAATGCAACTCTCATCAGCCCAAGACAGCGTGGCCAATAGTCAGGGTAGGCAAGAAGTTGTACTCCCAACATCTGGAGAATACCACTTTGTCTCCTCCTGCCCTATAGATTCATATGCCCCTGGCAAATTGTCAAGCCATAATTTGCTAGACTATTGATCTTCAATGTAGTCACTGTCCTGGCTTTGCATTGTTGGCTTTTCCTGATGGTTTATTCAATATGTTTCACTGCTTCCTGTATTTTATTTTATGTTTTAAGTGTTTTATAGTGATGGTTTTTTTTAAATCTGCTTTCTGCTTTGAAATCTTTGAATGGAAAAGTAGCCTAGAAAGACGTATGTATGTAAATAAAGAAATAAGTAAGTAAATACAATATACTGGTGGGCAACTGAATAAGTGAAAAGTAAGACAATAGATGCTATATATTTTCAAGCATAGCTGAGCCATGGAAATTAACTCCCACTTGGAGTCGTGCTGGGTAGGGGCTCATCTCCTTCAACAGAGAAGGTAGCAAGGACCTGTGTTAGGTGATCAATCAGTCATACCAAGCGTTGGGAAAGGTGGAAGAAGAACAGAGATCAAGGGCTTCACATCTTTGCCCTGACAGAAATGTAACTTCCAGACCTTCACTTGCAGCAGGGGGTAAGAAAACTAATTAAGAAACACTGATGGGAACTGATGCAGTTTCTCTGATAGAAGCCACAAGGGCCGTTTTCTTTTTACCATTCTAAGGAATTTTGTTTTGTGCCTCTAGCTTGCTAGCACAGAAGCTACTTTGTTTAAGCAATGCCTTTGCCATATTTTCAGAGGACAGGGTAGAAAAATTAACAGCTTTATTTCTTGATTGTGGTGGTGGAAACCGTGTGTATTCTGAGTGCACATACATTCCATACATCTGGGCCAACTTCCAGATGATGTTGTTTCTTAACCTAAGGACACACACTCTTCTCTAAAACTAGATTAACTGCCACGGAGACTTGCCACCTTTGCAAGTCTTTGGCTCTGACTGCTGAAAAAACTGGTGCTCCCAACTGTTAAACTGACACCATTTCTGTTGAAATAACAGAATGCTCGAATAAACTGAAATCTGTGGGAGTCCTGAGCAAACAGAGCCTGTGGTTTTAACGCGGTGAATACAAATGAGCAAAACTGCTACCAGCAACAGTTACAAATTACCTTTCTTCCCAAGCAAAAAGCTGGAAAGGTGACTAAATATTCTCAAATTTTGCAGTTCGGGTTTGCTTCACCCAACACAAAAAGCTACACTGATGTCATGATACCTTTTGTCTTACAGGGCACCACAAACTCACACAAACAGGATCATTGCAGCTATCATATAATAAATATCTTGCTTGCTTAAAATTTGTGTCATGTGCCAGCTATTCTCTTACATACAATTTCAGATCTGTTTTTGCTAGCGAGTGAAACCTCAGAATGGGGCTGAAGCCAATCACAGCTCCTCACAAGTGCCTCTTCATGATACATGTGTATTGAAAATATGCATTTTGTCACATTCAAACATTATATTCTTAGATGTAAAAAAGTAATATGTGGAATGTCCAATAGACAGGGCCATTTTTCATCAAATTCAAGCAGTATCTATTAGGAAGAAAGTCTGCTTACCTTGAGCTTGTCACATAATCTGGTTATACAAATCTCTCTCCCCCCCCCCCATCTTGCAACAGGAAAGGGGAGAAAGTTCTGTTTTGTTTTTTAAATGGTCTGTTTTTTAAATGGTCTTCCCTTATCTGAGTTTCAAATAGCATAAACTACTATCACATTTGCCTTGGATTCATCTCCAATTGATTCACTTTCACCTATTTTGCTGATTTAGAACCCCACTCAGCCCCCAGATCAGAAGAGAAGGTTGAGTTTGGTGTCATTAATAAACTGATGATACTACCCAGAATTCCATCTAGATGTTAAATAGCAAGGGTGATATAATTAAACTTTGTGGTACACCACAGGGTAATTGACATATTCTCATTATAGTTAGAATATTAAATGCAGTGCATTGAGGAGAAAATAAATTAGGTTTCTTGCTTGCTTAAGGCTTGTTCTAAGGATGTGACAAAAGCACACATCTGGCCCCCAGGTGTTTGCATTATTGTTTCAAAAGTGAAATCTAACTGTAGCTAGATTTCTAACTGAGCTGGGGGGAAATAAAAGGTTGTCAAGGAAGAAGCATGGAGTACAGCCATACAGTTATATCTCATGCCCATATTCTGATATAGAGAGTCCGTGAGATTCACTGGATAGAGGACTCTGAAATATAGCCAACACCTCTTTAGGGAAGTTTTTAATGACTGATGTTTTAATGTATTTTGTTGGAAGCCACCCAGGGTGGCTGGGGAAACCCAGCCAGATGGGTATGTATGTATGTATGTATGTATGTATGTATGTATGTATGTGTTTGTATGTATGCATGTATGTATGTATGTATAAATAAATTACTACGACTACTACTACTGGAGCAGACAGCCACGCACACAATGGGACTACCCCCTCCTCTCCTCTCCTCCTCCATTTATCATCAACATCTCTTCTCCACCCTCTGTAAAACATTCTGAGGGTGCACAAGGGGGTTACAAAAAGAAGGAGAGGATCCCACTGTGCAAGTGAAGATCTGTTGCACAAGCAGAACAGCAGTGTTGGGTATGGTCCTTACATGGAAGCCAAAACTTCCCAAATTCCCCTTGCTCATGAAAATCAGTGAGTGACCTTCAGCAAATAACTCTCTCTCTCTCAGCCTAACCTCTCAAGATCACCCAGAGAATAAAATTTTAGCTATCATGGATGTGGAGGCCCTTTAAACCTGTATAGTCAACTAACATGGACTACAAGCTACCAGAAATATCATCCCTGGCGATACACACTACACATCTAGTTACCAACCTCTACCACTCTGTATTTACTCTCAATTACTTCCAGTTTGGAAAGATCAATAGCGCTGTAATTGGTGTTTGCATAGTTCCATGTGCCAATGTTTTCATGGCTGACTTAGAACAATGTTCTTAGCTCTTGCCTCCAAAATCTCCCCTCTGCCTGAGATACATTATCATCTGAACCCATGAGCAGGAAGCACTTGAGAAATTCTCCCAGGACCTCTAGACCAATCCACACAGCAGGTCCACTTCCTGGATACTATTGTGCAATAATGGACATATAAGCATTATTTTATGTCATAAACGTACTGATTGCTTCACATACTGATGTGCTTTGAGTTTCAACTGAGAACACTCCAAAAAACAACAACACCACTTTCTACAACCAAGCACTGCAATGCAAACACATTTGGATGGACGGAGACTCAAGATGCGTAGATTTTCATCAGGCATTTCTCTGACTACAATATCCACCCAGTGAAATGAATAACAGGTCAAGAGAGGCAGGCTAGTACTCAAGAATAATCTACTACGGAACAGATCTTGATGAGAAACTGACAAACACACTTTGTTGCCACCTACTAACTCCCCGCTATCATCATTGATCTACAGCTCATCTTGAACAATGATACTTCCCTCTTACAGGCCTTGGGTGGTAGGCCAATCCTTGCTTACAGAGACTCCCCTAAATCAAAATGGTTATGTACCACCAACAACAGGCCATACAAGGACCAGATGCTGCAATGAACACAGATGCCAACTCTGCCCCATCTCTACAGAGCCAACACTGTTACAGGACGTAATAAACTCAGTCACAACATAAGAGATTCATTCACCTGTTCATCATCCAACGTAATAGATGTTACCATCTGTCAGCAATGCCCTTCTGTGTTCTACATAAGCCAAGACAGGCAATTCTCTAGGCAAAAGAATAAACGAATACAAATCTGACACCAGAAAGGGCAATATTCAGAAGCCACTAAGAGAACAGTTCAATCTTGCAGGATACTCTCTGCTGCTAACCTTAAAAATAGCCATTTTTGAACAAAGAAGTCTCCAAGGGAGACTCCAGCACAAAGCAGCTGAAATACATCAAGAGGCAAATGTTGTCATTTGACGCCTGAATTCAGATAACGGGGGGGGGGGGTTAGCCTATTACAGGTGTTAATTAGCTCCCCAAACAGTAACTTTAATATAAGAAAAATATCTAACCTCACAAAAATCTGACACTGCAAAATTTCAGACCAAGATCCTTTAATTAATTATCTGTCCTTTTTGTGGCTCGCCATGAACAAAAAGCTAAAGTTATAAAATAAACATCTTTTTGTCAGTTGTGTTTTAGATCACAATGTAAAGTTCTATGACTTATTCTATTCAAATAATACAACAGTGACACAGCAGGCAGCTGTAACTTCTGGAATCTCATACCCAATCTGGGCTGATGTTTATTTTCTAAGAAAATGGAATAGTGTCATTGTTAACGACCAGCAGGTGTCAAAATGTGGAGGTGATAAAAAAATGTAGGCAATAATGATGTCTTTCTTTGACAATGGCCTGAATCCATTATAGTCATATAGACACGGCATTCCAGAAGGAAGAAATATTAGGAAATGATGGGCCCTTCGAAAAGTTACAACTGCATCTTAGGCATTAACCCAACTGTCCCACTCTTCTTATACTATGGAGAAGCAGTTTGCTCCACAGTAGGCAGTGGTGCCCAGCAACTTGGATGCCTGTAAAAGAGGATTCAACATGGAGGATCAGGCTATCCACAGCTACTAGCCATGCCTGGTCAGGTTTAACCTCTACTGTCAGAGATATTATGCCTCTGAACAGCAGTTGCTGGGAATCACAGGTGGGCAGAGTACTGTTGCACTTTGATCCTGTTTGCATGCTTCTCCCAGACATCTGACTGGCCACCTTGGGAACAGGATGCTGGACCAGTTTTGGGCCACTGGCCTGATTTAGAAGGCTCTTCTTATGTTCTTAGCTATAGCTGTTGGCCTATTGCTTTTTTCTTTCCTTTTTTAATAATCCCACAGACCTTGTACAGACTAAAACATCTCACTGCTTTCTGCAAAGTTATCTCATGCTTTCCTACTGAGCATTCTTTTATTATAAATTCAGCCAGAACCCAACTTCCAAAGTTAAACTCAAAAAAAGAAAACCTGGTGGGAATTTTTAGGCAAATGGAGCTTGAGAAGGCTACCACATAGAAATTCAGAAAAAGATTTCTACCCATGGAGAATAAACAAGACTGAGAAGAATCCATAACTATAATCTAATGCCACTATCATAACTCCATCTAATACCAGACTAGTGTGGTCCAGCACCTATGTTTGGAAGAAACCTGGAACCACCCAAAAATAAGGCAATGGTTTCTGCATACTAGGAGGACAAAGAAGTTTATTTGCAACTCAAAAGAAAGGGGCTTTTAACTATATATCCAAAACCAGCCAAAGTACAACCCTAGCTCAATGTGGATATGCAGGATATGTTGACAGCTGGTTCACATATCATTTAGAGAGTCGGTTTTTAAAAAGAAAAAGAAATAAAGAATAGATGGTGGTGAAGAGAATTAGTCTGCTTGAGCCAATTAAGTTAACACCTTATACTATTCTTGATGAAGGATTAGTGCCATAGCACTTTTCAGTAGAAACCATATTATTTTCATCTAATCACTTGGCTCCTTTTCATTTAGCATTCTAGTGCTACACTTGTATATATCTAATCAAGCATCTAACATTTTTCACGCTATCATTAACTCAATTTGTAATAGGAACTATAATTATAACTTTAATGATAGTGCTGGCCAAAGGAATTTAAATGTGAAATTATGTAATTCTCGTGTGTGTGCGCGCGCGCTGATATATTGCACTGCATTGCAGTATGCTGTAAATATTTTAAGGGGAAGTAATAAGCAATAACAATTCTCTAGTCTAGGGCATTTCATACATTGGAATGGTTTACACGTAACACCAAACTATGTTTTGGCCAGCAAAACAAGTCAGGTTCATCAACCATAGTTTAAGGTTTTTTCCCCTTAAACTAGGGATAGCAAACATCAT
Source organism: Podarcis erhardii (assembly GCF_964252035.2). NCBI lineage: Eukaryota > Metazoa > Chordata > Lepidosauria > Squamata > Lacertidae > Podarcis > Podarcis erhardii. Next base: position 80,865,123 of record NC_138507.1, on the reverse strand, counting down.
GCCCTCCAGATACTTTGGAATTCTATATTCTATCATCCCAGACCATTAGTCATGCCGGCTCATGCTGATGGGAGATGGAATCCAACAACATCTGGAGGTTATCACATTGGCTAAAACATAGTTAACATGAACCACAGTTTGTCTGGGTTTGTACATAATGAGTAACAGCAGTTAGTTGAAAATGGAAACAAATGCTTCTGATCTCACCTCACAGCCATGCTAGAAGAGATGGGAAGGGAGAGCTCACAAGCCAAATTTCATGCCTGTACAGCCAAATATCTGATTGCAATAATTACATGGCAGCACACTTTAGCTTCAAGGAGTCAGAGCCTGTCCCAACTCCTTGACAAATGTACTTGTATAAAACACATATTGCAAAGATTTGTTTCACAGCTTACATGTATAAGTATATGCACTGAACATCTTAGATGCATATATGGGTCCTGATGCATTGATTAAAAATATCAGTGCAACTCAAAGAGGTGTTGTGATTGAACAAGAGTGCAAGTGAGATTTTAACATCTCTTGAAATATTTTACATTTCCTCATAGTTAGCCACATTGTTGGTGTTATTTCAACAATAAACACGAAAAAAACACGAAAAAAACTGTGGCTGCCCTATTCTTCAAAAGCAGAACACAAGGGTGTGTCAATTGTTAGAACAATAACTTAACATATGCCTAGCCATGTATTGTAGAGCTTTGTCAATGCCTTAAAAACTTGTAACCTGTTGGGATGCTGTACTGATTTTTTTAGTAAAATGTTTAAACATAACAACTGTGCTGAGACTTCGAGTTCCAAGCCTGACAGTGGGAGCCAAGACATAGAGAGACAGACATTGAAGAATGGGGGGGATGATTCTGTAATCAGAGAAAAAGCAGACTTCAAGTTTGTAGGGTCTAGTTTATGTTCTACATAAACCCCAAGATCCACCAGTTAAGAGTCAGCTGCAATTAGCAATTAAGAACATGGTGCCTCTGAACAGCTGTTGAGTACTGAAATTTGTTTTGAGCTTCGTTCACAGTCCTTGTAACCCAAAATGCATTTGTAACTACTTCAAACTTACTTTATTTCAACAGTGCTCTAATTAGGAGGGGAGTCCTGTTGTCAAACAACCGGGAATCAGAAACCTTTGCTGGTCTATTGCAATTCCCCCAGAGATCTATGAATAGATCCTGATCATCTTCTGCCCACCCACTGCTGTAGATGCCAGAAATAGATGCCCAGATTCCAGTAGTAATACTACTCAAAACAATGCTATATAAACATATAAGTTATTACATTATTGACACCCTGGTCTGCTAGTAAAAGCATTATGTGACAAACCTCACCAAGGAAAATTCATCTGATGAGCCTTCCAGTGGCTTACCAGCGGACCAGATGCAATAGACCAGATGCACACATCAGCATTGGTGACCACGTGATTAAGGTGGTAGATGATTTTGTCTACCTGGTCTCCACCATAATCAGCAAGCTTTCCTTTGATGCTGAGTTGGACAAGCGTATTGGCAAGGCAGCTACAGCAGTAGTTCGCTTCTCCAAAAGGGTATGGGAGACTGTGATGCTAATGGCTAAAGCACACTGCTTTATGGTAGTCAGATGTGGGCAACTTATAATTGCCAGGAGAGACACCTTAATGCCTTCCGTATGAGCTGCATCAGGAAGATTTGGGGCATAAAAAATGTCCTCTCCAAAGCTCACATTCCCAGCATGTTTGCACTCCTGTCTCAGTGACGTCTACGTTGGCTGGGTCATGTCCACAGAATGGAATATGGCAGGACCCTCAAGGATGTGCTCTGTGGGGAGCTGGCTTTCAGTACCATGCCTGTTCTGCATTATGAGATGTCTGCAAACATGACCTGAAGGCTGGCAACCCTGATATGCGGAAATCCCTTGCAGATGATCAGACTTGGAGACAGACAGTCAGGTCTTGTGTCCACATCAGTGACCAGAGGAGGATTAACCTCTTGGAGGAGTGCAGAAAGAAGAAACACTATGGTACACCTGCATCAGGAGAACTGGACACCTTCATCTGCCCCAGCTGCAACAAAACATGTCTATCCTGTATCGGTCTCTACAGTCACAGCAGTTGCTGTAACTCTCCAACATTTTGACCACCCCTGAAGGCACACTCTTCCATGGTCTCCTGAGACAGACAAATGGCAGCCTAACCTGTACATTCAATCATGGTGGCTTAGAGGAAATTTTCTGTGCCTTGACAAGCTAGTGACTGGTACAGAAGCCATCTCTTCTGTTCCACCTGGTCACCACACTTTCCCCAGTCTTTAATGATCCTTTGCATAGCACAGCAAGACCACCCTTTTATTTCTTTGCTTTTATTTCTTTGCAAGTTTGTGCCATGATTAGGCCCTCTTTGCAGAATATCAGAGTTGTTCTTTGTTTCAAGAGAAAGTCTGAAAGAGATGCTTATGCACTCAAATGCCTCTCACAGCATTTGCCCCTGATAACTAGTGATGGCCAAAGTATCTGATCCATTTGCTGCCTCATAAAAATTATTCCTTAGCCTATTTGACTAATTCAGGGCATGAATGCTCATAAGTGGTAAGCCTGACAGGACTGAAAGAGCCCATTCAGAGCCAAGAGCCTTTACCACTTCCCTCCCACTCACACAAAACACATCACACACACCAGATCCTTAAGGCAGAGCACAGGGGAGAGACCCAGAATGAGCTCCTGTTACAAAACAACACACTCTCACTGGCCCTGTACTGCTTATCTTCAAGTGTGGGCTGAAAACATACCATCACTCCAGCCCCAGCTCGACTCTGATTAAGTCAACTGCTGACAAGTCTGAATGGAGGAATGGCTTCTTGACTTGTGTGGTCCAAGGAAGACTAAGATTACAAATCTCTTCCAAAATATTCCCCAAGTGCCCCCACTCCCTGCTCCTGACAATTGGGGAGGGGGGAAGTACAAGAAGAAAAGCTTTCAGTATAGCTGGTAATCTTACCCACCTAGGCCTCAAATCAAAATACACTCCTACTTGGGTTACAGAGTCAGCTGGAAAGTTCTCTAATCAAGTAAGGGCAGGGGGAGGAAGAGGAGTAGGAGCGGGGGCTCAGAGAATAGACTCCCAACTATTTGTAAAGATCAAAATCTCCCATCACAATTCAACATTACAGTGCTGGCTATGTAACCAAGAGTCAAGGATTAAACGGAGGGTGGTGGGCTGGCACCTGAAAGAAAAGTGCTCTTCGTGCTCCGGGTAGCCTTGGGCACTGCTACATCCCCATTTATTTCTCATTGATTAGACCTGCAAACACTTTCTTTTCCCCCTGAGCTTCTCTGCAATTAATCTAGCATTCTGAGGAAAGCAGTCCTCTTTAAATTCAAGTGGCAGCAGGTTATCCTCAGCTGACATCCCTTGACAGTACTCAAATCAAACTTGGCACCCAGAATCCTCACTCGCAAAATCCCCTGAAATGAAGGTGGATTTTGTGGCTAAAAATAATCACAAGAGCCAGGTGTCTTGTGAGACCATAGATAGATAGATAGATAGATAGATAGATAGATAGATAGAACTGATCATGTGCAATCTTTGTGATCTTGGCCAAGAAAAATCACTTTTTATTATGTGTATATTGATGATAGATGGACTCACATCTGTATATGCACTCCCGCGTGTAGGCTGACTTGGGCTGTAAGCAATGGCAGAGGATATTCTCAGTTAATATATACACTACCAATTTAAACAGGCTTTATAGTCATTCTCAAGACACTTGAACATTTTAGTTCTATGATGTGGACCTTGGCACTCTCACTATGCTCCAGAGATGCTTCCAGGTGGATGGTGATTGTTGGATGGGGGCTATGAATAACATAGTGTACAACTAAATGTTAAGTTTTAGTGATTCTGGTCATTACCACAAGTTTTCCAGACCCTTTAGCTCTCCAACTCACCACCCTCTCTAAGCATTTTGCAATGACTCACAGATATTACTCTTCCTGGAGAACCAAGTGGCCAAATCTCAGACCTGCCCCTGGAAGTTGGGGAGTGGGGTTCCCTTGTTTGCTTTGGAAGCTAACACCACAGCAATATTTTTACCAGATCACAATCTCAAAATTCATGGTTAGGGAAAGTAAATGATTTTGTATTCATTATCCGAAATTGAGGGCAAATAAAATTCTGAAATAAAAACGCGTGTTTCTAGGTAGCGTTGTAGAAGTGTGTGTATTTTAAACAACATATTGAAACCTCCAGGCTGTTGTTCTAAATTCTGATTAAATGTGCACAGATGGAACATTCACGCTGCATCATTTCCTAGAGAGGGTCTGAAAATTTTATTTTTTTTCTGTTATATTTTCATTGTAAGTTTTAATACTCCATTGTGGACTAAACTCCATTCTGAATGGTAATTGTGTTAGCAGCATATTCTGAATATTGTTTGCCTGCCAAGCAAAAGCTACAGGCCCTTCTAGCCTCTCAGATTTTTGGATTAATATCTTCCGTTGTAGCCCTTACTTATGTTAACATAATCCTACAAGTTGAGAGAAAAAATATTTATGCACAGGGCAGATCAGCCCCAAACATGTACAGTATGGGACTCTGCACCCCCAGGCTGAAATGTTTCTTTTACAAGAAATACTGGATAACCACAGGACTGGGGCCTCTTCGTTACTACATGATACTGCCCCCTATAACCACAAAGCACATGCCCCTACTCCCAGGTTTATCATGAGTCTATAAGTTGCACACATTCCAAAGCTGGTCAAGAGGGATTCTGGAATCTTTAATTGTATAATTACCCTTAGTTTGGTGTTCTTCATAAAAATTAAGGGCAGTATCTACATATACTTAAATTCTGCCTAGAATGAGAAGACTGAATCAACAACACTCTCAAAGCCTATTTCTGTACATAGCTTGTGGAAAGCTGAATTATGGAACTCCTTGCCAAAGGGAAACTGCAAAGAAATGAGTGATTTCCAGAGATAAATTAAATATAAACAGATAATTGTGTCCATAACTGCCAGCAGATAATGCCAATCTCCACCTCTATCCACTACCATGTTGTTACTAGCGCTGTTCCTGCACAACCATTCTGTTGCTCGTGGATCTCAAAAAAAAAATTAGCCCCTTCCTAAGGCCCCCAAGAACCCCTCCCCTAGATTATTACAGTCAACAACAGGGAATAGGCTGCAGGCAGCAGCAGGGGGGAGGGGGAAGCACAAGAGACAGGTGGCCAGTTTAACTAACCTGTTACATTAGTGGAACTCCTGCTACCACAAAGGAGTTTTCCCACCCTTCCCTTTGTGTGCCCCCATGCCCCCCCAAATCTGCTCTGAAGAGTCAATAGAACCCCCAGAACAGTACATAGGGATGGCAGGAAGAGATGGTTCTGTCAGGCACACAGAAATACTTGGACATGGGTTCTCTGCAATCTTCACATGAGGCCCTTCTTTGTGTGTCTCCTCTGTGAGAGGTCTAGAGGGTGGCAAGACAAGAACGGGCCTTTTCTGCAGTGGCTCCCCATTTATCGAATGCTCTCCCTCTGGAAGCTCGCCTGGCACCTTCACTACATATCTTTAGGTGCCAGGCAAAAATGTTCAAAGAGAAAATTGTCTCTCTTCAACCAGACATTTGGCTAACATTCTACAGCTTTCTCAATGTGTTTGTGGAGTGGGGTTATTAATTTGCTTTCGTTTTATGTACAGTGGAACCTCAGGTTAAGTACTTAATTCGTTCCGGAGGTCCGTTCTTAACCTGAAACTGTTCTTAACCTGAAACACCACTTTAGCTAATGGGGCCTCCTGCTGCTACTGCGCCACTGGAGCACGATTTCTGTTCTCATCCTGAAGCAAAGTTCTTAACCCGAGGTACTATTTCTGGGTTAGCGGAGTCTATAACCTGAAGCGTATGTAACCTGAAGCGTATGTAACCCGAGGTACCACTGTATTTTGCATTCTCATTTTGTATTTTTCTGTTGTGAACCACCCTGGTATCTTCGGATGAAGGGCAGTGTACAGATTTAATAAATAATAAAAGTAATACCACATGAGAGTGAGTGTGATATTCATCAGCACATAAGTCCATGCACCTGCAAAAGGATAACTCACATTAGCCATACTTCTGACCTAAATGCCTACTGGTTCCTTCAATCAAACAAATAATGATGCGGAAGTCCAGTTCAACTAGCCTTTCACATTCCTTTTTGAAAGTGCTTCTGGCTCATGGACTTACATTGGCAGAATTTGTGCAACTCCCAATGAAGAATAGATGAAGTCAGCTAAAAATAAGACAATGCTGTATCTCATATTTGTTGATGGAAAAAAAATATGTCCCAGTATTAAATTAAGGATTTCTGCAACTGATTAGGTTTATAAGCATACCCCAAGCCAAAACCTCAAGTTATACTAATCTAAAGCACATTAACTATCTCCCCCCCCAATTTTTTTTATTAAATTTCACCATAAACATGCAACGGTCTTTCAAACACTATAAACATCCAACCGCATTAGCCATCATCTGTAAAATGTGAGCCCCCAAATAACTAATCTTTCAGGAACTCTGAAAGGATCTGCTATTTTTGCCTCCAACCACAAACAGTTTACACTGAAGTCAGATGGCAGAAGTGAAAGTCTATATGCTGTTAAAATGACCCCATTGTTTGAAACCAAACCAAACCTTAGATTTCATTTTAAAAGACTGAATTTCCCTTTACTAAAATAGCATTAGGATTACATCCCTGCTTGTCTGCAATTTCCTTCAATAGCTTACTTAAGGTTTCCCCATTGTTCTCCCATGGGGACAATTAACTTTCTTGCTTTTAATCAATCAATCAAGTGATTGAGAAATTAAAATCACTCTGGCATTATCCCAGCACTGTTGACATTCCGGGTTTCAGATATATAGAAAATTATCTATGCTTCAAAAAGCAGACATAACAGTTTTAGGGGACAATCCACTGTGATGAGCAGCTTCGGATGTAGTGGCCCTCCAGTTTAGCTGCCTGATTCCCAGCTCAGCTAGGCTCAACTAGCATTAAGTCCCTAGCCCTGGCTCAGCCAAAGATATGCCCAACTTGCTCATCCTGACTCAGGAAGCTGAGCTGAAGCTGGCTGAACCAAGGCTGATGTAAGGCTCCAAAAGTAGGTGTTCTGAGAGCATGGCAGTCGCAGGACTAGAGAGCGGGGGACTTAAGCTGGATCCTAAGCCCATTCAGCTCAGTCACATGACCTGGCAACCCAGTATAGAATACTACTTTGAAGGCTTGTTTGCCAGACTTAGGCAGAGCAGCAGCAGCCACCCCACAGCTGAATGTGGCTTGGATCTGGTCTAACTTTTTGCTGGCTTTCCTAAATGCCAGCATCTTGTGCATAGGATTGCTCCCATCATTGGCGGGGGAGGGGTGTTAGTTCTAGATTAATTGGCTACAGTTTGGAAGATTATTAAGATAGGTCTTTGTTGCTATCCATACTCTGAAATCACCTGACATCTAGCAGCATCAAACAATGTCTTAGGTGAACCAGGGAAGGACCTACAATCATTTTTAGATTATTGTTGTTTGATTGTTTGTTTGTTTGATTCTGTTATGTACTGAAGTTCTCACCCTGGGCCAGCAGGGGGATACTGTAGATAGTTATGCAAATGAAGGATCGAAAGTGACGTTCAGTGATTGGATAGTTTTAGAAAACTGTTACAGTAACAAGCTACTGGAGCTCTATATAAGCAGGCTGACTGAGCCCTTCAGCTCAGTTCAGTTCTGGCCTCAGAATAAAGAAGAGCTGCTTGAAGAATCGCTGTGTCGTCTGATATGTTCGCCCACAACTTAACAGATTCAAGTTATTACACGACCTTCACTAGCAGGTTACAACAATTTAAAATTCAAAAAAATTAAATCATATCGTGATATATACTACTTATATGACAAAATGGATGGGAAACTATCACATTTATGTCACATACACAATTTGTCTTCACCACACGAGGTGCAATTTGTCTGGAGTGAGACATCTGTGCTTCTGAGAGCCAATCTGCGAGACCCCATCACAACACTGTTAAGAGAGGCAGAAATATCGCCAGTTTCAGAAGTCGGCCTACACTTATATTTTTGGTTGTTTTGGTCATTATTCTTCCACAATCTGAATTGCAGGGAAGGACAGAAGGGCCCAGCATTCAATGTAATAGCAGCAGCATGAGACAAAGGAAAAATAACAGTGAATGTGCTCTGAACTGATGAAGGTAGTTGGAATATATGGCCAAAGCACTCACATATTTGAAGTGTTTGTCTAAACATGGAAGCTTCATGCACTAGGCAGAAGATTAGAGTAACCAGGATTACCACTCTCAGACTAAAGCTTTGTACTTAAGAGAACGTGTATTATTTTTATATGTTGCTCTTTTCCCAAAGAGTTTAGTGCAGTGCTTTCAACTCACAACATGCCTATGTGGTGAAATAGGCAGAGAGACAGTGACTTGGGCAAGGCTTCTCCTTGGGCTTCATGGACCACAGCAACTACACAGATTGCAAAATATTTGCATACTGTGGTTGGGGATGCAAGGAGGCAGCAATTTCTAGAACCCCCTGCCTACAGACAGGTGCCTTCACTGTATTTTGGTGCCTGCCAAATACATTACCCAGATGTTTAGAAAGTTTGCATGAGTTTTAATCTTTTTTAGTGTATTGTATTTTGGTTCTATCTTTCTGTACATTTTAAATTATGGTTGTAATTATTTTTTTTAGTGATAATTTTATTGGGTGTTTTTTGTTTTGTAAACTGCTATGATATTTTTCCTACATTCAAGTTGCATCTAATATTTATTAAATAAATAAATAAATAAATGCCTTCTGCGAACTTCCTAAAGTAAATTTTTCTTAGAATCCAAGGCAATGAGATCCCATTTCTAGTTTTGCAAGACTGGACAATGCAATCCAATAGCCAAATCAAGGCAAGTTATGTCAGATATATCATTTTAAAAGGGTATGTCACACACGAGTCTAACTAACATGTTATTCAGGAACTAAACTACTTGCAAAAAGACTTCAGGAGTGTATCTATCATATGACTATGTGAGAGATAATAACACATATACCTGAACCTAATTACTAGTGTGTGTTCTAGATATCACTGCAAATCTGATCACAGAATGGATCGGAAGAAGAGAGCATTTACAGAGCTAAGAGGTGTTAAAGTTCTTTCCCATAAGATGTAACTGTAGTCTGCAATTAGAGTCTAATATTGATATCAGCAGGTGTTTTCCACTTAAAACTAAAAGCCTTTATTTCAATCCATATAGTAATGGACTTTTCCCAGCACCCTGAAACAGCTCACAATTGTAATAAAGGACCCTAACACTATCAAAAATTATACTACACCTTTGTCACAATGCACAATGGCCTCCAAATAGTATGATTAAAGGTTAATTTCATGACCATTTCTGCCCAGATAAGCACAGGATATATTTCATATGGGTGGGAGTGTACATGTTTCTTTGGAGAAAGACCTTTCACCTGATCATGCCGAATGTGTCTGTGCACGGTTTTTTTTTTTTAAAAAAAATCTTTGTAGTGAGCTGGGAGAAACTGCAGACCACCAAGGGGGTTGTCTTGATTGTTTTGTCGTATGCTGCCCAAGTAATGGAGCTATTACATACAATCAAATTCACTCCAATTCAGAGTAGCTCACAGGAGAAAACACCCAATTTCCTTGAAACCTGAACATAAGGTAATGCAAAATCAAAACCTGAGAAGTGAAAGATGTAAGCCTTGTCCTGTTCTTTCCCTCCCAGGCGCTTTGTGTTTTATTTCAAAATAAAAGTACAATAAAACCAGAACAACATATAAGCCAACAGGTATATAGCATAAACATACAGAAGAGTATACTGAGAACCCTTTGGGGGCGGGGCGGGGGGGGAGAGAGAGAGAGAAACAAAACAAAAGAAACTTCTCCTGTCTGGAATGAGAGCAGCAGCAGCAGAAACACATACACATCTAATAAATAAGGCTTAAATTTTCATCATTAAGACTCACATATCAATAAACAGGGACGCGGGTGGCGCTGTCGGTTAAACCACAGAGCCTAGGACTTGCCGATCAGAAGGTCGGCGGTTTGAATCTCCGCGACGGGGTGAGCTCCCGTTGCTTGGTCCCTGCTCCTGCCAACCTAGCAGTTCGAAAGCACATCAAAGTGCAAGTAGATAAATAGGTACCGCTCTGGTGGGAAGGTAAACGGCGTTTCCGTGTGCTGTTCTGGTTCACCAGAAGCGGCTTAGTCATGCTGGCCACATGACCCGGAAGCTGTACGCCAGCTCCCTCAGCCAATAAAGCGAGATGAGCGGCACAACCCCGGAGTCGTCCGCGACTGGACCTAATGGTCAGGGGTCCCTTTACCTTTACCTTACCTTGTTATTTTATATGAGCTGGCAGTATATAAATATTTTTATAGATAAATACAGCCCTGTCTCACATACAGGGTGTAAAGAATGCTGCATTCATGTGAACCTTTGCTTCCATTCTGAATTATCATAAAGGAAACACAACTGCTGCATCCCCCCCCCCCATCTCTAACACTTTTCTGATAATGTACATGCAGGGATGCCAGCAAGACTTTCTGGCATGGTATATGTGCATCCGCCTTCTGCCTCACTTGCAAAAGAGAATACAATTTGTGCCATATGCAAACCGGTATCTTCATTTGCAGGCGCAGTTGAAGGGATCAGAAATTAACCTTAGGCCACACGAGTTATTTTTATGATACTTTATGCTGTCATTTTTATGATGTTGCATTTTTATTGTAACTTACTATCTTGCCTGTAAGTTAGTTTGGTGGGAGCCTGTTTGGCGGGAGTGCAATTATATCCATGTCTACTCTGAAGTAAATCCTATAGTGCTTAGGAAACTAGGTGTAGGATTACAGCCTAAATAAATAAAAAACAGAGATTTCCTAATGCTTTAGTAGAAGATTCCTCAGATTCTGAGCTAGTACAGTAGTAGTACAGTGGTACCTCGGGTTACATACGCTTCAGGTTACAGACTCCGCTAACCCAGAAATAGTGCTTCAGGTTAAGAACTTTGCTTCAGGATAAGAACAGAAATCGTGCTCCGGTGGCACGGCAGCAGCAGGAGGCCCCATTGGCTAAAGTGGTGCTTCAGGTTAAGAACAGTTTCAGGTTAAGAACGGACCTCTGGAACGAATTAAGTACTTAACCTGAGGTACCACTGTATTTGGAACTGCGCTTCACTCTTGATCTAGGTAACAGTCCCCTCATTTGCATAAAGACACAGAATACAACAGGCAGTGGCTACTATTCCCCTCAAATACTTAATTTTCTATTGCATTTTTTCTTTAAGAAAAAGAAAAGTATAAAATCTAGAGAAATACACCTCCTTTCTCCTCCAGCCATTTTTTTTATTAATACCTTTTCAAGGTCTTTGAAGAACTAATTAATCTAAAGCTGCACTTGTGGAAGAGAGTTAATAGAAATTTTAATACAAACATAAAACCATAACAAGATTTTATCTCACTTCCTTTGATATGTGAAACAAACAGTTACTCCAGGAGGCTTTGAGAAACAGTTATGGAAAACCGCAGGTGATAAATTAACCACAGAATGGTTCCCCTTTTGCAATAGAAACATACTGAGATTTTAAAATAATTGAACAAAAAGGCTGTGAAGGTCAAGTCAGTTTGTTCTTGCTGTCTAAGATGCATGTGGAAACTTACGTGGAAAATCAGAATCACCTGCCCTGCAAAGAATATTATTTCATGTTTTCTATGTATTTCCCCCTTTATATTAGCAAACAAGTGAATTTTGGAGTAGGCATATCTATGTTCCAAAGGAACTGTTCACACAATCTGTATGCGCGTAACCTACATAGGAAGTGTGTGAGTTAGGGGAAGAAAATGGGATACAACCATCTATGCTCACTAGAAAAAATGCAACCTGATCCAACTGCTGAATTTGATGCACATAATCTGTACAGGACTGGACTGCTGGACCCATTTAAGGTAGGTATTGATTTTCTCTTTTTCTATTATATTGCAAAACCATATTCTTTGGTGCAGTAAACAACAACAACGCACACACAGGGATACACTGGATTATAATTATTTGAATTACAGGTCACATCTGAACAAAAAACAAAAGACATTTGCCTTTTACCATCTACCGTCTCTAGATTTTGACAAAAACCAATTATTTACTCAACTAAAACCAATTATTTGCTCAACTATATCTAACTCCAGTAGTGATATATGGAAGTGAAAGCTGGACCATAAAGAAGGCTGATCGCCAAAGAATTGATGCTTTTGAATTATGGTGCTGGAGGAGACTTTTGAGAGTCCCATGGACTGCAAGAAGATCAAACGTATCCATTCTTAAGGAAATCAGCCCTGAGTGCTCATTGGAAGGACAGATCGTGAAGCTGAGGCTCCAATACTTTGGCCACCTCATGAGAAGAGAAGACTCCCTGGAAAAGACCCTGATGTTGGGAAAGATGGAGGGCACAAGGAGGAGGGAACGACGGAGGACGAGATGGTTGGACAGTGTTCTTGAAGCTACCAACATGAGTCTGAGCAAACTGTGGGAGGCAGTGGAAGACAGAAGTGCCTGGCGTGCTCTGGTCCATGGGGTCACGAAGAGTCGGACACGACTAAACGACTAAACAACAACATATCTAACTATCCATTGAATATATACACACATACTTCAGAATTCATGGGTCAGTGATGGGATTGGGCCACAGCGAATCTTTACAATGCCATAATTCCTAGAGTAGGATCTATATTTTCTATTTGCTACCCTGATATTTTTCCGCACACGTAAATCAAACAAACCCAAACCCAAGCATGTAAGGGAAAAGACAAGGTGCTGCCAATGGGAGCTTCCTTTTGAAGCCTTACAGCTGCACAGGTTTTGCCTAAATTCAGCCCCCTGTGTCCTGCAGTCTCAATATGTCTGTAATTAAAGAAAAACTAGACACGTAGCAGCACACTACAATTAAGTGTAATGTGTAGTTTAGCCGTGAGAGGGCTTTCTAAAGGGATAGGCCAAAAAAACAACTTAACTGCAAACTTTCAGAAAAGTTGGGTTAGGATTGCAGCCAAAGTCTGGATAACTAAATGGAACTTCCACACATATAGGCAATATTTGTCAGAAATCCATAAACTGTGTACAAAGAATAAAGGGAGACAATGTTTTTCATGCATGGCTAAGGGGCATTTCGTTGACCACTGTGAAAAGCATAATCCTGGTTCTTTGTGTGATCTGGCAGGTCTTATTCTATCTGTTCAGTCCACAGGTAATCACTGTAGTGTTGTCACCAAAAACTATCTACAGTGGTACCCCGGGTTACAAACACCTTGGGTTACAAACACTTCGGGTTACAGACTCTGCTAACCTGGAAGTAGTACCTCGGGTTAAGAACTTTACCTCATGATGAGAACAGAAATTGTTCGCCAGCAGCGTGGCGGCAGCGAGAGGCCCTATTAGCTAAAGTGGTACCTCAGGTTAAGAACAGTTTCAGGTTAAGAATGGAACGAATTAAGTTCGTAACCAGAGGTACCACTGTATTATCCTGAAGTATGGAATCATCTTAGACCAAGTTCCCCAACCACTTGAACAGCTGCCACCTTGTTTTTAATTCGTCCAAGTGTGCATGCTCATGTTTATTTTTCTTCCTGTTGTTATCTTTGATGTTAAGCAATAGCTATTCATTCTAGGTGGACAAAAACGTCACCACAGATGGAAACTAAGGCCCAAAATTGCATCACGCATCAGTAGTTAAGTACTTTAGTGGCTACAGTAAACTTACTCCATATTTAAACTACTGTAGCTGATATAGCTGAGAGCAGAAGGATCCCATTGTTTGCAGTTAATGATTTCAGATCTTAAATGGTTACATCAATATTTCATTCCAGCTGATTAAAAACAGAGCTGGAGTAACTGTTAGTGCAACAAATTCCCCAGATAATAGTTGCAGGCTATGAAAGAGCAACTGTGGAATAAAGTCCAGTTAAGATTCTGAAGCTACAATTCTGTAATTCAATTTTTTAAAATTACTACTGTACTACTGGCGTGATAAGCACTTATAGCTTCTATGAGCCAAGCTAGACATTATGTTAAATGCATGATCAAATTTAATCTGCATGGATTAAAAAAAATATGTGATAGATAAAAGCCTACCTTTAACAGCAACTTATTGTTGCTTTGGCTAAATTCCCACTTAAGCATACAGAGGGTGGATAAGAACACAAAATGTTTTCTGCATTTGACAGCCCATTGCAAAATGAGAAGCATGTGAAACTCAACAGTGCAGTTAGGATGATGACATGGAGAGAGTCACAGACATAATCCCAGATATAGAAGTACATCGGTGGGAGAGAGTCCCATTTAAAATATGGGCAAGGTAACATTATTGTACCATGTGAGATCCTCTTCAGAGGCCCCACTCTATGTGCCCGCATTAAGTGAAGTGAAATGGCTGGCTACCAGGGAGAGGACCTTCGTAGTGGTAGCCTCTTGGGTGTGATGTGCCCTAAGAACCTGTCTTGTTAGTGTTCCAAACCACTGTTATGTGACCCCTGTATATGAGAGTTACCTGCTTTCATTGTTCTGTACACTGGATTTTTTTCTGCTACAAATTTCTATTTTGTGGTGTTGTGCTTTTAATTGTATTTTTTAATCATTTCATGCTCACAGGCACCCAGAGAACAAATGTTATTGGGTGGTTTTATATAAATAGAGTAAATAAATTAAATTAAATATATATTTAAGTACTATCTGCTTTAGCAGGCCTATATGGGGAGAGATTGAGACAGATGATGAGCCTGAGATGCAGTAAGACGCCCCCCAACAAAGTTGAAAGAATACCGCAAACAAGATTTTCTGTGACTCTGGGGATAGGATTATAAAAGATTTTCTGAAGTCACAAGGCTGGAGCAGAAAGCCTTTCTAAATTGCATTTCTTGGATTTTATGTTATTATCTTCATGGCACAGTTATTACATATTAAAGCTAATGGCTCTCTTTTGCTAGTAACCTAATATGGAATGTGATTGATATCCCTATCAGTACTTTAGAGAACTCTTTGAATTTCATAAGCAGAACCAAAGGAAGCAGCAGCAGGTGAGCAGAATATCCTTATGCGTACAAGACACTAAGCCTGGGGTTTTCACTGCAGCATATAAAAATATCCTGAAACCTTACAAGACTGAAGCTTTCCAGGTTCTCCTGTTTGCAGGAAATCTGCTCCAAACACAGTTCATTTTTGTATCTAAATAGGAATCTATTTGTGAGTTATCTATAAAGTAATTTGCAAATACCCATCCCATTCTAAATGTACCATTTCCTTTCTCCTTTCCTTTCCTTTCCTTTCCTTTCTCCTTTCCTTTCTCCTCTCCTCTCCTCTCCTCTCCTCTCCTTTCCTTCATTTGTTCACTTGCCATCAGAATTAGTTTGCAAATCACTCAGGGTGGATCTCGCTTTTTTGTTGATGTTACCTTAAAGCAACACATAAATTGATGATGCTCTAGAAAACAATAGCAGCAACTGTACTAGCTTGTGAAATAGTTCCATTAAATTCAGCAGGACCGTCTTGGTGTAAGTGATCTATGGATCTTAGCCTTTGTATTGTTTGGAAATTTGCTACCCTACAGATCTTAATGCAAACCTGATCCCACTTCACAACCACCTGTTAATGAATCATCTTGATTAAAAGAAAGTCTGGTGTTTTGTTTTGTTTGGGGGAAAATATTGACTGTGTTCATTTCATGACTATTGAAACAGGGCAAAGGAGTGGTTGTAAACATTGTTTTAAGGGAAATTTTAAATGGCAAAATGCTTCCTTAGGAAACAGCAAACCCAAGTTTTACTAGGAAAAAAGAAAGAAAGAAGATATATTCTGTATTACACACATACATACATGCAACACAACCCATGCTGGGCCTCATAAAATACAGCCTGTAACCTTCCGTTCACATAGCCAGAGCAATCCAGTGACAATAAACAGCATCCTACCAAACACAACCTCCATCAGTTAACGAACACAGAGAGCAAAACCCTGTCAGGCTATCTGGTTGTTGTCACACAGTTTTGCGGTGCAATGGTTTCGAGGGGAAACAGATAATTTGCAGACTGAATGTCTCCTGTACAATGGGTGTCTGACAGTGAAGGGAGATTTTCCACAGAGAAATTGCAATGCATTGAAACAACCTGAGGGCTTGTCTAGACTTGGGAAATTTGCACTGATGGTGATGTCTGCATCAATTCAGAGGCACCATGTGCTCTTCAAGATGCTCCTGACAATGTGCTGTTCCTACAAAATAGCTTACATACAGCGTAATGACATGATCATAATATCAAGTAATGGGGAGGATTTTGCTGTTCTAGAAAATGCTATTAACTCACGTCTGAGACAGGGCAGTCCAACACAGGCAGGTAAGGGCCAACCCGTGGCAGTACACCAGCTCCAGAGTGGGCCTATTGTCAGAGGAGTCACAGAAAACAGGACGGCTTTGACTTCTCTCAATCTGCCCCCAACATGCCATGCACACACTTGTTTTTCCCATCTGCCACCATTGGAGCACTGATAGCAGAGCAAGGACAGCTGCAGAGGTTCCCTTGGTCACAAAAAAAGGCCTCTAGGGGTGAACCCACGGAGAGCCAGGTCCACAAAATCCTGTGCCCTCAGATATGTCCTCACATAGGGTTGCCATATTTCAAAAAGTGTAAATCCAGACACCAAAGTTACTGAGTTTTGCCCAATGTTGTTGAGCTTTTTCTTGCAAAAACTCAAAAATAATTGAGGTTTCGGAGCTATTTTAAAAGAAAATTCACCAAAATCTAGAGTGCCGACATTGGTTGCCATACGTCTGGATTTCCCTGGACGTTTAAGTGATTTTGGCCTGGACACTGTTTATAACAGCTAAAACCCGGCTATATCCAGGAAATTCCAGACATATGGCAGCTCTACCTCACAAGCACCTAGGGATTGGGGGGAAAAGACCTGGCTGGGGAGCATGGCATGCTTATGACACACAGCCCCGGGCTGCTCAATTGCGGGGGCAAGTTGGCGTACTCAGCTCAGAGTTCTTTATTTTTCAAATGTACAAACTTGTACTTTGTTATGGTTGGTGGATCTGAGGGGTCTAGGAAAAATAAATTCCACAATATTATGGAACAAAGAATAAGTGTGCTTCTCCATAAAGCTACACACACACACACACACACACACACTCACTTTAGATGTCTTTCCACCCCCCTATAGCAAAAGTAAATCAGTGCTTACTGTACTAAGGTTCCATTTATGCACGGAAGTTTTAATAGTATCTGTGAGTTTTCTAGTGTAAAGACGTATGCACCAGAGTTGCTCCTAATCTTCTGCTGTGAGCTATAGCACTGTAAAATTACTTGGCAGAAAATAGGAAGAAATGAACACTGAATGATACCATATGATGGAAATGAAAGGACATGTTGATTGATGTGTGATACAGAAAAGGGGACTGATGACATGAAATGAACAATACAGACAAATTGTTCCCCTCAGATCTGTGATTGGCAGGGACTAAAAAATGCAATCTCTGTGGCAGTAAATTGTGAAATTACAACACTTTAATTCAGACTTTTTTCTCCTTTTGTCACTTCTTTTTTTGACAGAAATGTAAAGGTGCTGCTTCTTTCTGTTTTGAGCTTGCCTCTCCATGTTACATTAAATTCAGCCGTTCTTTCTATGGAGTTGCTTCTGAGCTTCTGTTCTGAGGCTTCAAAGGAAGCTTTTACAGTTAATTCAGGCAGCCTCCCAAAACTATGCAGCTCTGAACAAAGTTTTAAATACTCCCGCTTTGTAAGTACATGCACATTTTATTTTTTCAACTTAACTTTCCTAACGTCACTGATTCTTAAGTGTGTATAAAGGTAAAGGGACCCCTGACCATTAGGTCCAGTCGCGGACGACTCTGGGGTTGCGGCGCTCATCTCGCTTTACTGGCCGAGGGAGCTGGCGTACAGCTTCCGGGTCATGTGGCCAGCATGACTAAGCTGCTTCTGGCGAACCAGAGCAGCACACGGAAACGCTGTTTACCTTCCCACCAGAGCGGTACCTATTTATCTACTTGCACTTTGACGTGCTTTCAAACTGCTAGGTTGGCAGGAGCAGGGACAGAGAAACGAGAGCTCACCCCGTTGTGGGGATTCAAACCGCCAACCTTCTGATCGGCAAGTCCTAGGCTCAGTGGTTTAACCCACAGCGCTACTGTACTATAAAAGTTGGTGCAATCAAGTCCATTCATTAAAGCACTGGCCACCAAAATACCCCCAACCATTTAAAGGTCTGTACAAAACTGAGTCGCCAAGACATATAAGAGGTTTAGAAAAACTTTTTCTAGTTGACTAAGAACAAAGCAACAGTCCATATGCAGTGTGAATTTTATGCCATTTGCTTTAAAGGGAGCCCAGTGGCAAAGCTCACCTGTGCATCAGACAATACTAGGAGAAATAACAATCCTCTAGAGCGGTCTACAAAAGAAGCATGGATGCATGAGATCTTTTGAACCTCAAGAAGGTAACATACCTAATAAACTGCCTCCTCCTCATGCCCTGGAATAATTCACTAGCAAGAATTCTTTATTCTGTATGTCAAATTCAAGCAAACAAGGACTCCTGGAATATTTCCACAACTGCAGAAGACCTTTACTTCGCAGAGTCCCAAAACACATTCTACATTTCCAAAACCCTGGCCCTTCCTGATATTAGCTTGGGAGCTGTTGCAGAGCTGTCCTTACCACACAGCTAAGTAACATCCCCATATATAGGTCATGTGGTAGAGCTCACGTCATGACTCCTTCCCATTAGGTGTGAAGCTGTTGTAGGAAGGAATGACAGAATCCTACGACATCACCTCAGAGATTTTCTGAGCAATGTGGGAAGGAATGAGGTAGCAGCTTCCACAACAGCGCTAAAGATAACATGATGTTTGGCACACAAGGCCAAAATCTGATGTTATGGGTTAGGTTGTAAGGAGGTTAAAGTATTTGATTACTTTATGGTGTCTAAAATAATGAGCTATGGCTTGTTCTGGGGCTTCCAAAACAGATTTGGGGAGAAAGGAATCATTTCCATATAACAACTGCTTTTTCTGGGTCTTGGCCATAGTGTCACTATACAATGTTTATACCTTTGGAACACTGGTATTTTTTAGCCTATAACCTTTGATTACAACTCAGAAATGTCGGGAACTGGGGAGAGAATTGTGCCCTTTTCATATTATGAAATTTCCAACCCCTCTTCTGCAAATCAGGACTGTCTTGACCGTCATCTGGTCTTGTGCATGAATTAGTATTACGGTAAGTATAATTCACTAATCCCTGCTGTGACCACAAATATCCCACAGGTTGAAGATTATTTCATGTAGGAGCCATGTGTTCGCCATCATAGACAGAGACAGTGCTGTATTTGAAGGTGACCTCTATCTGAAGGACAGTTTGGTCCAAGTCAAGATTTAGGATAAAAAGCCATAAGAATAGAGAGCACAGACTTTTAGCACCCTCTTCTGCAAATCAATCAAAGTTGCCACAAAACTAAGGTAAAAGTTAACACCCATATTTAAACCAACTGTGGATGACCCTGAAAAAGTGGACTCAAGTCCACAATAGCTTATTCCAAAAATTCTTAGTCTTTATGACACTTTGCTGTTTTCATTGCAGACTAGCCCAACTGTCCCCTCTGAATATTCACCACAGGGGATGAACTTCACCAAGTTCTCTGTGGCTTTCCATATCCTAAGATTTTTTGCATTTCTCTCTCTCTCTTAAATGGTATTTTAAAGATAAATGAATATTGGCAACATTCAGTTATTTTTCTCCAGAAATATCCCCAATAGCAATTCAACAAATATACTCTTATCATACATAGTTCTGTTTGTAGGTAGCGTGAGCTGAGAATATCGAAGTGATAAATGATAAAAGAGATTTTGGAATGAGGAAAATTTATCTTTTTGACAGCTGAGTTAAGATAGAGGCTGCTAAAGTCTCCTCCAGTTGTATGTTAGTACTGCATTTTCTGAAATAGTGTTCAAGGTTAGATCTACTGAAAAATATACAACTGACTTACCTAAAGTTTCACACAAGAAATCTAGACAAAAGTAACAGCATTGCAAAGTTTGTGTGTGGGAGTGTGTAGGATAGAGAGAAAACTACAAACTGGTTTTAACACATGTGTCGTGCAGACACCACATTGTATATATCATATTCCTAACTGATTAAAAAATTTCCAGTACATTATTATCTCACAGATGCAGTGTTTTCTGGGGGCGGGGGTGCAGGGATACACATACCCCTAAATATTTTGTGAATCTAAGTGTGGCCTCATTGAGAGGCAGTATTTCAATATGAGTAAGAAAATGAGAGTGCCCCTAAACATATTTTTTTTAGAAAAAAGCACTGCACACGTGATTATATTTGGATGAACTTCCAAAGATTTATTGTTTCTAACCAGATGAAGTTATTCCAGATAAGGTTAGAAACAGATTCACAGAAATACTAGTTGATCATGGTCATGGCTCCATTATGTTCTCCAGCCAAAGGAGAACTTAACAGGAGCTTAACAGGATTTCCTCTCAAATTTTCATTATCTTGCATGTTTGGACATTTGTCTACCTAGGGTACACTGAGCAATTTAACATATTTTTCCACTGCTTACAACATGGACTGAAGCCTGAATTTGTGGAGAGTTGATATTGAAACATACCTACTATGTAACGTATCCCAGGTCTAAATTGTGTACTTTATTTGAAATCACACAAAGCTAGATAGACCATTGTACTGGTTCAAATATATGTTTTCTATTTCAATTCTCCTCTGCATGGCTGTTGTTCCCTCGTGGCTTGCATTCAGAGGCAGTGATTCCTGGTCACATATTCACTGTGATGATATCAGACAGACAGTGCTGGCTAGTGCCTCTTGGGACTGATGGTCCAGAAGACACAGAGGCCAATCAGAGGTGGAGTCTGAACCAATGACCGGCAAAGCCAACTAATTCTAGTGTTGCCCCCATCTTCCTCCCTGCTCAGTTCTACAAGGAGGCTAAGGAGGAGGAATCTGACACACACATAGCTAACCCCTGGGTGGGTTGTAAGAAAACAGGCAGGTGGGGGCTGATGGAGTGCCAAATGGGGCTGGTGGGGCACGTGCCCTAATGAACCAGCCTTCCCTGAAGACACATTGATGTCTTTCCAGCATTACAAAAAAGACAAGGCTAACCTGCAGTGGAAATGCAGAACCCCTTTTGTTTCTGTAATGTGTGAAAATGTCTTGCAGGATCTGTTGCACTTTTGTGAAACTTCTTCCCATTGGACATTGCTAAAATACAAGCATAAGCATTTCCTAGAAACTTCTTGTTTAGGCTATGGAGAATATGCTGCAGTAAGAGCATTGAGGAAGAGGTTTCTTTTGCACATAGTTTACTGTTTCTAACATTGATGTGGGATGAGTGATTCTAATCACTGAATTTCATTAGCTATCAGAATAATGGTTGCAAACAAGAAGAATGTTTATTAGCATCCAGCAGAAAAGCCAAATGGTTCACCACAGATGTAATCACAAAACTGCATTAACCAAGGATTAGTTAACAATGAGGCCTGCTGTGGTTTAGAAGATGGCGATTGTGGCCACGGAAATCTGGAAGACTAGCTCAGATTTTCCATGGTTTGTAGTGTTAGAGCTACCACGTGGTGTGTTCTTTAAGGTGCCATCACACCGAATATGTTCATTAAAAAGCCAGCTTTTTGAAGCCATGAGGTTTCTTGAAGCATGCAGTAGAATAGAACTTTTTTTTTTTTTTTTGAGGAGGGAATATAGTGGGGTTGGTTTGGGTGTTTTTTTGCAAAATGATGCCGACAGCAAAAGTAAAGGAACACAATAATATGTCACATCAAAAAGAGCCCAACGTGAAAGAGTTGGAGTAAAGATTGACAGTAACTTTTGTATCTGGGCTCTTAATTATTTTAAATCAGAATCCTCCCTCCTTGTGTAAATGTTAGTATTGTTGAGTTTCGAAAACACAGACTGCTACTTATTGGCGGTGCTCCCATTTCTTGCCTGACATTTCAGTCAGAAACACAGCAGAGCAGGTGGGGCTTGGGAGAGGGCCAGCTGCTAATCACTCTCCAAAACAAAATTTTCATTTAGGCATTTTACGTTTTCCAGGCATTGACCTGCTCATTATTCAGGCATTTCAGAGTGCGAGCACTTTGATCACATTCCAACCCAAACACGATTGTTTACATACAGTATGGCAGCATACAATTTGTTAAACCTTGATCTGGATTTTTTTTTTCAGACACTAGCTGCATACTTCACAAGCTGTGCAGTTTACACCTGAGGCTCTTCTGGCTCAGAAATGCAGGGGTTTCTTTTTCTTTCTTTCTTTCTTTCTTTCAGGTAAACATTCATTCCCATTCTCTTCAATAGAAGTCTTAGTAATAGCCTCTCCAGAGGTTAAGAAGTGCAGGGAGATGATTGGCACAAGTGACTTGTAAGAGGCATTTCCAATGCTGCAGATAAAGGGGGAAAGCAGACTCACTGCCTGCTGTTTGTAAAGCTGTATTGAAACATCATTTCCCCGCCTTTAATTATATGAAATGTTCACTTAGCCCAGGTCTCAAGGGAAAGGCAATTGCTTCATATGAAAAGAGCTTAGGGAAAGCCAACACTTCTCATGTTCTGTTCTGTATGTTTGCATGCATCATAAGGTGACCCCAAACTTGTTATGCGCTGTAATTAACACTACAGTGCTTCAACGGTAGAAAACCCACCAGCATGGTCAAGATGAGTCCTTAGACCAGGATTACAGAAGAAAAGAAGCATTACTGGCAAAGTCAGACTTCTGCTTTAAGAGGCAATCAGTCTGTATGCCAGGTTTGGTTACTCCCACAGCAGAGGAGTGTGTGGAGGAAAAATACCTTGGGCTGCCTCCTTACTAGTGACTTATAGCACTAATATTAATTGGTTTCCCAAGATTCTTAACAAAATTTAAAAAAGAAAGTTGGGAAAAACACCCTTCTCAGTCACTGACACTGCTATTAGTGGCGATGCTAAAAATGGTGGTGATCAGAAATGAGCTTTTCCACTTTTCTTTTAAAAATAATGTTATACAGTGGTACCTTGCGTTAAGTACTTAATTCATTCCGGAGGTCTGTACTTAACCTGAAACTGTTCTTAACCTGAAGCACCACTTTAGCTAATGGGGCCTCCCGCTGCTGCCGCGCCACCAGAGCATGATTTCTGTTCTCATCCTGAAGCAAAGTTCTTAACCTGAGGTACTATTTCTGGGTTAGCAGAGTCTGTAACCTGAAGCGTCTGTAACCTGAAGCATCTGTAACCCGAGGTACCACTGTAGTGTAATACCTGTGTGGAGTGAGAGCCAATTACAGGTGGAGCCACCTGATTCTAGGTTTGCCCCCATCCTCCTAACCTGCTGAATTCTTTAACAGCAACACTCAGATTAAGGAAGAGGAAGCTGGCAGCCAGTGCCATCCCCCCCGGAAGGGAGGCAGATGAAGGCTGGTTGACAGAATGAGGATGGTGGGGCATTCGCCCTAATGGACCACTCTCCACTGGATAGCGCTATAACATTCTTCCATTTAATTGATATAGATATATCCCAAATAGGTTTTTAGCAGTCCTTAAAATATAATTAAAATGAATAAAGTGCTAAAAGATCACAATGGAAAAGGGTTATAATGAATGTGTGCTGAGCTGTGGTAGATTCACCTCTTTGATACTTCCTTGTACATGTTGAACCCCCATTCCTTTAAAAAGATAGATAAGCAGTGCTAAAAGCATCTGTAATTGTGGAAATTGTGCTGATCATATAAAGAAGAAGAAAAGTGGGCTTTTCTATGATCTGTGAAAAGACAGAACTACAGGGAAAATGCAGGATGACGGTATTGTATGGATGCTCTGAAAAATGTAAGTGAACAAAGCATGGAAATTACACACTAAATGCCTAATGTGGAAAAACTCTGCAAAAGAAGGCACTCAAAGTTCTCTGACCTGAGATTTAAGTCTACACTCATTTCACACCACCACACAAGAGAGTAGCAGGCATAGTCCATGGTGATCATTATGGTTGTCATAGTAATAAACCTACTATACTCCGCCACATTTGCCATTACTTGCTAACCTCATGGAAGTCACTGTGGACAGTGCCAAAAACTGTTCAGACTAAAGAGTACTGAAAGTGTTTAAAGACAGAAACGTTTCTGGCATCCATCCAAAATGACTAAGCCGTGGCATTATTCAAATCAAAGCTTACCTGTGTCATATTTTAGACATCTGTCTACTTATTCTTAGGAGTTTTAGCTGCTAGTTTGTTGCTCATGTGTGACTTATGGGTTTAAAGGAATATACAAATAAAGGGAAATCAAAGCAGTCTATTAAAGAGTTTAAAGGAAGCGTTACTGAATAACATAATAATAGCACAGTATTTATATAGCTTAGGGAGGGGGAGACAGTGGATTGGGATCTACTAGTAGATCTCTGGGTTATTTACAGTGGATCAGCAAGGGTTTCTTATTTCCATTTGTTTAACAACAACACACCTTTTCCCAGCTAGTTTTGAAAGAGCATTGTTAAGATGGTGGGGCATTTTGTCTGGCAGTATCTCCAGGTGCCCCTAAATTCATACAAGTAGTGTCTGGCCAAGTGTGACAGACATGACATCGACATTTATTTACCAGTGCTGAATACTATGAAGAGTGTTGTGGAGAGAATGAAAAACCTCTGCAATTCTACAGTAAAAGAAGCAAACCTAAATGGAGAAATGAACATGGAAATAGAAACTGCTCTAGTGTGTGTTAAACTCACTTTAAAAAACTTGGGAATCCCACCAAGGCAGGCTCTCAAAAGTCTACTCAAGAAAGAGACCCTCAAACCATGGCTGAGGCATGCACAGACGGTTTCTCCAGTTACTCGCAGGGCAACAAGTGAATCCCACAAAAGCACCATGTAGCAAGTGACCCCTTTTGGCCTGTTCTTTGAGTGACTCATTTGCTACTCTAGAGAGCAGGGTATGAAGAGGAAATAATATATTAGGATGGGATCACCATATCCTTTATGTAAAAGCAAACTTCAACATTTCCACATATCAGTGTTTTTGAACCAACATTCTTAGGGCCAAATTGGACACAACTCGGAGGTTGTTGCTGTTAATTAAATTTTTCTTTTTTTGTATCTTTATTTTATATGCCATTGTAGATTTTGTTCATGTGAAAATTGTTGGTTGTTTGCTTTTGGATGGTGGTGCTGTGGTCTAAACCACTGAGCCTCTTGGGCTTGCCGATCAGAAGGTCGGCGGTTCGAATCCCCACAATGGGATGAGCTCCCATTGCCCTGTCCCAGCTCCTGCCAACCTAGCAGTTCGAAAGCATGCCAGTGCAAGTAGATAAATAGGTATCGCTCTGGCAGGAAGGGAAACAGCACTCTGGCTTCTGTCATGGTGTTCCGCTGCACCAGAAGCAGTTTAGTCATGCTGGCCACATGACCCAGAAAGCTGTCTGTGGACAAACGCCAGCTCCCTCAGCCTGAAAGCAAGATGAGCGCCGCAGCCCCATAGTCACTTTTGACTGGACTTAACTGTCCAGGGGTCCTTTACCTTACCTTTATTGTTTATGATGACTTTTGTTATGTTTGTAATTGTTTCTTTTATGTTGTAAACTGCCTTGAGCTTTGCTTTAACGGCGAAAAGGCATCATACAAATAAAATTATGTTGTATACGTATGTACTGTATGTATGTATGTATCAAAACAAGGCTGCAGAAATGAAGAACGCTAAGCAGGACCACACTTTTGTGAGAAACGACTGTGAAAGCAGTTCAGCTCTGGAATGGAATTCCTACTTTCAGAGTGACACACAGAGACACCCTGTTCTTTAATTCCAACTGTATACATTTTGCATGTAGCCCCTTTGTAGATCTTTGGGTTTCTAGAAAAGAAAAAAGGAGATCCAACTAGCCTGGAGTCTCTCCGCATGGATATAGCTCATTTCAAACGCTTATAACACTTCAAGTGCATTATTTCAGTAGTCCTTACAAGAGTCCTGTATGGTAAGCTAGAATTTTTATTTTCTTGTTACAAATAGAGTGGCCACTGATTCTACATTCAAAACAAAGAACTGCATCACATACATCAAAAAACAGGACATAAAAAGGTCCCAGATTTATATTATATTGGCATGTGCTAATTTATATGTATAGGTGCAAATTTAGAAATAGCTACTATAATTTGGATGGGACGCGGGTGGCACTGTGGGTTAAACCAATCAGAAGGTCAGCAGTTCAAATCCCTACAACGGGGTGAGCTCCCATTGCTCAGTCCCTGCTCCTGCCAACCTAGCAGTTCAAAAGCACGTCAAAGTGCAAGTAGACAAATAGGTACCGCTCCGGCGGGAAGGTAAACGGTGTTTCCGTGTGCTGCTCTGGTTCTCCAGAAGCGGCTTAGTCATGCTGGCCACATGACCCGGAAGCTGTACGCCGGCTCCCTTGGCCAATAAAGCGAGATGAGCGCCGCAACCCCAGAGTCGGCCACGACTGGACCTAATGGTCAGGGGTCCCTTTACCTTTTTTACTATAATTAGATTATAAATACATCTCACCATATCATGGGAGCATATGACCAGATGTCCTGGGTGCCTGCTTAGTCTGGTGCCCAGGTGCTCTTGCCAATGGGCAGCTGCTCTCCTTTCTCGTGGTTCTTTGCCTTTAAACTGGACTTAGAACAGAGAGCTCTTCAAACAGAGAATTGTCCGTTGTAAAGTGTGGCTTCCCTAATTGCAAAAGGGGCTCAGAGGCTTGGTAAGTTTGTGGCTCAGTTGCCATTTGGACTCAGGACCCCCCAGCTCACCCTTGTCATATACAAATATATCCAAATGCTACTGATTTAGTGGCTGAGTAATTAGTTAAAAGGGAGAGATGAGTAATCAACTAAAAATGTTTTAATTGGTGGACAGCGTTGCACAAGAGATGCCCGTTTCCAGAAAGAAACAAGTTTGCTTATGAACATATGAAACATCTACCTCTGCTATCTACTGCTGGCTCAAATATAGAATTGCAACATGGCCTTGGGCAAATCTCTTAACATAATCTTTGCTTCAGATCGTTGTCTGTAAAATGACATAACTGTGCTTCCATACCTCACAGGGATATGGGGAAGGTGCATGGGGGGGGAGGAGATAAGAGTACACTAATGTTTGCCAGATGCTCAGATGTTTCACTGATGAGGACCATGCAAGTACTCTGATCAAAGGAGGAGCCATTAAAAAAGGTCACTTTTGAGAGACTTTATTAACATCTTGGGTAGGCAATTAGTCCTCCTTTTAACTGGAACTTGTGCTTTGTTTTCTCGACCCCACCCCTTCTCAACGTAATCTTGCCTGCTTCCACAGTATACAAATATTAATTTGTTATTTAAGTGGCCCCAGGAGAGAGCCTTCACAATAGCCCACTTCATTTAAAATTGGAAGAAAGGGCTTCTGTATCAATTTAACTTTTCAAGTGTTTTCTGAAAACGTACACAAGTTTAATTTAGGACACACACAATCACACAAACATAGTCATTGGAAAGAAAGGCAACACAGACTTCAACTGTCTGGGCATAAGACACCAATTAAGACTGGCTAGGAGGCACACTGCTGGTTAGAAAACACACAGTGTTGTAACAACAACATGCCTTTATTCTGCTATAAACACTTAAGCGGGCAGGTATCACAAGACACAGCAAAGAGGCTCTCCTGCTGAGCTGGCTAGTTACCATTCATCCCTACCAGCGAACCTGATGAATTAACCACTAAATAAATGTGTGCCTAACCCCACCCATCTCTTTTCTCTGGCAACCCCCTGTACCAAATGGCTGGAAGTGATCCAAGACAGATCTAATGAGGCAATGGCTCCAGAATCAAGGCTAAATCAGTTTGCACTCAGGATTAATTGTGTCCTTTTGTGAATTAATGGGGTGGGGTGGGGGATTCAACAGAGCAAGAGGTCCAGCTGACCTAGACCTCTCTCAGGTCAACCAGAAGGGAACAAGATCAGAATCACATTGTCTTCCGGTCAACCCAGAACTGACCTGGTCATCTGGGGCCATTTAAAACAGCATGCTGGTGTGTTACAAGACCCCTGTCAGAACAGCTCCAGAATAAGCAACTAGTCAGGTTACAGCAAGGTCAACTGGACCTACGTGGGTCGCCTGCATGCTGAGATGAAAAGAAACACTTTGGGAACACCTGTTTTAATTTGGCATTTTGTACCAAAAGCCATGCGTTTTAAAAAATCAGATTCATCTAAACCAGAAGTTTAAAAAACAAACTTATTTATGGATACACTGTTATATACTATTTGGAACCAAAACAACAAGCTGAGGCTCAGCAGAACATAACCAAGTACATATGCATTTTCTATTTGCTATCTTCATCATTAATGCTGCCCAGCCCTTTGGCCTCCCTGAACTCTTAATAAGACGCACTGGTGAGAGTTTTGTTTACTGGAATGACAGTGAAACAGTTCTCATTTTATGTTAGCACTTCTGTTGCTTGAACCTTACTTTCAAATCCTGTAAATCAATGTTTCTCATCCTAGAACTGGAGGGTTCCTTGCCAGCCATCTGGTCCAAACTCTGCAAGAAACGGGAGCATTTTCAACAGACAACTGTCCAGTCTGATTGTCGACCTCCAGTAAGGTACAGTCCTACATATACTAGAGAGGAAATACCACTGAACTCAGGGCAAGACATTTCTTAGAAAATGTGCTTAGGGTTACACCACAAAGGTCTCCCCATACTGAGTAACTGGAATATAAAAAGACAGGTGAGAATCAGCCCGAGTGCACAGTGTTGTGCCATGCTACTTGAAAGGAAAAAATCATAACCCATAGATTCAAAATGGGTGTAACCACTTAGGGAACGAGATCTTTAAGTTATAATAGAAGGCTCACTGAAAACAGCTGCTCAGCATGCCACTACAGTGAAAAAAAATCCATTTTAGTGTTAGGCATGATCAGGAATGGGAATGAAAAGGAAACAGCAAGTGCCATAACCTATTAGATATACCAATGCTGGTGTATGCACTTTTGTGGTACAATGCACAATTCTGATTGCAACATCTTTTTAAAAACAACATTTTTAAGTTGGAGAAGAGATACGGGATTATTCCTAGGAATAAAGAATTAAGAAGCCTGCTTTTATTTTTGTATTTTGTAAAGGCAACTAAGGGATGACATGATAAGAGGTTTGTAACATTTTTAAATGTATGTCAGTATCTGCCACCCTTTCCTCAAGGAGCTCAGGGTAGTGTACATGTTCTTCCTATCCATTTTCATTCACACAACCCTGTGAGCTTGGTTCAGTTAGGAGACTGACTAGTCTAAAAACTAGTGAGCATCATTGCTCAGTGCAGTTATCAACGCAGTCTCCTTTATCTCATTCCAATATTCTAACCACTACATTTTGAAATGTGAGAAGAGAATGAATAGTGGGGAAATTACTGATTGGTGGTCTAAACTACTTGGGCTTGCTGATCAGAAGGTTGGCAGTTCGAATCCCCGCAATGGGGTGAACTCCCATTACTCTGTCCCAGCTTCTGCCAACCTAGCAGTTTGAAAGCACACCAGTGCAAGTAGATAAATAGGTACTGCTACAGCGTGAAGGTAAATGGCATTTCCATGTGCTCTGGCACTCGTCATGGTGTCCCGTTGCGCCCAAAAGGTCTAGTCATGCTGGCCACATGGCTCAGAAAGCTGTTTGTAGACAAACGCCAGCTCCCTTGGCCTGAAAAGTGAGATGAGAGCCGCACCCGTCACCTTTGACTGGACTTAACCGTCCAGGGGTACTTTACCCTTTTACTTTTTTTACAGAACTTCTTTATATGAATGAATGAATGATTCAATATATTTGTAACCTAGCAATAATTTATTGCTCTAGGGTATTATTATGGCTAATTGCACAGTTGGCTATAAACTCTGCTTAGAGAGAGTTCTATCCAGCAGGCCATGTTTGAATCAGAGCGCTAAATGAGAGGAAGGCAATTGTGATGTTCTTACTCTTCATATTGCCTTCCCTCTATACCCGCTTCATCATTCATATCCCTTTTAGCAGTTATGTCTCCAGGTGCACGTCCAGGAATGTTTCGTTTAACTGCTCCTCACTAGCCCCTTATGCAATACATCATTAAAAATCAGGTAGCTTCCAACTAGGACTGTTGTGTCCAACTCCACATAATCACATGTGCTCAAATACAACATTCATGAAACACAGTTATAAATCACTCACTCAGTTTACCATAGCTAAGGTTTTAAACATGGTCTTTATCTTGAAGCGTACTGTTTCCCTCGACTGGCACAAAACCAATGCCTTTTCATTGGAACAAAATGCTTTTGTACATAAGTGAAGTGTGTGTGAGCATGTCTGTGTGTGTTCACACACTCACACATGGCTCACATACACCACCTCTCTCAGGCATCTATCAAAGGACAATATATCATAGAAACCTCTTTGGAAAATGACATTGCGAGTGTAAAATACTAAATTTTGAATTATATTTCCCAAGCACAGTCATGTTTTTAGAGTGGGGGAGGAACCCATCCAGTGCTATTTTTCTAGAAAGAAAGGTGCCAGAAATCACCATGAACACCTCCCTTGTTCTCTAATAATGACAATGGTGTCCACCTGAGAAGTGCTAGAACTGAGTTCCGGCAAGTTCCGGATGGAAAAAAAGCCTTGATCCCATCTAAATAAATTAAAACCAACATAATTCCACAGAATACAAAATGAAAATACAAATAGGCTACACTAAATCAATTTTTCTTGGCTGCAGCGGTCTAGCTTTAGCCATTTAGTTAATCTTCATAAACAAGTAACTCATTCAAAAGAAAATAAATTAAATGTTCTGCCTTG
This sequence comes from Podarcis erhardii, assembly GCF_964252035.2. NCBI lineage: Eukaryota > Metazoa > Chordata > Lepidosauria > Squamata > Lacertidae > Podarcis > Podarcis erhardii. The sequence goes on along the minus strand of NC_138507.1, from coordinate 80,834,230 downwards.
AGGAATGGTTTTATTTCAAATCTTTTGTAGTTACGATGCCATAATGTAAACTCTGCTAATGTGACTTCTCTTTTGTCTTCTGGAACATCTTGAAAACAATTCGGTGGAAGAACGGAAAAGACTAATTTTTTATTAAATGAAACAACTTGAAAAGCAAAACAATTTCTGTAACACTGTTACAACACATGGAGAAACAAAACAAAAAAACAAGCATATCTTCTGGAAGGAAATGCTTCTTTTGCAAAAGAAAAACAGATCTTTTTGCAAAGTTTCTGGACCATATGTCATAGTGCTACTGTAAAAACAACAAGAAATCATTCTGGGAGTATTATGTAAATGGACAGAACTAGCTTTGTACTGATAAGACATTGTTGGGTGGGAAATGTTATTTTTAAGTGAAAAGGCATGTGTAAAATGGAAACAAGTTATACATTAACTGGTGCCAGCTTTAAACCTGTATAATAAATAAGCACTAATGACAAACAATATGAATTCAGACTGAACTTCGCCTTTCTCTGTGTTTTAAGATACAGTGGTACCTCTAGTTGCGGACACGATCCGTTCTGGGGTGCTGTTCACACCCTGAAAAGTCCGCAACTAGTGCAGCACTTCTGCGCAAGCACGGAGCGCGATAGAGTGCTTCTGTGCATGCGCAAAGCGTGCAGAATGCTTCTGCACATGCGGCAAGATCCGGAACTATACACTTCCGGGTTTGCCGCATTTGCAACCCGAAAACCACAATGTGAAGCAAACGCAACAAGGTATAACTGTATAGTAAAACAAATCTGGTTAAGATTCATTTAAGCCTGGAGCACAGTCTGAGGCCCTGGACATTCCAGTATTGCAGACAGTGTAGTTCCCAAAATGCCCAGCATCAACAAGGAAATGTCAATAACAACAATTTGAATGCAAATAAGTTTTATCTTGTGATAGTGGGGGAAACTGTGATCAGATGACCTGTGTGCTTGCTTCATTGACTGTCCAGGTTGATGTGTAATTTCGAGACATCTGCTCTCCCCTCTTAAGTTTCTTTATCTTTAAACCAGACTTGGGTTGGACAGACCTTCAAGTAAAGTTCTGGCTTATCTAAAGTAGGACACACTCTTACCCTGAGGCAATGGCAGCTCAGTGCCATGAGAACTACGCCTCCTGTGATATTTAACTGTTCTGTTCACAAAGTGTATCTGAAGGATCTCCTGGTCCAGTATAATTTTGTGGCTTTCAGGCTATGAATGGATTGCTTTTTGCCAATTCCAGTGCTTCATGTCAGCGGTTGTCACTGGTGTATTTGTGGTTGTTTCCACACAGCTCCAAGATATGTTTTGTGGTTCGGGCAGATTGTGTGTTTACAAACCATGACAGTCATGCCCGGTGCATGAATAAGATGGATGAATAGAGAGGAGGTGAAACTTTCCACATTATAGATTGTCTACAGGTGCAAAAATGGGCGAAGTCTAAAAACCTCGAGTTCTTTCACTATAATAAGGACAAATACGTCTGGCAGAAAGGTTGTTTTCCAAAAACCAGGATAATCGTTACTTTTTAAATTAGTTTCACAAACATTTACACTGAAGAATTTTAGTACCGCTGAAAATGAGTTTACAAGAAGATGTTTTGTTTTGCAGACAATGGGGATACTTCATAGTCTAAAACACTAAACACGGAAATGTTTTGGGGGTACATACTCAAAATGAAGGGCTCAAGGTTATAAGAGGCCTTCCTTCAAATCAGTACCATTCGTTAAAGCATTTATGTTAATCAAGACTACAAACTGAGGTCACTCCTTTAGGTCCCATAGAACCTGCAATGGCTGTTTTCTCTTAATCCATGATTGCTAATTACAAGTCTGATTGAATATAGCCTGTCTTTAATTATACACTCTTTATTTTTTTATTAAAAAAAATATAATCAGACACTAAATAAATGCTATTGTTATAAGGAGTCAGGGTCAACATACCAGGAGGCCTTATTACTATACTATGTGCATTGGCTGTAGCAGAAATCAAGGGTTGTGTAATGATATTCAAAAAGTGTGAATACTTCAATAAAGTCCTACAAATAGTGGAAACTACTTTTCCTGTTCTAAACCATTACTGTCCCATAGGCTTTTAAGCCACAGATGCCCTCCAGGTGTTGTGGGACTATAGTTCTCATCTCTAGCCCTGACCATTGGCCATGCTGTTCATAGCTGATGGAAGCTGTATCAAGTTCCCCATTCTTGTTTTCAGCCTACGGTGCGTTCGGTTCTGTTTTAACATTCCTCTTGCCCTTTCTGTAGTTAATCAAGGCTTGTCCTTTCAGTCTCCTTTTACGCTGTTGTTGGAAGATAAAGTTAAGACATTCATTAGCAAATCATATATTCTGGCACAGGCTAAAAATGCCAAAGCTTTTTATCTCATGCTTCAAAGATGCAACTGTCACACAGAAGCCTTTGGGAGAACGGTTCCCGAATTTGAAATTCGTATTAAGTCTTGTAGAAGGCAGCACAAAGGTAAGCCTTGCACCTTGAAAGCAAAGGAAACAAAGAGAAACTTTATCTCTCATATTTAATCACACTAGGCAGCATCTCGGTAGTATATTCTGTAGTTCAGAGCCAGAAATGCTCCACTTGCAAAGGGCAGGAAAATATTTAAGTTGGTCCATCTCTGGCTCACCAAAGAACTGCCTGGCCAAAGAGAAGCAACAAGAGCAAGCAGGTATACGCATTTGCATAGTGGTCCCTTGTGTCCCTGCAAGTCCATAGATTTGAGCAGTATGTTGATGAAGGTCCACATGTTAGCATGCCTATGCCCCACCTCAACTGATCACTGTTGTTATGGTCCATTGTGCAAACAAATCTTGCACTTCCTCACTTGACTGGATACCGAGGAAACAACGCTTTGTGCTTCTGCACTGTACTTCGCTTTAAAGCAAAATGGAGATGGGGACTGAAATAAATATCTGAAGAAGTGTGCATGCACACGAAAGCTTATACCCAGAACAAACTTACTTGGTCTCTAAGGTGCTACTGGGCAATTTATTTATTTATTTATTTATTTATTTTGACTGCGTCAGACTAACACGGCTACCTACCTGAATGGAGATGGGGATCGTTATAGATGAAAATTATTATTTTGTTGTTGTTGTTTTGAAACAAATTCCTTCCATAGGTCCTGTAGCCAGTGCCACAGAGCTTCCGCTGATTATGGAAGAATCAAATAACACAACATAAACAGTTCTATGGTGTTCCTCCTAAATACTCCTAGCTGCTGCATGCAGCTGAAGTGCAATGCAATTTCACAAAAATCCTGCTCCTCCCATAAACATTTGTAAGTATTAGTATTGTCTATGGCTGTTATTCCTGATTTTACACACCAACACACACACATACATAAACATATGAAGTGAATCCTCCATTTGTACACTACATTCACCATGCAGATATTATGATCAGTGCATAAAAGGAAGGAGTGGAGTCACATTCCATATGTGCGCAGGCTTTCTGCAGACATTCAACTTAGCGTTGAAGCAGAGGTGGGAAACTTCAGGCCTGGGGGCCAAATGCAGCCCTCCAGGTCTCTCAGCCTGGCCCTTGGAACTCTCACCTGACCACGCCCCTGACTGGCCCTGTTTTGCACCTTAAATATTTTTGCCTGGCTGGAATGTGTCCTTGAATGCCTCTTGCTTGTTTGAATGAAGGATACAAGGGGATGGGTGATTGTGTGTAGAGACCAGCCTACTGGTACAAGGGCAAAATTTGCATTCATTCCTCCGCCCACTTTTTCCTTCTAGCCCCACCCACCACAGACAAGTTGCCTGCAGAAAGTTCCCTAGAAGAAACACAGTCCTTGGGCAGGAAAATGTTCCTTACCCTTGGTGTGGAACAGGGAAGCAGGGACATGTCCTATACCACCCACCCACATTCATACCCACATCAATGGTAACATCTCCGCAGGGCATGCAGAGACTGAAAACAAAGGTGCCAGCTTTCAAAGCAGGGCAAAATCACACCTTGAAAATATATGAAAATCTTAAATAGATCGTATGTTTTGGGTTGCAGCCATGCACCGCTATTTATTAAGGAAACAACAACCCAGCCATTCTGGTCAGTTTTATGGATAACAAATAAGGCCTCTGGGGCGAAACACTCAACATTTAAAGACCAACTCTTAATGCAAAAGGTGTAGCAATCTCCTGTTCAGGCTGCTTTCAGGCCTGCTAAGCTTCGGCTGTAGTTTTAAAATATTTTATTCATCACAACCCAGTCTTCCCCCAGTCTGGGGATCTTTGAACTCCAGCTCCCATCAGCCCTTACCAGTATGATCTGGGATGATGGGAATTGAAGCCTAAAACATTGCAGTGCTGTTTTTCTAGAAAAAGCGGTGCTGGAAGTCACCATGAACTCCCTTGTTCTCTTATAATGGCAATGGCAGCCACCTGAGAAGTGCCGGAACTGAGTTCCGGCGAGTTCCAGCTGAGAAAAATGCCCTGTCGGGGGGTATGCGAGGCTGGGCTATGCTGGCCAAAGGGGTATGATTTAACCATATATAACAGCTAGCTCCTTAAAGCAACCCTCTCATATCCTGGACAACATTAATCAATAATGAGAGACTCACGGGTTTTAACTTTATCTTTTTTGCTTGCTTTCTTGCTTAAAAAAACCCAAACCAAACACTCATTAAAATGGCAATTTTGTATCTGAAACATTGGCAATTGTGGACAGTAACTGCCTCTGTAGTATAAACTGGAAAGAATAAATGTAAATTACGGGACACTTAACTTTTCTGAATTAGCTGTTAAATGACACAATAATCAACAATACGATGTTTGCAGCATCTCATTAATAAAACTCACAAGTTGTTTTCAGCAATTACGTGCAATCATTGTCATGTTATCACTGGCCAAGAATCATCCCTCACTGTAGGCTTCAAACACATAATTATAATCTCAGATTGCCAAGAAAATCACCCTGTCTGAACGGAAGACATGGAGAAGTATCCCACTGACACAGAAAAACACATCAGCTAAAGAGAGAGAGAGAGACAGAAATAAATTTCATCATGCGAAGAACCTGCTGCAAGAATGAGTCTCTACATTATTTTTCCTAACCTTTGTTCAGAGATTGAGATACTACTTCCCAGCGCCAACTTCTGAATCAACAAGCACCGCCACACCCTCTGCTAAGCATATGGCCCACCCAGATAGCAGTGACCCACTTCTACTTCTCATAACTGCCTGTCCATCCCTACTGTGCGCTACGAAGGCCATTTCCGCTGTTCCAGCCTTCCATGAAATTCACTTGGTTTGAAGACCAAGAGGATATTGACATTAGTAAAGTGCTGCTGAGAGGAAAGCATGTTTTCTCAGAACTATTTCTAGGCAGGTCCTTTGCAAATTGCATTTTCCAGTCTTCCTGCCTCTCTCATCTCTCTTTTTTAAATATATAACCCCTTAGTTCAAAACACAAAGAATACAGTAAATAAACAACAGCTGTCTTTCTAATCTATATGCTAAATTTCAGTACTTGGGTTTTATCCAGCAAAGAAAGAAAATTAAATCAACTTTAATGTTTATATTTAATTCATCATCAAATGACCTGAGCCCTCGTATTGGTTAACTGATTTGTTGGTACAAAAGCCCTGGGAGAGAGAGAATTGGCTTACCTCTTATGAGACAAATAAATTTGGGGCACATTTTCCAGCAGCAACCAATTCTCAATGATTGAAGTACAAGTATAAGCATAGTACCGTTTTCCCACTAGAGTTTTTGCTATCCACTGTATTACCTCTTTAAGAAGTTTGCCCATGGCTATAGAAACTGAACTGCTTCTATTATGGTTTTTTCTTGTGCACATAAATAATACTGATGGAACCAACAGTGGAAGAAGGGGCAACATCCCTCACTTGGTGCTCGTATCATGGCTTAGTAAAACAGTTTCTTGTAACCTCTAAATCGGGAAACCATGGTTTAATCGCTGCTTGTATTCCAAGACATGGCACCAGGATCTAATCTGTGAGAGAAGAAGGAAGGAAAAGGAGAGAGAAGAAGGGAGCATGGTTCTTAGCCCAACAAACTATGAGTTGTTGGTTACAGATCACAATGTCTGAACCAGGATGGCATTTAACAGCTAACACAGACTGATTTAAAAAAAACCTCGAAAACTCACTCAGAAACAAGTGTCCAAGCCACTGCATTCTGATGACCACTTTTACCACAAATGCAGTGAGCACCAGGTCAGGAGTGAAACAATGCGCAAATCACTTCTAAGAGATAGGCGTATTTGACAGCAGGATATTAAATTACGGGTGCTTGATCAGCACTAGCACAAGTACCGCACTAAAATAAAAGTGGGCTTTTTAATTGTCTGTAAAAGCAGTGAAGGCTCAGTGCCACAAGCTGGCTTGATTCCACATACTTTAACTAAACTGGGTATTGGATTTGACTGCCAAACACTCCAGCTTAATTAGTTTATGCATCACAACCTGAGATAATTCACAATTGTTTTAAAGAACTGGACTGAGGTAGAGCCTTTTAGAGGAAATTTAGCATAAAACGCATGGTTTTATCATTATGGTTTTTTTCACATTTTTTACAGGATCTATTCAGTGAAACTAATTCTTTAAAATATACAGTCAGATAAATATATAGAGATATAGAAATGTATATTTATTCGGTAAAACTGATTCTTTAAAATATACAGTCAGATAAAGATATAGATATAGATAGATATAGATGATATAGATATAGATTCCAAATGTCAATATTTTTACTGCAATGTTTGCTCATTTTAAGCTAGAGAATTTGGAAGTTCTACAGCAGCTTCACTAAATCTTTGTTCGCTTACAGGAGTTTGTTGCTACTTGTCCTGTTAGGGTGTTGCCCCCCTCTTGTTGTTGCCTCACAACTTTGGCTTTTTTAAACACTTTGCTCCATTACATGAGTTCTGTGTTAAATGTTAATATAATCATTCGTTCACTTGTCAAACGTCATTTTTATCTCTTTGCAAAGTAGTTATCCTATCAGGTATTAAACATCTTGCTTCAGGCTTTTGACTATCCCCAGGGAAATTTAGTTGCTTCAAAAAGTTAACTACTTTATTAGCTTCCCAAAAAAACATTTCATACATTTTAATGTATAAACCCAACATTACTGATGAAAAATGAAATGTGACTTAAGAGGATTTAAAGAATAATTAATGACAATCCACTGCATTGTAAGTATTCTATTTTAATCTCACCACATTCATAATAAAAATACAACCTGTGGCAATTTATATCTGCAGTGTATTGTTCAGTTATGGAATAGCAAATCTGTGAAATATTTTTTTTTACAGGTAGGCAAACAGTTACACTAATTGCTGGTCCATAGCATTTGTTGAGCCAAACAAATTTCCTAAGGCTTCTCCTCCTCAGCACACTTTAGGCGTTGGGCTTGTTTCCAAGGGACTGACGAAAGGGGTTCTTGGATGTTAACAGGATCCAAAGAACCTCCTCTGCTTTACCACGTGCCTTTCTACACATAAGAAACCAGGCTCATCTGATTCCTGTTCCTGCCCCCCTTTCTTCTGCATCTTGTGGGTTTTGTGAACACCCGTGACATAAGGTATTATTTGAACCTTGGGTTTCCAAGACAAGCCCAGCCCTCAGCCACAGTGGCTTTCAGTTGTTGTACAGAGGAAGGCTGTTTCCTGCCTATGCAAGGCTTGCCATGTGTCTGGGAAAACCAGGACATGCCCTCTTTTGTGGGGCCAACATGCCCAACCAGGGGGATGTTTATATTTTAAATGAAATGTCTGGGAGTGGTTGGGGGTGTTATTTATTCATTTATTTATGGGAGGGTTGCTTGGGCTCAGGTGGTTTTGGCTGTTCTGCATGTTGCAGTTGCTGCCAGCCCAAGCCAGGGAGAGGGACTGGCATCAGCTCGGGCTGTGCTCTTTTTTGTTCTTGCAGATATGGCGACCATAGCCTATGCCATTACCTGAGCAAATCAATACAGTGGTACCTTGGTACTCGAACGGCTTGGCTCCCAAACAAATTGCCTCCTGAACGCCACAAACCCAGAAATGAGTTTTCCAGTTTGCGAATGTTTTTCGGAAACCGAACGTCTGACACGGCTTCCAAGGCTTCCGAGTGAGTGCAGGAAGCTCCTGCAGAGCCAATCAGAAGCCGCGCCTTGGTTTTCACACTGTTTCGGGAGTCGAACGGACTCCCAGAACGGATTAAATGTGAGAACCAAGGTACCACTGTAGATGGAGACTGTATTCTTTATTTATTTTTAAATAGCTATACAGAGCTATGAATCAAAGAACTCCATAGTGGTTTACAAACTAACAAATAAAATCAACATTACTAATACAAACCAGACTTGGCATAAATATAGCAGGAGCAAAAACCTAAGGTTCTGGCCAGTCTACCTGGGTGCCAGTCAACACTATATATTGTAACTGTTAAAATAGCCACAATATCCTCCCCTAATGAGAGACCTAAGTATCATGGATATGTCTGAAGGCTTTTCCCAGTAAGAAAAGGAGGCACAACCAAAGAGCTAAGCGAAAGCTGAGAAACAGCAATCTCAAAATGAGATCAATGCACAAAGAATAAAGCAAAGATCTAAATCATGTTGAGAGAAGGCTGAAAATTCCCGTACGCAGGACAGTCCAAGCAAGCCTTTTGATTGCCAATCAATAAGGAGGCTTAGAAACGTGACGGGAACTGCCTTTTCCTATTCCCAGAAAAACTAATAAAGCAATTAAAGGGGAGTTTCGCTAAGCCATTGCTATAAAATAATTGACTTTTAAATTGAGATGTGAGAAAATAGGTTAGACAAGGTTAGAAAAGGTTAAAGGAGAAGCTAGGACATAAGGGGAGAAATGATTGTTTTCTTCTGCAAATAAGAAAAAAAAGGATTAAGGACAGCCTTACACAGCTTTGCCTTTGGAAAGGACCTCGTCCCTGTCCTCTAGGTAATTGCTAAACAAGGACCATCAAACAAAACTTGCAATTATCTGCTTTCTGTTCCTCAGCAGTTTAGTAAGCTGAACCCAACCAAATGCTATTCCAGCCAGCCAGCCAAACTCTTTTCTAGAATACTTCTTTCCATTCAGTGCCAGATTACCAAATAGGCAGAGGAGGCCTGTGGGCCCCACACCTTTTAGTGGCCCTGCAACAACAGAGTTGATCTTGATCTTGTTGGTAAAATAAAAAATGCATTAGGAGATCCTTTGTGAGGGCCCCTCCAAGATTTCGACTGCCTTAAGGGCCTTCATAGGATTTAATCTGGCACTCTTTTCCCAGTTTTCTCTCATTCCCCTTCCCCAACAGACAGAGCATTTTGAGGCCATGGAGCATGTGTAGTTTGGGCTGTTTGGTGGGTCTAAGGTTTTGGTGTGCTTTTGGAAATATGGGGGTTTTGCCGCCTCCGGGCCTGCCAGTACCTTCCTCTTGTGTTTTGGCACAAGAGGGGGACTAGCACTCAGGGAATTAGTTCGCTGTACATATATGGGAAGCATCTGAAAAGCTCACCTCTTCGGCCCTGACAAATGCAATCTTCAATGGAAAGCCAAAGCAATATATTGCTCCAAAAAAAAAAAAAATCTTGTTGAAGTATACTGTGGAAAAGCAGATTGAAAGAGATTGCCAACAGGTGTGTGATAAATAGGGTCTGGGATTTCTGTCAGGTGAAAGCTTGCCAGAAAGGTTGGGGAGAAAGATAGGTGGACGACTTCACCTCACTTGCCAGGTGCAGAATGTTGCTGGTAGCAATGAAAGCTACTAGTTGAGATGCCAAAAGCTAGATAGCTTTACTAACCCCTCTCTCCATCCTATGAATGAGGGGCAGGGAACCTGGAGCATGTACATGGCTTTAATATATTATACTATTAATTAGCATCGTGGCCAAGATAAAAAAAACTAGCATCTGGGAAACAAAATAAATAAAAACAAAGGTTGGGCAAGTTTTAAACCAGCCAGGTGGCAAGCCTAATCCCAGTCAAAGGGAGCTTGCTGATAACCATCAGCTCATTTCACACAAGTCATTAAACATCCATTAGAATGTAATTAGTTTTTATCACTGCGGACCTGTGCTGACCTGAAGTAGAATTTGAGCTACAGGACTGAAGCACGTTTTCAGAGCTCTGAATCATTCAGTCGGCCACATTGCTTCAGAGCTAGATGCCAACCTCTTGTATGTTGCTCATGGTGGGAGATCTTTAGAGGAGGACTCCACAAAGATCCTGAGCTGGCATACCCAAACGCTGCCTCTTCAGACATGGGAAGGCTTGGTTGAGAAACGGGTGGTGCCTGAATTACTCATGCTACACAAACCAGTTATTACAATAATAACTGAAATATCAAACACACACGCTTTCAAGCACCCACTTAGCTGGCCTTAACTTTTCCAGGTTTGTGTCTTGCGGAGCAGCTGATGCAACAGTGGGACCACGCATCCCTGGGCTTATGTACCCTTGTCTGATGGAGTGCATGCATGCAACCTGAGACTTCTCCTGCATGGAAGTTGCCACTGCTCTTCCCTTTTCAAGCCCCTCCTGGTTCTAGGAGACAATGGGGCAGGGGGTGGCATGAATGTGACTGGCCCACCTGTTGTCTGAACAACCTCTTCCTCGTCTTCCAAAACATCCTGTACCCCATCTTCATCTCTGACTGCTCTTCCCCCTCCCCTGCTTTGCAGGTGGCACCAAACCCTATAAATTGCTAGCCCCCTCTTCTGGGTCAGTCTCCAACCCCCTTGCCTCTGCCACACACTTGTCAGGGTCCTGCCAGTCCAGACACAAATTCACAATTTCAGACGCAGGATAATACAGTGGTACCTCGGGTTACATACGCTTCAGGTTACAGACTCCGCTAACCCAGAAATAGTACCTCGGGTTAAGAACTTTGCTTCAGGATGAGAACAGAAATCGTGCTCCGGTGGCACGGAGGCAGCAGGAGGCCCCATTAGCTAACGTGGTACCTCAGGTTAAGAACAGTTTCAGGTTAAGAACGGACTTCCGGAACGAATTAAGTACTTAAACCGAGGCACCACTGTATCTCACTGCCATTATTAAAAAGCAGGTCAGAGATAGCCATTTCTATATCCTTGGGGCCAGCAAGAAAATGGGTCCACCAGGGGCCAGAAGGGAATTCTCTGTACAAACAGACCCTTTCATGAGTGTCTAGACTCCTGAATGGGTAGAAAGATCACAATTATAGAGCAGATAGCTGAAAATACACTTACATATTATATACTTGTAGCATAAAATAAAAAGCGGAAAGATGCAACACACTGAAAGGTAAAATATCAGTGGGTTAGAGCCAGGCTTAGTCATACTTAGAGCAGACATAGTAACATTAATGAAATTAAAGAATAAAAGCTGACAACCCAAGATAGGATACATGTATTTATAGACAAATGTTCTTTAAAGTTTTTTAAATACCACTTTTTGTCAAACATAACCTCCAAGTGATTTCTCTAAAAAAGTAATCAATAACAGCAAAATCAATAAAACATCATAACACACTATTGGAATATTCTTAACAAATAATAGCGGTTTCATTCCATTTATCAGCAATACAAGAAGAGATCCAAGCAGGCACAATATGGTTTAACCTCCAAAGGGCTTAGGGAAGCAAATTGGTTTTTACCGTAGGATGAAAGTGCATTCAAGTTGTGGCCATTTGTGCTTCCAATCACGTAGAGGCATACAAATATATAACTATTTCCAGGGGAAAGGGTAAGTTACAGAAAACTGCCCATTACTACTGCTCAAAGGTAGCACTGGAATGTCACCATTCAAACAGTACTGTACTTGGAAAATTGCAAAACTACCTGTGGAAATAGCTGCTTTCATTTTTCAGAGCAATGCTCTCCCTCACACTCTGGGTTTCTGGAGGAATATCCTGAACATGTGCCAAGGTGAAAGATCTAAGGCCGAAAATTATAGGTCATTTACCTAAGTTATCTCTCTTTGCCTTTGGGGAAAATGTCCTAAAACAGCTATAAAGTTATAATTATCCAGGTGGCAAATAGCCCTTTAAGGCTAAAGTTTACCAGTGTTCATAACAGCAGCTGTTAAAAGGAAGACAAGGAGAGAGAGGGGGGGGGAGTCAAAGAATTCACCCTCCACCCTCACCATTAAAGTAAGTCAGCCTTGCTTTATTAAACAAAGAGGTGATTTTTAAAAGTGTATACGATGACGTTAATAGTAGATTGTTTGAATTCAACTAAGTCCTATTCAGAGTAGACCCAATGAAATCAATGAAGCTACGTTAATCGTAGTCATTAGCTTCAATGGGTCTACTCTGTATAGGACTAGCAATGAATACTACCCATGTGTTTAAAGTCATCTTAGAAATACAGAAATTCTTGTGCTGTATCTGCCTAAGCCATTCTCAGTAGACCCATGGAAATCAATGGACAAGTTAGTCATGACTACTTTAAACCCATTCATTTCAATGGGTCTAGTCCATAGGTTCCCAAACCATGGTTTGCAAACCACTAACGATCCACAACATGTCTTAAAAAAATTAATTTAAAATTGTACAACATCTAGCACAGCACATTGCAATTGCTGCAGCAGGCAGAAAAATCCTTAAGTGGCCTGCCAAGACACTCCACAGTTTTCAAGTGGTTATGGGGGAGAAGAGTTTGGGACCCACTAGTCTAGGAAAAGTGTGACATTAGTAAGATGCAGCCCATTGCCTACGAAAATAGCATTATTTTGTAATAAATCACAGACAAGGTTTAAATGTTATGCAAAGTTCAGTGGCTCTGAAAGAAAACTATGTTTAAGATATGTTGCTGGGAAATCTAAAGTTCACAGGCTAAATGGATTTGTTTATCTGTTATACTGTATTTATTAGGCACCTCATAAAATAATTTTCCTAAGCAATGTGGACTACATTAAATATAAAACAAGGCTGAAGCACAGTGCTGCAATCGATTCAACCCTGAATCCAAACTCTACATAAAAGAATGAAGCAAATGCCACCGATAGCAACAAAAGCTTTAACACAAAAGTTAAAGGTGTGTTAAGTAAGGGAGGGAACCTCCAGCCCACAAGTCTAATTAGGCACACCAAGGGACCCCATTTGGCCCACGAGGTCATTTTCTCCAAGGCAACCTGCCCCATGCCTGGTATCGTACAGCGTCCGGTATGTTATGCAAACGCATCCAGCTGCAGTTGCAAAAGCACAACTGGGAGCATTACAATGTGCTGCTGGTTATTCCTATGCCAGCACGGCTTCCATTCAGCATTTTTATTTTGGCACCAAATGCAAGTCCTAATGGGAATGGCTTACCTGAGAGCTCCCAGGCGGAATCATAGAGTTGGAAGAGACCACAAGGGCCATCGAGTCCAACCCCCTGCCAAGCAGGAAACACCATCAGAGCACTCCTGACATATGGTTGTCAAGCCTCTGCTTAAAGACCTCCAAAGAAGGAGACTCCACCACACTCCTTGGCAGCGAATTCCACTGTCGAACAGCTCTTACTGTCAGGAAGTTCTTCCTAATGTTTAGGTGGAATCTTCTTTCTTGTAGTTTGGAGCCATTGCTCCGTGTCCGCTTCTCTGAAGCAGCAGAAAACAACCTTTCTCCCTCCTTTTATATATTTGAACATGGCTATCATATCACCCCTTAACCTCCTCTTCTCCAGGCTAAACATGCCCAGCTCCCTTAGCCGTTCCTCATAAGGCATCGTTTCCAGGCCTTTGACCATTTTGGTTGCCCTCCTCTGGACACGTTCCAGTTTGTCAGTGTCCTTCTTGAAGTGTGGTGCCCAGAACTGGACACAGTACTCCAGGTGAGGTCTGACCAGAGCAGAATACAGTGGCACTATTACTTCCCTTGATCTAGATGCTATACTCCTATTGATGCAGCCCAGAATTGCATTGGCTTTTTTAGCTGCCGCGTCACACTGTTGGCTCATGTCAAGTTTGTGAAGACCCACTGGGATCTGCTGCACTTGGGAATTTCTCAACTGGAGCTGGCTGCTGAGTGGCTAAGTCTAGTCACACAATACACTATGATGTCACTTTAAAGAGACATGCCTTCCCCCAAAGGATTATGGGTGGTTCACAGTTACTGAGTGTCTCCTTGCTGTCCTCCCCAGCAAGCATGTTTGTATATATACAAGCAGTGTAAGTTACTTGTCTGTGCCACTCCCTGCTGAGTGTATGTGCTACATGTGTGTGGACATGAAACTGGCATGTGGCCGTTGGAGGCTGGTCAGCCCAATAAGGCTGTCAGGACAAAGAAGGTTAGCCACCCCTCCTTTAAACAGGATTTGCTACACCATTTCCCCATGCCCAGAGCAAGGCATCATGGGTGAGGTGGCCCTAAGAAAACCTGTTTCATGTTGCATAGTTTGCGACAGTTAAAATCTACACTGGAATTATTACAGTGATGGTAAACATATCCCCGCCCCCAGATGGGGACACAGAACCCCATCCACATCAAGAGATTCATATTCTAGACAGCTCAGTGGAGACCACATGAACATTTCTGCTTCCAGATGCACATCTCCCATTCTAGACAAGGGTATTTCTACCCCATTTTAGTGTCATGGTGTCAGGGTATAGTCTGTTTGTTGCTACAAACACGATTATGTGTTCAGGTACAGTGGTACCTCAGGTTACATACGCTTCAGGTTACAGACTCCGCTAACCCAGAAATAGTGCTTCAGGTTAAGAACTTTGCTTCAGGATGAGAACAGAAATCATGCTCCGGCGGCGCAGCAGCAGCAGGAGGCCCCATTTGCTAAAGTGGTGCTTCAGGTTAAGAACAGTTTCAGGTTAAGAACGGACCTCCAGAACGAATTAAGTACTTAACCCGAGGTACCACTGTATTTGTAACAAAATGGTTGGCACCTCTTTGTGCTTAAAAGTAAACATTCTGCTAATACTAGTAACCATGTTCCGTCATGCTGTTGTAAAGCAGGAAGACCATGAGTATGCCCCACTGAGAGCAAAGGAAGAAAACTGGGCAACTTTCCTTGCAAGCCAAAAAATGTAATCACAGCAATATTGCTCATCCACCACTTAAGCAAAATACAAATTCAATTGGTCTTAGCGTTTGGCTATATGATTTCTTGCCATATTTCTGTCTTTTGGACATAACAGTGCCAGGGGCTCGGAATCAGCACTTCTTCTTTTTTAAAACAGACTAAATGACACAAATTAGGGGACGTGGGTGGCGCTGTGGGTTAAACCACACAGAGCCTAGGACTTGCCGATCAGAAGGTCGGCGGTTTGAATCCCTGCAACGGGGTGAGCTCCCGTTGCTTGGTCCCTGCTCCTGCCAACCTAGCAGTTCGAAAGCACATCAAAGTGCAAGTAGATAAATAGGTACCACTCCGGCGGGAAGGTAAACGGCGTTTCCGTGTGCTGCTCTGGTTCACCAGAAGCGGCTTAGTCATGCTGGCCACATGACCTGGAAGCTGTACGCCGGCTCCCTCGGCCAAGCGAGATGAGCGCCGCAACCCCAGAGTTGATCACGACTGGACCTAATGGTCAGGGGTCGCTTTACCCTTTAAATGACACAAATTAGGAAAACCATCATGGGTTTACTTAATTTGCATCCTTTATTATGTAGTGTAAATGGACAGGAGTGGGTGGGGGGATTTTAGGCATACAGTATTAGCAAAAGGGAGCAGGAAATGGAGAAAGTCTGGATGTTATGTTGAGTAGAAACCATTAATCCTTACAATTAGATCCAAATCAGGCCCAGAGTCTCAACTGGAATTTTCTGCACAGGTCCCCCCCTAAAAGAACATAAGAAGAGCCTACTGGATAAGGCCAATGGCCCATCCAGTCCAGTATCCTTCTCTCAGTGGCCACCCAGATGCACTCTTCCCTCTTGCAGGTTCCAGCAACTGGAATTCAGAAGCATTGCAGCCTCTGATCATGGAGGCAAATCATGGCTGTCATAGCTGGTAACCTTGGAGAGCCTTATCCTCCATGAATTTGCCTAATCCTCTTTTAGCTGCATCCAAGTTGGTAGATAAGGGCTAAAAACTGGCACTTAAAAAATAAAAGTGGAAACCTGAAAAATCTGTACATCTTATTAGATTCCATGAATGAGTGTAAATGCAAAGTCCAATCAGTCTCATGCAAATTTTACAGCACCCTATATATAGTGCTATATGTCCCTACATAGGTCCTGAATAATAGGTACTATTAGGGTACAGTACATGTCCAAGTAGATTCCTTTTCTTTATACTCATCACAATCATTGTAAGTATTTGTTACAATAGCCAAGGAAAGGAGCATTGCTCTCTTACAGACAAATGCACAATCAGGACTTAATCACACACTACATCAAAGGCAAAGTTTCTAACCATTTTTTTAAAATGGCATATTGGATGACTGGCAGCTGAATCTTACAACATGCTGGTCGAACATTCTGTTGGAAATTTTGTGGTGAGGAGGCCTAAGGGTATACTGGAACCCATATGTATGTCCTGCTGGGAAGAAAAGCAACAAAACCAAAGGAATTTATCTGCAAGCCAGAAATGCAGTCCAATACATCCCAGTGTCTTTGTAGTCACTGGCCAAAAAACTGTAGGACAGGAAGAGAGTTGCTTTTTATTGAGCAGAGTCGCATTTAGAATGCTGCCTCTACAGTTTTCTTTTTATCTTCACGGGTAAAAAGACTAGCAACCTAATATTTCTTTCTAAAAACAAAAGCAAAAAACAAAAGCCCTTCTTCTCTGCCCCCCAGCTACAACTTAGGGTATAACTACAGTGATCCTTCAATCTGAGTCAGATTCTAACCACTACACCACACTGGCTCTCATGGCACATCAGAGTGTTTTTGCATTCAGAGATATACCACACACTTCTTCCATGGGCTCTTCATCATTAAAATAATATGCATGGCCAGCGCTACAATGAGACAAGAGTGAGGTAACTGCCTTTGGCAGCAGATGCTGACAGCACAGCAATGGCAGCCCCTTGGTTGTTCCTTCTGAGCCCCAACCATTCTCCTCAGTTAAAGAGGTCTGTGCAACACAACCTGTCCTGTGCCCCCCAAGCCAGCCTGCAATGCTGTCCTATCATCAGTGCTGAAGTAAAATTCAGCTTCATGGAACTGTACATGGAATGGGGCACCCTCTTGTCCTTTGCCTCAGGCAGTAAAGTGTCTAAGGACATGAGACTCCGCTCTCATTTCCCTAAATTTGTTACTAGAGATACGCAGCCATAAACAAAGGCATTAAGAGGCCTGTGTAAGGGCATTACACAACCCCAAAGCTTCTGCCCATTTCTCCTGGGAACGACATGTGTACTAGCAAGGCATCACCTCTCGTGATTATTCAGTTTTCAGAGAAACTATCATTATCCTGAGTTAATAAGAATATGCACAATCCAATAAAGGCCCAAGACCCATTTTTGTTCTCTACAGAGATTGACTAAGAAAAAAACCTGCCTCATCTTCGCCAGTGCAATGTGTTCAGGATGAAACACGGAAGCCCTTATTTCACACCTTTGATCCTTCCTGCTGGCTCTGGCTGGGAGTTCTGAAGTGCAGAGAGATTTTGGTTTTTGAATGTGCTGCACAATTCAATATAAGCAATACAAGTTGGATGGCCATCTGTCATGGCTGCTTTAGCTGAGATTCCTGCATTGAAGACTTGGACTACATGACCCTTGGGTCCCTTCCAACTCTACAATTCTATGATTCTATAACTTATCTTTTTTAAAAGTACATGCCTTCACATATATTGACTTCCAATCACAAATTATTGGGACAGAAAACACGCAAAACAAACACACATGAATAAAGAGAATTCCCCCCCAAAAAAAAAAAAAATTCTTAGTGCGTGAGCTTTTAAATTGTGGTGGCTAAGAGCATAGCTCTCAACTGTCCTGGGAAAACTGCGACATCCCATTTTTTCACATGAGAGAATGATGTTCGTTTTGGGCCCCGCAATTTCACCCTGAAAAAAGTGCTTTTTCTGGGGCCACAATCTTGCATGGGTCACATGAGTGGCCCATAATTACAAACATAACAAAAGTCCTCATAAACAATACATAAAACATCAAGAAGTACACAACCAAATTGCAATTTCCACACAAATCATATTAAGAGCTAAAAGATACAAAAAAATATATATCAATAAAAGCAACAACACACACACCCAACGAAACCTCTAAGCAGGACCCCAACCCAAGAGTCTGTTCAGCAGCCTCAGCTTTTGTAGCTAAAGTCAGTCAAAGCCCCACCATCCCAGGCCAGGTAGGAAAGGCCTGCAAGGCAGGGAGCAGGACTTCCAGGACTCACAGTCAAGATGGTAAGTGTAATAATCAAAAGATGTGAGTTACCTGTACATGGTCAGATATCCTTAATTAAGATGTTATTGAAATCAATGGAGCTAATTACACCTAACTCAGGGTAAACTGTGGCAAGTACACAACTTATTTTCAGGTGCTGGGTGCAAACTGGGTGATACATCATAGTACGGAACTATTTCAGTTATCTGAGAACTCTGCTTTTCTGAATTCAGTGCATGCCCCATGTCAATTAACTGTTTGATGATTAAATCAGTGGGGCTTATATATGCATGCATGCTCTCAAATGTAGCCCCTGTAGAGATTCCTTTTGTTTGCTGGAACATCTGGTTATCTAAATGCTCTGGAAGTCCTTCACTGTGCAGATAAAATATGCACCGTTCAGGGTTTTTTTAATAACGGACAACACTGAAAAGATGGTAACAAATTACCATTCATCCTTTTTTTAAAACAAAAAAAGTGGAACTACAGGAACAGCCACACAAAGCACCCTGAACAGGCTGAACATCGAGTTTTCACCACTCACAGCTAAACTAGAAATTTGATTCCAACATCTCAGAGTTGTTTCGTCACCTCAAGAGCAGATGAGCATCTGTCCTTCACATCTGTATGGCAAGCTCAAAAGCAAGACAATCCCGGGCTGTTCTGTTTTATCAGCTCCTATAAATACAGGCTGCCAGGCAACACAGCAGGCTGCTGTCTTAGGGGTTAGACTTAATTGCTACATTCACAGAGCCAGGGGCAATCCTATCCAGGTGAGCTATTAGTTAGTAGACAAAAGAAAAGAGGTTTAAAGTTTTTAGTGCACATGTTTTGAGGAAAAGAGACTGCAGTATGTACAGAAAGTAGGAGGGTTGTAGCAAATTAGGGCCTCCCATGTTTTGATTGCTCTAACATGCCTGAGCCATCCTGACAGGACCCATCACCATGCTGTGATAAAGGGATGCCTGGGCTTCCTCATGACTTCAGCCAATATACAGATGTCCTTCACATATGACTGCACTCTCAACATTCACTGCCGCTGCCCTTTTTTCCCTTTAGTTGGATAAATGAGGACTGGACTTGCATGGAGTTTGATTTCCGCCCCTTTCGCTTTGAAGTGCACATACTCTGTGTCCCCAATATTTTGTTAAAGGCCATATAAGCATAAGAAAACAAAATGGGAAGTTCTCACTGTAATTGCCACATCACCAACATCCTCCTCCCTGAATTTAAAAATTCATTAAAAAAAAAATCAGGAACCAAACTATGAAGCAAAGGGGATAAAAGAAGAATTGATCAGCTAAACAACATACATTAAACACCAGTTGCCATAGACAGCACTCAATAAAACTATGAAGAATTTTAATCCATCTTCTACAAAAGAGGCTACAGTGTGAACAACCATGATAGATAACTAGACAATACTTGAAGAAACTATTCATCAGAAGGGGACAAAGCTCCCCTTACTACTCTTCGCAATACAGATTATTAGCATTTATATGATGTCAAGCATAGCCTTAGCCCTTTGATCTTAGATGAGATACAGGCTGGCTGTAAAATAATAAGTAACAACGGGAGTAGGAGCCCAGAATACTCACTACTGTATTATTTAGCACAACAGGAAATATTAAGGTGCATTTAACAAGCAAGGATTCATCCAGGCCACAAGTGACTCAGGATGGAGCACTGTGATGCAAGTCAGAGGAGACCTATCAAGAGATCAATGCTAGACTGCATTGGTAAAATGGCTATTTCCTCCTATCAAATTAACTTCCACTCTCTTTCCTCATTCCATTCCTTCCCCAAGCAGTAATATTTGTCAGCTGATTGCTTTCTCCCCCTCAGGCTACTCATTTGCTGCTGGGCTTTGCTCTCCAACAGCAGTTTCTCAAGCAGTGGGCCAAGCACCACCCAGGTGTCCTGGCCAGGAGAAAACTAGCAACAGCCACTTTCAGGCTGTACTCAGTGCCACAGGCTGCCCACTGCCTCCCCACTGGTCTGCCTTGCCCCCTTAGCCATGCCAGTGTCGTTTAGCTGGACCAGCGCTGACAGCAGTAACTCCTTACATGCTGAGGAAAGGTGTCCAGGAGACAGAGGAGTTCAGGGGAGAGGGAAGGTCTTTCTCCTCTCAGGGAAAAGTGCCAAATGAGTTGCTGAAGGAAATTAGAAAGTGAGGCAAAATTAATATTTATGAACAAATAAATAAATACAGCGGAAATAGAAAGGAAAGGGTAAGAAAGCTGTTATATACACAAGAAGTGAGTGTGAACGGAAGAAGTAGAAGGGATAAAACGAAACAGTAGTTTGTGGGGGGTAATATGGCACAAGCAGAATGTGAAAGGAGAAAAGAAGAAATTACAGGAGATGGGTAAAAGGGAAAAAAATACTTTGATAGGCATGTAAAGGTGGGAAGGGAAACTGTACAAGAAAAAATCTTCTCCCTTTAGAGCTTCCAAATCAGCAAATTCTGCCTAAAATGGAGAGGCTAAATCAGAGCAAATGTTTGGATTTAGCTTCAGGAAGCAGAGCTGTGGAACTCCTTGCCACCATGAAAATGCTATGGCAATTTGCCAATTTCCAAAGATGGATTAGGTATCAGTAGTAAGTGATGTCAGCAATTGCTTATCCCAGGCTCTGCCATCATTTTGTGACTGGCTCTGCCCCTGCACCATCATTTTCTGACTGTTGAGCCTCAGTAAATTTTCAGCCATTTCAAGTGAGCCCTTGGGGTAGAAAGTTTGAGAACCTCCACTCCTGAGTGGCAGCATTATTCCTTATATAGATTGCTTGTTGGATCAGCTGGAACTATTTGTGTAGAAAATATATCACAAAAATAACCCATCAGAGGATTTACAGAAGTGTTGGAGAACTCTCTTCTCATGTGTATCCAACAAAGTCTGAGCCTAAGCATCTTCCAGACATTTTACAAGATCTAATTTTTGATACTGGTTAAGTCATCATCCATTAGTTATTTTTAGCAGATTAAAAAAAATAATAATGCTGCAGCGATTGCATGGAGTTTGGGTTTGATGTTTCGGTTCCTTTGTAGAAGAGCTGGATTTACCGTATTTTTCGCCCTATAGGATGCACTTTTTCCCCTCCAAAAATGAAGGGGAAATCTATGTGTGTCCTATGGGGCGAATACAGGCTTTCGCTGAAGCTTGGAGAGCGAGAGGGGTCGGTGCGCACCGACACCTCTCGCTTTCCAGGCTTCAGGAAGCTATCAGCAAGCCTGGGGAGCCCGCAGGAGTTCCGGCGTGAGGCGCCCTCAAGCAGAGCGCCCCTCGCGCCGGGCAGACATCCGCAGCGTGGGGAGCCCTGCGGGAACTCCCGCAGGGCTCCCCGCGTTGCGGATAGCAGCCTGTCGCCAGGCGCGCAGGGTGCCCTGAAGCAGAGCGCCCCGCGCGCCGGGCAGACATCGGCCAGCCCCACAAGTTCGGGGGACAGCGGGGAGGCGCAGCGCCGCCATCCCGCTGTTCCCCGACCTGGTTTGGGGGGGGGGAATAAAGGGGAAAAAAATTTCCCTTTATTTCCCCCCCAAAAAAACTATGTGCGTCCTATGGGACGAAAAATACGGTAAATCTATTTCAAAGTGGCTATGGCACACTAGGATATAACAAGACTTTAAGACTCCAGCTGTACTTTTTTTTAACCGACGGTGGGTGATCAGTCTTGTGACTGTAGGGATTTTTCCTGTGAAAATGCTCATTGTTAATCAATCAGAAGACTAGGAAAGAAAATGCAGCTTTTCAGAAAAAATGGTATTCTTTACGCATTTCCAGTAAATGAAGGATACTGTGGGGCTTATCTATGCTTTCTCTTCTCCCACTGCTTTCCGCAACCCTGGGGAAAACCTGCTCTTTAGCACTGAATTGGAGCAAAGAGCACATTGGATTGACGTTTGCTCCATTTAGTGCTAAAGAGTGGGTTTTCCTTGGGAAAAGAGAACTCTGTGTGTGTGTGTGTGTGTGTGTGTGTGTGTCTGTCTGTCTGTCTGTCTGTATATATCTATCTTTTTTCAGTTCTTGGTATGCTGGGGAGGTAGGGAAGGGGGAGCCTTGAAAGTATACTAAGTAGTTGCTTAACTGTGCATTCCTTCAGCTACAAAGAACAAAGTCAAGACTATTAAATTCATTTCATTTAGTGCAAACAGGATTCCAGACCTTGGAAAGTCCGTACTTTACTCAGAAAACCACTTAGCCTTTTTTCTTTTCCCAAAGAGCTATGTTGCTAATCAGAAACAGGCTAGTCACTATCCATCACTGGAGAAGGCAACATACACACACACAAACACACAAAGATATATAGATAGGAACAGATAAACACACACACACACACACACACACACACACACACAGCGTATTAAAGCAAAATCAAATCAAACCTGCAATAGGGCAATGAATCCTATCCTCCCACATTTCACAGGTAGATGGGTAAATAATGGTTCAACTGAGATTTCATTCACACAGAGGAATAGGGTATGCCGGGAACTCGTCTCAGTCTGACAATTTGCTGCAGATGCTGGCTTAGGGGAGCAATTTATCAGTGTCATCCACTTGCATTACTATACACTAGTTCCTCAACAGCACTGCTTCTGCCCTGGCTTCCCAAACAATCCTCTCCAGCCCTTGAAATTCAGCCACAAAAAGAGCCCTTATCTTGGCTTTCCTGCTACATGCCTATTGCAGTGATCCAAACTACTGTGATTCAGTGCAGGGTAGAAGGAAGAGTAGACACTTTGTTGTTGTGCTGATAAAAAGGGACCCCAAAAAATACAGACTATGGTTTTTTTTTAATCTCTTTCCCCCACCCTCAGACTCCCACCCCAACCCTCTCCCTCTCCCTCTCTCTCATATGCACACATCCTTGTCCCTTCTTCTTTATATTCCCTTTGTATCGATGTGCAATTCACTGTTTTAAAAAGAACCATCACAAGAATTCAGCTCAGTGCAAATGACTCCTGAAAGATATAGGCATTTTAGATGCTTCATCTTTGGTTAAACTGAAATGGAATATTAAACAGGCAATACACAGAGACACAGAGCTACAGGGGAGCACTCAAGCACCAACATCCATTATTTAACTGCTGCATCAGCAGCAGACAAAGCTGTTAATATCAGACAATCCAGCCCAGTGGTTGGGTCATGTATCAGGGAGTTGGACGCATAAGGAACCAATCCCACCTGGTGTGACCTGATATCTGAACTTGGGCATGTCATTTTCTGCCCACTATTATTCTCTTGCTTCATCTTTCTTATCTCCTTGATAAGAGGACCCCTCTCTATCCGCACATAAAACACATCAGGGCTGACTCTCTCGGTCTCCATATTCCAAAAGCGAAAAACAATAATAAATTCAGTGTTATTTTTCTAGAAAAAGAGGTGCTGGAACACACCATGAATGCCTCCCTCATTCTCTTAGAATAATAATGGTGTCCATCTGAGAGGTGCCAGAACTGAGTTCTGACGAGTTCCAGCTAAAAAAAGCTCTGAATAAATTCATCAACAAAAACAGCCAAGCCCTGCATAAGTTCTAAGGTCTGGTATAATAACACAATCACCTACGTGATATTGCCATGTGCTGTAATGTCTCCCAGTGAAGTTGCTCTCCACTTACACCAGTTTGTTCCTTTCTAAATGATACTGTGCTGTCAATTACTATCCCCAAGAATTTTGCAAAGATTCAAGGAATATAAAGGGTAATGCATTTGGAAAAAGTGCACCAGCACCAGTCTAAATCTATGACAATAGGGCTGAAATCCAAATACTGGTTTGTGCTCTTTCATCCTTTTCTGCATGTACAATGGGACATTTGTTTCCAATGATAGCTCCTTGCACTACATCAGATGACATTCCCTAGACTTGCCATACATCAGGAAAAGCCCTGACATGTCCTGGTTTTCAGGTGTAAAAAAGGCTTTGGGGGATTTTTGCCCAATTAGCAAAATGTCAGGGGAAACCCAGATGCAGCAGAAACAGCTCAAGAAGCTTAAAATCACTATTTTTGGGTTAGGTTTCCTCCAAAAAGCTCAGCAACTCAGCGGGTATCAGGAATTTTAATTTTTGAAATACGGCAACCCTAATACTCTCTAAGCACCGTCCCTGACCCTCAGAAGCAGCTTGTCAGACAACTGAATAGGAGAATCTGCATTTCAACATGGGAAAGGGGCCAAAAGGTGGGGTAGAACTATCAAAATAAGTAGATAAAACTTAGTTATAATGACCACAAATGCTGACGCATTCACAGACATTATGAAATACAATACACCCTAAATTTTCCCCAGTACATTCTATGTTAGGGCTGGATTACACACCCACACGCAGGCTACAGGAAACCCTTTACTCATGGCAGTGGTACAAACAGGGTAAGTCAAATTTTAAGATCCACTTAAATCCTGGCCACTTACAAATTGCCAAAAAAGAAGAAAAAAGAGGGAGAGGAAATGCATCACCCCCAAAAAGTACAAAAGAGGGGTAAGATTTGCATCTGCAGATGCAAATTCAGAAATAATTACTATGATCTACCAGGATGTAAGCCCCATTTAGTATGGTGGGTGTTTCTTCTTCCTAAATCTACATAGTGTCGCACTGTGAAAGACCCTTTCCATAAAGCTTATTTTTGAACGTTACTCTGTACAAAATGTATTGTGCATACCTTCCATGGAATAGGCCACTGTTAAAATGCTAGAAATTTAGATGTAATTGAATACAGAATTTTTCACATAAATATTAAATATGTTGAAGGATGGGAATGAATTTTGTCATTACTCATAAATCATGTTGCTGCTTTCTATTAGCAAAATTATAGCCATATTTTAATAAGCATATTATAGTTAAGAACCTTAAATATATTACAATCACAAATATGCATTAGCTAGCTTAATGTGTTTACTCACCAACAGAAACTGCTTGCATATAGGCACACAGTCTTTAAAAAGAAAAACAATACTGCTACCTTGCAAGATGCTTCAGGGACTGTCTTTCCCTCAGTCCAGCCACTCCCTCCAATTCATCACTCAGTTTTGTTTAAATACTCAGAACACAAGAGGACTTGGGCAATTATAAGGGCAGGAAATGGAACATGAGTCAATAAGGAGAGGCATAACAGGTTACTGCCATTTTAGGTTGCATTTGAAGGTGGTGGTCTGCATTGCCCCAGGCAAAGAGCCCATGGCTCCCCCACTGCCAGTATCCCAGGACTTCTCCCACCAAGACATAAGAGCATGAGAAGATTCTCCTGGATCTAGTCCAGCATCTTATTCTCACAAGATGGCTAGCTAGATGCCTGTGGGAGGCCTGTAAGCTGGGCATGAACACAACAGCATTCTGCCCGCCTGCAGTTTCCAGCAACGGGCAAGCTGCCTCTGTCAGTGGAGGTGGAACACAGCCATCATGGCCGGTCACCGCAGATGGCCTTCATCCAGTCCTCTTTTACAGCCATTCAAGTTGGTGGCCATCACTGTTTCCTGTGGGAACGAGTTCCATTGTTTAGCTCGACTCCATGAAGATGTGCTTTCTTTTGTCTGTCCTGAATTTTCCAGCATTCAACTTCATTGTATGTTCATGAATTCTAATGTTATGAGAGAGGGTTAAGTTTAGAAACGTCTAACATGTCACGTCTTACTCACCATTTCTCTAAACTAACTAAACGCTGCAATTTTTCTGGCAGTTGTTCCCTACCCACATTTAACCAAGCTCCCATCTTGGCGCAACCCCAACAATTGACCAATCCTCACCTGGAAGCACTGGAACTCAGCTCCACAAGGTTGCCATGTCTGAAGGCAGGACTCAGCTTTTTAGTGTTTATTGAAAAGCCACTGCCATTCCATCCAGCACAGCCATCTTCCAATCACCCTATCCTGTGAAGTCTTCCTGAACTTTTTACTGAAGCAAGGCAGCAAAAACAACAAGTTTGACCCCAGCCATAGGCCCTCTTTTATGGCCCAGGAGCAGAGCAGAGGAACGAAGCCTTTCCTTTAGCAAACACTAGCCAGTCCTGAACCATCCCTTCCCACAGAACTTTTTGTATGGGTGATAGGCCTAGTCTGCTCTAACCAGTCCAACCCCTAGGCGTAGCCATCACCCAGCCAAAGTGTTGGAGGGGTGAGATGGTTCAGTGAGGGAGGGATGGGCCCAGGGCTAGGTGACCCGTGGCAATAAGACTTCTGTGACCCATCTCCTACCACACAGGCACTAATAATAATAATAATAATAATAATAATAATAATAATAATAATAATAATTTGTTTACCACACTATATCTATAAGATCGCAGGACATTTCACAACCTAAAAATATGCTTCCAACAGCCAATCCCAGTTAGCCTTCTTCTTTTCTTCTTCTTTGGCAATCACTCATAGCCAAGTAAGATTGTCTTTCCATAAACACGGTCTTAACAGTGAGTCTGTAAGTGATTGTGGAGACCAGTTCTGGATCCACATGTCCTTCCATAGTGGAGACATAAGTTTCTAAGCGGGAGTTGATCATGGTGAGGGTTTGTCAAACGTGCCTTCCTCTTAGCACATTTCTCCTTTTCACCCTGAGTTCGTGCTTCTTCAAAGTCCATGACACCTTTGGTAAAGACTGTTTTCCAGTTGCAGCACTCGCAGACCAGTGTTTCCCAGTTATCAGTACTTATACTACATTTTTTTAAGATTTGCCTTGAGAGAGTCTTTAAATCTCTTTTGTTGTCCACCAGTATTTCACTTTCCATTCTTAAGTTGGGAATAGAGTAGTTGCTTTGGAAGATGATAATAAGGCATCCAAACAACATGACCAGTTCAACTAAGTTGATGTTGAAGAATCATTGCTTTGACACTGGTGATCTTTGCTTCTTCCAGTACACTGACATTAGTTTGCCTGTTTTTCCAAGTGATGTGTAACATTTTTCGGAGGTACCGTTGATGGAATCTTT
Source organism: Podarcis erhardii (assembly GCF_964252035.2). NCBI lineage: Eukaryota > Metazoa > Chordata > Lepidosauria > Squamata > Lacertidae > Podarcis > Podarcis erhardii. The sequence continues at coordinate 80,807,073 of NC_138507.1, read as the reverse complement.
CTAGGAGTTGGAGATGGCGTTTATAAGTGGTCCATGTTTCACAAGTGTACAGTAAAATTGATAGTACAATAGCTTTGTAAATAAGCATTCTGATTTTCCTGTAAATATCCCAGTCCTCATACACTCTGTGCTTCAATCGGGAGAAAGCTGCTTTCTCCCAGTTAGTAACCTAACATCTATAAACTGAACTAGTGGCAGTTTCCAAGTAGTCTTCAGAAACAGCCTTTGACTGATGGGAGGGGTTCCTTTTTGTAAGTGCAGCATGAAAAAGCTTGAGAAAGGGGAAGCAGGGGCAGAGAAGTATACTAAAATTACCCCTAGTTTTATTGGTACATTTTGCCTTAAACAGTGCCAAAGTTTGGATAACCCCACCACCTCCCCTCTTAAGACTCTAATGTTCACTCCGCAATGTTGAAAGAGAGTGCTAATTCTTCCAGTGGAACAACTGTGAGTGATACCACCAATATTAACCTGATTTAGAGAACTTGTTAACTGTTAATAACATTCATTAGAGAATGAGAAACACATGAGTCATGACTTCCAATTTGCTGCAGAATGGGCTTTTATTGTTTCTTCTTGCCAACCACTGTTAAGCAAGCAGAGAGATGAGCAGACAAATGAAGAGCAATAGCTTTTGTTCTGGCAATATAGCATCTAAGAGGTGGGGTGGCTCTACAGCACCAGTACATATTGGGGCTGCAGGGGTGAGGCATCCTCTGTGATGGATGGGAGAGAAAGGGGCTTTTGAGTCAACCTCTGAAATCTGGTTGGGAAAAAATGGTTTGGTTTAGCTAAAGCTGGCTGATGATATTAGATGCTGTCACTTTAAGGTAACAAAGCACTGGAAAAGGGAAACTGAGTACAGTGGTACCTCGGGTTAAGAACTTAATTCGTTCCGGAGGTCCGTACTTAACCTGAAACTATTCTTAACCTGAGGTACCACTTTAGCTAATGGGGCCTCCCGGTGCCACTGCACCACCACCGCGCGATATCTGCTCTCATCCTGAAGCAAAGTTCTTAACCTGAGGTACTATTTCTGGGTTAGTGGAGTCTGTAACCTGAAGCGTATGTAACCCGAGGTACCACTGTATCTTTAATATTGTCAAACATGGTACAAGCAAATAGTATGGGACTGATTCAGGTGTTAAAAAACAGACATTTCTCCTACGACTGCTACTTCAGAATGGGGGGAATCTCATAATTAAATGCTCTAACATAAATAAGCAAACATATCCGTCCAACCAATCCTTCTCTGACATGTTTATTTCTCTGTGTACAAGGGGGGGTTGACATGGAAAAGCATTCAAACATGAACTCCTTGCTTACATTTAAAAGTGGCATGGTCCCAAGTACAGTATGCTATTTCTAAAAGTATAGATTGGTGTTGATGAGTCTATCAGAGCCAACATTAGATGACCAGCATATTGCAAACCTTCACCCAGAGAAATGTGCTTTCTAATAAGGAAGAAGGGGGAGATACATGTGGTGGAGTTCTGTACAAAGAATAAACAATCCATTTCTGTTTATCCTGTGGCATCTGATCACAGAATATGTCAGTGCATAGCTCTGTAATACAGAGGTGGGGAAGATTCCTAGTTCTAAAAGCTAACAGATTTCATACCAGCACATTATATATGACAGGTCATACACTTCTGACATTTGTGACAGTCACACATAACAAATTGCTGAAACCAGGCCTGAATAAAAATGCAGGACATACAGTAGTCTAGGGCTCTGCACAGAAAACCACGACAAGCTGTTCAGTTTTGTGTTTGGAACTATCCCAATTATCTGATGTTCCAAAAATAATCCAGGGTATTAGACTGCTGATGCGGCTGAGTCTGTGTGAACGGTTTTCTTTCCTCTGTACACAAAGCTACTCTGGCTCTAACAATCCGCTGATTTGGGCAGCCTGCCCAGTACAATGTGCTGACCCATATTTAGGATGGATGATCTTTTATTTTTTTTAATACAGGAGAAATCGTTATGGAATAGTTCTTCAACACATATATAAAACTCTCTCCTTAACCCACAAGGCAAACACCACAAATTCTCTTTCTTGTGAAGCAATATGTGGTTATTTAAGAAATATATTTATTTAAAACCAGTTTTATCCCACTTTTTCTCCCTATGGAGATCTGAAAGTTGTACCCTAAAACAGTAACACAACATAAATAAGCAATATTAGGTTATTTGACATCTGGACTAAGCACCCAGAATTCTCAAACATTCCAAAGAGAACCTCATAACTGATCATGGGCTAGGCATTTTGAAAAACATGCACACAACACCTGCAGCCAACCAGATCCACTACATAATGTTTGTGGAGGGAAAGAATGTGATTAAAGAACTGTAATGAAGGAGTCTCCAAGTAGGATACATGAACACTCCAGAGTCTTGCCCTGCACAAATCTCCTCCCTGAGGTAAATGGGTGTAATATACTTCCACCAATATATTTTCAAGAATGGTTCTTTAGAAGCAGTTAATAATGCACCTTAGCTCTTAGCATAGTGAGAATATTGAATACGGATGAGTATCAGCCTCATCTCCCAATTATGTCTTCCTCCAGCCACCCCCAAACACACTGGCTACTAAGTTGTGGCATAATGGGACTGTGTGGACATGTGGGCTCCAGGAGAGGAGCTCACAGCTGCATTACTCTTTCCCAGGCGTTTTCACTCTGGCATGAGGAAAAACGTTAGCTACAAGCTGATTATTTAGCAAGGAGAAAGTTTAACCACAAACTCAGGTTCAGATGGCATGCCCAACCAAACCTTGGATTAGCACAAAACCAGGAAACAGAAAACTGATTTTGAGCTCTGGGGGGTGGGGAGGCATGTTTGCACAATCCCAGCAGGCCATAATTTGGCTTCCTGGGTTGTGCAAACCAGCCTGATGTACAAAAGCTGGTGAATAACATCCATAATGGAGACCTATAAAGAGTCATCAGAAAAATATTGCAATAGAGGCCTTTGAAGCTGTTCGTTGCATAGTCTCCTACTGGCTATTAAAAATAACTGAGGTATTCTTCACTTTTGGAACTTCTTGACAGTGGATAAATACTTCATTATAATTGTTGGGCGTTACTGAAAGCAAAGGAAATGGAAAATACATATGTTGTCCAGGACCAATCTGCAAGACATTGTTAAAAGCTGCTTACAAGTAATTTGGCTTGTGCTGGATTTCTGTATCTGTTAAGTTATGTGATATGCAGGCTGTGTGTCTGCATTGTGGTCAGTCAGTCATTTGTATGCCACCTTTCCAAAGTTAAAACCATGCTCAGGGCAGCTTACAACATAATACACAACTTACATAACTACAAACATGACAAAAGTAGTCATATACAATAAATTATAGCTCAGTCAGTAGAGCATAGAATCATGTGAGACTCTTAATCTCAGAGTCCTGGGTTCAAGCCCCACGTTGGGCAAAAGATTCCTGCCTTGCAGGGGCTTGGACTAGATGACCCTTGTGTTCCCTTCCAACTCTACAATTCTGTGATACTATGATTACGTACTTTCTAACTTCTATCAGAGTAAAATGATACTTTAAAAACTGAACAATCAAACCAAATGAACTACAAAGCTGAGCCGTCTCAGTTTCAAAAGGTTCATTACCCTGCCATCTGGAAAGCAAGCATCCTATGTACACAAATCTGGTGCCCAAATGATACAATTTCTAATACTTCAGAATTCAATATATACTAGCAAAGTTATTGGAATATGTATCAAAAGCAGAAAGCAGATATTCTACCAGCAAAAAGGTACATTTAGGGGAAATGGTCCTATTACATTTGTAAGATACAGTGGTACCTTGGTTTAAGAACAGCTTAGTTTATGAACAATTTGGATTAAGAACGATGCAAACCCAGAAGGTGTTTTGGTTTGTGAACTTTGCCTTGGAAGCAGAACATGTTCTGCTTCCTACTGAGTGTGTTCCATTTGTAAATTGAGTCCCCCGCTGCTATGGGAAAGCATGCCTTGGTTTAAGAACGTTTTGGTTTAAGAATGGACTTCCAGAACGGATTAAGTTTGTAAACCAAGGTACCACTGTATTTGGTATACTTCAGCAACTGAAACATAGCAAACCTAGGTAACAAATCTAGGGTATGACCCAGCCAAAGTTATAATGGGTGCTTTTTCACCCCAATCATTTTTATAATAGAGGAACAAGCACATAAATGAGTATAATTTGACAGAACGCACAAGTCCTGCTATCTGAATTCTCGTTACACAAAAATTCACTTATCCAAACATGATGAATTAGGATCCGATCCTTGTTATAAGCAGTGCAGGTTGAGATATCCAAACAACCTGCATGTAGTACTATAAACAAATAAGTAGCCTTAAACAAGATTTTGCTGGTCTGTGATAGCCGTTTCTCCAGAAACCATAGTGGGAAGTGGGGGGGGTGTGGCTAATTAATAACATTTTTTCCTTCCTTGTTTGACTTTTGCAATATTTCAGAGGGTTTTCCTGGGTTTTTCCATTCTGGGATTAAAATTTTGTTGCCGGGAATGCATTAGAAATTTCCCCATAGGAATCAATGGAAATAATCCACTCATTATGTGAATGCTCACCTAACAATTTCCTGAGAACGCATAGCAAGACCTGTGTGTATTATTTCTCACAGCAAATGTTAAAAATCACAGGTCACGTATCTCCCTGGACAAAAAGAAAAAATCAAGATTCATTATTTGAATCACTCTGTTTTTAAAGTAAGGCCTAAACCTCTGATTTTCATAATAATAAAAATGAGAAGCATCAACAAATCTAAGAACTATTCTTTATTTCTCTGGTTTGCTTCCACAATTGGAGTAATTCTAGGTGCTGTAATGTAAGGGCACAGGCAAATGTAGGTGCTCTCCCTGCCAGGAGACCTGCAATTGCAAAATGTGCTTTTGACAGGTTATGCTCAGTGTTTGGTATTGTGACCTATGATGCAATACAAAAGACTGGCTGTTGCTGCCTAAACTTTAATGGACTTAATCCTCCCAAATGCTGACAAATTACTGCTCCAGGCCATTTAAAATCACATTTCTAATGCAATAATCCTATTTGCATTACACTGACTGGGGATGAAATGATTAGGTGACTGAGATTTTTGCACTACAAAATTAAGTCCCCCATACAGTCCGGCTGTGCTTTTTCATATATTAAAAGTCTGAACAGAAATGAAATTCCATTATTCTGCTACTTGCTAAGCTTTCAGGAAGGGTTCATTACTGTCCTGTCTCTGCTAGAAATGTCTCCCTAAAGTAGGCACGAGCTAACAGGAACCCATTTCCCATTATATCAGCTGCAGGGATTCTTTCATTATTAATATTATTAGTCTTTGGCCACCAAACATCTCTGAAGTGGAAAGGCTAAATCAAGAGCATGTGGGCAGAAATGATAGAAAGGTACAGAAAGTGGATTAAGCACAGGTTCTAACAGAAAGGGAAATATAATAAAGCCATGCCCATATATCCTCCAATATCGACCCATGGGACTCTGTGGGGAGAGCTCATAGCTTGGTGGTAGCAGGTTCTATGTGTTCTGTGCCCCAGGACATGAAGAGATACATCAGGTAAATGGAGAAATTATGAATTATGCCTTAGCTTTTCATTGAGGACACATTTATTCGCTTAACAAATGACAATATATTTGACATTTAAAAAGATTTTTTCATGTACCATAGTACCTCAGGTTAAGTACTTAACCTGAAACTGTTCTTAACCTGAAGCACCACTTTAGCTAATGGTGCCTTCTGCTGCCACCGCGCTGTTCTCATCCTGAAGCAAAGTTCTTAACCTGAGGTACTATTTCTGGGTTAGCGGAGTCTGTAACCTGAAGCATCTGTAACCCGAGGTACCACTGTATGTTTAATAGTGTGTGTTCCCTTCTTCTAAAGCAAGCACCGAAATGGTTAAATTAAGGTTTGTGCTTCTGTAATTTAAAAGCTAAGCTTTGTCAACATAACCAAAACCGAAGTCCCTCAGCTTTCCTCCTGTTGACATATTTTGAGTGAATGTTTCTTGTTAAAGTTAACGTTCCACACTTCTGTGATAGCTATGAGGTAGTCAAAGGTACCCTTGTTCTAGGTTAAGCATTCATTTTGCTGCGGCAAATGCAATGTATGGCTGCAGATGGTTCCATACATAAAGATCTGTCAGGTCACGCAATGACAACAGCAAACTATTACGGGATGTATCTGACTCAGTGGCGTAGCGTGGGGGGTGCAGGGGGGGCCGGCCGCACCGGGCGCAACATCTGGGGTTAGGGCAAATCCATGGGTTAGGGGGCGCAAATCCACGGGTTAGGGGGCGCAAATTACTTGCCTTGCCCCGGGTGCTGACAACCCACGCTACGCCACTGATCTGACTAAATCATACTCCGAATAGAACCCGGACTAATTTAAATCCATTTTTTTCAGTGAGTCTACTCTGACTATGACTTAAGTCAGCTACAACCCAATAGGGTTTTTTATATATACATTCAAACATTTCAAAGTACATGATTCGATTTTTAAAAGGTTCCCATTCAATCAGTATCAATAACCTACTATTTCTGTGAAAACTTATAATGCATTGTTATATTAAGAGTTGCCATGCCTTAACTAGCCAAGGTTTATGCATTTTACAGAACGAATAAGTGCAAAAATGTAAAATATATATTGCTGACTGATTATAAAGCTCTTTTGCTGACAACGGTTATGAGAGCTAATGAAATTTCCAGGATGTTATCAGCAGGAGTCCCTCCCCCCCCAAAAAAAAACCCCTTGCAAGTCAGCTGGATTCATAAATGATAAATGGGCAAGAATTAGAACACACATTTGATTATTCTTCCTATAGGCTACACTTACAGTTGTGTACTACCAGCAACTTCTGCCATAGAGGTTTACAGTAAAAATATTAATTGAGAGAGCGGGGCTGAACAGGGAAGACTGTGTGCTGTGTATTTTAAATGTGAGCCTGAGTCAAGAGGGGTTGTGTGTGCACACATGCATAAGACTGTGTTTGTGTACTAGGTATGTGTGATTGTATGAATGGTGTGTGAGAATAGGGTGTAAGTTGGCGCTACCTACTTTGGTATCTGGCCCCGCTTGCTGCTGGTATGAGCACTTTTCCCTGAGGGAATATGGTCCCTTGAGGAGAAAATGGTTCCTCATCCTTGGTTTACACAAATCAGGCTGATCTTATCAATTTGGAATTCAGTAGTAAGGCATAATGGGTGGTGCTGTGGTCTAAATCACAGAGCCTAGGGCTTGCTGATCAGAAGGTCGGCGGTTCAAATCCCTGCGACAGGGTGACCTCCCGTTGTTTGGTCCCAGCTCCTGCCCACCTAGCACTTTGAAAGCACGTCAAGTGCAAGTAGATAAATAGGTACCACTCCAGCGGGAAGGTAAACAGTATTTCCGTGCACTGCTCTGGTTTGCCAGAAGCGGCTTAGTCATGCTGGCCACATGACCCGGAAGTTGTCTGCGGATAAACACCAGCTCCCTCGGCCTATAGAGTGAGATGAGTACCGCAACCCCAGAGTCATCTGTGACTGGACCTAATGGTCAGGGGTACCTTTACCTTTTAGTAAGACATAAGATTCAGTTGCTGCATTTTAAAAAAAAGGTATACAGCTATATTCAGTATACCTGTTGTGCAGACACACACCCAAAACCAACCCTCCTCTCTGAATTTCTGCTACTGAAGCACCAGTCCAGCCATTTTCTTGGTCCGGAAAAAGGAGAGCTTATATGGGATCCTGTGGGCATCCCTAACAGAGAGGCATCCCCATTTTGCAGAAAATATGGAGTTGGGTGGGCACTGACAGCAACATTAGTCAATGCCTAAGTCAGGCATAGGCAAACTCGGCCCTACAGATGTTTTGGGACTACAACTACCATCATCCCTGACTACTAGTCCTGTTAGCTAGGGATGATGGGAGTTGTAGTCCCAGAACATCTGGAGGGCCGAGTTTGCCTATGCCTGGCCTAAGTTCAGCGCAAAAGGAGAGCAACAAAGAAAAAAGACACAGTTCCTCCTGAGCCAAAACTGGAGACCCATTGCTATAGGCTCTGGAATATGTTTATTAATTTTGGAGGAGGGATGGTGTACAATATTGGCTGGGGGGGGGGTTCCTTTGGTGAGAAACCGAGGTCTTCAATATTTGAGTCATTTCAAGACCTATGGCACTATGAGGCACTGCTGTTGGACTGTTGTTTTGACTGTACATGTAAAAAGCGCCTTTCACGGTCATATTTTTGCTTCCCTCTTGCACTGCAGCAGCTAGTTCCAGCTCATATAATAAGTCCTGATGTTTTTATCAATGACAGATTCCTCACAAACACCACTTCATGGAGTCGAGAAGAGGGCAGACCATATTGGCTAGGGGTCCTGGAAGACCTGCTCCCCTGCCTTGCAAGCTTTTTCCCACCTGGCCTGGGAGGGTGGGGGCTGCTGAATACAATCTTGGGCTGGGAGGTTTGTTGCTGTTGCTGCTAGAAGGTTCTGTGTCTCTATTTTGGATCTTATGATTTATCTGGAAATTGTTCCATTTGGTTGTGTACTTTTTGATGCTTTTGGTTTATGGCGACTTTTGTTGCGTTTGGAGATGTGTAGTTTTTACTATGTTGTAAGCAGCCTTACGCTGTACAGTGGTACCTCGGGTTAAGTACTTAATTCGTTCTGGAGGTTCTTTCTTAACCTGAAACTGTTCTTAACCTGAAGCACCACTTTAGCTAATGGGGCCTCCTGCTGCCGCCGCTGCACGATTTCTGTTCTCATCCTGAAGCAAAGTTCTTAACCCGAGGTAATATTTCTGGGCTAGCAGAGTCTGTAACCTGAAGCGCATGTAACCCGAAGTACCACTGTAGCTTTGGAAAGGTGGCATACAAATAAAATGATTGATTACCACCACAATGCAGTTCAGAAGCCTGCCTGTCACATAACTTAGCAGTTAGGAAAATCCAGCACCATTTGTGTGAGAACGCAGGCGGGTCTAGCCAAATTACCTGCAAGCAGCTTTAACAATGTATTGCATATTGCCTCGGGCAACGTATTTTCCATTTCCTTTGTTTTCAGCAATGCCGAACAAATATAATGTCAAGAAGTTCCAAAATGAAGGAATACCTCAGGCATATTTAATATTCAGCTGGAGACTGTACAATGAAGAACTTCAAAGGCTCCTATTGCAATATTTTTTCTGATTATTCCTTCTAGGTGTCCATGTTATTCACCAGCTTCTGTACATCAGGCCGGTTCCGCTATATCATATTATTTCCACATAATGTGTTCAATATCTTCAGACACTAGGGAGGATTCCCACCAGCAGCTGCTACCAATAGGGAAGCGACCTGCTTCAACTCAGCCACTGCTAATAACGTAACAAAAGCCTGCTGGATCAGGCCAATGGCCCATCTTGTCTATCATCCTGTTCTCACAGTGGCCAACCAGATATCTGTGGGGAAATTAGCAAACAGGACCTGAGCGCACAAGCACTCTCCTCCCCTGTGGTTTCCAGCAAGCAATACTGCCTTCTCTAATGGAGGCAGAGCATATATATCATGGCTAGTAGCCACTGTCCTCTCTCCTCCATGAATTTGTCCAGTCCTTTTTTAAAGCCATCCCAGTCGTTAGCCATCACTGCTTCCTGTGGGAGCAAGTTCTATACTTTAACTGCTGCATGAAGAAGTACATTTGTTTATCTGTCCCGAATCTTCCACCATTCAGCTTAACTCTTACACTCCACTTGCAACACTCAATGGGAAATGTCACCAGTTCTGGGACAGAATTTTAAAAAGGTTACCAATGATTGTAAAACCACAAACTTACTACAGCTATCAAAAGAACGTGATTTGTGGAACCATTTATTTATGATTCAGCCTTTTAATTTAATTTTTGCACACTTAGAATAACTATTTTAGCAGCGAGCAATTCATATAATCACATATGCTATGCATACGGAGGATTCAACTCAGTCAGTCCTTTAGGACCATCCATATTTTAATTCAAAGAGCACCATAAATAAATAGTGATAAATGCAATTCAGCAAACTGGTGCTAGAGACCCTTCAACAGCAATCAGTGTTTTCACTTGATACCTCTTGATCCAAACCACAGAAGAAGAAAACCAACCCCTGTTTGAAGTAGAAGAGTAAATATTACCATTTGATAACACTTGGGCCTGACAGTGCAAATTGAATGGCATTGTGTCACATTCATGCAACCCACTGGCTCTCCAACATCCACAGGGTTACCATGGAAGAGAGAGACGCTTACAATTCTTTTAACACTTCGTCAGCTCAAAAGCCTCTGACAGAGCTTTCGGGACTGTTAACTTTTTTATGCAATATATGTGGTAATCTTTCCACACTGCTTTCAAAGAGTGGCTCAACTACGGTAGGATTTTGCCAGATATCACCTCAAAACATCTTGATATCCAATCCAAATAAAGAACTCAGCGTTAAAAAGGTGACATAAATCATGCAAAGTCATTCTGACAATATGGCCAAGCTGCAGAAACCATTTTCCTCTGTGTTTAATTTCTAAGAGAGGAGCCAGGACTCATTCCCCACTTAAAATCATGACCTCGGATCTGGAATGTATGCCTCACAGCCACTGAAGAGGAGGCCTGGCAGTGGCTATTCAGTGGAGAGAGGAAGGTCCTCTTTATATACTGAATGGCACTTTCTGCCTTAGGCCACATTCGTACCACATATTTAAAGCACTATTAGTGCTCATAACTTTCTCCCAAAGAATCCTGGAACTGTAGTTTGTTAAGAGTGCAGTAAGGCCAAGGTTTGGCTTTAAATGTAATCTACACCCAGGCTCATGGTTAAGCTTTCTCCAGACCAACCACAAGTTGTAACCAAAGTTTGTTCTGGGTTACAGCTCATGGAGAGTCTGGAGAGATTTTAACCAAGAGACCAGGTTTGGATGACACATGATGCATAAGCAAAAACAGGGACAAAACTAGGCTTTATTTCACCCAGGTTAAAAACCCAGTTTGACACAAACACACGCCCATGTGCACAGGCTGGGAGCCTCAATGGAGCCCCTCTAGATGCTTCACCCAGGGCAAAAAAACCCAGCTAGCCCCAACTCTCCTCCCCCATAGCTACAGTACTGGCAAAAAGCAGCACACGTGCTCATGCTAAGCCATGGTTTAGCTTAAGAGTGCAAGCCAGGTCAGTGAAGTATTCACTATAGCTCAGCAACCTTTAATGCCAAGGAATTTCCATGGCCATAACCATTGAGGGAGGAGAACCACAGATGTGGCAATGTGGAAGCACTGTAGGAAATAAATTAGAACAGAAACGTAACTTGTGAACAAACCCAGGTGTGTCATGGAAGCTGTCACTCCTAGATGACATCATCATTTGTGGCACTTCTTCAGATAAAGACTATGTAGTGTAGAGTTACACCCTTCAAGCAAGTTATAAATGCAGATTTGTTCACAACAGTGTTGCCCTCGGCATAAGATATTACAGGTTACACCATAAACCATGGATGTGCCTTGACCCTTTGGTTAGTTTCACACTTTTTGTACACTTCCATTCCTCTTCCACATCCCAGATCACCAATCATACTTTTTGCAGAAGTTCCTGCCACTATATTGCAGAGCTGACAATGGAAGGCAAGGCTTTCTTCTGGCACATTTTCCTTCCTACAAACATGAAATAGCATTTGAGCAACTTTGATCATCCAGTGGCACTTTAATGTGCATGCTTCTCAGTAGAACTACAGAGACCTGCCAGCGGTCTGCTGTGTGATTGCAGTGGAAATAGTGGGGAGAGATGATGTCATATACCCATGGACACAGGAGAAGCAAAATGATGGAGGAGGCGCACTCAAAGGAAGGAGCTATGGAGCCAATCTTTGATTTAGATGAGGGAGGGGATGGGAGTACCAAGTAAATGTAGGGTAATTTAAAAGGCAAAAACTCAAGAAAATGCCAGACTGAGCAAATTCTGCTATGAGTAGTGAGCACAGTAGCCTTTTCAACTGCCAGATGCAGGTAGTAAAATGAAACCAGAGGACACCTCACAGATGTGTAAAATACACAAAATGAGAGAATAAGGCATTTTAATTCAACTGCATGAACATTGAGTGTGTGCACAGAATACATTATATCCTTTCAATGCATGATTTTATCCAGCAATTTCAAAACCTCAAAAATGGTATCAAATTAAATGGCTTTTTGACACTTATTTCACATTTAATTCATGAAGTGTTCCACACTCTCTATTGTTCTTACGCAATTATACCATGAAGACAAGAAGATTGGAATTCCCATCTGTGATCTAATAGGTGGCAAACTAAGGCTCAGTTCTCATGCAGATGGTAAACCTGTGTTTAGACTCTACCACTATGACTGGAGGGGTGAGCTTACAGAAATGGCTATTCCTTCAAACAATAGAACGTTCATACAATAAAACACTGTACTACATTTAGAAAACTAGCCTGTCAGGCAGAAGGCTATGTAAGAACCCTTCTTTCATTTGGAATGGAAGAATTCTTTTTTTAACTAGAAGAGCTTTCAATAATGGGAGGAGCTCCCACTGCCAATCTCAGTGGAAATGTCTATGTTTATTCCCATTAGCTCATCCATGATCCCTTAGCTCACCCATGGTGAATGTCCACACCACACACCAAAGAACCCAAAACATTTGTTTGAAATGGCAATTTTAGGTGCAACTCTTGGTGTTTCATTTGCATCTCAGAATCCATTGCAGAGTCTGGGACCAATGTTCCTCATGACGCAGGGCCATCCCAAAACATTTTGCTGCCTGAGCAAAGGGAAGGTATAGTGCCCTCCACATTCCACAGACAAATGCCAAACTGACAGGTACCCAAATCTTGCCTGTACACAGGCAATAAGGGCATTATCCTCCACTGCCCTTGAGGGCAACAGGCTAAGAGGGTGCAGAGCACAACATGTGGCACACACAGCTCTCTGCCTACTACTCCTCGCCCCTCAGCAGCTGTCATCTAAGAGTACTGTCTCACATTGCCTAATGGTAGGGCCAGTGCTGATGTGGTGGCTTTAGTGTGCAGCAGCTGTGGCTGGAAGGCAGTAGCAGCCAGTATTGGTGGGACAGAACTGTGGGAATGCCCTCCAGTCTAGCCATGGCTACTAGCCACAATGGCTTTGTTCAATCTTCACTGTCAGAAGCTGTGGGCCTCCAAATACCATTCGCTGAGAATCACAGGTGGACAGAGTGCTGTTGTATTCACATACTGCCTGCAGGCTTCCCACAGGCATCTAGTTGGCCATCGTGATGCTGGACTACACAGATCATCTGATTCCACAGACGCTCCTGATATTCTCATGTTCTTCCTCCAACGTCCCTACAAGGTACCTGAATGGTGCTGGGCAAGGTGGCAGCAAAGTCAGGGATGCAGAGATGCACTTGTGGCACCAATCCAGTGCTTCTGCTGGTGAGTCTGCAGAGCCTTGATCTGTCCAGGTAAGCTGCCATGACACTGGCACCACCACAGCAGCTACAGACTGGGAGTCAGCATAAACACAGCTGCCATATACAGAGGAGATTATGAGAATCTGTCAGACCACTGCAAGCTCAGACCAGTTCTTTATCCACTGGACATCACTGATGTTACTATCCATGTTTGTTCAGCCCCACTGAGTTCTATGGGACTTATCCCCCAAGTCAGGCTGCAATCTGAGGCAAGCTAACCTAATTCATGGAGGATAAGCCTATCAATGACTGGTAGCCATGATGGCTATGCGTTGCCTCCATGAACAGAGGCAGCAACGCTTCTGAACACCAGCTGCTGGAAACCTCAGGAGGAGAGCGTTGTGCTTGAGGGTTTCCCACAGGCATGTATCTGGTTGGCCCCTGGAGAACAGAATGCTGGACTAGATGGGCCATTGGCTATTCTTATGTAACCTGGGAGTAGGCACCAGGGTTTCCTCCAACTGCACACACCTAGAAGATTGTAGCCTGAGGCTCTCCTCTCAACACTGAGGACAGAAAGAGCAACCTTGCATGCCTATGCTTTAGATCAATTTATTTTTCATTGCCAGATCTCCTTGGAGAAGGCCACCCATTTCCCTCCAGAGGATTGCCCATCACATCACAAGATGTGCACCCATGAGAGATGGGCAGGGTTTACCCTTACATGCGGCTTGACACATTTTTGTGCAATCACAACAACAACAAAATGTGAAATACGTTTTTTTGCAGCTGCGCATATGAGATTTAATAAAGAGCTGGGTATTTTCTTTAAAAGGAAATGGACAAGAAGAGAAAGAAAACAGAAGTTTGAACCAAACACTGGTTCCTTTCAAACCTTGGGAACCATATTCATGGTATATTGCAGGACTAATTATTTGACTAGTCAGAGGCATTTATTGACTCAGACCGAACTCTCCTTAAACCGCGTATGCAGGCATGCCGTCATTACAAACCAGTACAACACAAACAGAAGATTACACCGTTGGTGCTTCCTCTCACTTTGTGCTGAGCGTGTCAAAAACGTCTTTTGTCTGGAGATGGGGGGGGGGGGGCTCAGCTACAGAGCTGCGCTGGATGCGGGAAGGGAGTCTCACTACCCAGCCACAGGTTAAAGGAGATCACCTCTTTCTCCCAAATGATGGGGGTGGAGTTTGATCCCCTGATTCTTTTCAAGACCCCCCCCTCCCTGTTTTCCTTGCTCCCTCACTTTCCTTTCCCCGAAAGTCCTGTCTCCTTGCTCTGAGATTCCTTCCTTCCTTTGTTAATGCACGCTTTCTCCACTCGTGTTCGCGCGCCTGTGTGTGGGAGACTCCACCGACTCGCTCAGTGGCTCACCTTGCTGCCGAAGGGCCCCGGCAGGAGCAGCTTGAGCGCTTGCCTCTTCAGCTCCACCAAGCGGGCGTTGCAGTTCTCGCACCAGACGCCGCGGTCGGAGCCCGGGGAGGAGCCCCCTCCGCTGCCGGAGCCCGGAGACCCCGTGCCGAAGCCCGGCGAGCCCCCCAGCGACCCGGGAGAGCTGTTGCCGATCCCCGGGGAAGCGGGGCCCGGCGACCCGGTGAAGGAGCCCGGCGACGACGTGCCCGATCCCGGGGAAGGGGTGCCGGACGAGCCCAGGATGGAGCCGGCTCCTTCCGGGGCTGGGCGGCTGCCGGCCCGGGATTCCTCGTAAGCTTTCCGGTACCAGCTTTCGGGCGAGAAGGGAGCCGCGGGTTTGGTCGGGGAGCAGGGGTCGTTCACCTGAGTGGAGAAGGAGGGACGGGGGAGGGAAGCAGATCAGTGCGGGGCGTGGAAGGAGGGCAGCGAAGTTGCATTGATAGGAACCAAGTGGCTCGTGGAGACGTTAGATATTAACACCCCAAGTCAGCTTAAACACCCCTCCATGCATAGGAGCCAACCCCTAGGGGCCGAGGTCCCTTCGCCCTCCCCCTCCATAAAATATCTGAGCCCCCAAGTTGATGTGCATTGCCATTCAAACGATGTGCATGCCCCACATCGTGTGATCAATTATGCAGGGCGGGGCTCACCTGCCCCCCCCCCATATTTTATTCAAGTTGGCACCTTTGACCTCCAGGCACACCCGCCCCCTCTGATTTCCAAGAAGCTGGGTTTTTTTTTAAAAAAAAAGTCACCACCTGAGATCGATCTTCCCTACAGAATTGGTGGGTGCGCGCGCGCACGTTTTTCCAATCCAAGCCCCCTCCAAGGAGCGCTCTCTCTCTCTCCCTCCCAGGCGATCCCCACCGCGCGCCCCTCTCGTACGTGAGCAAAAGCCCCTCGGAAGTCAGGTTACTGTATTCGATGTACAGCGGAGGAGAGGAGAGATCCACGAAGCGCGTTTCTCCCCGCAGAGCCGCCTGTCTAGGCGGAACCCCAGGCTGCAAAAGTTAAAGGAGTGCAGAGTCCATGGGCTGCTGCTGCTGCCCAGGCGCTCGGCGTCTGCAGCCGCGGAGGAAGCGAGAGAGGCGCCCCGTCTCTCCTTCGCGTCCCAGGGGCGGAACTGGTTAAGGCACCCCCGGCTGCCCCTTTGGCTTGGGGCACCGTGCCGCTTCTTCAGAAGGCGACCGGCTTGATCGGGGGGCGGGGATCCGTGTCCGCTCGCAGCCCTTTTGTGTGAAAGCCCAGCGCTGTAGATTATTATTATTATTATTATTATTATTGCAAGCATCCCTCCTTCCCCTTTACTTAAGGGCAACTTACCCCATATTTCCTGTTTCGGGTGCTGACCGCGATCCTCTCCTTATTCCCAGCCACGGAATTCATGGTGAGGGTGATGATCTCGGCGCCCGCGGCAGGATTTCCTGCAAATTTGTATCCAAGGGGGGGGTTTTTCCCCCCAATCCGGCAAGGTTCACGCACCAGCTGGAAGCAGCTCCGCACTTCAAGTCGGTTTCCCCCTCCCTCTGCCTTTCCAAGGAAAATACCACCAATAAAAATAAATCCCCGATCCCAGAAAAGAAAACAAAAACGCTGCCGGAGCCCCAAGAGAGGGTGAGATTGTATCTTTCCGGCCCCCCGTCAGATCATGTTTGCCCTCATTGTCTTCTCTCTCTCTCGTTTATTCCCACTCTGTGCGTTTGTGTGTGTGCAGAAATCCAAGGGATCGGCGTTCCCCAGTCTAAGCAGACAGCGCCAGTTTCCCTGCACAACTAAAAAGGAACAATCGCATCCGAGGTAGATTTTTAGCAAAAGGAGAGAGAGGGAGCGGAGCGGAGGACTGGCTGGGTGTTGCTGGAGAGGCAGCGTTTTCTCCCCGTTGCTACTTGGTGGTGATGTGTGGCAACTTGTTTCCTTCGCCAAGGTTCGCCACGGAGTTAAAAGAAATCCTCCAAAAACCTCAGGATCCTGGCTCGGGGAGGAGCCTCCGCGAGGCTTGCAGCCAATATCTTTCTCCCCATTTTGGCCAAGCAGTTTCTTGCAAAGAGGGAAAGCTCAGCGCTGCTGGAGCTGCCGCCGCTGCTGCTGCTGCAGAAGCGACACGGCCAACAGCCACCTCTGAAAGCTGCAAAAACGCTGCCGGGGCTTAACTACAGGCGGCCAGCTGTTGACTGACTGTGGAGGGTCCATTTTCGTTGCAGTATTTCTTGACTGACATTTGTGGTTTTTTTTACTCTCTCTCTCTCTCTCTCTCTCAAATCCCTCCCTCCTAAGAGAAAGGGGAGGAATGGGCTTGCCTGCACCGTAGTAGCTGGTTGCTCATGGTTGGCATTCAAAGGCGCTAGTCATTTTGGGTTTTGCAAGTGTTGGGATGGGTGCTGGAGAGAAGGAGTAAGAAGCCATGCCTCACACACACACACACACCCCAGCCTACCTTTCTCCATACAGGTCCTCATGCCTATATGCCTAGACAAAAGGATCTCTGGATACCAAGTGGTTAAGAATAGCAAACATAAGGTCTCAACACCAGGGTTTTGGTTTGGGTTTTCAAACACTTCTGCTTCAGGAAGGAATGTGCGCACAGGTTAACCCAAAGTGCAAAAGACAACCGTAATATTTCTACAAGGTTTATCCCCAAACAGCTGGCTGGACATAGATCAGCTGCTAAACTTAGGACAAGATCCATTCATTTGAAGATGTGCAGAGGGGCTTGTTTCAAGCGCTTCATCCATGACACCTGTCATGGGTGTAGCTAGAATTTATGGGGGGGGGAGAACCTAGTTATCTGCAATGCAATTGGTCAGTTAGTTAAGTATTTTTATTGATTTTAGGGGGAGAGCTGCACACACCCACACCCCAGCTACGCTCATGACACCTGTATCCCAAATCTGCATTGCCTACCAGGAGATTTTAAAATGTTAGAAATCAATATATTTTGCATATTCATTGTGTTGGTGGGGAAGAATCGGTGGCTCTGCAGCACCCAGCCTTTCTGCCTTCTCAACCCTAGGTAGCCTTTTGTAGACCTGGACTGAAACCCACACCCTAGTGAGATGAATGGTAAATAATCTGCACAACGGGGAGAAAGTGAGATGTTGTGTGTGGGTGCATGTGCATGCATGCATACAATTATGTTTATATACCTGTGTGTGGTTTCCTGCAGCAACACAGAGGCTGAGATTCTCAAGAAACTGAAGTCCTGTCCCACACCAAATCTGTATGCCATACTAATAGCCCTGGCTATAATGGGATCTTGGCTTCCAGCCCAACCCCTCTCATGTCAGTGCTATGTAATGCATGGTGCATTTATTTCCTCTACATAATCAAAGCCTTCGGGCCTGTCTGCACATTGCAGTTACCACATGGAAATGATTTAAAATCACTCCATCTGGCACCTGTTATCATATTAATACTTAGCGTTTATACCACTTTAGTGTTCAAAACACTTCATACTCATTAGCTTAGCAATTGTTGCAGCAACCCTGTAGGACAGGCCAGGATTATTATCCCGCCTTGAGAATGGGGGGTTGAAGCTGAGAGAGAGTGGCTGGCTACCCAGTAAGTTTCCCAGCAGAGATTAACTCTGAACTGATAAGTTCCTGATTCACAGCTCCGTCTCTTAGCCACTGGGCCATTTTGGTGGTTAGTCATTTGTGTGGAATGCTCCATCACATGGGCCAGTTTTCTCCATGCTAGTTAAAAAAGAACTTTTCTTTTGTGTGCTTTTGAACCAGTGCCGAAATGATCCTTGCTGCTACACAATGAGCTAGTTCACACACATATGGCTCCCCACAGGGTGGCAGATACCACATTGAGCTTTCTGCAGAGACTTCAACATGATGCACAAAACGGTGCCCAGTGTTAATTCCAACATATGTAATGTTTTGGTTGCCTGATCCCAAAGAGAATATCCTAGAGCTGGGCAAAGTATGCAGAAGAGACAGCTGCATGGTGAAGAGGTTGGAGCCGCTTCCTTGCAAAGAGAGGCTTTTACAAAGAGACAGTGTAGTGTAATGGTTAGAGTGTCAAGACTAAAACTTGGGAGACCAGGGTTCAAATCCCTACTCAGCCAGGAAGCTCCTTGAGTGACCTTGAGCCAGTCACTGCCTTTCAACCTAACCTACCTCACAAGGTTGTTGTGGGGATTTAATTACAGAAGGGGGAAACTATGTATGCTACCTTGCAGGAAAAGGTGAGATATAAATGCAATAAAATAAAATAAAATAAAATAAAAATGCAATAAAATAAAATTAAAATAATAATGGTTGATGTGCTCACATAACACTGAATGAACTTACGACACTCATTACCAGAAGGTAATTTTGTTAAAAAGGTGAGATTAGAATATAGAGGACATGCCTTATCAATTGCCTCCTTGTTGAGTGGCAGCATACTGTCTTGTTTTCTGAAGACAAATAAATGATGAGATGGTCATAATCCCCACACCTTCCTTGTGAGCTTCCCTGAGACCTCTGGCTTGCCTCCTTGGAACAGGAAGCTGGACCAAGTGTGCTCGCTGGTCTCACCCAAAGAGGCAATTCTTGCAGCACATAGTATCACAACACAGGCGCAGATGATGGTGTTTCTTGAACAGGAGTAGAAAGCAGGAGTGTCTCACGGGCGCTTCTGGCAGTCGACACACTGGAGTAGTGACTGCATCAGTCGACGATGCAGATGGTCTGGTCGATTGTGCCATGATCCGGAAGTGACCAGTGTAAAGCCGACTCGCAGCACATCATATATTCGTTGCATACCAACAGGAGGAAGCTGGCTTGAGGAGTTGCATAGGTCCATGGCTGTTGCTTGCTCACTTAGAAAACCATGGGTGTTGCACAACAGCCATGTGAAATTATCCTCTGACCTTGTGTGATACCTGGTTGTGATAAAGGTGCAGTTGGCTGACGGTTCTTGGACCCTCTCTAGATCAGAGGGCCCGGTATTAAAAGCATTACCTATTTAAAATAGGCAAATATTTAGCATTTGCACAGGTATGCTGCACTGTTAGACGAAAAGTCATGGAGGCTACATAGAACTTCCATGGTCAGAGGCAGGGAACCAATTGCTGAGGAGCAACAGCAGGAGAAGACCTATCTCCTTGGTTTCAAAGAGGCACCTGGTTGATCATGGCATTCAGGAAGCTGCAATAGATGGACCTTTTGTCTGATCTATTTACCATACTTCTTTTCAGGTTCCTTTGTTTAGTTTCCAAGCGTATTTTGATCTGCAAACGCTGTATTTTCCCTCTTGCAAAGAGGACCGTTGGGATATTAAGGCATGAAAGATAAAGCACTATTAATGCTGTGTCGTCTGGCTTGTGTTCCAGCATGGCCACTGTGAGCGTTTGCTTCATAGGCCACGGAATATAACTTTCAATTTGCTAGAATCAGCACTTCTCATGATGAGCAGGCAGGTTTGCTTTGTTCTTCATCAGCCCTTTAATTAACACACTGTTAGATGTCTCTGCCGAACTGCATCTGCTGCGTTGGGGATCATCAGATTGTGTGCAACGGTATGCCTACCATGGGAGATTGCAGGCATATGAGGATCAAAGCGGCCTGGGGCTGGGGGCAGCAGATTGGCCAGCTTGCTTGTAAATTCCAATTTGCAGGCTACCGCCTTGTCACACACCAGGAAGCACAGGAACGGCAACATCTTGGTGGCTGTTACCCTCAAAAGTTTGCCGACAAGGAACAGTAAGCATGCATGACACCCATTCAAACATGGTCAATGAGGCAATGTTTTACAGCTGACTGGTGGAGCAGGAAGCGCAAAAGACTATTTAAATATCAGGTGGCTTCCACCATGGCGGGGGGAGAGAAATGCTTCAGGGAAATGGCAGCATCTACAAAAAAGAAAAGAGGAAAGACTGTCCTTCAAATATGTGTATTAATAGCCACCTAACCTATTAGATATCACCAGGAATCATGGAGGGAGGTTACAGGACGTGGGGCGCAAGTGTTTGTCTGACGGGGGGGGGGGGACAGGATCACCTGAAGTTCACCAGGGGAGGCCCCAAGGCAGTGCAGTCAACTCCAGGGGTTCCATGTATTCTGCTAGTGCCTTCATTTAGGGCAAGCCAGTTCCATATCATAATACGGCAGCTGCTAAATTATTATTATTATCATCATTATTTTATTTATACCCTGTCCATCTGGGCGGCTTACAACATATCTAAAAACATAATAAAAACATCAATCCTTAAAAACTTCCCTAAACAGGGCTGCCTTCAGATGTCTCCAAATCTAGATGTTTATTGACATCTCAAGAGAGTGCGTTCCACAGGGCGAGCGCCACCATCAAGAAGGCCCTCTGCCTGGTTCCCTGTAACTTTGTTTATTGCAGTGAAGGAACCAGCAAAAGACCCTTGGAGGAGGACCTCAGTGTCCGGGCTGAGCAATGGGGGTGGAGACACTCCTTCAGGTATATTGGGCCGAGGCCATTTAGGGCTTTAAAGATCAGCACCAACACTTTGAATTATGCTCGGAAACAAACCAAGAACCAATGAAGATCCTTTAGGACTGGTGTTATATGGTCCCAGCAGCCACTCCCAGTCACCAGTGTAGCTGCTGCATTCTGGATTAGTTGCAGTTTCCAAATCACCTTCAAAGGTAGCCCCACGTAGAGCATATTGCAGTAGCCCAAGCAGGAGATAACTAGAGCACGTACCACTCTGGCGAGACAGTCCACAGGCAGGTAGGGTCTCAGCCTGCGTACCAGATGGAGCAGGTAGACAGCTGCCCTGGACACAGAGTCGACCTGCACCTCCATGGACAGCTGTGAGTCCAAAATGACTCCCAGGCTGCGCACCTGGTCCTTCAGGGGCACAGTTACCCCATTCAGGACTGGTGAGCCACCCACCCCATGTCCCCCAAGAACAGTACTTCTGTCTTGTCAGGATTCAACCTCAATCTGTTTGTCACCATCCATCCTCCAACCACCTCCATACACTCACACAGGACATTTACTACCTTCACTGGTTCTGATTTGAAAGAGAGGTAGAGTTGGGTATCATCCGCATATCGATGAACACCCAGCCCAACCCCCCTGATGATCTCTCCCAGCGGCTGCATGTACATGTTGAAAAGCATGGTGGAGAGGACAGAACCCTGAGGCACCCCACAAGTGGGAGCCCAGGGGTCTGAACCCTCATCCCCACCACCACCACCACCACTTTCTGGATACGGCCCAGGAGGAAGGAGAGGAACCACTGTATGTCAGTGCCCCCAGCACTTCCTCTGGGTGGTGTCTTCTCCCCACTATAGTTGTAACCTATCACACAGTTCATCAGGTAGAGTGCAGTTGTGGCAGCAACAGCCACAAAATGAAAACGGTCCACCTGATGACATGTTATAACACATTTTGGCAACAATGCACAGAAGGCACCACCTGGAGCTGTTTCAGGAGGCCGTTTCGTGATAAATTCAAGGTGCAGAGTAGCCCTTCTAGTAGTGGAAGCAGCAGCAGTGGCTCAGACATTCTAATCTGGGGATAATTCAGCTACGGCTTTCTGCCAGTAAGAATGTGCAAGCACAGTTATTTAATAAGCATTTATCTCACCGTTCCTATAAAAATCAGTTTCAAGGCAGTTTAATGTAAGGAACAATGAATAATTCATAAAATGAACACGAGCACAGAGAATCATTAAAGCAATGACCAAGACTCTGTCATTAAGGATCAGAATTCAACACCTTGATTCATTATTTAGGTTTGTTGAATTCAGAGGGCAGCAAGCACCCTATGGCCGGCTGTTTTCAGGGGGGCTATCTTGTTAATTCATACTCTCTAAAACAGAATTGTGTCAATAAAGGATCTGTGCAGAAATCCCCAAATTATTTGCACTGGTATACAGTTCTATGGTCCCCCCACTCAGAACTAAGGGAGATAACTTACCGATTTACCCAGGTAAAGGTAAAGGGACCCCTGACCATTAGGGTCCAGTTGTGGCCGACTCTGGGGTTGCGGCGCTCATCTCGCTTTATTGGCCGACGGAGCAGGCGTACAGCTTTAGGGTCATGTGGCCAGCATGACTAAGCCACTTTTGGCGAACCAGAGCAGCGCACAGAAACGCTGTTTACCTTCCCACCAGAGTGGTGCCTATTTATCTACTTGCACTTTGATGTGCTTTCAAACTGCTAGGTTGGCAGGAGCAGGAACCGAGCAACGGGAGCTCACCCCATCGCGGGGATTCGAACCAGCGACCTTCTGATCAGCAAGTTCTAAGCTGAGTGGCTTAACCCACAGCGCCACCCGCATCCCCGATTTACCCAGTTAGGTGGGTCTTATTTTCTCATGATCTCCCTGAGATACCTTCACGTGCACTCACAGTTCTGCTTCTCCGGTTTGCCGTTGAACACTGCACTGTGGCGTGTGTGAATGCAGCGAGCAGATGGACAGGGCTAAGCAAATGGGCTTTCTCCACTCAGTCACTGAGCAGTTACTACATTCATACATTCACATGCTGCCTGGGCCCTGGCATCACACCGTAGGAAAGCGTCTGAGAAGGAGATTTGCACTGGAATGGAAAAGTGTGGCACTTGGTGCATATATGCCAATATCATGCAATAAGTGATTATTGTCTCCATCTGAAGGTGGTTAAAATGCCAAGCTCCCGTCTGTTCTCTAGGCTGGCTCAGAGCTAATCCCGGAGGAACTGCAGAAGCATATGGACACTGTTAGACCTTTTCCAAAGTCTTTGGCTCCCCTTCCAAAGGTATTTCTGAATTAACTAGCGCTATCTGGTGACATGGCATTGTTATCAGCCACGTGGTGCTATTTGCCTGGTTGCAGCATGAGTGAGCCTAAAAAGTGGCGTGGCAAATCTAAAAAAAAATGTTGCCCATTTGTCAAATTGGGATGGAAATGATTAAAAAAAAACAAAACCTCCATGGAGAGATTTTGTGGGATATGCGCGCCCTCTACTGGTAGATGTATGCAGTACATCTAGAAATATGGCAATTCATTATCGATACATGATTGCCCAAATATAGAAAGGATACAGCAGGAGACAGGTATGTAAAATGTTGCATTCTCAGCAACATTTTAAAAGAGAGACTACCACTAGGTAATGAGTGACTTGATCTACTGCCTTTGGAAATTAGTCTTGTTATAAACAGTGTAGACACACTAAAGCAACTTACAATAGTGGTCCAATTAATGCAGTTGTCAATGGTCTGCTAATGTGTGTGTCTAATATTTTTTTTTAATAAAAGGAATTATTTAATTAAAATAACTGCATTAACATTTTAGCAATGTGTCAGACCTCACACCAAGTTCTTAGTGAAAGACAGATGAAGTTCTTCATTCAAATGAACAACTAAAACGATTAACTTTGTTCATGTATATTCAAGTTGGTATAGCAAGGACAGGTAGCTTTGAGAAATGCAGACCGTCTGACCTTGTAGCTGTTTAGGCCCACTGTATAGAACTCGCAGCAGACATTTCAAGTCTGCAAATCTTGCAAAGGGTGGGGGGGCAGCCACTTGTAAGATCAATGCAAACTGTCTCTACTTTGATTTACTTTATACAGAATCTTCATAGGGACAAGCCACTTCAAGCAAGCCAAAAAAACCCCAACCCTTTCTTTGCAGCCTCTGAGTTTCTCTTTGCAGAATCGTAGCATTCATTTTTAGTGGAATGCATAATGCAAAACGTATATTGCTATGCACCTCCCTTGACTGAGAGGGGCACTAGGTAGAATATCTAAGACACTATCACACCAGCCCAGTGTGAAAAGACACTATCACACCAGCCCAGCAGAAAATATATATGGAAAGGATAATAGAATTTCAGCTACAATCCTATGCACATTTTCCTGGGACATGGTGGTCCTCACTTCAGAGCAACCATGCATAGCATCAGGTGGAGTGACACCTAAAAGCTTTGCTTATTTACACTGCATTGCCTAGGGAAATTTTGCACTAACATTTCAGAGAATTCATGCTCCGGTTTTTAAAAGCAAACTTGGCATTTGTATCAACACTTCAGAAGAAGGACAACATTGGGCATTCTCTTTTGATAGATCCTTAAGCTACGTACCAAAACAGTTCCACCATTTCTCTCTAAAACCTTACTGATAAGAGCCCTGTGGGATCAGGCCAAATCCCATCTAGTCCGCCATCCGGTTCTCAGAGTGGCCAACTAGATATGAGCTGGTCACGGTGAGAACAGGATGCTAGATTAGATGGGCGTTTGGCAAGATCCAGCAAGGCTGTTATTATATTCCCATTACGTTCCTGTCTAACTTATTCGCAAATCCTGGAATTTTCCAGAAGAATCACGCACATCCTAGCATCTCACAAGATGCAGCACTTCTAAACAGTCTTTTCTCTGAAGCCTTCCTCAGATAAGGCAAGCAGACTCTGGCTTTGGTGGTTACCGCTATCATCTCCATCTCCATCTCCATCTCCATCTCCTTCTCTTCCTCCTCCTCCTTCTCTTCTCATTCTCCTTCTTTGGCGATCACTCTTAGCCGAGTAGGATTGTCTTCCATAAACACGGTTTTAAAAGTGAGTCCGTAAGTGACTGTGGAGGCCAATTCTGGATCCACACGTCCTTCCACAGTGGAGACATAGCTTTCCAGGCCGAAGTTGATCACGGTGTGGATTTGCCAAGCGTGCCTTCCTCTTACCGCTATATCACATTCTTGGCTGTAACTTCGAGAACAAATGAGTTGGGTTTAGTTGACTTGCTTGTTTGCATTTCTTGATTCCTATCTCACAAAACATGTGTACTTTGGCTGGAAAAGTGGAAACGGAGAAGATGAAATTTTATATGCAACTGGGCTTAGAATGCAATTGCTAAATGAGCACAATGACTGTGTATATGAGAAGATTGCAATGTGATGCAAAATTGAATGGATAGCACCTCTCGCCACAGTAATGTTAATTCGTATTTTGCTCAGATGGTTATGTAGGTTCAAATCTAATTTCCATGATAATTTTAGCAACGGTATGCATGTGGAGCGAAGAGTGGGCCTGTGCCAGGGGGTGCTGTGCTCTTCCAGAAAGATAATTAAAGCAGCCTCCGCTGTCCATGTGGGGGTCTAAATAGCTATGCATGCAGTGCATATATAAGATCTACCGGAGTCCTGCTGAAGATATGACCTTCTGGAGACTTGCCAAGCAACTTTTAAAGTGCTTAGTTATTGAGCAAGGCGTAGCTGCAGGATTCTTTGGCACTGGCTATGAAGCTTACATTGTATTCTGTAACATGAAGAACTTTCTCAAGTATTTGATTTAGTTCAAATCTGAGTGTGGTGCATCCTCTGTCCTAAATCTCGCGTCATTCAGCTTCCTTGGATGATCTCAGGTTCTAGCATTATGGAGAGGGGGGAACATTTCTCTTCACTTTCTTCACACTGTGCATCATTTTATACACCTCCAACCCGTTACCCCATACTTGCATTTGAAATTTTAAAAATTTAATAAAAATTAACAATCATCCTCATCTCACAGACATTGTTATGTGACCTGCAGGTGGGATAGGAAGGGAATTATTATAAGAGTTCACTTTACTGCCTGGAAATGCAATGCAAAGGAAAATACAAAAGAATTTACTAAGCAGATAGTTGCAAAAAGAGAGCCCTAGCAGGACTGAATGTTTTTGTGACCATTTCTTCTTTGGTTAGTCCAGAAGGGCAGTTTCTATTGTACTTGTTTGCTGTACAAGGGAGCTGCTAAACGGGTCATTTAAACCCAGGTTCAACATAATAGGGTTTATGACACAGCATGACTAGAGGTGAATGAATTGGCCTCTTCATAAAAAAAAATAAACAAAGAAAGGTTGAAGGCCAAATCAATATCCTGGACCTAGATAAGCAGTGTATGTTTTAGGTAAGTGTTGATTTGACGCAAATAAAATCCATCTGACCTGCTGTTGTCTTCATGTTAATTTTGAAATTTCACAGGTTTGGGGGGAAATGGCAAGCAATGTTTCAACTCAATATGCTGCAAGAATGTGTATCGATAGACAACTGGCCAACAGGATAATGTGGATTACAGCATAAGAAGAGCTTGCTCTTTAGTGGTCCCATCTAATCCAGCAGTCTGTTCTCGCAGTGGCCAACCAGATGCCTATGGGAAGCCTGCAAACAGGATCTGACCACAATAGCTCCATCCCCACAACTAGTATAGAGACATACTTCCTCCAGCAATGTAGACAGAACATAGTCATAATGGCTGGTGGCTATGGGTAGCATTGTTCCCCTGTCTAATCCCCTTTTAAGACACTCCGGCTATTACTATATCTTGTGGGAACAAATTCCATTGCTTCATCATGTGAGGAAGTACTTTCTTTGGTTGGTCCTGAATTTCTTATAGGGGTGGTGGCAATCATGTGTCCACACTTGACCCATTAGGAGTTATGGGCGGCGGCGGGGATTTCTAAATGTTTTGGGCCAGCTCTTCACTTTGTTCCGTCATTTAAGTCTTTCCATTCTGTACAGTAGTACCTCGGGTTAAGTACTTAATTCGTTCCGGAGGTCCGTACTTAACCTGAAACTGTTCTTAACCTGAAGCACCACTTTAGCTAATGGGGACTCCTGCTGCTGCCGCGCCGCCGGAGCCTGATTTCTGTTCTCATCCTGAAGCAAAGTTCTTAACCTGAAGCACTATTTCTGGGTTAGCAGAGTCTGTAACCTGAAGCGTCTGTAACCTGAAGTGTATGTAACCTGAGGTACCACTGTAATTCCTTATTTTGGCTCGAGTCTCTAAATAGTGTTTAGTACTAACAAAAAATGTTGGCCACGTCAGGTACATGCTGCATGGGATGAACATTTAAAACAAATCTTTCAAGCTAAATAAGATGGCAGCAGCTTTATTTTGAAGAGGCAACAACACTTCACATCGAAGGATGCAGTCTGGGAACTGATACTAATAAACCTTAGCAGTTAGTCTCATAAAAATGCTAAAAGCCCTTTTTGGGAGACCCAAGAGAAAAGACAGCTCCGTTGTGTTGAGGAAGGCTGCATACAAACAAGAAGAAAGAGAACTAACAAGAAAAATCCAATGAATGTTTAATGAGAACTAATTGTAAAATATATGAGGAGCTAGTCAGCAGCCACCAGAAATACATTCTCATGGTCTCTGCTAATTAGGGGTGCTTGGTTCCAAAACCACATACGTGGCATCTAGGAGAATATCCTTGCAACAACAAAAAAGAATCATATCTAATGGTTTGTCAAGCAAACATAATGGCATTAAATCTGCAGTACAATCAGTTTGGATGAACTATCTCCAACTAGGGATGTGGTATCCTATCTCACTTTCTCTCCCTACTATAGGTATAAATAACATCGATATGCAAATGCATGTAGGGAGGCTCACCACTTTAGGGCAGCAATGGGGAATCTTGTTCAACTTGAGGGCTGTGTTTCCTTGTGGACATCCTTCCGAAGGCTGCATGCCAGCACTTGGTGTGGCCAGAGGCAAAGATATTCAGAGAAACAGATGTGACTCTTCGCTTTGTACAGTACGTTGCATTGTTCAAAGACACAAGCACTTCAGGAGAGCAGGTCTGGTGAGGGGTGTGGCCTAGGAGGGAGAGAAGAGGAAGAGGAAGAGGAAGAGGAAGAGGAAGAGGAAGAGGAAGAGGAAGAGGAAGAGGAAGAGGATAGCATAGCTAAGCTGGAAAAGGCTGAAAAGCCATATTTGTCCCCCTTGCCTGAAGTTTTCCACCCCTGCTTTAGGGGAAGGTCTACAATGTTGCAGGATCTTAGCCAGAATCTGTTGAATATAGCAGAGCATACGCAGACTGTCCAGAAGCAGTCAGTTGCAGGCAGGATGAAGCAGGAACAAGACGCTGCTACCAGTAAATTGGTTACTTACAGGTTTATTATTTACAGCAGACTCACAAATTACTATATACAGGATACAGGCACGGATCTTAACTCTCTCACAGAACAAACTCCAATGAACTCTCAAGCCACATACTGACCAACCAACCAACCAGGAAAGTCATGAGTCATCATGCCTATGTGGAGACCTCGGACAATAGCAGAGTTGTATCCAAGGTCCCATATGTCTAGGAAGAATAACTCCCTCTGCTCAGTCTTCTTGGCCTTGGGCCAACTCTTTAATTGCTTCTGTAGGAAGCTGCATCAGATTGCACGTAGTCAAAATCCCAACATACAGCTCAATGGCAGAGCACATGTTCTGCACACAAAATGTCCCAGGTACAATCCCTGGTGTCTCCAGCTAGGGGTGAGAAAGTGTTCTGCCTGCAATTCTATGGACAACCTCTACCAGGCAGGGTCCTAGAATAATAGCACTGGATACTGAATTGGATGGACCAAAGTTCTGTGCTGGTATAAGGCAGCTTCTAATACATCCTAAAAACTCCAGTGGCTTTTTTGATCCATAAAAGCTGTTTCAAGATGGTGCATGTTTCATTCAAGGAAATTGAATGTTGCAGGTAATATTCGACTCTTCCCGTTCCCATTTCTCCCCCTCCCCCATTCAAACCATGGGCTCATCCATGCAAGCCTAACCCTGGAAAAATTCAGAGAGGTGGCTAAAAAGGGGGAAAGAAGGTGGAGCAAGGAGTTCCAGTGGAAAAATGGCAGGTACCCAAGCTCTCGTGTTTGAGATTTTCTTCCTCCTAAAAGGATATCTGACATGGTCAATGATTCTAATTTCACCGCAAAGCAACTATTCCAATGCCCTAATAAATGCGTACAGTATTTCAATTCATACATAGGCCAATTTGTTTTTCCGGGTGGGAGTATTTCATTGGTTAGGGGAAGCTGTCTCTGGATCTCGAAGGAATAATATTTTATTGATTGGACGCAAAGCCCTCTTCTAATTTTTTGCCATGCAATAGTACTTGCTTTCATAAATCTTATGCTCTCCTCAGCAAAAATCAATGCATACTTATTAATATCATATTGATACATGTTTTCTGAGCAATAAAAGTAATGTTTTACACATTCATTTAACTATGAAGGCATACAGCATAGATTTTACAGTCTACAATAATTTCATGCATTTGGATGCGCTATATTGACAAGTCTACCATTTCCTTCTGTTTATAAATTCAAATACTGAAATAATAATAATAATTGCTCTTTTTAACTTTAAATTAAAATACATACAGAATTAAATTACAAACTAACGAAATGAATTTCTATAGGAACAAATATAAGGTGTTACATTTAGGCAGGAAGATGGCGTGCACCTGGGTTGTCAGTAGTGTATGTGAAAAGGATCTAGGGGTCTTAGTAGACCACAAGCTTAACATGAGTCAACAGTGTGATGCAGCAGCAAAAAAAAAGCTTATGCCATACTCGGCTGCATCCACAGAAGGATAATGTCTAGGTCAAGAGAAGTAATTGTACCACCCTATTCTGCCTTGGTCAGACTGCACCTGGAGTACTGTGTCACAGTTCTGGGCACCACAATTTAAGGATATTGACAATCTGGAATGTGTGCAGAGGAGGGTGACCACGACGATAAAGGGTTTGGAAACCAAGCCTTATGGGGAATTGGGTCTGTTTAGCCAGTTAAAGAAGAGACTAAGAGGAGTTCTCTGATTCTAAGGGGAAAGAAATTGTGGTCTAAACCACAGAGCATAGGGCTTGCTGATCGGAAGATTGGCAGTTCGAATCCCCGCGATGCGGTGAGCTGCCATTGTTCAGTCCCAGCTCCTGCTCACCTAGCAGTTTGAAAGCACATCAAGTGCAAGTAGATAAATAGGTACCGCTCCGGCGGAAAGGTAAACGGCATTCCGTGCACTGCTCTGGTTTCGCCAGAAGTGGCTGTCATGCTGGCTCCCTTGGCCTATAGAGCGAGATGAGTGCACAACCCCAGAGTCATCCACGACTGGCCTAACGGTCAGGGGTATCTTTACCTTTACCTAGCGTGACCAGAAGAAGCAAAGAACCGAACCCTTCCTTTGCACATGCTTCCCATCCACCCAACTTCAAGCAGTTGTTATGTTGCCTCACAGGGAGAAAAATGGCTGGGAGGAAATGCTTCTGAATGTGAGAGTACAGTGGGAGGAGGTTTCAGCCTATGTGGCCTTTTAAATCTTCTGTGTTTTACTTAATAGGGAATTAGTGCCAACCCAATTGTGTAAGAGATGAGGCTGCCACCATCAGATCATCTAGTTGGGCCCAGTGTCCTCCCTGTAGAATTGGTCTGTATTATCCCCTGATTAGAGAGTGAACATGGGGACAGGGCTTGGGCTGGCAAACTTGCTGGCCTAAGGCCACCCAGTTTGCTCATGCTGAACTGAGATTTAAACCATGTACTTCCTGGCTCCTACATGGTCCTTTAACTGCTAAGCTAAACCCACTCTCAGAAGCAGAGCATTTGCAAATCAAAAGACAAGTCCAAATCAGTTTTTCTCATTACGTTTTAGGCTATTCAGACTTTCTTTGCATTTACTCATTGCATTCAGAGGTGCTCCACTTCTGCTCTTTATTAGAAAAAAATAATAAACTGTGGCATTACTTGTTTATTGCACTGAAACGAAACGAATCTGGGGCTAATTAGTCATTAGCATTGTAAGCAGGGAAGGAAGTTATTAAAAACATAAGTGAAAATTTAATTGTAGAAGAAATTACTGATACAGAAGGCAACAATCTTAATTATTTCACATGCCTTAATTAGAGGTTCTAGAAGAAACAAGTCTATAAAACTAGTCTCTGATAATGGTTCATTCATAGTCTTAGATGCAAATGGCAAGTTAATGTTCTCAAGATCTGTGTAAAGGAACAGCATTTGTAACTAAAATTAAGAGGCCACTGTTCAAAATTTGGGTACCATACACCTGTCTTGGCTATTACACAACCTTGATTCCATTCTATGAGAACAAACAGAGGTTATGAGGGCTCCACAATATATTGGATTGCCCTGTACTCCCAACTGAATTATTTGCATAGTGTGAGAAATCTGATTTACTGTCTTGAGATAAGAGTCCCTAGAAGAGATTTCAGAGTAGTTTAAGCAGTAACAGATACCAGGATTAGGTAGTATTATTCACCCAGGCTCTAGAAAAAATGTAAATAATTAACTTTGGACTTTTTTCTATGGTCGGCCACTACAGCCTAAGAATGAAATGTAGTTATTATAATGCTTTTTTAAAAGGCTAATCATATTATCTCATGCTAGACACGTGGGTAAAATATGTGTAATTAGAAACAAATTAGTTAAATATGTGAATACATGCGGAACTAGAACCCAGTTTGCAATGAATTAGCTGGTTAGTTAAAGTCAATTTGTAAAATTCAGGACCCTCGCTGCTTCTTGGCAATTGTTGCAGGTCACAATGCTGCAGAGACATTATAAGTCATAGCTGGCAAAATTCTGGTGAACAGAACTGGCAATTCTGTTGAGGCCCCAGGCTCACTATGCAATGGTGAGATGCAGAGGGCAATCAACATGATTCCTCCTAAGAGTCCTCAGCAATGCTGCTCCTTGGTTTCCCTGTGGTACTCTGGATGATAAAACAGGTTAGATGACAACTGCAGCAATATGGCACAAAATTTGTTGGGAAGGTGACCAAGCTGACTTTACAGTGCATGACTGTGCCTACTGTATGGTGTTGAGGGCAGCAAATAAATTCTTCTTTTTCACCTCCATTACATCCTCAATTAACTGCCCAGCAGTGCTTTTCCAAGTGGTATGGGGTTTATTAATATCTGCCCCTCCGAATGGGGAGTCCAGAGCCAGCATGGTGTAGTGGTTAAGAGCGGTGGACTCGTAATCTGGTGAACCGAGTTCGCTTCCCCACTTTTCCACATGCAGCTGCTGGGTGACCTTGGGCTAGTCACACTTCTCTGAAGTCTCTCAGCCTCACTCACTTCACAGAGTGTTTGTTGTGGGGGAGGAAGGGAAAGGAGATTGTTAGCCACTTGTGAGACTCCTTAGGGTAGTGATAAAGCAGGATATTTTTGAATTATGGTGCTGGAGGAGACTCTTGAGAGTCCCATGGACTGCAAGAAGATCAAACCTTTCCATTCTGAAGGAAATCAGCCCTGAGTGCTCACTGGAAGGACAGATCCTGAAGCTGAGGGTCCAATACTTTGGCCACCTCATGAGAAGAGAAGACTCCCTGGAAAAGACCCTGATGCTGGGAAAGATGGAGGGCACAAGGAGAAGGGGACGACAGAGGACGAGATGTTTGGACAGTGTTCTCAAAGCTACCAGCATGAGTTTGACCAAACTGCGGGAGGCAGTGGAAGACAGGAGTGCCTGGCATGCTCTGGTCCATGGGGTCACGAAGAGTCGGACACGACTGAACAACTAAACAACAACAACAAAAGCGGGATATCAAATCCAAACTCTTCTTCTACTTCTTCTTGGGTGCCTGCTAAGAAAAATTTGTCAGGCATTTTGAGGATAAAGTTGCTTGCTTCTGTGTAAATTTAAACACCATAGTTGAGACAGATGCAGCTGAAATGTCCAGTATGTCTGGTGTTATGGGATCTGTTTCAGCTTTTAAGTCCTGAGGACTCAAGGTGCTTGTGGCTGCCTGGGCAAGTGCCTCCCTTGTTAGTGCTTGCTTGTCAGTTAATTCAAGTGAGCTGGAGGAGACTGACGTGATGAACGCATCTTTACATGAAGTGGTTCTACTTATTTCCCATATAGAAGCAGTAGTGCAACTGTGCCTTTAAAAGCCAGCTCTGGAGGCTTGCTGCAAAATATCCCCAGGGTGGGGGAATGTGCTCAGCAGGATGGTAGCTGTTCAACTGCAAGTACTTTTGGAGGAAACAGATTATCTGAACACATTCTAGTCTGGGTTCAGGCCTGGCTATGGGACCAAATTGCCCTTGGTCACCTTGATGGGTGGCTTTTATTAGGAGAAGGCAGGGAGAGTGTGGCCCTGTTGCTTATTCTTGACCTGTGACTTTGGATACCATTGATTGGTAGTATCCTGAAGATAAGTTCTGTAGGAGTAGGAGTCACTAGGTTGCAGTGGTTTGGCTCCTACATAAGGGGATGGTTCCATAAAAGGTCATTGGGCTACTGTATCTTGGTCTTGGACAACTGGCAGCTGTGCCATTCCAAAAGGGTTCCATCTGGTAGTTGTTGGCATCCTTATAACTCGGGAGACAATGGAAGAGTGTGCCTTTGGGGGTAAAGTCAAGTCTTTGGAGAGTTACAGCACCTGCTGTGGCTGTAGAGACCAACGCAGGAGAGACATGTTTTGTTGTAGGTGGGGCAGGTGAAGGCAGGAGTTCCATCTTGCCTCCAAGTTACTTTTACCATGATAATGCAAGTAAATGTGAATTAACAGACAATATTTCTTCTAAAAATATTCAAAACCTGCATTTGCTTTCGTGGTAGGAACTTTCTAAGTAACTCATAATTTCATGAGTCCAGCGTTTTTCACATGGGTTGGACCAAGGTCTCACTTGCTCTTAAGTTTTTCACATCTACTTCCTGTAAATCCATCATACAGAGAGGCCTTGTGATCATGCACATCTTATCCCCTGCTTTGTCTTTTATTTGCTCTTTCTGGGGCAGGGCTATATCTCCAAGTGTGTTTGTAAAAAGGTTTAAGCACACTGCCACCTTACTCTTAACCAGGCCTCCCTGGCCTACTCCAAGATAGCTATTAAGGAGAATCAACAAGAAATTGTGATGCTGCAAACCTCTGAAGAGAGTTTCACCACCACAAACACAATTTAGTCAGCAGAATCTTCTTAAATGCAAACTAGACCCCTAGGATGGAGGGGGAAGTAATACCTTGAATAAACAGAGAAGCATTACAGCATACCTGGAAGTCAACAAACTTATTTTCTAGGAACAATGGGGAAAGAGTGTTCCCAAGTCAAGAGCCCTCACCAGTGCTCTGCTTTTAGTTACAGAAAATCCTTTCAATAACAGCTCCTCCACAGATTTCAAGTCTCAACAAACAACTAGACTGTTTGACTAGTTTGCATAACTTCCTTAATGAAGTCAAATCAAAGTCATATAGTTTGAAAGAGTTTTGCTATAAATCAAAACATTTGGTAAGTTCGCATCTATGCAGACCAAAATACAGTATAAGGATCAATGTTAAATATGAACTGATCTCTAATAGTTTTGCCTTCAAAATGTTAGTTACATCATAACTTATTTACTTGAAGCACAACTCTTCCTAGTTTTGTCTACATCTGAAGTAATTCATGAAATTATTTCTATTTTTCATTTTTAAAAGACTAATAATGCAATTAATAATAATAATATGTTGCCCCTCATTATTTTGTTCTGTAACCTATGCATGTTTACTTGGGAGTGAGTTTTTCCTCCCTAGTACGTGTTTTCTGTGAACTGCCCTGACACCTCCAGGTATACGGCGGTATATAAATTCAATAAATAAGAATGATAATACTTCATACTGTAGTTTTTGGCTGGGATCCAATACTCAGTTACCTGGGAATAAATTCTGCTGGACCCAGTGGTTCGTGCTTCCTCTGCATAATCTGAAGTTTTCTTATTTTCTTATCCAAACCGATCAACATTTGAAAACTATCTTTTTACAACTTCTGTATTTTACTAAGTATATAAAAGGATAATATTTTCATAGGTGAATTATTTCAACATAAGCCTCTGCTGCAACCTCATGGCAAATACAGAACAACTCCAATGATGTTAATCAACAAGCACCAAGCAAAAGCTTCAGACCTATATGAGTTACACAAGAAGTGCTTAGTTTTCATCCACAACCATCATTGAGATGTAGTCTTTGTAGCGAACATTATTTGTTTCTGGATCCACAGCAGCAGACAACATTTCCTCCATTTCTTCTTGAGTGAAAGGCTCACCTGCAGCAAAAACAGGAATATTTGCAAATGGCTATCGTTTTTATTTATTTATTACTGCTCAGCCTTCTCAAGCATTCTTGCTATTTACCATAAGTTTTTTCAATCACACCAAGAATGAAGCACAGACCTGGGTACTTTTTCTTTCATTGCATACACACATAATCATATAACAGATGAACTTGGTAACTTCTTAGCACAATTCAAAGTGCTGGTTTTCACTTTTAATGGCTAGCAATTCAAGTGTCTTTAGGGCCACCTTCCCCCACATGAGCCTGCCTGATTATTAAGATCATTCTCAGAAAGGAAAATTAACTACGAACCCCCAAAATTGGGGTCCCCTCCAAACCTGGGCTCTTCTCAGAGGCCCTTTTCCGGGTTCCTGCACTATCAGAGGCAGAGGTGGGAGCTGACCACATATAGCTGTGGAGTCTGCACTTAAGAACAGCAAAAGCATCTTGTAAATATACCTTCTTCAGTCATGTACTTGACCAGCTCATCTTTAGTAAGATGACCACATTTATTCTGGTCTAAAACCTAAAAAGAATAGAATATAAAGTGTTACTCTTCCTTCTCTTGGTTTAAGTAGTATTTTCCTCCATAAGTGGAATTTAATTGATACAGACCTCAAATGCACGCAAAAGAATATCTTCTGGAATTGGGCGGTACCTGAAATGATTCAATTAAAAAAATACTTAGTGGTGTTATGTATCTCAGTTGTGCCCCAGTCTCTTTGCTGCTGCAGCCCCATTGCCTTGCTCTTCTCTTTTAAGAAGAATATCATTTGTTGTTGCAATCTGGGCTCTGAGAAAGACCTCTAAGCAGAGGTCTATGAATTACTTATGATGATGCTTACTTTGTACTGCTAATTAGGTAAAGTCATTATCCATGCCAATTTTTGTTCTCAGCATATCTTCCCATGGAATTTGTTACCATTTTATTTAAGAGAAAGTCTCTAGAAAGACATACACAATGAAGTCAATACAGTGGAAGAATAGTAGAATCGACATGCCCAGTTTTAAAAACAAATCTATTATATTTTTTTCACAGTGAAGCTTATACTTTAAAACTGATTTTGTCTGTACAGCTTATAAAAGAACCTTGAATAAAATTAGATGTGTGTGAGTGATTATTATTATTATTATTATTATTTGAATTTATATACCGCCCTACACCCGGGGGCCTCAGGGTGGTTCACAGAGAAAATCAAGATATAAAACCACAAAATACATAATAAAAATATAAACAACAACCCAATAGCCCACCCTATATAAATATATGCATGACTCAAGTTATATAAACAGGTCCTTTTTTAAATCACCTTCTTTCCGTCAATACTCTAGTCATCATGGGAAGAAATTTTTCCAAACGAATAAACCCAGTTGGTTCTTCTTCCTCTACCTAAAAATAAGAATACAAAAGCAAGATGAAATACAGACAAACAGAAAGAAAATGAGTTTTCTCAAGTTTAAGCTAGTAGATATTTGCAAACATAATAATAAAAGAAAGGTAAATATATTATCCTTCACACGGATGCATTGAATCCATGGACTGATGCTGAGAATAGGACATCTGTAACAAAGGGCAGTCAGATGTGGAGAGCAGAGAGGATACATCAGACCAGTCCCCATTCCTCTCC
Source organism: Podarcis erhardii (assembly GCF_964252035.2). NCBI lineage: Eukaryota > Metazoa > Chordata > Lepidosauria > Squamata > Lacertidae > Podarcis > Podarcis erhardii. Next base: position 80,769,862 of record NC_138507.1, on the reverse strand, counting down.
TTCCTTGCTGATCAGTGACACTGGCCACATACAGATGGCCTTCACACAAAGCAGAGTGCTCAGACATGGGACCACAGAGTATGCATCTGCATGGGCATAATCAGGGTGGGAGTGCATGGTGAAAGTCTGAATCAGTGGATGCTTAAAACAGGAGGAGCAGAATGCCTGCAGAATGTACCACGAACACGTCCCCTTTAAACTACCTTGCACCAATATTAAAAAAAGGAGTTTGGGGTTTCTCTGATGTCAGCATAGGAACGAAGGAAGCTGATTTATACAGAGTCAGACCGTTGGTTTATCTACGCTGATTGGAAGCAACTCCCCAGAGTTTCAGAATGAGGTCTTTCTTAGCTATACCTGGCAGGTCTTGAACTCTGAATCTTTTGTATGCAAAGCATGCACTCTGCAATTGAATTACAACCTGGTCCCCAAATAACTTAGGAATAGTGCTTGTAGTTCCTCGATACAGTATTTCAACTCCCGCTAGATTTGCAACCATTAGCAGGCAGCCTACACGTTAGCACAAATTATACTACGAGAAGCCAGTTATAGATAGATTTCATTTACCTAATACCTGGGTCAGCTGACACCAGTGATATGTTACAGTGCAGAAAGCTATCTGGTGCCACTTTGCTTTTCTATCTTAGGTAAGTCATGGGAGATTGGTCTCCACATTATACCAGAGCAGACTCTTAAATAGAAATTTTATATAGCAAAATATAATGACTCAATAAAATACACTAAATAAAATACGCTAAATACACTTTGTATTGGCAGACAATCCTATCTCAGTTTGAAAACATGCTGGGAGAATCACTGAACATTAATAGGATGCGTTCTTATTACTGCCTTGCCTTCTTCCACCTGCCTTGCCCCACACTCCAGTCTCTGTTTCTCAATTTGTATTGTATTATTTTATGCACTGTGACTTACCATTGTTTTATTGATTATAGTTTAGAATCTTTTTATTATAATTGTTAAGAGCGGATTTATGTTTAATTTTTATATGCTGATATTTAATATTATTCTATACTATTCTAATGGATTGTTGAATATTACTTTATTTGATATAAGTTGCTTATTTTAAAGTTATGTTTTATTATCACATTTTTTATTGGATTAGATTATTATAAGGTGTACATTCTTTGTTTCTTAAGCTTGTAAACCACTTTGGGTATTGTAAAATAGAAATACGGTATACAAATTAAAAGTGATGATGATGATGATGATGATGATGAAAATTAAGATTCTAACAAGGATACTAAGATGATTCTAACAATTATATAGGTTAAAGTTTGTTGTTTTAAACATATTGTTTGTTGACATCCAATTTGTTGATTATCATAATACTCCCAAGACTACATGAGACAAGCAACAGTGGGTATTTTCAGTAACTCAACATTGTCCTCTAGTGGTAACAGTACATTTGTGCAAAACACTGCTCCTTCAAAGCAGAATTTTTGAAAGAATAAAATGTTATTATATGAAATTGTTTACACTGAAGCAGTTATTTCTCTTGGAAGAAGGAAACCATCCATGAAGAACAGGATACCATTCATAGTCAAGATCAGAAAAGAACAGAGGCAGTCTAGTGACAATGTGTAGAATAGACCACTAGTTAAGGAATTGTTACAGAAGTGCTTTATCCACAAAAGTAAAGTTATACTTCTAAGACCTATTGACTGCATTCATTTTTTATACAGTAGCCTGTAGCATTACCGAACCATTATTTTACTTCATCAATTTCACAGTTGAGTATTTCCTGAAAACTAGTATTTACTACACAGGGGCAATTTGATTAGACAGTCCTGAGGTTAAAGTCATTAGCCCTATCTGGGCATTTGGTCTTGTCAGGTATAAACATTTATACCTGGGCATTTGGTCTTGTCAGGAGGGAGAAAGGTGGTTTTCTGCTGCTCCAGAGAAGCGGACACGGAGCAATGGTTCCAAAATACAAGAAAAAAGATTCCACCTAAACATTAGGAAGAACTTCCTGACAGTAAGAGCTGTTCGACAATGGAATTTGCTGCCAAGGAGTGTGGTGGAGTCTCCTTCTTTGGAGGTCTTTAAGCAGAGGCTTGACAACCATATGTCAGGAGTGCTCTGATGGTGTTTCCTGCTTGGCAGGGGGTTGGACTCGATGGCCCTTGTGGTCTCTTCCAACTCTATGATTCTATGATTCTATAAACAAAGGTGCAAGGAGAGTGAGGGTGCACAGCTAAGTCCTGTCCCTGCAGAATTTTAATTCTCGCAAGGGTTTCCACCACAGATAAGGTTCCCTGCTTCAGTCTTTTTGCTCTCACACTCATGGAACTGTGCACAAATGATGCACATTAGGTATGGGTATAAAGGCAGTTCCTCCATATGGTATTTCTGACTTTTGTTAATTTAGGAAGAGAGATCAGATTTCCTGTATAAAATGATAGAACTTAACAAACACATAAAGTACCTCTGCAATCATATCATGTAGATCCCCTTCACTTGGGCAGCATCCTAATGACCTAATGATTGTACCAATCTCCCTGAAAGAAAGAATATATTTGTTAATAAATCTACAGTGCAATACAAATCTCTAGCAGCTACAGTTGTGGGCAATTCCTCTTTTACACAGCAGCTCCCCATACCCTACCTAAACATACCCTACCTAAACATTGCTTAGAAGCTGGCCAGTAAATCACACCATTTGACATTGGAGTTAACGCTTTATTAGCAAAAACATGATCTTTACAGACTTGGATTTGTGTCAGGCCTAATGAGTGCAGCAGGTCGGTAGGTCTTACCCCATGAAATCAGATCTCTAGTATTGGAAGACACAAGATTTACCCACCCTGGAAGAATGGCAGATGAAGGTGATGGAATATATGGAATTGGCGGAAATGACTGGCAGAATCCGAGACCAGGGAGAAGAGTCGGTGGAAGAAGATTGGAAGAAATTTAAAGACTACTTACAGAAATATTGTAAAATCAATGAATGTTAGAATGATGTCGGAATGAAGTTAAGTGGTTCTTAGCAGTAACGCTAGAAAGGAGTAGGTGAAAATGGATTGTTAACAGGCGAGAAAGTAAAGTTATAATATATTAAGATAAGGGATTAAGATAAAAATAAAGAGGGAAAGGATTTGCTGAATTAACCAATTGAACTGGAATACAAAAAAGGGAGGTGTGAGGAGGTCAGCGAAACAAGTAAATGAAAGATGAGTTATGGAATGATGGATTTACTTTTAATTGTGTTTATTTTTTTTCTGTATTTTGTATTTCTTTATCTTTTTCTTACTTTTGTAACTTTTTTTGAAATTTCAATAAATACCATTTAAAAAAGAAAAAGAAATCAGATCTCTAGACTAAAGGTCCCTGCCTCCCCTCAGCCATCTATGTCCTCTTTTCTCCAGGCTTTTTCCAAGCAATCAGAGACTGCACCTCCATGTCTGCATCTGCTCCTCCTGCTTCATGCCTTTTCTGGCTCTAGGAGTCAGTGGGGAGGGGAGCTTGTCTCAACAGAAGAGACACCAGTGACTCATCACCAGCCTGACTCATCTCTGTTTCTTGACCTCCCTCCTCCCACTCACCTGCTTTAGCTTCTGCTTCTGTTTCTGGACTTCTCTCTGCCACAGTTTCTCCCAGCTCACTAAGACCTGTTACCTCTTCAGCTTCTGACACCTTCTCTTTTCCCTCTAATCACTCATTGTTGTCCCACCACCACTCCCTGGGCTCTGAGCCTTCTTCCCTTGGTGGTTTCCCAGCTGGCTCCTCCCACCATTCTTCTGTGTCCAACCAGTTCATGGCAGGTTCTGACTCCTGATCCTCCAGAGAGGATTTTTAGGGGGCACAGACAGCTGCAGGGGGAAGAAGAGAACAGGAAACTTCCCTTGCATGAACATATTTTATTTGTTTGTTTGTTTGTCTGTCTGTTTGTCTATTTATTGTTTGTTTATTAAATTTCTATACCACCCTTCATCCAATGATCCCTGGGTGGTTTACAATATAAAAACACAAAAATACATAACATAGTAACAAACAAATACCTCCCATCCTACAGTGACTAGATACCTAAAATTACTTCAGATTTAGTCGGTGCTCTTGAGACCAGAGATACAAGCCTAGTGGCTAATTAAACATGTACCAGCAGCTCTCTTTAATAAAAAAAATTAAAGATGAAATCAAGGAACTGTGCTTATTGAGAAAGTGTTGCAAGATTTTGGGCATGCGTATCCTTCAAAGAAAATTAAAGAAGATATAGTAATCTTTTTTTTCTTTGCATGTCTGTATAGAAAAAATAATACAATTCTACAGGATGATGCTATAACCCAATTAAGGTGCTGTTGTAGAAGACAACTGCTAAAAAACAGTCTAAGAGTCTTTTGGCAATTTATGAACTATTTATTATAATGCCATAATAAATATTATTTTCGTACCACAAGACTCTAATGCTGTAGCTTTTGCTGTGGCTAACCTTTCTAGAAACTGAAATAGCTAAAAAGGCATCCTATACAGTTCGGTCATCCTTGCCTCCGAAACACCTTACAAATGTCTTTAAGTTTGTGCTGGTGCCAGAAGTATTCCAAGAGTCCTTCAGATAAGGCAAAGGGAAACTACCAGCTGCCTAGTCCCCACCTCCATCCACTCATTTCCCCCTCATTTCCACTCATTTCCCCCGTGTATCTGAAGAAGTGTGCATGCACACGAAAGCTCATACCTAGAACTAACTCAGTTGGTCTTTAAGGTGCTACTGGAAGGAATTTTTTTATTTTGTTTTGACCATGGCAGACCAACACGGCTACCTATCTGTAACTTCCCCCTAAAAGCCACTGTATAGTTCAGGAGCTTCCCCGAGTGCTGGCAAGGCAGTGTCAATGGCAGCTGCTGCTGCCTCAAAAGGAGTGAGGCTAATTCACAAGCCCTGGGGCAAATGTACAGTGGTACCTCAGGCGCTTCAGGTTACAGACGCTTCAGGTTACAGACTCCACTAACCCAAAAATAGTACCCCGGATTAAGAACTTTGCTTCAGGATAAGAACAGAAATCGTGCAGCAGCGGCGCAGAGACAGCGGGAGGCCCCATTAGCTGAAGTGGTACCTCAGGTTAAGAGCAGTTTCTGCTTAAGAACGGACCTCCAGAATGAATTACTGTATTTTTTGCTCTATAACACGCACCCGACCATAACACGCACGTAGTTTTTAGAGGAGGAAAATCCATAGGCATGCCACCCGTAGGCATTCCCTCCATAACACGCACAGACATTTCCCCTTACTTTCTAGGAGGAAAAAATTGAGTGTTATGGTGCAAAAAATACAGTAAGTTCTTAACCTGAGGTTCCACTGTATACCAATATACACCAACTCTGGTTTCTTGCACTCTAAAACACTGTTACATTGTAATAGTTCTGAAAGAAGATCTTCCAGACCTGACATCCACAGTTTTATTACACTCATGGTCAAACACCTCAAAGGCCTCGGTGATCTTCTTATGGATTTCAGTTATTGCAGACTCTGCAAAATGAAACAATAATGAATGTGTTATATATAATTTCTCTTGTCCACAGTGTGACAAGATCTTTCTTATAACCAACCAAAGTGTCATAAAACAGTGAGGAATCTTCTGAGTTCTCTGTAATTCTTTATCAGATAAGGCATTTAGCAAAACATATTATTTATAAGTTTTGTTTGTTTACTTTGTGTGTTGTGAGCTGCTCTGAAAACAATTTCCTTTGTGTGAAGGCAGTATATCAAGTAAAACAGAAAGTCGGTGAAATGTAATTGAAATTCCTCAATCCGCTTTCTTTGAATTTGTCCCTTTAGTCATTTCTGAAAAACTCCAATTGGTAATGACATTTCAGAAAGATGTTGCCTCCCTCATCCTAGTCATCTTAGAGCTAAACTAAATGCATTTTTCACATCTCTAACCCTGGCAAGCATGATTTTTTAAAAATCAAAAATCTGGGCATTGATGTTCGGGGGTTTTAAACATTTGCCCCGCCACAGTCCCAAGCAGAACCAGAGTCCGTCCCCCGCTCCATCAGCTACTGTATTTGCAGTGGAAGGCAAGCTCCCATTGGTAGTAATGGGAGCCTTCCTCACAGTGGAAAACAGCACATCCCCATAGCTGATTCAGATCAAACCATGGCAACTGGTGTCTGTCACACCACAGACCTCATCCAGTTACCTACACACCAGCTATTTATTCATTTATTAAAATGCATCTTAGGTCTAAAGCCATAAAAGATCTGCATGCATACTTACTGAATATTTTGATATAAATAAATTTTCATGACGAGGGTGCTGAATATACTAATTAACCAGGATAGGTTTACACTGGATTGTACCCAACTAAGTTCTACTCAGAAGAGACCCAGTGAAATTAATGAACCTAAGTTACCCATGTCTATTAATGTTAATGGCTCTGTTCTGAGTAGTGCTAGCACTAGCTACTCTATTGCAAGTTGCAGTGAAGGATAATTTACAGCACCATGCTAATGATGTCTACTCAGAAGCAGGTCTTGCTGAATTCAGTGGGACTTGAATTCAGGTAAGTGGGGTTAGGATTGCACCCTTACTGCTGATTGTACAAGGAAGGTTTGGAGTGTTTTGTCCATTTTCTTTAAGTGGTTATATGCTAGAAGTCAAAGCCTGTTGAACAGTTGTGTTTTTGAGAATACACTAGAATACTGATTAAGATGCATTTGGCTAATATTGCATTTGGCTAATACTGTAACACAGCGTATTAGAATTGGCCTAAGAATTTAATAGTAGTGTTTATACATTTCTCATTTGTTCATTTCCTTGCAATAAAGAACATTGTATATTCTGTACACATTTTTTCTTAATTTATTTATTTATTTATTGGCTACGATGTGTGTGTTTTTTTAGCTTGATAGTAAGCAGTGAAATTATTCATACAGTACTTACTTCCAGAACTATAGACCTTTTATTCACAGCATTTTAAACTTGATAATTAAATGGTAGCTTTATAATGAGTTTTAATTTAACGTGATTATTTGTCATGGTATAAACTATGCAAATTGCATTAATATTTTATTGGGGTTGCCACCTATGTGAATTATCAGCAATGGTCCCAGACATTTGGGAAATTTTAGGTGACTCTTAGTAAGTTATATTGGTTCCATCTCTTTGAGGGTAGGGAAGGCAGGAATTTTCAGATCAGCTTTTCTGACTGCTCTCAACAGTACCCAGTAGTTTTGATGCTATTCCCTTACATAAGGTAAAAAGGTAAAGGACCTTGAGGCTGAGGGTCCCAGTGTTTGTCCACAGTTAGTTTTCCAGGTCATGTGGCCAGCATGACTAAACCGCTTCTGGCGCAATGGGACACCATGACGAGTGCAAGAGTGCACAGAGCTTGGATAATAATGACAGTACCCCAACTGGTAAAGAGAAGAAACCAGACAGCTGATGGGGGGGGGATCTAACTTAACTCTGAAATGTGACAGACCATGTTGTATTCTTCTTCCATGTTAATTTTCAGAATAAGGACTTCCAGAATGGTAGCCATGTCCATCTGTTGCAGCAAAACCAACAAAGAATCTTGTGGCAGCTTTCAAATTTAACAAATGCATTGTAGCATATGCTTTCGGGGACCACAGGGTGCTCATAGCATAGTAAATTCACTCTATGTGGGCCAACTCTTGGTGTTGGTCCAGAGGCTGCAGCAGTGGCTACAGTAGGTTCATTCGGGCACAAACTACACTCTGCTTGCAGGATTTGCATTGGCTGCCAATTTGCTACTGGGCCAAGTTCAAGGTGTTGGCACTAGCCTATAAGGCCCTATACAGCTCAGGATCAGGTTAGTTGAGAGATGGCCTTATACCCTCAGCAGATCACTGCAATCCTTGGGAGGGTTTCTCCTGCAAGTTTCATGCATCTCAGAAACCGCTATGCAGTAACTCAGAGTAGGGCTTTTAGTGTGGTTGCCTCTGTTCTGTGGAACAGCATTCCCAACAGCTCAGATTTATTAGTTTACTCCTGTCTTCACAGCACAGCAACCTCTTGAGGTGGAGCAACTCCTGTTTCCATGGTGCACTGGGCTCTTGAGGCAAAGCAGTGATCCTAAAGCATTCATAAGTACTTACAGTGAAGGAACTGCTACTAAACTCAGCAGAGCTAACATGAGAATAGTTAGGAATACATGATTTCAGTCCAAACTAACAATAATGTATGAACTGCAAAAAACTTTTACTTGCAAATGCAATTTCATTTGATCGAAATGGACCACCCATGGGAGCAAATATATGTACGTTTGGGTATTTCTGCCAGTAACCAACAAGGCAAATAAATGCAGTATTGGATGTAAGGATATAGCCATGCCTGGCAATGTTCACAAGACAAATTTGTGACCCAATTGAAGATTCTACACCGTGGACTCATACGGCTTGCGCACTATCAACAGGGGCAAGTCACCATATGTCCTCTTTTTCCAGGACATGTCCTCTTTTTCATGGGTATGTAAAATGAGAGCCATCATAGCGATCCATTGTTAAAAGTAGAAGTCCGCAAATGTGTCCTCTTTTTTGCTCTTCAGAATATGGCAACCCTGGTTAGAGAAACCTTACTTTACATGTCACAAAAGCCATTTTACCTTTCTGAAGTAAAAAAATAAAAGTATGATATATGGCTAATAATAGTCATTGCCTTAAACATTGCAACTGAGAGCATAATAAACATGACAACTGATGAAATGGCTCATGGTCGAGCCCATTCATCATATGTCTATGAGAATATCTCCACAATTAAAAGAGTACTAACTTATCAGCAGTCTCACTGAGTTCAAGAAGATTATTGCAGACGAAATGTTTTGTATATCAAAACCTTGATCAAAATGACATACAAAGAATATTTCAAGGTAATAAGACTCAAGAGATGCTTTAACCTTGAAAGCTCTTGGAAACTGTGCATGACAATACCCTGAAGATTAATTATTAGTCAATACTGTGACTGTTATTGCTCAGAGAGAGACAAAGAACATCTACTGAAATTTCTAATTTATACAGGAGCATCGGTTCACAGAATAAAAAGTAGGACCAAGACTTGTGTATCATATAATTCTGAAAGTGAGCTTTTAGGGAAATGCTGTTTACCACATTTCTGAGAACCAGTCATCAAATCAATTTATAAAAAAAGCTTTTATCTTTCTTGTGTTCAGCTTTTTTATTGGCAATATCCAACAGAAGACTAGATCATTCCTGAAGTCTTCTGAAATATTAAATAATTGCTGGGGAGAAGTGTGGAAATTTCCCATCTTCCTAATATTTAAAGTTTTCAGCTAAGAAGTTATAACACCAAACAAGGTGAATCACTACCATGCACACACTCTGTTAATCAGCTGTATAGGGCACCTATTTTAGATAGGGAATTTAGAGAAGATTATGTATGCATGTTTATACACCTTTTAAATAAGTGGCAATTAAACACTTAAATTTAAATCTTATATAAATCAATGGGATTTACAACTTGAGCCTAACCCAAGTTAGGCTTGGCCAAGGGGGGGCAAGGGGCAGCTCCCCCCCCCCAATCAAGTAAATCAGTAAAAATACTTAACTGAGGTCCTGCGCTCCCCTCCGCAACATTCAGCCTGGCTACGCGCATAGCCTAACCCAGTGTATTTTATTTTTGCTATACAAATATGCCCACTAAACCTACTAACCGACAAAAAAGAATTTATAGCCCACCAAATCACACATGCTAATGTAGATTTCGGTAGGTATCTGTCTCAGGAGAAAATGGAAGAGTGCACCTTTGAGGGTGAAGTCAAACCAATGGAGAGTTACAGCACCTCCTGTGGCTGTAGAGACTGATATGGGAGAGACATGTTTTGTTGCAGCTGGGGCGGATGGGAATACACTGTTGTTATGCTGGGCAAAACATGTAGCTACTTTCAGCCCTGGAGAAATGTAATATGTGACACGGCTGTCCAAAAAGGGCATCTATTTATTGCATACAGTGGTACCTCGGGATGCTAACGGGATCCGTTCCGGAGCCCCGTTCGCATCCTGAAGCGAACGCGGGCAGCGTTTCACCGCTTCCACGCATGGTGTGATGTCATTTTGACCGTCTGCGCATGCGCGCACGACGAAATGCTCTCCGTTACTTCTGAGTCGCCACAGAGCGCAACCCAAAAATACTTAACTTGAAGCACATTTATCCCGAAGTATGGCTGTACAGATAAATGTGAATTAATGTGCAACGCCTCTGACATAAGTAATAATCTTTATTATTTATGCCCCACCCCGTGTGACTGGGTTTCCCCAGCAAACTGAATTGTGCCCTGCTTATAAAAAGCACATTATATTTTTAATACTGATGATTTTGTTAAGCAAAATAAAACTATATGGGATAGCTCAGTTGGGAGGGCATGAGACTCTTAATCTCACAGTTGTGCCCGTGTTGGGGAAAAGATTCCTGGGTTGCCGTGGGTTGGATAAGATGACCTTGGGGGGGAGGTCCCTTCAAACTCTTATGATTCTGTGAAATATGGGAAATATGTGCGTCAAGCAGTTAAAGAGCTGAAGAAATTGCGTGTGACAGTGCGAAGGCAGCGGGCCAATATTTCCAGCGCAGGATGTGGAGCAAGTTTCGCATTCAGGCAGTTCGGCAACCCCCACATTTGGGGGCCGCTCTCGGAAGGCATCCTGCTGAATTCTTCTGCCATGTTGGAGATGAACGTGCCATCTTGCAGGGTGGGAGGGAGGCAGGCGCGCATGCGCGTGGACCCAGCGGGGCTCCGACCCGCCCGCCCAACCTGTGTTCTCTGGGCTTCACTACTACTCCACAAGACGCAGCCTAAGGGATAGCACAGGGGATAAAGGCTGAGAGAATCAGCCCGCTGCTTTTCCTCAGCCTCCCGGAGGCTTTGCCCTTACCCGCTGCAGCGGCTTCCTTGTCCTCTGCCGCCATGCTGTTTCCTTAGCGGTTGCCATGGAGACACTGGAGCTTCACAGGCCTTCTCCCTCTCCAGCGCCTCCGTGGTGGCAACGCGCACAGGCGGATCTGTGTGTTCCTACGTGTTCTAGCATTGCGGTGCTCTCGTAGGAGAGGGTGCTTAAGAAAGCGTGCACGGGGAAATATCAGGAAACAAATGCACGGGGAGCAGTTTGAAATGCGCTGTGTTTCTTGTTCCTATATATATCGTACACATAGCGGCTGCATTGCATTGCACTGCTTGCGTAAAGTGCTCTCCAGTTCCAAAGCAATATGCGCGCGCGCACTTTCTCACACGCACATTTTATGCTCTCAGGCCCAAGGTACGGGTTTGCTAGAAGGGAGGGCAAGAAGGTCAAGCAGAAGGGGGAGAAGGGCATTTTTAGAGACTTTTTTCTAATCACCTTAGCATAAGTGTGCTGTAAGAAAAAACAAAACCAAACCCCACTTTACGTAGGTTGTCATTTTGCAGGAGAAGAGAAAAAACCCCACCAACACTGAGCCCCATGCACACTGACTTGACCAGCTGCAGAGGAGGGATGTTCTGGTTCTTTGCTGGCGGAAACCTCCTTGGCAGCATCGACAAGCTGTTTGAAGTATGATTTAATTCAGAAGCATGTGCCCAAATAACAATAATATAAATTTTCTCCCTAATTAGGCATACTATCTTTTCCTCAGTCAAAAGCTCTGGGTCTTTTATAGCTGATGAACACACAGAAATTCAATCTTGGTTGCACTCCTAGACATAGAAGTAAGTGTTGTTAAGGTCAATCGGACTTACCACCAGGTAAGTGTATATAGCAGGGATGGGCAGAAAGTAGATTTGTATTTACTGACAGATTTCTGGGTGATTTCCAGTTGATCCATGAGGATTTCTGACTCCCAGTTATTTAGCAACAGTAGCAAATGTAGCAAAAAACAGTAGCAAAAAACTAAGATCATGGCCACGGGCCCCATCACCTCCTGGCAAATAGAAGGGGAAGAAATGGAGGCAGTGAGAGATTTTACTTTCTTGGGTTCCATGATCACAGCAGTCTCAAAATTAAAAGACACCTGCTTCTTGGGAGAAAAGCAATGACAAACCTAGAGAGCATCTTAAAAAGCAGAGACATCACCTTGCCGACAAAGGTCCATATTGTTAAAGCTATGGTTTTCCCAGAAGTGATGTATGGAAGTGAGAGCTGGACCATAAAGAAGGCTGATTGCCGAAGAATTGGTGCTTTTGAATTATGGTGCTGGAGGAGACTCTTGCGAGTCCCATGGACTGCAAGAAGATCAAACCTATCCATTCTGAAGGAAATCAGCCCTGAGTGTTCACTGGAAGAACAGATCCTGAAGCTGAGGCTCCAATACTTTGGCCACATCATGCGAAGAGAAGACTCCCTGGAAATGACCCTGGTGCTGGGAAAGATTGAGGGCACAAGGAGAAGGGGATGACAGAGGACGAGATGGTTGGACAGTGTTCTCAAAGCTACTGACATGAGTTTGACCAAACTGTGGGAGACAGTGGAAGACAGGAGTGTCTGGCGTGCTCTGGTCCATGGGGTCACGAAGAGTCGGACACGACTAAACAACAACAACAAGCAAATGAATGACTCCCCCTTCCATCTTTTTACTGCTGAAATGAAGCTTGGGGTAAGCAGGGGCGGATTTTTATGTGAAAGAGTTGTGAGCTCTATGCAGTTCTGGTACTAAAATTCCTGTGCTCAGTTTTTTAATTCTATTGCTACAGTCCTAGCCCCACTTAACCTGGGATTAAGCCACATTGAATTCAATAGGAGTTACTTGTGAGTAGACATGGCTAGAATGGCACTGTTAGTATATTGACTTTTGTACCAAATTCTGGATGGTGCCTCTCATGGTTTTAGTAAAAATAAAAATAAAATAGTAGATCCTGGAAGCCTGAACTCTGATGTCCATGGCAGAATCCTGAGTGTTGATCCTGCTCAAATCAGTCTGGAAGCTACATACTTTGGATGCCATACTGTCTAATCTCATATATATATGGAGTCTGCTATGGTTCTTCAGACTGAGGAACATGCACACTGTAAATAGATAATTATTATTAAGATCTTCCATTGTAAACAGGTGGTAAGATTGTGCCCAGACTCAAAACAGGGATGGGGAATGCTGCACCCCTTGTGTTACTAGAGAGCTTATTTTTCATCTAGATCTCAGCTCACTTTCTTTCTTTGCCCATTTCAAATGCAAAACTGCTGTTTCTCATACCCTTCTCTCCAGGGCACAGGTCTGTGCCTCATTCATTCAGAAGAATTGCCCATTCAGGAAATATCCACAGTCATTAAGAAACATTAGGACTCTTTTGTCAAAGATGCTGGCTATTCAGTGATCAGGCCAGTCAAATTCACAGCAGTTTGCCCTCACAGAAAACATTTGCAACTATGCTGAAATAAGTTGCTATGATAGCCAAAATGACTGGCTCCAATTTTCCTAAGGAAAAGACTCCTAAAAAGATTTACAATTAAATTTAAAGATTTAAGAATGAAACACACAAGAGCATTTACTGGGTAAGTAATCCACGTATTACAAAGGTATTTCCTCATCACCAATAAATGGTTTCCCTTCAGTCAGACTTTCAATATTAGCAAGACAAAAGGTGATGCTTGCCTCTTTACCCAGGTACATGCTGTTTTGCATGAAGATAACATTCCTTTCAGGCTTGCAGCTTCATAGTCCTCACAAACAAGTTATAAAGTTGTTCTTTATACAACTTTATACAAGCTGCCACCGCCCCCACCCAGCTCCCTCGTCCACATTTTAGATGATTTGGCATGCTTGAGACAATTCTGCTTTGTAACATTCATCTCTTCCAGTAACCCACCTAAATAAATAGAAGACTATAGCAGATAGAACCTTTTAGAAGAAATTTATTATCTTTCCTAAATAATCATAAAATTTAATCCCTCTTGAACTGTGCTTCTCTTTGTCCTAAAGCTGAGTAAAATCCCAGGTCTGTAGAGATTCCTGCTGCTTAGCAAAGGGTCTGGAGAAACATTTCCCATGAATATCAAATGGACATTCTGATCAAATTCTCATTCTTTCTTTTCGCTCTTTCTTTCTTTCTTTCTTTCTGCTCACTTATTGGAACAGTATCTGCCTAGCACTATGGTCCAAACTGTGGTTGTAAGGCTGGTCACATCTGAGGGTATGTCCTATTAGATTAGCAAAGTTTTTCGGTATAACCCTCATTTCTGTCCATCATCCTAGGTACTTATACTGGTAAAGACTTCAAATACTAAGAGTTGGATTCCTCTGTCTATTTTTCTCCTGTAAGCTGTGGGCTTCCTGTTTGCTGCCACTGGAAGACCTCTCCCTCTCTGTTGCTCTAATTACATTCACATCCTGCTTTTTCTTCAAGGTGCTGCACATGACAACTCACTAGGATTCATGGCTGAGTGGTGATTTGAACTTTTAGTCCTCTTTGTTGAGGTCCAACATTCTAACATTGGGCTGTGTTGGTTCAAATGAGACCAAGAAGCCTACAAAGGATTTCTCTGCAAACATTGCTCCTGCTTGTGGATGGTTCTCTTTCAAATCATTTCCTTCCAGCATGGGCTTCCACATTTGTATTTCACCTGTACTTTATCTTTCGTGGGTACACATAGGCGAGTATATAAAATGTGATTGGGGAACCTGTGACCCTCTACATATCACTTTACTGCATCGTCCTTGTCTGTTTGCTATGCTGACTCCAACCTCTGGAGGGCTACTGTTTCTGTACTTCTGCTAAAAGGAGTGCTTCTTCACCTCGGGTTAAGTACTTAATTCGTTCCAGAGGTCCGTACTTAACCTGAAACTGTTCTTAACCTGAAGCACCACTTTAGCTAATGGGGCCTCCTGCTGCCGCCGCGCTGCCGGAGCACGATTTCTGTTCTCATCCTGAAGCAAAGTTTTTAACCTGAAGCACTATTTCTGGGCTAGCGGAGTTTGTAACCTGAAACGTATGTAACCTGAAGCATATGTAACCCGAGGTACCACTGTACAATACTTCACAATCTAAACACAGCAGACTTTGACTGATTTTCTTGTCTGCCAATGAATCCTGTGACTTACAAAATCTCCCAATTTTTCATTGAAAGTGCACCCTAAAATAAGGTTACCAGATGTCCCTGTTTCCCGGGGACAGTCCCCGGATTTACAAATCAGTCCCCATACAAAATCCATTGAAGTTGAAAAGTGTCCCCGGATTCATTGAAAAAAAATCTGGTAATCTTACCCTAAAACATACTCAACACTCCCTACAAATCCAGATTTTAGATCAGTAGTGGTGTGTAAACAAACTGTCCACTACAGATCTTCTCATAGAAGCATAGAAGTGTAGAGTTGAAAGTAATTCTGAGGGTCATCTAGTCCAACCCCCTGGAATGCAGGAATAAAGGAACACTTGATCAGTTTCCAAGGAACACCAGAAATTAACAGAATGCAGTTTATTTACCAAATGCTAGGAACAAGTAACTGGGAATGGCATCCTCTTAATGTTCTGCTTGCAAACTACAGAGACATATGATTGGTTGGTGCTGAAAATCAATTGTTGATCACATATTCCTATAAAGATGGAAATTCCATTTAGGCATCATGGCTAATGGTTTTGATGTGCACTCCAATCCCATGCACGTTTACTCAAAAGTCAATGTTTTTTTTTAAATAATCATGCATTGTTTGAAGATAAAAACTTACTTTGGTTCACATCAACCTGTCACTATTCAATTCAAGTGGACATCCCTGAATTCTAGTACCTTTTAAACTTTCAGTCCTTCCCATAATTTACTACCCAGCACCGCGGTCCTATGCAGATTTACTAGGGAGCTGGTGGTGCTGTGGTCTAAACCACAGAGCCTAGGGCTTGCTGATCAGCAGGTCAGCGGTTTGAATCCCCACAACGGGGTCAGCTCCCATTGCTTGGTCCCTGCTCCTGCCCACCTAGCAGTTTGAACGCACGTCAAAGTGCAAATAGATAAATAAGTACCACTCCGGCGGGAAATGGCATTTCCGTGCACTGTTCTGGTTAGCCAGAAGCAGCTTAGTCATGCTGGCCACATGACCTGGAAGCTGTACATTGGCTCCCTCGGCCAGTAAAGCTAGATGAGCGCTGCAACCCCAGAGTCATCCGTGACTGGATCTAACGGTAAGGGGTCCCTTTACCTTTACTTTTAGGCCCTGTTGAGATCAATGAGATTTGAGTAAGTGTGGATAGAATTGAGTGGCATGCAATGTTTTTACTGTGACCCCCGGGTCTCTGTGGTAGTCATGGTGATGGCTTACTGTTAAGTAAGGATTGGAAACTAGAAAGAAAATAACTTGCTTTTCCTCTGTTTTCATCACCTGCCACTCCTGCATAATATTGGACATAACTATGGTCTTCACAGCATACTGTTTTCATACTGCTGTGGAGAGTTTCCATCTACGTATCTGAAAAACCCAGGCAAGCCACATTCCTAAATCAGGCTGTGTACACATGGCAGTTTAAAGTGGAAGCATGCACTTCTTATTATTTGGGTTCTTATCCATGACATGTATAGCATTGTCCCATAAGTGTAATTCTACAAACTAAATTAAAATATGTGCTGCTATTGGTCAAGCTGTCACACGGGACTAGTAGGTGGAGAAAAGTACATCATGGACATATGAGCAGAATGAACCCACCACGCCATGACAAGGGCCTGCTCTTATTGGGTGTGGGTAGTGAGTCAGTCACATCCTTTATTCTTATTGGTAGGCCGAAGGGGTGAGCCACCTCAAAATGAATAGATACACTGCAGAATTTCAAACTCTAGCCCAGACTACATCTTAGGTTGGGGGGAACTCAAAATCTTCTCTGACAGATCAGGAGCAATGAGACAGCCATATAAAATGGTCAAATGTTACCCTAAAACAAACTCCCCAGTTATATACAATTTGTATTAATTTTATATCAATAGATAGGTAGATAGGAAGGAAGGAAGGAAGGTAGGTAGGTAGGTAGGTAGGTAGGACTTCCAGTAATAAGGGTGCAGGGTTACATGACATTTTCTGTTTAACAAAAAAGCAGGCACTATATTCTTTGTAGTTTTGCCTTTCCGAAAGCACATGTTGCTTTTTAAAGCTTGCAAAACTGGTTTGACCAAAGATGGTACCTGACACATACAGAAGCATGTGTACAATGACAGAAGTGGTTTATCTACAATTGTTCTTTCATATAGCTGAAAAAGTTACCTGGTCCGCCTCTATAGCAGGCATAGATAGGCAAACTCGCCCCTCCAGATGTTTTGGGACTACAACTCCCATCATCCCTGACCACTGGTCCTGTTAGCTAGGGATGATGGGAGTTGTAGTCCCAAACATCTGGAGGGGCGAGTTTGCCAAGCGTGCTCTATTGAATCCTAGTTATGCAATGAAAAGTGTGTATGTGTCTGCCTTACAAAGTTTTTATGCCATTTCTGAAAAGGTTCCTACCAGATTTTCAATTTATATGTGCTCCTTTTATTGGGTACAAAGACAAAAAAGTAAATAAAAGAGTCTTCAGAAGACAATGGGTCATTGTGTCTGGCTGTTAACCAGAAGGTTGGTGGTTTGAGCTCACCCAGGGACAGCTGTGGGCTGGATTCTTTCATTGCAAGGGGTTGGACTAGATGGCCCTTGGGGTCCCTTCCAACTCTAATTCTATGATTCTGTATTAATTACTTTATTATATATAATGGCACTATGGTCTGCTGAAGTTGCATGAAAGATTTCAATGAGAATTAAACCATGTTCTCATGATGAAAGTGATTCTCTTAATGCATCTCTATTAGGAAACTTATTTATATTTCTACTTAATGTTTGCATTCATCAATGAATTGAACTGAGAATAGTCTTTCCAAAATAATCTCATGAAACCTGTTTCTATCATTTGTATTAAGCATTCCATTAATTTAAAGAAAGCAGGTTCTAGAGCCCTAGGGCCTCCATAATAAGTTTATACCTGGAATATCCAAAAGCTAAAACTCTTGCTCTTTCACTCTTTCTTACAGTATATTTTTATGAGTAAAAAGAAAGCTTAGTTAACCTGTATCACAGTAGTCAATGTGACTGCCTCCAGATGTTGCAGGATTACAATTCCCATCAGCACCAGCCAGCATACTCAATGATCAGAGATCATGGGAGTTGTAGGCCAGCAACTTTTAGAGGGCACCAGGTAAACTGCCACTGATCTGCATAATGTGGGCATATCAAGTTTAGATTAAGTAATGAAAGGTTCTCACAGTTTACGTATTATGCTGTTATGCACATAACTCTTTGCACTTAAATGATACTTAGGTCTATCTCTTTTGATGTTGAAAAACTTCCCATGGATTTCTAATTTTCAGGGGCCTATTTTTATTCCCAAATGAGTATCCAACACTGCCTGACCCAATACCATCTACAGGAGAACATGGATGGGAGACATTTGAGGGATTGGCTCTTTGGGTCTGAGGCAGAAAGAGGCCTGACTTTTATTACTTTCTCTAAGTGCTCACCATGGTTTCCACTTATTAAATCTGTGAACTTTCGAGCTAGTTATTTGAAAAATCTTTTGTCTGCCCTGTAAAGAATCACCTTTACAGAGCTGCGCTTCCAGTTGATGCCTTCAGTGGTTCTGGACAGTATAGTAAAATATGCTGCGAGGAAAGGCTCCTTGGGGGCAACCACGCATGGAGGACATATAATTATGCCATTACTTATTGCGATGCCCACACAAACCCAAGCATGGGCATAGCCAGTATTTATGGGTGTGGGTGTGTGCAGAACCTCAGTTAGTTAAGTATTTTTATTGACTTACTTGCTTGGGGGTGGCAGCTGCCCCCCCCCCCTTGGTTATGCCCATGGACCCAAGGGACTGATTTATAAAACCTGTGTTTGCGAAGGACATTAATTTAACCAGGGCAGAGAGGGTGAAATGGCTGCTGAGTGATGCTGATAACTCTCTAATTTAGAAAGTAGCTCCCTATGCCCTGGAAGTTGGCAGCTAGGAAGATTATGGCAAAATAATTTGATAAACTAGCAAAGGGGACCTGGATATTTAATTTGTATACAGTGGTACCTCGGGTTACATGCGCTTCAGGTTACAGACTTTGCTAACCCAGAAATAGTACCTCGGATTAAGAACTTTGCTTCAGGGTGAAAACAGAAATTGTGCAGCAGCAGCAGGAGGAGGCCCCATTAGCTAAAGTGGTGCTTCAGGTTAAGAACAGTTTCAGGTTAAGAAAAGACCTCCAGAACGAATTAAGTTATTAACCCGAGGTACCACTGTATTTTGTATGAGAATTACCTATTATCCTATGTAACAAAGAATTTAAGCAGATTTAACAGAGGCTTTATTGTATATGTAGCGATTGTTCATGTTTTTGGATGATTCAATGGCCTTTGGCTAGTGCAAGGAAGTTTATGATGATGATTTTTATTTCCAATTTCAGTTAAAAGCATATTCAGAGCTGTATGCCTGTGGAAACTTACCTGGGAGGAAGCCGCCTTGGGCTTAGCTCTGCAGAGGGCAGAGGAGGCTATTGCCCAATACAAAATACTTAATAAATGCGCCAGGAGCAGAGCACAGAACGTTAACATTTTGATATCCAACCTGCAGCCCAATCCTAAAACTGCATTCTTGAAAAATAAATGCAATCTAGCACTGCATTTGAATGTTTAAATGTGCAGTTTCGCAGCCTTTGGGGCGCCACTGGTTCTGCCGCGCGAATATTACTGAACTATATTACCACTTTGTCCTCGGGCTACTTGCGCCGTGGCCGCTGACGGTAAGAGCTGCGCGAAATTTGCTAGTTACGGTAGCGAGGGAGGGGCGAGGATATATTGGGCGCGCGGCGGGGGCGGGGTGAGTCCAGCGCCTGCGTGCTCGAGCCCGCGAGGCGCGCTCACCGTCCCTGCCTCGCGAGCCTCGGTGAAAGGATTTGGCGCCAGGCGGGTCTCTCTTCTGCAGCTGCCGCAGCCACCCGAGCCAGCCACCTCCGCCCAGACCGCATCGAGCCCTTGCAGCCGCCGCCATGAGCTGCTCCCCGGTGAACGTGAAGAAGCTGAAGGTGTCGGAGCTGAAGGAGGAGCTGAAGAAGCGGCGCCTCTCCGACAGGGGCCTCAAGGCCGAGCTCATGGAGCGGCTCCAGACCGCGCTCGACCAGGAGGAGGCCGGCGGGGGAGGCCTGGCCGGCGGAGAGCCCGGCAACGGCAACGCGGAGGAGATGGGCGAGGCCGCTCCGGGCAGCGGCGGAGCCCAGCAGGAGGACCTGGCCCTGGGAGGCGGCGGCGGAGGAGGAGGCCCCGACCAGGCCGCGGCCTGCGACGACGATGAGGAGGCCGAGTTCGGCGTCTGCCCCGGGGAAGAGGAGGAGGAGGAGGGCATGGAGATGGGCGAGGAGAACGGCGAAGGGGTGGCGGCCGGAGACGAGGAGGCGGCCGAAGACCTGGAGGACGACGAGAACGGCGACGACCAGGGCTTCCAGGAAGGGGAGGACGAGGAGGAAGAGGCCGCCGCCGGCGCCGCCACCGCAGCCACCACTAGCGGCGGCAACGCCAACGGCCACGGCGCCCAGCAGCAGCAGCAGCAGCAGCACGGCGCCGCGGCCAAGGAGGCGGCCGGGAAAGGCGCTGCCGCCGCCTCGGAGGCCTCGGCCTCGACTCCGGCCTCCTCGGCCCAGCCCGGCGCGAAGCAGCTGTCACCCGCCCAGCAGCAGAAGCCTGGCGGGCCTGCTCGTCCGGGGGGTGAGTAGTGCGTGGGACCCGGATGGGCGGCGGTTGGGAGCTCAGCAGCGAGGTCAGGGTCCGCCGCCATCTTTCTCTTTCCCTCCCCCCCCCATCTCCCCGGCCACCGCGCCTTTCCCCCCGCCGCTGTCGGTGGAGGTGGGGAAGGCCCTCCCCGCGCGCCTGCCTTTGGGGATTTCCAGGCCAGGCCCGCCGCGTGTCTCTGCGGGGGAGGGGGAGGGGAGCTTTGCGCCATTTCGCGAGCGTGGTGAGGAAGGGGCGCGCGAGGCGGGGGGAGGGGCGTCTCGCAGGAGCCGCTGGGGCGCGCTGTGGAACGTGCGAGGGAACGTTTTGTGCTCTTGTGCGTCACATCCGTCCGTGGGGCGCTGTGGGCTCGAGTTCAAACGCTGAGTACAATGGAGGCGGAGGAATCCCTTTCGCAAAGCCTAGGCCGCGCGCGCCTGCCGAAATCAGGCCGTGGCGGGGGAGGGGAAGGATGAGGAAGAGGTGGGCCTTTGGAGAGCCGCTGCTTAGGCGCGATCGTAGATCCGAGCGAAGACTTTCCCTGCTAACTCTGGAAGGTCAAATCGACAGCGGCAGGGGCGAGCAGACCTTTAGTTTTCTGTGCACTTGAAGTTCCAAGATTCACGGGAAGCGTTGTTACAAATGCGCCGCGAGAGTAGATGTTTTCCTAATAAGAGTAAAAGAAGTATGCTGTATTTTATCGTTTCTAACGTATCTTATTTCCCTCTTCAAAAAAAACGAAGGAGAAGCTAAAACTGAGCAAAAACCTGGGGAGAAAAAAAGGGGAGTTAAGCGGCCACGTGAAGACCATGGGCGAGGGTATTTTGAGTATATTGAAGAAAACAAATACAGCAGGTAAATCACTTTGGCGTGTTAAAGTTTTTCATGAAAGATTTTAATAATTTCGATTTGTTGAACTCAAGTGACTGACCTTTTTTTGTTGGCAAGGGCAAAGTCTCCTCAGCCACCTGTTGAAGAGGAGGATGAACACTTTGATGACACAATGGTTTGTCTTGATACTTGTAAGTATAAAAACACGCTTGTAGTTTAAAACAAACTTCTAAGATAGTCTGTTGATTCTTAAAAAAATAATTGAGGAACCATTTGTGTACCTGAGGTACAGTTTCTGCTCTGAAATTTTAGTTTTTCAATGCATTAGCTTTGAATTTAATCAGGACAACACAAAAGTGTAAAGTGTTGTTCTGCGCAAAAAGTGAGGCACAAAGGGAGAAACGGATGCTTTCAAAGGGGAAGCATTATTTGAAAAAACAGAGATATGGGATATGCTAATTGATGTACAGTATGCTAATTGATGTAGGCAGTCAAAGGACCCCCTCCCACTTTATACCTGCATAAATACCTCAGTAGATAAAACTAACTGTGCTAAGATGCTTCATTAACAGGGAAAGTCCAATTAAGAGTACATCAAGAATTTTGTTCATTGTTAAGAATTATTTTCATTGGAAATAATTGCAAGTTTGAAACTGCTCAATTTGAACAGATACTGTATAATGGTAGCAAGTACTTTACTAATATTGTGTAACACTACTTTTGGAAAGTGGTGGAATTTTCCACCTTGTATTGCTTAGTATGTCTGCAGATGTTGGTTGGCAGCTGCAATCTTGCTGCCTCCCATCTGGACTGGGGGGGGTATTTGGAGTCCCAAGTCAATCTTGAGTTTTATTGGTAAAATCATGGAAACTGATAAGGAATATGTTTAAAAAGTGTTACCAAATGATAATTTAAGGGCATGTGTATTCTGACAAGATGATAAGCCATTGTTTGAGGTTGTAGGTATTTTCGTAAGCTTTCACTTTAGAGCTTCATGCACATTCAAAATGACTTCATTAAGAACAATGAAACTTTAAAAAGTTCTGAGAAGTTACTCTGGAACAGTCTACAGTTACTTTGGCACATTTGCATTGCTCATGGAAAAGTAGTGAACTGTTGCACAGACAAGTTTATACAGGGATTATGGAGGTATTTCCAGAAGACAAAGTGGCTATGCGATACTAATCCTTGGTTTGAAAAGTGATAGTACTGGGCAGTGAAGCTGCTGATTGTTGGTGTTTTAGAAAATTTCAAATTCATATGCTGCAGCACAAGATAAAGAATAGTAAACAACTTTATCATGTGCATGTTTACTTAAGTAAATTCTACCGAGTCCAGTTCAAGCTTAGTAATGTATTGGATATGTCTAGAATTGCATCTTAAACTGCAGTCCTCTGCACCCTTGGAAGTGAGGCCTACACTTTCTATTTCACTTACATAATATGAAAGTATTGTTTGATAGAACAATTGAGAGTATTTATAGCAATGTTTCTATCTCTGTTTGAATAGTGTCTGACTCAATGGCTCTATAAAAAGCAATAATCTCTTGAGGTGTTGAGACATTTGTATTATAGGACAACTTGTGTTTTGCTGAACATTGTCATCTTGAAATCCTTTCTCAGTCTACAGCTTATTCATGGAAAGTGGTATCAAAATAAGTTTTACTCTGATTAGCCCCATTGAAATTAATGAACATTACAAAGTCAGGTCAATTAATTTCAGTGGGTTTACTTTGGGTAAAACTTAGTTGCATACCATCCAATGGTTCTTAGGTTTTATATACTAGAAAACACAATTAGATTTGGCAGAGCACCAGATAAGAGCACATTTTAAGTGTCTGCACACAAAGCTAGCCCAAGACAAATGATGATTACCGTATTTTTCGCCCCATAGGGCGCACCGACCCATAGCGTGCACCTAGTTTTTTGGAGGGGAAATAAAGGGGGAAAAAATATTTTCCCCCGCTGGGGCGGGGGAAGCCCGAGCTTCCCCCGACCCCAGCCCCCAGAACAGGCTGCTATCCGCAAGCCGTGGGAGAGCTGCACGACTTCGCGCAGCTCTCCCACAGCTTGCGGAGAGCTGCGCAAACCCCGAAGCATGGGGCGTGCTGAGCTCAGTGCGCCCCAGGCTTCTGGGTGCAGGCAGCTGTCCCACGGCTTGCAGATAGCTTCCTGAAGCCTGCATTCGCCCCATAGGACGCACACACATTTCCCCTTCATTTTTGGAGGGGAAAAATTGCGTCCTATGGGGCGAAAAATACGGTACTTGGTAGGGTATGTGTGAGAATACATCATAGCTAAGCTAAACATAGATAATCCTGATTCCAGAGTGAAATAAGATAAGCTTCGGTCTTGAGCAAACGTCATCACTTTGCTTGAGAACCCTTAAGTAAAAGGGGGACTGAGTTAAATTTTGACTAATTCAAGAGTTACCTGTTGTGACAAAGAATAGCACTAAATCAAACTGATGTAACTTGATTCTTACAGGTGTTCTCCACTTTTTTTGTTCAACTGTAGTTGAACAGATTTCAACCGTTTGATTTTCTTTTATTGACAGATAACTGTGATCTACACTTCAAAATTTCAAGAGATCGTTTTAGTGCTTCCTCATTGACAATGGAAAGTTTTGCCTTTCTTTGGGCTGGAGGGAGAGCATCCTATGGAGTTTCTAAAGGAAAAGTCTGTTTTGAGATGAAGGTAAGCCAGATCAGTATTGAAGACAGTTGTTCAACATTGCTTCTGAATGCTTATAGTTTGAGCTGAAATCAAGCTAAATGAGGAGAGGAGAAACTACATTTTATTATGGAAAATTACGTATTATTGATCTCAACTGGGCAGTCATGCCCATTTCCAAGATACTCCCAGTCTATTCCCACTTATATGCTCCCTAACAGTCAGCATTTTGTGGGTAAGTTCAGCCTTTAAAAGAGCTGGGGGTATTTTTCTGGAGTGTGTGCCAATTCCCCACCCCCACCTGTCAATACAGCCCCTCATTAGCATGAAAGGTGTTGTCTTTGCTGCACAGGCATGGACACTCAGAATCAGTTATGTATGAGTATTAGGCAACTCAAAATAAAAATAGCTAAGACCATAACAGGTATTTTATCAATACCTGGAAAATTTAGCAGTAAAGTGCTATTTAACACACTAAAGCAATTATCCAATTAACCTTTCATACAAAAACCAGAATGGTTTCTTCAATAATAATAGCATTTTGCAGCAGATCCTACACGTAGTATGCTTATTACCATCATTCAACATAATGTGCTTACCTGGTCACCACCGGCATCTAGGGAGTTCACCCAAGTAAGGGAGTGAGTTGCCATTAGAGGGATGGAATGATTGATCCCTCTTGAAACAGTCTGAGTCTCTGTGCCGGGTGTGGACCAGGGTATGTGTTTCCTTTTTGTCCAACATGGTCACATGGGAAAGGACCACGCTGTTCCTTGATTATTAGCCTGCTGTGTTGCAATGCTAGATTCCCAGCTGGTAGACTACATAGTGTTTAGCATAGAAACATGGCAAGCTGCACTTTTATGCTCTGCACACAAGGTGAAGCAAGTTGGTTGAGGAGGCAAAGAGTACTTGTTACTGGCTTGCAATATACAGTGGTACCTCGGGTTACATACGCTTCAGGTTACATACTCCACTAACCCAGAAATATTACCTCGGGTTAAGAACTTTGCTTCAGGATGAGAAATCGTGCTCCGGCGGCGTGGCAGCAGCAGGAGGCCCCATTAGTTAAAGTGGTGCTTCAGGTTAAGAACAGTTTCAGGTTAAGAATGGACCTCCGGAACAAATTAAGTACTTAACCTGAGGTACCACTGTATTTTACTAGCCTGCAATTTGCTCATAAGAGGAGCTGAAAACTTTTTTTTAAAAAAAGTGTATGAAAGACTGGTAATTTTGGAGCCTGATTGACAAGGCTAGCTGAGCTATGCTTTTATTATAACTGTAATTAATAGCAGTTTTTTTATTACAAAAATAGGTAACTGAAAAGATCCCTGTCAAGCACCTGTATACAAAAGACATTGACATACATGAAGTGAGAGTTGGCTGGTCACTGAACACAAGTGGGATGCTGCTTGGTAAGCTTTTCCCTTAAAACATGGATTGTCATGGTGATTCGTCTTTTTTGTAGGAATGAGTAATACTTTTCTGGGTGCTTAAAAGAGGGAGATGATGAATCACTGTAGACAGAAAATGCGTGGTAAAACTTAATTTTGAAAAAAGAGTAACTACAACCACTATTTTTGTTAGTAATGGTAGTTACAAGTTACTTGTGATCTATGGAATCTGTTCCAGAAAGCTCACTCTCAGTACTTCGTCAAAGGAATATAAGGAAGTGTCAACATACCTGACATCCTCTATATTTGGGTAAAGAATAGTGCTTTGAATCAAATCCCTTTAGCAACAGCACTCTTCACCTTTGTACCTAATTCATGTCTCTGTCCCCCTGAGGAGCCTGGTACAGAAGGAAATGGCTCCAGCACATGTAGGAATCGGGGGGCTAATTCATTGTGTGCTTGCCAGAAGTGAGTAGTTGGGTGAGAAGCTGAAGTAACATCCTACGCAGCTAATTTCCTTGGATTGGAAAGAAAATAATGGGACTTTCCCACCAGACCTGTGCTCTAAACTAAAGTTACTTCCTGAGCTCTCACGTGAGGCATTCTCACTTTGCAGTGTACCACAGTGCTAGGATTCTGCCGTGGATGGGGGTTATCTGTATGGTGCAGCTTTTATAGAAAATCTTGAGGTTGAATGTCGGGTTACAAATACAGTAATTCAGAGCTTGAAAACCTCAATTGCAACTGTTCAAATTTATCAGGCGAGGAAGAGTTTTCTTACGGATACTCCTTGAAAGGAATAAAGACATGTAATTGTGAGATTGAAGACTTTGGTGAGAAATTTGATGAAAATGATGTGATCGGATGTTTTGCTGTAAGTATTTCCTTACTTGGAACGTCAGTTACTATTTGCTGCTATGCACATACCTGCTTTATAACAAAATGCACAACTTTATTTCCTTAATTAGGTATTGCACCTTTGCTTAATTTTCAAGTGTTTAGATTTTCCTTTAAATATCCATTCAAGCCTAAAGTTCTAGATTTATTTCTAATTAATGAACCTGCCTAAGTTCATTTATGCTAACACTTTTTTTTGTACAACAGAATTTTGATGGTGATGAAGTGGAACTTTCTTACTCAAAGAATGGACAGGAACTTGGCGTTGCTTTCAAAATCAGCAAGGAAGTTCTTTCTGAAAAGCCCATTTTCCCCCATGTTCTCTGCCATAACTGTGCTGTTGAATTTAACTTTGGCCAGAAGGATGAGCCGTACTTCCCCATACCAGAGGGGTACACCTTCATCCAGAATGTTCCCTTGGAAGATAGAGTTAGAGGACCCAAGGGACCAGAGCACAAGAAAGAATGTGAAGTAAGTAACGGTCCATTTTGAAATCATTGAAGCATGCCAGCTTGAGTATTTGTCTTGAAGCAGTTGATATGGGTACCACAAATGACAAGCCTTGTCTTGTAGGGCAATTGGGGTATAAAATAAGAGCTTTCATTTTTTATGCCTAAACTCATTAGGTGGTAATGATGATTGGCTTGCCTGGTGCTGGGAAAACTACATGGGTTACCAAACATGCAGCAGAGAACCCTGGGAAGTACAATATCCTTGGAACAAATACTATTATGGACAAGATGATGGTAAGTTCCAACTACTGCATAAATTTAGCATAATGCTATGGGTAGTTCATCCCAATATGTTCAGTGGGACTTATTCCCTACCGTAAGTGTTTAGGATTGCAACTTTAAGGTAACTCGTTTGGAAACTTGTAGCCATCATGCATCTATAGTAATAACACTTAGATGTCTGTAACTCATTTCAGGGTACTGCTTTAGCAGTTGATGGCCCACTGAAAAACTTTATTTCTGTGGAGCGAGTATTTTCTAGATTGTTCATTTGGAAACTTAGAAGAAACTGTTATTCCTCTAAAAGTATACACATCCTGCTTGAAATATTGGAACTCCAGATAAAAATAAGTCCAACTGGTTTAGCTGTAGGCCGTTACTATCGTATATTAAGGCCGTTAATATCGTATATTAATAGTAAAGTGTCTGAATTAAATATTTCAAGGTACTGAATGATGGGATAAATTGGGCTGCCTTGTTTAATTCTTAGGATTGATCTCATGAGCATTTAGAACTTATTCAAAGCAAGTCATGTATTGTAAAACATTGCCTAAAACGTTTCTGGTATTAGCAATTATAGACCATTTCTTGCTATTAAAAATACCCAATGAAAAGAACATTAATGGCAGTGAATGCTGGGCAACTTCTGTTTTCATAGGTTGCAGGTTTTAAGCGGCAAATGGCTGATACTGGAAAACTCAACACACTGTTGCAGAGAGCACCACAGTGTCTTGGCAAGTTTATTGAGATTGCTGCGCGTAAGAAACGGAACTTTATTCTGGATCAGGTATGGGGGCCAAAGTTCATTGTTTTACAAAATTCAGTTAAGCTGCCATTTGTTTAAGGGGGGGTGTAGATTCTAAACTTCAATGGGAGATACAATATATATATTGAGGCAATAAAGTTAGAATATTAGCAATTGTACTTAGGTTTGTAATATACATGAAATCGGGGAGAATGGTTATCCTAGCCTCTACGGCCTAACATGTACATAACTTCCTTCTACTTGTAAACTTCTTTGCATTTATACATGTGGAGGTGAAATCTAAGCACACTAATTTAACTTAGCTCTAACAATGACAGCTACGTGTAGTAAGTTACTGCATTTTTTTCAGACAAATGTGTCTGCAGCTGCGCAGAGGAGAAAAATGTGCCTGTTTGCAGGCTTCCAGCGCAAAGCAGTTGTTGTTTGCCCAAAAGATGAAGACTACAAGCAAAGAACACAAAAGAAGGCAGAGGTGGAGGGAAAAGATCTTCCAGAGCATGCAGTGCTCAAAATGAAAGGCATGGAACATAATCTATACTGTGTTCTAGGATGTTGAGTATCTGTTTAAAGGAATAATGTAAAAACCTAAAGATTCAAAATTTCTTGCCTTAAAACAGTTATGCCTCTTTAAAAAAAACTGGAAGACTTCTGTAACTTTGTAAGACAACACTATATTGTGTTCCCTCTGCTGCAGCCCTTAATACTACTTAAGTCATGATATGCTTCATGCAGATGCACAAAGCTGTCTTGGCATAAAGTGCCCTAGAAAACGAAGCTAAACGTGTTATAGCAGACGTGTGTTCCCAGTTCAACTTAATAGGGAGAATGTGTCAAGTTTTCAGGAATCTTGCTCCTAGCTTGAAGTGATGATTACTTGTCTTGTATTCCTTTTATATAGGAGGGGAACTTTGGCTTTTTCTAATGGCTTCAGAAATAAATACTGAATATTCAGGACTCTCTATCTTGTAGGAAATTTTACTCTGCCAGAGGTGTCAGAATGTTTTGATGAAATAATCTACGTAGAGTTGCAAAAAGAAGAAGCCCAGAAGCTTCTGGAACAGTACAAAGAAGAAAGCAAGAAGGCCCTTCCTCCAGAGAAAAAACAGAACACTGGTTCAAAGAAAAGTAACAAAAAGAGTGGTAAAAACCAGTTTAACAGAGGTGGACAGAGAGGACGTGGTGGATTTAACATGCGTGGCAACTTCAGAGGAGGAGGTATCCTGTGCTCCTAAAACTGCCTCTTAAATATTTTAATTTTATCCCCGAGGTTTTAGTTGCTTGCCCCAAAGAAGAGCAGAGCTTTGAGAATATATCAATGTGGATGGAGACAATGTCTTCATTTCTGAAAAAAATATAGCTGGAGGGGCCCAGGCATGGCTTTGATTTAGCAGGAGAAAAAAAATGTAATTTAAGCATCCTGTAGCTTAATTTTTTTAAAAAAGCAGCTAAGTGTCTGTTTATGGACAGAACCTCATGAAATCACCAGTGCTTGGGCTGAATTAAGTTTTTGGTGGTTTGGCAGAGGGCTGTCACTATCTTTCCCCATAACTGTTCTTAAAGCAACCTCAGTTTGGACTCTTAACAGTTTTCAGATGCCTTGCCCCATGGAATTTGAATTTTGTCTTCCAAGTTCAAAGCTCCTTTACTAGAAGAAACTAACTTGTGCACAGGCTGAAATTAATGTCTATTACTAAATAGTCTCGTACTTCTCTTCTGGGTCAAATTAAAGTATGTCATTGGGTCAATATTAATATTCTAACATTTTTCACAGTCCCTGGAAATCGTGGAGGATACAACAGGAGAGGTGGTAACATGCCCCAACGTGGAGGTGGAGGAGGCGGTGGCAGTGGTGGGGCAATAGGCTACCCATACCCCCGTGGTCCTGTCTTTCCGACCAGAGGTGGCGGTGGCGGAGGAGGTGGTTACTCAAACAGAGGAAACTATAACAGAGGTGGAATGCCCAACAGAGGGAACTATAACCAGGTAATTTGCTGTAGTCAGGAAGATGGCATTTTTGGCTGAATCTTTTGGTGCTCTCTTTAGCAACCAGTACAGAAAGCATGTTTAAAAGTGTGATCCTAATACATAACAAAACTGTTCCTGAAGTATATGATGTACAATGTTTTTTCAAAGTTCTATAACACGTGCAGTCCTGTAGTGCTGAAACCTAAGTTTTTTAAATTGTACTTTTGTCTTAGGCTGTTCCCAGTAGTTTCTTTCTCAAGGAACTGATGAGGTCTATGCTCAGTGTTTGAGTCCTGCATTAGGTGCTCTCAAGACCAATATATAGGAGCTGAAAGACGTACAGTGGTACCTTGGTTTATGAACTTAATCCATTCTGGAAGTCCCTTAAACCAAAGCGTTCTTAAAACAAGGTGCGCTTTGGCATAGAAAGTAATGCAAAATGGATTAATCCATTCCAGACTTCTGAAAACAAACCCCTAAATCAGCAATTTAACATGAATTTTACTATCTTAACAAGACTATTGATCCATAAAATGAAAGCAATAATCAATGTACTGTACTATTAAAATACATGCACTGATGATAGTCATTGTTTGGATGTGGGGCTTTTATCCATTTCCACAGTCACACAATCAGCTGAACTGGGATCCACACAGGACCCCCCCCCCAATGCTGCTGCAGGAAATGCTCCCTAGAGCATGCGCCTCCTGCAGCGGCATGGGGGAGAGTTGCGATCCCACCAACCATATGGCTAGAGGGCGCAGCTTCCCTCCCTTGTGGCTGCGGGTAACTCCATGATGACCCCCTTCTCCGCTGCCGGACAACGGAAGTGTGGCACTCAAAATGGAAGTGCACCCTGAATGGAGTACGTTCACACTCCAAAAAAATATGCAAACAAGAACACCCGGTTTTGAAGTGTTTGTAATCCAAAAAGTTCATTGGCTAGGTTGTTCGTAACCCGAGGTACCACTGTTTTGGAAATCTAGGCTCTTAGCACAGATCCCATATATAATTTATGCAACAGTGCAGCTGTGCTTTTTGTATGACATCCTGTTTTCTAGTGAGGCATATTCCTCTGTGTATAGATAACGGAATGGGCAGAAGGTAGATTAGAATCTATTGGTTGATCCACTGTGAACCACCCAGAGATCTGTAAGAATCTCTGGCTCGTAGTAGTTGTAGCAGAATTACCCCACCCCATAAACACTAGTATTTAAAATAGCTTTGAGTGACATTACCATGATTTGTTTGTTTGAAAGTAATGAGCCTGTACCTGTGCGAAATTCCTGGGCTTAAAATTACTCTAAACCTTACTTTCAAGTGAATCTCAAGATTTTAGTTAAACACACACACACACGCACACACGCAATCTCACAAGCCTCTGCACCACCCCTCTGCTAGGTAGCATATCATCCAGGCAATGATCATAAGATCACTGACCATGTAATTCGTACATATAGCAAAATCAGCACCACATTTGTTATTTGCTGGTTTAGCCTGATTCCCCAACTTGCATGTGTTCAGGAGCAGGACTTTACTGGCATATGGGTAAATACTGACTAGCAAGTAGAATTTGGAATAAATGTCTCTTATCAGAATGTTGCCTTGATAGTTAGGAATCAACAGCAACTGAAGTCTTTTTATCTGAAAGTTTATTAACTGAAACATTTTTGAAGT
This sequence comes from Podarcis erhardii, assembly GCF_964252035.2. NCBI lineage: Eukaryota > Metazoa > Chordata > Lepidosauria > Squamata > Lacertidae > Podarcis > Podarcis erhardii. The sequence goes on along the minus strand of NC_138507.1, from coordinate 80,738,276 downwards.
TTACTGCAGATAGCCGCCTGGATGTGTTTTTGGCCATTGAATGGTGAAATGTTTAATAAGTAACTACAAATCAATTTATTGCACTTTCGTTACAGAACTTCAGAGGAAGGGGAAACAATCGTGGCTACAAAAATCAATCTCAGGGCTACAACCAGTGGCAGCAGGGTGTAAGTAAACTTTCTCAATGTGCAGCAAAATATGAAGTAACGTTAAGAGTATGTTTTAACAAGTAAACCTTTATGAGGATATAAATAGCTTAAGAGTAACGTTAGTACAGTGGTGCCCTGCAAGACGAATGCCTCGCAAGACGAAAAACTCGCTAGACGAAAGGGTTTTCCGTTTTTCGAGGTGCTTCGCAAGACGAATTTCCCTATGGGCTTGCTTCGCAAGATGAAAACGTCTTGCGGGTTTGCTTCCTTTTTCTTAAAGCCGTTAATACCCAGGGAATCCGCGCTCCGCAAGACAAAAAAATCGCAAGACGAAGCAACTCGCGGAACGAATTAATTTCGTCTTGCGAGGCACCACTGTACAAGATGTAGTTTGTTCGTAATTTGTACTTCATACAGTGGAACCTTGGGTTGCGGACGTAATCTGTGACGGAGGCACACCCACAACCTGCAGCACAGCATCCGCGCACACGTGTGATGCGATTTGGCACTTATGTGCATGCGTGAGTTGCGAAACCCGGAAGTAACCCTTTCCGGTACTTCCGGGTTTCCCGCAGCCTGAAAACACGTAACCTGAAGCGTTTGTAACCCAAGGTACCACTGTGTGTAAACAATCATAGGAGTGGGATTAAAGTATTAGGAAGTGTCCACACTTAACTCCCAATTGCATGCTTCAGATGTTTTTCATACACACCTACGGAATGTAGAAATAAAATTTGCTGATATTTGACAATGGTTAACAGTTTATCTTGGTTTTTGCAGCAATTCTGGGGTCAGAAGCCATGGAGTCAGCATTATCACCAAGGATACTATTGAATTCCCAAATAAAATGAACTGATCCATATTTCTTCAAAACCTTCACAAGAAGTCGACTGTTTTCTTTAGTAGGCTAACTTTTTAAACATTCCACAAGAGGAAGTGCCTGCAGGTTCCTTTTTTAGAAGCTTTGTGGGTTTGATTTTTTTTTGTACATTTTTAATTGCAGTTTTAAAGTGAATCTTAAGAGAACCTCAGCATTGTGCACGATAAGAGAATGTGTCAGTATTTCAGGGTTCTGCATTTTATCTGTAAAATGTGACTTTTTTTTTACCACAACAAAAGTAAAATGTTGCTTTGTATCTGGTGTCCTCTTATTAAAGATTTTCTTTTCTCTTCTCCCCCCCTTAAAAAAAATTCTAAGAAACAGTCGAGAGTCATCAAAACAGAAAAGTTAGCAACCAGGCTTGTTGTGGCCCCATGAATACTAATACTATGTAAATAATGCTCATTACACTCCATCTTCTACTCCATCCTCTCTATGCAGTTTCTAGGTATGGAAGAGGGGGAAGAGAAATAAGAATGGTCTTTTGGCAATAAGCTAGGTTGTATTTTTGTTTTTTAATTTGGCAAAGGGTTGAGGGTGGGGTTGCAAAGCAAACCTAAAGATTAAATAGTGAAGGTGGAGTGCATGTAAAACCTGGTTGCTTTTGTCTGTGGAGGCTCAACTTGTGAAGGTACACACCATCAACTTTTTTCCATTTGTTATGCATTTTGATTCTGAAAAAAGCTGGCTCTGCCCATTTCTTATTAAACAAACTTGTTGTAAATCCAGTTGTCTAATGGGATCTATATGAAGTTAGCTGTGTGTCTGTAACCTTTTCCCCACAAATACTGTGTATTTAGTGTGCTTGTAGTAGTAACTCCACCATTTTGTAAATGAAATTGTGATTCACCCATTTTATATCTAATTTTTAATCATGTTAGTTCTCAGATGGGTGTGTCTCCTTAGCCTGCTGATTTACTTATCTAAAGAAAGTGGGTGGAGAAATTAACTTTAGCCGTTTGTTTGCAATAAAATAAAATCATTTTACTCTTGTTCTGGGATTCTCACCACATTGGTCTAAAATCCCTTTAATGACTTTGAGGGGCAGGATACGCAAATATAGTGAGATGTATATGCACCACATGCATGCTTTCACATAATAAAGAGAACCAGTTGCTTAAGCAACTTAAAACACTTGACCAGACTTCTGGAATCAGGAATCAGGAAGTCCCTTGTTGGAAGGAGTTTCTGAATTTCATGAAATGGATGGTAATATACCAGCACACAAATGTTTTAGTTTTGCAAAGAATAGCCAGTAGTATTTGTATATTGCAGGGTTGGTGCTTAGGCTAACAGAACTCTCAGTGGTGGTGGCAACTGAAGCTCATAAAGGTAAAGGGACCCCTGACCACTAGGTCCAGTCACGGATGACTCTGGGGTTGTGGCGCTCATTTCACTTTACTGGCTGAGGGAGCCGGCGTACAGCTTCCGGGTCATGTGGCCAGCATGACTTAAGCCGCTTCTGGCGAACCAGAGCAGCATACAGAAACGCTGTTTACCTTCCTGCCAGAGTGGTACCTATTTATCTACTTGCACTTTGACAATGTGTTTTTGAACTAGGTTAGCAGGAGCAGGGACCGAGCAACGGGAGCCAACCCCGTTGTGGGGATTCGAACCACCGACCTGATTGGCAAGCCCTAGGCTCTGTGGTTTAGACCACAGTGCCACCCGCTCATAGCCAGAGCTAATGACTATTTGATGTAAAATGGCAAATTAGTTTGGGCGTCTTCTCGAGAGAATATAGGTGGTTATATATGTCATGGCTAGATAGCTACTTTTACAGCTACACTTGGCAGGATTAGTTTGGTATAATATTTGGAGTTCTGAGTGAATACGCCACTTCACCAAGTGAGCTAATGGTGCATCTGCAGGAGTGTGTAGTTGTTTCAAGGTTTATCGCTGGCTTCTACTTTTTAGAGTACTTGTACCAAGCTTATGAAAGAACAGGTTTAAAATGTTGTTTAGTAAACTGATGCTAAATGTAATTTGCTAGGAAGGATTATCTAGATCATAGTCTTCAAGCTGCTGTGATGTCTGGTGTTTCTAGCTTTTTATTTCTTTTTAGTTTCTCCCCGCTTTCTCCCATCTTTTCTGCAGCCTGCCACCCCCCTCTTGGGAACACACTACCTGACATGGAAACAGGTTGTGATAGGAGGGCTAAGGGGTGGAGTTGGTGGTGCTTGCTCAGTCACAACAGGAATGGATTAGGTCTCCCATTTAGAGACCAAGCCTTGAAATGTGTTTACTCACTAGACTAGTTTCAGTTCACTTGAATAGAAATGTTGGGTAGGAAAGGGGTTAGAATCCCAGTTGAATTTGATGAGTAAACTGGTGGGGAGCATGTGCCTTGAGTGTCTTTCTATGTTCCCCCTACTCCAGGATTGTATATAGGGTTTGAGTTTATGTGGGAAGATTTATTGGGGTTTTCAGCTAGATCTGTTTGGGAGTAAGAGTGGAATCCGAATCTCATATATCTGGAAGTAAAATCACCAGTCTAGATTATGCATTTTAGAACAGTCACAGAATTGGTAGCTTATTGCCAGACTAATGTTTCTGAACCCTTGTTGGTTCCATCCATATAGTGCACCACTAATGTGCTTTCAGGGAATCTTAAAATGTGCAGTGGTAACCTTTAAGGCTTTCAGAAAGTTTCAGAAGTTAGTTTTGTAGAAGTGTCACTAAGGTAAGGTATTACATGTCCTCTGCCTCATTAGAATACAGCTAAGCCAGTGTAATGACTTGGACTTGCATCTGTACTTGGGGACTGCTAGTCTAAATGGCTCTTGCCATGTAATATTTTTACTTTCACCATTCCTAAGATGCTAAGATTTTAGTGTCTGGCTAGAAGAAACTAGTGCACTGCTCTATACAGATAATACTGTTAACCAATATGGAAAGATTGTAACTTGCACAGGTGCGTCTAATTCTAGGAAAAATAGTGTAAAAGCAAACCATGTGCAGAATGAATGCCTCCATGCTTTCAAAGCCACACTCCTAGAGTCATGACTTGGTTGTAACTTTGGTTAGAAGTCTCTACAAAATGAAAACGGGCCATGGAAAAGAGCGTGTGCTTTTTGCTTGCATTAAAACATCCCATGTTAATGTTGAGATCGCTCTTCTGCATTAGGTCTATGCAGCGCCTCTGGTTAGACTTGTAAGCATATCAAGTTCACTTTCAATTGTTATGCATGCTGTTACCTGTATAATTGTTTTGTGCAAGCCTTATTAGCAATGGCACAGGATTCTGTAAACCCCACTTTAGGCAGTAAGTTAGCACTAGATACCCATTCATCCAGCTAGGAAAGCCCATCAGAACAAATATCTTTCTGGTTCTGCATTTTCATTCAGGAGCAAAGTACCACAACATCTTACTACATCACCATTACAGTAGCAAGGGATATAAAATGATCGCTTTGATTTATTTACAATCATTTCTACTGAACTTTATTCTTTTTTTAAAGTTCACTTAATGAATATGAAACTCAACCTATACAAGTAATTACCTAGATCACTTGTTGAACTGCTAAAACAGGATACGTTTACAAACTCTTAAAGCATAATGGGCTATCTTTGGAAGCTAGGCCTAGATGACAATCCGTACAAATAATTTTGCTGCAGGGATTCTCAAAAGCAACAGAGGCAAACTACTTTTTACAAACCCCACCCCTGAAGAGTAGACCTCTACAGCACAAAGAATGGTTAACAGTAAAAACATTGCACAATGCTCTTAAGTATATTTCTACTCGCCTACCTAGCTCTTAAATTTATTTTGATTAATTCTACATAATATTGCAAAGAGCACTTGCAATGCTAAACAGAAATATAGGTGCCAAATGTAATTAAGGATGCTTTTATTATTGTACAAGCAGCATACAAAACTGGTAAGCGGTCAAAGGTATGGAAAACAGTAGCCACCACTATTATCAAACAGACCGAACAGAATTGCTTGCTATTATAATTACCATATATACAATTGGGTAAAGGCTTTGTAAAAAAAAAAAAGGGTGGGTTTTTTTTACATGATTTCAGTGCAGAAAGCTTGCATAACTTTTTCTCTGGAGTAGAAAGGGTAATGAGTACTTTCCTAGAATGATTCCCTTTAGCTTAATTTAACGCAAACAGTATTCTAATGAAAGAACTTGATTCAAGTGATATATTTTATTGAGGAAAAGGATGCTTGTATGCAATTTTAGATTAGTTTAACATTATTGAGCAACCTTGCAAACTCAAATTGCTTCCAACTCAACACTAGTTTAAGACATTCTGAAGAAGTTACAAGCATCACGGTTACCTTGTGCTGCTCTAGAATCCTGGGTTAAACAAAGTGTCATCTACTGCCCCTTCCCCAAGGAAAGTAAATCAGATTACATATGCTTCACCCTTGATTTGAAAGTGAGAATAAATGAAAAATACAATTCGGAGCTTCAGGGCAATCAACTGAACTGTTTCCTAATGCTCGGCAAATGAGCCATGTCTCGTATTGTGCTTAGAAATGTTCACAACCAAGTGCTGTTTCAAGAACGGCTTTCTTCACTTTTCTTTTTCTCTGGATCAAACTGGGTGCTTTCATACAAAATTTTCTTTCTCATCCCTTCTTGAACCATTCGTTGCTGGATCCTTAGTTTTGCATTATTGTATCTACAATAGACCCTCAATAAAGAAAAGGCAACAAAATAATGAATGATACCCAACCTATTTTAGAGAATAAGAACTCCCAGTATTTATTCAAATGGTATAGTATTGAACCAGCCTGTACTTTGAAGAAGATAGAAATGCTTTACACAACTTTTTCTTAACTGTATTCTGCAAACAAAAATGTGGAATAGATGTGCACATAGGGAAAAGTTAAAGAAAGCTTTGTACAAAGGGAACAGACTTCTGCCTGCACAATAGGACTTCACCTTCCTCATGTCCTCTCAATCCACTATATGCACCTTCATTATGCACCTTTAGCAACAGGTGAACACATTCCTCTTCAACCAGGCCTTTGGCTGATGAACATCTTATACCCTTTTAAAAGTGCTTTTAAAAGTGGTCTTTTTGCTCATTATTATTTTGGGTTTTTAAAAAACGTTTTATGTTGTGAACCACCCTGAGATCTGTGGATGAAGGGCATTATACAAATTTAATAAAATAACAATGCCCACAAAATCTGCTTGGGAGAGAAGGCACTTGGGGGAGATATGTAGAGTCTGCAGAAAGTAGATGAAGGCAATGTTCCATTGCAGAAACAAGTCTACTCATGCAACACTGGAGTCTGCCATCTCTCAGTTGCATCAGTGAAGATATTGGATGTTATTGGATGTGAATTTGGATTGTTATACTGTACTACCATATTATTTAAACACCCCTCCCAAGCAATGGACAGCTGGAGTAGGGTGCAGAAGGTGCAAATAAGTCATATATTTCCAGGAATAGCCTGGTACACTAGTGTGATTACATGCGCTGAGTTGTAGGCAGGGGTGCCAACTTGAGTAAAATACTGGGTGGGCTCAGGTAAGCCTCATGCTGCATCATTATTCATAAGGCGTGGCACACACCATTTGAATGGCAATGCCCATCAACTTTGGGGGACCTGGTTCCCTCAAATATTTTAGGGGGTGCGCAAAGGGACATAGGTTCCTAGGAGTTGGCTCCTAGGGTTGTAGGAAGAATCCACCCAAAGCCTATCCGCTCACATCTTCAACACAAGTCTGAGAATTTCAGAAACATACATACCAACATCCTAATGTTGTCAGGATAAAACCTCCCACTCCAAAGTCACAGGATCGTCTCACTCTGCCTAGGCAGAAAAGAAGTTTGTTCGTTTGTAAGTTATGTAGACAACATAACAATTGGACAAGAAGAAAAGGAACTAACAGAAAAACAACGTAGGAAACGTATTTTAGAAGTATTTAGCCAACTATTTCTGAAGATACAGTTGGCTTTGCATAATCTTTATGATACCATGGTTGCACAAACCAATGAGACAACACATTAAACAGAATGAACTACAGAAAATTTGGGGTAATTTGACATATGTACTAACCTCATAAAATTTGACAAAAGGTGAATAAAGGAGGAAATGCAGCCTGTTGAACAAGACAAAGACTAGATTCTAGAACTACTGGCTGCAAAAGAAAGGAACCCTCTTATAGATCGGTATTGTTATAATGAGGTTATTATTGTTTACCTTTACCTTTAATTGAAAATAATAAAAACTTATTAAAAAAGAGAAAGGGACCCTCTTAATTATCCTCAGCAGCTGAGGTATGCTTATGAATACCCCAACTGCTATGAAGTTTAAAGAACAATTGGTATGCAATGTTTTGGAGACTGATTGTACTGTATGTACACCTTTGCCGGGAAGGGTTTTAGAGAGGAAGCAAGCAACACTTTATGTCAGTTGTTGCGATGTATTAATTGCTGCATGGAGCAAAGTATTACCAGAAGAGAGAATGGAAACAAAGAGAGAATGGAAACAAAGAAAATATTACATATAAAAAGAAATATCTGCAGATTAACCGTTACTTACTAGTTGCCAAAAAGTGTCCAAGACCCAAAGTTAGACCACCCAATGAGCCATAGAGCACTGATTCTCGAGCACAAGGGACATTTCTGACGTCAAGTATTCCCAGTAGCTTAAAAGACTTGAAAGAAATGACATATATCACATTAAACAATGCATTGGTTATGCACAGACCCCTCTGAAGTGCTGCATTTAGTACAGTAGATCACTAATAGTGATGTAAAGCAAAAAGAAAAGAGCATGTAATTTTCCCACTGGGCCAAAAGGACAAGAAAAGGACACAACCACTGAAACTAATTTATCTTACTATCATTATTCTCCAGTAGCTTTTTAAAGGGGTGGGGTGAAGTTGTTGAAAAGTTATTCTGTTATTCTCATTGTCATTCTCATACCAATGGACAAAGCATGCATCAAATCACCTTGATCTTTTGCAGCTACCATCCACCTGACACTGAGCCATCCTTCTGGGTTGGAAGGCTCCACATTGCAGTGGTTCCTATCTTTCCTGGAGTTTTGACAGGAGTATGAGCATGCTGATTCTATTGAATTCTCAGCACCATATGATGCATTGGAAGAAAATCCTATACAAATTTCCACTTTGCATCACCATTCTTTTAAAAATACAAGCGTGCTCTAAATTTGGCATTTTTATTTTACTTGCATTTAGTAAGGGATACGTAACCGGAGGTGAACGTAAGTAGAGGTACCACTGTATTTGGGGGGAAAAGAAGTTCATGCTGCAATCCTACAACCAGTTGAAGGTGTGCTGCGGTGGGGGCGGCAGCAATAGGAAACTGTGAGCGCTGTTGTACAGCTGGAGAGAAGTTTCCAGGTGAAACAGCATTAAGCTGTTGAGGCCTCTTGGTATGCCTGTGGAAAATGGAAAGTGCAGATGTCTCACAAGCAGTGCAGGTCTAAACATGGCATTTTGGGGTTGTTTTGGGAGTCATGGATATGAAGCTTCCATAGACTGCTTTGCCCACCTCCACCCAACATGCTCACAAAATTGGTCTGTACCGGAACAATGGAAGGCAAAATTCTTTCCCCCACCTTCCAACTCTGGCTGCAGCAAGCTGGCATGCATCTGCTCTAAAGAAAAACATTTTCTTCCAATAAGCAAAGGTTACATTTATAGCACAATCCTATACACATCTACACAGAAGTAAACTCACTGAGTGCAATGAGGCTTCTTAAGTGTGCATTGGATTGCAGCTACAAAAGCCTCACTTGTCTGCCCAAACATTCAGGGTCAGGGCATAAAACAAAGGATCAAAATTTCTTTGGAGCTACGGTTGTCATGTCTTCAGTATACCCCTCTGGTTTCCTCGAAGGCAGGATTAAAAACCATTTTAAATGATTAGTATTTTAAAAAAAGAAAAGAAATGCCAGCGATTGTAACAAAGGAACCTGAGTAAACAAAACGAGTATTATGGTCCACTTATGGCCGTGCGACGCGTTATGTGGACTCAGAAATATATCGGGCATTAAGTGGTTTGAAGCGAGGCTCGGTTTCCTAGGGAAGGAGCGCTCTACCAGGGCGATAAGGCGCGACGGTTGAACAGAGCTTCCACGCTCAGAGGCAGTGTACCTGCTGGAAGGGGAGGGCCAACAGAAAACAGGCTACGCGGCTACCGGGAGTCCGCTGCTGGGGAGGCAACACTTGGCTCCACGAGCCCTGCGAGCCTCGTCACGTCGAGGCGGTTTGCGCGCTGCTCTGACGGCACAGAAGCCGCAGCCCCTTCCTCCGTCCACACGAACACTAGGGAGGCCCTAAGCAGCCACCGCGGAGCTCGCCGACGGCGCCTTGCCTCCGCTCCCAGCTCATTTACCTTCTCCGCGTCCCCGACCTCTTCCTCGCCCGCCATAACAACCCCGCTTGCCAGGCTTCTCCCGGCCGACCAACCGCCGCAGCTAAACCACAGAGCCCTAAAGCCTGAGTTGCGCAGAGAGGCCTCTCGCGCAGACGAAGGCGGCCGCTCTACCCATCCGTCTCTGCCGTCCGCTCGGGGTTTTTCCTCCCTCCCACTCCTTTCCCCTGTATGGCCCCTCCTCTATCTCTATGGTGCTCGGAGAGAGAGAGAGGGCCGGCGCCATTTTAGGTCTGGAGAGGAGATTTCGAGTAAGGAATCCTTTGTTCAGTGAGATGGGTCACGGAGCAGCGCGCGCGCCTGCGCGGGAGCGCGCCGCTTCCCTCCGCTCTCACCCTCCCCCACCCTCTCCAACCAGCAGCCTTGCGCGCGCGCGCGCGCGCTCCCGCGTCCGGCTCCCGCCACGAACGTCGTCGCGTCAGGGTGTTTGATGGCGCCTAATGGCGGGCGGGGCGAGGAGCGCCTCAGGATAAACCAGCAGCAATTAAAGACTAACGAGGGCGGCTGGCGGGCCAGCCACGTTCCTCTGGCGGCAAGGCTGCCGCAAGTGTTTCATAATAAGGCTGGCCAAAAAATTGAGGGACGTTCTCGCAAGTAAGCCGCGACGGCTGCTGCTTCTTCTGGAAGAAATCTTCATGTTATATGGACTTTTATTCTCGTCTGCGGAAAGGCGGGCATGTGAATTTGAAAAGTTCCGAAACGAAAGCGCGAAACATGGGCGTGGTGTGGGGACTCGAGGGGTGGACTGGGACGACCCACCTGTAAAGGCCCCGTAAGGATTTCTCTCAGCCTCCCCTCCCTCGCAGTTGTAAATGACAACCCCCGAAGAGCCCAAGTTTGGATGACTCCCTAAAGCAAACCTTGGCTTAGCAGCAGCAGAACCACCACCAAGGGCAGAGCCAAGAGCCCCTGATCTCCTCCTATAGCACAGTAACACTTAGTATGACGTACGTCCAGGCCCAGGCCCGGATTTAGGTTTGATGAGGCCCTAAGCTACTGAAGGCAATTGTCACTGGGTTTTTTTGTTGAATATTTGCTATATGGTAATTTCTGGTCCTGTTGTCGTTTAGTCATGTCCGACACTTCGTGACCCCATGGACCAGAGCACGCCAGGCACTTCTGTCTTCCGCTGCCTCCTGCAGTTTGGTCAAACTCATGCTGGTAGCTTCGAGAACACTGTCCAACCATCTTGTCCTCTGTCATCCCCTTCTCCTTGTGCCCTCCATCTTTCCCAACTTCAAGGTCTTTTCCAGGGAGTCTTCTCTTCTCATGAGGTGGCCAAAGTATTGGAGCCTCAGCTTCAGGATCTGTCCTTCCAGTGAGCACTCAGGGCTGATTACCTTCAGAATGGATAGGTTTGATCTTCTTGCAGTTAATGGGACACTAAGAGTCTCCTCCAGCACCATAATTCTTTGGTGATCAGCCTTCTTTATGGTCCAGCTCTCACTTCCATACATCACTACTGGGAAAACCATAGCTTTAACTATTCGGACCTTTGTTGGCAAGGTGATGGACCTAATAGGTATTATGGACCTAACAGGTATCTAAAGCCATTTGCACATAACAAAATATGTATTTTATCAAAGTTTTTTCCCCCTTTAATTTTTTGGGGTGGCCTCCAAGAGATGGGGCCCTAAGCTATAGCTTGTTTAGCTTATATAAATCTGTCACTGTCCTGGCCTCTATAAAACACATCAGTGACCCACATCTGCCTCCAGACATAAGTGAAAAACACACAGAATCCTTGTGAGACCACAACTACAGAGAAACACAGCAGGTGGTGGTTGTTTTTTTACTAGCAAGGCAACAAAATTTACTTCACTGCAGGAGATTGGACTGGATGACTCTTGAGGATCCCTTCCAACTCTACCATGTTGTAATTCTATGGAGTACGAGGTAAAAAAAGCCAAGAGGATATAAGTTGAGTAGCATTATCTATTGGCTAGAGAGAAGCTACCCTTCAATTTAGGAAGGCTCCTAGGGCTGAAGGCAGATGGAAGAAGCCGTTGCCTGTTGGCCAGCACAAAGCCTCTTTCCCTACACTTTGTGATCACTTGGGAGTGCTGCAAAGGGATATAATTGATTCTTGCTGCGTTTCGTATTTAAAAACTGCATAGGTTAGTGACTGATGAAAAGGAATCTACAGTGTCAAAATCCAATATGCACAAAAATTATCCCAATAGTTAAAATAGTTTTAATTCTTTGTATTTGCGTATGGAAATAGTTATACTTAAGAATTATGATGGGGGTTTTTTCTAGGTTTACATTCCCCCCCCCCACCTTTCGCCACAGGAAACAAATCCTAAGGCTCATTTCAGTAATCAAAAGAAACAAATCCTCAGGCTTATTTCAGTAATCAAAATACAAGTTATGTTATGATAACTGAAATAGTGCTTATTCTTTATCTCACATAAATAGCTAGTAGGTTGCATGCCAGCGGCTGTAATAATTTCATTACTGTAGTTCTGTATTATTACTTTCACTGATGTGTTACTTGTGGTTTATGAGAAAAAGAACTGCAAGCACTGAAAAGTGATACTGAAATTTTATTTTATTTGCTTTTGTCTGTAGTTATTCTGTTGCTATTCTGTGGCACAGTATGAAATAGAAGGAAACAGGGTGATGGTAAAGCAGTATTGGAGCTGTACTGAGGACTAGGTAGATAATCCTTTATTTTATATCATGCAGTTATATATTGCTCAACTGAAAAATACATAGGGCTTTAAATAATTTTAATATAAACAGAATTATTTATGCTTGGATTATGGATTGGTATACTATGGGTTAGACCAGTGCTTTCTTTCTTTAAAAATGTTTAGGGGTACTCTCATTTTTACTCAAGAAATTCACCATTTTATAGTTCAAATTGGGAAAAATAAATACAGTAAATGGACAAAAGTGCAAAGATTCACAAAATGCTTAGGGGTATGCGTCCCCCTGCATACCCGCAGAAAAAAAGCACTGGGTTAGACACAGAAGTGTAACCAAAAAATAAATACATTTTCCCTTTCATTTAAAAATACATTGATGACTTTTTCTTAGCAGTTATATAAGATATATTAAACAGACTACTAGGCTTTTTACAAGAAAATGTAAAGAGGTTATTTTATTGTATCATACTTCCTATTTTGAATAATTTGGAAAAGCAAGGTAAATTTGTTTACATGAGCGTGACTGACAGCTGACAGAAAATCAATGGAATGAGGAGAGAAGAAGTTTACAGTGACTTCCTCACTTGCTGGTGCAGCACTGCCCAGAGATTTAGGGGGAAAACGCATATTTACAGGGGACTGCCTAAGTTATTTGACTGAAAAGATTTCTGACGTTTGCAAGATACAGATTTCAAGTACATACTGTATCTGCAATGAATGAAAAGTTAGTTCCATATGCCATCTGGTGGTTGTCTGTGAAGATGCTGTAGCTTTAAAAAAAATCGTCTCTTCATTTTACTCAGGGTGCATCCTGATGACATAATTTTAGAGGTGAGCCTGCTGTGGACCCACATTCATCTACTTTGGGTGGAAGTATGGTCTTTTTATCTGCACTGAACTGAGAGAAAGCTGCTTCTTCTGCTTGCAGTCATAATACTGCTTAGTTATGCTTTGACACCTGCAATGTTTCAAATCTCTGTTTGTTGTTTTAAAAATAATTTCAAAGTTCCAAACAATTATGTAATCATGCTTTGCAACAATGGTTGTATAATATTTGGACACATAATAACTTAAAGTTTAAAAAGGGAAAAAGTGTGCATTTGTTGTTGTTGTTATATTTGTAACCCGTTCATCTGACTGGGTTGCCCCAGCCATTCTGGGTGGCAAGCATACACGTTGTGAGTGGTAGCTGGTGCCCATTGGGACAGGTGGGGTAGATGTCAGAGAGGCCAACAGGAGGTGGAAAGAGCCAATGACAGGCAGTGTCAACTAATGCTCGTAAAGCTGCCCTTCCTCAGGGCAACACTGAGTCCAAATAGAAGGTTTACATGTGGTAGGAATGTATTAACTATAATGGAAGCTGGCGAATGACGAACTATGAAACTGTAAATGTAACAGGAGGCTGAGTGACTGCTCCTGCAGTCTCTGAACTATCTCCCTCTTCTGACGTGATCAGTGCCATCCAAGCTGACAGCTTCTCAGGAAGGCAGAAATATGTGAATGGAGCCCCCCAAGTGATTGTGCTACTTAAACTAGCAGCACTGGTCACACTTCAGGCAGTGTGTGCAGCATAGAAGCTGGGTGCAGAGCTTTTTTCCACAAACAGCCTTTTGTGTTGGTGGCAACGCTGACTTCTATGCAAATGCCTGTTACGTTATCAGTCTTGATAGTATTTTCAAAGGGCATGCTTCCTGTTACTTTGCTGAACTAAATAAGCTCCCAAGCTTTTGTGCACTAATCACGTGTTTCATAGCATTTCTCTCAAACTTATTTTAAAGCCAGCCCAGATCATCATCACTTCCCCAGTAAATAGGTCCTGTACATTAATAACATTGAAAAGCTGGACAGTTTGTTCTTTTCAATCTAAACAGAGATGGTGGGTTTTTTATTTTTATAGGCATAGAAGTGGGGGGGGGGGGGAGAAGAGTAAGGAAAATTCATATAACCTATGTTGTGTCACAGGAAACATCAAATAAATCTAGTGGAATCAGTTCCTGATCTTCATCTATTTCTTCTTTATGTTGAGTTCCCCAGGTGCTTAGCCTCTTAAACAGTCTCCGCAAAGCAGCAAATTTCCCTTTGCTCCAATCTTTCTTGCCTTTTTTATTTTCAAGTCTGTCTTTCAGTTCCTTGTACTGCTTAAGTTGTTGGTTTTTTCTAAAAAATAGCTTAAAGTAACTGTAGTTATCACTGCTGGTGTACCCTTTAGTCCCCACTTTTGCTTTTTGCATTTTTGGGTTGATGTTTAGCAAAGCCATGAATCTGTCATTCAGTTTCTTGACATTTTCTCTTAGCTGAGGTAGTTTTTCTGACAGTTCTAGCACACTCATATTAATAAATTCCATTATTCTTCAGAAGGTCTTTCTGCTTGAAGTTGGTGTTTTCCTTTCAAAGTCTACGGACAGGAAAATCTTATTAATTGTAGATTAAGTCAAAACTTTAATCATTAGGCATCTATTAATTTTTTTTACTAACCTCATAACACTGTTTTGTCTTTTAAACTAATAGATTTCCATGGATAAGGACAATACTGTATATATCTGGCAGTGAAATGCAACTTTTTATCCAAGAATTATTAGTATTCTGTTTCTATGAAAGTTGATGACATCACTATTGCTTTAGTGACTTCACAGTAAATGAAAGGCCAGTTCAAAGATGCTAAAATGTGCTGTGCAAGTACCTTCTGCTGCAGGAGACAAGTAACTGTTCCATCTGGCTCAAAAGTTGGTAGTTCCATTCTGTGGTGGGATCAGAAGATAGGATGACAAAAGGCAACTGGAATGTGCAAAGCCTTGTGCACTTGGGAGGCAAGGACCCTCACCCATTTTAGATGATCTGGCTTCATCTGCCACTTCCCCCCCTACCCTCACATCTTCCTGGCATCTGATGCATCATATAGCTGCCTCTCTGTTTAAAGGCAAGGGTTGATTTGTTTCTATTTCTATTCCCATCCTCCTTTTCTGTGTATGAACTGGAGGATCTTTTTATGCCCTCTATTTTACCACGTGCTGCTCTTTTCTAATCATCTTGCTCCTTTCACTCTCTCCAACTGTCACTTATAACTCTCCCCCCCCCCCCCCCGGGTTTCTCTTGCATTCTGCATCCTGTCCTCCAAATTTCTACTCTTGTTGTCATTTTCCTCTTGGTTCCTTCTGACTTGCTTTTTGCTTTTAACCTTTCAGGAAAGGAGCGGGAAAGGTCCATCCTTTTTACCAGAGACCTGCCACTATATCTTGGAGCTGTATGTTAGCCTAGATTCCTTTTGGTATGTTGCATATGGGTCTGTTGTGTTTCAGTTGGGAGTTGATAGTTGCCCAATACCATCATGAAAATGTTGTGTCTCTCCCTCCATCTCAAAGTACAGTGGTACCTTGGGTTACGTACACTTCAGGTCACATACGCTTCAGGTTACAGACTCCGCTAACCCAAAAATAGTACCTTGGGTTAAGAACTTTGCTTCAGGATGAGAACAGAAATCGGGCGGTGGCAGTGCGGCAGCAGTGGAAGGCCCCATTAGCTAAAGTGGTGCTTCAGGTTAAGAACAGTTTCAGGTTAAGAATGGACCTCCGGAACGAATTAAGTATGTAACCTGAGGTACCACTGTAGAATGCTGAAGAGGCCAGGTGCTTTTGATGAATGTCAGTACTGTACCAGGATGCAATAAATTTTTGGCTTTTCTAGTATTTTCCCACAAAAACATCTTAAAGCAAGTTGTTTGTCCAAGAAATTCTTGTTCTTTCCTTTTTTTCTTTGATATCTAGATAAGAATAAATATTATGAATCTTCTGATAAATGTTATGTTTCTCTTTTTTTGTACATTAGCCATCCTTGTACCCCACCATCAGTTCCCATTGCTCTGTTCTCTCTTTTGAAATAGTTTAATTTGAAACTCTCCAGTGATCACCCCTTCATCATGGTATGGCACTGCATATGGATTGTTTTGAAAGACCTTATATAGTTTATATAGTTATGTATTGCTTCTGTTTAATAAAAACCTGTTAAAAACAATATTGTCATGTGGAAAGCCTTTGTTCACTCTTGCATGTTAATACTTTTATCCCAAAATATAAAAATAGATTTAATAATGCAATAGTATATAAAGAAGTGGAATTGAAATCTAATATTTAAATTGACAAGAACAGAACACATGCAATTTGTTCTATAAAAAACTTCTCTTTAATAAATGGATGGATTCAAGTTTATAATAGTTTGACATGTCAAAGTAACAAAAGTCAAATTCTCTGACTATTTCATACAAATACTATGCATTACAGTAAACTTATCTTAAGTTACAAAAAGTGTCAGTGAAAATTCAGTATCTAACTGTCTAAAAGTGAAATTTTTCTTATCAATTGTAATTACAATTCTATTGCATGTTGGAAACCTACTGCATTGTTATAATCAAACCATTATACAGTTTACTGATGCAAACTGACAAAAATGTAGCATTTTATTTTTGGCTTCCTGAATAAAGGGTGACATTTTAATAAAAATGGCTTTAGTAAGACAGAACACCAAACAACCGTAATCTCTCTTAAAGAAAAATAATCAAGTATTAGGAATTTGACAGATCAGAGAACCCTGAATGTATTTCTACTACCCGTTTGTTTTTGTTGGAAAACCCCCACAGATATCCAGTATTCTCTTAGCTGAGAATAGTGTTATAGTTTTTAAATGCACACTTTGGCCACTGGCAGACAGTGTACTCCCTGCTGGGTAGTAATGCTGGTGAAAGGTAACTTGAACTATTGCTTTAAGAACAGCCTTTGGCAGGGTTGTTTGTTTTAAAGAATCAAGTGGAGACCGAGCATAGCACATGTGGTAAGATATAAGACTACCACCACTTCATAAGATGTACCAAATTCAAGGTTCAAATGGTAAGTTTGTTCATGGGGCTATGATCATTACTAAATGGCTTAACAGGGAACTCGTATTCAAAATGAACCACCAAATTATTTATTAAAAAATGACTGTACTTACTGTGTCATGTATATCTTTGCATTGCTTGCATGCTATCGATGTGTATGAAAGTATGTGTGTATCATATACAGTGCTGTGAATATGAGCAGAACAAGGCCAATTTTTTTTGATAAAAATTTGATGGAGATTAATCTAGTTCCTAATGTTTGTCCAAACAACTATGACAAGCTACAGAATCACCAAAATCCAGCAATCCTATGTAGGCACAACTACTTCATAACTCCTCACAAGGGCCTCAACATAGGTGATAATTCCTTAAGTGTCAATACATATGTTCACCAAATTGCCCCTTCCACTGAAATAAGTTGGGAGGTTTTCAAATGGAGGAATGCTGTGTGCATTTCAACACACACGGCTCTGGATCAGAGCTCATCTTGTTAACATTTGAGCTTCATTAACAGCTTCAGATCCAAGATGGAAAATTCCATTTCCACTTCACCTGCAGTTCAAAGAAATCCTCTCGTCTATCCCATTGTCATTCTACTAAGAAATGCTTTATATAATTTGGCAATCGTGAGTAGATTGTCAATCATAAGGATATAATTCTCAGAATCCTAATCAAAAAGTATGAAGAACAAAGAGTGTAGGGTTAAACATGTGGCATCCAAAAAATCTAGCAGCTTAAGCAGATTGTGCTGGCTACTGACAAAACAAGAATGGTTAAAATGCAATCATAACAGTACTGTTAAAGATAATTTAGTTTCTTACTAAAAAAGGTTGGTTAAAATATGGAACATGCTCATTATTTCACATTTTTGAGAATTATTATTGTTTGACTTTTAACAGGATAATGTTGCATACCTGAGTATTGTTTACAACAAAGTCTCCCTCAAATGAGTGTATGTAAAAACTTGAAGTGGTTAGAAAAATATCTAATGCCTTTTTAATTGGAAACAATACCATTTTTATACCTTCAGTGGGATTGTATTTGTAAAATAATATGCCAGAACATAATGTAAATTTATGAACAAATTAACCAGCCCTCTTTTCTTCAGGTTGTCCAATATGTGCAGCAACAAAATACCTCCCAATTTAGCTGACTGTGTCATCTACTCTGAAGAGTTTATTCAACAAACCCAGCAATGTAATACCACATGTAAGAGTTATTTACATATTCTTCACCAGACCTTTGTTTATACATAATTTCCAGTTGGCCTCTTCCCAGTTAAATGCAAGATCCTTAAGGCAGCATGTATAGTAAAAATCTAAAACCTATTCCAATTTGCTATTAATTCTACTGTATTCTTCTTCCTGAAGAAGACATGCTAACATTGGGGAAAGATACCAAATAGAATGAATTCCTCTGTTATCTTGATGAATGCAATTTGTCTTTGATAGTTGCTATTAGACTAACAGTTAAGAAAACTGTGTCACTAAAAGAAACATCTGGGTAACTCACCTATATCTGTCATTGGTTCTGTTGTGAACACAGAAGCTGAATAAAACCTTTGCATTCCCTCTAATTGTTGAATGTTGCTGATGGAAAACTAAACAAAACACTTTCCATTTCTCTTCATGTTTCTATTAAGAGACCCTTCTCTTAAGCAGCAACTTACATTTGGTTAAGTTAGCTGCAAAACTCACACTGCTAAAGTGAGTTCAGTCATGAACCAAATGTTACCATGTTATGTTATCTAATGTTAATGTCTAATTGCATGATTCATCTGTATTCCTCCTATAGTTCTAGGTAATGTGAAACAGCACTGTTATTTGATCTTAATGGGGGGAAACTGTTGATGTTCAGAATGACGTTTTGCATCTCTAAGTCAGACAAAAACATGAGGCAAAAAGGAGGTTGAAATCTGACACCAGAGAGAACACACTCAGCTTTGTAGTAAAATATTAATTCACTCAGCATGAGTGGATAAAAACTGACAGAGAAGTCACAGTTTTAGGAACAGATATTCTCAGATACATACTAAGGTAACCTCCTTGGTTACTAGGACAGATTTCTTTGTATTGACAATTATGTACCCTGTTTACACATAGTATTCATCCTTCCCTGCTTCATTATCAGCAACAGTTGGAAGTGAAATATTTTGTCCTGCCCAATTCCAAGGTAGCAACAAACAAAGCTGCTCATTCATCCACTGAGGCTGATGAAGTCATGCAGGCCTAATTGAGCTGATTAAAATTTATCTTTCAATGGCAGGTGTCCCTGTGGGACTTGTAAACAGCAGCACACAATACTGTAAACAGTTTAACTTCTGCTCAGTTAGTCCAGGCTTGCTGATTAGATGAAAATCAAGATAGCAGCTCCACCATAAGTCCTTCCCATTTCCCCCATAAACATTTTCCCCACTACATACAAAATCCTGAGTGGAACACCATCATCTTGAGCTGGAGAATCAATTGCATACCAAAGACATTAAAATGGCCACTCTCTGAAGTTCTGTAATGAAGTCAGTTACTGACAAGGCTTCCAAAGGCTTCAGTGTAATGGAACTTTGGACTAAACCTATATTTTAGCATGATGTCCAGTTCTTGCCCCTGACGCTGACTTTGGCAAGGAAGCTGAGGCTGCTGCATCTTCTGCTTCTTCCAGTTCTTCCTGAAGCTCTTGGCTTACACTTGACTGAAGAGCTGCAGGTGTAAGCCATTCTTTTGGTAGGCAACTTTGGAGAAAGGGGATACAGGAACTGAAATAGGCAAGGCGATTCACCCAACGAGGAATTTCTTTTCCACAGAGAATCTATATGAAATGCCACAAGTTATCCAGTGCTTTTTTTAGTACGTGTCAGTTTCTATACTTGAAATACAGATCACTGAATTGAAATGCCTGTCAATTATAGTACAGTGAATATGAACCCTTCCTGATGTTACCTGTGAGACAGGCAAAACAAATACTATATCTAACTCAGTCCATTCTGAAAATAACAGTAAGCTGGGCATCAAAAACTGAACATATTTTTGAATGACCTTTTTTACCCCAACAGTGCAATCCTAGCCATGCCATTTCAGAAGTTCTATTTCAGTTCAATGGGGCTAACTCCCAGGTAAGTAAGATAAAGAGTAAGTGTATGACAAATCATTTAGTGACTCATTAATGCTGTTTCAAAAGTTCAAATTATCAAATGAAAATTACAATTATCAGTTTTCTGTATGAGTCATTTATATGTAAAGTATAGCTTTATAAAATGCAGTTTTGTACATTCCAATTATATGAATGGAAACAACTGGGGAAAAGTTAAGGTCTCCAATTGCTTTTGAGAAAGAATGGCTTATTACTCTTACAAGGTCACTCTTCTTCATAACTTGGCTAGCAGGGTTAAAAACCCACAGAGCTTCCTCTCTGGAAGTGGCAGTGAAAAGTGTTGCTGCTACCATTTTATTTCCAGCAAGTCCTCGATTGAAAACACATTAATATTACATATGTAACCTATGTAGCCTACAAGTACTAAAGTGTTTATAAAAGTAATGGCAAGCATTTGCCCATGCTAAACAAATAATACTTGCCTCTGAAAAAGCTGAAGAAAAGTGATTGCAGTTTTTGTGCATTAAGTGATAGGCATTTCCTTTAAAGTCTTTTCCAAGTTCTTCTATAATTTTTTCTATATCCTCCTCCATGAAGTCAGTACTTCCAAGAACAACAGCTTCTCTAAAATAAAAGAGGGTGGAGGCGGTTGCAGAGAGAGAAAGTTGTTGCAAATCAGACTGGATATGTTTTTATTCCCCGTTTGCTCTTGACAGCATGCACACACCTCCAAAAATTATTGTGTTAAAAATAGAACTTCACTGCTTTTGTCCTCTGGTTGTTTTTGAACTTCATGCCACGAGGCCTCACTACTTTTACACTACCACTTCATTGCTCTTATCCATGAGATCTCTCTGTAAATCCAGATTTGTGTACATACAAATGTATCATCAATCATTTATTATGCAGTCACAGGCCTGTTAAAATTATTTAGCGCTTTATACTGTATATCAATTTTTATTACTATATATATATATATATATATATATATATATATATATAAAATATTTTCCTCCATGGAGCTCAAGGTGGTGTACATGCTCCTCATTCTACAACCCTGTGAGGTAGGTTAGGCTGAGAGATGGTGACTGGCCCAAAATTAGCAGGTTGTAGTCAACAGATGTCTGAATCTAAATCACCCAAACATATTTTGGGTTACAGCAATAAATGAAAAAACTTCTTACTTGAATTTAAATGTTTCTCCCAAGTCAGATGCATTTCCTGGAGAAATTTCAAATATTCCAGAAAAAGGGTATGGATGTCCACCATAAGCAAATTCTGAAATACAAAATCAGGATTTTATGCACAACTCATTGTAAGTAGGACTTTCACTTCTGGTGATTTTATAGACATGCTTTGATCACCTGTAGGTTAAAACTGAAGTACAGTGGTGCCTCAGGTTACATACGCTTCAGGTTACATACGCTTCAGGTTACAGACTCCCCTCACCCAGAAATAGTGCTTCAGGTTAAGAACTTTGCTTCAGGATGAGAACAGAAATCGTGCTCCGGCGGTGCAGCGGCAGCAGGAGGCCCTATTAGCTAAAGTGGTGCTTCAGGTTAAGAACAGTTTCAGGTTAAGAACGGACCTCCGGAACGAATTAAGTACTTAATCCGAGGTACCACTGTACTGCTACAAAGTAGTTTATATGTACAAATGTCAGTGCTTTATATATTTATATAAAACTTTACATTACATTTGGAGAACACTGATTTAAATTCCCATAACAATTACACTGAGGCCAATATATGCAGAAACCATGGGAGAGGAATCCTCCAGATGCTGCCGGATTTGATCATTGGCCATGCTGCCTGAGGCTGATGGAAGTTTGAGTTCAACAACATCTGCAGAGCCACAGGTTCCCCAATACTGATCTATACCATGAATGAACAGTCAGATTATTTGTTGCAGAAATAAGATGGTGAAATGTAGGGAGGGAGACACTGCTCTTTTCCTCCCTCCCTCCCAGCCACCCACCCACCCACCCAGTACATGTCCTATGTACATTAGCTGCTTCTTTGCACCAATGTAAGATTAAAGCGTGATACATACCTCTGCCATATATCTCTATTCCTGAATGGAATACTCCAATTCCGAGAGAGGAAGTGTATTCATTCATCCAGTACTAAAAAGGAAAATGGGAAACTTAACTGACTGTGATTATGGTTTTCTAATCACGAGGTCAGCCCTGTACATGGAAAGAGGGGAGAGAATTTTTGCAGATTCCTCTTGCAGCCTCTTGTATTCTCTTAAAATGTGCTCTGGAGAGCTGGAGCAGAATTAAAGATGCTGCATGAGGCTACAGTGGTGAGGTTGAATTGGCAAAAAATACCTCCCCTGCCCCTTTAGTGAGTGGGAGCCTCAACAGGACCACAGCTCTGAACTGAAAGAACCTTCAGGGTACAAAAGGGCAGGACTGGATTGCATTTGACAGAAAACTATTTTTTTTTTAATATTTATATCCCATTTTTCTTCACAGAACCCAAGTTGCTGAATATGTGATTTCCAAACAGCCTCCCATCCACTGATAAGACCTGGACCTACTTAGGTTCAACAAGGTGATGGCTTCATGTACCACTGGAAATATCAGTTAATAGCAGAGCTGGACCATTAAATATTAAGTTCATTCCTGGTTCAGCTCAGTGGCAATGCTTAGCTGTTTGATTAAACCTTTACGTCTACAAGTGTTTGTCTCTTTATTAACATTGCTACACAAAACACAGGCGGCTGGACACAAAAACAGGGAGGGGATCCTGTCTCGGCAGTACTGTATGGTGCGCAAGGTGTTAAAACTGTGTTAAGAAGCCTCTCCTTAAAAATACCTGTGACTGATAAATAACACTAACATAATGCATGTGTTTGTTTGCAAAGTTACAAAACTGCACATACTGAACAATAAAACAATAATAAGTACAACTGTAATCCGTTCTGAAAAACCCATGGAATTTGTGTTCCACTGAATCTACAGCCGATCTACTAGAAGAATTATAAGAACTTCACTGAGAGGGGATTAGTTCCCCCCTGCCCTGGCACGGTGATTACAAATGATTACCTTCTGTACCTGAATCGAAAGCTTAGCCATGTTGATGGTATGCACCAAAACAGTCCCTGAAAAGATGTCTTTAAATGTATGAAGATTGCAAAACTGAGTATCATGCAGCAAATATAAAGTACAATTGAGACTAGAAGAAACTCAGCTGCATGGGAAATGCAGGGGCAGCAGGGAATTGTGAATAGAAATGTACCCCACAGCTCTTGCCCAGAGTCCAGACCTTCTGCAAATGCCACCACCTTTGCATTAGTCCTGTTAGGTCTAGTAGTTCCCTCAGACTATCCTACAAATAAGGAAAATTACGTTCTCTGCCATGGACTTAATTTGTAAAAGGGAACTATTTGTGGTAATAAAGTGCTTACAGAAAAAATGGTCACCCAGGTGGGATCATGGCAGATGTCTGGCCCAACTGCTTCTTTTGGAAGACTTGTAATTAACAGCACATTAAGAGAAGTCATATAATGGGTGGAGAAAGGGGATACAGGAACTGAAATAGGCAAGGCGATTCACCCAACGAGGAATTTCTTTTCCACAGAAAATGGGACTGGATGCTTCTAAACTTCTCACAACAATGCCAGAAGCGAGTGTACAAACCTGACACTCACATGAAACTGCCTATAATGCTAAACCACAATTTATGTTTGAAAAAAGTCTAAATAGGCAATCAGATGAAATTTTCTTGATTGCATTGTTGGTGGGTTCTGTTTGCACTGCAACTGCCCCCCCAACCGCTAGATCAGGAAGCTTCACTGCTTGTCTTGGAAATGGCACAGAGTGCCTGCTTAAATAACTTGGGTATATCCTTTTAAATAGTTTTTTGGATGTGCCTTCTTGGTTAGCTACTCCACATTTCTGAAAAATGTGTGATTTTTATCAGTGGTATTAGTTTAAATCCAGCTTGAGTTGGATAGAAAATAAATTTGAAAGGTTGAACAAGGGATAGGAAAAAAAAACCTGGATATGTTTTGAGCATATTAGACACACGAGATTGCATTAGGTGATCTTTGAAAACCTTCCCAAACCAGTCATACTACAAACTGAAAAATAAACAAGTTAGTAGACGTGTGCCTTTTTTTGTTTGCTACAAAGCAATACACCCTCACTCTAGCTTTGTAAGTCTCCCCATAATCAGTCAATATGTCACAGCTGTACCCAAAGGTAATTTACTTGGGAGGTTCTGCTGATACAGGATACACTGTTCAAAGTTAGGGAATACATTAGGTGTTAGTTTACACTCTGGGGACTTTCACATATTGGGACTTTTACAGAGCATTCTCTGCATGAAGTCTTTATGTAATAGCTTTAGGATTCTCAGTTCGCATATACATTTAACTACTTACAGGTTAACAAAAAATAGTGGATAGTAATTTGCCAACAACAAGGGATCAGAGCACTTCTTGCTTTTGTCTCCCAAATGCCATGCACTGAAAGTTATACCTCACACAATGAGTTTCACAAAACACATCTCGGTCCACCATCTAGCTAGGCTAGTTCCTTTCTGGGGCTAAGCCACAAGGCTGCACTATTACCTAATTGTAGATTATTGTCAAGATTACTAATTAGTCAGAATAGCCATTTTGTAAAGATTGGGACACGAAGAGAACTTAGATGTCCATTGCATCTAATTTCTTGTGAACTAGGCAAATGTTGCATTATAGAAGGCAATTAAATCACTTTATAATCATACAAACAGCCCTCCAGGAAAGGAGGAAGAAAAATGGATGGAATTAAGCAAAATACAACAGGAAAAAGATTACAAGAGCAGCAAGGTTTTCTTGCTTCTGAAAAATAATTCCCATTGTTTTTGAACATGCAAACAAAAAAATAATGTGCATTCTGTAACATGGAAGCAACCATAGCAGTGAATTTGTTCACTCTGATAGCATGCTCAGGGAAGTAGACAGCTTCTGGAAGAATGCACAAGAATCCAATATATACACCACTACTACATTTGGGTCACAATTACTCTGAAGAATGTAAAAATAATAGATTTCCAAGGCTCCCACAGGAAGATGGGGTTTTTTTTATCCACCCTCTTGCATTCCAAGTCTGGTGCAACAAGTGTGTATCCATGTGTGTCATGCAGAAGACAACACAGTACCAGGTAGAGGGATGGAACAGGAGAGAGAAGCAGAACTCGGCAGCAGTTTAAGAAGATAAAGAGGAAATATTCTGGTAGCAATACACAAAACTCCTAAAATAGTGTAAGGGGGGGGGAATAAAAAGCAATGGGATCAGGGGTGCCAACTTGAATAAAATATTTGGGGGGTGGGCAGTTAAGCCATGCCCTGCACAATCAATCATATGTTGCAGTACATGCACACCATTTGAATGGCAATGCCCATCAACTTGAGCGGCCCCAGCCCCCTCAAGTATTTTAGGGGGGGGCAAAGTCTTCTCAGCCTCTAGGAGTTGGCACCTACAAATGAGATTAAGCAAAGGGGAGAGAATTGTATTTGTTTATTAATTACAACATTTCACTTCTAAGAGGAATGCAGGGGTTCCTTCCTTTCATCCTCAAAAGAGGATAAGTTAGTTCTGTAGTCACCAATGTGATGCCCATGGGCACCATGGCACCCTGAGATACCTCTCCAGCTGCTGCCAAGACTCCCTATCCCAATTTTTTGTTTTTTAAAAATAAAGGTTTGGGGCTTTCTGGTTGCAGGGGCTGCTTGTATGAGTGCAAATAATGTTCTTTTCATGTCTGTTTTATTTGTTTTGGCAGGGGTGTTTAGGTGTTCTAGCTATTTTTATTCTGTGAATTTGTGCGCATGTGTGTGTGTGTGTGTTGTGTCCATAACAGTTTCTTAGATTTGCATATGTTCCCTTAGGCCCAAAAACGTTGGTGATGCCTGGGATAGCTGGAGAGATAGCAAACTTTCATGACGTAAATCAGACCCCAAGGCCCATCTGATCCTGCATTTTGTTTTGTCCTTGGGAAGCTCACAAACAAGGACATGAGCACAAGGACACTCCTTGCTTGTGATCCCCAGCAACTGATATTTAGAGTTGCACTCCCTCCAACCCTGGAGGTAAAAAAGCCATAAATGACTAGCAGTCTTAATCTCCATGAATGGCCTGGGTTATAGTCTGCACTGGGAGAAGGAAAAGCAAAAAGCAAACCAGACAAACCACCCCACTGCTTCTTATCTTTGCCACTACTACGAAGTGGCCATTTTATCTTTCTCTGGTTGCCTCCACTAAATAGCCCTTTAACCTTATGAATTTTAACTAGCTCAACATTTTTCTAATATTGGTAGGAGTGACATGGCACTTAAGAATGTGGTGAGATGCAAGACCTCAAACTGATTTTTCCCCTACAGCAACTATGCTTAAGGATTTAGTAATACAAGTTGAACAGTTTTCATTAAAACTAAGGGTGGAATTCAATGTTACGCTATTAAGATTGCTCCATCAGTACAAGCCCCATTGTGCCAGCAGGACTCGTTGTGCTGCCTTCTGCTAGCACAAGTTGAATCCAGCCCTAACTTTACAATTTAAGTAACTACATATCAGAGCTAACAAACAAACAGCAGCAGCAGTGACAAATGCTCCCAGCCCTTTGTCTTCTGGATTGTTTCCCTATCCAAGCCACTACTTATCAACTTGCACTCTCGGTTCAGCTTCTGAGTCTCATTTGGTCTCCTCCTGGCTTCTGCTGCAGTGCCCTTCTGTGCACTTTAGCACTTTCTCAGTGTTCCAGCTCACTTTAAATGTTCCAGCCCTTTAAGTTTCTGATGCCACAATTTTCTTCTACTTTCAACTAACTACCCTGTTTTCTAGCTATTTTACTTCAGCTCATGAGTGTAGCCAGGATTTTTGTTAGGGGGCACAGGACTTTGCTTGGGAGGAACAGGACTTGGGGGGGGGGTGAACTGATGTGATTGGTCAGTTAGTTAAGTATTTCTACTGTTTTACTTGATGGGGCAACCCATGCTTCAGCTGCTTGTTAGCCAAGGTATAAAACATTAGGACCAGGTGAATAGCATGTCAATAGACTGTGCACCTATTATCCAATGCCATTCTGGCTAAACTAATTTATTTGAACTTAAACAATAGGGAAAATTTACTCTTTGAGCTGTAGAAATTTGCAGCTAATAAAAACATTCACTCATTCAAAAAACTGTGACAACAACATCAAAGTTGTCCTATCTGTATTTTTTCAAGTTATTTTTAAAAATATACTTATATCCCATCATTCTTTCAAGAAGCTCAAGGGGGTATACATATTTCTCTGCAATCCCTCTTTTATATCCACAACACTCACGTGAGGTAGTTTAGGCAGAGAGATAGTGAACCCAGCCTTCATGGCTGGGTAAGCATTTGAACCTAGGTCTCCAAACTTCTGTTCTGACAGTCAATTCACTTAATTCACACTGGCTTTCTGCAATTCTTAAGAAGCTGTTGTGCAATGCTGAAGAAGTCAGGTAACTAGATAGGAATGGTGTGTGTCATTTATGAGCTGGCAAAGTAAAAGATTGCAACACTTTAGCCAAAAGCAATAGGGAGTTAAATATATCCAATGTTTTCCCCACATGATAAACCAGTACAGTACAGTACTATAATTTAGACTTTAAGGCCACCTGACTACACGAGTGCTAACCTGTTTAAAAAGATATTATGTTTCTACTTGTGTCCATAAATTATCATTTGATCTTTTAAGTAGTCACCCCCCCCAACCAGCTTAGGTTCTTTGTACATGCAAAAATGGTGGTGTAAGGTTCTAGCCCTCAAGGCAATTCAGAGTGTAGGAAACTTTAGGATTGTGTTCTGGCCAACTCCGATAGATCCTTATTAAAACACTATCATTCTTTCTTTGTATGCATGGCATCACATAGATCAACTCAAAGTACCAAAGATGGAGATGGGCACGAATCCAACACACAAGGAGAGGCAACTGAAAATTCACACACCTGTTGCGGTAACTTTGGAGCCCTTAATAATTCCCTCGCTTCCAAATTGTTATTGTACCTTTCCAGGGCAAGAAGGGGATAATGAAAGGAGCATTTAAACCAGCATCCTGCTGTATGGAGGGGGGGGGGGGGAGAGAAACATGTGAGCGCCGAGGAGCCGCAGAAGGATACTCCTGTGGCGTTTGGGAAAGGAAGGAGCTATGGAGGCAGAGCAGCAGCAGCAGCCCAGGGCGAAAGATGAGAGAGAGAGAGAGAGAGAGAGAGAGAGAAAGAGAAAGAGAAAGAGAAAGAGAGCGCCCGGGAAATGTGAGAGTTGAACCTGGCGGGGATAAACGCAGGCAGGCCCCCGACGGCCGGCTCCGTCGCCCACTCACCATGTCGTAGACGTTGAGGACCACCAGCTGGTTCGCCATTCTCCCCTCACGCAGCTCCAGGCGGGGGTCCCTCTCAGGCCTCGGGCGGCGGCCTCGGGGCACTCTCGGGAGGCCCCCCGGGCGGCCGCCGCCTCCTCGTCCGGCCTCTGGCTGAGGGGCGCGACGGAGCCGCCGGCAGCATGGAGCCGCCTCCGCTGAGGGAAAGAGGGGAGCCGGGGCCGCGTCCCCACGAAGCCTCCTCGCCCCGCGCTCAGCAGACGCGAGCCGAGAGCCGCCACCGGCACCCGGGTGGGGCCCAGCGCAGCTCCGCCTCTCTCGTTTGTCTCCGGGCTGCTGCCGCCGCCGCCGCCCGCCCCTACGGGCCGCGGGGGACGCGCGAAAGTGACCTTCCCTGAGGAGCGGCTGTTGCGCCGCCCGCAAGCCCCCTCTTTCCCCCTCGGCCAACGGCTTTCGCGAAGGAGCCCTTCCAGCTTGCCCACATCTTCAGCGCCGGTGAGGTGAGGCGGCCAAACTACAACTCCCAGCATGCAGCGCGGGAGGAGGCATGTTTCCCGGCAGCCCAAAGGGAAGACGCGGGAGCCCTTTCCTCAGTTCTGCCTTCTTCTGGCTGCTGGAATGCGCGAGGGCTCCTCGACCAACGGCCTTCCGAATGTCCGCGCGAAAGTTCGCCTCGTGTGACCCGAGGCGGGGGCAGCTGGCTGAGCGCCCTCGCTGCCGCCAACGAGACGGGTGCGGGGCCCGGTGCGTATGTGAAGGAGCCGCCGCTGCCCTCAGCTGACTGAGGGGCTCAGAAGCCCTTCTGTGGCGGAGCTGCCCAGGGCGCACGCAGGATTCGAGCCCTTTTGCTTCTTTGTGGCCTTATGCGCCCGCTGGAATAGGGAGGAGGAGGAGAGGGGGATCAGGAGCGGGCGTGTGCAGCGCCCGATCCCATCTGGAAGCCCCTTTGCAGTGCTTCTGCTTCCCCTCGCCTCGCAAGCGGCGCTTAACATCATCAATCGCTGGCCTCTCCTTCATGTGCAAAAGGAGGTTCTTTTTATAACAGATCAAAGACTCCCCTTATGTGCAACCTGGGGAAACTCGGTTTAAGCAAAGGAATTGGCAAACCAGGCTATCAAACGACAGTTGCAAGTTTGTATGTTGGAGAGAACTGTGATTTCTTCCAAAGTGAAAGCAGCAGCTCTTCTCATCTACAAAGAACAGAAGTAGGGAAAGCACATGACGCTGACAGTTGCTATGCCTAATTCATAGTCAATTTCACCATAATGAGATTATAATTTGAACAGGACTATAAATTCATTACAGTAGCAGTGTTTTAAACCTACGAACAAATAGATGGTGATCACCACATCCGTGTTATCTGCATAAGGATGCAGTTAACATTTCAGGTGTGAAATATGGCTATGGTCGTGTTCTGCTTCCTATCTGTTCCTTTTTCATTCTTTATGTGGGCACAAGCTGTAAACACCATGAGAAAGGTCTGCTGTCCTCTGGCCCGACATTCCCCTGACATCCCCTTCCCAATTGCTTAGTCCCCTAGTACCATCCTTTGCTCCTACACCGCCCAGCAGCCGTTTGTCAGTACTGCCCAATTAATGTCCCCAAATTACCATTGTAGCAACCAACGCTGCCTCGTGATCTCTGTATCAACCAATGGTGGCACAGAAACAGAGCACCTGATTGCTGTACTGTACTTGAGTGAGCACGCTGCTCACTCCCACAGGCTGAAGTGAGAATATATTTCCCAGGATGACCCACAGCCATTTCACAGCACCTTGGAAAACATAATTCCTTCTATATATATGTGTGTGCTCATTATATGCAAATAAAGGGATGGGGCCATAAGAATCATAAGTAAACCTTTGGTGCCCCATCTCCTTTCCTGTTTTGTACATAGCATTTGGGAGCCAAAGAAAAGACAGTCTGGTTTCAAAATCAAGGCCGAAAGACCAATGAGCTGTACAAGAATGCTGCATTTCTCACACTTTTTTCATTTTTGGTAAATCACTTTCAATGGATTGTTGCACTGATCATTACTAGGTTCCATTTCAGCTCCCAATTCCGTTCAGCCCCAGTGTTCTGATATGGAGTTTTGATACATACACATATGGTGAAATACATTATTTTTTCCGCAGCAGAGTTTGAATGGTGTAGGAAATGAATTTGTTTTATATTGATTTGAAGCTTGCAATGTGCTATTTTCAGATGGGTTTTTTAAAAAAACAACAACAACAGATATCAGATTTGATTCAGAAGAATGCCAAAAGTGGTGGAGGAGTTTGTTTAGTGGTGGTGAATTCTTGTTTAGGATACAGTATATCTTTCTGAGCCTTTTAATGTAAGGAACAACAAACTGCTTTCTTAAAAAAATATTAAACTAGGGAGAAATGGTTGCCCTCCAGATGCTGTTGCATCACAGCTCCCATAATCCCTAACCATTGGTCATGGTAGTTGGGGGCCACAGCTCAATGATAGAGCATATATTTTGTGTGGAGAAGGTCCCAGCTTCAATCCACAGCATTTCAAGGTATGGTTGGGAGAGACCCCTGCTTGAAATCCTGCAGAACAGCTTCCAGTGAGTGTAGACAGTGTACTAAGGTGGTTGAACCAATGATTTGACTTGGTATAAGGCACCTTCCTATGGAGCTGTCAGGAGTTCAGTAACACTTGGGGGGGACACAAACACTAAATAGTCCATCCTTATGTTAAACCACATATTGCTGTATCCAGTGTTTATTAAATGATGTATCAAGGACCAATGGGGAACTTCAGTGTCACAGCTTGCCCAGTGCCTCTTCCTTCCCCCTGCCCGATTGTGCCATTGACTTCTGGTTGGACTGAAACCCACACCAACAGCTCCCCATATGCTAGGTAAAGGTGGCTGGGAGACGAAGTTCAGAGGGGGAGGGAAATGTGTCCCTCGTCTAAGGGCAGGGGAGAGATGCTGAAAGAAATGAGAAAGAGATACAGGATTAATTTTTTAAAGAAAGAATAACAACAATAAAGTGGCAACAGAAAAGTTGTTATAGAGGGAAGAAGTCAATGCTAAAGGAACAGGGAGCAGAGTTGAAACAAACAGGCAGTTTGGAGAAGAATAAGGCACAAGTATGACAAGGGATAAAAATACTTGGGGAAATATGAAAGAGAGGAGGAAATATAAAGCAAAATCTATGCATGATTTTCACAAGAAAATCTCTGAAGCAAAAAACTTGAGAAATTTCAGAGGGATTAGGTATCAGTAGAAAATGATGCCAGTAATCGTTAGCTGATTACGCCAAAGTCTGCCTCCCTCTGCTACAATTTTGTGACTGGTGGGTCTCAGTAATTTTAAGCTATATCAAATTGGAATGGAAGGGAGAGAGAGAGTTTGAGAACATGTTTATTGCTTGCTATAAATATTTGTTCACAGACATTTGTCCTAACACCCAAGCTTGTCACTTATCTACCACCATTATGAATAGTACTATGAACAGTGCTAAGGATTAGTGTCTCACACTGAATATTCACTTACTGTGAAAAATTCTATAAATTGAAAGTGGAGACACTATATGTTCTTTCCATTGTCTGTTTGTTTATTTTGTAGCACAATAGAATCTTCAATAAAAACAAAATTTAAAAAAACAACCAGTGCTAATAATTCAGTTCTTGAGTATCCAGAGGTCATTGTTAACATTACAGAACCATTCCTGAATAAATATTTTATTTTATTGTTAAAAAATTATTGCACAGAAGGAATGGACCAATTTGGGATTGGGATTTTGAAAAATATAAGATGATCAGCTTTTGAGGGTTTTAGAGAATGTTAGAAAATTGTGTTTAAAAGTATACTTGTATTAATCTTAGTTTGAAACATTACAACATTTGTTTAAAACATTACAGTATTGTATGTTCATATACAGTTTAATAAGTACAAGCAATAATTTGTAACTGGGTTACTCATATTTCTTTGCTTCATCTGAAGAAACCGCTGAAGTAATCTCTGAATTAAATGACACTACTGGGTCCACAAAATGGAGTGCCCGAAATAATTTCACATACCGATAGTAGCTGAAGGCAAGGGCTCCCCAAAAGAAAACAACTATCAGACAAGCCCAACCGGCAATCTTAAGCATGTTTAGGCTAAAATACAAACAAAATGGAACATAAGTCTGTGTGTGTTCATTCAAAGAGCAGCTGGATGATGATAATAATAATAATAATAATAATAATAATAATAATAATAATAATTTATTTATACCCCACCCACCTGGCTGGGTTTCCCCAGCCACTCTGGGCGGCTTCCAACAAAATATTAAAAAAAACAATAAAATGCTTTATTGTCACAAGCTCTTTCCACTGAATGGAATGTAATTATTTGTTTAGCTTCCAATACATGTAGAATGTTATTGGAACACCTACACAGAGCTGGGGTGTGTTATAGCAGGCTGTGCCCCTCTCACCCAAACCTGACACTGCTGTGGCACTCACCACGCATGCCATACTCAACCCTTCTTCGAGGGGGAAATTGGAACCCATTCCAGGCACTGCGCCAGTGAACCAAACCAGCTTGGCCCAGCATGGCTAATCTACCCCACAGATTAGCAACTGTGGTGGGTGGGACAAGGGAGATAGGCAAGAAGGGGTATATATCCCATTATTAAATATCCCAATAAGTTATCTCCCAGTCGTTTTCCTTCCAGGGGGAAATATGCAGCTGGCAAAAAGCTGCTGTCTGTGTCCCCACCATGGCCACCATAGCTACAACCACCACTGCAGAAGTCAGAGCAGTGACTCCAATCAAAACTGCAGCAGCAACTGTTGGATTGACATACATGTAATCTCCCCACAAGACTCCATAGAATGGAACTGAAGAGATTGAAATGCCAGTAATGGAAGCAGGGACTCTGCTACCTGAGTGTTCCTGTTTAGCTCCACCTCAAAAGAACCCATATCACTCTTATTGTGCTCCAAAGGCTGCATTCTGCTGGTGAACAAGACAACTGTCTCTGCCATCTGCCTGCATGTCTAATGGGATCTCAAAGCACCTATGTGCAACTGCTGGGATTGTATTATGGCTCCACCTTGTCCTCTGGGCAGAGCCCTAGGTGTCAAGAAACATTTGCCCCGCTTTCAAACAAACTGGCACAATGATTGCTATTGTTGTTAATTCATGTGTATATCCTGCCTTTCAACCAGTTTGAGGTCCATAGAGATAAAAATGGCAAATACGCTTTGTATACTGTACAAAGTATTCCTGTCAAAACAAAATAAAAAAATTCCTTCCAGTAGCACCTTAAAGACCAACTGAGTTAGTTCTAGGTATGAGCTTTCGTGTGCATGCACACGAAAGCTCATACCTAGAACTAACTCAGTTGGTCTTTAAGGTGCTACTGGAAGGAATTTTTTTATTTTGTTTTGACCATGGCAGACCAACACGGCTACCTATCTGTAACTGAAAGTATTGCTGTGTTCTTTTAAAAGAAAAACCCTGCACTCAAAATGGTGAATTCTGGTAAGGATACAGGAATACCGTATTTTTCGCCCTATAGGACGCACCGCCCCATAGGACGCACCTAGTTTTTTTGGGGGGGGGAATAAAGAACCCCCCCCCCAGCCGCGGGAACTCCCGCAGGGCTCCCTAGGCTGCGGATAGCTTCAGGGCGCCCCGCGCTCCGGGCAAGTAGGCTGCTATCCGCAGCCTAGGGAGCCCTGCGGGAACTCCTGTGGGCTCCCTAGGCTTACGGATAGCTTCCTGAAGCCTGGAGAGAGAGAGGTGTTGGTGCGCACCGACCCCTCTCACTCTCCAAGCTTCAGCGAAAGCCTGCATTCGCCCCATAGGATGCACACACATTTCCCCTTCATTTTTGGAGGGGGAATAGTGTGTCCTATAGGGCGAAAAATACGGTAAATTCCCTTATCGCAGGTGTTAGAAAGAATTCCTCTCCCATCCAAATCAATGCTCTATTATTAAAGTTTGCCAAGGAAGATGGTAGAAGTTACAGACTGACAGAAATACATTTATTTTGGATTCTTTTGCAAGCTAAATAAGAAAAGTTAGCTGGGGAATAGAGATATCAGATAGAAGTAGAAGCAAAATAAGTAAGAAATCACATTTTTTTATGAGTCTGTAGTAAGCATATTTCTAGTTGCATGTGTGTGAGAAAAAAGAATGCTTTAGGGAAGAAAAAAAAATAACTATTGATACCTTTTGAAAGACTTACTAGATTTACTGTGTTGAAGGCTTTTGTGAACAAGAACCCACATAATCAAACTAATGATGTGCATCTTTAGTTTGCAGATAGAGTAGAAAAATATATAAACAGTAAAGCAAAAATGCAAGTATCTGATGATTCTATGCAAAGTGAAAGTACAAATTCAAAATAGCTGTAAGTGGTAATAAATTCAGGTATAAGTGCTAAGAAGATGGCATTGCTGCTAATTCCTGCTGTTTTAAATGATTGCCTACTTACATTAAGCTTTGCATAGAAATATAATTCACTTGCATTTTGTGGCCTTTCAACTCCACACCTCCATCCCACATTCCCTATGTAGAAACACACATCTGTCATTGGAGGATTCACTTTATGTATCTTTATGTAACTGACATAAGCTTTTACCACAATATGTATTAGTCTTCAAAGTGTCACTTTTTGTTGTTGTCTTTAGTAGGGTGGGTATTTTAACACATGGCTGGAATATTGAGGAACATAATTTGCTTGCTTGAATTTTCAGTGTATTTGTAGTAAAAGTGTGTCATGAATAGCTACTTCTTAGTATCAATACATTGAATGTAGCATGGTCTGTGTGGCTTTTATATGCATAAGGGATCACTTTTTGAAAGCATCTCCACATCAAACATCCAGGGTTGGACCTGAAGATGAAATTGTACATTTTCATAAGACTCCCATAGCTTATGATCTAATTTTCTGAGACAATTTTTTACACAGAGAGAATGTTAACATTCATATTATCAATCTTCCATTGAACTAGAAAAAAATCTGCAAGCCTCTAGGCTTTTTAAGAATGTAGAAAGTAAATACATCTTCCCAGATTTCAGAACATGGAGTTTGTTCAACGGATTTTTACTAAACTTTGTATCAGGATTTTTACCAAACTTTTGTGCAGGAATGGGAACTAATGCTTGATCTCATGCCAACAAATCAAGGGTACTAATGCCTACCTTTCAATGATGCCATGTGTCCGAACTGCAAAATAAGCTTCATAAGGACAAAAACTGGAATAAAAAATGAGAGACTAAACATTATTTTTCATAACTGTAAACTACAACAGTCTTCTAATGAGAGGGGAACCATCTTATAATTAGAGGGGAACCCCAAAAGGGTCAAATTTTAGACTATTACTGCTTTAGAAAAATCAAGTGTAAGATTCATGACAGTGATGATACTGTGAGAGGAGTGGTGACAGATACATTTGGGCCCTTCAGAGATGGGGCTACTGATACTAGTAGTCCTTGATAAACTTAACCAACATGAACAGGACTATTCTCCTTCCATATCAGCATGTATTCTCTGCATGAGTATAAGAAAAAGGGGATGCTACCACAGCGCCCCACCCCCCAGCACCCTCATTTGTGAGATTGGTTATGCAACTGTTTTTCCATATGTACATAAGAAGCTGTAATTGCTGATGTTTGTACAGAGATTAAATTAGGTGAACACACACTCTGCATGGGTGTGTGTGAGGTTTTTCTACTCTAAGAAAATATTGTGTGTAAAAAAAAGCAGAACTGGTAACAAACTATACTTGCAGATTGACTGATTTTGTCTTCCTCCTTGGATACCATCAGTTTAGGACATGTGCAGAGGCGATATGCCAGGACCCTCCCATAACACAAAATGGGTGAGATTCAGAGTCCTGTGTACCTTATTTTATTTAAATTGTTTTACTGTATTTGTCATCCAATAACTAAAGTTTTCTGGGTGATATTCAGCACGCTGAACTGAAAATCTGCTATGTTATTGTGTTCCTTAGTAACAGCTAGATGTCATCTCTGCTATTGACCTATTGTATAATGTACACCATATATGACACTCAGTATTAGGTCTATATACTCAAAGAAGATCCATTGAAACTATTTAACTATTTAATTGAAACAATTGAACTATTTAAGTAACTTAAGACTACTGATATCAATGGATCTACTTTGAATACGAGTTGAGTATCGTCCCAAACACTTAGGAATTAACTTAATTACAAATTTATAAACATGTTCCATTCAGGTATAATTATATTCAACAAAAGAGGTTTAAAGACTGTCTCAAGGCAAATCTAAAAAAATGTATTATAAACACCAACAAATGGGAAACACTGGCCTGCGAGCGCTCCAATTGGAGAACAGCCTTTACCAAATGTGTCATGGGCTTTGAAGACACTCGAACTCAGGATGCAAGGAGAAACGTGTTAAGAGGAAGGCACGCTTGGCAAATCCACACCGTGATCAACTCCTGCCCGGAAACCAATGTCCCCACTGTGGAAGGATGTGTGGATCCAGAATTGGCCTCCACAGTCACTTACGGACTCATTGTTAAAACCGTGTTTATGGAAGACAATCTTACTTGGCAACGAGTGATCACCAAAGAAGAAGAAAGAAGATACTTAACCATACAGCTGCTAATTATGTTAAAGCTAACCTGTAGTTTGGATCCATTATCTTCAATCTGAACAGGAAAATGCCAGCATAGTCCTGAGGCCAAATGATAGAGTTGATGCCAGAATGGTTCATGAGTTCATACTGATTATCTAGTGTCCCTAGAAGTCCAGCACCACCACTCATAAAACAGGATACGTAATTCTGGGTGGGGAAATGTAATTAATTTACCATAAGACACACATCCATAATACGTGAGGAATATGCTAAGTACAAATAATATACCTGTTTTATGTCCTAAAGTGTTTGCATAATAAATAAGTAGCTGATTCTGTAGTTGTTGGGTTGCAAAAAATAATTAGGTATAGCTTAAGACACTATAGTTTTCAAACTATTGGCAAATCATGCAATCCAGAACATCAGCAAAGCTGGTGGATAGGAGGAAGACCAAAGATGGAAGATCCAAAATATCTAAAGCTCTGCTTGGGACACACAAACAGGGTGGATAGAAGGGTGGAACTCCCTTTCTGGCCATTTTTGAGAGGGTGAGGGTAACATTACAATTTCCCACCTATTGTTTCCATGGCGTATATTTTGTTCTGTTTGGCGTGTGTAAGGAGAAGGGGAAGGCTTTGGATTCATGTCCCCTTTTTACCTCTACTGGTATCTGTAAGATAAGGGCTACATATGTTTTTACAGGGCTGGTAGGTGCCTTACAAGGTCAGATTTCCTGTTTCAAGGTACGGCACCACCTGCTGCCTTCGGAGAAGGAGATCCAAAACATCATATAGCTCTAGAGATGCACTGCTAGTGACCACAGGATTGTGCCCTAAGTATTATTGCATTGCCTCTTGAATATTAATTTGTGCGTCCTGATCAATATTCATAGGCAAAATACCATGAGAGCTTCAGAATTCATATTATTAATTTCCTTATTATATACATTTTCTTACCTGTCTCCCCCAATAGCGATCTATAGTATATGCAGTAATGCTTTCTAGATCCTGAGGAACCATCGAAGACATATTTTGTGCTTTGCTCAAACAGCGTACCTGTTCAAAGAATATAAATGCACAAAGTAAAACAGAAATCACATGCACAGTCTCAGTCAAAGTCTCAGCTGTACAGCATATTTAAATTTTATCAATCTCTTAAGCTTGATACTGATGAAACTTGTCAGGGAACTGCCATCAGAAAGGCAGGTGGTGGAGGGGCTCTCGGAAGCTAGGAGAGACTCAGCAGCGGAGGAAGGTACCAGCAGGGGGAGAGAAGGAGATCAGAGAGAAAGTGAGTCGAAGGGATGGCTCAGGGAGTCTTCCAGCAAGAACAGTGGAGAAGTCTCAGGACCTCCTATAGGTACACCCACTCCTCGCCGGAAACTGTCGCGCAGAGAATCCAGAAGACGCGTTTCCGTAAAGGAGCTTTTATGCTGGAGTAGATTCCGTAAATGCCCACTGTCGGATTCTGCCAGCGATTAAGGGAGTCATGTTTAAGGGCTCCACTAAGGACAGAGTTTGAGAACCATGCCCAAACTCTGAGGGACTAAGCTTTTACGCACAAGCAGCTCATCATCCCATCACAGCAATCTGACAGTCCCTGAAAGCCGCTTGTGCAAGGAGAGGCATCATGAGCAACCCAACCGGAGCCGGAGACGCAGGAGGAGCTGGAGCGGGTCCAAGCCTGGAAGAAAGGTACAGGGTGTTGGAACTCCAGCTAGCGCTGCAAACGGCGAGGCTCGAAGAGAGGCGGGCTCAGGATGCAGACAAGGGAAAAACCACCCCACTCGCAAGGAAGGTGCCAGGGTTGGTGCAAAAGTTTGGGGGTGATCCCAGAAATTATCAAGTCTTTAGGACAGAGATGCAATACGCCTTCAATCTGCAGTTTGATGACTTTCCCGATGAGGAATCGAGAGTGGCATTTGTCATTGGGCATCTCGAAGGGTGGGGCGAAAGACTGGGTGAGGCCCCTGGTGGCAGCGAACAATGACGCTCTAAAAGACTCGAGAAAGTTTTTTCGCGCCATGGACCTGATGTTTTCCAGCGAGATTGAGCAAGGGGTGGTGCGCAGACAGTTGATGGTGTGTAAACAGGGGAACCGATCCGTCCGAGAGTACTGGACAGAGTTTATCATGCTCATCCATAAATTGGGGTGGGACCTGTCTGTGGACCCCATTCAAATGCTGTTCGAAGAAGGGCTGTCCTCGGCGGTGAAAGACGAACCTTCCCGCGCGCCCAGGGCGGAGTCTATGGACCAGCTGACCAAATCCGTGCTTGCCATTGGAGCACGCCAGGAGGCGAGAGCCTTGGAAAAGCGGGAAGGGAAAGGGGAAAGTGGAGTGAGTTCCGCATTCCAGAGATGCCAGAGCAGCATTCCCCGCCAGTAGAGCCGATGGAGATTGGAGCAGCGCGCGCGCGCGGAGCTTCAAACACCAACGAAGGGCGGAAGAAGGAGGGAAAGAGCGCCAAGAAATGTTTCCTCTGCCAACAGCCAGGTCACTTTGCCAGAGTCTGCCCTCAAAGGAAGGGATGGCAAGGAATGGCGGGAGCTGTTGGGGGTGAAGAGGAGGGGGTTAAGGAGCAGGTAAAAGCCAACGCCTGGTTGCCAGCATCGGGGCACAGCAGCCAGGCCAAAGATCAGTGAATGCGCCCAAACCTGAACCCCCAAGACCAGCGCTTGTCGTAGAGGTGGTGCTAGAGCTACCAAACGGACATCCGCTAAAGATAAAGGCGCTATTGGACTCAGGCAGCTCCTGCAATTTCATGAGCAAGGAGTTTGCAGCTGAACACCAGATACAGACTATCCCCTTGAGTAACCCTTTGCAGGTGACAACGATTGATGGGAGGGAACTGTTGGGTGGAGAAGTTAACCAACAAACTGTCCCCATGATAATGAAGGTGGGAAGACACACGGAAGTAATAGCGTTCAATGTGGCCACCCTGGGAGGAGCACCCATCATATTGGGAATGAGCTGGCTAGCGCTGCACGATCTGCTAGTGGGTTGGCACCAGCGGGTAGTTTCCTTTGGGTCAGCACATTGCCTAGCACACTGCAAGGAGGGGGAGGCTCAGGGAGGAGCCCAGGCCACTCTAGCAGGGATGGAAGTAACAGATAAGGGGAAGGTACCACGACAATACGTCGATCTGGGTAACGTCTTCAGCAAAAGAGAAGCAGATAAACTGCCCCCGCATAGACCCTTTGACTGTCAAATTAACCTACTCCCAGGAGCCCAGCTGCCAGTGGGCAAGCTGTACGCCATGTCCGACAGGGAGATGCAGGAGTTAAGGGAGTTCATTGACAAGAACCTCAAACGAGGTTTCATCAGGGAGTCACGAGCGGTGGGGGGTAGTCCAGTGTTCTTCGTGGACAAAAAAGACACGAATAAACCCAGATTGGTCGTGGATTACCGGGCCGTAAATGCAGTGTCAGAACCAGTGACTTTCCCCATGCCCAGAATCGATGACATTTTGACCCGAGTGAGGAAGGGGAAAATTTTCACCAAACTGGACCTGAGGGGGGCTTATAACCTGATACGAATGAGAAAGGGAGACGAATGGAAAACTACCATGTTCACCCCCTTGGGGGCCTTTGAGTACCTCGTTATGCCCTTCGGTCTACAGGCGGGCTCAGCCTATTTTCAATCATTTATGAATCACGTCCTGGGACCTTTACTTTACAAAAACTGTGGCATTCTTAGATGACGTATTGGTGTACTCAGAGAATGAGGAGCAGCATGTGCGGGACGTAAGAGAGGTACTGAGCAGACTGCAAGCAAACCAGCTGTGGGTGAAACTGGAGAAGTGTCAGTTTCATACCAGAGAGGTGGAATTCCTGGGGTATCGTTTGTCAGACAAGGGATTAGCCATGGATCCCAGCAAGGTTCAAGCGGTACTGGAATGGAAGACACCTAAAACAAAGAAGGACGTGCAAAGGTTCCTGGGGTTTGGAAACTTCTACCGGAAGTTCATCAAGAACTTCGCCCACTTAACGGCGCCCATCACGGATTGTCTCAGCAGCAAGAAGAAATTTGTCTGGACGGAAGAGGCGCAGTGAGTGTTCGAAAGGTTAAAGAAGGCGTTCGCGTCGGAAGAACAACTTTTGCACGTGGATCTGCGGCAACCGATGAGAGTAGAGACCGATGCATCAGACTGAGCGGTGGGGGCGGTGCTTCTTCAGCCGGGAAAGGATACGTCGGAATGGAGACCGTGTGCCTTCTTCTCGCGGAAATTGAACAAATCCGAGAGGAACTACACCGTGTACGACCGAGAACTACTCGCCATTCATGAAGCGTTCCGGAGATGGCGACACTTGCTGATTGGAGCGCAGCACAAGGTCCAAGTGCGCACCGACCACAAAAACCTAGAATACTGGAGAACTGCCCGAGTACTGAACCAGAGACAAGTGAGATGGGCCCAGGAGTTCTCCAAATTCCATTTTGAAATTTGCTACGTGCCAGGGAAGGAGAATGTCAGAGCGGACGCTCTCTCTCGAAAACCAGAGTATTTAGAGGGAGAAGAAGTGCCAGAGGAGAGACATATCATCCCCGAGGACCACTGGGTGTGTGGGGCGGCATTGGTGGGGCCGAGAGAACTGGTAGAGGGAACCGAGAATGATGAATACGCCCAAGAGAAGCTCAGAGGACTCCGGGGAGGTGGAGAGAACACAGGGGGGTTTGAGGAAAGGAACGGAACGTTGTATTACAAGGGGGCACTGTACATACCCGAAGGAGAATTGAGGGGCCAGGTACTCAAACAATTGCACGACAGCCCGACAGCGGGGCACTTCAGGCAACACAAAACCATGTGGTTAGTTACCAGGGAGTTTTGGTGGCCCAAGGTGAGGGAAGACGTACGGGAATATGTAAGGGGGTGCAACCGATGCCAGCGAGCAAAAGGGGAGAGGCTGGCACCAGCGGGGCTACTGGAACCCTTACCCACACCAGAAAGGCCATGGGAGGCAGTATCCATAGATTTTATGATGGATCTGCCAAAATCCAAAGGGAAAACAGCTGTCATGGTGGTGGTAGACCTATTAACTAAGATGTGCCATTTTATAGCCTGTTCGCATGTGGTCACAGCGGAAGAAACCACCAAGTTGTTTGTAAAACATATTTTTAGGTTGCATGGCGCCCCCTTGAGGGTGGTCTCAGACCGAGGGAAACAATTTACTTCCAGGTTCTGGAGGAAGCTTATGAGCTTACTGCACGTAGAGGTCAATTTTTCGACTGCCCGACACCCAGAAACAAATGGGCAGGGGGAAAGGGCAAACGGTATTTTACAACAATACCTGAGGTGTTATGTTAATGACAGAGAAAATGATTGGGTAGATAAGTTGGCCCTGGCAGAATTTGCCTACAACAACGCGGAGAATGTGTCCACAGGGATGAGTCCCTTCCTGGCTAATTATGGGTGTCATCCCAGGGCATTTCCAGGAGAAGGAGGGGAAAGATAGAGCGTCCCAGCAGCGGAACACTTTGTTGAAGAGATGGAAGCGATCCACCGGCAACTCCAACTTAACTTAGAGAGGGCCAAGGAAGAATACAAGAAGCAAGCAGACAGAAGCAGACGGGAAGGTGAAACCATAAGGGTGGAGGACCGGGTGTGGCTATCCACCCAAGGACTGCCGTTCAAGGGAGGGTGTAAGAAATTGAGACCCAAATGGCTGGGACCCTTTGAGGTCATACAACAGGTCAACCCGGTGGCATTCAAACTCAGGTTGCCCAACCACATGAAACTGCACCCAGTATTTCACAGGTCCTTACTGTCGCCGTACCGAGAGGGGCGGGAGTGGGGGGGACGTGAGAGGGAGGTTACTCAAACACCAGTCATAGAAGAAAGGGAACGCAACATGCATGTGGCAGGAATCATTGATTCCAGGTGGAAAGGGAATCAGGTGGAGTACTTGGTAGAATGGGAAGGGGAACCGGAGTCAGAAAACACATGGGTACCAGCAGAGGAGGTCAATGACGAGGTTTTAATAGAAACGTTTCATCAACGGTTCCCAAGGAAACCACAGCCCGTGGCACGGTTCGGGAGGGAACATTTCGGCACCACCGATGAGGAAGAGGAGTTTGAAGGGTTCCCAGAATCAGGGCTGGAAGAGGGAATAGACTCCGATGAGGAGGAGGACTCAGGGAGAAGAGACGGGAGTCAGTGGAGAGAAGTGTTTGAATCCTCTGACGATGAGGAGTGTTCTTTCCGGGGTTTTCCATCCTCACCGCCAGTAGAGGAGGGGGCGGGAGGGGGTGAAGGGGGCCCTGGAGGGGAGGTAGA
Source organism: Podarcis erhardii (assembly GCF_964252035.2). Taxonomy (NCBI): domain Eukaryota; kingdom Metazoa; phylum Chordata; class Lepidosauria; order Squamata; family Lacertidae; genus Podarcis; species Podarcis erhardii. The sequence continues at coordinate 80,695,074 of NC_138507.1, read as the reverse complement.
TGTCAGGGAACTGCCATCGGAAAGGCAGGTGGTGGAGGGGCTCTCGGAAGCTAGGAGAGACTCAGCAGCGGAGGAAGGTACCAGCAGGGGGAGAGAGGGAGATCAGAGAGAAAGTGAGTCGAAGGGATGGCTCAGGGAGTCTTCCAGCGAGAACAGTGGAGAAGTCTCAGGACCTCCTATAGGTACACCCACTCCTCGCCGGAAACTGTCGCGCAGAGAATCCAGAAGACGCGTTTCCGTCAAGGAGCTTTTATGCTGGAGTAGATTCCGTAAACGCCCACTGTCGGATTCTGCCAGCGATTAAGGGAGTCATGTTTAAGGGCTCCACTAAGGACAGAGTTTGAGAACCATGCCCAAACTCTGAGGGACTAAGCTTTTACGCACAAGCAGCTTATCATCCCATCACAAAACTGGTAAATATAAAAGTTTAAAGCATTATAACACAAATACAACCGTTCATAGATTTCAGTCCATCCTGTTTTGCCTCCTGACACTTTGTCAACCTTACTGGGATCTCAGGTAAGGTCATGTGCAGCATTCGGAAGCCTTATATGGTCTCGTGGAGGCTCTCACAAGAGCTTGCCAGAAGCTACCACCACATCTACTTGCTTCTCTGGTAGTGTGTGTGCGTGGACACACAGAGGTATTCCTTGTATTCCACTGCCTGTTTGGACCTATGTCTGCCAGATGCAATGGACACTGCCTCCAAAACCTTGGGGCAACAATTAAGGCACTGGCTCAAGCTAGGAATCTGTGGTGGACTTTGTGCCCCTTAAAAATTCTGAAGATTCTGATATTTCTTCCCATGGTAATTTAAAAAATGTAGTGTTGATAAGGTGTCTGGTCTAGAGGTTAGAAGGGTCAATTGGAGTGTGCCAATCTCATAGATCCTTAGAATTCTCGTATTTGGTGTTTTCTCAAATTTGGACAGAGCAGATGTAAATATTACATATATCATGTTAAATGCAATAGCACATAGGTTCTGGCCCTCAGTTTAGCATTTATACTCACTACAGATAACTTTTAAGGGGGAAGTGAAGTCAAGAAGCAGGAGGATAATTCTGAGTGGCAGCTAAGTTTCATAAACTAATTGGAATGAACCAACCAATTTCTGGGCAGGCAGCTTATAGTTTGTATCTGTTGGGCTGTACACAACTGTTCCATTATTAAAAACCATGTATTGAATAAATTGTTGTGTGTAGTTCACCATACTACACAAAAAGGAATTTAATGCATTTGGCAAGTTCAGTTGGTTAAAGCGTGGTGCTGATAATGCCAAGGTTGCAGGTTCAATCACCATATGGAACAGCTGCCTATTCCTGTATTGCAGGGGGTTGGACTAGATGATCCTCAGGGTCCCTTCCAACTCTGCAATTCTATGATTCAGTTATTTCAGTACTTGTGTCTTGTCTATTAAACATGTTGCTTCTAAAGTTTTGAAGAATTTGCTTTTAAATCAATTTAGCACTGTCAAGAGGGACGCGGGTGGTGCTGTGGGTTAAACCACAGAGCCTAGGACTTGCCGATCAGAAGGTCGGCTGTTCGAATCCCCGCGATGGAGTGAGCTCCCGTTGCTCGGTCCCTGCTCCTGCCAACCTAGCAGTTCGAAAGCACGTCAAAGTGCAAGTAGATAAATAGGTACCGCTCTGGCGGGAAGATAAACGGCGTTTCCGTGCGCTGCTCTGGTTCGCCAGAAGCGGCTTAGACATGCTGACCACATGACCCGGAACCTGTACGCCGGCTCCCTCGGCCAATAAAGTGAGATGAGTGCCGCAACCCCAAAGAGTCGGCCACGACTGGACCTAATAGTCAGGGGTCCCTTTACCTTTACTTTAGCACTGTCAAGAGCTGTGTAAAAGACTGATTTAAACAACATCCATTAAAAAACCCTATTTATATACCACTTACTATTTCAAAGATGTTACCGTATTTTTCGCTCTATAGGACACACTTTTCCCCCTCCAAAAATGAAGGGGAGATTTGTGTGCATCCTATAGAGTGAATGCAGGCTTCAGGAAGCTATCCGCAAGCCTTTGGAGCCCGGTGGGAGCTCCCACCGGGCTCTGAAGGCTTGCGGATAGCAACCTGCAGCCTGAAGCCCAGGGAGTGCAACGCTGACCGGGCTTCAGGCAGCTATCCACAAACCTTCGGAGCGCTCCCCCAGCCCGCAAGCTCTGGAAGCGGTGGCAAGGCTGCGCAACCTTGCCTCCGCTACCGGACCTGAATTTTTTTTCTTTATTCCCCCCCCCCTAAAAACTAGGTGCACCCTATGGTCCAGTGCGCCCTATGGAGCGAAAAATACGGTATATCACTAAAATAAAAACACAACCTCAAACCAGTTAAACAGCAATATAAAAGCATTCAAAAGTGAATAAAGCAGAAATTTGTAAGATTCAAACATGTAAAAAAGGTTCAATCTTAGATGTTGGGGAAAGCCTGAGCAAAAATATGTCTTCACAATACATCTATTTGAAGCAACTGGTGGTTGCTGTTTCATGAATGGCAGATGGAAGGGCATTTCACAGTTGAGGAGCAACAGCAGAAAATGCTGATTTTGAAGTCATTGCCCCAAGACATTTTATGGGGTGTGTGGTGCCATGAGAATCCCCCCCCCCCCGTTGCTCTAAATGATCTTAAGGTCTAAAATGGGGCAGGTGGTCTCTTATTCTTGATTAACCTGAAAGGTTAGTGTACAAATGTCTGCTCACCTGTTGTACTGTTGTGTTATAATGGTAGTCATTCCTGCCATTCATCTCCCACAAGATATAATTTGCCTCAACAGTCCCAATCATGTTTTTATGCTCATATCTAGAAAGAACAGAAATACAGTGTCATGTCTCTGTAAAGGACAAAAAAAGACCGAAAACAAAAAAAAAAAACCATACTAAGGGTATACACTACTGTAGGCCAGAGTTCTTGCCAATAAGGCAATTTTTAAAAATATGGAACTGGTGGGGAATTGTGGTAATGAAGATAATAGCTGCATTATCACTCTTTTATTTTTCATCTGATTGGGATGGTCAAAGAAAGGGCTTAACGAATAAATATATATAAATACATATTTTCCATGGGTTTATAGTGTTTAAAAGCTGCTTACAAGAGAACAGTAGGACGAAATGGACGTGCGTAATGGACCTCTATCGGGCAACCAAATAGTGCAAAATTGTACTCTTGCACCTAGGAGAAAGGTAGGTTAACATAAATCTCTCCTTGCCTTCTATTTGCATCAATAGTATACTTAACATATTTATTTATTCACTTTATTAGTTGCTTGGCACTTAAGGAGTCTCCAAGTGACTTACAAAACTTAAAAGCATAAAGCATGGCAGAGTATCAGAAAGAAGTACATTGTATTACAATAAAAGCTATGCAAACGCCACAAAACAGCAGAAAAACCTTCAACAGAAAAACGCCATTACAGTTGTACCTTGGTTTTCAAATACCTTCGTACTCGGACGTTTTGGCTCCCAAATGCTGCAAACCTGGAAGTGACTGTTCCAGTTCGCAAACTATTTTTGGAAGCCGAATGTCCGACGGGGCTTCCGCAGCTTCTGATTGAAGGTCCTGCAGCCAATCAGAAGCTGAACTTTGGTTTCTAAATGTTTTGGAAGTCGAACGGACTTCCGGAACAGATTCCATTCAACTTCCAAGGTATTACTGTAATAGCAAAACCATCATAATCTCTCAAATGCTCTGTAGGTATGTTTTTACCTCGTGCCAAAAGCAGGACCTGGTTAGGGAAAGTGTTCCACTAGTGGGAGCTATAACTGAAAATTAAATGTGTAGTTCTTACCCAGTATTCTCCCTGTGTTTTGACCCATCGATATTTCCTAATGTGAGGGAAAAAATAAAGTTTGTCAATGGTAAGGACAATGTTTTATCGATTTATCAATCTATCTATCTATTAATTTATTATTATTATTATTATTATTATTATTATTATTATTATTATTATACCCCCACCCATCTGTCTGGGTTTACCTAGACACTCTGGGTGGCCCATAGCATATTTTAGAACATAATAAAACATCAAACATTAAAACCTTCCGGATACAGGGCTGCCTTCAGATGTCTTCTAAAAGTCAGATAGTGTTTTATTTCCTTGACATCTGAAGGGAGGGTGTTCCACAGGGAGGGTGCCACTGCCGAGAAAGCCCTCTGCCTGGTTCTCTGTATCCTCGCTTCTTGCAGTGAAGGAACCAGCAGAAGACCCTTGGAGGAGGACCTCAGTGTCTGGGCTGAACAACGAGGGAAGGAAATGCTCCTTCAGGTATACTAGACCAAGGCCATTTAGGATTTAAAGTTCAACACCAACACTTTGAATTGTGCTCGGAAGCACGCTGGAAGCCAATGAAGATCCTTTAGGACTGGTGCTATATGGTCCTGGCGGCCACTCCCAATCACCAGTCTAGCTGCCACATTCTGGATTAATTGTAGTTTCTGGGTCACCTTCAAAGCATAGCAGCAATCCAAGCGGGAGATAATCAGAGCATGTACCACTCTGGTGAGACAGTGTGCAGGCAGGTAGGGTCTCAGCCGGCGTATCAGGTGGAGCTGGTAAACAGCTGCCCTGGACACAGAATTGACCTGCGTCCCCATGGACAGCTATGATTCCCAGCCTGCGCACCTGGTCCTTCAGGGGCACAGTTACCCCATTCAGGACCAGGGAGCCCCCCCCACCTGCCTGCCTCCTGTCCCCCAAAACAGTACGTCCATCTTGTCAGGATTCAACCTTAATACGATAGCCACCATACATCCTCCAACTGCTTCTAGACACTCACACAGGACCTTAATTGCCTTCACTGGTTCAGATTTGAAGGAGAGGTCAAGCTGGGTACTATCTGCATACTGATGAACACCCAGGCCAAACCCCCTGATAATCTCTCCCAGCAGCTTAATATAGATGTTATTGCCTATAATGTGTGATTAGGTCTCACACTTTAAATTTTAGAGTCACAACTGCTCCACCATTTGCCTCCTCATTTTTCACTACTAAATAGCTGTGCACTCCATGCAATTCCCGAATGCTCAGTCCTCAAAAGGAAAAAGTGGAACAAGAAAATTAGGAAAAAATATTTAGCAGATTGAGGATGAGAAGGGAAACGGAGCCACTTTCACTTAGCTGACAAACCAGCAACTTCCAGCTCCTCTTCTTGTCCCCCCCGCTCAATTTCAGCTGCTCATTATAAAGAGTTTTGGAACTAAGGACTACTAGTTTCTGATTTTGCTTCTCCACACTCCTTCATCCCAATTCCTTTCCCTTTTGTGTCATGGCCTTTAGATTATAAACCCAAGAGCAGGGTATTTTATGACTGATCTTTGTAAACCACCCTGGAAGCCTTTTTTCACTGGAGAATAATTTAAAAAATCCTACAAACAGGCTATGGAACATGGCTGAGAACAGGCATCCTATAAAATAAAATAGAATTTATTTTTTTAAGTGCTTCTTCTCTATTGTTTATCATTAAACTTGTAAAATGTTTTTCCTGATAATGACTACCACACCCTCCAACAAAGAACTGGAAAGATGGCTTTATTTGCCCTTGTAGTGGAACATGTTCAGTAAAAGTGGAGTGTTTTAATGAATTATATAAGTATATACTGGTAAGTCTTGACAACATATATATTGATTCATGGTTCTTGTCATATCTGCCTATGATATACCTATGCAGCTACTGTCTTTAAAGTTTTGTTTTCTATTGATGTGTTAGTTTTGTTACAGCTTATGGACAATAAAATAACATATTTATCTTATTTACACTTTCCATATAGCAAAAGGATATGGTGGAGTATAAATTTAGCAAAAGACTTAGTAGCAAGCTCACTATTGTGTTTTGGGACAGACTAAATGGGTTTGCCAGCAAAGTTAAAATACTGCTGTTTGGATGATCTTTTGGAGGGAGGAATTTTGTATCTGGATTCACTATGTCAGTCTTAGAAATGATCAGCACTATCAGAGTTGGCAGCTCTGATGAATGACAGCATTAAAAAAACAAAAAATTGATGCCTGTACTCTACCACCTACAGAACACTTAAATAAATTGGAAAAGCAGTCGAAAACAATCTATTTCCATCCATATTTTATATGAAGTTTCTTACGCGGGTATTTTGAATGTAAAAGTTTGATTGCTACAATTTGTGGGTCTGTGGACACAAAAAAGAGAAATACAATTATATAAAGATATTTATGATTAAATGATAGTTTGAAAATATAGCACAGAATTTATTATGGTCCTTCTACATTTTATATATTATTAATATTCTTATTATTTCATTTATATATAACTGAATGCCAAAATAGGGTTCTAATAATAATAATAATAATAATTTATTATTTATACCCCGCCCATCTGGCTGGGCCTCCCCAGCCACTCTGGGCGGCTTCCAAAAGAATATTAAAATACTATGATACATCAAACATTAAAAGCATCCCTAAACAGGGCTGCCTTCAGATGTCTTCTAAAAGTCTGGTAGTTGTTGTTCTCTTTGACATCTGGTGGGAGGGCATGCCACAGGGAGGGCGCCACTACCGAGAAGGCCCTCTGCTTGGTTCCCTGTAACTTGGCTTCTCGCAGTGAGGGAGCCGCCAGAAGGCCCTCGGTGCTGGACCTCAGTGTCCAGGTAGAACGATGGGGGTGGAGACGCTCCTTCAGGTATACTGGACCGAGGCTGTTTAGGGCTTTAAAGTTCAGCACCAACACTTTGAATTGTGCTCGGAAACGTACTGGGAGCCAATGTAGGTCTTTCAAGACCGGTGTTATATGGTCTCGGCGGCCGCTCCCTGTCACCAGTCTGGCTGCTGCGTTCTGGATTAGTTGTAGTTTCCGGGTCACCTTCAAAGGTAGCCCCACGTAGAGTGCATTGCAGTAGTCCAAGCGGGAGATAACCAGAGCATGCACCACTCTGGCGAGACAGTCTACAGGCAGATAGGGTCTCAGCCTGCGTACCAGATGGAGCTGGTACACAGCTGCCCTGGACACGGATTTAACCTGTGCCTCCATGGACAGCTGTGAGTCCAAAATGACTCCCAGGCTGCGCACCTGGTCCTTCAGGGGCACAGGTACCCCATTCAGGACCAGGGAGTCCTCCACACCTGCCCGCCTCCTGTCCCCCAGAAACAGTACTTCTGTCTTGTCAGGATTCAATCTCAATCTGTTAGCCGCCATCCATCCTCCAACCGCCTCCAGACACTCACACAGGACCGTCACCGCCTTCACTGGTTCTGATTTGAAAGAGAGGTAGAGCTGGGTATCATCTGCATACTGATGAACACCCAGCCCAAACCCCCTGATGATCTCTCCCAGCGGCTGCATGTAGATGTTGAAAAGCATGGGGGAGAGGACAGAACCCTGAGGCACCCCACAAGTGAGAGCCCAGGGGTCTGAACACTCATCCCCCCCCACCACTTTCTGAACACGGCCCAGGAGGAAGGAGCAGAACCACTGTATGACAGTGCCCCCAGCTCCCAGCCCCTCAAGACGGTCCAGAAGGATGTTATGGTCGATGGTATCAAACACCGCTGAGAGATCCAGCAGAACTAGGAAACAGCTCTCACCTTTGTCCCTAGCCCGCCGGAGATCATCAAGCAGTGCGACCAAGGCAGTTTCAGTCCCATGATGAGGCCTGAATTCCGACTGGAAGGGATCCAAATGGTCCGCTTCTTCCAGGAGTGCCTGGAGTTGTTCAGCAACCACTCGCTCAATCACCTTGCCCAAGAATGGAAGATTTGAGACTGGGCGATAGTTGGCCATCGTGGCCGCATCTAAAGATGTTTTTTTAAGAAGTGGTTTGATAACCGCCTCTTTCAGCGGGTCTGGGAAGGCTCCCTCACGGAGGGAAGCATTCACCACCCCACGAAGCCCATCGCCCAGTCCTACCCGGCTAGCTTTTATAAGCCAGGATGGGCAAGGATCAAGGAGACAGGTGGTTGGTTTCACTCGTCCAAGCAGCCTGTCCACATCCTCGGAGGTAACAGATTGGAATTGATCCCATGCAATTTGACTAGACAGGACTCTAGCACTCTCCCGCCTCGGCCCTGCTCCCACGGTGGCGTCTACCTCTTCCCGAATCTGAGTGACTTTATCTGCAAAAAACTTTGCAAAATCATTGCCGGAGATCATGTGGCCCGTACAGGGCCCCGATGTAGCAGGTGGTTCCGCTAAATTGCGGACCACCTGAAAAAGTCTCCTGCTGCTGTTTTCTGCAGATGCAATAGAGGCGGTGAAGAAAGTCTTCTTCGCCGTCGCTACCGCCACTTGGTAGGCTCGACATTGAGCTCTAACCTGTGTCCGGTCAACTTCAGAATGAGTTATCCGCCACCGGCGCTCTAGCCGTCTCAACGATTGTTTCATTGCCCTCAGATCCGTGGAAAACCACGGGGCTCTCCGGGCTCCATGCAATCGGAGAGGGCGCTTCGGAGCCAAACAGTCAATAGCCCTGGTTAACTCCACATTCCAGCGGGCCACCAGGGAATCAGCTGAAAGGCCATCAACATGGGATAAAGCATCCCCTACCACTCTCTGGAAACCATTAGGATCCATTAAGTGGCGGGGGCGGACCATCCGAATCGGTCCCACCTCCCTGCAGAGGGGAAGGGTCGCGGAGAAGTCCAGTTGCACCAGGAAGTGATCTGACCATGGCACTTCTTTTGTTTCACTTTTAGTTAGTGTCAGGTCACCAACATCCGTAGAGGTAAACACCAGGTCCAAGGCATGTCCGCGGCTATGGGTTGGGCCAAACTTATTCAGGGACAGCCCCATGGAGGCCATGCTTTCCACGAAGTCCCGAGCGGCCCCTTGTAAGGTCGTGTCGGCATGGATATTAAAATCCCCTAGGACAACCAAACTAGGCGTCTCCATGAGAACATCCGCCACGACCTGAAGCAGCTCGGGCAGGGAATCCTTGGTGCAGCGGGGAGGTCGGTACACCAAAAGGAATCCTGTACTGCCCCTATTGCCCAACTTCCAGAACATGCACTCAGAGAACTGGGTCTTCCCAATAGGACGCCTGGTGCAAACTAATGACTTCCTAAAAATCACTGCAACCCCCCCTCCCCGCCCACAAGGCCTGGGTTGCTGTGCGTAAGAGAAACCTGGTGGACAAGCAGCGGCAAGAACAGGCCCATCTGCTTCATTCAACCAAGTCTCTGTTACACATGCCAGGTCAAATCCTCCATCCATGATCAGGTCATGGATGGCAGTGGTCTTATGAATCATTGACCTGGCATTGCACAGCAGCACCTTCAGGTCATGTGGGTATCCCTTGCTGATTCTAGTATCCATCTGGTCAGGACCAGACCCGGAGGCAGGGATAGTCCTCAGACAACGACTAAACCTGCCTCCTCTGTAATGACATGGTCTGGTCTTAGCGTAACTCCTCCTCCTACCCGAGATCACTGAGATCGGTTGTCCCAAGGCATCCCCCACTGTGGAACATGCCGCAGCCATTTTGTTGGCTGGGACCCACTCCCCGGCAGCCTGACCCCTCCCCTTAAGAACAAAATAAGGCCTTAAAACAATGAAAACAAAACAAAAAAGAAACCCCAAAAAACAAAAAAACAATACAAATAAAAAACTGTAAAATTACAAATCCATCAAAATCAAACAAATTCCCAACTAAACATCCATCCCACCCCCACCCCATCCCTGCATATACAATAATAATAATGACAATAATAATAATAATAAAGAAATAAAAAGGAAAAGGAAAATTTTAAAACATTTTAAAAAGAAGTCTGCACCCCTCCGGATCCCCCTGGGCCGCAGCAGCAGTGACAGCAATCGTCCCTGTGAGGCCTGTCAGGCCCTGCCCAGACCAGATGGTGAGTGGCAGGAAGGAGCAGGGCCCTCAGACACCCACACAGGAGAGTCCTCCTGGGCAGCAGAGCACAGCAGTCCTTATGGGGCTTCAGGCCCCGCCCCGGGCCAGATGGTGAGTGGCAGGAAGGAGCAGGGCCCTCGGACACCCTTCTAAAAGGTTTACGAGGTATAAAACCAATTATATTAAAATATAAACATCCATAATTAAAATACACAATAAAACAATCTAATGAAAATAACACAGCAATTTAAACAGAGGTCTCTGGTGAAGAGTTCAAGAGAATGTCTACATAGACAGAAGCATCTTCTAAAGCTAGAAGAATATCAGTACAAATGCAATTTCTTGCATTTCAGTAAGGAGTGTACAGTTGGCCTGCAACTTACACAGAGGCAACATTCCAAGGGTTTGCATGCAAAGGCAGGAAGACCCCTGAAACTGCCACCACATGACTATCCCTATCTTACAGGAAGTGGTGGAGGAAGAGGGGTGTGGGGTGTGTGGTCCACCCTGGGTTTCATCACTGGGGGGGGGGTTGACAAAATGAGTTGTTTAAAAAAACTGGGCTCACAAAACTTTTTAGGAGGGACGTGGTGGCTGTGGCTGGATGGTTAGGTGGGAGCCGGTTGAAGTTAAATCCTTTGAAGACAGAGGTCCTCTGGCTGGGACGGGACGATAAGGGATTGAGGGCGCAACTCCCATCTCTTGCGGGGGTGCAATTAGTGCCAGCACCGTCCGTTAAGAGTTTGGGTGTAATCTTCGACACCTCCCTTTCCATGGAGGCGCAGATTACAGCTATAACGAAGGCGGCATTTTTTCATCTCCGCCAAGCTAAGCAGTTGGCTCCTTGCCTCTCTCGCCCTGACCTAGCCACTGTGATCCACACGACGGTCACCTCCAGACTGGATTATTGTAACTCGCTCTACGTGGGGCTGCCCTGAGACTGACCCAAAAACTCCAGCGGGGTCTTCGCTGCGAGATCACATTTACCCGGTGCTATACCAGCTGCACTGGCTCCTGGTGGAGTACAGGATCAGGTTTAAGGTGCTGCTTTTAACCTTTAAAGCCCTATACGGCCTAGGACCCTTGTACCTACAGGACCGCCTCTCCTGGTATGTCCCACAGAGGAACTTACGATCTTCAAATAAAACATCCTGAAGGTCCCAGGCCACAGAGAGGTTAGGCTGGCCTCAACTAGAGCCAGGTAGCCAGGTCTTTTTCGGCTGCGGCTCCAATCTGGTGGAACGCTCTGTCACAAGAGACTAGGGCCCTGCGGGACTTGACATCTTTCCGCAGGGCCTGCAAGACAGAGCTGTTCCACCAGACCTTTGGTCAGGGCGCAGCCTGACTCCCTTCTTTGGCAATCTCTACAGAACTTTAGCTTAATGGTTGCCATCAATTTGATTTTAATTAATTTTTATAATGAAATGTTTTTAGAATGTTGTACTATTTTATTGTTGTTAGCCGCCCTGAGCCCGGCTTCGGCTGGGGAGGGCAGGATATAAATAAAATTTTTTATTATTATTATTAGGTACCTGCAGGCTCCACGCTGCCTCAAACAGCAGCGTGGGACTTGCGTCTGCCTACTACCTCTCCCTCAGCTGCCCTACAGCTGAGGGGGAGGTGGCGGAGAGGCTCCAAGCGTTGGAAAGGCTCGCCCCGCACCCATGGGCGCAGATTGCCCTGCCCTTGATTGCAGGACATGCCCCCACACCAGGCACTGCTTACTGGGCTCTGGGAAGCATGTGGGAGACCTCTGGAAGGCTGTGGGAGCCTCCAATGAAATATTGCAGGGCTGTCCAAAATCTTGGGAGCCTCCCACTGCCTTCCAGAGGCCTTGCATGACTTTCCCAGACCCCAATAAGCAAGGTGAAGGGCTTAAAAACTTTCCCCACAGCAGGAAAATGCAGCTCAAAAGGCCTAGGATTAATATGAAGGAACTTTAAGTTATCTGAATTTGCTAAAAGTTAGTGTTACTTCACAGCAGGCATAATTAATAGATCTCACTGTCACAAGCTGTTGGTGAGGTGACAGTCACTGGCTTAGATGACTCTTAAAGGGACAAGACAAGTTTATGAAAGATAAGTCAATCAACAGCTATGAGCTGAGAGAGGTAACTTGAACCCCCAAGACTGGAAGCATGGTGCCACTGAACAGCCTTCTCAGAGGGAATACTATTGCTTTCATGCCTCACTTTGGATTTCTGGGAGCAGGATGCTGCAGTTAGATAGACTTTGTTGGTCCTGGTACATAAGTGTTCCTTGCGTTCACAGACAGGTTAATTTATCCCACTCATCTGCCCTCAAAACAGGGTTTCTGAGGTGGCTAAAACTCATAGTAAACCGCAATTAATAAACAAGATAAGACCAGTTATACAATACAGTCAACGTCAAAGAAAACCCAACAGCACCCAATCTGACTATAGTATCTACATTTTAGTTATTTTTTTGCAATGTAGAACATAGAGGAAGAAGGAAAAAATAGCATTGTTACTTGCTTTTCAATAGCCAGGTCTCGAAATACAGGACAACCAACATTTATGTGCGCTACCTGAAAAGAAGCACATTCTAGTAAGCTGACAGTTTCTGCCATCACACATAATGGCCAAAATATCAGTGGGGAAAAATAGTTTCTGTTCAAACTCACACCACTGTAATGGCACTCTGTGGGGGGGGGGGGAGAGGGGAGAGAAACAGCACAGATCTAGGTTTAAAAGCTGACATTTGAAAGCCAATTTTTGTGATTTACATGCATGCAGTACAGTATTAAAATATATGTAACAAATAAAACAATGCATTTTTTAATATGCATTCCAATGCACAACATGGCTAGAGAAGTCCCACTGATCACATACTTAACTATTGCCATTCATCTGATTTGAATTATTTTATAATGAAATGATTTTGGAATGTTGTATCATTTTAATGTTGTTAGCCGCTCTGAGCCCGGCTTCGGCTGGGGAGGGTGGGATATAAATAAAATTTTATTATTACTTATTATTATTATTATCTCCTAAAGAAATCAATGTACAACTTTGGCTAAATTGTGCCTCATTTGGAGGTGTCAAGCAGTTCACTCTCCCAGAAACTACTTACTCTTGGTAGAAAGCAAATTCATAAAATACGGTACTCTGGCTGCAACCCTTAGTATAATTACTTTGGATTAAGTCTCACTGATCACTTCATTTCCAAGTATATGGGGTTAGGCTTGTCTTTAATTTTTCTAACTTTTATTGCAGTTAATGGACCTAAATTAGTTATAGCTATTCATTTCAATGGGTCTACACTGAGTCTGGAAAACTGAAACATCTTAAACCTACAATAGCAGGCTATATCTCTTACAGATTTCTAATTCAAAAACTAAACTGAATGAGGGTGATCAAATCAAGTGATAAGAGAGTGAATCAATTTTTGTAAGGGCTCATTAATGTATTGCTGACAAAATTATGTGGTGTCATCGCTGCTCAAGGAAGTGCTTGAAAGAGTAAATTCACCCTAACTTTAAATCTCTGTGCTTGAATAGCCATTCTAACTTTAGGCCAGGCTCCAACTTCTCTGTTGGGGGAAATTTTATTGAACAGGTGACTGTGGTGCCATTTCAGATATCCATGACTGAAATAATTTATGAATAACTTGACATTTATTATGAATAGTATTGACACAACTCTTCTTATCATACCTGTCAACTTACAGATTTGAAAATAAGGGACCAGCAGCCTCGGAAATAAGGGATCAGCAGCCAAAATAAGGGATTTTCAGAGCACAGGGATGTTTGAGTTCTGAGCCCCTCCGAGCCAAAGGCAGAAAGCCCAGCCAGTAGCCAAACGAAGCCTCAAGCAGTGGTTCCCACAGCGCAGCAACCCGGCAAAGGGGGTGCAGCAAGGAAAACCACCGTCACCTCTTTGCTGGGAAGTGCTGAGCAAAGGCGAGTCCCTAGGCAACGTGGCCGATTTGATCGGCACAAGGCATGCAAGCTCCACCCTCCAGTCGTTCTTAGACTCCTTATTGGGTGAGCAACGCAGCCAAGCAACACAGTTGGAGCCTCCCTCCTCCCTGGCCGGCAGGGAGGGAGGGAGAGGAGCTGCTACCTTTGAAATCCGGGAAATTTAAGGGACATCATCAATAAGGGACAGCAGCGGGACACGGCGCTGGGATAAGGGACTTTGCCGCCAAATAAGGGATGGTGGACAGCTATGCTTCTTATCTTTTATATTTTATGATTGTTACATTATGTTATGAATGTATGTATGTTATGCTGTATGTTATTCTGAAGCCTTTGGGCAAAAGGCTGTATAAAAATGTTTCAACAAACAAACAAGCAAGCAAGCAAGCAAGCAAGCAAGCAAGCAAACAAACAAACACATTCGTTGATGAGAGTCCTCCTCAACCCTTTATCATATGACAGCAATATTTTTAGACTGACAGTAATTCCAGATGGGCAGTTTATTGAGCATTTGTCTTGATTTTTTTTGCACATAATTTGTGAAGAGGCTATATGACACTGCCATTTAGTAGTTGGTATCTTGTGTAATTTTTCATCACTTATCTTACCATGAAAAGTCAGAAAGGGGAAAGTTAACAAAAATTGCACTGGTGAGTGTATGCTAACAACCACTAGATGGCAATGTCATATAATGTCACAACCACAAAAAGTGTGAACAAATCAGGATAAACTCAATAAGCTCAATAAACAGCTACCTGAAAACAGTGAGTATTTTGATTGTTTTGGTGAACAATCTCTGAAAGTCACAGCAAGATCTTGATTTTATTGAACTTCTCAGTGGCTTTTGTCCCTGGTATCGTTGAAGTATCAGATATTATCAGATATTATACTGCTGGTGACTATCCAAGGCAAACACTTGAGATGGTTTTAATTTTACCTCTCAATATGTACCCAGATAGTGGAGACAGAACTGTGTCTTGTGAGGCTCTTTTTATTTGGTAATGTTTGTCATTTAATATTTATGCAAAACTGCTGGGAGAGAGAATGTGGAATTTAAGAGTTTGATATGATTAATATCATGATATTGCCTAACTTTCTGCTTCATTCTTTCTCTCTATCATCCATTAACCAGAGCATCCTTGGTCCTGAACTTGTTGGTGTCTGAAGGCTACGGTCTGCTGAATAAGGAGAATAAAACTGAACCTGGATAAAATGGAGCTGATGTTGATAGAGGATCCAAGGAGGCTGGAGCCCTTGCCACTGACTGAGGCATTTCCCTTGATAGCGTATGTATGCAGCCAAATGCTGCTTAGTGTACAGCTGCTCCTGACAATCCAGGTTGTGGCCAGGAGATTTTTCTATCTGATCTAACCTCTGTCCTTCCACCCAATATGAATGGCAGAACTGTATACAGTGGTACCTCAGGTTAAGTACTTAATTCGTTCCAGAGGTCCATTCTTAACCTGAAACTGTTCTTAACCTGAAGCACCACTTTAGCTAATGGGGCCTCCTGCTGGAGCACAATTTCTGTTCTCATCCTGAAGCAAAGTTCTTAACCTGAAGCACTATTTCTGGGTTAGCGGAGTCTGTAACCTGAAGGGTATGTAACCTGAAGCGTATGTAACCCGAGGTACCACTGTACTGAAAAATGGGGACCAGGCGGTCAGCAACATCTATCAGCTATTATTGTATGACTAGGTGGTAGTTTTCTAAAACCTCTGGTTTCAGGAAGGGCCGCTTCAAAAGGGGCCACACCACCCTGGCTCCTGTCAAGTTCGGCAAGAGATGGGGCACCATGACGGCAGAAGTAGTGTGTGTGTGTGAGCAATTCCCATTTAAACTCCCATTTAAATATTGTGTACCTCACAATATTTTATTCCATTTCTCCTCTCACTGGGAATGTCTGTAATCCTCCTACACACTTCAAGCAGCAGTATGCGGCTCTGTCCTTATTGGCGTTTTTTGGGGGGCGGGGTTCCCCTTAGGATTTCCCCTCTAATGTTGTTTTTCCCCCTTCTGCACACCATGTGGTCCTCCAAGCCAACTTTATCTTCATTTGATATAAAGTCACATTGAAGATCTCTATCAGGTATTTTTTTTAAAAAATGAAAGTTTTTGCAACAGTGTATTTGTTAGTGCTTAAGGTACTATGGTATTCAGTTGTTTTCATCCTTTTTTAAAAAGAAAGATTAGCATCTCATGCTAAAAACTTACCTTGTTGGGAGTCATACATGTTCTTCCAGTGAGGGAAGGTTCCACTTCAATTGTCATAATACCCGTTGAACTAATTCTACAAGGAAGTACCAGCCATAAAACAGGTATATTTAAGACACTTAAAATCAATCCTTTATATAATACTTATGTGTTGCTTTCACAACTGATATTTATTTCATTATCTGTTCCCAAAATTCAAATCCACAAACTTAAGTTTTTAAGAGTTCAGTCTTATACTTGAGATTCTGGCTGGGGGATTCAGGGTCTGGTGGAAGCACCGCAATACTGTCAGAATATTGCTGGCATGACCGATGTGCCAGTGGAACTCCCACAATCTGCCAACAGAGCACTCTGTCAGTAGAACTGTTCCGCAAGCAAAGATACACTGGCAAAGCAGCCAAAACAGGATAGAGATGATGAAAATGAGAGTGGAAACATGGCTACCCATTGCAACATGGTGCACCGACACGGCTGGGGGTATGCTAAGGGCCCAAACAAATCTGGCGATGGTGTTTGCTGTCAGTGTGGCCACTTGTATTTACAGTATCATTCATTTGACCTTTGAACTAAAAACCCCTGTGCATGATAATTGTTGCTTCTACATACTGATTTCCTATGTGAAATAATGACCTCAAGCTTTTATAGTAACATCCCAAAAGGGACCCAGTGCTAAGCAACAGGATGAGGGATATCAAGATTTTTAGATCCCATGCCAGGTTTGTGCCCAACTTGGCAATCTGTGTCAAATTTTGGTTCTTTGTGGGTAAAACTTGGTTCATTTAAGAACTTCAGACTTATGGGTGAGGCTTTCAAGCAAGAGATAGCAGTTTCTGACCCTTAGCTAGCAGGCCCAAGATATACTGCATCTGCTGTATCAGTATCCCAAGGACAGAAATTGTTATTTACTAACTAAAGTTACATTTTTCCACTGTGCTGTCATAAGGCTCTATCATCCAACCTAGGTTCTGGAAATTTGCAGCTAAGTAGCCTTGTGATTGGCTGAGAAGTGGGATAACAGGCAAAATTATATAAAAATACCTTGTAGTATTCCTTGCCCCAAACTAACCCCTCTGCTAGCCTCCTGTTTATCCCCATCTTGTATTCTGAGTTTTCGTTGTTGAACTGACTTGTCAAGCCGCATCTCTTTGGAAAGTCAGAGCGTGATGATGAAGTGTCTTAGCTTAGGTTGTCCGATTATTATTATTATTTTTTTAGTATATTTTCCATTATATTTCTAATTTCTTAATTGACCTCCTAAAATATTTTGTTCCTATTTAGTAACAGGGTTCTTAAAGGTAAAGGTAAAGGGACCCCTGACCATTAGGTCCAGTCATGGCCAACTCTGGGGTTGCGGCGCTCATCTCGCTTTATTGGCCGAGGGAGCTGGAGTACAGCTTCCAGATCATGTGGCCAGCATGACTAAGCCGCTTCTGGCAAACCAGAGCACGGAAACGCCGTTTACCTTCCCGCCAGAGCGGTACCTATTTATCTACTTGCACGTTGACGTGCTTTCGAACTGCTAGGTTGGCAGGAGCAGGGACCGAGCAACGGGAGCTCACCCCGTCGTGGGGATTTGAACCGTCGACCTTCTGATCAGCAAGTCCTAGGCTCTGTGGTTTAACCCACAGCACCACCCGCGTCCCTCAACAGGGTTCTTACCACGGTATTATTTTATTATTCTTAAACATATATGTTCTACATTTTACTGTGGTTATTTGGAAAGCTGTCTTGGTGTAAACCAGTGCCTTAGATCTCTTTGATCATACTTAGCTACCATCCAAACGGTTGTTTTTGCTGGAGGCTTCAGACAGCAAAGCATGGTGACTTAGCTCTTGCTCCCTGGAACCTCACAGGGATCCCATAGAGCTACAGGCGTCTTCTGGGCCTGAAGGAAAGGACTCTTAACAGGAGTGGTGGCAGCATACAATTTGGAGGATTTGGTTGGACACTGAACCCTATAATCTTTACATACTGGCATCAGCTGGAGATTAACTATTCAGAGATGTGTGCTCTAGCTGAGATACAATTAATTTGGAATTTATTGAACGTTGTCTGAGCAATATGTTTGGGGTAAATCATTATAGACAAAAGTAAGTGGACAAAAGTTTTTTTAATACAATATATGTTTATGTGGCAAGGACAACACCATTCACTGAGTACCATTTTCCTTCTCTTGTTTGTACACCAGAGAAACTGATTGGTAACCTTTTTTAAAAAAAATGTGTCTAAGATTGTCTCAAGCTTCCTCAAATACTAGACTTCCAAAGTTGGAAACCCAAATAGTTTTAGGCTTTGGATCTTATGCTAGAGCCCAGTTTGCCCAAATAGAAATGGTTTTAAATTGGTGTCCTGGAGAATAACTTTTAAATTACGTATGGTGCCAAGGAAAAACAAAATTCTGCCTTAATAAGTTACATAATTCTGGTATGCAATTTCCCCAGAGTTTTCACATTGTAAACTATGGCTTGAATCCAAAGAATGTGAAACTAGTTCTTGGAGCCTAGGCAGACTTTATATCAGCTCCCCGTGCCATGTGGCAGATTGTGTTTCAAACTGAGACAAATTAAAAAAAACAGGCTGTGATGTGTCATGGAAGAAGCAAGCTGTTCAAAGGGTTTAGTTTTATTAAAAATAAATAAATCTTGCATTAGTGCAAGCCTCTTGCTTTAGGGTGCATGCATCCAGGCAAATGTACTAATCTTCACAAAAAGGAAAGAGGATAGTTGAACTCAAATTTATGGGCAGATACTAGAAAAGATTATAAAGAAATCAATCTGTAAGTATCTTGATAACAATTGCAGTGATTAATAGAAGCCAACATGAATCTGTCAAGAATAAATCCTGCCAGACTAATAAAATCATTTTTAAAAATTAGGTTACTTGATTATGGATTTTGGAAATGCTGTGATTTTTATTCTCTTACTTTCAGAAACACATTTGACAAAGTTCTACATATTATTTTGGTTACTAAACTGGTTAAGTGTGGACAAGTGCTCATCAATTGTTCCTCATCAACCCGGAGAGAGACTTTGAATGTGCTGCTGCAGGGCTCTAGTCTGGGCCTGGTTTTCTTCAACATTTTTAGTAGTTTTATAGATGAAAGGGAGGAGTGAATCATGAAATTTGCCAAAGGCACAAAACTCAGAACTGCTACCTAACATCTCAGAATGACCTTGATAGAATGGAAAGCTGGGTCAAAAATAGCAAAATGAAACTCAAGAGACATATGCAAATATCTGTTTTGCAATACATTTTAAAATTTTTAGGTAAAGGATGGCAGGAAACATGGCTTGGCAGTAGTACAAAGTTCTTGGGATTGTAATAAACCATAAGCTGAATGTGAGTCAGCAAAGTGATCCAGCTACGAGGCAGCTAATGTGATTTTAGGCTGCTTCAACCAAATCATAACATCCCAGTAATGAAAAGTGGTAGTTCCAATTCATTCTATACTAGTTAGACCTCACATGGGAGTATTGTGTCCAGTTCTGCACACCACACTTTAAGAGTGATATGGTTTGCTGGGGGAGACGGGAGGCTGTATGCCTGAGCCCTCTCCTAATTACTGGATCCAGCACAGATTCAGTTCCTGAAATAGCCAGGCTAGCTTCCTGGTGGGGTAGTGTCCCTCTAAGTATGAACCATTAAGGCAACAAAGGAAGTGGCTCTGTGCAAGATGACAAATAGATGAGCCCCCTTACTTCAACTCGCTGGTAGTTAGAAAGACAAAAGCCAGAGTTGAAGGTCTGAGTTATGTGAGCTAGAAGCAAGGCTGCAGGCTGGGCAGCTGGGAGAAGGAGCCATGCCTGATTTCTGCTTGAATCCAAGGCTGTGGCTATTGGGGAAGCAACACCTTCTTGAGGTGTTAATGCGGTGTCCATCAAGCTCATGTTGTAAGTGTAAATAAACCATATATCATAAAGATACCACAGTCTCCAGTGTCCCTCATTCCAAAGGAAACTGAATCCTGGGTAAGCCTGGAATCTTGCACTGCTTGGAGATTAGGGTGGCATGCAATAATATAGACAAATGAGAATGGGGTGATGAAGATGTTAGGTAGTATAGAAAACAAGTCCTATGAGAGAAGGTTAAAGGAATTGGGTATATTTAGTATGCAGAACAGAAAACTGAGAAGGACCTGATAGCACCCTTCAAATACTGTAAGAGCTGTCACATAGAATATGACAAACACTTCCCTGCTGCTGTAGAAGATAAGACTAGATCTAATGGGCTTAGCTTACTGAAGGGTAGATTGTTGCAAAGACAGAACTAGCTTTAGCCATTAAGGAACAGGAATATAAACATATGTGAATGCATGGTGATAATTTTGAAAGAGAAGAAAACCAAGTAATTGCACAGAATTTGGGACCAGCTGCTGAAAATATGAGGTTGTCTGAGGAGTAGGGAGAACAGGAGAGTTGTAATGAACATTTACAATGCCAGTTGGAGGACATGAAGTAGAAAAAGCAGATTTGCAAGGACCTGTGAAAGTTCTGACACAGCAACTTGAAAAAGCAACAGGTTGCTAATAGAAATTTGGAGGGGTGTTGAAGGAGCAGCTCCATGCTCAGAAGCCAATTTGTTGAATTGTTGGAGCTTATTTGGATAATGATGATGATATGTGGGAAGAAGAGTGGAAACAAGAGTGTGATAGCAAGGATATTCATTCACATATTTTAACAGTACAGGGTGTGCTGACAATAAAAGATTACAGGAGAGATAGGATAAACAGCAACAGAGAAATTGTAATGGGCTTGCTGGTGAAAATAGATAAATAGATAGATATGCTGGACTGTGGGGGACATTTGCTAGAAGGGGAAGTGGATTAGATATTAGGGGTCAAGGCTGGCATCTCTTATTGAAAGCTGGGTGTCAGATAAAACATCTTGATGGAGTTCCATTATATAAAAAATTACTGATAAATTGTTTCTCGAGTACTACACTGTTGTAAAGAATCTGCTGTTTTCACAGCCACCACATACTGGCCTGACATCTTCATCGAGCTATTTATCATGACCTCAATGCCTCGTTCCTGATCAGTCACCTCCAGTTCCAGACCCCATGAGCATATATGTGAAATTCACTGAGTTTGGAGAGATGCTTTCAGAGCTCTCCGCAAGCTCTTTTTTGTTTTCATGACTCAGAACAATTTTGTATCATCATCAGTCTGAGCCACCTCACTGCTTAGTTCTAACTTTAGTTCATTTATGAACAAGTTAAAAAGCACAGGTGCCAATACTAATCCTTGGGGGGACTCCACTTTCTACTTCTTTCCATTCAGATAACTGTTGCTCTTCCTTTATTATGTACTGAGCCACAGCAAGGCTCTTGGTTTCAGCCTGCAGCTCAGAATAGAAAAATGCCTGTGCATTAATCCCCAGCATTGGAACATTGTGGTTCTATGCTAGGGATCATTGGGAAAGGAATTAAAAATAAAGCTGCCAATATCAAAATAGCATGATATGAATCTATATTGTGAAAGCATTTGTGTTACTGTGTACAGTTCTGGTTGCTTCTTGGTGAGCAACGCCCCTTTGAAGAAAGGTTGCAACGTTTGGGACTTTTTAGCTTAGAGAAGATGCAAGTTTGAGGTGACACGATGGAAGTTTTTAAAATGATGCATGGCATGGTAAAGTGGATAGGGAAATTTTTTTCTTCCTCTTCATTACACTACAACTTGTGGGCATCCACTGAAGCTGAATGCTGGAAGATTCAGGAGGGATAAAATAAAGTACAGTGGTACCTCAGGTTACATATGCTTCAGGTTACAGAGTCTGCTAACCCAGAAATAGTACCTCGGGTTAAGTACTTTGCTTCAGGATGAGAACAGAAATCGTGCTCCGGCAGTGCGACAGCAGCAGGAGGCCCCATTAGTTAAAGTGGTGCTTCAGGTTAAGAACAGTTTCAGGTTAAGTACGGACCTCCGGAACGAATTAAGTACTTAACATGAGGTACCAGTGTACTTCTTCACACACCACATAGTTAATTTATGGAACTTGCTTCCACAGGAAGCAGTCATGGCCACCAGCTTGGATGGCTTTACAAGAGGATTAGACGAGCTCATGGAAGAGAGGGCTATTGATGGCTACTGGCCATGACGGCTATGCTTTGCCTCTACAGTCAGAGGCAGCAGAACACCAGTTGCTGAAAAGCCACAGGAGGGTAGAGTGCTCTTATGCTTGAATCCTGCTTACTGGTTTCCCACAGGCACTTGTCTGGCCATTGTGACAACAGGATGGTGGATTAGATGGGCTGTTGGCCTGATCCAGCAGGTTCTTCTTATGGTCATGTTCTGAGCAGATGAAAGGGAGGCCTAAACTCCAGTGGCCCCTGTCAGAATTGGACTATAATAGCAGCATTACAACTACCGCATTTTTTGCTGTATAAGACTCACTTTTTCCCTCCTAAAAAGTAAGGGGAAATGTGTGCACGTCCTATGGAGCGAATGCAGGCTGCGCAGCTATCCCAGAAGGCAGAACAGCAAGAGGGATTGCTGCTTTCACTGCGTAGTGATCACTCTTGTTGTTCTGGCTTCTGAGATTCAGAATTATTTTTTTTCTTGTTTTCCTCCTCCAAAAACTAGGTGCGTCTTATGGTCTGGTGCATCTTATAGAGCGAAAAATACGGTACATCATATTTAAAGTCCTTGTGGACAACAGATGGGTTAGTTAGGAACTGAGCTGCAAAGGACACCTTAGGATACAGCTGCTGAATGTACTTTACTCTGAGAACACCTTGTGAATATTACTGTGGCTAACCAAACACCTTTAAATGAATTTGTGGGAACTACTACTTATATGGCTGGCACAATAATAAATTTCACTGGGAGGCTGGGTCTGTAACCCATATTGATATTTTGATATGTGTAATTTTGAGCCATTCATTGTTGAAATAGATACAATGAAAAAAGATATGGCACTTGATTTACCTCATTTGAGAGTATTGACTGATGATTTGAAAATGCAAGGTGTAGTTAAACAATGTCAAAGCTCTCATCATAGTAAAAAAGGGAGATCTTAAAGAAAAATGGTGGTCCATCTCAGAAGGGACTTGGACTAAACCCAGGGCCCCACTTGTAAAACCAAGAATAGCTAGGATCCCCAAATTAACAGCTCCCAGAAGGCTTCCCAAGATGGAACGTGGTCTTTGGAATTAAAAAGAAGTTCCCCAGCCCTGAGCTAGTTCCAATAAGCCTTCAGTGTGCTTATGCTATTGACACTTCTGAAATGTAAATGTAATCAATAAATTGTTAACCATTTTCATATTTTGACTATCATTATACTTACATTGCATCTTCATACTCTCCCTCGGTTGAATAATCATGGTCATGATAAAGTGTTACAGTCTTTAAGATATAATAAACAACAACAATGAATAGTTAGTCTTAAAATACCATATATTTAAGGGCTGCAGGCTGGTAACATTACTCATTATATCAGAATAAAACAGGATACTAAAAGTTAAAAGAACAAATTATATAAAATATAAACTCCACTTTATCCTAGACATTTGAATCCCTGTAATGTAGGTAAGGTTATATGGAATCTTTTAGAATATTCATGTGCAACTTTGCATGTATTTAGTGAATCATAGAACTTGATTACATTAGTTCTTATTTAATTAGTTATTTAAAATATTACAGTGGTACCTCGGTTTAAGAACAGTCCAGTTTAAGAATGATTTGGTTTACAAACTCAGCAAAACCAGAAATAGTATCTTGGTTTGAGAACTTTACCTTGGTCTAAGAATGGAATGAGAATGGTTGAAGGGCACCGGTGGTGGGAGGCCTCATTAGGGAAAGCACGCCTTGGTTTAAGAAGAGTTTTGGTTTAAGAACGGACTTCTGGAATGGATTAAGTTTGTAAACTGAGGTACCACTGTATTATAATAGCCCCTTTCTGAGCTATCATGACTGAGGAAATCATTGCACCTATATTTATAGGCTTCATGTAGAAGTGTAAGTTCATAAATCTGGTTCATCCATGGAATTCCCATTGAATTAGAAACATGCTAGTAGCCTTGCATGTGTCTGTAGCCAGTAACATGTCTGAACCAGACAGCCTGACCCAAGAAAGAAACAAACAGGAAGAAAAAATGCAAGATTCACCTACCTGATTCTTAGTACAAATTCC
Organism: Podarcis erhardii; assembly: GCF_964252035.2. NCBI lineage: Eukaryota > Metazoa > Chordata > Lepidosauria > Squamata > Lacertidae > Podarcis > Podarcis erhardii. The sequence goes on along the minus strand of NC_138507.1, from coordinate 80,670,973 downwards.
ACGTGCTATTTCATATTGAATAGAGTTATTTTGCTTCAGCAAGTGTGACCTGTAGATTGTAACTTCTGTGGACAATCCCACATTTTCCAGAAAGACAATCTGGGCCCAAAAGGTCATATTTGTTCCCATATCTAGATAGTAAGTATCTGCTTCCATATTGTGCTGAAATGATATATACGGACAGACCTCTCCTAAAGGATTTGTGGCACTAAGTACTTCTGTTTTCAGTGGATAAGCCTTGTAATATATATGAGTACCATTGTTTATGAGCAAAAAGAAGTCACCATGCCCATTCACATATATGGCAAAGTCTCTGGCTTCAGTTTCCCAAGCACTGAGCTTTAGAACATCTTTCATATTAAACTTTAAGAAAAACATGTCATTGTTTTTCATTTTGATCACAGTGTTTCCAGCACTGCCTATAAAAAGGAGAGAAAAAAATAGATAGAGCTTAATATAACATCTGGTTTATGTATATATTACTATTATCAATAAAAGTACAATTCTTTCTTATCTTTTCAGTAACAGTGGTTGATTGTTTTAACAAACATTTGTCCTTAGTACAAATATGCCTTGAATTGTGGCAAAAATTATCTATAGAAAACGTATGTTTGTGATTCCGAACATTCATCATTTCTTAAAATTATTTGTATAGTGTCTTTCATTTCCAAGGTGATTTCTGGGGCACATTGTTTTAAATTAAAATTGGGAACACACATTATTCTTCCTTTCAGAAGGCCACATTTTCTTCTCTCATATCCAACAACAATGTGCAAACATCCTGTTCCAACTGTAGGATGACCAATTAATGTTACCGTACTTCCTGGCAGCCACCCTCCCAGCATGCAGCCAAACTAGGGTTCAGGGGTGAATGTGAGCCTCCTGTAACTGAGCTATATTGCAGCCTCTGCCAGAGAAACCTGGGGTATTGTTATTCCCTTACTTAGGATAATGTCATTACATACATCTGGTAGCTAAATTTTGCAAGGCACACATCACCACACCTTATATTTATTTCAGGTATACAAACTCCTGAAAACATACTAGTGACCCTGGCAGAATTTTGGAAAGAATTGAGGTACACAGTCCAGAAGTTGGTATATGAAGTTAAGTTAGCTAGGATCACTCCTCCTGTATGAAGTGCTAGGTGGAGAGAGATCTTGGAATGTATGTCAACACTAAGATGATATGCCAAATGTTAATTATGTGCATGCAGATGTGCAATTGATTACAGTGGTTCCTCGGGTTACAGACACTTCAGGTTACAGACTTTGCTAACCCAGAAGTAGTACCTCGGGTTGAGAACTTTACCTCAGGATGAGAACGGAAATCACATGGTGGCGGCGCAGCAGCAGCGGGAAGCCCTATTAGCTAAAGTGGTACCTCAGGTTAAGAACAGTTTCAGATTAAGAATGGACCCCTGGAACTAATTAAGTTCTTAACCCGAGGTACCACTGTAGTATGTTCTTTCTCTCAAGTTTGAACTGCTCTCCACTAATGTTTATGATACTTTCTTATAATTTAACAGTTACACTATCTTATTATGAATAATAATAGTAATAAATGTGTTACAATTCATAATTTCCAACAAATGCTACTCCAAAGAAAAAAAGATCTGTGTTTAGGACTTAACATTCACTTTTTCTTTTTGTAATTGTTATTTGGCTTCCTGAAATCTAAAAACTTGTGTCCCCTCGCCCACTAAATATGAAAAATGATGCAGCACGGTTGAGCTCTTTTTTGAACCCTGTCCATATAGCTTGATACAATACAATATTAGGCCTCTTCTCACTAGTGTAATGTGTAAACAGGCCTCCTACTGAAGGTGGGAGTATGCATCAGTATGTGTACCCTGACAAAAGAGAGAGAGGGGGGAGGGGGGGAGAGAGAGAGATTAACTGTGCCTTGTTTGACAGAAGGGGAAGATCAATCGTACTTTTTGGATGACTCTGAGGGTCATCTAGTCCAACCCCCTGCAATGCAAGAATCTCAGCTAATGAATCTGCTGACAGATATTCATCCAACCTCTGCTTTAAAACTTCCAATAAAGGAGAGGACTTCCAGGTTGGTGCCTCTGGCAATGGCGGAGCTCCGCCGATCGGGAGGAACTTGCTCCGTGAAAAGTAGGGTCTGAACCGCCACGGTGAAGGCGGAGACCCACAGAAATCACAGGCGGAAGAAGCCTGTGAACTTGGGATTCGGCTGGCACCATTCGCGCCTCCCCTACTCGCGGGGAAACCCTGTTTTGGGGATCCGGAGCAACGTGGGGTGAGCGGCGCGGTGCTTTGAATCGACCGCTTCTTTCACGGAGTGAAGCCACACTGCTATTGTCGGAGAGCGCTGACTTTTTTCCTGTGAACAATTGGACTTTAAACAACAACCCGTGAGGAGAACGGAAAATTGGATTTTTATATACCTTAATTTGGCAACGACGGGGAAGGTTCAAAACAGGAAGTCCGCCTTCCCTTTTTGTAAATAGACTGAAGCAAAGAGGTTGCAAGCTAAGGTCTTGGAAAGCCTCATGTAAAGGGTTAAATTTCCATCGATTGAAACTATTAAAACCCCCTTGGAAGCAGGGGAAGAGGGGGGAAATTGTGGACTGTGCATCCTGCAGGAGAGAGTGATAAAAATTTAATTATCACTGCTCTGAACCCCTGGGAACGGGCTGCCAGCAGATTGACGTTTAGGAAGAGTTCATTGACAGCGAAAAACAGTAACTTAATAAGAGAAATATATTGTTTCCATTGTCCGCTTCTGCGTTTTAAAAGGAAGAAAAAGTAACTGAAAATGTAACTGAAAATTGAAACTATTTTTACTTTTGGAATTGTGGTGGATTAATACAAGTGGAGACTGCTCCCCCCTAGAGGGAGTCTTTGAAACTGTTACAAGAGTCAAGCTGAGGAACCCAGCTGTACGATAAGAATTGTGAGAACTAGAGATTGACCTTGGACAAGAATGTCAGCAGGAGAGACAATAGTGTCTGCATTTTGTAAGATAAGCCATCTGCTGGAACAGCTTCATAATAAGATAGATGCTATGACTACTAAATTGACATTTTGGGACTAAAAGTGAATACTAACACAGAAATAACTCAGGATCTGGCACAGGAATCTATTTTAACAGGGCAAATTGTTGAAAAGGAGAAGGAGAAAGTTGCTGTTGTTGAACCTAAAGCAATACAAGGGGGAGCCTTAACCTCACAGAGGCAAATTGAGGATTACAAGTTGTGGCCCTTTATCATTGAAACTAGAAAAAGTCAGATTTTGAAGATTGGAGCCTGGCCTGGACTGGAAAAGGAAAGTTGGAGAGATCCCCTTATGCAGGGATCAACTGACATTTGGGATATGGACTTGGGTCAGGAGGAGATCGGAGCTTTGGGGGCCTTTAGATTTGGAGGAACCTTGAAACAAGATTTGAAATATTTTATGGACCCTAGTTTTAACTATGGAAATCTGGCTGACCTGTCGAGATGGAATAAAAGTACTGCTGGGTTGGAGCTTCCCCGAGATCTGCTCTTTAGAATTAAAGAATATGAAGAAGATTGGCAGAAGGGGTGTGGAGAAGAGTTAAGAGCCTCGGATCTCCAGGTTGATGGATTATATGGAATTGACGGAAAGGACTGGCAGAGGCCGAGACCAGGAAGAGGAGACGGTGAAGAAGATTGGAAAATTTAAAGTCTATATAGGGAAATTTTGTAAAATTTAATGAGGGATAGAAAAATCTTGGAATGGATTTTTTTTTTTTTACCTTAGTGGAAATGTTTTAAGAGGTTAAGTGTAAATAGGTATATTAGTTTTAATGGGGAATAAGATTAAAAATGTTTTAAGATAAAGGATTTGCTGAGATAACATATAGAAGTGGAACACAAAAAGGGAGGTGAGAGGAGGTCAATGAAACAAGGGAATGAAAGATAGATTATGGTAAAGGTATGATGTGTGTTTTTAAATTGCTTTTGTTTTGTTTTGTTTAATCTATTGTGTTTAGATGTTAAGGTTGTGTTTTGTATTGTCTATATTGTATTGTTTCTTTTGTTCCTTTTTTTCTTTTTCTTCTTTTTTGTAAGTTTTAAAAGTAATAAATATCATTTTTAAAAAAAAACTTCCAATAAAGGAGAGTCCACCACCTTCCAAGGGACAGCTTTTACTCCCACAAAGTTCTTTCTGATATTCAGTTGGAATCTCCCTTCTTATAACTTGAATCCATTGGTTCAGGTCCTACCATCAAGAGCAGGAGTACACAAACTTGCCCCAGACATGCAAAAGCTGCACAGCCTTTTTCACACAAATCCCACTTTCCATTCACCCAGGAAGCATTATCAGAGTTCAAAGATACATTACAGCCACGTGAAAACACTTGAGGAGCTTGCATCCCTTCCAGTTCTACAATTCTATGATTCTATGACTCATCACCAGAAACATGCGCTGCAGAGCTCTCACAGCAAGAAGCTGAAACTTGAGAAGCCAGAATGTGCTTTTTGGAGATAGGTTGTAGCAACAGCAGCTACAGATAAGCTTTGCAATGATGAGCAAGCTAAGACCTTCCTCTTGGACCAGAGAGACAAAGAACTAAACCTCATTGCTTGTTTACAATGCGTTATTTTCTTGTCTTGTAACATTAATCTTATTGTAACTAGTATTTAAGACTGTTCTACTGTTCTATAGTAAGGCTTTGAAACTCCTTCTTGTGGTGGAGAAAATTCAGTTCTACATGAGATAAAGATCAGGAATTCTGCTGAACTCCTCTAACTCCAAGTTGCGAGGGTGCTTTGAGCAGGGTTTGGATGCGGCAATTGAGTATCTACCCCAACACAGCTTTTTACTACTCCTACTCCTACTATTATTATTATTATGCCAGGTAGATTAGTGGCAGTTGTGGCTTCTACCCACCAGGTGAACTGCTGGTGAACAGATGGAGGTATACTGCTTTAAGCTCCCCTCCTCTGAGGGCCCCCCAATTGCACTGTATTCAGAATCTTGTTTATAGCTTTAATAGCCATAATCTCTGATACACATTATGGGAAGAGCCCCAGTGGTCTGCCACTGATACGTATAGTAAATTTAATGGATTCAAGCCATTATTGGCTTAATTTATATAACTACTCACACATTAGAACTTTGTTTACAATGGACTCAAAAAGTAGTAATCTGAAAATTATAGCATCAGCTCCTAGGGAATGAACAGGATGTATCCAACTGCCATAGCTGTGCCATCCTCCTGGGAAGCTTTTTACTATAACAACACCTGCATATCTAGGGACATACAGATCCCCCCCCACCATTTACACATGTTCAATTAACACATGACTGTGCATACGTGGAAACCCAGATACTGGGGAGGGAGACCTGATGAGCTTCAGCAAAGCCCCACTGAGCCTCTGACACCCTCTTTGGGCTTCGGGGAGGGTCTCCTCATGAGCTGGAGGTGCAGCGGGGCTTTGCTGAGGCTCCCAACTAACAGCTGTAATGCAGGAAAGGGCCTGGTGCTAGTGCGCTTTCCCATGCATCAGCTGTTAGCTGGAAAGCCTAGCTGTGCTTCAGGGCAGCAGGGCTTGATTGACCAGCTCAACTGATGTGCGGGAAAGAAGCTTCCTTGTGCATCAGCTGTTCAAGACCCACTGTCTCTTTGGCTCCCGAGAGCTGGAGAGGCAGCAGGTCCTCATTGACAGGCTCAGCAGACGTGGAAACACTTCTTCCCTGCGAGTCAGAGGGGCTATGTTGAGTTGACAGGCAACTCTCAATTTTATGCAATTTCACAGACATGCGCAGGGGTTCAGAACATAACCCCTGTGTAAATGGGGAGTCACCTGTTGTACTTTCAAACACTATGCATTTATGGCTTAGGTTACACACTATAATTGCTAAAATCAACTAAAATAACAACAATTTCCATTAGTAATTTATATCAAAATATACTATACTTAACCAATAACAACTTGATGAATAACTGTTCCTAATGCTGTTGCTGATAATTCCGCGCCTGTCTCAACGTCTTTAATATATCCGATGAATTTGCTTCCTTTGTAAGAATAAATAATCTTGTCACTGTACCACAGCAGCATAGATGATGATGCTCCAAACACAACTTCCATGTGCAGAGGGTCACTTGTAGGTGCAGGCAGGGAAAGATCTCTCAAGAACCAGTGGGCCTCGTCTTCATTAAATCCTGCCACATATAATTGTGTGGAGGTTCTGCATCCAGTACAAGCCAGTAAGACTGAAATTTCAGAAGCGACTGAATCATAGCAAGCACTTATTACAGCTAAAGTAATGTGGTCTTTGAATCCTAACACACTCCTTAAGACATCTACTTCCATGACTAGAACAAACATATCAGTTATATTTCTTGATGGGTACATGAGGAATATTTCTGTTTTTGTCCACAGGACTGCTTCACTTAAATCTGATTCCAGCACCTTGGGCGTCGGATGAGATAGAGAGAGAAGCGGTGGGAGAGATAAATAATAAAATTCAGACACTGTAGGTATTGCTTAAAGCTCCGTCTTAAATTTATCATAAACAATATCAAAACATTCACTGAAAAGTACCATATATTCCCGCCTATAAGATGCCCCCATGTACAAGATCCTCCCCCCTATTTTGGGGGACTCAATTTTAAACAAATGAGGGGAGATGGCCCAAAGTTGTTGAGCTCCTCCCCCCCCCCCCCAGCTGCGGGCAGGAAACACTCCCTAGTTCGTTTCCCGCATGCAGTGCCATCAGGGGCAGTTGCGCTCCTGTTGGCCAGTCGGTTGGCGGGAGCTCAACTTCCCCCGATGTCGCTGCATGCGGGAAATGATCTAGGAAGTGTTTCCCGCACGCAGCCGCATTGATCTGATCACAGATCTCCGTTTGCTCCTTTGAGGTAGGGGTTTAGAATCTTCCTTTCACTTTATTCTACTAGCCTTAAACATTGCACCTGTTAAAAATTCTTCTGGATATTGTTTTTTTGGCAGAACCTGACTACAACTGGTTCTACGTTATAGAAAAGTTGCATTTTGGATGCTTCTTGCATCACCATGAGAATGGTGTGTGTGCTTGATGAGAATGGCCATTTGTAGGGAAGTAGGGTGATGCTGCACAAACTTGGCAAGTGGTAGGCATATAAAAAATCCCATAATGAGGAGTTTTCTCAAAAATCTTGAAGGAGAGGAAACCTTTTGAAACTGCAGGGAAAACTTTGCACATAAACTGTCCAAGTCATTTCCCTAAAGCTGTTTGGCCTGTCTCAGCTATGTGCCTCAGCTCTTGGTCAGGAGGAGGGAAGTCATACTTGAATGGCTTCAGCGGACTGCTGCCATTTGGCTCCTGGTCACATTATTCCCCTTTTCTTGACATTCATTAAGTTCAGTTGCTGTTGAATGCTATTTTGTGGCTGCTAACCTACTAACCAGACAGATCGAGTCTGGGAACTGAAGGAAAGCCCTTTCCCTTGCAGCCAGTGCTTTCTGAGTGTGCTACCTGTCAACCAAGAGGATATGCTTTACAGTGCTAAACTACCGCATCCCGGAAGCTCTGGGCAGCAACAGGCTGCAATGTTTTTTAAGTTGTGGTGGTATGAATAAAAAATAAGTCCATATGAACCCTCTAAAATATAAAATATTTTGAATAACTCACTTGAACTGGATAGTTCCTTAGACACCAGATTCTTTCTTTTATCCCAAGAATTCCTCTTTCTGGAAGTTTTTGTTGTTTTCCAACTCTGAACATCTTGTCATTGTTTATAAAATAAGCAGAACTGTCTATTAAAAATACAATGTGTACCTGTACTATGGCTACATCATTTACTTTCTGAGCTACAGCTGGATCTAATACAGTGGAGGGAAATGTGATTCTTTTTGTATGTCTGAACTCATCATGTGTTAGGAAAGCTCCATAATTTGTCACCACAACTGCTTTAGTTGTATGACATGCAGACCATGCTATCATGAGCTCAGTACCAGCTGGAGTCGAGATAGAGACATCATGTACGTTGACTGGAGGAATTTCTGATTTTGCCATGATAAAAGGAGTCCGGGCAACAAAACAACCCTGAAAAGTAACTGGTTTTCCACTGACTACTCCAATGATGTAATCTGAAATGCTAGGCACGTCAATTTCCCAGTATCTAAAAATAGAAAAAAGCATCATATGATTACACTTTATTACCCTAAATCCAAGCATGTTAAATGGAAATTTCTATTAGGATCTATGTAACATAATTCCACGTTATCTTATAGGATTGCAGTGTATGTCACCATTAGAAAAGCAGCAGTTCAAAAATTTGTATTATCAATGCATGTAGAATACAGCTATTGTGAAACTATTCATATGCACCAAGCTACAAACATTGACAGATAATATACTAGAGTTTGGAAGGAGACTCCATTTCTTGAGCTATCTCATTTGCTCAAAAATCTGTGTATTGAGTGAATGACATAACTCATGCAGATGGCAGGCAGAATCTGAAACTCCACTCATAAAATAAAATAAAAAATAGTCCTGTACGCAACAACGAGCTCTTTAGGAATGCTGAAAACAGTCTCAGCAAGCTCAAAACTAGGAATGAAAGAACTGTCAATTTCAGTTCTTTCAGATTCTCATTTTTCCAGTCTTAGGTTCTCCATATTTCTGCAGCAATTTGTGAATTTTCTTTTTCAAAATAATCATGAAAATTCATGGCATTTTAGTTTTAATTTCTCCTACTAAACACATTTTTGTGTGCAGTTTTGACTAATACACACATTGTTGCAATTTATCTTAATACAATGCATTTTTGTATTTCATTTTCATAACTATATTCATTTTTATGTCCACTTTCTCCTAATATATGCATTTTGTAAACACTGTTTTGTTGGAGATCTGCATACCAAATTTCAAAAACTGTACAGTAAGTGTGAATTTTGAAGGGTGACTGTGTTTCAGTTCACATATTGTTTTGTCCCACACCATAAGAGGTGCCATATAATCGTGGGTGGCTCATGCAGGCTTTATATCTGGCCTGTGTTGTGCTTACTGATAATTGGGCTCATCTCAAGAGCAGTCCACCTGGCTGTGAAGGCATGGCTGCTGTAAAACAAGAAAATCCTTAATAAAAAATATTTAAAAAAAGAAAAAGAAAAAAAAGAAATGGTGCCTAGGAAACTGCTCCATAGCACACCCTCCTTTTTACTGTTACGCCAGGAGGATCAGCAGTGCATGTGAGTTCTGCCCACCAAGCTGCTTGCTGGTGGAAGATGGACTTCTCTCACCTTGGCTTCCCCTTCTTTGGGGGACTAAGGGGTTGTGCTAAATTCTCACCTTCCTCCAGCCTGGTGGAGTCAGAGTTTGGATTGCAATTTATGTATTTTTTACATATACCTCTTTAAAAAAGATTTTTGAAAGTGCTTATAAGATTAAGATCAAGGCTCTAGGCATGTTTTGCTTCCTGGAACTAATGGGAATGTGCATGAGGCCCAAATATTTGTTCCACAGAAATGCAGGTAATGCTTAGCTTGATAACTAAGATCAGGAGAAACTGCTTTTAGGAGTGCAATCAGGAGAAGAAGATTTAATCTTCTTCCACATCATCACTCAAGTGACTTTTCCTCATGTTAAGAATACATATGCATTACAATATACATTCTCATTAGGGGGTGCATCAGATATGTCTATATGGATTTCCCTTGCTATACTGGGCCACGTATATCTCTAGGTTAGATTACTGCAACAAGTTCTATGTGAGGCTGCCTTGAGTGTATAAATCCAATCCTGGCCTGACTGAACTGGCTCCCAATTAGTTTCCTAATGCAAAGTGCTACTTTTGACCTAAAAATCCTTAAATGGCTGAGGACTGCAATACCTTAAGGACTGCCTCTCCCCATATAAACTGATCTGGACCCTGCAACCATCATATATTTCTGTTTTTGTATTGTAAACTGCCCCGTGATCCTCAGATGAACAGCAGTATAGAAATTTAAGAAATAAATACACATTATACCCACAATAAGGGATGCGGGTGGTGCTGTGGGTTAAACCACAGAGTCTAGGACTTGCCGATCAGAAGGTTGGCAGTTTGAATCCCCGCGACGGGGTGAGCTCCCGTTGCTCGGTCCCTGCTCCTGCCAACCTAGCAGTTTGAAAGCACGTCAAAGTGCAAGTAGATAAATAGGCACCGCTCCGGCGGGAAGGTAAACGGCATTTCCGTGCTCTGCTCTGGTTCACCAGAAGCAGCTTAGTCATGCTAGCCACATGACCCAGAAGCTGTACGCCGGCTCCCTTGGCCAATAAAGCAAACTGAGCACCGCAACCCCAGAGTCGGTCATGATTGGACCTAATGGTCAGGGGTCCCTTTACCTTTACCTATAGCCACAATATATGAAAATCAGCAGTCTTCTTTGTATAGTAAGATTATATACAACATATTTTTTTAAAATAAAAGACAATTAAAGGCTTCCACCAAGATGGCGAACTAAGGAGAGCACCCTCAGAATCTCTCCCAGATCGCCTGATGAACCCCAGGACCCAAGGGTACAAAACGGGAGAAGGCTGATCTAACCCTCGAAGGAAGGGAAAAGGAGAGAGGCAAGAGGAGGGACTGCAAAGCACAGAAAAGGCTCAGCCACACACTGGCCCAGAGCTAGCCCTGTGAAAAGGGTAGGAGATACCCCTCTCATTCTGTGTCTCACCCCCACCCATTTGAAAAATAAATAAATAAATAAAGGGTGGTGCCTAGGAAAGAGACGTAAACTGACCCCGCCCCAAAGCGGATCTTCGGAAGGATGATGCTCTCACTGCAACCCACAGTGGGGATCTGAGGATGTGAACTTCCCCAAACTTATACTGCCTATAACATTAGTTATTGGTATGAGCTTTCGTGTGCATGCGTACTTCTTCAGAAGAAGCATGCACACGAAAGCTCATATCAATAACAAACTTAGTTAATCTCTAAGGTGCTACTGGAAGGAATTTTTTTATTTTGTTTACACTATGGCAGACCAACATGGCTACCTACCTGTAACTATAATGTTAGTGCCTCACATCGAATATAACTGATCTATTGAAAAAATGCTATGAACGGAAAACTGAGACACTGTATGTACTTTTGTAATTCAAGAAAATATTTAATTAAAACGATTGTTTAAAAAGACAAATTCAGAAAAATGTAAATGAGCAATACCCGTCATCTGCATATTCTGATTCTTCCGATTCTCTGCTGTCTTCATTGAGGTGAAACATCTTAACTGAAGGTGTTTGTCCCAAATTCAAGAACTGTCTGGAAAGTGTCTTAGAATGCTGTTTAGAAAATGGAATGAGTTGTATATTTTCAAAATTTGCTTATATATATTTAAAGTCTTATCTGTTTTCATATCTAAAATGCTATCTTTGAAATAGGTACTTCCCAGGACCAGGCTCAAACCTGAAGTATTAATATTAAATAAATATGATATTGACATTCCTTTCAGATAATAATTCTACGTCAACAATCAATCGATTGGGTTGGAAGAGACTGGGATAGCTATCTTGGACCAGAGGAAATTTTAGCTTCAGTGATGTAAATCAATGGCCTGCTAGTGAAAGCAATTTGTGACCTTAATACTTTAATAAACTGGGCAAACAAATTATACTAAAAGTTGCTTTAAATAGAAGGTATGATTATTTATTTATCTAAAACATTTCTATACCATCCTTTGGCAGAGCTTCCAGGACAGTTTATGAAAAAATGAAAAAATACAACCAATACATAAACAACGTATTTTAAAGTTTAATTAATACAATTATATACTGGTGCAATTATTTAGTTGTATATAGCCCTTTGTTTCCATAGGAATATGGATATTTCATTACTTCCCATTTCAAGTTAGTTTATGAAGGGAGGATAACATACTTCTGGTGGTCCTTTCGCAGTATGGCTCATTTCTTTACTATCAGCATTTTCTGGGTCATAAATCCATACAACCAGAGTCTGGCAAATAAAAAATGAAAAATTTTGCAAATTTTGATGAATTTGAACAATACTGTTTCTTCCTGTGAATTATAGGCCATTTTGTGTTATAGAACTATATTAACCATGTATGTAAGCTGACTATTTAAAAGCAAATTAATAGTCCCTGTTTTAAAGTTTAAAGTTTTATAAGCATTCAGGTAAATATGATTTTCCTGTAACAAAGATATCCAAGTGCAAAAGTACTGAGAGTGCATTTCATGGCTGAAAACAGGTGAAAAGAGTAACTGAGATAACATTATGTTTTTAAGAAAAAGACATCAAGTAATTCTATGGTTTAGTAAAGTCACAGAAAACAGGATGTAGTGATGAAAATATCTATTAAAACAATATATTGCCATTTTGAGTATGGAGCCATAATTTAACCAATAGATTTGCTAGGTTTAGCATAAAAAATTAATAAAGATAGGAAATTAATCTTCATAGGTGGAAAGGTGAGAGGGTATGTAAGAAGGGCTCATCCTTTTCTGGAAGGAGCAGCATGGGGCAGTTTGCAAAGGGCTGTCTGCAAACAGGAGGAAAAAGGCATGCACAGCCACACAAAGCAGACCCTTTTGCAAGGATCAGTTACATGCAGGATTTCTGCAGCCAATCATTCAAAAAGACACATTTTTTTCTTCCCTCCTGATCAGGTGATGTGAGAAGAATAAACAGCTGTCTTTTCAATGGGCTTTCCCTGCCATGACCATCCCTGCCACATTTTAGCCTCCAGAGAAGACTGTCTGAAAGCCCTTTGCAAATAGCAAAGTCCCTAAAATTGGGACTTCAAAGTTAAAGATTCAAAATGTTACATGATTCAGTCATGGCAGAAGTGTGCTGAGAAATCTATTGAACAAATGTGCACTGAATTGCCACCTAGCCAAAAGATAATAGAATAATTCATTAGCTCAACATTACTGGGATAAATGCATTATTTTTCTAATGCATTCATATCATCAATTTATCTATAAATAAATCCATTGTCACTATACATATATTCTGAACTCTAGTTCAATCCTAAATGCGTGTTTCTAAAAAACAAATTCCTTTAAAACAGAGGTGGCTAACATTTCACCCTCCAGATATTGCTAAACTAAAACTCCCATCATCGCTGAACATTGACCATGTTGGATAGAGATGGTGAAAGCTGCAGTTCACCAATATCAGGAGAATCGCAGGGTAGCCATCCCTGCATTAAAACAAATGAGTCTTGTTTCCCAAGAGTTTGATTCTAAATTTCTGAGAAGTAGTAAAATCTCCTAGCTAGATGTGGGGATGTGCTGCTGATGGTTGCAAAGAACCAGTAACTGGTACTGGGCATACAACAGAACTGATGGTTATGCAATTTTGCAAACATATTTGAGATTGGGGCATGTATTTAGAATCCCAACATAAAGCAATAAGACACATACATATCTCAGAGTTCTTACCACATGATCGCTATGTAATGATGATCTAGAAAGTAAAAAAACTGAATATTTAGTGAGCATAAAAAAACTTCAAAAAATGGTCAAAACAAAGATAATTTAGGAATACTTATAGCAAATGAATGTTGTTAATTCAACTTAATACATCTGCTTAATACATCTCCATTATTGATACACATATACATTATCATGTTTAGTGTGTATAATGAGGAAATGTTCTCAAAGAAAAAATGCAACTGTATGCAATTGAATATATCATGTTGAAAAGTATGTTTAATCTTACCTTGCGAAGGAAGTATACACATACCACAAAAAACAATCTAAATCAGCATTTATAGTCAAGTAGCGTTCCCTATCCTGAAATGTCTAAAAGGGAAAGGAAAGAAGGTTAGATATTTTATTCTGTTGCAAATAAAATAATTTTGCTTTACAGTATAAGGAGTTTGAAATCCACTGGTGTCAGTAATCTTGCATTTCACATACTGTAGCATGTTACAATTCTGTTTTGTCTACAAATTTTATCTAATTAAGTCACTCATAGTCAGAGTAGACCCACAGAAATCAATGGACTTAAGATAGAAACATACAAAGCTGCTTGTCAGACCACTAACTAAGTAGCTAAGAACTGTCTATGTAGGGGGGCCGCTAGGGGGCGCCTTGGAAGATGGCGGATATTAACATCTATCCAGCTCGCACGAGGTAATTAGAGGCTGATTATGGGGAGTATATCAGTCTCCCTTCATCTCTCCAGGGGGGAGAGATGCCGTTTTCACCCGCTGTTGCCATAAATCACCCCCGAGTTCGGAAGAAGGAGGGGGTGAGGCACTGGGTGCATAACCCTTGGCGGGCCTCGGAACTCCTCCGAAGCTGCTTCCAGGAGCGAAACTAGTTGCGTTACTTAAAAGGAAAAAAATTGGGAAAGATAACGCACATGCTTCAAGAGAGGCAGGAGGTTTTTATCTGCTAACAATTTTACCACTGAAAGGAAGAAGACTGAGACGGACTGAGAAGGAAGATTACATCAAAGTACTACAAATATGGTATGTGGATTGGAATGCCGGAACTAAAGGGGTGGGGAAACGACTTTTTATTTCTTTTGCTCTATATGATTATTAATAACCCTCCCTCTGAAGATCTGTCACAGAAATAAATTGCAAATGGGACTAAAAATGAATTGTGTGGGAATAATTATGAACTTAAAGGTTTTACTCTGTGAAGGATTTGGAAAGAAGAAGGGCTCTCTCTTGTGACACAGAATGGAAACTTGATAAGAGACCTCTGTTGCTGGAGCAGGTCTTGGGGAGGGCGAGCCGAAGATATATTATTTTCGAGGAGATTGTGAACTGGAAGGGGCAGCCCTCCTGCAAAAAGACTAATTTACGATGCAACAGGTCGGAAAAGCTAAAGAGCGAATTTCTAGACTGTATTTCATCGGAACAACAAAAATGGCGATTACTCGCTCGAGCGGAAAGGACTGTTGGAGGAGAGTGATTTACGAGAGATCAGCACAAAGCCCACACAGAAATAAAAATAAGACTGTCTTTTTCAACCCACTTGCGGAGCATATCGGAGGAAAATGGAAAGGAAAATGAGTAATGACAAGTATTGAGAAGAGGAGACTGGAAACATCATTCTTAATATGGAAGCAGAACAAATATTCGAGGATTGGACTCCTGCCAATCAAGAAGCCTGGGTTCCTACCACAAAAATTTATAATTTGGAAAACAATTGGATTATATGATATGTATTGTTATAATTTGTGTTAAGTTGTGGGTTGACATAGCAGACGACACAGCGATTTCTCCAAGTAGCTCTTTATTTTGTAAGCTGGAATAGAACTGACTGCAAACAGCTCAGCCGGCCTGCTTTTATAGGCAGCCGGCTGTCAACATTGTAACAACAACAGCCCAGAGTTCCCGCCTAAAATAACTGACGTGGACCTGAGGGAAAACTATCTACAGACCTGAGTGAAAACTATATACAGTATCCCCCTGCTGGCCCAGGGTGAAACTTCACTACATAACAATTTGGACTAATTGATTTGATGTGTTTAATTTGGAAATATGAAATTTAATAAAAATTATTTTTTTAAAAAACTGTCTACGTAAATGGTGTTTATGTAAATGGCGTTTCCGTGTGCTCTAGCTTCCATCACGGTGCTCCGTTGCACCAGAAGCTGTTTAGTCACACTGGCCACACGACCCGGAAAGCTGTCTGCAGACAAATGCTGGCTCCCTTGGCCTGAAGCAAGATGAGCGCCGCACCCCATAGTCATCTTTGACTGGACTTAACCGTCCAGGGGTCCTTTACCTTCACCATCTACTATAACTGGTAGCAGCTCTCCAGGGTTTCAGGCAGGAATCTTTCCAGACCTGGCAATATAGAGGACTGAACCTGAAAGCAAAGTATATGCTTGACTCGCTGAGCTATGGCCCATTCCCAACTCATTTCACTGGGTCAACTTATAGTATGACTTGGTCAATTATTTATTAAATTTGTACACAATCCCAAGAAGGATACAATTGCCTTTTTTGCCTGTCCTCCAATAATACCTTTGTCTTATGTCCTATTTTGTTGTCTACATTTCTTTTTCTCTTTACAGAGAATGACAATTTTCGGCCCTGGAAGGGGGTGGAACAGGCTTATGTGTGACTGCTGATGCACGTAGTGACCTGAAACACAGCCCCCTGTGCAAACGGGGAGTTGCTTGTACTACATCAGAAGATGCAAGGAGAAGGGTCAATGAATGATCGTTGAGGACTATACCCTTAAGATAACAGAACATGTGGCCTGGTATCTGTTCTGCCATCAAATCTCATAATGTGTTCTAACGCTGGCTGTCAAGTCGCAGTACAAGCTTAATTAAATTTTCCCCCTCTCTAAGATGAAAAACCACCAGTGATCTATCTTTCTATCTGAATAACAAAGCAATTAATGGACTGAGTCAGTTCCAAATAGAAGAGTGTAATACTTGAGTGGTATAAGTAAGTGGTATATGCCAAGAACATTTGATCAAGTCCTAGAGGTACATCTCTAAGACATCAACTAAGAACTTGTTATCCCTTTAGTTGATAGTTTCCTTTGACGGTCTTGAGTATTTCTTATGTTGTCCTATTATTTTATTTTTGCCTTTTTTACTGTAATTCAAATTTCAGATGTTTAAGATGAGCAGAAAACATTTAAATACATTTTAAAAAACCTTTTCAATATCCAGAATATACTCTCTTTACGTGCTTGCTCAAAAGTTAAGTTCCAACTTATGTTTGAATAGGATGGAAGTAAATTGTTGGTTCTGGGTCACAATTACTTTTTGAAGATACATATTAAAAGTGGATTATAAATAAAAAGTCTAAAAAAGCCTAAGGGAATGTGTGTGCACGCATATGCATATATATAACATATATATATATATATATATATATATATACGCCACCACTCATTTCACCCTACTGCTTGAGCAAGAAAAACTGTAGGTTAATTTTGAATAGGGAGCTACTACTAGCTAACTCAATCACTGTTACAGACGCTTCAGGTTAGACTCCACTAACCCAGAAATAGTACCTTGGGTTAAGAACTTTGCTTCAGAATGAGAACAGAAATTGTGCTCTGGCGGTGCAGCAGCAGTGGGAGGCCCCATTAGCTAAAGTGGTACCTCAGGTTAAGAACAGTTTCAGGTTAAGAACGGACCTCCAGAACAAATTAAGTTCTTAACCCGAGGTACCACTGTACCACAGTAGTAATTCAGGAACTAAACAGAAACTATTCACAACTTACCAGAGACCCCCGAATCTTTGGTTTAACCATATGAGTTCCAGCAACTGGACAATTCAATTCTGGGGTACGTGAACTAGCGTAATAAAAAATAAGTAACATGTCTAGTGTGAAGTTGCTTAGCACTGACACTATATTATAGCCCTAAATATATGTATTAGTTATAGAAAAATATATTGATCCATTCAATTGTAATGTGATCCTCTTATATGTTTTATGCATTTTATAATCAACAGCTTTAGCATCATATTTCCATATTTGCATTGACAAACCTTCACTCAGATAATTCCTAGCATTTTAATATTACAAAGTAACAGAGTAATGCTGCAAATTGCAAATATCCCTCTAAACAAGGGTGCTGGGTATAGGGGGCAGAAGGGGCTTCAGACCCTCAATATTTTGGGGCAGGGGGATCAGCCCACCTCAATATTGAGGGGGTCGCTACCGCCACCACCGGGTGAGTGCTCATCACCTGTATATTGAGGGGGCTGACATGCTCTGTGTGCTCCTGCCCAGGAGCTGGACGGGGACAGGGACGAGCGAAGGCAAAGATCGTCCTCCTGCTCCCCAGCCTCCGCCCAGCAGCCCAGGAGGCTGGGACCAGTGAGGCACTACTGCCTCTAAGCCAAGGAAGATGGGGAAATAAAAGCATGATTATTCATTCATTAAACTATCTACCATGCATTGATCCACATTCTGTAGACCTTGAACAGTATGACAAACTCTCTGGTACTAAGCAAACTTGGACAGTGCTGCTAACCTTCGAAAGTTCCATCATACCCAGTATGCAGCTCAGAATGAAGAGGCTTATTGCTTCCCTTTCTATATGCCCAATTAGAATGCTCTTAGATGAAGGAAGAAAATCATTATCTACATGGATGACACTGAGTGCAGCTCAAGGGGGGGGGGGAATAAACAGAAAAGATACTCAAAAAGCCCCTGGACTATAACCAGTACAGGAAATCACAGCGAAGTCCAGCAGATGGGACCTCAGTTAAACTGCCAAAGGGAATTGATGGATATTGCAACACCTCTTAAAAGGTTTGGAACTGGCAATATTAATTTGACCAATAATAAATATAATAACTCTGATGAGACCCTGGACATATTTCCCTCTAAAAATAAAAATGACAACCCCACTCTTAGAAGGGGACCAAGATATTGATTATTCCACCAATCAGTCAGGTCTCAGTACTTTAGCAGTAATGATCAACCTGGTCTGCCTACCACAGGAAACACCTGCACCTGCCAAATACGATTCTATAAGAGATGTCCCCAGTACTTTTGACTCATTTTTTCCACTCAGATTTCTAACTCTGACCTATTAGCAGGCCTGACATAAAATCCTGTCACCGAGTGAATCATTCAGATTAGATCCCAGCTTCACAAAGCGGTGCAGGGTTGGCTGGGATCAGAGGAAGTGTGGCTATTGCAGCCTTCTCATGCTGCCCTGCCATGTCCTCACCATCAGGGAGTTGAGCCCTTTCCAAACATTCTTTTTAGGATCAAGAAAAGAAACAGTGGGAACAACTAAGCCCTTGTATGTCATTTAAAATGGAGGCAACTACCCGTTGTTGCACCCATAACCTAGGTTTAAGGTGCCATTTATTTATGAATATTTATTGAATTTTGTAACAAATAAAGATACAGATCTCAATCATCATGTTATATACCACTGTTCTCCCTCCCCTCCTCTGGACGTCCCTCAACTCCCCTTCTGCTGAGTTATTTAGCTTTATTTATTGTATCGTGCTTTCCTTATATAAAAGTTCCCTTATCATTTCTCTAAGATATATGTTACTGAAATAAAGTTGTGAATGTTTTTTCGAACCCTGCCAGTGAATCCAGTCCATTTTGTTGTTTCTGCAAATAGACTGTAAATGGTTCCCAGACTCTTTTGAAGACCTTTTTGTCCTCTCGTAGTTTCTGTTAGCTTAGCTAATTCTGCATAGTTCATCAATTTTTCTTCCCATTGTTCCTTTGATGGTATTTCTTCCATCTTCCAATATTATCCAATCAAGATTCTTGCCGCTGTTGTAGCATACATAAATAGTATCCATTATTCTTTTGGCAGCTCTTGGTTTGAGGTACCCAATAAAAAGGCTTCAGGGTGTTTAATAAAGTTCATTTTGAACATTTTTTTCAATTCATTATATATCATTTCCCAGTATTTTTAATACATTTGCATTTGCACCACATACGATAAAATGTTCCTTCTTTTCCTTATACAGTGGTGCCCCGCAAGACGAATGCCTCGCAAGACGAAAAACCCGCTAGACGAAAGGGTTTTCCATTTTGGAGGCGCTTCGCAAAACGAATTTCCCTATGGGCTTGCTTTGCAAGACGAAATGTCCTGCGAGTTTTTCCGACTCCCCCCCCCCCTTTTCCCTCTTTTTCTAAGCCGCTAAGCCGCTTATCCGCTTAGCTGATAAGCCGCTAAAAGCCGCTAAAAGCTGCTAAACCGCTAATAGCACTAATCCGCTAAGCCGTCAATGTGCTTGCTTCGCAAGACGAAAAAACCGCTAGACGAAGAGAATCGCGGAACGGATTCTTTTCGTCTTGCGAGGCACCACTGTATCTCCAGCATCTGTCATTTTCTTTCCTAAACATCTTTGCCATTTTCACTAGGAGAATGGAGGCAACTACCTATGTTCAGTTCCTTTCCAACCCTCAATGCCTTTCCAAGAGACTTTCACTGGCTACTGACAGTCAGGAGATGGAGATTCCAGGGTGTTTAATCTCAACTGGGAGAAAGCCTAATTGGAGCCTCCGGAAAAAGCCTTCTTTCCATCTGCAAGTCACTGTGGAAGAACTGCAATACCAATAACCTCCTGCAAAAGGACTTTTCATCATCACAGACCTAGTCTAATCTTTATCACACAGCTGTGAGGTAACAGGGTAGAAATAATAAAGCCGTGCTAGGAGACTCTATGACAAAAGTCTATTATCCAAACCATGATTATTTAAAGAACAATTTGTGTGAACATATAAACATTTTAACATTCCTCATGTTTCCAGGTGGCAGTTTGTCTTCTGTGTGTAAAGGTAAAGGGACCCCTGACCATTAGGTCCAGTAGCGGACAACTCTGGGGTTGTGGTGCTCATCTTGCTTTATTGGCCAAAGGAGCCGGCATACAGATTCCGGGTCATGTGGCCAGCATGACTAAGCCGCTTCTGGTGAACCAGAGCAGCGCAAGGAACCCATTTACCTTCCCGCTGGAGCGGTACCTATTTATCTACTTGCACTTTGACGTGCTTTCGAACTGCTAGGTTGGCAGGAGCAGGGACCGAGCAACGGGAGCTCACCCCGTTGTGGGGATTCGAACTGCCAACCTTCTGATCGGCAAGCCCTAGGTGACAAATCTTTTTAAAATCAATAATCCACCTGCTCTATGGGTCCAGAAAAATTATCTGTTCTCCTTGTTAACAAAAAAAACATGGATTTCAGTAGTAGCAAATTCCATTTTCTTCTTTCCTTCTCCATACTCCCATATTTTTTCCCCTGCATATCCCTCTCAGACTGCCTCTGACAGAATGTTTTCTAACTATGTGTAACCCTAGGCTGTTTGCAGAAGGGGCTAATAAGAAGATCATTGAATTTATCACTGCCCAAGTCTCATAAATTTTCAAAGGGGGGTATTGTTGTCCTGTAGCCACCATAAAGTGGGGAAACCTTTTCACTGAGTAAGCAAGCTTAGTAGGACCAGTCTGATCACTAAAGGGACTGTATTGCCTGAAGAAGGGAGTGTGAGATTAGGGGCCTGAGTCTATACTGTGGGTGAAAGCCCAATAAAGCTGGAGTTAGAATTATAGAATGTAGAGTTGGAAGGGACCACAAGGCTCATCTAATCCAACCCCCTGGAATGCAGCAATATTTTGCCTAATGTGGGGCTTGAACCCACAACCCTGAGATCAACAGTCTCATGCTCTACCAACTGAGCTAATCCCAGCGTAGACAATATAGCATGTATTGTCTTCAACTGGGGCTCATGTTTGAGCATACTCCCCATGGAGCACATAGAACACAGGGCATTCACTATTCCAATCCCCCAGGACAGCCCCACATCTGTGTTACACATTTTTGCATTCCTTACCTTTTATCATCAATAGTACATAATACGGAAAATTCCCATTCAACAAATGAAGGCCCTTCATACACTAAATGTATCTAGACAAAGAAAAGATAAATTGGAATCACTCAAGCCCAAAGCTGCCAAAATGACTTTAATCAAATATTGGGAATCCTGGCACAAATTATTGTGTTGGATTTCTGCATGAATTGGAATTCAGCAGTGAATTTTCCAGCCTACTTTTGTAAATTTTTGAAAGCTATGACAGTGGAATGACCAATTTCTGGGATGTTCCTTGTTACTAGGGATGGGTCATGGTTTCCCACTGCCCCCACCAGACCTCCCTGCCCCTCGTAAGGGAGAAAATTGGGGCAGGCAAAAGTCACTTGACTTTCAGGGTGGGAATGAGTAAAGTTACAGTAACAAGGTGGTTCAAGGTTTGACCCAGTTCTACTTGCCAAATTAGATCTTAGCCTATGTATGGACAGTAGTCTTAAACATGAAGTACTTACACCAGTTCTTGCAGTAAATAGAATATAATGCCCTACTGAAGTTTCATATCTGAAAAGACAGTAAAAAACAAGGTGCTCATTAACAAAGGCAAAACTCTTCATAGTTTTTCGATGTTAATGAGCACACACACACCTCTATACTATACATGCAGTTTGTGATTTAAATATCTTGGCTTCCTTGAGGAACCCTGGTCTGATCAATTACCAGTAGATATTCATTGCTTCCTTAAAGAATTACTGTATCCAGCTGTCTGCTTTATCTGTTGGTATCTGTTGGATTTTTTGGCCTGTTTCCCCTGCTCAGGTATGGATTGAATAAACCAAGAGAAGCAGAAAATATTTGAAGGTCTCTCTGCTGATCTCACAGGATAAAGCAGTCCCAGGGATGTCCTGGGAGTGTGTTTGCCAGACGACCTTCCCTTCGCCTAATTTGTCAGCCGCCTTCCATGTCGGAGAGTGGGCGCACTGGCTGTGCTCACTTTCACTATGCCCACCACTGGCATGCAACCCTCGGAGGGGATTCCAAATGTGGCTCTTGGACTGAGAAGAGTGAGCAAACCGAAGTACAGTGGTACCTCGGGTTACATACACTTCAGGTTACATATGCTTCAGGTTACAGACTCCGCTAACCCATAAATATTACCTCAGGTTAAGAACTTTGCTTCAGGATGAGAACAGAAATCGTGCTCCGGTGGCGCGGGAGGCCCCATTAGCTAAAGTGGTGCTTCAGGTTAAGAACAGTTTCAGGTTAAGAACGGACC
Source organism: Podarcis erhardii (assembly GCF_964252035.2). NCBI lineage: Eukaryota > Metazoa > Chordata > Lepidosauria > Squamata > Lacertidae > Podarcis > Podarcis erhardii. The sequence continues at coordinate 80,648,495 of NC_138507.1, read as the reverse complement.
TCCGGAACGAATTAAGTACTTAACCCGAAGTACCACTGTAACGGCCCCTGGGTGGCCGGCTAGAGGAGTGCTCTACCTCCTCATATCTGTTACTTTTCTCTTCACAAGATGCAACCTGCACTCACCATGAGGGCCGCTCGCTACCCTGAGCCATGGACACTCCCACTTCCTCGTTTCCCCTCTCGCACCCTTGAACCTGCCTCTCTGACATCCCCTTCCCAACCCGTTCAGCCCCCCGGGCCATCCTTCTCTCCCGCACCTCCACACTGCCCAGCATCCCTTCAACCAGAGGCAGAGCAGCAGGGGCTTGGCCCACACAAGCGGGGACAAAAAGCGCGCCATCAGCGCTGCCGAAAGAACGGCCCCCAAACCGCCGTTAGCAACCGACGCTGCCTCGCGCTCGCTCTGCGTCTACTAAGAACAGCGCGGATGGCCACAGTGGGGCGAGCGAGCAGCGCGCCGTCCCGCCAGCTGAGGCGAGAGCCGGAGCGACTGCGTTTCCCAGCATGACCCGCGGCCATTTCACGGCGAGACTGCGAAGTTAGCCGCGCGACACTATGGGCAGCGTAGTTCCTTCTATATATGGGCACGAAGCGCCGGCATTTAACATATTATGCAGATGAAGGGGCGGGCCTCCTGACACGCGCCGGAGCGGGATGCCAAAGGGAGGCCGGTAGGCGGCAGCAGGAGCCGGAGCGGGATGCGGCAACTGGGAGGGAAGGCGGGGATGAGGTAGCCGTCGCCGGCGGAGTCGGGCGCGCCGCTTCCTCCTCTGCTCCTCGCATGTGCCTTAAGAGCAATACGGAAACCTTCGCCTGCGGGAGCCATGTCTGAAAGCGGCTCCACGCCCGCCGCCGCCGCCGCCACCATCCCCAACGGCGGGGCCGCCTCACGGCACCCCGGCAATAAAGTGGCCGTGGTGCTGGGGGCACAGTGGGGCGACGAGGGCAAAGGGAAAGTGGTGGACTTGCTGGCGCAGGACGCGGACATCGTCTGCAGGTGCCAGGTGAGGAGCCGGGCGGGCCGAGTCACCTTGAACTCTCGCGGAGGCGCGCGCGCGGGGAGGCGACGGGCCGCAGAGAGAGAACGAGAGCGGACCCCCCGCGGCTCTTCCCGCCGCCGCCGCCGCCGCCGCCACGGTTTCTATAGTAACTGCCGCGCTCAGGCCGGGCGCCGCGCTTTTTACCCGCCGCCCTGGTCTAACCAGCTGGCCGTCAGGGCGAGCCTCTCCCCTTCGTTTCCCCCATAGCCGGCTCTTCCCGCTTCCTCCATTGTTGCGACTGAGCTGGGCTGCTGCTTCCTTGCGAGCGCCTGGAGCCGCCGAGCCGCCTCCCCACCCCGGCCGACTACGCTGCTTTGTGACGGACGGCGGTGGGGAAGGACGGCAGCGACCTGTTCCTTCCCTTCCGCTCCCCCCCCCCCGGTGTTTCTTTTATCTCTTTCTACTCTGACGGTTACGGCCATTTCCCGCCGTCCGCTTCTTTTTCTCCTCGGGCAGCCCTGCAGTGCAGCAGCGGCAGCTCTTCGCCCAGGCGAACGAAATGCAGCGGAGGAAAAAAGGCGGCTGAAGGAGCTGCTGGCAAGGCCTTGGCCAGCCCCTTCGCCAGGAGGCCGTTGTCTTCCTTGAGGCTCCATCATGAGTTCACTGGCGGGAGGAGAGGTTCATCTCAGGTGTTCCGCTCCTGTTGTGTTGCCTGCCCAAAATAAGAAACAAGCGTCCTCCTGTTTTCTTCTGTGTGATACCTGATGTCTAAAGAAAGAGATCCTAGACCCAGGCTTCTCTCATTTTCTCCCTCTTCTTATGGCCAATCTGGTATAGCTAATTTCTTCCAAGTACGTGGATAATGCTGTTTAAATAATACAGGTAATGTTAAGATCCTAAATTCAATTGAAAAATCCTTATCAAAACGTCTATTATCTTTCATTAAGTGATTTTGATGGAAACGGATAATCCAAAGAACAGGTAATGGCCCTGCAGTCTCTGTCAGAATTGCAACCAGGACTACCTAGGATCCAAAGTGCACCATGTGCATGCCTAAAACTCTGCTTTGCATACACAAAACATGGGTTGTTTTCATCTTACTAATGCAGCCTCTTACACAGCCTTAGGATTCTCCAGTCTTCACAAGGGCAGGGGAGGGGTGGAGAAAGAGCAGGAAGCTCAAGAGGTGGTGACGCAAAGTGCCCTGTTGAATCCATAGAAGTTCACACACAATTCTTTGGGTGCTTTGTTTCTAAATTGTAGTCTGTGTATTTCAGAACATGCTCAGGTTGGAAGTGCTTTCTCAGCCTTAAACAATGAGGTAGGAATTCTGTGCTTAGGAGTTGAAAAAATCAAAAGACCTGCCATACCTAGACTACTTAGAAAAAACTAAGGCTGCCATGTTGTTGTTTTTAAGAATCTGATCCAACTTTTTTTCACGTGACACTTCTCTTATACAGATGTAAAAAAGAAAGTATGTGCATAATCCTGTGTAAATATATTTGCCACAAATACTGATGGGTTGTATTCAGTTAAGCCCTGCTCAAAAGTAGATCAACTTGATGTTAATGAACCTAAATTAGTTATGGCCGTTTACTCTTAGCAGGACTCACTTTGAATACCACCCCATATTTAGAAGCTACAAAAGTTTATATACACTTTTCTTTTTTATCTGCTCCAAATGTTAATCACCTGTTCATATCATAGTTGGTTGTGTTGAAATTAGTAATACACTGTTATGCTCTGTCTCACTTTTCTGAGCTGTGAGAAGTTCCAGGGACATAGTGTTTATCTGGATTTCCTTCCATTTCAGCAGAGATTTATAGAATTTTGAATTATTTTACTTTTAATTACATATATACAGTGTCATATAAAATCTCCAGAGACAGGCAGTTCTCAAGAATGCTTTCTCTGCCTGAACTAGCAGATCTCCAAATCTCAGCTATGTGTCTTACTTGAAAATTATGGAGCTGTCTGCTTTGTTCCCTTTCCCAGATATGCATTCTCCTAGATTGCATTATCCCTAGCTGTAGTAGGGTGGGTAGATGGGTGAGATAGAAAGCTACTTTGTACCAAGTCTGACCACTGATTTATCTAACTTAGTATTGTTGACACTGGCTAGTACATGTACTGTAAGGTGTTTTCAAGGTTTCTGACAGAAGCCTTCCTCAGCCTAGCTTTGAAGATACCAAGGATATCTGGCATGCATATGCTATACCCAAGGGCGCTTCTCTGTTGCTGGTAGAGGTGGCAGGGCACCCAGCATGAGGCCAGCTCTGGCTCTACCACTGAACTATTTCCACCTTTTCAGGTGGAAATATATCACCTGACTATCCTGGGTTATTAATGTAAGCAATGTACATTCACCCTAATTTACTATAGCCTGAAAATCTGAAGGAGTGACGGCTTAGGCTGCAATCCCTTTACTCTCTAAGTGAGGAAATGGGGCTACAGTAAATTGTAAACTTACTACAGTAAATATACAGTAAATTGCCTGACTATATTTATTTCCCTGTGTTTATGTACTTGTGGACTAGATCTTACAAGATCTGTTGAAGCCAATAAGAAGCTACATTAAGGCAGATGAAGCAACATTTTAAAAAGTGAGTTGCTGACCCGTGCTCTTCTCTAAAAGATAATATGTTTGTGTAGTTTAACTAGGACTTAAGAGTTGGGGAGACAGGGAAACACCAATCTTTCTGTGTGATTCTTGAGAACTACCAGTCCTAGAGTTCCTTGTGTATTGACTGGTAGAAGAGACAAAGCACCATAATAATTGCTGACATTGATCCCAAGGACAGTGAAAGCCTGCTGGTAGGATTAATGGGTCCCAAATATATGTGAATAAATGTCCACTTAATATGCTGCAGTTCAGTTAAATGTCATTAGTATTATTAAATGTATTACTTACCCTTCACCAGCAGAGTTACAGCAATTTAAAATTCAGAATTATAAACATTTGGAACCAATTACAGAATAGGTCCAGTACTGAAAACACACATTTTGGGTGTTAAAGGCCAGGATAAAGAGGTACATCTTCAACATTTGCTGAAAGCTGTATAAGAAACCAGATGCACCTCTGGGGGAGAGAAATCCATCACTTAAGGGCTGCCACAGAACATGCATTTTCTCACCCGTTCTCTGCAGATCTTCACAAGGGGAAGGGGGCCTGTAGAGGAGACAGTCCTTCACATATTTGAAGTATGTCATTTGGAGTGTTAATCTAGCATGAAAACAAACTGGTAGCCCAATACAGCTGTTCTAGAACATGGATTATACGAGTTCTGAAGGTAACACAGACATTAATCTGCCTGCTGCATTTTGAACCCATTGAAGTTTCTGAGTTTTCTTCAAGGGCAGCCCTCATAAAGATAATCCTACATATCTTTTGCAAACTGTCAGTGACTGGCAGAAGCTGAAAAATTTCAGCAAGTATTAACATTTATAAAAAGTTGCACTGTTAGCTACTATGGGGCATAAACAGTTAAGATCCTGGCTTTTTATCTGTCTGGTGTGAACTTGCAAGATAAATAAGGTTTGAGAAATAACCCATGGTTTTGCAAAGAAAAATACTAGAAAAATAAAATTTTCAAGTAAATTGATCACTTGAGAAAGAAGGGAAAAGATTGAAAGGCTAATACACTTTTGTTAGGACAACCAAAAAGTGTCAAAATGGTTGGCAAACTTTGTAGAACACTTCTTCATGTTGGACGTTAAGAACACAAGAAAAGCCTGAATCAGAGTAAAGGCCCATCTAGTCCAAGTATTCTGTTCTCAGAGCACTCTGTTTTGCAACAACATTGGAAGGCCACAAGTCCCCACCTCTGACTTAAATAATAGTCCTATTCACAGAAATCTGAAACCTTAACAATTCTTAGAAGTGAGATTTTTAACACACACAATCTCATCCCAGTTTGTTCTATTAAAATGGTGCTTTCCAATGCCTGCTTTTGATGCAACAACTTTCAGATAAGGAGAAAGCAATTTAGATTATTTGCTGAAGTGATAACATATCACCAGTGTTACAATAAAGTACAGCATATGCTGCACGTTGTTTTCTTGTTTGCATTTAAATGAAAATGTATAAATGTAGCTTGTAAAAATATTGTGTACATTTGATAATCTGGTCATAACCCTGAGCATCTCTTCATATTATGCTTTGCTTGTTTGCAGCCATCATTGGAAGGAAATGATAGCTGTTGCATTTGTGTATAGAATGGGCAAATTGTAATTTGGACAGAGTTGGATGTCACAGAGCAAGTCCAATGGAGCGCTGTTTGATCCTTCTGTACTGGATTGGTTTCAATTACTGTGGTCTGAGGATGTGGCAAGCTGATTGGAAAATATGCAACTAACCACCTGCCCCTTTCACCTTTGCCTGTCTTGGCTTCTTGGACTTAGCTGTAGGGAGTTGATTGGGTGTGTCTGAGGATTAATGCTTCCCTGGAGGAGAGAAAGTACCCGCCTGAAGTGGTGCATTAAAAAGTGGTCTTTAAATAGACCTCCCTGCAGTCAGATGTGTTGGACAACTATCGCCCAGTAACAAATATCCCCTCTTTGAGTGTGTTGTGGCACAGCTTCAGATATGTTTGGGAGAAAGTGATTGCTTGGATCCATTCCAGTCTGGCTTCAGGCCCAGTCATAGCACTGAAACTGCCTTGGTCGCCCTGGCTGATGACATTAGGCAGCAGAGGTGTGGGAAGTGCAACCCTTCTTGTTCTTCCTGATCTCAGTGGCCTTGATACTGTTGACCATGGTATTCTTCTGGAGCTTGTCAGGCAGGTCGGAGTTGAGGGCATTGTTCTTCAGTAGCTCTGCTCTTCCCTCTAGGAACAGTTTCAAAAAGAGTTGGTTCTGTGGTGTCCTGCAGGGTTTCATCTTGTCCCCCATGCCCTTGAAGAAACATCAACTGGTCCAAAATGCAAAGGCCAAATCACTTGTTGGGGTTCCATTTATAACACACATAATTCCTATTTTAAAACAGCTACATTGGTTGCCTGTTCATTTTTATATGTCATTTAGGGTGCTCACACTAGTGTCTAAAGCCTTAAATGACTTAAGCCCCAAATATCTGAACAGCTGCCACCTTCTCAACAGACACACCCTGGTGTTAAGCTCAGAACACTGGGGGCCTCTTGGTAGTTCTTCTGCCCTCAAAAGCTGAGGTTGTGGGATACTCTGAGAGAAAGCATTCTCTGTGGCAGACACCCACAGAGGGGTTTGTGGCACCTTCATTATGCAGCTTTCATCATGAGCTTAACCTGATCTTTGACTTTCTGTCTGTCTCTGTATATCTGTCTGTCTGTCTGTCTGTCTGTCTGTCTATCTATCTATCTATCTATCTATCTATCTATCTATCTACCTATCTATCTATCTGGGCCCATTCTAGTTGTGACTGTAATTTCTGTTAAACTTTTTAAAATGTATTTTACATAGTTGCATCCTGCCCTGGGACTTTCTGGTGAAGATTAGGTGGCTATGGTGTTGTTGTTGTTGCTGCTGCTTTAAGAGTGGGCCCATATATTGTGTAGGATCCAAAGTTGTGCAAGTGGGAGCCTCCTTAGGCAACACACCTTTCCCCTTCCTTCCTTCCTTCCTTCCATTGGTGTTGCTTTTTTGGGGAAATTACCTTAATTTGCATAGGAAAATTATCAAACTTGTGAAAAGTAATTTTCATTTTTCATTGGGAAATGGTCTGATGCCCTAGAGTGATCTAATTTATCATGCTTATTTTCCTTGTATGTAATAAACAAAAGTAACAATTTCACAACTGCCAGGCTTGCCTAATTTTTATGTGCAATTACGATCCATTCATTTTTGCTAATGAACTTAGGAAATGGGAAAAGCTAAATGGAATTATTTCCATCCGTCATCACTGATAGCATTATGCAGTTCTTTGGGCGTGAAACAGAACCAAAAGCTTGCATTAATCCATTTGCTAATCACATTCTCCTAGTGTGAGCTATGTGGCTCAGAGTTCCTTCAAAACTGATACAAATATCACAGATGTGGAGTGATCAGACTTTCCACTGCTCAGCTGGATAGGATATCACTATCTTTTGTTTAAAAATAGAAATGATTTTATTTCTAAACACTTTTGTGTAAACAAACAAACAAACAAACAAACTTGTTTTCTTAGGTAGCTTACTTCTAGGTATCCTAAGGGCTTCTAATGTGTAGATTTTTTCTTTTAAGAGTCCCAGTGATTACATCTACAGTTTTAAAATAAGCCTGTCTTTCTAGCTGTCAGATTATTTGATAATATATAATTGCAAACAACAGTGTAGTGGTAAATTAATCTTTGTAATGTACCATGCTAGTAATCAACAGGCTTTCTTGCAGTAAAGTGTTAATTTGTTAAAATATTATCTCATTTTTCCTTTGACATATGTTTACTCAACTAGTCAACATGCATAGCAGTTAAGATACTTTAGGATTATCAGCTTGTGGTCAGGGATTGCATTCATGTCTGAAACATGATCTGAGCAATTGGCAATTGTTTTTTAAAAAAATATTATTCATTCCACAACTGCAGTATTTTGTGTATAAAACTTCACTGTTTTCTGCAAATGATGTGATGGAATACTTGTGATAGGGGATATATTGAACCCCACGGTCTCTAGACTTTTGCTTCCTCTGGTGCCTCCTTCATCTGCCAAGAGAGGCTATGAGGGGCGTTAGCAGCAGCCCAGTGAAGAAGCAGCAGCTTTGAGGGATGTAACATCTAGTTGACTCAGCAGGTTTCAGAAGTGAGTGGAAGTTGGAACATGGAAGAGATGGGGAAACATATTTACATATTTGACCAATCTTAGTAACTCTTATCTATTTCATAGTGTTGTAATTATTTTTTAATGTTATGTTGCCTTAAGAGGTCATGGCATAAGCACTACAAGTAAAATAAATAAATAAATTACTAATCATTCTGTGATAGGATTTAGAATTTGGCTGCTTGGGAAAATCTGGATTTCAAGCTTGTTCTGAAGTCTAATCCTGTTCCATTTCATGGAAAATACTGTTAACCTTTTCAACAGAAATTTACTAAGAGTGTAGTTGCAATCCACAGGCTTGGCTAAGATTTCACATGTGTCCTTTCAGCTGTAGCCCTCAAGACACTTGATACGCAGTATATCCATAGTAAGCGTAGCTAATGTGATTTATAGATATGCATAGTTGAAGTTGCGGTGCAGCTCATACTAGAATAGTTATAGTCCTCCTCTGGATTTGATACATGTTATGCAGCCTGTCATTTCTACTCCTCTTCTAACTACTTACTATATTAGTCTGCTTATATGGGAATGTAGAGACCTGGGGACTGAAAGGATTTTAGAATGTTGCCTAAGAGTCTGCTTACAGATAGGTAGCCGTGTTGGTCTGCCATAGTCAAAACAAAACAAAGGTGCTACTGGAAGGAATTTGTTTTGTTTTGACTAAGAGTCTGCTAGTTTTGATGCTGTGTGATTGTTTTCCATATGGCTATCATAATTATTTGTCTGGTAGCATAGTTTGAGCAGCGGTTGGTGGGTGACATTGGTGGCGGACTTGTCTTTCCCCTTCCTCTCCTCTACTGTGTGTGCACCCCCAAAATCTGCTTGGAGTGTTAGCAGATTTTGGGGGCATATGTGGAACTGCATGGAGGAGGAGAAGAAGAAAGAAGTGTCATTGTACAGGTGGATGTCAATTGTGCAGTCTAAGTGGAGATTTCATTCTCTTTAATATCTTTAGGCCTGGCATGCATTGTTAAATTAAAACTGAAAGTAGTGTTTTATCTAAGTGTAGCTCATTGGCCCAGTTTGCATGCCACATTAAACAAATAAGCTATGATTTAATGTGAAGAATCAGTGTGCTTCTGCCCATTGCTGAAATTTCAGGCACCTGTGTCAGGGAGGAAAGTACCCACAGTCTTGTTTGCTTGGGGAAACCCACATTCACATATGACAACAAGACAGACTCAGAGTAGTTTCCTCCCTGTCATGGCAGCAGTTGGAATGGAGGAGCAGGGGCAAACTTTGATCTTTCAAATTTTAGTGGCACCCTCTGCAAGGCCAAAATTTGGCACTCCATGCATCTCACCTTCTGTTCTGCTCAATTCACTATGTCATAGTTGCAGTGCTCTGCAGCGGCCACTATGCTCGGTGGCCAGTGTGGCGGAATCGGTCACACTGCCCTAAATCTGTCTCTGGGAGAAGAAATTAAACTTCCATGATTTCAGCAGCATGCACTAGCTTATTTTAATGCTGCTCTGAGCCCCAAGAAGGAAGGGCAGGATAAAAATTCATTAAACAAATAACTATTAATAGGAAGTACAAGCATGTTGGCTTGCAAAGTTCTTGAGGGAAATCCATATTCCAAACAACCACTTTAGAGGAGTAGAGAGGTTCTGCTTCCATTTGCTCGCACATGGTAATTGAGGCAGGGATTTTGGCCCCATGCAACTGCTCAGAGAAAGTAATTTCTGAATGAATTTGTTTCTGTAATTTATACCTCTTTTTCTAACAAGTACTTTCAAGGCAGCACAACACAGTATCTGCGAAACACTGCTGTAACAGAAGCAAGTGCACACATGCCAACTCTTATTTAAGCTAATATTTGGAGTGGGGAAGGCAGGCAGGTTCCCTTCCCCAAATGTAAGATTTTTTAAGAGATCCTTGTTTTCCAGGAACCCATCCTGGCTTTCTTCTTGCTGCATGTGCCCAGTGTGGTTCGATGCCGGAGACCCACTTTACTAAAGGGAGAGTAATACTGGAGAGTAATACTAGATTCCCCACCCCTCTACCCCAGAAGTTGAATGTATGAAATGCCTGCACAGTTTCAAGTAGCTCACAACTATTCATCAGCAAGAGAAACTGGCATATTAGGTTACTGCTAGGAAAGAAGTTCAAGTAAGGACATGAGCTTTGTAGCTCTTTTGGATGAGCAGCTCTAGAGAGATTTGAGAAACATTTCTTATTCTTGAATGTAGGAAATAGAACATTTCTTATTTGTATAAAATGTTTTCAATTTTCAAAGATACTATGGGATCATTACCTTTTCAGATCAATGTTATTTAAACTTGGAATCCAAAGTTAGTCTTTTTGAGATTCCTGAAAATAACATTGGTATTGATTTATAGGCACTGATATAAGGGTTTCCTGATCTCTATTTTCCTTAAGAAACGGATGCTTGTGGAATTCCCTCCCCACAGAAGTGTGGCTGCTACTTTCATTTACGGTTGTTGTTGTTGTTGTTGTTGTTGTTATTTAGATTTCTATGCTGCCCTTCAGCCAAGGGTCACAGGGCTGTTTACAATATGGTTTTCATTGTATGCTGCAGATGTACCTCTTTACTCTGCTGTTTGAAATTTGAGATCTTTCTATGTCCAGCATTAGAAATTCAGATATATAAGCTAGGCACCAAATAGCTCCTTAAACCAAGGTTACAGTTGCCAAAACGGAGTGTCTAGTTGCCATTTTGGGTCAAGACGGCATCATGTCTTACAAGAACAGCATAGGCAGGAGAGCTGCATGATGAGCTTTGGACGCTGTTCTTATCATTTAGTCCTTATGGTTGCAGAGATAACATGGTTGCAGAGATAACATGGTTGCAGAGATAACATACCAACGCACTCAGGCCAAATATAGTTTTCTAATTTTGAATCATATGTTTTGCTGAAGGCTTTGCTCTGTATACATTTCTTAAACTTCAGAGTTCTTCCAGATCAAATAAAACCTAAATTGTTTTAAAGGTAACAGAACTTATTAGAAGTCAGATTTCACTATACAGTGGTACCTCGGGTTACATACACTTCAGGTTACAGACTCCGCTAAGACAGAAATAGTACCTCGGGTTAAGAACTTTGCTTCAGGATTAGAACAGAAATAGTGCTCTGGCGGTGCAGCAGCAGTGGGAGGCCCCATTAGCTAAAGTGGTACCTCAGGTTAAGAACAGTTTCAGGTTAAGAACGGACCTCCGTGTGGTGCGCATCCTGGGAGTGGGGTCGTGATGGCACCCTTTCCCCAAATGGTACCCGGTGCGGTGCGCTCCCCCCTCCCCTCGTCCATACGCCAGTGGAAGTACTACTGCACGAACAGAAACCCTTGCATAAGTGTGACAACTTCAATGGATACAACTCATTGAAATTTACATACTATTCTTTTGACTTTATTTAAGAATATGAAGTAACATAGGATGGGATTATAAAAGTTTGTAGAGAACACCACCCTTCTTTGCTGAAGTCATGTATAGAACCCCTTTCTAATTCTCATGAGGTGATTTAAAAGGTGATTCTAAATTTCTAGATGCATGAAAAAGATAAGATAGGCAAGGCAAGTGAATTAACGGTTTAGTCTGCCAATGGGATGCTTTATGAACCTCTTGAACTTTTAAGACATGGCAGAAATGGCATTCTAGATCTCTATAAATATTGGCACTGTAGATTACCGCAAGGTAAATCTTGTCAGAAAAAATATGCCCAGTATGTTCACATAACTGGAATGCTGTGTTTGCATATTTTACTAGCTATTCAACCACGAAAGTCACTGAACATTCTGTGTGTTTCTTACACAGCACAGTTAAACTGGCTTAATTTTTTAAAAAAGCACTGTCCTCTTTTGTTAATTAGATAATAGAGTACAATCCTAAACTCTGAGTGAGTTTAGGATTGTACTGTATTATCTAATTAACAAAAGAGGACTATGTGCTCTAGCATTCCATTGAACACAATGAAATTCCTTCTAAACAAGAATGCTTAAAATTGCACTGTGTGACTATTGTTCTGTGCTCACTTACCTGTGAATAAACCCCATTGAAAGCACCAGGACTTAGGAAGCACACATAGGGTTGTCCAGTTCTTTGCTACAAATTATTAGTATTTCTGTGTTAAAATAATCATCTTTGTACTGGTTTACCTATGCATTAGAATAGGTTACAAAATGGTAAAGCTTGGTTGCTTTTTACTGGAATTACCTATTCAGTAATGACTCCTTTGAAGACTTCAGCTACCACCTGTAAAATCTCTGCAGCCCCCTCCTTCATGAGGTGGCGATAGTGCTTGTGCTTTTTCTTTGAAAAATACATAATGCTGAAAGAAGTGGTGAAGAGTGACACACTTTCCTACTTATGCACCAAGTGTTCATTAGATCAACACAACAGTGGAAGAGGAAGTAGGGAAAGTGTTCTTCTTCATTTCGTCTTTCATCTCTGTATGGTTTTTAAACCTCAGAACAAAATTTGAGCAAATGAGCAGAAAACTGGGAGAAAGGATAACTATCCGGATGGGAGACTGCAAAAGGAAAGTAGAATTGCTGGCAGGAAGCAGGAGGGGGCTGGAAGTTGGGTGACACAGGAGTTGGGGAAGAGAGGCAGGAGTAAGAGAGAGGAAAGGAGAAAGTAGAATATGAAAACCAACATGCACTTTCTTTGGCACATGCATGCACACACAGGTTGGAGCCAGTAAAATGGATCCTCCTGAAAATGTGACATTTGTCTCTTGGTTGACTGAACAAAAAAATAAGAAACCTAGCATTTGCCAGTGCTGCCATGCCACAAAACATGGATCCAAGGCGTGGCTTCTCATATTTTTTACAAGGAATATCTTCCAAAATCAAACATCACACTACAGAAGTAAGTTGTGAGTTTTTTTTGTGGCAGTTTTGTTAATTCAAGTGGATTCATTTTAATTTTCTTGGCGCTTTGAGTTTTTGGGGGTTTTTTTTACAATCAAGCAGTATATAAATTTTATGAGATATAAATATATTAAAAATATAGTTAGCATAACACACTGGTTCTGAACCAGTGTTTCAACTATGACAGTTTATTAAAATATGAATGCTTTAGGAGTAATGAGGTCTTTCATTGGTCAAAACAACTGACTGCACATGACACACAGTGAAGCTTAGTTTTTGCATTTATTTATTTAGAAATAGTTTTTGCATTGTGAATTTGATTGAAAAGTTGTGGGTGTATTTGTAAATGAAAATACATCTTGGAAGCAAGTTTAAATCAGTGACCAATCAACTATCAATACATTCAAGACGGTTAGTAACAGGTTTGAGATTTGTTGTTTATGTTGCCAAGTTAAGCAAAAAGTAGCTTGATTTGTTTTTCTTCCAAGTAACAGACAGGAACAACATGTATGAAAGGGTTGATAGTTCTAATGTGAGCTTTTAATAAATATTTTAAGAAAAAATGAAGAATAATAAATCCTATCTTACCTGCAGGGAGGCAACAATGCTGGGCATACTGTCGTAGTAGATTCTGTGGAATATGATTTCCATCTCTTACCCAGTGGTATCATCAATCCAAAAGTTACGGCTTTTATTGGTAAGTAGTATTTTTCAGAATATACTGTACCTCTACAGTTCGAAGTCTTTTTTTGTAATTGTTATTTTATTGAAAATTTTTCAAATATAAAGCAGTAAGTGATACATAAAGAGGAAAAAACAAAACTCACAACTGTGTAAAAGGGAAAAAACACATATGAATATATATCAAAATACCCTAACCCAGACATTATTTTATAAATTTGATATTATTATCTTAATACTAATGTAAATATTAATAGCCTACTACATTTTGTATAAATTTGTTCCAAATATTCTTGTATTTATCCAAGCAGAGTCTGCAAGCAGTCCGTTCATAGGTTGCAAGTCTTATCATATTATCAATCCACTGTTTAAAGGAGATCATGTCTTTATTCTTCCAGTTTATCAATATCAGCCTCTTGGCTACCATTAGAATGCGTAAAATCCATGTTTGTTGTCCAGTTGTTAACCTCTATATCAGGGGTTGTCAACTGGTCCCTACCGCCCATAGTGGGCATTTCAGGATTCTAGGTGGCTGGTCGGGGGTTCTACGGCACAAGCTTAAACCTCCTTCCATTGAGCGCTGGTGAGTGATAAGGAAATTTTACCATCAAGAAAGATGGTATAAAAAGGTTGACTATCCCTGGACTAGATTATCAGACTAAAATCATCTGGATGTGACCCTGCCCTCCCAAGTAAGCAGGGGTGTCAACTTGAATAAAATACTGGAAGGAGGGCAAGGGTGTCAACTTCGGAGGGCAGCCCTCTCAAATATTTTATTTGGGGGGGGGCGAAGGAACCTTGTCCCCTAGTAGTTGGCTCCTGTGCAAGTAAGTACCACTTCAACCTTGCCTTCCTGGTTAGCGGAGTTTGTAACCCAAAGCATCTGTAACCCAAAGCGTCTGCAACCTGAGGTACCACTGTACAAAGTCACCATTGGATTGAAGCCTTAGACCAGGGGTCAGCAAACTTTTTCAGCAGGGGGCCGGTCCACTGTCCCTCAGACCTTGTGGGGGGCCAGACTATATTTTGTAAAAATAAAATAAATGAACAAATTCCTATGCCCCACAAATAACCCAGAGATGCATTTTAAATAAAAGGACAAATTCTACTCATGTAAAAACACGCTGATTCCCGGACCGTCTGCGGCCCGGATTTAGAAGGCGATTGGGCCAGATCCAGCCCCCAGGCCTTAGTTTGCCTACCAATTCCCTAGACTTTAACTGAAAAGTAAGTAATATAAGATATATTTTAGTATTTAAATGCTTTTCCTTTTTGCAAAGTCAAAACTCGGGTTTTTGAGACTTTTAACCTTCTTGTATTCCTCATTGATCACTCCCTTTTCGTGCTTTCCCCAGGAAATGGTGTGGTAATTCACTTGCCAGGATTGTTTGAAGAGGCAGAGAAAAATGTTAAAAAAGGAAAAGGTAAGAACAGCTTTCTAAGGTATCGTAGGGAGATGGTGAGGATTCTCTCGCATTGGTATGTAGCAGAAGCTGGTAATTACCAATGTGTTTTTGCTCCTGAGTTGCCTGATGGTATCCACTTGGTGCATTGAGGGAAAAAGTAACCAATTCTCAAAGATTTATTTCTTTTGTTCAGAATACTCCCCCCCATTTAATTCTATTTAACACCTTAAAGTAAGTGGTATATGACATACAACACTTTAAAATACAAATACACGCTGTATATAATTTTAAAATTTTCAGTGGCCAAGAATGTTGGATTAGTGTTCAGATTATCTAAATGCACCCCTTTTCTAAAAAAGCCACATGATGAAATAGAATTTAAATGGAAGAAGTAATATTAAATAAATATCTAGGGTTTTTATTGCGAGTTAGAGTGTTCATAAGCCAGTGTTTTATATAGATCCATTTTCAAGATATTGTATGTTTGAGACAAATAGCAATGACTGAAATTTGTTTGGTTTTTCCAAGCTACATTGAGTTAGTTTTGTGATATTTTCTAAACTGTCTCTTCATTCAACTGATCAAATTAGGCTGTAATCCTTTGCACACTTACTTGGGAGTAAGTACCACCAAAGAGAGTGGAATTTTTTCTCTCTTTAAAAATGCATAGAATTTTGGCCATTAAAAGTAACTGATTTCTAAATGTGTTCCCCCCCCCCCATAATATTTCTTTTGTTGCTTTTCAAAGGACTGGAAGGTTGGGAAAAAAGATTAATTATATCTGACAGAGCTCATATTGGTAAGTAAAAAATATTGAAATATATTAAATGATTCAAAGTATTTTTTAATCTGTAGCTCTGATTTGTTTTTCATTTGTAAATATCTAGCAATAATATAGGTTAGAATACAAAGGCCTGTGGGGGAATGTTCCATGCACATAGTGGGGCCTTTTGTTGTGCCCACTTCAAATGTAGACTCCCCTCTACATTATTCAACAACAGCTATTGAGAGAACAGCCTCCCAACACAGTAGACAGGGTTCTAAAGCTAGCTTTCTGGTATCAAATACTGCATTGGCTATCAAAGTGGAAATCAAACACTTAAACAAGAGGTGTTTTCTATCTAAACTGGTAATTGTTTTATAGTAAATGTGTTCTTCCACAAATGAATGTTTATGTCAAGAATTTGTCAAGATGAATGGTTGGAGGATCATCTTATTTATTGCCTTATGTATAAATAAATGTGCAGTTCGAAAGCACGCCAACGTGCAAGTAGGTAAATAGGTACTGCTCCAGCGGGAAGGTAAATGGTGTTTCCGTGTGCTGCTCTGGTTCACCAGAAAGCGGCTTAGTCATGCTGGCCACATGACCTGGAAGCTGTACACTGACTCCCTCGGCCAATAAAGCGAGATGAGCGCTACAACCCCAGAGTCATTCGCGACTGGACCTAATGTTCAGGGGTCCCTTTACCTTTACCTTTATGTCTTCTATACTGCATACTAATGCAATTTATACCAGGGGTGACCAAATGGCAACATGAGCAACAGCTAGCCTGAAGCGTGTCTTTATCCGTCTACCTTTTTGGTGTCCCATCAAACAAGAAATGCAAGGGAGGAAGTATCTTGGCTTTCTCTTCTGCACATAAAATGATTTCTACTGCAAGCATCAAAGGTCTAGCAAACTCATAACAGATGAAGATGGTGGACATTTTCCCAATATATCCAGTTAAGCTGATCAGGAGACAAGAAAACATCATGTTACCCTTGGATTGTCCCCTCCTTTGCTGCAAAACACCAATGAATAGCATGGTTCTTAAGTAGTTTCTCAGGAACAATTCCCCCTCCCTGCCTTAAAACACTAGCAACTGCTGTTGTATCACAGAGATTAACCAATTTAAACAAAGATTGTTAAGCAGTGTAATAAAGTTACCTAATATTGATAAGAAGCAGGGTATGTTAAAACCAGCCTTTTCACTTTAATGTTCAAAATGTGTTTCCACTTCAGATTATTGTGTATTTATGGCCCCTTTCAACACATGCGGCCATTGACAAAGCAAGTCCACCCTTTTGGTGTATTTCTTTGCTGCCTTTGTCAGTCTTAGAATATCGTTGCTGATTAGTGTAAACCCCCCAGTTATTGGGATAATAAGATGCAGTCTATGTATTCTATTCAGCCTCTATAACTTCTGCAATATAAGAGAATTTTAAGATGCTTGGAATGTCAGTAGCCCTGGAGAAATGCAAATGTTTTTGAACAGAAAAGGTTTGACTGACACCTCTTGAGTTGTAGCATACTGTAGTGCTTTGTTTGCTTACTTTGTTTGCCTTGACTTTAGTCTTCACAAATTGAAGTGCTTTTTCTAAAATATTATTTTACTAAACGGCTGTATTTTCTCCAGGTGCTTGTTACTTAAAGTTTATATATCTAGTGCAAATGATGATTTCCAAAATACTTTGGCATACATTAATGAGAAATAATAGCTTACTTTAGTTTGGTACTTAATGCAGGTATTAATACAACAGAGTTCATTTTGTACTCTTCAAATTCCTAGTATTTGACTTCCATCAAGCTGCTGATGGCATCCAGGAACAACAAAGACAAGAGCAAGCAGGAAAGAAGTATGTTATGTGTTGTCAAATGTTTTAATTGTAAATACTGGAAGAAATTTTGAGTGACAGGGAGGGCTTTTCAGCCAGTACACTTCCAGAATCTGTTCAATAGAGTGTGCTGTTAAGGGTGCTTTGCAGTAAGATTCTTTCTTAATGTTTTTGCAAGGAAATCTGGGACACCTGTACATTCCCACTTATTTGTATGTACTTTAAGACATGTGATTCAAGGATTCAAAATTAGTTTGCTTTCAACCTGAAGGGCACAACAAAATTCTCTTCAGCTTTAGAATACACTTAAGATGTAAGTTTTTGCACAACAGTTTTGTTCTTAAATTGTAAGCCTCAATACCTTTGCAGTTCACTTGGATATATTTTTTGCAGAGCATATGTTAAATTCCAAGTAGCAAACCTGTAAAACTGTTGCTCTTCATCACTGATGTGAATCTTGTTCTTCAGCAGGAATGGGAAATGTATCTGAATCTCTGGATAATGAGTACAGAACATTTTGGGTGTCTTCCAGAGATTCAAGGCTCTTAAGCTCTGTTACCTAATGTGCGTAATGGTGATGTCATGTGATAAGGTTATGATGAATGAATTAAGGTCAGAACTAGGAAAATACTAGTGTGTGTTCTTTATATTTTTCCACCCCACACTGATCCATTGAAATGATAGTGGTATGATATTGAATGATTGGGAAACCTTCACACCCTTTGTGAAAATTGAAAAGTCATATCTGGGTTTTAGCACATTTAATTCTTTTGTACATTCAGAATTAGATTGGTCATGGGCAAAAGAGGAAATACTATTGGCCAGGATCCTGTCAGCCTGTCCTGGGGTGGGACTTGTTTATTTGCATGTTATTTTGTTGGATTATGTATCCTTCCTCAATCATGGTGACAGTGCTAAATCAGTAGATCTAAGTGTATCCCCTCCCTTCTTGATATATTCCTAGGCACTAGTACAGCATAAAGATGTTGATTTCATTTCCATCCATGCAGTTAGTATTTTTTAAATTGCACAGCTCATTGTTTTTAAAAAGGCAAGAATCAAACTTGACATATTTCCTTTTGCCAATATGGATGGAATAGGGAAGTATTGAACTATTGATCATGTCTTCTTAAAATAAATCAAAATAATACAAACCTGACTCAAGAGTTCTGTGGTTGTCGTTGATACTTAGGAATAGTATAGCGAATGGACTCTAGAAGTCTAGGTTGTTGCTGTACTTTGACAGGGAATGGACTTGCTGCATTAATGATAGTGGCTCTTTTAAGGAAATTTTTCTCCTTTTGAGAAAAAGTTGGTTGTGTTGTTAACATTTTCCATTTTCCAGAACTTGGCCTGTCTGTATTGTAAATTTGCATATCTGAAGTTTTGCTAGTATCACAAAATGTGATACAGACAAAACAAAATCTGACTGGGTCATTGTATGAGACTCATAACAGGCTGTGTTTACATTCTTCTCCACTCCCCTTTTCATCTGTGATTTGTTTACTCTTAACATTGCAAATCTCAACCTGTCCTTGATTGATGCTATTGGCCTGTTTTGCAAACAATACCTAACCATTGTTGATTAAACCTTAACTTAGTGTTGTGTGAACCTCCCCAATAGCTTAGCTATGGTTTGTTCACTGCCATCAAATCACGATCTATAATCATGGTTTATTGATGGCTTATGAACCTTGATTTAAATTATGGCTTGCTGTTACATATGAACCCAGAACCCTTCTTAACAATGGTGTATTTGCTCATCCCACCCTAGATTTTCACCAGACTACTAAAGGCTTGAGGCAAAAGCAGCTGGAAAACAAAACAAAAATTTGGGAAACATTCCATGGTTGGTTTGAACATCTGTGGGACAACTTGTAGTTTGTTAAACCAGTTGTTGGACTTGTCTTAAGACCTCTTGCTATGACAGAAGGACCAATTAGCCTTGGTTCAGGCAACACAGTTCTAAGACAGACTTTACAGTTAGGCATCCAAGATCCTTGATTCATAATTTGACCAGGAATAGGTTTCCTCAATTCTATGGGCTTTCTATGGCACAGAGCAGTTTCATAGCCTTTGGGTGGAGATAGGCAAATGGCTTGTCATGTGCAGTAGCCATGCTGAGAAGAAAAGTATAGTGCAGGTCATATAACAGGAAATAATGAGCTCCTTACTACATATAACCGTGGTCTAAAAGCATAAACTATTCTGACCACATTGAATAATAGTGTTGTTTTTGTTTAGTCTCAGTTTTCAGCTGTGTTCCACCACGTTTGAGATATACCCTGTATGTTGCTTTACTTTTAAGTAAGCTCATCACTCTTAGCATGCTAAGATTCACACCACTACAGTCTCTGTTAAGAAAATTCATTGAGATTTGCACAGAAAAAATGCATATGAAATACATATAAACAATGTGATATGTTCGTTCATCCTTTAAGGTAAATACTAAATAATGTTTAGACTGTACCTTTTTAAGTATTTTGTATATCAGCATTACAAGTAACACTTCTGAGGATGTTTTGCACCACCTGTCAGGATTCTGTTTCTTCTTAATCTTCCCTCTTCTCCTGGGTGCCCACTGGGGGAAATGTTTGACCTCAGTGAATGATAATTTTAAACTACAAAGTATGTACAACATACTTCCAGAGTAATTTTATTTTTAGAAACTTAACAACAACCTAGTTGAATTTATAGTCACAGATTGTGTAGTATGTGTATGTTTTTTATTTTTGTGTTTTAAAGCTTGGGAACTACAAAAAAGGGAATTGGTCCAGTGTATTCTTCTAAAGCAGCTCGAAGTGGGCTCAGAATGTGTGATCTAGTTTCTGACTTCAATGAATTTTCAGAAAGGTAACCACTTCTCTAGAGTAATGTAAATATTTCAAATAAATTTATTACTAGGGCTTGTATATTCTGATTTTCATATTCTAAAAAATCCCTTACTAGATCTCTCATTTGTGAGTCTGTTTTTGTTTTCACATGTGTTAAGTTAAAATTTTTATTAAGGCTTTTTAAAAAAATGTTGCAAGCATAATTTATTTGTACTTATTTTACTTTTTAGATTCAAAGTGTTGGCCAACCAGTACAAGTCTGTTTACCCTACCTTAGAGATAGACATTGAAGGAGAATTGAAAAGACTGAAGGTAAACTATAGAGGAGTTGTGAATTATTTGACATAATATATATATATATATACACAGATGGATTTATCTTTGTATGTTTCTTCTGATAAAATGATCAAGAAACACTGCTTCTGGCACACAAGCAGCAGTCAGTTAACTTATCGCTTTAACTAGCAAATTGCCTGCATTAGGGTTATCATAAGTCAGAAACAAATGGCCCAGTAGCTTTATCACAGTGGTCAGTTATTTACTGAATTAAACCTGTTTGCTGAATCTTAGATTTCATGTAGAAAAGGAATACTGTGGTCTTTTTATCTTTTAGAAGCTCATATTCTACATTGATGTGACAATTCTCCTGAGAGATAGTGTATAGCTTGGTAAAGGTTTGTGCCCTACATCAGAAAATCATTGGTTAAAGCCTTTTTTTGCATACAGTCATTCTTGGTATTGGGAAAATATATGGATCAAAACACATTTTCTCTCTCTTATAGTATTGGAACTCAGGGTCACCCAGTGAACCTTGACATGACCCCAACCCTGAACATCACAGTAACCTATGCCTGTTCAGCAATACAGACAATTCATAAGGCAGAAGCTGATTGAGATGTAATGGAGTGCTAAACTTCATGCCAGAGGACTAGACCTGTAAAGCTTTCTGCTCTTCAAAAAGTAGGCAGAACTTAGGAGGGATAGTCTGGCCCAAGGGAAATGGATAAAAGGCATACTTTAGTCATATTCAATTGTTAGTTTCCCTGACACAGGTAGAATCACATGAGAAAAAATGGGACAGGTGTGCTACCTGTTACCTTTGTTGACCCATGATGCCTGCTCTTGCTATTTTCCAGTCATTGCAGTAGGGAGGCTGCCATACTTATACCTGTGAGATTTAGAATTCTGCTTATGCAGGGCTCTCAATTTCACAAGGGGCCTACTAGGTTCCGCAGGTGCCCCACTGCAGATGTCTGCACTCCAGGCGGAGGAGGGTAATAGTAGTGACCAACACAGTGAACTGACTAGCACATTCATTTCTACTCTTGCTCTTACTGCATGAGAGGTACACTGACTGAAGTGGATTTGTAACAGTGTTGCTTGGAACTATCCAAAGTCATGCAACTTCTGCCTTTATCGGGTGTCTTCCTCAGGAGCATCCACCTTGCTCTACTGACTCTCGTTCATGAAAAGGTAGTTCTTCACGCAGTGCATAGCTCAGTTGAGGATTCTGCTGTCGCAAGATGTGGCAGTGACAGTGGTAGACAAATTTTGTGGAGCATAGGTCTACCAATGCTATTAGCTGTGGTAGCTAAATGGACGCTCAAAATTCACAAATAGTGTATCCCTAAATAGTGCTTGCAGGGGGGACAAAGAGGGGAAGACTTTTTCTTTCTGCTCTCTTTGTGAGCTTTCTGCAGATATTTGGCAAGTGTTAGAAACAAGATAGTGGATTAGTTGTTAGACTCTTGGTCTGATCCAGCAGGACTCTTAATAATTTTAACTTGAGAAAGAACTAATGAATGACATCTATATGCGTTGTTCTTATGCACATTCTCCTTGACACAAAGAATAGCTTATAGTTGACATGGCTAACAAATAGCAAATAATACTTTTATTGTATTATAAGACAGAATAATTATTTGCCTGCCTATTTAGTAAAGTGTCTACAGTGTGTTTTGAAGATTGTAGTTTACTACATTCTAATCTCTAGGACATGTTTGTCTTAGGGTTACACTGAAAGGCTCAAACCAATGGTGCGAGATGGTGTATACTTTATGTATGAAGCTTTACACGGCCCACCAAAGAAAATTTTAGTAGAGGGTGCAAATGCAGCACTACTGGACATTGATTTTGGTATGTATAAAGTCTTTTTTTATCATAGTCTCAATGTGTGAGGTACTTGTCACTTGTCACATGTATATTTGAAGGACTGTGCAGAATACAGCTGTTTAAGATTGGTTGCATTATAGTCGTTCTTGTACATTGAATGTTCATTGTACATCTTGGCATTGAAACTATACCACTATTTTTAAGGGTGTGTTGTCATTTTAAATAACAACTAGTGTTACTTGCTATTCAGTTACCTTTCAGTAGAAAAATGCAATGATAATATTTTATATAATTGTGCTACTCTTAGTTCATTCCTATCTTCTTTTCCTTGCCCTTCTGAAACAGGAACTTATCCTTTCGTGACCTCATCAAATTGTACCGTGGGAGGTGTTTGCACTGGCTTGGGTATGCCACCACAGAACGTTGGTGAAGTATATGGAGTTGTGAAAGCATACACAACTAGAGTTGGAATTGGTGCCTTTCCCACAGAACAAGACAATGTAAGTATAGCAACTAACATTAATATGAGTTATTGGAACAAAGTAAATGAATGTACAGTTCTCAGAAATATTATTTAACACAGTGGTCTTCCAACCCTTTCATGCCTGGGACCCACCTTTAATCCAATATGCATTTGGGGACCCATATCCTTTTTTTTAAAAAAAACCATATATTTGTATGGTGGTAGTGCTTTTGTTACGACCCACCTCAGAACAGGTTGTGACCCTGTAGTGGCTCCTGACCCATCAGTTGAAGACCAATGATTTAAGGTATGCATGGCTGTACTCTCCCAGGCATCAGATTCTGTATACCACATACTTTAAAGTGCTGCTGCTTTCTGTCTGAAATGTAAGTTTCTCAGTCCACAGATCTGCTGCCTGGGTGTTTATATGTGCTTTTAAAAAGTTTTTAACTACTGCTTATTCCTCAGTCCTGCAGAGCCTATATTTCTGTCGGAGAGCAAGCTGAATTCTGTTCTTGCTCATGAATCAGCAGCAGAATTGTTAACTAAGTTCCAGTTGCAGAATCTTTATTACTAGTGACGATGCACGTGAACCAGTTTGCCTTTTTGATTCCAAGCTGAATTAACAGGACTAGCAATTTAAGATTGCCAAGGATTTCAGAGCTTCACAAACAATAACTGAGCTACAACACTCCTGTGAGGTAGCAGGTAGGCATTATACAATGGAATCAACATGGAGTGTTGAGAAAATGGCCTGCTCAATGGTATTTTCACATTGATACCTGGCATTAAAGGTGGCTCCTGTACTTGTATCTTCATCCTTGTTAAAAGTTTTGTGCATTATGTGGGGTTGGAAATGTAAAGTATATTTTGTTTTCTGTTGTCAGTAAATTGTGTTTACATAGAAATGAACACTATTACTCCAGTGTATAACATGACAATATTCTGTTTCTTAGAAAATTGGAGAATTACTGCAGACACGTGGGAAAGAGGTTGGTGTGACCACAGGTCGGAAAAGAAGATGTGGCTGGCTGGATCTTGTGTTGCTTAGATACGCTCACATGATCAATGGATTTACTGCGTGAGTAGTTTGTAGTGGTAGCAAGTGCACTGTAATAGAGTATAATACTTTGAAGAAACAATACGAAGTAATGGGAATGAAACTAACACCCTTCAAGTAAAGAACAATGTTTTGAAGACTCACTGTGGAAGACAAAATGGTTTTTAAAGTCACAGTACTGATGTAAGACTTGCCAGCTGCCATGCTAATAACTATGATACCCCTTCTGGAAGAAAGTTACCGTACTTTTCGCACCATAGGATGCACCAGACAATAGGACGCACCTTGTTTTAGAGGGGGGAGAACAAGAAAAATAAATTCTCCCCCTCTCTGCCCAGCGCCCCTTTAGCGAAGCGGCAGGAGGCACTGCGCAGAGAGGGGAGAATTTCCCCCCTCTTGTTTTCAGTCGCCTTCAGGCGGCTACCTTGGAAGCCTGGAGAGGGAGAGGGGTCGGTGCGCACCGACCCCTCGCGCTCTCCAGGTTTCAGGTTCCTTTCGACCTGCTCTTTGGGGCTGGCGGGGGGAAGCCCACCACCAGCCCCAAAGAGCAGGTCGGGGAGCAGCGGAAAGTTTTTATGGCCTCTTTAGCCCCGCAAGCGCTCTCCCAGCTGGAGAGGTGGTGCGCGGCTAAAGGGGCACCTGCCATAGCCGTGTGTCACCTCTCCAGCCGGGAGAGGGTAAGCGGGGCTTCTTTAGCCCCACGCGCGCTCTCCTGGCTGGAGAGGTGGCGCGCGGCTAAAGGGGCACCTGCCATAGCCGTGTGTCACCTCTCCAGCCGGGAGAGGGTAAGCGGGGCTTCTTTAGCCCCACGCGCGCTCTCCCGGCTGGAGAGGGGGCGCGGCTAAAGGGGCACCTGCCATAGCCGCGCGTCACCTCTCCAGCCGGAAGAGGGGCGCGGGGCTATGGCGTCTTCGCTCCATAGGACGCACACACATTTCCCCTTCATTTTTGAAGGGGAAGAAGTGCGTCCTATAGAGCGAAAAATACGGTATCTGATGTTAAATGTTCATAGTCTCTCTCTCTCTCTTTGGCTTTTATTCTGGAATTCCAGGGTTTTCCCAGGTTACTTTTTTTTAGTCTATAATTTTAAAGCAAGATGTAAAGGTAGGCTGTCACATATACATGGGTAAGCGTGGCTTTGAAGACTAAGCAACCATGTCAGCCCTAGTGATTTATATCTTTCTTTAAAAATAAACAAATTTACTTCCTAAGATTATAGTTTATATTTGTCTATACCTAACTAACACATCAATATTTTATTTTAAAACAGATTGGCTCTTACCAAATTGGATATTTTGGATGTATTTCCTGAAATTAAAGTTGGTGTTGCTTACAGAATAAATGATAAAATCATACCTCATTTTCCAGGTGAGTGTGTACGATCATGTGTGTGTCCATACTATATCTTTTCCAGTGGTATATTTAATGCTAGATGTATCCCCTCACTATAGTGTAGGTTCACTACTGTTGTTTTTTATTGTCGCTTCTGTTGTAATTTATTCACCAGCTGATATAAAAGCCACAAGGCAAATTGCAGTATGTAAAATTTGATTTGTACAAAATTACGTGAAATATTATTTACACAGTAAATAATACTTAAAATAACAGAATCATAAGACCTTGAGGGTTATCTAGTCCAAACCCCTGCAGTGCAGGGGTCCTTTGCCCAATGTGGGGCTGGAACCCATGAAACTGAGATTAAGTGTCTCATGCTGTACCAACTGATCATACATTACTGCTCAGAATAGTCAGAGTGGAATTCAACATTGCACTCTTTCAGTCGTTCTGTCTGTGCAACTATGGCAGATTGCCAAATGGAACAATCCTCTTTCTCTCTCCCCGCTCCCCTCTTCTGTGGGATCTTCTGACACACACACCCCGAGCCAATTTTGGGGAGTGCGGAGGAGAAACCATGTTGGACAAGCTGAAATCATGGTACAAGGCTTCCACTGATGGAGCTTGTTAGATGAATCCCCAAAACTCCACTGACCCCAAACAAAATGAGCATGATAACCATAAAATTAACTAATGGGAAAAAATGCTCTAACAAGAGCACCTGAGGTATTAGCAATTAAATGTCCAGGAGAATACTTTGCCTAGTTCCTAAAATATGTTAATATAAGTACTAAGGGAGGCTCTTTGGGAAGAGCACTCTATAGTTAGTTGCCCTTAATTCCTCCATAGCAGAGTGGGGAACATCTGACCTCCAAGCTTAGATTTTGACTGCCAAACCTCTTTATTTGGCTCCTGAGGCTATTTTCCTCTGGACCCAAAAGGTTCGTCATCCCTGCTTTATAGGGAATCTGTCATTTCCAACACAGTAGTTAACTTCCTTTCCCTATATTTCACCTATGTAAAGGATTTTGGGATGGCTGTTAAGTTGGTTACTGAGCTGTTTTGCACAGCCATTCTTTTGTTTCTTCATCTTTTATTCCTTTGGGTGACTTGAGGTTGTAAAATTTGCTTATCTGAATGATTAAACAAGTCTGATATTATTGTCAACAGTAAAATTATCTGTTACACTGCTTCTTCTTTTTTTTAATAAAGCAAACCAAGAAGTCTTAAATAAAGTAGAGGTTCAGTATGAGACCCTCCCAGGATGGAACACAGACATATCAAATGCAAGGACTTTTGATGAACTGCCTGTAAATGCACAAAACTATGTTCGATTTATAGAAATGGAACTAGGAATTCCTGGTAAGCAAAGCAGTTTTTAAAAAATGTTTTCAGGGATCTATTAGAAGCAGAAGTACTTCTAAGGAAATGCTTTCTCGTTGAGAGTATTACTCATCACTATGTAACTGCCGGTTTGTAGACTTGAAACGTGAAACATCATGATTGGTAAAATTGCTCTGAGGGTCTGTATACTGCTTCACAGTAATTCATAATTTGTGTAGGTAGCTATTTCTAGAACTAGTCATTCCTGAGAGTCACACTCAGTGAAAGAGATAAATCAAGGAATCTAAAGTCTTGGCTTTCAAGCTAGTGACTAACATAGTGGATAACATTTCTGTTTCATTGTAAACCTGTTCGCTTGTTTCCAGATCACTTCATGGTCTTGAGTCCTGAAAATGAAATTGTTTTAACTTGAGACGTTATTTTAAATAGATTTGGAAGAGCCTTTCGAATCACCTTGAGTAACTAGAGAATAAAATTCTGTAATTGCTGTTCTCTAAGTAGTATTTTCTAGTTGTATGTGTTAGATTACGCTCCTAGCTTTGCTAAGTTTTTACTTGTGATAGTTCTGATATTTTGTATCCTGATTCTGGTTAGATGTCATTGTTAAAACGGAAAAAATAGAAATAATATTAAAAAGGGAATGTTTTAGTGAAATATACCGAGATTTCGTGCATGATATCTTGGGGGGGGGGGGGAATGCCAATTACTGATTTGAGTGAAATCAGTAACCAATTCTGTAATGCTTTTCAAAATTGCTTGAAAAGCTTTTGCCTTAGGGGAACAGAACTACTGACATCAGGTAAATAACATTAAAGAGCAGGATATCACACAGCTTTAAGTAGCTGCATGACTATTGAAAAACAATTATTTTGGTAAGTCTTTGAAAGTATCCGTAGAATACAGTTCTGTATGCACTTACCTTGGGAGTAAGACTCTTTTGAGTAGACAGGTGTAGGATTTGCACTAGTATCCTAAGTCATCTGTTCCTGCAAAGTGTCATGCAAAATATATTTTTCTTTCTGCAGTTAAGTGGATTGGAGTAGGAAAATCCAGGGAGTCGATGATTCAGCTCTTCTAAAGATACTAAATAAATGGAAGAAAAGAAAGCACACTCCACAAAGAGACTGTCAATTCTTATATCTATTATTCTTAACCTAAGCAGCAATGATTTTTGGAAGTTGGACACTGTATTTAAGAGCTAAAGATGGTCTGGACAAATAATTGTTACTGCTGTAAAAGACTTTGGCAACTATCAGTATCACTTCACAAATTCCAGGGCATTTGTCACTATTGCCACCATTTGTCAAGGTGCCACCAGATTTTTTTCTCCTTCAGATGTTTCTCCCAACACTACCTTTCTAAATCAAAGGTTGTACATTACTTTCATGACCATATGTCTTTATTGTCTCTGCTTTTGGTGGTGTTACTTCCTGAAATTTTAGATGCTTAAAATAATTAATGCAGTTTTGCACAGAGTTTTACATCCTCATTTGTACTCCTAAAGCTGTTGTTACCTGTATGGCTGCTGTAGTAGTGTGTGATTAAAGAGAGGGATGATTTTATAATGATGAAGAAAACTCTTTTTTGTTACAGGTTTTTATTAAAACTATTATGAAATGATAGCTTGGAAGGGATGTTTAATATGTAAACAGTGCAACAACTTAAATTATAAAGTAAGATACAGAAAACATATTGTAGGTCTATTATACTCACTACTGAAAGGAGTTCATTAATACATTTTTAGCTGTTATGATACTTCTGCGTTTCAGCTTTTCTTCCTTCTGTCCAGTGATCCATCAGTTCATTAGCCTAGTGTCAAATCCATCCAATTTCAAGTATTTAGAGGATTATCGGAAACTGGATGCATAGTCGGGTCCTTGAATGCAGACACAGGAGCTACTGGCAGTCCTGTTAGGGACACATTGGGCTACCTAGGTAAATAAAGACTGAAGCCAATACTTTACTGTAAATAGATTTTTTAAAAAATCAACTTGGCAAATACCCTAAGATAACAGGATGTACAAATCATGTTTGTTGCTTTGTATTTTGTGGCTTTTGATTTGATTTTGCAGAAGCCTTTTCTTTTGATTCCATTGCATACCTGCTATGTCAGTCATTTTATCCCACAGTTATCGGTGTTATAGATGTGTAAGTATTTTCAATCCCTATTATATGCTGTAACATTCTCAACATCATTCATCAGATTTATAAGGTGAACAATGGTGGCTTTCTAACTTTTATGCTGAAATTCTTCCATAGCTTTCTTCCTTTCATTGATATTTTAAGAGTTACTGTAAGAGAGGTAAGCCGAAACAGTACACAGAACTAAATTTTTAGGGACTCCCCCCGTCTGATTTGTGGGGGCAGATTTAGAAATCCAGATAGCAATGCAGAAATTACAAATATCTGGAAATCCCATTGGCTTGAATTGTGAAACCAAAATAATAATAATAATAATAATAATAATAATAATAATAATAATTTATTTGTACCCCGCCCATCTGGCTGGGTTTCCCCAGCCACTCTGGGCGGCTTCCATAGAAACCAAAAATACACTAAAATATCACAGATTAAAAACTTCCCTGAACAGGGCTGCCTTAAGATGTCTTCTGAATGTCAGGTAGTTATTTATCGCTTTGACATCTGATGGGAGGGTGTTCCACAGGGCGGGCGCCACTACCGAGAAGGCCCTCTGCCTGGTTCCCTGTAGCTTTGCTTCTCGCAATGAGGGAACCGCCAGAAGGCCCTCGGCGCTGGACCTCAGCGTCCGGGCAGAACGATGGGGGTGGAGACGCTCCTTCAGGTATACTGGGCCGAATGGCTGTAACTGTGTTTTCTCCAGTGTTATCTGTTTTTCTGAGACTGTTTCGAGCAACAGTTCAGCAACAGATCAATACAAATCTGTTTGGGACAACCCAGCCCTCTCTGTAGGCATTTGTAGCTGCTTCAGCCTGATCTGGATAGGGCACAAATCAGCCTGAATTGGTCCAATCCAATTCAGAATTCAGCCAGCTCTGGTGTATAACTCTACTAAATATGTGAGCTGCATTTACGTTTTTATTAACTGGCATTTTGTATGAGATAACAGTTGCTAGTTGGTGCTGACATACTAGCACTAATTACAACGCCCGCCCCCCGCCTTTAAAGGAATTTTATTTTGAAATCATACAGACAACAAAAATACAATGCAACCAGATCACTAAAGGGAAAGGAAACGGATTACAGGCTTTAGTGTAGCTTCACTAAGCTTGTGGGACAGTAAAAGTCAAATAGCCTAAGGAGAATCTCATTAACTGTTGAATGAGTTTGAATGTGTACGCTGAATCATAATCAGGACAAATATGATTGGAAGCTTGGGCTTCCATATAGCAGGTAAACAAACCATGGTGCCATAATAGCTTTTAAAAAACTGAATATTTTTGATGCACTTGCTGAGTATGTTTGTACATAAGCATGGTCTTTCACATCCACTGTAGCTTGTGAGGTACATTGTGCTATACACCACTTTGCAGGTGTGTGCAATTGGTTAAGAAGACCTTTATTCAGAAATCCAGGAGTAGGTAATCCAAAATAAGCATTTTCTGTTAAGAAAAGAGAGTGGGATGGATCCAGAGCTGCGTAAGTAGCAGTCCATTCACACAACAGGTCTTCTTGTCTTCCCTCCTCACTTCAGCTCCTTGGACCCCCAACCCTCTTTTTCAAATTGCTTCTCCAGAGATAGTAAGTGTTCACTTTCCCTTTAATCTTTTTGACTGCAACCACATCTATCAAGATGCTTTTCCACCAGAATAAAACAACATTAGTCTTTCTCTCTTTTTGATGTGTGGATTGACTTCCTTTTATCAGAACAGTATGCTGCTGTTTTCTGTTTTGTTTTGTTTTCTTGCAGACAGCTATTTTTTGTTAATGCCAAGATTATTTTTGGAGTACGGAAACTTTTTAGAAGAACCCGTCATTGAAGCCAGGAATAGCATTATTGTGTTTAGATTCTGGAGAAGGCTTTGGTTATGGATACTTTTAAAATTCTCCCTATCCAAATATTTCTCTCAAATTTTGGGCTCTATCTTTAAAACTGGCCTTCTTACTCGATTAGCAGTGATATGTTCTGAATTTTCAAAATTTACAGGGCATTGATTCTTCTGGCAAAAGTGAGGGATGAGCAGTGAATTTCACTGATTTTTGCCTTCCTCTGCAGCTCCTTTGAAAGTCTGCTCTGGAGTGTTTGGGAGGGGCGCTCCAGAAGAGGGGAAGGAAGGAATCTGCAAAAACAGTCTCCTTCCACCAATGGGAGGCCTCCTATTACAGAAAACTAATTTAGGATCCAGCCCATAGAATACACATTTTCCCCCTCTCTTGTCTGCTTTCTTTTGTCTCTGCCTTTTAACTTTTTATTCACAATTACTTGTTCTGGTAGCGGGGATAACACATAATAAATCTGCTCAATTTGCTATTTCCAGTTTGCTAGGGATGTTTTTCTAACTACCTATGCACTGGTGCATAGTTCTGTGTTAACTAAAAAATAAAGTGATTCTTTCCAAACACCCCTTAGCAACACACATGCTTCTGCACACAGGAAAAATATTCAGCATGCTCTGATAGAACCCCTTTGAAATCACAAATAACTGTCATGTCTGCGAACTTTTAAAATTCCCAGGGGGTAGGTACTGTTTGGTGTTTTTGCAACAGCAAAGTCTTATACACCTTAAATGACAATACATATAGCATGAGCTTTCGTAGACAACACTCCATCATTCATTAAAGGTTATCCCGAGTTACACATGGAGGAAGGGAGGCAGCAGCCCTAAAACGACATTGTATCAATCCCTCACCTTTTCCTTACAGCTTCTTCCAGTGACCTGTGGGTGTTCCTATACTGCAAAAATTGGTATAGGTCTATATATCTCACGTCTGCATCTTACGTCTTTCCAGTGTTAAACATTCTAGTATGGGTAAAGAGCATGCAGTTTGCAGAGTTTTACAAAACAGTAATCTCATTCAAGCTTCTGGTCTCTCTAGCTTGGCCATCCTGGTTGCTTCCACATCTCCAGAGCAAGGTGAAAGAAGAGCAGTATTGCTCTAATGGGGTGGAAGAGGGGATGGAATCCTATTCCTTTCCCCATTTAAGTCCTAGTATGTTTTATTTTGCCCTGCATTGTGCACTATTGCAGGGCAGGGGCAGGGGCACTCAGAAGTGAATATAGTCCTTGTAAGTTCCCTGGAAATATGCATAGGGGACAGAAGTGATCTAAGTACACCTCCCATTGTTTTTTACTCCTGCCTTTCTGGGACAAAGAAGTCATGGTCAATTTTTTTGCCAGGGGTGGGGAGAGAGAAGAGAAGAAGCCTTTTGTAACATTGATTAACTTCTGCCTGTGCTTTACAGTTGCAGCTCTGAAAGGCTGCCCCCCAAAAAAAGATATGTATTCCCCCCCCTTTTGATACCTATTACCGTCAAGCTTTTCCATCTCTAAAATCAAGTTTCAGAAGTGTTCAAAGCAGTTCAGAACATATTTAAAATTGCAACACTATCCATATAGTATAAGAAGTCGTCTTTAGTACTTTTGTGAGCGGCAGTCTTGAAAGGTTATTCCATCTTGTTTTTCGATGTGTGTGTGTTTTTTTAAAAAACCCCACACAGCTTGGCTAAAAGGATTTATCCAACTCCCATAAATGAAGGTTTAGTTTTGTCTTTCTTCTTTGCAGAAAAACTTTTCCAAACAGACTGCGATTCAGCATCAGTTTTTGGATGATAATCCTCAGCAATGTCTATAATTTAAACATAAAATCATTATTGGCCTTGCTGCTTGAATTCAGAAGGAATTAATGAATTCAAAACCTGTTGATAATTGACTGGCAGCTTCTAACACTTCCATCCCGCACACCCCAGTCACATAAAAAAGCATATACCAGACACTTCATGTAACTATTCCTCAGCAATGTGCCTTTTTCTGAAGGCTCTGTAGATCACATTAAAAAAAAACAAAAACCCAAGGTGCCCTGCTATGGCTGTTGCATTTTTATTTCTCATTCTAGCTTTTGACCCATCCGAACTGTGTGTTAGCTCTTCCTCCTCCACATCCACTTGATTGGTTATTCTGAACTGATAAATCATTATTCAATCTCAACCCAATGGCAGAACAACTACAAAGCATGGACTAATAAACCATTGTTGATCTTAACCTAGGGACACTGAAACAGTAACAATTGTATCAAGCAGTGTTGCAGAAAATGAATTTAGTTGCTCAACAGTTCAACTATAAAGCCACATGATTTCTTGGAACACCTCTGCAGAGCTCATGCGGACCTCTAAAAAAGAACTTTGGTTTGACTTTCCCCCCTTTGTGTGGCACCCACCCCCAGCCCTTGTGCCATATTATACGTGGTCCTTTGTTTGAAGAGCTTTACCCTGTAGTTTAAGGCCCTGCTTCTTGTGAGAAGCAAGTCCAAAACTCCCATGGATTCACAGAAGCATTACAGTTCTTTGAATTCAGACCTGTATATTCTCAGAGGATGACAAGCATTGCATACTTCAGAGAAGTTTATCCTTCTGGAAAGGGCGAAGAAGGATATTTTAATCTGTAGGCAATTGTTGGGCAGAAGGGCTTTCTGCCAAAATACCAGCGTTGGGATTATCTCATAGTAGACTGCTAATCCATGAGCTAATAGCTTTACCTGATACGCAGAGCTTGCAGGATTGAAGTTTGTCTTCTTTTTTGCACTAATTTCAATTACGTATGTATTTTTAAAATATCAAAACTTTTGTTTTTTCATTTTCAGAAATCAAGCCCTACAAATCGCTGGTTAAATGCTTGTTAATGTTCAACACAATTGTTGATTTTCATGAAAACTGTTGGGCTAACCTCTCACTATATTCTTGCATTTACTCTCTTCCGCTCTAGGTGGGGAACAGTACGATTAGCTCCCTTCCAAGCTGTGATGAAGGCATGTAATGCACATCAACATTTATATAAATATGTTTAACAGTGAAGGATTTTTTTTAAAGCCAGCCTAATGGCTACCTTCCACATTTATTTCTTAAAAAGGAAGATACTACTGTGCTTTGCTTCTGTGTAAGGTCAAAAGCTTCTGTTGGCCTTTTTATTGCAAAAAAAAAAGTATATGAAAGTGAATGTGCAAATCAATACATAAAGCTATTTTTTTATAAGATGGAAGAGCTTTCCTAACCTAAACATGGGTTGTGTATGTTATCTGGCTAAGAATTTACCCACCTGATTTGTAAAATGGTAATGTGAATGCTTCTCTGTATGTTGTTGTTGTACACCAGTCACTGACTTTCTTCTTGGTCCTCTGGTAGTGAATATATTGCTTCAGAACTATATAGTCATAGTCATGCTGAAGTACAGTTTCACGTTTTACTGGGACTGCCTGCATTTTTCTATAAAGGCTTTATGAAAAAGATAAAACAATTCAGTAATCTTGTGTTGACACCCGGCTTGGTAAAACATGAGCTGCCTGTAAGAGTAGCCAAATATCTAAATACTTATTCTAATATCCTATTGAAATGGACCATTCAGTTATAATCCAGCTATAGTCTAATAGGCATTAGCAGCATGGCAGCTTACAGCCAGACTCATAATAAGCTATTGTTTGTGCCAACTGACTATCGGGTTCTTGAGGTAGTGCAAATGAGGTTGTGCACTTTGCACTTGCAGCAGAGTAAACTGCATTGATTTTATTCTGTTGTGGAAGCTTACTGTAACATATAATAAATAGCTTTCAATACTAGCTGGAGGGTTTTTTTTTTAAATTAAGTATCCTCATGAGAAACCTTTACTTATGTATCAAGAATTACATGAGAGTACAAAAGGCCCGCATTTATACTATTAACAGTAACTAATGGAGAGTAATGTAGGGCTAATGCACATTCAAAACAGGATTGATCTGGTTGGGAGGGAGAAACCCTATGCTTTAACCACTAGTCCACATTTCCTCTCTTTGGGGATTCATTTTTCTTTTTAAGATAGGGTGACAAATTGGCTAGATGAGTCAAATAGACCAAGCTTTACAATCCATTTTAAACATCCCCAAACTTTCACCTCCCCTTCTTTAGCACTCTGGTAGATTGTATGTGTGTGCATTAAATTTCTTTTGTGGGTCAGTGTCTGTTCCTCAACACCAGAAGCGTCAAATCTGCATTCAGGTGATGCTAACTAATTCCAAGTATTCTGGGAGCACTTTTGAGGAAGTTACATTCAGATGTGTGAAGTGACTCTGTTTATGCCAAATTAACGGCTTAGGACTTCTGAGTACTTACTTCAAACACACTTTCTCTTTGTGTGAAAGGCAAAGGCATTATTATTATGTTATTGAATTTATAACCTAACCTCCCTCCCAAAGGAGCCCAGGGCCACAAACAGATACACAATTTAGAAACAAAACATTCTAGTACAGGCTAGAAAACATTCTAAAAGCAGCCATAGTTGGAAACATTATTCCATCCAGCAATTGCCAGGAACGGTATTCTTCAGCCACCTAATGCCTGGATAAAGAGAGCCTGTTTTCGAATTCTTCCTGAAAGTTTATGATGACGGAAGCAGGTGCACTTCACTAGGGAGGGCTTTCAGCAAGTGGGAAAACCACTACTGAAAAGATTGTCAAGGGTCAATAAATAATAATAATAATCAGGCAGCCAACATGGTGTCCTCTAAATGTTGGACTGTTGCTTCCATCATGTTGATTAGTGGTTGTGCTGGCAAGCTATTTCCATCCACATCACCATTCTATGGTGTGCACCATGCATGACACCCCCAGGTAATAATGGGGTTCTCGAGTATTTCAATAAGGCGTTCCAGTCGCCTGAGAGCCGAATGGTGGGAGTAACAAAGGCTCTATCAGTGTTGACCTTTTCAGTGTTTGATAAATGGGAAGAGTGCAAGACAGGCCCGGGAAAAAGCTTTTGTGTGTCCTACCTGTCATAATAAATTTCTAATGTTAAGGCAGTAAAGGGCCATATGCAGAACTGTCTCGGTGTGCAATTGCTGCCAACTTCTCATACCTTAATTAATTAGAACACCTCCTAAGGGGTGAGCAGCTGTTCAAAATACATTTCATACCTTCTCTCACTTTCAGGAGGATATTCATAATGAACCCTTGCTGTTTGCCCTGGATAGTAACCAACAACATCCTTTCCCTGATGTAGAATATACCTAGAAAAAGCAAGGGAAAATCATTATTGGGATTCAGTATTCAAATTCTGTGCTGAGATTTGCTGCCTGAAACTCTATAAATCTCTACAAATAATTATTAGTGAACTGTTTAAATATGTCACTCTGCATTTGTTGTCTTCTGGAGCTTTCATTTTTTTTACATTAATTAATTAGGCCTGGGTTTTTTTTATTAAAACTTTCTCCAGATTGCCAGGTGATAGTAGAGATTATCAAAGTACATGAAATGCAAATTTTAAAGTTTAGATGTTCTCAAATACTGTTCTTGAGCCTTTATAATAAGGATTTGTCAGACAGGCTTGAACTTGCTTGGTTAGCGCAATGTTTTGTGAAATCCTCAACCTGTTTCTGAAGGAACTGGGCTTTGTTTTTGATACTTTACCCTGGAGGCATTTGTGGCGATGTATCTACAAATTGTCGCAGTCTTATTGCTGTACCTGCCATTACAACCTCTGGAAAAAAGAGTAGAGAACGTTAAGGTCTCTTGTTACTAATTCAGTATTTATTCAAAATGTAAAGTCACAGTTACAAGTATACTTGAAAATCTGTTGGAAGAACTATTTTGGTTAGGTAAATTAATATTCTGAGTGAAAATCAACATCTTTTCCAGAAACTCACCTTCTAAAATGGTACTTTTACAGAAAGCTCTTTTGTGGAGGTAGGTTAGATGGTGTTCTTATTTCATAAACCTAGAAATAAATGCATAAATAAGCATAAATGCAATATATGATCAATTGACATCACACTTCACCAGTTCACCACCAGTTTTTACAGAATAGCTTTCCCCATTTCAATTGCTTAGCACTGGGGGGGGGGGGAATGGGACACTGACCTCATGAAGGGGCTTTGAATAACACTCCTGCAACTAGCTCTGCCCCCTAGACAGTAACACATATTTTGTCCATGCCCTCTGAGTGACACATGATTGACATGTGAGGGGAGCCTGTACCCATAAAATCCATAGGGTCTCTTCAGTCTGGTGCCAATGACATATCAGCTGTTGCATACCTGTGGGGCAAGGATAGCCAGCACGTGACTTCAATATGTTATCAGTCTACAACTCCCATCATCCCCAGCTCACATGACCAATGAACTGGAATGATGGGAGCTGTAGTCCAACAGCATCTGCTAGGCAACACATTGACTGTTCCTTATTTAGAGGATGAAGCTAGTCTGGTATTTTCTCAGAAGCCCCTTCACATGTTTTGTACCCACGTGTGAAGACTGAAAATAATTTTTGATAAACATTCACCTCTAAGTAGTAACTATTCTTTATAAAACAAGTAGAAAGAGACTACATTTTGCCCAAGTTTCAAATTGCCGTCTGTTTTACTGGTATGCATTTGGCTGGTTTTGACATTTCTGACAGTATCCAAGCCCTGACCGCTTTCTTCCTGTAGGAACATTTGAAACATGCCACTGTTATTCTATGCTAGGTGCTGTATCTTAGTACAAGAGGGGGAAATCTCCTGATCTGTCTCAAGGCCAGATTTTTTGGATCCCAGCCATTATTTTAAGATATGACCAGCTGCCTTATATGTTTCTAAAAAGATCTGGAGTTTATAGACCTTGGAATTGCATGAATTACTAGAACCATTTACTTTATATCTTAACGTATCAGTAACAAGCTTCCACTTGGAAGAATGAGTCATGGCTGGCTTGTACAAATGTTGACTCACTAGCATTTGGAAAATATTATAGATTATGCTGTCTGTCAACTGCACCAGCAAATTATGTTTGGGCCACACCACAGCATCCTCCAGACAGGCAAATGTTTAAACCTCTGTGTCTTGGATGAATCAGAGGCCAAGCTGTAGAAAATTCTAGGTCTCTGTCCTAAGTAAATAAAAGCTCTTCCTATGTTGGCTCTAAATAACAGATGACACAATATTGCTGTTCCGTCTTTCACAAACACAGTCCCAGTTGACAACTAAATAATGTGACATTTTGGTTCTTAATATGCACCTTAACTGTTGTGTGGAGTGTAGTCATTGGTCGGAGTGGAACATTCCAAACTGGATGCATGGAAGAGGGAGGAAGTTATTTTGTTGGTTCTCCCTCCCATGCCTCCCAAAAACCAGCATTGGAAGGTTGGTGGCCCTAAGACAGAATGGGAAGTGACAATGGGGCAGCGGTGTATTGGCAAAATGGGCTTCTCTTTCCACCCATGGAGTAGAAACCTCCACTGGATCCAGCATACTTCCACGAACAGAAGGAGCCCTTCCATTTGTGGAACAGCAGGTCTGAATCCAACCCATAGTCTACAAAATATTTTCAAGTTTTGTTATTTCAGTCATCCTTGGAACATGTAGCAGGATGGTATTTAAAAGTGACAACTCCAATCAAACACACACACAGTGTGAGCTGTTGAGATCTGCTGTTATATTTACCAACATTTTCATGTTCCTGACAGCCAGTTATGCTCAACAGTTGCCTTCATAATTGTCAGCGATGCCATGAGAGCTTTCATTTCCCCTTCATGCCACACGTCAACATTTTCTGATTTAGCTTTTACCCCTTTCCTGTAAATTCTAGAAGAACTTGTTGATTTACATGCTCTCTAGTCAAGTGTCATTTTCAGTGTGACACTTCTATGCACCGATAATGATTGTGTACAAGTAAATGTCAT
Organism: Podarcis erhardii; assembly: GCF_964252035.2. Lineage (NCBI taxonomy): Eukaryota > Metazoa > Chordata > Lepidosauria > Squamata > Lacertidae > Podarcis > Podarcis erhardii. The sequence goes on along the minus strand of NC_138507.1, from coordinate 80,610,269 downwards.
ATTATACAAATTAAGAGATCATAAAAGTCATATGTGGGTATTTATACACAAATGATGGGTTGGAACCTTTGCAGGTTTTACCCCAAAGCTCTTGGTACACTTCATAAAATCTTGAAATGATGTCCACTTGCTTGGTCAACATACTCCTTTTTTAAAACTAGTGCATTCCATCATTTAGGAGTATATATAACTCTTAGGAGGATTGTCTGCAAACATGAGAAATAATTTGTGCCACCTCTCTCTCTCTCTCTCTCTCTCTCTCTCTCTCTCTCTCTGTGTGTGTGTGTGTGTGTGTGTATAATGAGTGGGATTTTTGCTGCCTTATTGTTGGTTTTGAATTATTACATTGTTTTCAATATGTTCTTGTAAGCCACAAGGAAATGTTTGTTTATGCCTATATTAATGTAACCCAGTGTTCACCTCCCCTTTCAACCCTCTGCAACCCCCCCCAAGAAAGCACCCTTCTCTGAAGGTCTCCCAATTCTCTAGGAGGTGGAAGCAGTAGTCTGTTCTGCTCATGTAAGGACAGCACTGCATTCAATTTTTAAAAAATTAGGGCAGGTTTCACAGAAATTATATTTCTCTCGCTAGCTATTCAACCCATTATATATTGCTATAGAGGTGGAATGGATTACCGTATTTTTTGCACCATAACACTCACTTTTTTCCTCCTAAAAAGTAAGGGGAAATGTCTGTGTGTGTTATGGGGGGGAATGCCTACGGGTGGCATGCCTACGGATTTTCCTCCTCTAAAAACTATGTGCATGTTATGGTCGAGTGCGTGTTATAGAGCGAAAAATACGGTATATGCCGTACACAGAACTGTGCCATTGGCTTGCCATCTTTTCTTATAAGCCCCCCAATTAACCTTTTGATCTAAATAAAGTTCTGTTCACTATCACAGCCAGAGTCTTCTGCTTCTTTGGATTTTTTTTTTTTATTAGTTCCATAATGAAGTTATTTTTACCACACTTATCTGCCAGACTCAATTATGACTCATGGTCTTTGGAGTGAGCTATTTTGTAAGGGCACAGGCAAAATATTGCACATAGTAGTCAGCTTGCTTGAATTCAAAAGCAGCATTTGATAGATCTCTGGATTTTGCAGTGTGCATTAGCAGAACCTCGGATTAATGCTCTGCTCACCAAACAATCCATTTATAATGGTCTGCATTTCCTTTTGCTTCCTTTTCCAGTGCTGATTTGAGATATCAGTAATGAATAGCAGTGCCCATAGTCTTCAATGATACCTTGAAATCATGACATCTTGTTACTATAATTTTAAAAAGTTTTGGCTTGAAAAGAAGGTTCCAATTTCAAGCTGTTGCAATAAAAAACATGCATGGGACAAAATATATCTGGCGATATTGAGGCTGCATTCTGGGGATCTAAAATCATGTATAGCCAGAGCAGCCCCACAACCTCTCTCATGTGACCATCCCTACCTTTCCAGAGCAGAAACAGACTTTGGCTTACGTGCAAGGAAAGGTACCAACTTGAATAAAATACAGGGAGGGGGGAGTTGATCACATCAAGTTGTATCTAGTGCAGAGTTCTAGTGCAGCTGCACTTCTCCCCACGCTGATTTTAAAGGTTCACAGGAGGGGGAGTGCAGGGCAGAATTTTGTTCCACTCGGACATGTCTCTTGTGACCGAAGAACAGGAACGTTGTGTCGTTTCACTTATGAAAGATGAAGGAAATTGCGCCACTGCTGCACTTCTTGGCAGAGTTTGCAGTGTGGAGAGAAGCAATTTAAGAGGATGTCAGAAACCAACTAATTCAGGTTGGCTCTGCGATACAAAACCATTTTTGCAGCATTCGCTTCTAATGTGCAACCGCTGGAAAGAACAAATACAGACGTAGCTTCTCCAACTTAGTTTGTGGGAGGGGATTAAATTGTTCATGAAGGCAATCTGTATTAAATTTGTACTGGGGCTCAGCCCTGATACCTTGTTTTCAAAGCCAGGGCTTAATCATGAGATACATGAAAAGGAAAAAAATGCCCTTGAATAAGCTGAGCACATTTATATGACCACTGAGGAAGTGCAGAATCCTGGCACATCAGCATCTCTAGATCAGAAAGTGCTGTTTCCAGACTGACTTGGGAGCCTGGCATCGCTTTATTTTTCTTAAGCACTAAAGTTCATACAATTTAATAATATGTCTAGTTGCAGGACACAAGTGATGTTTCCTCATTCTACAAGGTTGTGTATGGATAGACTCTCTTACCTCTCTGCCCTATAGTTTTGGAAATGAATTTTTAACTGTGGGTCACTTGAACAATCCAAACGAAAACACTGGTGTAAACCACCCACCTCTGCAGGATGATGAAAGAAAATTGCATCCTTGCCTGAGGCCATGAACTCAAGGTCTGCGTAGCATTGTGATGCAAGTGCTATTGTGATGCAGTAGATACAATCAGTTGGGAAGTGCTGGGAAGAATCCAGAGTCACCCACAGCTGCAATTTATTCAGAAACCTTCAGGTTAGGAACAGCTAGATCTGGGATCAGTATGACATAGTGAATAGTATATCGTAAGGGTAGGAAAATAAAACCCCCATCATCATTGGCCATTGGCCATGCAGGCTTGGGCTGATGGGAGATGGAGCCTATCTGTAGGTCTATGAGCTCCACACCACTGGCTTAAAGGGTTAGGACTAAATGAGAATAATTGTCAACGGTTTCATGCACACAAAAATAAAGAAAAAAAAACTATCGATAATATACAGGCAAAATCAGCAAAATTTAAAGACCAGTGTGTTAGAGAAGCTTATTTTTTGTTTTCATGTGTAGCCTGGGGCTGAAGTATGTGCCAACTGCAGGCCTCATATGAAAACAATTTAATTGAGATTTCATAGCTTCGAAAAGACCACCGCCACCATTTACCTACTCTGGTTTAGTTCAGGCATAAACTAAACCGTGGTTTGCTACTGCATGAATGAGCTATGTACATGCACACTTTCCCCCGTAGTTCACTCTAATTCAAATAGCACAAGTGCTGTTTTGCGATTCCATCAAAACTACTTGCTCTCCAAAGCAAGCTTGCGAGCCATAGCTCATTTCTGGCTTGGGTGAATACCAAAATGTAGAGTCAGGAAAAGGCTTCAGACCCCTCCTTGCAGTGCTTTCTTCGGCCCTTTTTATCCCACCTACTGCTAGCAAGCCTTTCAGGATTGTAACCAAGTGAAGACAGATGTGCTCTTCTTTTGCTTGCCTCACCCACATACTGTACCTGTCAAAGGATTCTCTCAGTGCCATGTTTCATTGAGAGGGCCCAAAATAGATGGAATCAAAAGTTTTCATTTGGTGGATGGTGAAGCACCAGCTCACATTTAGATGCCAATGCTAACTATTTGTGTGTGTGTGTGTGTGTGTGTGTGTGTGTGTGTGTGTGTGTATCCACCAACAATTATACTTGAACATCTGCCAATAGCATCACAATATTATGGCCAGTGATGTGCTGACACAACAGTTGGTTTGCCTTGTTCTTCTAAGCACATTTTTGCTGGCACAACAAATTTTAGGGCAAAGCTGTAAAAGAGCGATTCACAGATGACTAGCAGTGATGCAGTCTCAAACGCATTGGTGGAATTTCACCAATTCCAGCGATGGGCAAATCCCATTCACCCGTTAAATTACACGCTGAAGCTTACACAGTACATTAGGGGCACTCAACAATGATAAAACCTAAAGGTTAGATTTCAAGGATAAAACATTGTAGGCCCATTTTTCACAGTTGCTTTCACCTATACATAACATAGCTTGCTGCCAAATTGATGCGACAGAACTTTAAACGGCTTACAGCATAAATCAGAATCTAGTAGTGGTGCATTAGCCGTGATTATGAACATGAATTAAGATGAAAACAAATCCTGTACTGGGAGTTCTGGATACATATCTATTTCATTTGATCTGAATATGTTGCATTTTGTAGTGATGAAAATTGACCAGCTTTATGAAGACACAACTGTTACATTGTGCTGGTCAGGCTTGCTTTTGGAGTTTCCTGGCCTTTGTGAAGAGGACCACCTTCCCTGTGAACTAATCCTATACTGCTGTTTATTTATATTTACAGTGGTACCTCGGGTTAAGTACTTAATTTGTTCCGGAGGTCCATACTTAACCTGAAACTGTTCTTAACCTGAGGTACCACTTTAGCTAATGGGGCCTCCTGCTGCCGCTGCGCTGCCAGAGCACAATTTCTGTTCTCATCCTGAAGTTCTTAACCCGAGGTACTATTTCTGGGTTAGCGGAGTCTGTAACCTGAAGCGTATGTAACCCAAGGTACCACTGTATTTATTATTACATTTATATCCTGCCATTTCTCCAAGGAGCTCAAGGTGGCATACATGGTTTTGCTCCCTCCTCATTTTATCCTCACAACAACCCTGTGAGGGAGGGCATGCTAAGAGATTGTGACTGGCTCAAGGTCACCTAGCAAGCTTCATGGCTGAGTGGGGATTTGAACTCTGGTCTCTTAGGTCCCAACCCAACACCCTAACCACTACACCACACTGGCTCAGGAATATGTGGCAATATTTCACATCACATGGTGGGGTGTTTTTTGTTTTTTATTTGGTTGAGCTGTCACCCCTTGTCCTGGTAAAATGCTCATCATGTGGACTCTCCTTCCTTGGAGATTTTTAAGCAGAGGTTGGATGGCTATCTGTCATGGATGCTTTAGCTGAGATTCCTGCATGGCAGGGGGTTGGACTAGATGGCCCTTGGGGTCCCTCCCAACTCTACAATTTTATGATTCTATGATTTTATAAGCAACATAAAATTATAGCCTTGGGATATGGCTGCTGCACTCTGGGTAAGTGTGTGAATGGGACGGCTGTTTCCCCCCCTCGATAAGTATTGAATATTGGTTTTCTTAATCCATCCACAAAGAGCAGTGCTCACAAACTATAAACTGAATATATCAACAGAGTGGGTCTTAGCAGAATTGTGTACATACTGAATTATTACATAATGAAATTACTAATAACAAGAAATTCTAGTACAGTGGTACCTCGGGTTACAGACGCTTCAGGTTACAGACTCCGCTAACCCAGAAATAGTGCCTCAGGTTAAGAACTTTGCTTCAGGATGAGAACAGAAATCGTGCGGCGGCAGCGGGAGGCCCCATTAGCTAAAGTGGTACCTCAGGTTAAGAACAGTTTCAGGTTAAGAACGGACCTCCAGAACGAATTAAGTTCTTAACCCGAGGTACCACTGTACTGTACACATTATGTCACCTTCTTAATAGTAATTCCACCTACATCTATCTTCAGATCAGTTAAAACCACCCACTGAAGTTTAAAATACTCTTACTAGCATCTTTCTATACAAAGACTCCTTAAACATGAAATTAGGGTTAACACAGTTCTGGCAATAATGTTTTGGTAGCGATAATTAGGTGTTCTGGTGCTGACTTGAATTAGCTTCATAGGCTAATCTGTACACATGGTGACCTACACATTTGTGACAAAGATGAATTAGCTATTTATTTAGCAATGACTTTTCTCTCTCTGAAACTGGAATTTGTTACTGAATGGCAGTTGTGGAATGGGTTAGTGTGCTGGGGTGCGGGTAGGTGCTTTGGAAAGGGCAACTGGCAGGGCAACTGTTACAATTTGTTGGAATGTGTGGGACTTTATTGAACTATTTATAACAAAACATTCAAATGCCTCACTTGAAAGGCTAGATATACCCAAATCTGGAGGAGGCAAAGGGTTAGTACACTCTGTAAAAAAGCAGGTTTCAAAACTGCGAAAATTATTTTGGAACATCTGCTCACCTGGTTCCATAAGCCGGTACTTGGTTATCCTTGGTCACCCTCTTAAGTGAACCTGAAAATAAAAAGGATTGCATGCAAAGATATCTGGAAGCCTTCAGAGACTGAAAGATCCAGGTGAGACTTCAAGGATCGGGGGCAGGATGTCTAGGGCATGTACAAAAGATCACACAAATAAGTTACTTCATTAAGGTTTGCTGGCATTTAAACAGTTTTAAAGATACAGTGGTACTTCGGTTTGCGAATGTAATCCATTCCGGAAGACCATTTGAGTTCTGAAATGTTTGAAAACTGAAAACTCAATCGCCGACAGCTAGGCCTCAGGATCTTGCACTCAGCGGAAGCCGTGTGGCATGTTCGACTTCTGAGGCGTTTTTGAAAACCGAAGCATTTACTTCCGAGTTTACGGCGTTCGAAAATCGAGATGTTCGTCAACGGAGACGTTCGAAAATTGAGGTACTACTGTACAAAGAGAGAGCAAGAGAGAGAGATGTTTAATCAGAGCAGTAGCGCCTAAAAACCAGAATGGTGGGAGAGAGGACAGTGGCCTCTTTTGGTCAAATTTAAGTAATGCAGCCAGACCTGCCTGCATAGAAATAAAAATTGTGTAGCATAGTGGATAAAACACTGGACTGCTGGGTAAGGGTGGGCAAAATCGGTTTGGGTTTCTCTCTCTCAGTTTCTCATTTCTCTTCAGTTTAGTTTGCCTTCATTTCCACTTCAGTTTGAGGATCTTTTTTTATAAAGTCCTCATCAAAATTCATTAGTGTTTAGCACAAATTTCTCTTAATATGCACATTTTAATGCAATTTTGCCTGATATAAGTATTTTGGCAAGAAATTTCCTGTAATATAATGAATTTTGTATGCTGTTTTCAATAATATATGTATTTTTATACACACTTTGCCCCAGTGTATGCATTTTGTACACATCTGTTGGCTGGAGAACTGCACTGCAAAACTTAGAGACGTGCAGATGTCAAAGGATGGCTGTGTTTCAGTTTGTGCATTGTTTGTGCATTGTTTCAGAAAGTCTGGATTCGGGCAGGGCACCTTTAAATGAACAGTGAGTCAAATCGCCCATCCCTACCTACTAGGTGGCCTTGGGCCTGTCAGTCTCTCTCAGCCTCACCTTACTGCACAGGGCTTTTGTGAGCAGCCAAGGGAGAATAACATGATATGCCATTTTGAGCTGTTTAGATGAAGGCTTGGATCAAAATGTAACAAAACTTGAAGTCAAAATAGGAGAGTACACAAAGAAGTGGCTCTAAATGCCTCAGCCTCCAAGAGTTGTTGAATTACAACTCCCGTAATTCCATGCCATGCTAGAGCCAGTGTGGTGTAGTGGTTAGGAGCGGTAGACTCGTAATCTGGTGAACCGGGTTTGCGTCTCCGCTCCTCCACATGCAGCTGCTGGGTGACCTTGGGCCAGTCACACTTCTCTGAAGTCCCTCAGCCCCACTCACCTCACAGAGTGTTTGTTGTGGGGGAGGAAGGGAAAGGAGAATGTTAGCCGCTTTGAGACTCCTTAGGGTAGTGATAAAGCGGGATATCAAATCCAGACTCCTCCTCTTCTACTTCTAGAGTAATCCCTTCCTATTACCACAAACAAACAAAAATATGGAGAATCAAAAGGAAACAAATATTCGATAATGCCTGAAGTTTTTCTTGATTTGGTAAGGAAACAAAGTGCTGAATGGTACACTGTCCAGATGAAACCCGCTGACAGGAGTGCTCTGCTTACTTTTTGACACATTTGAAGGCAAATCTATCAAATCCATACAGCTGTCTACCAGCTCCATCTGGTACACAGGGTGAGACCTTACCTGCCCATAGACTATCTTGCCAGAGTGGTGCATGCTCTAGTTATCTCCTGCTTGGACTACTTCAATGCACTCTACGTGGGGCTCCCTTTGAAGGTGACCCGGAAACTACAACTAATCAAGAATGCAGCAGCTAGACTGGTGACTGGAGGTGGCTGCCGGGACCATATAACACTGGTCCTGAAAGACCTACATTGGCTCCCAGTACGTTTTCGAGCACAATTTAAAGTGTTGGTGCTGACCTTTAAAGTAAGGTTGCCAGATTTTTTTCAATGAATCCGGGGACACTTTTCAACTTCCTACTAAATAGATGGATTTTGTCAGGGGACTGATTTGTAAATCCGGGGACTGTCCCTGGGAAATGGGGATGTTTGGTAACCTTACTTTAAAGCCCTAAATGGCCTCAGCCCAGTATACCTGAAGGAGCATCTCCACCCCCATCGTTCACTGAGGTCCTCCTCCGAGGGCCTTCTGGCAGTTCCCTCACTGTGAGACGTAAGGTTACAGGGAACCAGGCAGAGGGCCTTCTGGGTAGTGGTGCCTGCCCCGCGGAACGCCCTCCCATCAGATATCAGGGAAATAAACAACTATCTGACTTTTAGAAGACATCTGAAGGCAACCCTGTCTAGGGAAGTTTTAAATGCTTAATGTTTTAGTGTGTTTTTAATATTCTTTTGGGAGCCATTCAGAGTGGCTGGGGAACCCCAGCCAGATGGGCGGAGTATAAATACTAAATTCTTCTTCTTCTTCTTCTTCTTCTTCTTCTTCTTCTTCTTCTTCTTCTTCAATATGAGAATCAAAACATAGTCATCCTTTGAAATATGCACTTACCTGAATTTTGCAATGCAACTCTCCAAGATGAAAAACTGAAGAGGTGTCCTGGGCAGGCCACAATTTATTCCTCTCCCCCCAAGGTGGACCTGAGCATGCCCATTGGCTGGCCAGGACTGCCCCCTGGGAAATCCCCACATCCAGGCCTGGCTGCTATTGGCCAATCTGCAGGTAGGCCTGCAATGCTCCCCAGCCAGATCATGAATGTGGCTGTGGCCAGGCCACAATGTCGCCTGACCATTAAAGGTAAGTGGATCTCTCCAAATAAACAATGTTTACAAAACTGCACATATTAAGTAAAAGTGTGCATAAAAATGAAAATATTGGTGAAAATAAAATACAAAAATGCATCAAATCAGGGGAAATCAGTTGCAAAATGTTAAGGCAAAACTGCATACAAAAATGTGTTTTATTAGGAGAAATGGGCATGAAATCTGAGTTCCTAAAATTGAAGCTTTTCTGTGCCTCAGAGTTTTATACCATAGTCTATGCCTATCCATACTTAGGTACTTGTTTGTGTATCCACTTCTGGAAGCCAGATAGCTTTTGGGATTTGCCTACAGGACAGCTAGGTTGGTTGTTGTTGTTGTTTTAATGATTTATTAAGTATCCAGTTAGAGTGGTGGAGTGCTTGCTATCCAGTTTGGTGCTTGCTGAATGTTTTAGGTAACTGGGGTTGAAGACAAGTGAAGGTTAGTAAGAAAAGGCGTTTTTCAACACCCACTCAGCCTGCAAGCTCCGTAGTGAGCTCCCCACAACCGCAATGGCATATATTCTGTGAATTGCTCCTTCTTTGGTTAAACTCAGAGATTGTGATGGAATGTAAGGGAGGAAGTGAGCTTTGGAGCACGTCAGGCTCAAGTCATTTAGCATGTTCATCTCTATTTCTCTGTAACAGCTGAACCAGGGGAGGCCATGAATGCCCTAAACCTAAAGCGGTGTCAGGATGCAGTCATGGGCTGGATGAGACCTGATAAATTGACTGTATTCTGACAAGAGGGTGACTCCAGGGATGCATGGCTCCAAGATTTCTGAACTGGCTTGGGCACCTGCCCAGGATGTGGTTGTGCTCCCTCTGAAGGCGTATCTTTAGGTGGTGTTGTTACATCCATCACTGTCACTAGTGGCTAGGAATGCCCATTGCCAATTTTTGTTAGGGAGGGAACCATTCCTGGACAGGGATAGCCTTCCTACAGTAGCATATGAACTGGTGACCTGAGAATTAGGCTACTGTAACATGCTATATGTGGGCCTACCCTTCCGCCTAGTGCAGAAGGCAGTTGCTAGGGTGCTTTGTGGGACATCCAGGTTTATACACATATTGCTGCAGTGTTGATAGATCTGCTAGTTGCCTATTAGCTACAAAGTTCAGTTTTGTTGATGACATTGAAAGTCCCAAACAACTTGGGAGCAGGCTACCTGTACCAGTACAGACCAAGTCAGCAGGTGGTCACTTGGTGACATAGGAAAGTGGACCTTCTCAGGGATAGCAACTCCTCACTGGAATGTCCACCCTTGGGTAATTCCTGAGGCACAGACAATAAAAGCATTTAAGCACCTCTTAAAGACTTGCATGCTCACCCAACCTTTCCCGGACTCTGACCAGTGCTTCCCCCCCCCTGTGGGGACGCAGGGGGACGCATACCCTAAACATTTTGTGAATCTTTGTACTTTTGTCTATTTACTGTATTTATTTTTCCTGATTTGAACTATAAAATGGTGGTTTTCTTGAGTCAAAATGGGAGTACCCCTAAACATTTTTTTTTTGGAAAAAAGCACTGACTGATTCTTAATTTTTAATTCTCTGTTTCTGTGTACTGCCCAGTTTTATCTGTTTTGTTCTGTTTGAACTAGTTTTTATGTAAGCCACTTAGATATATTTTTTATTATATTGGGTGACATAATTTTTTACACATAAATAAATGTTATAGAAATGAGACTAGTAAGGTTCTATATCGGAAAACAGGGTTGTTGTGGAGGAAAGGTAATGTTTTTATACTTTAAAGAGGACCCTTTCTGTGCCAGCTTGCCATTCAAGGAAACTCTTTGTCTCTGTCCTGGAACTTATGTATATGGCAGAGGATTCTGGGAAGTATTCTAAATTGTCCAGTTGGTTCAAAGGAGTTTCTTTCCAGGCTTGTTGGGCCTTGTCTCACTGCAAGCCACACCCAAGTTTCCACCATGGGTGAAAACTGTATGGGAAAACTGCCTATTTCACATTATCTTTCAGGGAAGCGTGTCCACGTCCATTATGGATCTTCTCCGTGAAGACACCTGATAACATTGACTGAGGAACCTCAGTGTTTGCTGGAAATAACTTGGAAAGCAGTGCTGAAGGGGCAAGAAGAAATGTTTGGCGATTTTGACATGCTAATGAAAAGAAAATATGCATTTGTTTGACCACCAGATGGTGTTGTTGCTTCAAAGATGGAACGCAGTCTTGTTTTGGTAGCGCTAGAGGGCTGTAGTCAATTGTTTTTAAAGTACTTTTTAAAGTAGATGCTTTTATGCTTTTTCATTGCTTAAAAAAACCATCAACCCACAAATCTTGACATTGCTAAGTTCAATGAATCAAACCCAACTCTGTCTAATTTGTCCAGCTCCACCCTGGCTGGAGCAAATGCAAATAAATGAAGTTGCTTCAGAAGACTGAAAACAGTGTAGTTATTGTTTGGTTTGGCTCTGTTTGCCAATAAACATCAAAACATAGTTTGGAGCATGGAGTACTACTGTCATAGAGAACTTTTGTTCCATGTTTTTTCTGGTAGGTTTCCAGCTCTAAGCCATGTTGGCATTTGAACGTAGGCAGACAGAAGCATTTCATTCAGTTCTCATTGGCCCAAGAGGCAGCACAGTGTGTTCAGTTCTGATCTGACAGCCGATCACATCAACTGTCAAAGTGTTACTTCCCGTCATGGAGAGTCATGATCGAGGAGCTTAAGATAAATCTGTAAAGCTTGGCAAAGACAAAAGATGTAAATGAGTGGTTGTTTTTCTGTGTCATACAATAGAAGGAAAAGGGAGACAAGCTTGCCTCTGAATCTGAGCGACAAATTTTTGCATGGACATGAATCGGAGTGTGTTCACACATTGCAAATTGGCAAGAGGCAGATTTGTGAGTGAAGTTGGGCTTTTAATTAATAACATTTGCATCCCATGCTTCCTTCAGGGGTTGCTCACATGGGGCTTCTACCATGTTATCCCCCCAATAACCCTGTGTGGTAGGTCTCCTAATTAAAGATCTGGCACTACTACAGTATCACAATGACTTTTAACTTCATGTTGCCTTGTAGAAACTTGTTCATCTCCCTGTAGCCAGGAAATGTATGTCTGAAAGGGAAACTCAGGCATGCCATCTCCTCACAGAGGAGTTGTACAAATTCACTTTTTGTGCATGACCACATTTTGTAGAGATCTCTTGTTCATCTGCTTTTCACCACATGTTAAAATTTACTAAGCCACCACTAGGGTCACTGCTTTTAACAACAGCAATAAAATAGAATTAAAATAACAAAAACCCTCGAGGATTATTCATTGCCATTTTGTGCACTACGCAAATAAATTAAAATTCAAACAAAAATAAATAAATAGGGAGAGCTAATATAGAAAAGGAGGACATGGTTTAAGGCATCTTGGCCACATAAATGGGACAAATGAATGTATTGGACTGTCAGCTATGATGTAAAAGTGTCAAGGAAAACTGACCAAATGCTCTCATATTTCTGTTCTTTGTACTCAGGTTGACCCATTGCCAGCTCAAAGAAGGAAAGGGCATGCAAATCATTCATCTATTGTTGTATGGAAGGTGATGGCTTCTCCATACAGTGGTGAAGCACACCATGCAGCCGGCTGACCCTCGTGACACATGACCCATAGTTGCCGGAGTCACTGCTTGAACAATTGGGCCCATCTGTCTCTCAGGGATTCTGAGTATTCATTGTATATTCCTGACAGTCTGATCCTATGACTCAGTGTTCTGCATCTGAAGTACACAGGATCTGATTTAAATATTCCTCTGCTGGTGCTGTACGCAACAGGTGCTGAAACACTAGGGACTGAATCAGACCTCTGCTTGAGCACTTGCATCGCAGCTGTTATGAGCATTCATGGATGCTTCTGGGCTGGCATTTTCACTCCAAGTGGCATCTAAGATCTGGTGTAAGATGCAAGCATTGTTGAGTTGTTTGGAGACATTGACCATGAACCTTCCAAATTCATGGAAGTGAGGAATTGTCCTGAAAATCCAACACAAATGAGTGAATTACAGAATGGAAACTAAAACAGAATGGACTGACTATACCAGAAATTTGTAGAATACACAAATATATCCAGATATACAATCTTTAGAAAAGTCAGAATATGTTACACCAGCAGGAGGGAACCTATAGTCTTCAAGATGATGTTGGACTCCCATATCCATGAACCCCAGCCAGCATGAGTCATTAAGAGTTTGGGTTTATTTAGATTTCCTAGAAATAATTTATCCTTATTACTGCTTGGGTGGAATAGCCCATTGTAATGAACTGGAAAAGAGGAAGAGATTTCAATATCTAAAATGGGGTGGATTGGGGGTGTTCAGCAAATAAATTATGGATTCTCTGGCTTTTCCCATTAGCTTTTTCATTCCTGGACATGGGTGGCACTGTGGGTTAAACCACTGTGCTGCTTGGGCTTGCCAATCGAAAGGTTTGAGTTCGAATCCCCGTGAAGGGGTGAGCTCCCATTGCTTGGTCCCAGCTCCTGCCCACCTAGCAGTTCGAAAGCATGCCAGTGCAAGTAGATAAATAGGTACCGCTCTGGTGGAAAGGTAAACGGCATTTCAGTGAGCTGCTCTGGTTTCGTCAGAAGCGGCTTAGTCATGCTGGCCACATGACCCGGAAAAACTGTCTGCGGAAGCAGACAAACACTGGCTCTCTTGGTTTGTAAAGCGAGATGAGCACCACAACCCCAGAGTCATTCGCAACTGGACTTAATTGTCAGAGGTCCCTTTACCTTTAAGAGAAGAACAATTTCTGTATTATATCGCCATTGAAATCAGATTGCCCATTAAGAGATGATACAAGTAAAACTTAGACGACACCATAAAAGGTGGTGCCAAATAAGGGTTTTATTTTGCTGCGCTCTCTTTTGGTGTATTTCTTGAGATTGTCTTGGTTTGACACACCAGGAAGTCTATTAATAGGCTAGATCTGCTTCTTGTTGGCTTGTAACTCTGGTTTCTAAAGACCTATGCATTTTGATTTGAACCATTGAACTTTGGATATAAGTTGGCTTGTGACATGTGATAAACCACTGAGATGTTATGAAAGAAGGAAAATATTCCGCCTGACTGCTTTGTAAAAAACAAAACAAAACCAAAACAAAACCCACGTGTTTTTAATGCTGCTGCTGATAGAACCTACAAGATATAAACTGATTCAGTCACAGCTACAGGCATAAACAGGATTAAATGTAAAGAGTATCAACAGTTTAAAAGGACAAACACAAAAATGACTTTTGGATACCATATAATCATCCCAGTCTAAAGACAAAGCTGATGTAAGCTGACAATATGATGTTCCATCTATTGAACTCGGTGTCTTTGGAGCCTTGTCTAAAGATGAACCTGTGCATTTTTCAGAAGCAAATATTAACATTTTAACTTGGGCACGATGGAGCGGCATTGGGGTGGGAAGAGTTAAGACAGCTGTAGGTGAGGAATTAATGCGTTTTGGTTGGTTTTCTGTAGTATAAGACACTTTTACGGATTATTTTTAATCTGTTCCTCCCTGATCTAAGAATTAAAATCAGTGCGCTATATGAGACCCAACATTTATTGAATTGCTATTCAACTGCAGGACAAGGGGGTGAGAAAGTGGCCAGCTAGTCCATAATCTTGGTGCAGTTCCTATTCTCAACTTTGTGCAAGACACACCAGAGGGAGTTTTATTTCTTTGGTTAAAAGCATTTTTACCCCGCTCTTCAACCAAAAAGGGCCCCAGACCTGCTTACATAAGATCAGTAATAAAGATGGCAGCCCTGTCTTCCTGCTTAAAATCTAAATGACATGGCAGAAAAGGACAAGAGGAGGAGGGAAAAGGAAAACAAATAGACTCAGGCACCAGCTCTTAAAGGTTCATGTTTCTTATAATGACCAGCTTGAATGGAAACAGCTCAAGGAGACTGGGAGCCTCAGCAGAGCATGTGGGGTAGTCCTACTTCCCAACCCTTTTGTCTGCTGCAGCCTGAGAGAACGGGCTGCTGCCAGGCAACAGCTCAGGGACCGGGAGAGCCCAGTAGTCAATCAGCAAAAAGCGTGTTGACATCTGGGGCACTTGGACAATCCTAAGATCATGTGAGGATAGGCTGGTCTCTGGCAGGGAGTTGCCTCTGCTGCAATGTGTTGCTGTTTCCATAAGTCACAGCACTTAATGCTTGGATTCCTGTGTCTTCCTAGCCCAAAAGCTGAGAGTGCTGATGTCACCAACAAGTTATCTCCAGAACGTGGCCTGACTGCACTTGCAAACATCAGCATTATCCTGTCCGACTGAATGCTCCAGAGCCATCAGGGGCTCTGCTTCTACCCACCCGCTTCCAATTCAGGAGTACCTGGTATTTAGCAACGGTCCCTCCCCTAATTTGGCTGCATCTGACCCTCACCAAGTGGACAGCAGCAGGGCAGTTGGGAACCTAACTCCCAATTTAACTCTCTTGTCATGTCTGTATCCCTGATGGAGAAGCTGGACTCAACCTCCTCATCCTCCTGAACTGTCATCCTCAGGCACCCCATTGACACACACACAGCTGCTCCTATTGGCTCAGCATGCCCAGGAGGGGTAGGTGAGCCCGGCAACACAGATGAGGAAGGCCCCCTCAAGGGAACTGCTGCCTATTTCACAGCTGTATCATCGGGGTGGCCCACAACCACACCAGCTGATGAACAGACACGGGTTCTTGGTTCCCTGGTGTTATGCACATTGTGGAGAGATCTGTGCTGTGAGAACAGGTGGAAGACATACCTGCAGGTTAGGTATATTCAGCTGTTGGGAGGTTCAGCAGTTAAACAGAGACTCTGACTAGGCAGGGTGGGGAAGGAGAGAAGAAAAAAGCCCACTTTGGATAGAGGGGAGAGAGGAAAGAAAAGGCCCCAACTGAAGAGCAGATCACTTGAGGAAGGAAGGAAGGAAGCTCACCAGGATATATAAAAGAAAGTACTTCTTCACACAGCACATGGTTAAACTTTGGAACTCACTCCCAAAGGAGGCAGTGATGGTTTCAAAAGAGGACTGGACATATTAATGGTGGGCAATTGATGGCTACTAGTCATGGTGGCTCTGATCTGCCTCCACAGGTAGAGGCAGAAATGCTTCCAAATGCCAGTTGCTGGAGACCACAGGAAGAAAGAATACTTGTGTGCTCAGATCCTGACTGAAGGTTTCCCACAGGCCCCTGATTGGTCGCCGTGAGAACAGAGTGCTACACTAGATGGGCCATTGGTCTAATCCAGCAGGATCTTCTTAGCAGGGACCCTGATTTGGGCGTGGGGGACTAGAGCATGCAAGCTGCATTACTGCCATTCTGTATTCTACTTGGATTCAGTCTTTTGTTTCAGATCAGAGTCATGTCTCCTGTTTGGCGATTCAGGCTTCATATTACATTCTCTGAGAAGAACAATTCCCCCACCACCACCCCCAGGCAAGCCAGGTTCAGAGTACAGTGGTACCTTGGGTTAAGTACTTAATTCATTCCGGAGGTCCGTTCTTAACCTGAAACTGTTCTTAACCTGAGGTACCACTTTAGCTAATGGGGCCTCCTGCTGCTGCTGCGCCGCCGGAGCACGATTTCTGTTCTCATCCTGAAGCAAAGTTCTTAACCCAAGGTACTATTTCTGGGTTAGCAGAGTCTGTAACCTGAAGCGTATGTAACCTGAAGCTTATGTAACCTGAGGTACCACTGTACACACCAGCCTGTCTAGTGGGACACTTCTGCTGACAGCAGTTATGCAGTAGAAACCATGCCAACACCCTCCATGGGGGTATGGCTCCATTTCTGCCATTTTATGATGGTGTCTCTGGGCTGCTTTCACACTGTTGCTATTTTGTGGGTGGGATTCAATTGCATTCCAGCAAATTCACGCTTGCTCCCCTTCAATGGGTAGAAATTTTGCCCCAGGGATCTGCGGATGCACCCTATTAGGTTTATATGTACCAAGGAAGAAAAAAGAGACAGTCAATGGTAGATGTGTTGCATCCATCTTTTATGTGTGTGTAGGGCTGTAGCTCTGTGGTACAGCATCTGTTTCACATCTATAAGATCTCACATTCAGACCTGGCAGGTAGAGCTGGGAAATACTCATCTGAAATTCTGAAGAGCCACAGCAAATCAATGGGCTGTAGACAACATTGAGCTAGGTGGACCAATGGTCTATCTCAGTATCCTGTGTGTGTGTGTGTGTGTGTGTTTGCTGAATCTGAAATATGATAGAAATATGCAAAGCATGGATTTTTTTCTCTAATGTTGTAATATTATTGTGTAATAATCATTTGAATAATATGTAATAATAATAATATGTTCCATATGTTGTTAACATAACAATTGGTGAAAAGTAGAGAAAAATAAGAAGAAATGACAGGGAGCTGCACCGCAAGAAATCATTTGCGGTTCTCATTTATTTCACTGATGCTCACGCAGGAGAATTTCCCAGCTGATGCTGCTCAGTATCAACAAATATAAACTCAGCGATACAGTTGGCTGTCATGATGTGAACTATATTGGTTGATATGATAAGGAACCCCCCTTACACCAGCATTTGGACTAGATTGCTTTCTTGAACGCTGTAATGAGCCTATAAAATGTTTGTTAATTGCCACTCCATTCTCTTTAACTAGATAGCCCTTTTGACACGCGAGCGCATCATGTGTCGACTCTCTCCTTACTTCTTCCCCATGTCCCTCTCTTCCTCCATGTGACCAGCTCTGTTGCAACATTTTTGGTGCAATCATGCCGAGATTCATTTTCACTTTTATATTAGAAAACCCAAATCTTTGGAATTAAAACCTCTTAATATTGATTTTCCAATACCAGGTGTAAATTACACTCTGCGTGACAGCATCCAACAAAGCTTCAGGTGCTAAGATGGCTGCCGTAAGGACGATGTTCAAGACCCACTAGACAATGGAGAAAATACTTAAAAATAAAGTATAATATACTCTTGGGTGGTCGACTAGAAACTTTAACAAGCTATTTAATACCACAAGAAAAAGAAATTGTTTCGGGGCCAGAGGCAGGAGTTGAAAAAACATCCTAAGAAAAAGAATGATTATTACTTCTTTCAACTTATAGTGCATGAGTAATATTTGGAGATTTTGGGAGCAAATGTAATTATTCATGGGGATAACAAGGTCCTCTTAATTATAAGCTTCCCAAAATGTAACATAGTGTTTGCTACTTCAATCACAATCTATTCCCATTAAAACTGAATACCAGAAGATCATCTTGATTAAGAGAGGACAAATTATATTCCTGTTTCCTTCAAAGCCCAACACCACATTATATTCCCATATGAATCATGCAGACTAAAAGGTACCATCATAAGACATGCAGAGTGTTTTTGTTTTCCTGATCCAAGATATAAATTAGGAAAACTGATTTGTATTGGGCCACACATTTTTGGGTGTAGTGATATGCAGCGTTCATAACTCCCATTGTTCTAGGCGCGTTTTGCGACAGGGAATTTCATAAATACGAGCAGTTTCTGAGCTCTGGGTGCAGTACTGCGCCTAAGATTTCAGATCAAAATTGCCACTGTTACTTAGAAGTAAATCCCAACTAAGTTCAATGGGGCTTCCTCCCAAGAAAAACGTGCATGGATTGGGGACCTGAAAATTTTATTTTATTTTATTTTCAACCCAGCATGTTTTGTTTAGATTTTAGTTGCCTTGTTTAATGTACTTTTAATGTGTGATGTGCTTTTAATTTGAAATATACTAGTTATGATGGTTTAAGTAGGGCATGTTAAAGTG
This sequence comes from Podarcis erhardii, assembly GCF_964252035.2. Taxonomy (NCBI): domain Eukaryota; kingdom Metazoa; phylum Chordata; class Lepidosauria; order Squamata; family Lacertidae; genus Podarcis; species Podarcis erhardii. The sequence goes on along the minus strand of NC_138507.1, from coordinate 80,591,836 downwards.
TTATCTACCCTAGAATCTCACAGTGATGCTTAAAATCAAAACAAATTTTGGAGTGGGATCATTGAAAGACCCTTAAGTTAGCAAACTGGACACTCAGTGTGGGTGTCTCTGTCATCAGTTGTATAGGCCTCTAATATGTGTTAATTGTGGTGCCAAAATGATATATTTATATGAAGGAAAGGGGGTGTAGGGAGAATTCAGGGCTTGTCTGCAGAATGGAAGGAAAGGAGGACCTTTTTCTGCCTCCCCATTTCCAGCCACCCAGGGACCCTCTTAAGACTATTAGGGGGAGCGGGCAGGGGAAACGGCTTTCTGTTTTGAAGTGTTCAGATGGGGACTAGACCATGTGAAAAATGAACACAAGATTTTAACTGCAGTTCATTCATTTTCAGCTTTGTATTCTTGTTATTAAAAAGTGTGCCTAGACATTCTTTTGTTTTGCCCATAACCTAGGTTCCATTTAGCTCCCAGGTTTCATATCTCAGTTTCTAACACTGGGGATATGCCTGTGTTGGATAGAAGATTTAGTAAAAAAGAAGAAGACAGTAGTAGTAATAGTAGTAGTAGCAGTAGTAGTAGTAAAAAATAAATGCATCGCACCTTTTATTCTAAGAGGATATAGACGTTGACTTGGAGGTATAATTGGCACCTCTCCCTTGGGAGGTATGAGGCATGGATTGTTGGTCTCCCTGATTACATATATAAATGGCATGTAAGCATAATTATATATGTTTTCCTATACAGTGGTACCTCGGGTTAAGAACTTAATTCGTTCCGGAGGTCTGTACTTAACCTGAAACTGTTCTTAACCTGAAGCACCACTTTAGCTGATGGGGCCTCCCGCTGCCGCCGCGCCGCCGGAACACGATTTCTGTTCTCACCCTGAAGCAAAGTTCTTAACCTGAGGTAATATTTCTGGGTTAGCGGAGTCTGTAACCTGAAGCGTCTGTAATCTGAAGCGTATGTAACCTGAGGTACCACTGTATAAAAAAGAAATAAAGGTGAGGGGGGATATTTGGTTAATTGCATAAATTCTTTATTAAGATAACGAAAAGCAGGGACACAAGTCTGAGAGTTGAAGCACATATGCATTCCAAACATGGGGGTGGGGAAGCTGTTACAGGACGGCGGGGGTCAAACTGAAATGAATTGTGACTAAAACACAGATTTGGGCGTACTCTTTAGGCAGCTACCCCATTCCCCACTGCTTGACTGTAAAAATCCAGTTAGGTAGCCTAACTCAACGGACCAGCCATATAGCAATAGTTCTGCAAGATAGTCATTATTCATTCTAAGCAGACAAACCCTGGCTGGCATAATGTGGAGCAAGCTTTTATATAACTAGCACATTTATCACGGCCACAATTGCCACTTTATAAACAAAATGTGAACAAAGAAGCATGATGAGATGAAAAGAGAGGAAGAAATCAATTATAAGGGAAAATGTGATTTTTTTTTCCCCAGAGCGAGGCCGTGGTCTTCCACACACACACACCCCTCAACCCGCCCAGAATAAAGCAACTGGCAATGGCATTTGATATGGATTGCAGATGGATCATGTGTCACCCATACAGCTGTACATATCTGGCACACAGGTGTTTGATTGTGTGCCTGCCAGCTGCCAAGCAGCAGCCAGAGAATCTGTGGCCAAGAGAAGGGTTGGGAGCAAACTCTTCACACTTCTCTAGGAAAAAAAGGTAAAACACTGAAAACTGCTCAATGTGTTCATGAACATGTGAAAGTTCGCTCTCAGGATTTTACTCAGGTCTGAAGTTGCTTTCATATGTAAGATGAAGACAACAACACAGACCTACCTTATTTTAAACTTGTGGGGTGGGGATGACACACAATTTATGAAATGATACAAAAGCATCCATTTTGCTAACTTGAACAAAATACTGGGGAGGCCCAGGTAAGCCTGTCCCATATAATCAAACACAAGACATGGCACACACACACCCTTTGAATGGCAATGTCCATCAACTTTGGGCCCCCCAGCCCCCTCAAATATTATATTTGGGGTGTGTGTGTGAAGGGACCTTGATTCCTAGGAGTTGGCTCCTATGTCCAGTACATAAAATTTAAATATACTGATGGTTAATACAATTTAATTGTAGATATCATCAATATACTTGGCAATGATGCAAAATTGTTTGAACTGGTTTGAGACTTTGCTCCAAAAAATACATAATATCTGTGGGTCTGGGGAAACATAGAGCATTGGTGTTGACGTGGCAGAGGCAAATGGTATCCATACTCAAAGTGCCCTCATCATCTTTGTTATAAAGAGTATATTCTCAAATCAGCAGTAGAATTTTGTGTAGCAGTTCTTGTTCTCTGTCAGACCTGGGTGAGTGATTAGGCCTCAGTAATAACTAGCAACCCACAGGCTCACTCACTACACTCTGTCTGGGCTGGTTTGGATACAGTGCATTTTGTCTGTTGACTAGTTTCATCCACAAATGCGCCTTTACAGCTCAGTGAACAACATAATGGAGGTTTTAAAAACTGATTATATGAAGAGCCTCATACAAAAAAGCTCTAAAACTGAATAGCATGACAGACTATCATAGGGTATCAGGTTAAACAAAAAAAGGGATACATTTCACTTGTCTTTTGCATACAGCAAGATCTCCACCCTTCCAAAAAAAAGGAAAACGATGTTTAAGTGTCAAGATCAAGCTATATATTGAGGTACTGAAGATAACTATGAAACAGAACATGCATTAAATGAGCTTAAATGCATTTCAGTGAAACCGGAACCACATAATTCAACTGATTATGATCAGCATACCTTCCCAAAATGTAGCTGTCACCGTCACCTACCACTATTAGATATGAATGTTAATATTTTGGTAATGAGATTAGTGTACAAGTCACAGGAAAGCAAGCCTGAACCTTCTGCCTTTTCATTTGTTATTAATTTCTGACCAGCTCAAGAGGGTCATTTGTTTACATTGACAAGTGCAGCTTCAACAGGTCTTCCCTGGGAGGCTCTTCTCATGCTCCAAGTGAGTTAGAAGAGCCAGAGACAGGGCCTTTTGAGCACAGATTTGTGGGCTGCAGTTTGATTCTTGGCATCTGTGTCTGGATGGCAATTTACAACAATGAACATCCACCGGCTGCCAAATCTCCACACAGCATTCAGGGCTAGATCCAGCTCTAACTAAATGGGAATGAGGTGGAGCTTCCATTTTGGAAAGAGTCACAGGAGGGAGTGAGTGGAACTTGGCAGAGAGGAACTCATATTTATGGCACCCACTCTTTGGCACTTGAGCCATTCTTGTCCCCACAGTTTCAGCCATACCTCTCAACCTCCAGGATCTAAAATGCAGATAAATGGTCATTTGAAAGAGGAACAGCTCATGGATAGAAAACCCAACAGCCCAGAAACTCTCTGGGAGCAGGTGGAATGCTGCAAATACAAGGGGCAGCTTTTTTCAAAAAAGCAAGGTGAACTTCACAACGAGGAGCACTTAAGATATCTTTTCAATGGAGCAGGCATTCATCATAGGGCATGAATTAAATGTGCACAATGTATTGTTCATGCTAGGCTTTTGGAAAGTCTAGACATAAAACTAGGCAAATTAAGCATACCATGTTCTAATTGTATGCTCCCCCCTTCAAGGGTGTTAGTGTAGATTTATTATTATTCTTGACTGACATTTGTATTGTAAACTGCCCTGAGATAGGTATATTGTATGTTGAGTAGTATAAAAATGCCCAAGCAAATGACTATATCTACATGTGGGCAATGCATATTGCAGGGGCAATTGTGTGGCTTATGCTATCTGTCAGCGATGAGTTGTGAATGCTAGCGGAGATAAGAATCCAGGAATCCAGCCATATTTACAGAGATTTATTGGTTACTACAAAGTATTTACAAGAGTTCAAAGAATGACACCATCACAATGAGTCAGTTGCCTTGACTGAAGAATCTTTCCGTTTCTTCCTCCAGCAAATCCATTTCCTGAGCCCAACCCCCCTTCTTTCTCTGCTACGTGAGTGGCTGGGCCCCGGAAATGGCTCCCTCCTCTCAGATTCATTGCCTCCTGACAGCCCATTGTCTCCTTCCTCGTCTGAGGAGGAGCAACTGCTAATTAAAGGCACCGGATCTCTGTAAGTGCCCATTCTCTCCCCCTTCTCCCCCTTCTCTGCCTCCAATTCCCTGACACTATCTATACACAGGCCATAATTCCTTGGGTCTAGGATTGGCCTGGTTGGGGAATTGGAACAAGGCATATGAGGGTGTTACCGCCATGTAGATAGGTCACAGGATAAAAGGCAGAGTACCCCTGATTTGGGAATATGCTACAGCACTCAGCTGAATATGCTGCAGCCCAGGGGTGATTAACCTGTAATCTTCCAGATGTTGGTGTGTGACAACTCCAGTCATTGCTCCCTGTTGGCCATGCTTGCTGGGGGTGATGGAAGTTGGAGGCCAACAACATCTCAAGGGCCATGTGTTCTCCTTCCATAGATTAACCCCTTCCCAGAGTGGTTTAACACTTGGTCCTTTCCCCCCCGGAGCTCTGGGAATTGTAGCAGCATGAGAGGAATAGGAGTCTCCTAACAAATCTCAGCAGCCTTAACAAACTACAGTTTCAAGGATTCTTTGGAGGGAAGCTAAGACTGTTTAAAGTGGTATGATGCTGCTTTAAATGTACTGTGCAGCTGGGGCCTAAATAAGTAACCTTCCTTTTTAAATGGATCATTAGAAAATCCATGGAATGATGGAACAGGAAGTAATCAAAAGGTCATCTTGTATAACTTCCCCCTCCCGTGAACCTTACAATGTAGAATGAAGTATGCCACAAGTGAAGAATAATTAGGTAAAGGTAAAGGGACCCCTGACCATTAGGTCCAGTCGTGGCCGACTCTGGGGTTGCGGCGCTCATCTCGCTTTATTGGCCGAGGGAGCTGGCATACAGTTTCTGGGTCATGTGGCCAGCATGACTAAGCCGCTTCTGACGAACCAGAGCAGTGCACAGAAATGCTGTTTACCTTCCCGCCGGAGCGGGAATTCATGGGGATTCGAACCGCTGACCTTCTGATCGGCAAGCCCTAGGCTCTGTGGTTTAACCCACAGCGCCACCCACATCCCGAGATAAAGGTAAATGGACCCCTGACCATTAGGTCTAGTCATGACCAACTCTGGGGTTGCGGCGCTCATCACACTACAGTAAATACATGCACAGTGCAAACCTTTACATTTCTAAGACGCGAGACCTCTTGTTTTCAGTGGAGCTCACTCCCAGATAAGTGTGTTTATGGTTGCAGCCTTAGACACACTCTTTTCTGCCACTGCCCCATATTGCTAGCTAAGATGTTGGTTCCAAATATGGCGGTCAGTCAGACCCTCTATCTAGTCCTCTCATTTGCATGCCACTCAGCATCCTGTCGGTAGCTCCTTGTGCTTTTAAAGCTGCAATTGCATTAAAGCCTACCCCATGTCGCTGTTACTTTGCTTCCTTCCATCCTTCACATCACTGTGTGTCATCCTTGGCCTACAAAAGTTGACACACATCACAGGAACCAAATATAGCAAGGCTCAAGAACACTCTTTGCATAATGTACATATGTGTTTAATTTATTTTTATCTAAATTCTCCCTAGGCATATGGGAAAGAATGAGTGATAACACTGCCTGATGTGGTCAGGCATTATGTGTTCCTCGCATAGCTCCAATAATGAGGCTCTATTCTGACATTTGCATATGAGTCAGTGACCAGGCTTGGTTTCCAAGCAGCATGAAACATATAGCTTGATGCAGCTTGAGTCTGTTGCCCATGCACATGATGCGTTAAAGGGATGGTTCAGACACTCACTTTTATGTGATTTTCACATAAAAGTTCCAGAAAGGTTGCTGCTTGAGTGTTTGGGGCCATGGCTGCTATCTCATAATATGAAATGCCAAACAATTATGTTATATACACAGCGAACCCTTTCAAAAGAACACCCACCCTGTTTTGACAATTATCTATTCTCAAGGACTGGTTCTGTGTGGTTTTCAGGAGAGAAAAGCAAAGGTGATGGAGAAAAAGACAAGCATCTTCACCTCTCTGGAGAAGTGGCACTATCCTATGATAAAATGCCGTAAACGTATGCACTGATTTTATATTTCCCAGTGACATTTCTGATTTGTTTTCTTGGATTTTAATTTAGTTTAGGTTGTCAGCTCACACAGAGCTATGGGCTGCCTTTGGTGAAATGATGTCAACCACTGGCTCACAGGGAAAGATTTGTTAGTTATAAATACTGTATATTCGTAGAGATTAATAGAGGAACAGACAGCATGGAGCACAGCTAGATAATAAAAGCAGAGTCATGATGTCCTTTCTCCACAGGACAACAGACCCAGAGTAGCTAAGGTTTGCTACATGGGGAACTATTATTCTTACATATTTGCTTCCACAGGGATTTTAGCCCAAGCCACCCATCTACCAGTTGAAAGGAAAAACCTTTTCAGGTGGCTTCCATTCTCTGCTTATTCAGTCTTCTTGCTAAAGAACAATTAAATTACATTTTGGCGCATTCACACTGTGGAGAAAGATTAAAATAAATCAACACATTCCAGGTCATTGTCTTGCTGAGTTCACAGCTTGTACACTAGAGTTCTGCTTGGACAGGTTATAATTTTTGGGTAGTTCTAGATAATTGAAATTCCATGTTAGATTTTGGAGCCCGCGCTTAACTGACAATGAAAGTGATTCTGAATTCTGTTGGAATAATAGCCAGCCTATTCTGCTTTACTTGAATAAATATTTATCATGCAAAGCTTGACCAATTCTCTAGATGGAAAAAAGAAGTCTGATTTTCATTAGCACTTGAGTTTTCTGAAACTGCAACTACCACCCATGAAAAAAGGACCAGGTTTGGGTTAAAATGCAAAAATATGATTTAACCAACCACAGCTATATATATATCATTGGGGGGGGGGCATGGACGAAAGCTTACACTATTGTTTATGAAGAGCACACCCATATTTCACCACATGGGCAGTAGATTGATCAGTCTCAACAACATTCACAGCTCTTGTCGCTAAATGAAATGAAAAAGAAATGTGTTACAAGAAGAGTGGGGATGGGGGAAAACAGTTTCTTTTCCTGCTATCAGATTTAGTGCAGTATTATTATTATTAGCCTTTAGCTCACACCATTCCAAGTTGAACCACTGGAAAAAAATTAACAGAGCTGCCACTTTATACATTGGCAGCTGAACCAATAGGATGTGCACAGGTCTGCTACTCCTGGCTTTCAGACATCCATAGACCCAATACTTCTTAACCAAGTGATTTCTCTTTCTAAAAGAAAAAGAGGAAAACAGACATCACACATTGCTTATGACCATATTTTTGGACTTATTTTTGGAACGCGATGAAGGGCACATGCTCAAAGTGAGATGATTCAAAATTCAGCTTTAATGTTAAGCCAATGTGGTCCTGTGCAGACTTTGGAGTGAGTCTCATTGAGCTGAATAAGACTTGCTTCCAAGTAAGCGTACATATAGGATTGGACTTCAAGGTTACAATCCAGTTAGACCTAAAGCAATTTCCTGCACTTGAGACAGACCCTGGGACTTCCAGTTTAGAGGAATGCACCTCACTCTCTTATCACCAACTATCCTTACAGCAGGTGCAGGTAAGTATTCCTTTCCTTTCATGCATCTAGAAGTTATTTGCAACACCAGTCTTCTGGACCCCAGTTACTTCACCTGGGTCTTCAGCTGGAGTTAGTGGTGCAGGGAGAAATTCCATTCACACTTCAAGGCAGACCTACCTAATTTGCACTTTCTGCAACAGCATGCAAATCAAAGCACAGCCAATGCAGTTCTCCAGCCAAGTAAGTCAAGGGATGCATACAAAAATATGCATATACAAGGGCAAAGTATCCATAAAGCTGCATATAAGTGAAGAAAAATACAAAAAGCATTGGATTGGGAGAAACTGCTTTGCAAAAATTGCTTTGCAAAAAAAATGGACATTAGACAAAATTGCATAGAAAAATGTGTATATTAGGAGAAATAGGCAAACAGATATTGTAATGTGGAGAACAAAACTTAAGAGTGGCAAAATGAGAAACTATGGAGAAATGAAATTGGTAGATCGGGAGGAATTCAATGTTGTGCTATGTTTATCATTCTGTCAAGGCAAGCAGTTCAACATGCCAGAAGCACTGATCTTCCCCTCTGCTCCGCCTGTGCACTGTTCCAGGATTCTCCTGAACCCCCAAATCCAATTTGGAGGGGTGTTGGAGGAGGAAGGGTCAGGAAAGCCCCACTGTGTAAGCAGAAGTCCTTGTGTAGGCTTCTGCTGATGGGACTCATTAGTCAAATCCCACCCGATGGATCTAACTTAATCATGTTCATTTATTTCAATGGATCTCCTCTGAGTAAAACTTTGTTGATTACCATCCACAGTTTTTGTGACTGCCACTATTATTTTTTCCTGCCCTGGCCCAGTTCTCTTGAGGTGACCACATCTTCTCTACCCAAGACTTCTCTTGTCCAAGGGCATTCTAGAGCAATCTTCCCAAACCTCATGCCCTCCAGATGTTTTAGACTACAACTCTCATCAAGCCAGCCAGCATCAGACTAATCTGCCAGGTTTGGCTGTGCTGGTGACTGCTGGGACTTACTATGAGTAAATGTGATTGTGACTGGATAATAACCAGTCAAGACACTGTAGGCCTCCAAATATAGCCTTCTAGCAATGGAGCAAAGATAATGTTTGGAAAACTAAATGCAAGCTCAGTTAGTCTATATAACTGGCAGGACTAATATACAGCACAAAGCTGCAGATTTAGGAAACTGGAGAATAGTGACCTGTCAAAGAAATATGTTTCCAGCCATTCCAGACTTGTTTCTTCTGACAGAAAAGGGATAATTTTACAGGGGTCAGTTATATTTTTGTGGTATAGCATTAAACAACACAAACCCCTGTGCGGTTCTCTTCTGACTGAAAGGCATGGTGGCCTATTAAGCCAATATAATGAAGGAGATTAACTAGCCATAAAAATACACAAGAAAAACCAACAAGGAAGCTGCATGTTAAAAAGGCTAATGCTCTTTATTTCTGTCATGTTTTTGAGGATAACCCTGCCTCAAGGGACAACAATTTTATAACAAAACCAAAGCGGTTGGTTTATAGTAAAACTGATGGAATCTTGCACCAGCATTTTCAAACTACTAGAAGAGATAGGGAATCATGGCCCATTTGCCGTGATAAATGTCTGCATCACAGAGCTCACACCCAGCTCCAACAGGTTATTAAAGAATTAATGGCTTTATTGGGACTTGTGGTTGGGTACCTGTTTTTTAGCCTGTGCCACTACAGCACCAATATGGTGAGGAATGGGCTGGAATGTAGTTTCCTATAATGTTAGTTCCTGTTCACCCAGCAGTGATGCAACTTGCCAGCTATGGCTTTTTGCTTCAACAATTGGTCTGGAGTCATCTTGGTGTGTTTCTTGGTCATCCAGTGGAGTCTGTTCAGAAAGATGCATTTTCCTACCTTCAGATGACTACCACAAAGGAGAATCATAACTTAGGAGCAGAGTACATCTTTGCAGGCAGAAGATCCCAAGTTCCACCCATGGGCTTTCCACTTAAAAACATCAGGTAGGAGGTGATGTGAAAGACCTCTTCCTGAGGCTCTAGAAAGTTTATTTTAATTGTAATGTATAAAGCTGGGCTAGACAGACATATGGTCTGATGTGGGATAGAGTGGCTTCCTATGAAATCAACAGTTCAAAGCATATATACAGCACATTTTCCTTCCAGCAATCTGGGAAAGCCAAGATCAGCACCTTGGAGAGGGATTAGAGCGTGAATTTTAGTTGATGATCCTGTAGCAAAGGCAGAATACACACAATCATTATAGCCTGGGATAAGTATTCATTGACTAGTTGCCCCATTCTTTGAATGCTGCAGCTGGACAGCTATTGGCTTCTCCTTTGCCCTGGAGTTTCAAGTTGTGGGGTTATAGGGATCTCCTTAGGGATTAGGGGAGGAGATGCAAGCTCCATGGTCTGCAGCTCCAATGGGACATCAAGGGAGTGGATCCATCTGTTCCATGGGGTTGCCATCATTGGAAGACTTTGCCTCTGAGGATTCCTGCTCCGGGGCCACAACAGTTGGGAGGTTTCATACTATCTTGTAAAATAGTGTGTAGCATTTTGTGTCCATTCCAACTTGGATGCCACATTAAGTTTAGCTGGTAGACCTTTATGTCTTTGATATCATGGCCGCATAGATGAGTTGGAGGTAATTCACCTGAGGGTACAGATAATGTGATTCATTTTGAACATCTTCATTTAAAGAATTAGTTTGGGGGCATTGCCTCCCTTTTTTGGCTGCCATTACTTATTATCCCCATTTTCAGATTGGGGCTTGAGGATGATAGAAGCGTAGCTTGCCTAAGGCCTCCTAGAGATAATGTGGCTGAGATTAGATGTGAATTGAAGGCTTTTTGCTCACACTTATACCATGCAAGCCTGTACATGTTTACTCAGAAAAGTCCAAAGAAGGTCAATAGGATGAACTCTCTTGACTGCAGCCTTAGCCATTATTCCGTATCAAAAGTTTGTACTATATTGAAAAGTGGTGTGTGTGTTACACTTTTAAAATCTTTGCTCTCTCTTTTTTAGAGGCTGAGATTCTTGACCATCCCAGGTTCATTACAGCTACTAAAAGAAACAAGTAGATTAAAAAATAATCATGAAATAGCCAGTCAAATCCCCAGTGATAAAGAGAACTACTGTCTCATATGTAAGTGAATATATTACAGATTATATATATATATATATATATATTTTAAAATAATATTTATTAAAGTTTTAAATGTTACAAAAAGAGAAAGACATAATTCCAAGTTAAACAAAAACATAACAACACATCACAGTAAAAAATAATAAAAAAAAACAGAAAAACAGAAAAATAGAAACAATTAAAAAAATACAACGAACCTTCCCATGACTTATTTTTCATTTACTTGTTTCCTTGACCTCCTCACACCTCCCTTTTTTGTATTCTAGTTCGGTTAGCTATTTCAGCAAATCCTTTCCACCTTTCCCAATTTTTACCCTATAATTTATCTTAATATAATGTAACTTTACCTTTCCTCCTTTCATCCATTAACAATCTATTTTTACTTAATCCTTTATAATATTTCCGCTAAAGCCACATAACTTCATTCCAGCCTCCTTCTAACATTCCTTAATTTTACAATGTTTCTGTAAATAAACTTTAAATTTCTTCCAATCTTCTTCCACCGACTCTTCTCCCTGGTCTCGGATTCTGCCAGTCATTTCCGCCTGTTCCATGAAGTTCGTTCCACCTTCGTCTGCCATTCTTCCCGGGTGGGTAGATCTTGTGTCTTCCAGTACTTTGCAATAAGTATTCTTGCTGCTGTTGTAGCATACATAAAGAAAGTTCTATCCTTCTTTGGCACCAATTGGCCGACCATGCCCAGGAGAAAGGCCTCTGGTTTCTTCAGAAAAGTATATTTAAATACCCTTTTCATTTCATTGTAGATCATTTCCCAGAAAGTCTTAATCCTTGGGCATGTCCACCAAAGGTGAAAGAATGTGCCTTCAATCTCTTTACATTTCCAACATTTATTATCGGGCAAATGGTAAATTTTTGCAAGCTTGACTGGTGTCATGTACCACCTGTAAATCATTTTCATTATATTTTCTCTTAAGGCATTACATGCCATAAATTTCATACCTGTGGTCCATAACTGTTCCCAGTCAGCCATCATAATATTATGTCCAACATCTTGTGCCCATTTAATCATAGCTGATTTCACCGTTTCATCCTGAGTGTTCCATTTCAACAGCAAGTTATACATTCTTGACAAGTTCTTACTTTTGGGATCTAACAGCTCTATTTCCAATTTTGATTTTTCCACCTGGAAGCCAATTTTTTTGTCCAGATTGTATGCCTCCATTATTTGATAATAATGGAGCCAATCCCGCACTCTATTTTTTAGTTTTTCAAAACTCTGTAGTTTTAATCTATCTCCCTCTTGTTCCAGAATTTCCCAATATTTCGGCCATTTGGCCTCCATATTGAGCTTTTTCTGAGCCTTCGCTTCCATTGGTGACAACCACCTTGGGGTTTTATTTTCGAGCAAGTCCTTATATCTTATCCAGACGTTAAACAGTGCTTTTCTGACAATATGATTTTTAAACGCTTTATGTGCTTTGACCTTATCATACCACAAATATGCATGCCACCCAAATACGTTGTTAAAACCTTCCAAATCCAGCACGTCAGTGTTTTCAAGAAGCAACCATTCTCTCATCCAGCAAAAAGCGGCTGATTCATAATAAAGTTTAAGGTCTGGCAGGGCAAATCGACCTCTTTCTTTAGCATCAGTTAGTATCTTAAATTTTATTCGAGGTTTCTCGCCCTGCCAGACAAATCTAGAAATATCTCTCTGCCGCTTGAAACAATCCATTTTATCCAGAATTTGTAATGTTTGAAACAAAAACAGCATCCTAGGCAGTACATTCATTTTTATCACAGCACTTCGGCCTAGCAATGATAGCTTCAGATTTGACCATATTTCTAAGTCCTTTTTCACTTCCATCCAACATTTTTCATAGTTATCCTTAAATAAGTTCACATTCTTGGCAGTCATATTGACCCCTAGGTATTTCACTTTCTTAACCAGTGTTAATCCTGTCTCCTTCTGAAACCTCTCTCTCTCAATCACAGTTAGATTTTTCTCTAACACCTTAGTTTTCGTTTTGTTCAACTTAAAACCCGCTACCTGACCAAATTCTTGAATTAGTTCCAGTACTCTTTTAGTACTAGACTCTGGCTACTGTAATGTCAATACCAAATCATCAGCAAATGCTTTCAATTTGTACTGTTTAGCTCCGACTTATATACCTTTAACCAATTGGTCCCTTCTAATCATGTTTAAAAGAACCTCCAGGACCGATATAAAAAGCAATGGAGAGATTGGGCAACCTTGTCGTGTTCCTTTCTCTATCTTAAATTCTTCCGTCACTACATTATTCACAATTAATTTAGCCTTTTGTTCTGAGTAAATTGCACCTATACCATTTCCAAACCCTTGACCAACCCCCATCCCTTGTAAGTTTTTCTTCATGAAACTCTAAGAAATATTGTCGAAGGCTTTCTCCGTGTCCACAAATATCAGAACTGCTTTAGTATTAATATTCACTTGTAATTTCTCTAAGATATTAATTATGTTCCTCGTATTGTCAGACAAGTGTCTGCCCGGGAGAAAGCCCGCTTGATCTTTATGAATTTCTTCTACTAACACCTTTTTTAGTCTTTTAGCCAAAATATCTGCAAAAATTTTGTAATCCACGTTAAGCAGTGATATGGGGCGGTAATTCTTAAGCTGTGTCTTCTCAGACTCTGTTTTCGGTATAAGTGTAATATAAGCTTCCTTCCACGACTCTGGTGCCCTTTTCCCTTCTAATATTTCATTACAGACTTCCTTTAAAGGTTGTACTAACCATTCTTTCAAGGATCTATAATATCTTGAAGTCAAACCATCCGGTCCTGGGGATTTACCTAATTGCATGTTCTGAATGGCCCCTTCTACCTCCTGGTCCGTTATTTTGTAATTCAACATTAACTTATTTTCTTGAGAGATTTTTTGTAGTCCATTTATTTTCAAAAAACGGTCAATGTCCATTTCTTTCTGCGTCTCCTGTGTATATAGTTGTTTGAAGTACCTCTGGAAGCACTTTCTGATCTCCACTGGATTCTGTATATTCTTTCCTTCCACTTCCAAGTTTGTAATAATATTAAGTTTTTGTCTTTTTTTCATTTGCCAAGCCAGTAGTTTTCTGCATTTATTTGCCGATTCAAATGTCTTTTGTCTCATCTGTTTAATTTTCCATTCTATTTCCTGATTCATCATTTTCATATATTGTACTTGATATAACTTTATCTCTTTCAGGATCTCCTGCGACTTTGGTTTCACTCTCAATTTCTTTTCTCCTTCCTTTATTTTCTCCAAAATTTTATCTTTTTTTCTCATTTTGGACTCTCTTCTTAATTGCATTCTGTTGTATCAGAAATCCTCTCATAACCGCTTTGCTTGCGTCCCAGATTACTCTTTTTTCAACAGTGGTGTTCATATTTATCTCGAAATAATCTCTCAAGGTTTTTTGGGCCTTCTTAGTCACTTCTTCATTCCTAAACAAAGTGTCATTCATTCTCCATCTAAAGGAACCAATTGGTGTTAGTTTCATTTCCATCTTCACAGCATTATGGTCGGAGCAAGTTTTAGGACAAATTTCCACTTTTCTGATCTTCGGAGCCAGCCCTCTAGTTGCCCAAATTTGGTCAATTCTTGTCCATGTCATTTTGGCCTCAGAGAAGAAAGTTCCCTCTCTTCCCAGAGGGTTCTTCATTCTCCAAGTGTCAACTAAATCCATATTGTCAGTCATATCGAAAAAAGTTTTTAGTAGTCTACCATCCTTAGTGACTACCTGTCTCTGTGCCTTATCCATATTTGTAGATACCACTCCATTCATATCCCCCATCAAAATCATATTGTAGTCCATATAATCCAACAGAGTCTCATGTAACTTCTTAAAAAATTCCGATTTTCCCTCATTTGGTGCATAGATGCCTACTATCAAAAATTTCTCTCCTTGTGATTGGATTTCAATTGCAACAAATCTTCCTTGATCATCTTTAAATATAAATTTCTCCTCTTTTTTAAACTTTGTCTGATGAAATAAATTCATGGCCCAATCTTTTATTACTCAGTATTTTCTATGTAGCCTTGTCACATGTGTTTCTTGTAGACAAATCAAGTCCAATTGTTCCTTTTTCAATAAATGAAAGACTCTGTGCCTTTTTTCGGGGGAATTCAGTCCATTAATATTCCAACTTAATATTTGCAATGCCATGATGTGATTACTCTGATTTTCCTCCAACTGCACCCAATGCTTGCTCTTCTTCTGTTGGTATCACTGAATTGTCCAGTCCGAAGCGTAGTTTTGCTATGTCCAGTATTCCTTTTTTTGGTGAACTTCTGTCCAATGCTTTTTGTTCTGGTCCTCTATCAGGTGATCTTCTGTCTGCTGCTCTTGACTCTTTTCCAAGCTCCTTCTGTAGATCTTCTTCGTAATTATTCAAAAATTTAACTTTATCTTCTACTGATTTTATCTTTATTTTCCTTCCTTTGAAACTGAAGGATAGACCTTGGGGAAATTCCCACCTAAAGTTGATTTTGTTCTTTCTCAGCAGGGCAACCAAATCACTGTAATTGGACCTAAGATCCAAAAGGTATTTCGGGATGTCTTTAAAAATCTCCACTCTTGACTGTAGTACTTCCAAAGGATTCTTATAGGGCCAACCCAAAATTTTATCTCTCTCTTCTTTAGTTCGGAGGGTAATCAAACAGTCTCTTATTCTATTCTTCTCTTTCTTCCCTCCTCTTCCAAGTCTAAAGGCAGTCACGATTTTAAATTCATCCTGTTCCAAATCCAAATCCCAAAAGTCTGCGAATTCCTGCATGAGAAATTCTATCAGATTCTCCTTCTCCACTTCAGGTACAGCTCTGATCCTCAAATTCGTCTGTTTTCCCTTAAGCTCAATCATAGAAAATTTCGACTTGTGGTCTTCAAGTTGCCTCTGCAGGTCTGGGACTCTCTCTGTTTTAAGTTGTGTTACCTTAACTTCCACGGCAGCAACTTTTTCCCTGGCTTCCTCTGCGGTCTGTCGTATCGTAGTAGATTCCTGTATCAATTTCTTGATGGTTTCTGTATTTGTATTCACCTTTTGTCCCAAGTTATTTAAGCTTTCTGTGTTTAGCTTAATTGTAGTAGTTGCGTCATCGACTTTCTTATTAAGTTGTTCCAGTGAGGCATTTATCTTACTTAATGCAAGCGCTAAAGCTTCTTCTGATGACATTCCTCTTGGTTTAGATTGTGTTGGAACAGCCGCAGATGAGGCAGAAGGGCCGGATGCTGACGCTCTTCGCTGCCAAGACTTCCCAGACCTTGTTGTTTTGTCTTGGAGTGGCAAATCTACTTTTTCTTTCCCATCTGCCATAACACTTGAAAATTCCAAGGTCAGTCCCACAGTCCCACAGTGGAAAAATTCCCCAGATCCAATTCTTGTAACAGTTTCAGAAACTTCCTCTAGGGGGAAATAGTTGCTATCTGTACTCGTGTTACTCCAAAATAACATCTTTTGAAACACAGCTCAAGGAAGAAAGTTAGTTTCAATTTTCAGTTACTTTTCGTCCTTTTTAAGATCAGAAGAGGACAGCTAAAAACAATGTATCTCTCTATTCACAGTCAAAGCATGTTCCAAGGCACAACAGTCTTATTGTCCTATTTGCAACCCGTTCCCAGGTTCTGAGCAGTGGAAATTTAACTTCCTCCCCTGTCTCTTGCAGGTATATATAATCCGAACTCCCCCCCTCTTCTCCTGCTTCCAAGGGGGTTTCACTATTTTTTAAAGAGCTGGAAAAATTAGTCCTTTCCGATCGGCTTTCCAAGACTTTAGCTCGCAGCCTCTTTGCTTTGATCTATTTACAAAAGCGGAAGGCGGACTTCCTGTTTGAGCCTCCCCGCTTCAATGCCAAATTAAGTCTTTTTTTCTTTGAAATCTTCCAATTTATTCTACTCACGGGTAGTTGCTTTTAAAATCAAATTGTCCACAGGAAAAAGTCAGCGCTCTCCGGCAACGGCTGTGCGGCTTCACTCCATGGAAAAAGCAGTCGATTCACAGCACCGTGCCGCTCACCCCACTTCGCTCCGGAGCCCCAAAATCGGGTTTCCCCGCGAGTAGGGGAGGCGCAAAAGGTGCCAGCCAAATCCCACGTTCACAGGCTTCCCCCGCCTGTGATTTTTGAGGGGTCTCCGCCTTTGCCGTGGCGGCCAGACCCGGTCTCCACAGAGCAAATTCCTCCTATTCAGAGGAATTCCGCCATTACCGATGGCGCTAACCCGGAAGTCCCAGATTATATAATTTTTTAAACAAACAAACAAACAAACAAACAAACTACAAATATCTACTAAGGGAGTGACTAGTAATCAAATGTTCATTAATGTACCTGAGCAAATTTGTAAACTGATGAGAATGAATCCAATCAAGTGACAGGGAAGATGTACAGTTTGGTGAAGAATTTGGATAGGTTGTTCAATCCTAGAATCTCACTTAGTTTGTATTTCTTTGGGGTGCTAGATTTGCAAGGCTGCATTCCACCATTTACTTCAGACTAGTTTTGATTGCCTCAGAGTGGCTACTTGAGTGCTTCACAGAAACATTGACTGCTGGAAGGCCTAGATGGAACCATCAGTTCTTTGGCAAATTGAACATTTGAAAGAGATGTCAGCAACTGTAGAATAGCCATCTCTGAATACAGGTTGGGTGTTTTGGTTCTTCAACTTAAATTTGGTCTAGGGACGTGACACCAGGTTTTCTGTACTCAGCTCTTTGTGAAATGAAACAAAAGTTGGATGTGCTCCACACTCCAGTGAGGAGAACAAAAATTAACCTTTGTGAGCTTGAACAAAAGACCGATCATTTAGAGGAAAACAAGTGAGGAACCATAGACAATTAGCACTGTCCAGGCTCAAGCAGCATCATTAATGAGGAATACTATCCAATTAGAAAGCAAGGATGGAAATTCTGGAGAATGCTTGTGTGTTTTCCCATCTGAAATCTCTGGATAAGCATCTAAACAGCAAAAACGTTTTTTGAAATGTAGGTGACTGGAGTATTTGAAATACTATTAGACCAAACAGTTTCTTTTTGCTCTTCATATTTTGACAGTGTTTGTTTCTTGCTCTGAAAAGAGATTTATATCAAAGGTCTGAAAACCCCATGAACATTTGCACAATAAGGGTTCAATTCCTATATGATGACAGTATGGATTAAGGCTTAATCCTACAAACAGGTACATCTGCCTAAATCCCAGACTACTTTGCCAGTGAGTGAATTTGACAGATTGTGAACTGAGATATACATAATAATCCATATTTTAATTATGAGATCTATGCAGAACACAGTGGCAATGAACTAATTAAAAGGTAAGTATGTTTACAGTACAACCCTATATACGCGTTTACTTGTAAGTAAATCTAATTGAACATAGTGGGACTTACCCCCAAGTAATTGTGCGTAGGGCTGCAGCTTTAACTTATTTATCTGCAAATATTTATACCTTGGTGTCCAGCCCCGAAAGCATTCCTGTCAATGGAAAGATTAACATGTCCTTAGGTCTTTCCCAAACAAATAAACAGCAGCAAAGTTATGAGAGGGTATTCTGAGGCCTACATGCTCATTCTCAAAACAACTCTGGGGTAAATTTAAGTATTCAGCTGGAGGCAAACTCCAGTTGCTGCTGTTGCTACACCTGTTTTTATATCCAGGTGGATTATGGGACCCAGTAATTCACAGTTAGGAATGTGTTAGTATTCTCTTCATCACCTACCCCCCCTTAAAAAAATTACCTCAGTAGAGTCATGGCTTCACCCTTCTTTCTAATAGCAGCATTTGAGATGTGCCCATCCCCTTTGAGGCTACACATTGGTGTGCACGTAAGAATGAATTCACACTAGACAATGCTATGCAGGACGGTCCCTTTTCTGCACTTCCCTCCTTGAAGAGGAGAAGGTGTGACATTGACATCCAGCCAACAAGCATAAATTCTGGTGCTAGAGGCAGAGTCATGTCATCTTGACTGGTCATTGACTGGTCAATGGGAGAGACTGGAGAGCCAGGGCTGCAGTGTACCTCAGTTTTCAAGAGAGGGCTTTTTAACCTATTGAGCAATTTGCATATCTGTAATGTGGTTTGATTGTGTATTAAACAGACTTTGCGCAAGACAAAATCTTTTAAGATCCCAGAGGAAAACTAAGTACGGTACTGTTAAACAAAACTAAAATTTTCTTCAGGAAAACACGGCATAAATTCAGTTATATAAGAAGAGAAACATGACACAGAGACTCCAGCTACGATGAAACAGAAAAGTTAAATGTTATGGGTCAGAGTGCCATGCTTAGAATGGGAACATATTTATAGATTCATCTAGATCCTTCTTAAAACCGGTAAAGGTTACCTGTAGAAAGAGTGACCATGAATGTGGTCACTTAGCCAAAGGTCAAACCTCCTTTATAGTGAATCAGTGTCTCTGGTGGGAGAACTGTTGTGAGGAGTTCATGAAGTATCTGTGTAACAATGAATTCATACATCCCTTGTACATCAAGGGAGCCATGAATGGAAAGTCAGTGTAGCCACAGATATTGACCCACATGAATTCCTGATAAGACAGTTTTGTTTAAGCTGAAAGGAAAAGAAGGGGGAAAGTGTAGTTGGCATACACCAGCCTTCCCCAATGTAGTGCCCTCCAGATGTTTGCCGCCAGATGATAGGAGTTGTAGTCCACAGTGCCTGGAGGGCACCACATTGGCACCCCTGATAAACATTATTATAGGTATGCTTCCCAAATCTGTCACACAGGGAAACATGACTCCATGACTTAAGAGTGCTACAGTAATGCCCTCTGCGAGGTTACATTTTGGTTAGCCTTTTCACTCCTTCACTTCCACAGTGATGCTTGAAAAAGAAAGATTTTCTCAGCATATATATCTCAGATGAGACAGAGAATTATACCATGCCATACCAATAAAAGTTAAGAAGCTATAACTAGCAAGATTATTTTTAGCTTGCTCCACTTTCCCCACAGATATTAACATTAAATTCCATTCAGATGCCTTATTGCAGCCGAAAATCATGGCCCCTGCTCTTCTTAAGGCAGGGACCTGGCTGTACACATTGGCACAGTACAGGGAAGATTAATATCAGTTTCTACATTGACATTCCAACCCCCTGCTAACTGTAAATAATATTTCAGAGAAGATCCTGATACATCATGATCTATTATGTTGTGGTGATGAGGCTGGTTGTTATGTCCTTAGCAGTGATTTATCATCCTCTGCAATGACACAAATCATGGATAGCTCATGACATTCCATAATGTATGGTCCCTTAGTTGTGGCAGAGATGAATTTGGCGCTTAGATCATAACATTTTGAGATGTTTAGCTGATGTTTTGCTTCCATCTATGTTTTAAAATATGGCTGGCCTTACACAAGAATGCACCCACCCACTACCACTTTGTTTACCATGTCAGAAAGTCCTTCTCTGAATGTTCTTAGCAACACCACGCCTGGAGGAGTCAACTTGGAGGTCTGATTTACAGTACTTATTTAGTCAGTATCTGCTCAGTTTATCATTAGCTCAGTATCTCCTTGCTTTGCCACCATCTCTACAGGAATCAGGGACCTTTGGATTCTGAAATTCTGTGGTCACAGGGATTGACACAGAACATGTCAAGTGCCAATTAGTATGACAAGCGTGTCAAAATTCCCGCAGAAAATAATGATGCTGGTAGTGTCAGGGCTCTATCAGACACCATCACATTCCTTCCCTAGCATTTATCAACTCCAGATTCACAGACCTCCCAAATGCCACTTTAATATCTGCCAGGAACACGCCATGTCCCGTAATAAGCAAATGCAATATCTTCAGCCAGATGTGTGTGTGTGTTTATGGATAGCATATTCTGGTGACTTTTAAAGCTTTCTCTGCATAGGGTTTGGGTTTCATAAATTTACAGGCCTCTGACTACAGCATGTCCTCTTTACCTTATATTCTGATCCCAGGGGACACATTTTGGCATTCTGTTGCATGCATAATGAGTATAAAATGTTCTCCTAAGCACTGGAGTATGCTCATCTGTTTGGGTTCAGTAGACCTATTCCGACACAACAAGCCCACGTTCAAGCTGTGAACAAAGAGAAGAGTAAGCTCTTTGGGTTGGAGCTGAGCTAATCCAGTGAGTTGCAGCTATATCAATCCTGCTCTGGAAAACAGGAGGTTCATGTTGCTGCCTACTTTGATTTTAATTTGCCCCCTATTTGTCTTCAAAACATTTCAGAGATTCAGGGAAGGTTTCAGTACAAGAATATATTTTTAAGGGGCCTTAGTTCTTCCTTATATTTAAACAATAGGTAAACTAATAAAGTGCATATACTTTCATTGTCAGTGTAAATGCATACTTGGCAATCAGTTTATTGTGATAAAAAAAAGAGAATACGTTTGCTTTCTTAAGTAGCTATTAAAGGAGTTCAACTAAGGACAGGTTTCATCCATTTTATCATGGTGTAAGCCCAGGTTATCTATCTCCTACTGAGATAAATCCTGAAATCCTTATTAACCCTTTACTCAGACAAAACACCTACTGATGCCAATGGAAGCTGAAAGCATGTCAGCCCTCCCACTGATCAATCAGCTGTGGTGAATTCAGAAATCCATCTCACAAGGAGACGCTGGACCATGATATTTTATAATGACAGTTTGATTTAATAGTGTTTTTGTATTCCTATTACATATTAGTTCACACAACTGTGCAAGAAGAAGAGGTTAGATGTAAAACGGTAACTCTCATTATGGAGGGCAGTGGGCTCCCCCAAGGATATGTACCAAAGCCAGTGCTATTTAAGTTTTCATAAATGATACAGCAGTGAAGTGCCAAGTTTGCAGTTTATAACGAATTATTTAGAAATGGTAAAAACACAGAGGGCTGGCAAAGTGCTCCTAAGAGATCTCTCCAAACTTGGTGGATGGGCAACAAAATGGCAAAACAGATTCTACATTAAGTACATTGAGGCAAAAATCTTAACTTCAAATGCTGGATTCAAACGCTTGAATTGGTAATGACCTAGGGCCTAGGGCTTGCCAATCAGAAGGTCAGTGGTTCGAATCCCCGCAACGGGGTGAGCTCCCATTGTTCAATCCCTGCTCCTGCCAACCTAGCAGTTTGAAAGCACATCAAGCGCAAGTAGATAAATAGGTACCGCTCTGGTGGGAAGGTAAACGGCGTTTCCGTGTGTTGCTCTGGTTCGCCAGGAGCAGCTTAGTCATGCTGGCCACATGACCCGGAAGCTGTCTGCGGACAAATGCCAGCTCCCTCAGCCAGTAAAGCGAGATGAGCACCGCAACCCCAGAGTCGTCCGCGACTGGACCTAACGGCCAGGGGCCCCTTTACCTAACCAGGATAAAGATTTTGGGCTCATAGTGGATGAAAATGTCAACTAACAGTGGAATCCTAAGCATGTCTACTCGAAAGTAAGTCCTGTTGAATTCAGTAAGGCTTATTCCCAGGAAAGTGGGTTAGGACTGCAGCCTTGGTGGAAGGGGAGGTCCCTGCAGGCAATTTGCCCTTTCCCCATCCTTAGATTCCACCCTTAGATCCTCTTGCTATTTTCCTGGGCTCCTCTTGGGACACCCACAGTCGCCTCCTGGCCTTCAAGAGCAAGGAGACTGCCAGACATTCTATGGTGGACCACTCACCTAGAAACATATTTGCCAAGCTCTGCTCCTGATGATGGACCAGCAAGGGTGGGGCTGAAGGGCCTAATATAAGTAACACCAGTTAGCTGCCTGGTTTGTGCTTATATAAACACCTATGGTGCCATATTAAGCACTCCAGCTATATAGACTTTCATTCCCGTTTCAGCAGTTGTGACCTAGATGCCTGCACTAGTATTTTTTCCTAGCCGAACAGCTCCCATTTCACATACAAGCTTATGACAACATGCACACCAGCTCCCGTGTATGCAGGAAGGGTACACCAACAAGCTAGGCAAGGTAACCTGAAGAAGTCTGAGTGTGCCCCTCATAACTCCTTCAAGGTTGCAGAGAATTCTTGGGCAAGCAGTTCACACAGGGAACCAGCTATGCTGGAAGCAGTACCAACATTTGGACTCTCAAAGTAATAATGGGCACCCACCTAGATGGTTCTGCTCCAGCAGGTTGCCTAATATGCCTCCTTCGTTGACATGCTCCTATGTACAATATTTGTTCCATGTCTCACACTATGCTATAGAAATCCTCTGAGAATATATTAAGAAAAACAATAGGCAGATATATTAGTGGGAAATTGGTTGCTGTTTATAATTTTTCAAAGCAACAAACACAATAGCCTTGAGACTTTTTTGCTGTTACCTTCTTGTAAAAACAATATATATATATATTTAAATGACCTAATAGGTTTGCATTTCAATGGTGTATTGGAAAGGCTAGCAAGGCAATAGCATTAATAAATGCTATTCCCTGCACTGAATCTCAGATGGCAATTGTTTTTCTTCTTTTTGAACATTTTAAAATCATCAGCTTGCTTCTGTTTGTTCCAAAGATAAATTGAACAAGGGCAGCTGTAGTAAGGTAGAGAATTTTGAAATGTTATCACAAGAAGGCAGCATTGTGTCTGTGATATATGCATGCTGTCACAGCCACCCAGGTGGGTCCCAGCTCACGAGAGACCTTACTCCGTTGTAGTTTACTTACAGGAAAAGTTTATTGAAGATAATTGCTTCTTTCACAGTTCAGCATTGTGGCTGTACGTCTGTCACGTTAGACCGCCGAAGTCCCCCTCTGACTCCTCCCCTCCTCCACACCAACTTAATAGCCTGGCTCTAGACCACCTCTTCCTCTCCTTTCTTTTCCGCAGGGTCTTTCTGCCCCCCTGGGTTCTCTCTTTCCGGGATTCGCCTGAGGCTGAATCCTCTGCCGCCTCCTGCCCCCTCCTTCTGGCTTTGGGGCCGGGCTCCTCCTCTGAACTTTCCCCACTTCCGCGCGCCTCTATGTTTGAACTTGGCGCGCGTACGTTGCTTTTGACCTTTCCTTCGTCCTCTATACTGCCCCCTGTTCCACTCTCTACCCTTTCCGGCTGAACACCTTGCTCCAACCCCCTCTCTCTGTTTTCTCCTGTTCCTCCTCCCTCCGAGAGGCTGACAACTCCACCCCCTTTACTCCGTTCCGGCTGAGACCCCTCTGACAGCGTCTGTGCTTCACTGGGCTTTCTCCCCTCCTTCCCTGACTTTTCACAGCTTCTCTCTTCTCCTGCTTTTCGCCTGATCATGCTAGCTCCCTTTTGGGAATCCTCTGACTCACTGCTTAGGCTCATAGATTCCCTTCGAATTCCGTCATCTTCTTCCTCGTCTCTCTCTCCCTCCTCCCACTCGCTTTCCGTCTCCTCTGCCATCTCCTCACTTCTCCCAGAAACCCTGACACATGCGTTTGTTTTGACAATAACCACTGTGATAGTAAGGAAATGCACAAGGATGCACCTTACATATAGATATACCCAAATCTAACGCACACACCAATCTTTTATTTTTTTAAAAAGTCACACATACATTTAAGCAAGTACTCCATTTCCAAACTGGCATGTGTTCTGTTGTGGCTAATGTATGTATTTCCAAAAACAATGATATGTTTCCAATACCATCTTCCACATTTTTTTTGATGAGCAATGAAATAGGTTGAGGTGGGATGTGTTGTATCCCACCACATTATATCATTCCTCTTTTTCCCTCTCTGTTGGATGGCAATCGGGGACCCTCATGCCAAGCTTTGGAAGCAACAGCATCTGGCTCCTTGGCAGATTTTGCAGGCAGTCTTGTTGCCAGCCTTTAAGCTGTGTCTGGGTCTGCTGCATGGTTTGGCTGCAGATGGGCTCTCTGGGTTGCCTTGTGCTTCTGGGTTCCAGTTTTGGCTTACCTTTGATTCAGAAGACTTTACTCATTTTTATTCATTTGTGAATATAGGCCTATCCAAATGTCTCATGAAACCGATCCTGCTATTCAGAACTGGGGCTGGGGGGGGGGGATGAAGAGACTGCTATTCCTCTGGTCAAAAGAATACAACAAAATAGTCAAGTAGCAGAGATTTGTTAGAACCATTGATTTTTCACAGACTTAAAACTAAGTGGCATTGTTCTTGCACAGAAGTTAAATATTAGACAGCAATGCACTGGAAGACCAATTGTAGATATTTCAGAATGTGCCATCAGGGGGTCAGAAAGTTAACCTGCTTGGTTTCCTTAGTTCTATTATGGCAATAAAATTGGACTGAAAGGCAGCTTCTTTTGAGCTTAAGTTCAGTATTACCCACACTCTAATATGCTTCTTGTCCTTCGTTTATTTCAGCATTTAGTTCAATGAGAGTTAATTTCTACTATGTGCTTAGAAGTTGTGCCATACTTGGAAGTTGGTGAGACTGAAATAAAAGTAAAATATATAAGGCCAGGTTTAAGAACAACAGAAGATAGGGGATAGCCAGAACAAAATATGAGGATCTTTGTATTACAAAGCTAGTTGTGAAGTCTATTGTTGGTGAAAATGAAATGTTTTGTGCTGATGTAGTATATATGCACTGGGACCTCAGAAGATAAATGGGCACAATATTTATCACCATGAGAAATTTGTCCTATGAAGCCAATGGAGTCATTATCTATTTACTCATGGTGATGAATTTGGGCTAGTGTTGACCTAGAAAGCATAATCATACAAGTTTCCATTTAATACTGTAACGTCATGCCATTATTGGTGGAAGGAAGTGAAGTTCAAGGTGGAGCCAAATGCTTCTCTCCATCCAGGAAGAGGAGATATAAGGCAGGCAGATAGTCCAATGCAGACTTCCCCAACTGGAGCTCACTCCTCACCATCAGCCATGGTGGCTGGGGCTGATGAGAGTTGAAATCACAACAACATCTGGAGGGCACTGTATCAATCTACTGTGTTCTTTTGAAATTTCGCATCTAAAACAAATGATTGAACATTTTGGCTAATATCTAATGTTAGAGTAGCCCAAACTTGGATCTCTAGCTGGTTTTGGACTACAACTCCCATCATCCCTAGCTAGCAAAACCAGTGGTCAGGGACGATGGAAACTGTAGTCCAAAAAGCAGCTGGAGACCCAAGCTTGGGAAACACTGGAGCAGAGCATCAAAATGCTTTTTTCTGGCTTAACACTGAACAGAGGTCCAACCCCTTTGTGTAGGCAGCCATTACTGTCTGCTTGCCAGAGACAGATGACTACTTCACCCACTGCTGGAGCATTAAGGGGAAAAAAAGAAGTTTGAGAGGGAGGGAAAGAGTGGCAGGGTTATTCCTCTTGCTGCCTGCCTACGATAGGTGCCTCCTTCATCCCATGCTAGGACTACCTGGAGTGGAGGGAAAGTAGCTAGGGAAGAGCAGCAGGAATCAGCGGCGTAGCGTGGGTTATCAGCACCCGGGGCAAGGCAAGTAATTTGCGCCCCCCAACCCGGGGCAAGGCAAATAATTTGCGCCCCCTAACCCGGGGCAAGGCAAGTACAGTAATTTACTCTCCCAAGCAGCAGCAGCAGCGAGGCTTCTCTCCTTAATTGATTCCCCCTCCACACCGCGTCGTTTACTGGCTGCTCCCCCCCCTTCCCCTCTCTCTCCTCCTCGCTCTGCTTGCCTTGCCCTGCCCTGCCTGAGGGCACCCTGAGGAGACTCCGCTCTCCTTTTTGACCAGGCGAGGTGGGAAAAAGGGGGGAAAGTCTCTTCCCGCCCCCTCGCCAGACTCCCTGCTCCGCTCGGCTCACTACCCAGGCGGCCAGTGGATAGAGAGACGCAATTACCTCTCCCTCCGCTTCGCCAAGCTGTCAAAGCCCGGCAGCAGCGGCAACGGCAGCAGCAGGCGCAGCCAGACCCCCGCGAGCCAGCCAGCCCGCCCGCCCGCCCGGCTTCCTCTCCTTTTTTTGCCAGCGGCAGAAGGCTTTGCTCTCCCCCTTCTGCGACCTCCTCGCCAAGCCGAGCGAGCGCGGGCTCCCTAACCAGTGGATTTTAGTAGGGGCAGAGAGCTGCTAGTGCGAGTGCGCCCCTGCCCAAGTTGCGCCCAGTGCGGCCGGCACCCCTGGCACCCCCCACGCTACGCCACTGGCAGGAATGTCCCACCAGCTGCTGGTCGGTGCCGCCTTTGCCCTGTGCTGGGGCTTGCTTAGAAAAAAAAGGTTGAAGAGGGAAGGAGGGAGCAGGGTGGGGGTATCCCTGCACAGCAGGTACTTCCTTTGCCCCAGGGAAGAGCTTTTCTGAATTGTGGGTGGAGTGCTCATGTAGCATGTGTATGATTGAGCTACGTATGTATGTGTAATTTGCACAAGAAAGGTAGAGATGTATTTGTGGCGTGCGCATGTGGGATGGAGGAAGGGAGAGACCTGGATGTTATCTGTGTGCATGTGAGAGATAAGGAAATATGTATGTGAGGTCTCTGATGGTGGAAGAGGTGCACTTGGACAGACGGAGAGATCTAGGTGGCATGCGAGTAAGTGAGAGACAGAGACAGGGAAATGCATGTTTGTGGCCTCTATGTGTATTGTGAATGCATGCATATGTTGTGTGTGTGTGCGCGCGCACAAGAGATAGTGTGCACCTTGTATCTTTTCCCTGCTTCCTTTTGTTATTAGGCAACAACAGCATCCACACTTGTGCTTTTGCGTGTGTGTAGAAAAATTAATACAAACAAGGACCAGCAGGACGTAGCACTGGCTTCCCTTGGTAGGCATGAGGTGAGCATCAAGAACCCTCCTCTATTTAATTTTGAATTATTCCACATACCCATGGCAAACAGTGTGTGCTGTGCTACACACTGCAATGTGACCATTGGTGTTCAATTCTTTATCATTGGAAGTAATCAACATTGTCCATAAATGATTAGATATTTTGGGAATCCTATTAGCAGAAGCCCTGCGGGTGGTCTTTCCCTCCTCCCCAGTTGGCTGGAGAGGGGTCAGGAGAACCCACGGAGCAGCACAGAGTGGGGAGGAGAAGGGAGGGATTGTTCCATCTGGCAAGAGAAAATGTTTGTGCTGATGGAACAATCAGAAGAATGCAAGGTTACAATCAGCGTATTTTATAATTGTTATTATCAATTATAGGGAAGGCAGGAGGGGGCACAGGAAGAGGAGAGGGGATGGGAGAGGCATTTCACAATCAAGATAGGAGAACAAGCACCTTTTTGACAACAACAAAAGCATTGTTGAAATCAATAAACCTAAGTATTTTTTTGCAGGCCTTTGATTTCAGTGGGTCTCCTCTAAGGATGACTAACATTGGATATCACCCTCAATATTTTATTGATGAAATAAAATGTTATGTTTACAGTATTAATATATGCAGTCCTCCCCTGCTGCCTTTTCAGATCAGGAGTTGCTGCCTGGTGTGCTTAAGCCTAGAGATGAGACAGTTTGGCAGCTCTAAGTGGAAATAGATATTCCTGCTGTGTTAAGAGATGTGGAAACCCAGTTAAGATCACGTGTGTGCCATTCCCTAGAAAATTAGAACTATCAATATGCTGGTGACAAAGAATAGGAAAAGCCATAGTTCTTCCCCTGCTGGACTTTGGCTTTCTCACCTCTATCCATATACCACTTAAGCATCCGTTACTGAGAAGAAAGCACAATATTTATTTCATTGTCAGAATCTCATCTGCCTTCCCTTACAGCAGAGGCGCCAACTTGTGAAGGAGATTGGAGGGAGGCTGACCTTCGGCGTGATGTCCTGACGTCACATCAGGACACTGGAGGAATCAAGAATGCACACTGCACATTAATGATATTTAGCCCAAAGTGCTGGCTATCTGGTACATTTTTGAGGTTTGGCTTTCTTTCATTACTGTATAAAGGATCTCTCATTTTTAAAACAAAGAGTAGTTGTTTTAAACCACGACCCACAACCTCTTAAAGGAAGTTCATTCAGCAACTATTGAGCATGGGAGAGGGTATGAAAACATCTGAACAGTGGGAGCAGAAAGTGTGGAAAGGCAGTGATTTGGAGCTTACAATCCACATGAAACAGCAATACGGACGAGCCCTCCATTAGTTAGTTTTAGAATATTGGAAAGTGCAACAAATGCACAGGCCGATCAATGGAACATGAAGCTTCTGGTGCAGCTGAGTGCTTGGCTGGGCCAGGCAACAATTTAAGCAGTCTGACGTGTGTATGAAGTTGGTGAGCAGCTTGTGACTTCTTGGTTCACTTTTCCTAACCCTTTTCTTTGTCAAGGATTCACCAGCTGCTCTTGGAACTCTTTACTATGCGGTACTCCATCTGTAAGGTAAGTTTCTCTGACCTGCCCTCTAAGACAGATTTTTAAAATGGATCAATTTTATGAATGTTCAATTCCCTGGTGATGCATTTCATAGATGCACATTAGTTGATGTGTAGTCTGTGGATGAGATTGTGTGCTTGAGTTTCTGGTTCTGCACATCATTCTCGCTCTTGAGCGCGTGTGGCACATTGTAGTGGTGTGGATTATGGTGGTTTTACAGTGCAACCCTGTATCATCTGTGAGGGCCAGGAACAACCTTTTTGGATTAGAATTCCACTACTGGTTCCATTTCACTCCAGCCTTATGCCAAAGATCTGGAAAATCATTTTCTGCACATTTGTATTACTGTAAGAATACTCAGTTGGGTGAATTTACCTTTCGTAAACTGAATCAGCTAGGGTCAGGTGTTATTTCCTGAACTCACATAGAGAGAAGCAGGACTACGCATGTTGTTGCTTCCCCACACCATGCCCCCACCTGTACCAGCTTGAAGTCAACCTTCTTGCATTGGTCCGAAAGGGGCTACTAAGTGTATTTGGATAAACGCACCTAGACTCCTTGACATAGGAACCTACAGGCAGCCTCTCTCCCTGTGATGCCATCTATGCTCTTCTGGTCTTCAGTTCATTATTCCACATAATAAACATAAACACCAGTCATTAAAAACCTCCCTAAACAGGGCTGCCTTCAGATGTCTTCTAAACGTCAGATAGTTGTTTATTTCTTTGACACCTGGGAGCCAATGTAGGTCTTTCAAGACCGGTGTTATGTGGTCTTGGCAGCTGCTCCCAGTCACCAGCCTAGCCCCCGCATTCTGGATTAGTTGTAGTTTCCAGGTCACCTTCAAAGGTAAGCCCCACGTAGAACGTGTTGCAGTAGTCCAAGTGGAAAATAACTAGAGCATGCACCACTCTGGTGAGACAGTCCGCGGGCAGGTAGGGTCTCAGCCTGCGTACCAGATGGAGCTGGTAGACAGCTGCCCTGGACACAGAATTGACCTGCACCTCCGTGGACAGCTGTGAGTCCAAAATGACTCCCAGATTGCGCATCTGCTCCTTCAGGGGCACAGTTGCCCCATTCAGGACCAGGGAGTTCCCCATACCCGCCCTCCCCCTGTCCCCCCAAAACTGTACTTCTGTCTTGTCAGGATTCAACCTCATCATCTTAGTTATTTGTTATTGTATTGTATTTATACAGAAATAAAGTACAGACAGTTATATGTATTGGTAATAGGAAGAAAAAGCCAAATAATAATAATAAGATTATTTATGGCATTGCCAAGGAAAAACATAAAAACACCATAGCTTTAACCTGCTTGATTCCTTTCACAGGGTCTACTGATACCGATATTTGAGGAACGCACCCCTGTCAGCTAACAGTTCCAAACACATTATCCTGAAATCAAGTATACTTGCAAACACATTATCCTGAAATCAAGTATACTTTCTTTTCTGTATTCAAAAACAAACAGACCAACTGATATCGGA
Source organism: Podarcis erhardii (assembly GCF_964252035.2). Classification (NCBI taxonomy): domain Eukaryota; kingdom Metazoa; phylum Chordata; class Lepidosauria; order Squamata; family Lacertidae; genus Podarcis; species Podarcis erhardii. Next base: position 80,561,415 of record NC_138507.1, on the reverse strand, counting down.
GTAACATAGGAGCCAACTCCTAGGGTCTGTGGGGACTTCGGCCCCCACAATGAAATATTTGAGGGGGCCAAGCCCCTGCAAAGTTGATGGGCATTGCCATTCAAATAGTGTGTGTGCACTGTGTCATGTGACCTATTATGCAGGGTGGGGCTTACCTGGGCCCCCGCAATATTTCATTCAAGTTGCCACTCCTGCTGGGTAATGCTCATCCTAAGCAAAACATTAACTACCTCCCTGTTGTTCCCAAATACGGAGGAAAGCTAATGTGGGGATTAACAAAAGGTCTCAATTAGTGATTTGGCTTATTACTATAAAAACCTCTTCCTACAACATTGCCCCAACATTACCCAACCTACCAAAGGTGGTAACTGTTCTATATTCATGACAAGAAATAACTTGAAATAAAAGTTCTGCAAAGAAAAAGAGAAAGGCACATTTGCTAACTATAACTTTATAAATCTTTGTATTCTTGCTGATGGGTTGTTAATTTGGTACTAATATTAAGGTACAAACACGTTTATATTATGTTTACTTCTGGTTTAATTTGAAAACAATAGGTGGGGTTATAATACGTACGCTGCAAACCAGCACAATTTTCAGTTACCTCATGACAATATAACCCAGTTCATGGGGCCAAGGTTTGAACGTTCATCTTCCTCACACCACTTTACGAAATGCTTTGGACACCAAGAACAGAAGAGTGCATTGCAATGCCACAAGGATGTATAAATATGAATGTCAAACTGCCCCAGTCAATGAAATACATTAAAAAACTGGGGACTTCCATGGTGCAGTAGGCCATATAAACACAATGAAATTATAATGAGGGGGGCCAGCGATGTCGGCCACCCACCAATAGTTTTATAGCTGTGCCTTGGAATGAAGGCTCTCAGCGGACCCATTTAATCTGGACGGCTTTGTCATTTTTAGCACATGCTGAAGTAGCAATTCTAAAAGGATGTTTCAACTGTTGTTTCTGACAAACAGCAGCCAGACTATTTATGGGCAGCTCCCCACCCACTCTTGTGCCATTGGCAGTAGGTAGGAGGGAAGGGAATACTGTTACTTTGTTCAAGCAGGATTTCTCATAATCACCGTCTGTTGATGCCTGCATACATTTAACTTGCTAAAAGAAAGACAATATTTGACTCCCGCCACTTTTCAGAGGGCCGTCCAACAGAATTTCTCTGATTTGCATAGGCTGGAGCTGAAACAAATGTTTGCAAATATTCAAAATTCACCAGCAATTCCCAATTTAGAATAAACTATTCGGAGGCAATGGTCAATGTTACATTTCAAAATTCACATTCAAAATACAGCTCAAAATTTGAAAATTGAACGCTGTAGATGTCAGCAACGCTTGATTGTTTTAACTTGCAGCAGGCTTCAGATATGGAGTCTTACAGTCATCAAATACTAATGATCATTGCTTGCTATTTATTAAATGCTGCCAGGTACTAAATACTGAAGTATGTTATCTGTCAAATGCATATGATTTTAAAAAGCTGTTAAATGTCAGCTGTCAATATCATTGCACGCCAGTCTTAAAATAACAGTTAAATCTGATACTTTGGTGGTTTTCAAACTATTTTCCGAGGTACCTGAAGCTCTCCGAAAGTTTCTCAGAAGGTTCTCAACATGTTGGCCACCACAAGTGATTTTCCTCTGTAATGTGCAAACATTCGTTTTTCACTAGAAACCTGAGGTCTTTCACCCAGAGCCAGGTGCAAAATAGTGGTTCAAGGTGGTGAGCATACATTTAAAAGTAGGGAACTGGGTGCCTCTGAGCACATGCTCAGCCCAGTAATTTGTTTCTAGTACCAAAACTGTGCTCGCCAGTCTTTCATGTAATAATTCCTTCCAGGGTTACCTCAACTCTTTATTAAATGTTTTTGTTGATGATATTATCAAACTATTAGAAATCCTTGATGATCTACTCTAAATCACCTGTTGATATACTATAGTAGAGCCCGGTCTTTCTTCTGCCTGCCCCTATTCTAGGACAGTCTCATTTCATAGCTTGGAATTGTGAGTTCTTACAACATCTGTGTGTACTATGAACTTAGAACATGCCCCAGAATCCAATTCTGCATATTCTATGGCAGACACAAAGAAATTTGAGAGAGGTCGATGCGGAAGGTGTTCCATGAAGGTCAAAAGTTTGAACACCAATGGGATATATGCCTGGATGACAGCTATCAGTGCTACTGCATGTTTATCAAATAATGCAAAATATCAGCTGTTAACTTACCAATACTGAAATCCAATGCCTTTTGGAGTACCCGTTACAGATAGTCAACATCCAACAAACCGCTGGACAATATCTGAGTTCTCACAAAATATTCTCCTCCCTTCCCCTCCTCCCAGCTACCAGCCACACAGTCCGTGCTTGCCTCTAGGGTTTGCCCCAGCCACAGAGTAGAGGATGGCGGAGCTAGCAACAGAGGCCACTGCCTCCTTCCCCTTCTCTCTCTCTCTCTCCCTCCCCTCCCCTTCCCCTGCTGAGCAGACATGGAAAGAGTCAGCAGAGATGAAAGGGAAGCTGTGCTCATGGTCACCTAGCCACTCATGGCGCATTGAGGCAGTGGCATGGCAGCGCATCCAGCAGGAGAGAGCGCATTGTGGGGCAGCCGAGGGGGAACAGTGCAACCTGTTGACCCCCTCTCTATTTACCTTATTGCAAGATTTGGGGTGGGGGAGTGCTGGTACTACGTGCCATTGAAAAAAAGCACTGAGTCTATCCCATGCTCCGTCCTTTATTGCTCTTCAGGATTTCATGCTCCGATTTTCTCCTGCAAAAGCCTCAAGTTGTTTGACTCTGGTTGGAAGCCTTAAGCTTAGCCCCTGCCCCCATCAGTAGAGCCTTACTCTTTTTAAAAAACATAGATTATCAAAATATAGAGGACTGGAAGAAAGAGAGGAGATTTTAGGCAGCGTTAGCTCACTTTGTGCTTTTAAACGTGCTGTATCTCTGAAACTTGCTAATGAGATACATGATTACAATGAGGGAAGGAGGGTGACACATGTTTGCCATAACCCAAAGAGAGATGCTTTCCTCTGATGCCATGTGCTCTGCTCACTGCACAGGTGTCCTTTTGTGTTCCTAGCTATTCTTCTAGCATACTACTTTAGTATGGAATAGCTAAGCTGAAAAATGCAAGCAGTTTTTTTGGCATACTGAAAATTTGATAACTGAATAAAATTTTAGTGGAAAATCCTGACATAATTCTCAGTCTTCTGTTACATCTTCGTGGGGATGTGGACATAGGTTGGAAAGAAGGAGACAGACCATTTGCCCCACCAAAGTTGGCAGAGAACCATCACAGAATACAATTCCTAACCAGGCAAGATGTGGAACAAGCCCTTAACCTCTGTATTTGATATGGTACCGATCATACCATTGGTAATTAAGAAATACTTGCCATGTGGGGGCTAAATAGCGCCAATCTGCTCTCTCCCCACTCCCCAGTTCTGGAGAGACAGGCTGTCTCATGACTCCATATGGCGCTTTTAAGAAAGAGAGGCCTCGATGATAGGAGAGCCATACAATGTTCAAAACTGTTAGTGGATTTGGGTGGGTGGCTACAAAAGCATCTGAAAATGATGAAACAGATTTCTGAGGTCTTCTAAATTTGCAACGTAACCTAGATATAGAACAGCTCAAGATGGTCTCTTAGGCTCCATACTGGACAGAAGCACTCTGGTAAGCTCTTCCCATGCCTTGAACACTATTCCACCCCTCCCTTCATTCCCAAAAGGTCCATTCTACCTTGACATAGCAAGGACAGTTAAAGACTGAAGGTAGGATAGGAACAAGTTAGATTGGAACTCTGCTCTTCCCTGTTTTCTTTCAGTATAATATCCCAATATGGAATAAGATCTGTCCCTGCTAAATGATGGCATGTATACAAACTGGTACAACCCCCATTGACTCTGGTTGTTCTTTTCCAAAGTAAGGACACTTAGGATCACAGCATGAAGAACTTGTTTGGCTCTGCAGGGTTAGCATAGATTCCCAGTTAATCGCTCAAAAATCTAACCACTGTCCCATGTATTTTATAGAAACAACTTTAGTCTAGGTTGAGTGAAGATTTGGACCAACTTTCTCTGCCTCTTGAATTGTAAGTATTGTCTACAATGGCACCATTAGCCCCAGATTTGGGGGTATAAGTCATAGTCTTGGTGGTGGGGGATGAGTGTTCAGACCCCTGGGCTCTCACTTGTGGGGTGCCTCAGAGTTCTGTCCTCTCCCCCATGCTTTTCAACATTTACATGCAGCCGCTGGGAGAGATCATCAGGAGGTTTGGGCTGGGTGTTCATCAGTATGCGGATGATACCCAGCTCTACCTCTCTTTTAAATCAGAACCAGTGAAGGCGGTGAAGGTACTGTGTGAGTGTCTGGAGGCGGTTGGAGGATGGATGGCGGCTAACAGATTGAGGTTGAATCCTGACAAGACAGAAGTGCTGTTTTGGGGGGACAGGAGGCGGGCAGGTGTGGAGGATTCCCTGGTCCTGAATGGGCCATCATCCTAGACCCAAAATCATGGTGATAGCAACAGGGGGAGATTGGTGGGAGGTGACTGGCAGTAGGTGGGAGTAGATCAGCCCCAACTCCCAACTAAGGTACAGAAAAAGCAGGCTGCTGATGGTGTCAAAGTCGGGGGCGCAAGGTGTCTCCCCCCTGCAAGATGGTACCTGACAAGGAGCCACTGCAAACCTGCCAGTGTCACCCGTTAACTGCTGAATCCTTACCAATGTACTGTCTGTCAGCCACACACACACAGGGCTTGAGAGTAATTTAGAGATGATAAAATACAGGAAAAAGGCGATTGGGAGAAGGCAGAGTCCCTCCCCGCTCCAGACCTTTTCCTCATTTTTCATATGAAATTTGGGGAACACTGAAAAGAAGAGGAGACTTGTAAGAAATACGTTCTCTTTCAAATGAGTGAAATGCTTAAGATAAGGTTTTACTCAAAATATGTAGTATGAATATATTTTTTTAACATTAGGCAATCTACAGCATTAGAGAATTAAATTCCTGCATAGTGGAACCCTGCAATCCTATATGCAGTTATCTGTGATTAAATTCCAACAGAACTTTGTGGAAATTGTATAGAATTGCACAGTAGTGCATTTATACTTTTGAGGCTGCAATTCTATATGCATGCCTATGTAGGAGTAAGCACTTCTAAGCAGTGTGGGGCTTACATCCTTGTGAACATACATAGGATTGTTTTGTAAATGTGATAAGCATGCCAGAAAGTATAATTTTATGTGCATTTTAAGTTTTAAAAGCAGTAAAATAAGTTTTGGCTTGATATGAAAGCAGGTATTGCATATATTTCAATATCCTCAATAAAGTTCACTTCTCCCATGAACACCCCCTCCCCCCCAAAAAAAAACCACTTTCCCCCATGGCTTCGAAATGTCTAGAAATAAATACTCCTAGTTTGAGTGAAACAGTAAAATGGCTACTGATGAAAAACGTGCCAGGAGTAGAGCTGGATGCAAAAGTTTCAGGAAAGAAAATGTTGGTGCAAACACATGCAAATGATCTGACCTGCTAACAAAATTTGTGGCAAGTAAGGTTGATGCATCAGCTGCATAGATTGAAATGGAAATATTTTAGCTTGGCATCAAAGTGCTCTGTCTTAACAAGTATGCTGAAATATTTGTAGATTATTTGCAAGAACATAAATCAACTTGTGCTTTGGCTGCGTTTAATTAGGATTGCACTGATGCAACCAAAGGTAAAATGTCTGCCTTCAGTTGCAATATAATTGGTGGTGAAACTTTAATAAATCCTGATTTCCCTCTAGAGATCCACAGCCATCTGATTGGATTCATTAGTAAAGATTTGCTAATTGTCTAGAAGAGATTACATGGGATTGTTTTGAAATGAGATCTGGAGTTACATACTGCCGGATTCTGCAGATACATGAAATCTAGCACATTTTGAGGAGGGCTCCTGGACAAATTTCCAGAATCTTCTCTAGTCATGGAAAGAGTATGGAACATGACTCTTCACCACCACACACTGGATCTGACCAGGCTCGCACCGAGCTCTGGCGTGTCATCAATTTCCTCAGCCTCCATTGATGCATGATACCTGAGCCTACGAAAATAGGGTCGGGGTATTCCAGTCCACAACAACAAGGATCTCATATTCAAAGGTTCTTACAACCTCATCTCCGTGGATGCCCTCAAACACCTGTTCTTAAATGGCACCTGTTTCCTCATCTTCCCTGCATTTTCCAACAAGGTCAGTCCTAATACTTGGCAGGGTGACGTGATCGCCTCAAATGGCAGACAATGGAAAGCAGCAAGTGGCAGCAAGGTGTTGGGGGAAAAGATCTGTGCTTGTCGTTACACAACCTGCCTTGCAACCCTTAAAGCTAACCTGCTGCCCTCTGGTGTGATGAAGGATACTGTCCTATTGTCAATATTGGGGGGCGGGAATAAACAAATAATCTGGTTGGCTTTTTCTGTGGAATTGGAGGTGCTATCTTGTCCTTCACATGTCTTTTTTTTTAAAATAATCTTTATTACTTTTCAAACTTACGCAGACAAAAAAAAGAACAAAAGAAAAAACAATACAATAAACAATACAAAACACAACCTTAACACTAAATTAAACAAAACAAAACAAAGCAACAACAATTTAAAAAACATACAGTGGTGCCTCGCAAGACGAAATTAATCCGTTCCGCAAGTCTCTTCGTCTAGCGGTTTTTTCGTCTTGCGAAGCAAGCCCATTGACAGCTTAGCGGATTAGCGCTATTAGCGTCTTAGCGGCTTTTAGCGGCTTTTAGTGGCTTATCGGCTTAGTGGATCAGCTGATAAGCGGCTTAGCGGCTTAGAAAAAGGGGGGGAGGAAAAAACCCCCGCAGGAACTCGCAAGACATTTTCGTCTTGCGAAGCAAGCCCATAGGGAAATTCGTTTTGCGAAGTGCCTCCAAAACGGAAAAACCTTTCGTCTAGTGGGTTTTCTGTCTTGCGAGGCGTTCGTCTTGCGGGGCACCCCTGTATAGCATACCATTTCATTAGTCTATCTTTCATTCCCTTATTTCATCGACTTCCTCTCACCTCCCTTTTTGTATTCCACTTCTGTTACTTGTTTCAGCAAATCCTTTCCATCTTTCTCTATTTTTATCATTATGAATGTCTTAACATATTTTTAACCTTATTTTCCATTAATACTAAAGTACTTATTTATACTTAACTCCTTATAGCATTTCTGCTAAAGCCATAAAGTTTCATTCCAACAATTTTCAAACACTCATTAATTTTACAATATTTCTATGTACAAACTTTAAACTTTCCCAATCTTCTACCACCATCTCTTCTCCCTGGTCTCAGATTCTGCCAATCATTTCCGTCCATTCCATATAGTTCATCAACCTGGAGATCTTCTGTCCGAGGCTCTTAAATCTTTTCCAAGTCCCTTCTGCAATTCTTCTTCATATTCTTTGATGCTGAAAATGCTGAAGAGCAAGTCTCGGGGAGGCCCCAACCCAGCCATACCCCCATTCCCTCTCGACAGGCCAGCCAACTCTCCACAGCTAGAACCAAGGTCCATACAATGTCTCAAGTCATGTTTCAAGACTCCTCCAGATCCAAAGACCCCCACAACTCCAATCACCTCCTGACCCAGATTCAGAACCCAAAGGTCAATAAATCCCTGCATGAAAGAGTCTATCCAACCTTCCTTCTCCAGTCCAGGCAGGGCTCCAATCTTCAAATTCTGACTTTTTCTATATTCATTCATAAGAGGCCTCCACTTATAGTCCTCGATTTGCCTCTGAAAGGCTGGGGCTTCCACTTGTATTACTTTAGGTTCAACAACCACAACTTTCTCCTTCTTCTCCCCAGTTTGTCCTGTCAAAGTAGTTTCCTGTATCAGATCCTGAACAATTTCTGTATTGATGGTCACTTTTTGTCCCAAATTTATCACTTTTTGTTCCAAGTTCTCAAGTTTGGAATTCATAACATCCGTCTTTTTGTGAAGCTGTTCCAGTGAGTAGCTTATCTTACATAAAACAGTCACTAAAGCTCCTTCTGTCAACATTCTTAAAGTCCAAGGTCAATCTCTGATTCTCACAGCTCTTATCTTGCAGCTGGAGAAAACCCAGCTCCACTCTTGTAACAGTTTCAAAAGCTCCCTCTAGAGGGAAACAGTCTCCACTTGTATCGATCCTTTCATGCGCATTTTAAAATATAAAGTTAGTTTCAATTTTCAATTACTTTTCCTCCTTTTTGAACGCAGAAGAGGAAAATGGAAACAATATATTTCTCTTATTTAGCCATCTGTCAACATGCTATCCGTTCACAGTCAATGAACTCTCCCAAAACGTTAATTCTGCTGGCAGCCCTTTTCCAGGTTCAGAGCAGTGGTAATTTAATTTTTCACTCTCTCCTGCAGGCTCACTAAGTCCAAAATTTCCCCCCTCTTCTCCTGCTTCCAAGGGTTTTTTTTAACAGTTTTAACCGATAGAGATTTAATCCTTTACAAAATACTTTCCAAGGCTTTAACTTGCAACGTCTTTGCTTCAATCTATTTACAAAAGAGGAAGGTGGACTTCCTGTTTAAAACCTTCCCGCTTCGATGCCAAATTAATGAATTTAAAGATTCAATTTTCCATTCTACTCACGGGTAGTTGTTTAAAGTCAAATTGTCCACAGGAAAAAGTTAGCGCTCTCCGGCAACAGCGATGCGGCTTCACTCCGTGAAAGAAGCAGTCGATTCAAAGCACCGCGCCGCTCACCCCACTTCGCTCCGGATCCCCAAATCAGGGTTTCCCCATGAGTAGGAGAGGCGCAAAAGGTGCCAGCCGAATCCCAAGTTCACAAGCTTCTCCCGCATGTGATTTCAACGGGTCTCCGCCTTCGCCGTGGCGGTCAGACCCTAATTTCCACGGAGCAAATTCCTCTCGGAGGAACTCCGCCATTGCCTGGAGGCGCCAACCCGGAAGTCCTCTGTCCTTCACATGTCTTGGGCAGGCCCTGCTTCACAGTCCTTCCACTTAGCTTTCTCCTTTATCTGGATGTGGTCCTTCTATTTGCACTTTACATCTTCTTATCTTTTGCTCAGCTCCATAGTTTGTTTCTTCCTTTGGCTGGGAGCACTGCTGCCCAGATTCTACAAAGCTGGCTGCTTTGGTTCATGCACACTGTGCTTTATCTCACTTTTCCTATCTTAAATTCACTTCTCCGCACTTTCACATCAGTTTACAACTTTTTTTTAAAAAAAGAAGCCCTCACCAAACTTCATCAACATTTTAGTACGAATTTCTCCCACAATGCACATTTTGACTAATGTACACATTGCTGCAAAGCAGTTCCCCCTAAAATAATGTGTTTTTATCTGTTACTTACACCAATATATTATATGCACTTATAGGCACACAGTGGAACCTCTACTTACAACCATAATCCATTCCGGAGGTCTTGTCATAACTAGAAACGTACATAAGTAGAGGCGCATTTTTCCATAGAAAGTAATGGAAAAGTGAATTGATTCTTTCTAAACAATGAAAAACAACCCCTAAAACAGCAATTTAACACAGATTTTACAGTCTAATGGGACCATAGATCCATAAAATGAAGGCAATAATCAATATACTGCACTATAAAATAAATAAGACAGTATTGTAGATTTAAAAAATTAACTTTTTTTTCCTTACATGCACTGAGGGTGGGTGGGCTTACCTGGCTACAAGCTGGGGGTGGGACAAGGGTCAGTAAAGAGCTGATTCACTTCAGCCAGGGTCATTTTATTTTCTTGCCAGGCCATGTTCTTCTCTGGACTTCCCTCAGGTTAGTTCCTCAGCGGGGTTTGGGGCTGCAGTGCGCCCTGCTGTGCCTCTTGCAGGCGGCACCTCTTCCACAGCTTCGGGGGTGGGATGGGGACCCTCTCCCCAGTGGCAGAGACTCCAGCGCTGCTCCGCAGCTGTCCGGGCGAGCTCTGGACTGCTGGCAAGGCCTCTGTTTGCATCTATAGGAAAGTTCATAAGTCGAAGCACCTACTGAAGATCTTAACTGGAATCGTACATAAGTAGAGCAGTACGTAAGTTGAGGTTCCACTGTACTTCATCCCAATACGGTGGTACCTCAGGTTAAGTACTTAATTCATTCCGGAAGTCCGTACTTAACCTGAAACTGTTCTTAACCTGAAGCACCACTTTAGCTGATGGGGCCTCCTTCTGTTCTCATCCTGAATCAAAGTTCTTAACCTGAAGCACTATTTCTGGGTTAGTGGAGTCTGTAACCTGAAGAGTATGTAACCTGAAGTGTATGTAACCCGAGGTACCACTGTATATGCATTTTCTTGTACACATTACTTGCCTGGAGAACAGCACTGAAAATTTTCAAGTGTGAATCTTGAATACTGGCTGTGTTTCAGTTCACAGATTTTGTTTTGGAAAATGCAAATTAGGTAGATCCACCTTTAAATGTGAGCTGAATCAAATTTCTCCCCCACCCCAGAGTCCCATGCCTGGCCATTCCACACCTTCCTAAAACCCTAGATTTTTCAACCTCACTTTTATGTCTCTCTCTCCCTGCCCAGCAGAATCACATGCACTAAAATGATTTTGGGAAGGGAAAATCCCTTTCATAGCAAAACTGCTGTCCTTTACAAAGTGACTTCCTAGCCAGCTATTCAGATACTTAGGAGGAATCGTTGCCTGTAATTGTTTTATGCCTATAACAGTCCCACTGAGATACCAGTGACTATTATCTTTAAGGTATAGCATGATAAGTATAAGCCCACAAGAGCCAAAAAGTGCTATTAAGAGGAATGCCTAGCATATGTCCTCTAATACCTATTCACAATGGGGAGCCACCTTATCCGGTTTCATAATGCGCCTTTATGCTTAAGTAATGAGCATTAAAGGACAAACAGTATGTTGCATTTCTTTCCAAATCATGAATTCCTTTCCTCCCTAAATAAAGTATGAATCCCACCTAAATGTGTCAGTTGTGCTGCTTTTCTTTCCTGGCTTTTTAAAACAACTCCATCCACTTTCAAGATAATTTGAAACAGCAGAAATAACTAAGTAGATTTTGTGGCATCTTTACTGTATAAAGGAACAGAAAGGATTCAGTTTTCATTTTCGTGAGGGCATCTGCACACAATAGATTTCCTAACCTTTCCTGAATTTCTGGAATTATACCAACTTGCAACCCAGTGCCTGAAGTTACATTGCTGTACTGCCACCCAGCAATATCTGGATGAAGGATGGTAGAAGTTCTGGTGTTGCTTGTTATAAGAATAACTCTGGTTCTTAGCTGAGGTTTATTTTCTGTTAGGATATCAGTCTAAAAACAAGCCAATGCATTTCTTCGTTTTTCATTTCACTTATTTTTTTCCCTCAGGCTTTCAAAACCTTGTTCTGCTTTAGCCTTCACTTTTCTAAAATCTGAACTTTGCTGCTCTCTTTCCTCTCTCATTCTATCCTTCAAGGTTGCTGCCTCTCAACAAGCTTTCTACCTTCACATTCTCTGCCATATTTCTATACTGGGGTGGGGAACCCTTAGTCTATGAGCCAGATGCCACTACAGGCATATTTCATTGGGTCCTCTGGATTCCCTCCCTCACAACCAGGGAGCAGCTGACAGAGAAAAAGCCTTCGGTATTGTGCAAAGTGCGCAATTGCAGCACAGTTATCTGCAAGAAGTTCGAAGTGGGTGGGGTGGCTGGCTCAGCAGAGAGATAGACTTGTGTTCCTTGCAAATATAAAGAAAAGTGTTCAAGAATTTTGCAATGGTATGTATGCAATATTTGGGATGCAAATATTTGAGCCTTTGAATAGCTGTGAGGTAGGACTTGCAATTCAGCCTTGCATTTAATGTTTAATTTTATATTTTTGTAAACTGCTTAGAGGTTTTCTTACAATCAAGTGGTATATAGATTTTGTGTAAATAAATAAATATGCATGGTTCTGTGTGGGTCTAGCCCCACAACTACTGGAGTGCAGGCTCCCAACAGTTGTCTGCTGGAGTAATGCAGCCCTTGAACCCACCAGTGTTCTAGACATTGAGTTCTGAGAGGATTCTTAGGGAAGCTAAATTACTGTTCCCATGATTCTGTAAAATCCATATACAGTGGTACCTCTGGTTCAGGCACAGCTGTCAACGTTTCACTTCTTTAAAGGGAAATTCCCTTATTCCAAACAGGATTCCTCGCAAGAAAAGGGAAAAGTTGACAGCTATGCGCTTCAGGTTACAGACGCTTCAGGTTACATCGCTAACCCAGAAATAGTACCTTGGGTTAAGAACTCTGCTTCAGGATGAGAACAGAAATCGTGTGGTGGTGACAGCGGTGTGGCAGCAGTGGGAGGCTCCATTAGCTAAAGTGGTACCTCAGGTTAAGAACAGTTTCTGGTTAAGAACGGACCTCCAGAATGAATTAAGTTCTTAATCTGAGGTACCACTGTAATTCATTTCACCAGAGCACTTTTTCAGGGAAGTTCTAAAGGAACTCTTGTTTCCTTAATTTTTAAAACGATGGCCTGATGCATTAAGCTGCGTACTTATATTATTACCTGGTGGATTGAACAAAACTAGGAAAGGAAACTAGATTCAAGCAGAGGAAACTAGATTCACGCAAACTAGTTGTGTCTCATGTGGCAGGGAAAATTTTCTCACTGTTCCCAAAGGACTCTACTCCTTAAGACCTGAGAGGAAGAATAAGGTCTACCCTCAGAAGCTCTGCAAGAGGCAATGCCATTGCCTTGGTTCCCGAGTCCGTCCACTCCATAGCTCCATCAGAGGAATGTCACTTCACACAGGAAATCTGACAAGAGGAATTTCCCCAATGTTCTAAGACTTGAAACTAAGCCTCTCAAATCCTGTTTCCTCAGATGTACTTAACAAGCAACTCTTCCTCCCAAGGAAGGGTCTTGTGGCTGACACAAAAATGTGACTCAGACCTACATTCAGCAAGCCAAGTATAAACCTGGATGTTTATGTGGTTTCTTTTCCTGTCCCTTCTTTGAAATCCAAGTTAACTTAAAAAAAACAAAAACCATGAAAAATCTCACAGGTTTTTTTTTGTCAGTGTACTTCAGAGTTTAGAAGGCTGTTAAGAGTGTGAATATAAATGTCACCACACACACATATTACATGGACTTAATTTATATTTGTCTAAAATGCAAAGGTTCCCCCCCCCTTTTTTTTACAGTTGTACCATCAGTGATTGAAGTGTTATCTTCCTACAGTTTATTTCATCTCCAAGACAGAGGGAAAGTATATAAAAAGAGGGGAAGATGACAGATTAGATAGAAAAGGGGCAAAGGTTAAGGGTCCATGGGAAGTTTTCAGGACTTGGAGGAAAGCCGTCACACAACATAGTTCTCAGTGCTAGGTTATTTTATTGGTGTGGGTGTGTTTTAATTCATATTAATTATCTAAAACCAGAGGTGTTTTTGCTATGAACATGTCATGTTATTTGGTTTTCCAAATGGGAAAACAGCACTCAGGGGACATAATATAGCAATAACCTCTTAGGAGGGGAAAGATAAATGATCAGGGTAGAAGACAGGAAGAAGAAGAAGAAGAAGAAGAAGAGTAGTAGTAGTAGTAGTAGTTTGGATTTGATATCCCACTTTATCACTTCCCGAAGGAGTCTCAAAGTGGCTAACATTCTCCTTTCCCTTCCTCCCCCACAACAAACACTCTGTGAGGTGAGTGAGGCTGAGAGACTTCAGAGAAGTGTGACTGGCCCAAGGTCACCCAGCAGCTGCATGTGGAGGAGCGGAGACGTGAACCCGGTTCCCCAGATTGCGAATCTACCGCTCTTAACCACTACACCACACTGGCTGGGTGTGATGGCTGGGGTGTGAGTCATCCCTGAGAACTTTTCTCACTCTCCTAAGATAAAATGTGCATTAAAAATGCATATATTACTGCAAATAGCATACAGAAATGCATTTTATTAGGGGAACCACCTCACAACAATCATATTAGGCAAAACTGCATACAAATATGTGAACATTAGGATAAATTTGCAATAAAATGTTGATAAATTTTCATGAGGACATTATTTTAGAAAATCACAAACTGATGTGAAAATGTAAAGAGCTGGAAATATGAGAAACTAAGAGGAAACCAAAGCTGGCAGATTCACCCATCCCTAGACAGAGCAGGATAAAAAACGTAATGAAATAAATAAATACAGCATATAAATGTAGCTAATGGAAGGGATGAGTGTCTTCCATACATAGAAAGAATTATACACTTTGCATGAGCACACACTATATTTTGAGCATTTGTGCGTCAGCCTCGTTTGGGCTGGTATCCAGCATGCAACTATACAAGCTGCAAGTGACAGGAAATGAACGAAGGTGATAATAGTACAGCTAAAAGTTTGACTAAAGTGGAGAAAATGTGAGAGAACGCAAAGCAATCAGCAATGTGAACGGATAACTCAATGCATACACATCTTGAGAGAACATGGTGGGCTTGTGCTATTTTGCTTTTCCTTTCATTAACATTCTTCAACACAAAACTCCAGAAGTTCACTAATAAAAGAGGTCGCAAATATCAGCAAAAGTGACTCAGCAGCTTTCACTTGCCGAATCTTTTTCAGAACTTCTCTTCACCCAGCTGCAGTCTGGACTCCCACGTTTCAGCTGTTCTTTCTAGCCACAGGCAGGAAATAATGATCTTTTCCAAATTAATGAATATTAAATATATATAATAGAAATGGCAATGTTAAGTGGGAACCATCGCTATGCTCTTAACAAAGACTCTGGGAAAATAAAAGCGAGGCAGGTTTCGTTTTGTTTTCTGACAGCCCAGTACAAATATCAAATCTGAATCAGAAATGCCATTTGTCTGCGGGGAGGGGGGAGGAGGAAGAGTAACAGGGAGACAGATGTTTCTCTCATTATTTTTGTTCTGGGACAGCCATTGCTATTAAGACATGTCACCATCCTCCAGGGCCACAGATACAAATGCACAGCAGGACAGCTGTGTTTAAATTATCATTGTAATTTCCACTGGGGCACAAAAATGTCATTCGGAGGCATTCATGCAACATAACCCTTTTTTTGCATGAGTGTATCTGGCAGATTTCCCCCCTTTCATATACATGTATGAACAGATCATCATAGCGGTATATTGAAGCCATAGCCAGGTGCTTTCGTTGAGGCTCGTCTAAAAGTAAGAAATGTAAGCGGCCCAGGAGTGCTTTAGGCATCTCCCATGACTTTCACAGTCCTCTGTTCTGCTCACCAGTTATTTCCCAAGCGTTGGGAAATTCTAAACAATGATACTTCAGCTGAAGATAATGTTTGCCAAATGCTGCTTATGCTTTTTCCTTTTTCTTTTGCAGGGCTGCCCTCTGCTCTGGAACAGTTGCGGTTGCCCTTTTCAAATCGAGGAATCTGCATTTAACCCTCAGCTGAAAGACAGGACCCACTTATAATCTGTTTGAAGATGTTTTTTGTTCACCTGCATCCTTAAATATAAGAACATAAGAAATGCCTGCTTGATCAGCGGCCCATGTAAAGGCACCCTTCTGTTCATGGAAGGGGTTTGTATTCAATGGAGGCAACTACTCACAGAAGCGGAAGAGGCAGTTTTCTCAGCTTCCACCCCCTTCACCCACTCCCCATGCTACTCAGTCCTCTGCAACAGATTAAGAACATAAGAAGAGCTGGCTGAATCAGCCCAATGGCCCATCTAGTCCAGCATCCTGTTCTCACAGCGGCCAAGCAGATACCTGTGGGAAACCCACAAGCAGGGCCTGAGCACAACAGCAGTCTCTCTTCCTGTGCTTTCCAGAAACTGGTGTTCCTTTGTGTCCTTCTCTCTCAAGGAGGACTATATGCAAAATATGACAGGGTTCCTGCGCTCTTAACAAGTGTAAAGAAAATACAACTTTGGCAAGGGCAAAGGTCTAGAAATGCCCCACCTGTTGAAATTCACTCTGCTGCTTTTAAGGAACTTTGTCCTTCACTGTATCTTGGCTGTGAGTCCTGGGAGAACTGCTCCCTGCCTTGCAGGCCTTTCCCCACCTGGCCTGGGACGTTCGTAGCAGTGAAATTCTGACTGAAATTAGGCTGTAGGTCAGAGAAGGAAAATGTTACTTTCCCTTGCAAGACGCACAGGATTTCCCGAACTGGGTAAAGAAAAACACACCTTCCCATTGTCCTAGTTTATAGCACAGAGTGTCCTTGTACTTCTTTGTGGATACCATCAGTTTCAGTCTTGGTAACTAAGGAAAATATTCTGACGAATGCTTCATATTTTTTGAACTACAGTGGTACCTCGGGTTAAGTACTTAATTCGTTCCAGAGGTCCGTTCTTAACCTGAAACTGTTCTTAACCTGAAGCACCACTTTAGCTAATGGGGCCTCCTGCTGCCGCTGTGCCGCCGGAGCACAATTTCTGTTCTCATCCTGAAGCAAAGTTCTTAACCCGAGGCACTATTTCTGGGTTAGCGGAGTCTGTAACCTGAAGCGTATGTAACCTGAGGTACCACTATATTTAACTTTGCATTATATGTACTAAACTGCATTCTAGTAGTTTTCAACAGGTCTAATTTCTTGAGATCAGTCTCCTTAGTTAGAAAAATATATTATATGAAATAGCTGTATATAAGTATTTTTTTAATAACTAAATAAAAGACAGGATTAGAAGATGCAGAGAACAATTCATCCCATCCGATTGCAGTGTGCAGCCACTATTCACTTTAGCTGTCATTAAATCCCAGATATTCTCCCCACCACCACCAATAATGCTGCAGAGCCCCTTATTTTCTGTAGCAGCTTCATAAGCAGACACTTATGACATTTGCTGCTGAACATGCAAAAGGGGCCTTTGAGAATGCTTGAGCCTAGGTCTGCCCCTCCAATTATACTACATGTGCCAGCAACTGCAAGGCAGCCTGTGATTGGCTGAGACTGAAGGGAACCACCTGAAGCATGCCAATCATTCCAATCACAAGGGCTGCCCCTGTGCTGGAAACCCTTTGTGGAATGAAGGTGGCCCCCTTCAAACTCAACAAATCTTACTCTAGGTTTGGAACAATGTTAGCGCAAGCAGTGGCACTGGGAGGGTAGAGTTAGCCCCACCCATTCCTACAGACTCATGTGTATTTTGGGCAGGAAACAAGCAATGATGTATATGATAAAATCCCTAACATAAAATGTGGTTTCTCACAAGTTAATCAATAGTGAACGGTGATTTGTTCATACCGCCAGGCTTCTTCTGTAATATGCAGCTGCATAGCCAAAAGGAAACAGTCTAGAAGTTGTGCTGGAATAGTGAGAATCAGTGTACAGAAAGGGAGAATAGAGATGCACCTAGCAAACGGAGGAACCTCTCAACAAACCTTTGAAGACAAAATTGGAATAAAGTCACATTTATAGCTGACAAGAATAGAACAAACAGAATACATATATCATATATTTTAGGAGCAGCCTTAGCAGAAAGGCAAGGATATATCTGCAGGAAACAGAATCCTATGCATTCTTAGATTTATGACTGATTTTTTAAGAGTGTGGGAATGACTGCCAGGATTTCATCTCATTCATCTTTGTCTAAAGAGGCTCAAATGAATGCTGCCACCAGAGGTTAAGGAGATCCATTTGTCAACGCAAGAGGATGGGTCGGAGACAATAAAGGAAATGGTAAAACCAGCCATCAATCCCTGTTATTTATTGTGATTTAATTAGCAGATTTAGACTGCATTCTTCAGAAAGCTCTGCCAGGCCAAATCCCATTTACTATTATGGGGCTTTCCTAGACGCTGAGCTTTGCAGAGTGGGTTGCAAGCGTGTTTCTTCCTCCCATGCCTTATCATTTCTTCTTTATGCAAAACATGCAGAATAAGACACTTGGGAATATATAGTACAGAACTCTGACAGGACCAGATCCAAGTTTGAGGGGAACTTTGGGGAAGAGCCCTCTGTTGGGCCTTTCCTATGTTGTGGGCCCATCCAACTTACCCCAGTGGCAGTAATAAGTAGTCCCACCACTACCACCCCTCAGTGGCTAGATACAGTAAGTGCTATTTCAATTACCCAGAATGCCTCTGTCATAGTGTTGCTCCAGGGTATTGTTGGGAATTAAAATGGTGGCTCTTGGACACAGCTGAATTTTTAAATGAGACCCAGGGCAAGCATTAATGGTGGGTCCTGCCAGGGCGTTGGGACTTTTCAAGGATGTCATGTGCTGATGCCAGGCCTGCTGATAAATGCCAAAGGTGATCACATTATGCAATTTTCTTGATAGGATTTAATTTAAATAATAACTAAATCACTGCTCAAGACAACTGTTAGAACAGTTGATAGCATTTCTGGATGTGATTTTAATGATTTAATTTAGAAGAATTGATTTCAATTATCAAGGCAAAATGTGTTTAGTGGCCACACTTATGCAAATTTGCTTAATTTGCAGATTAAGTATGACTGACATAGCCTCTACTTATCCACAGAAAACTAACATGACAGAAATAAGGCTTAACACCTTTCCCCCTGACATGCCATGTGAGGAGAGATTTTGTTTTTTATGGAGAAGCATTCAGTCATATGATGCCCCATCTATACTTTGAAATGGTACAACTTGGGCACAAATTTAGCATTTCTCAGTCAGGACAGGCAGAGGTCTTATACTGAATGTCAAAGCAGAACCCCAAACATTGCATGGTGGGATGTGCAACTCATGTCCAGCCACATGGTTGACTGAGAAATGGATTATTCTCATGTTGCATGCTCATTTCCTCATTGAAGATGTGAGCCACTCAGGAACAGCCTTGCTATTTATGTAAATGAGGCCCATATATGATGCTAACTACCTATCCATCACGATCATTCTCAATGATGCTAAGTAAACCATGGCTTAGTCTCAATTAGCAGGGCAGCAGAAAGACCAGGGGAGGAAAAATGTACCCATGATCTGTGGTCTAGGACAGGCATCCCCAGCCTGTGGCCCTCCAGATGTTTTGGCCTACAACTCCCATGATCCCTAGCTAACAGGACCAGTGTTCAGGGATGATGGGAATTGTAGTCCAAAACATCTGGAGGGCCGAAGGTTGGGGATGCCTGGTGTAGAAACTCAGACTTCTTTTCATTCACACTAAGCCATAGTTTGGCTTATCAGTATGAGCAAACTGGGCCAAAGTAACTTCAGAAGAAGTCCACATATGGGATTTAAAAGGACCTTATAGGCAATACGTAATAATTAAAACAAAAAACGGATGCTAAAAGCAGCAGTAGAAGAAAAACTTCTGCATCTTAAAAAGTGCTAGGAAACTGTTTTTCAGGAGAAGCTGTCATTTAATCCTTTCATTTATTGGATTTGTCTAGGACCTCCCCAACTCCCATGGACCACTTGAAAATTGCTGGGGGATTAGATGGACCACTTGCCTGTTGTAGCAATCATAATGTGCTGTGATAGATGCTGCATTAGTTTTAAATTGTATTTCTACAGACGAGGCACAGACCACCTGAATGAAGGCCATGGACCATTCCACAGCTTGGGAAGCCCTGGCCTGGGAGACCATACTATGAAAGAATTCAAAAGAGCTGGCAATAAAGAAGGGCTTTTTATCCCTTTCAATAAACTGTTCCCTCTTATCCACTGAGAGGAATGACCATCGCTTAGTAGTAAAATACCTGCATTGCACGCATACGAAAGCTTATACCCGGAACAAACTTAGTTGGTCTCTAAGGTGCTACTGGACATTTTTTTATTATTATTTCAACTGCATCAGACCAACATGGCTACCTACCTGAATCTACCTGCATTGCACGCAAAAGATTCAAGATTCAAAAGATTCAAGGTTTAACAGTAGCTCCAGGTCTGGCTTGGAACAGCCTCAGTCGGAAACCCCGGCTAATTGCTGCAACTCAGCATAAACCATACTGAGGGTTCTTCCACACTTCCTCTTGTCCCACCACTTTCTCCCAGAAACATGGGAACATGCCCTACAAATATGGACACAACATAGAACATCACATTCTGCTCATGCTTCCTAGAGAAAATGTATTCTGTAAGAAAAGTATATGATCAAATGAATGCCTGCCAGTGTTATCCAATAATATTTAGGCAATGGCTAAAATACAGCGTGGTTTTTGAAGAAAGATTTCATCTCTCATCAGCAATAGGATCTATTTTTTAAATGTGCTCCCCCATCCCCACCCCCCAAAAAACCAAATGCTGGAATGCTTGATAGAAATGCATTTATTTGTCAGATCACGAAGTTCTCATAACATTTCTCAGCCTTAATAACACATCTGCTCTTAAAATGTGGTCTCTTGGTAATAGCTGGCTGAAAGTGTCTGAATTTAGGGATTATTTGAGACAACAGATTTCCTTCTATTTGGAATTGAATGAGGCATCTGCTCCCTCACCGTTGGCTTTGTGGGATATTCTCAAGGCAATCATAAAAGGGCAGATCATTTTGTACATTATGGAAAGGAAAAAAAGACCTCTGTTGGTAATTATGAGAATTGGAAGGGTATATTGGGGACCAGGAAAAATAGTACTTGATGACTATAAAAGTAGTTGCTTCATAGAGCCTCCACCCAATTTCAGGAAGATGTAGAGCACCCAGATTAACCAAAGAAGGGACCACAGCAATGAATGAAGGCCCAAAATTAGCAGGTGGAACAAAGAAGTGGGAAGGGGGGAATCTGGAAATTATTTGCATTGTACCTCAGGAAAAATAAACAAGAAACTGGCTGACTCATTACAGGATGAAGAGTTAGTCATGGATTCCCGGAGAATGAGCAGATTGTCTGCCAGTATTTATGACAACCATGTATTTGGGGAGGAGATTTTAAAAATCGGATTGTTGTTGTTTAGTCGTTTAGTCGTGTCCGACTCTTCGTGACCCCATGGACCAGAGCACGCCAGGCACTCCTGTCTTCCACTGCCTCCCGCAGTTTGGTCAGACTCATGTTTATGGCTTCGAGAACACCGTCCAACCATCTCGTCCTCTGTCGTCCCCTTCTCCTTCTGCCCTCAATCTTTCCCAACATCAGGGTCTTTCCCAAAATTGGATTATGGTGCACAAAATCACACACAGTCTTCCATATATTAATTTGCTTTTGAAATATTGAAAAGAAAGCAATCCCACATCAATTTGGGAATATGACTACAGAATTCCAGAGCCTCTACTAAAAGGCTTAACATTTACAGTACCTTGACAAAAGTTGGTATTAGAATCACAGAATTGTAGAGTTGGAAGGGACCACGAGGGTAGAGAAAACCTTCCATTTTGCCCAGTGTGAAACAAACACTTGCTTTGGAGGAAGTTTGTTGTGGAATTCCAGGGACAAAAGTGTTTTGGTGTTTTAAGGTGCAAGTAAACAGATACCTGCATGCATGTCTACAAAGGACCTCATGAGCTGTATTGTCCAAGAAGAACCTGCACAAACAGGTGCAGTTCCACAGTTCCTGATGTTACCATGGAACAGCCATGTCTGTACCACAAGCCAAACATTCATTTCCTGGCATGTACCACCCCCCAGGGTCAGTTCTTTAAACCTTTTAATTTTTTTACTTTGACTTCCTTTCCAGGACTACTAAAGCCAGGCTTCCTACATGCCGTTAACCACCCTTGTCCTTTGGGTACAGGGATGGTTTACGATGTACTAATGGAATGTCTTTTCATGAAAGCCATTTCCCAATCACTCTAATGCCATCCATAAACTTATGTGTTAAGCCAGTTGTACTTCCCTGTACAAGCACCAAAAGAGTGAACCCACCTCTATGTAACAGTCAGATTTAAGATGACACCTGAACTGCTACTGGGACTGAACAGGTGACATCACAGGATGACATACTGACTTGTTTTGCCGTGAAACTAGTGTGATGTTACAAAACAAGTCATGTCCTCTGGAGCTCAGTAAATGACATAGTACTTTCCAAATGGAATAGAACCTTCTTGTTGATATAGTACTTTCAAAATGGAGCAATGAATCTCTAGGCAATGGGATTTTCCAAATACTAGATGTAGTATCAAGCTCTGAAGATAGTTTGACACCACATGATTGATCAACCACTGGAAGAATGAATCATTCTTTTAAAGTACTTTCCTTCTGGTTCAAGTATAACCACTATTCCAGTTCTGTTCCCGATCCAGTCAGCAGATGGATGTGTTACAATTGGCTTCCTTGATCCCTCCTAATTAATCTTTTACATTTTCTTACAGAAGCATTTATTACTATTCTTACACTTAACTCCCACCTTCAGGGATTTGTAGCTCAGTAGGAGAGCCCATCTTTTCCATACTGAAGTCTCCAGGTTCAGTATTTGGCATCACAAGCTTTTTTAAAAAATAAAAATAAATCAGATATAAGTCCTAGGGAAGATCACTGCCCAACAGATAATATTTGATTAGATGGAATAATCATCTAACTGAATAAGGCAGCTTCATATAGTCACAGGATGGTGATTGCTACAGTACGACAGTATTGCATCAGTTGCCATCCTAGCACATCACATGCTACAATCCTCACCTCCCCCTATCTTCCTCCCAATAGATCTTTGCATCTTTGCATTGAAGGCCTAGAAGAATGACATCAGTTCCCATCCTGGGGGCTAATACATTCTGCAGAGGCTCTGCCATGAACTAGGTTTCTTCTCCTATTATTATTTTATTTTTAAAACTTATTAAGTTGTTGATGGGGGGGGGGGGAGGCGGAACCACTCAGCGCCTTCTCAAGGTGGTAATCCTTTCCCCTGCTCTCTCTCTATATAATGACTTTTTTACCACAGTCTTTACGCATGTGTGATGAACCTCCCTCTCAACAATGTTCATGTGTGATGAACCTCCCTCAACAATGCTTTGGAATAATGCTATGTTAGGGACATTGTGGAAATAAAAATGGCAACTACCAGACCCAGATACCTGGCATTGACTGGAGCACTGCTGTCCACTCTCGCTGCTTCTGCGCTCAGGCAAGCTCACCGGGGAGGGTGCAACCATTGCAAGTACTCTTGGATGGGGAGTACTTTGTGGGAGAGCTGCTCCAGAGGAAGAACTGTGAGGGGAGAGATACTTTTTGTTCTTCATCAGGCAATGGCTTTCCCACCTGCCTTGCCTCACCCTCCCGCCCTGGGAGCCTTGCCCAGACCATGACTTGGAGAACAGCAGAAGCAGCTTGGAAGAGAGAAGAGGAGCTCAGGGATATTTCTTAAAGTAATTTTATAAGTTGTGTGTCCTTTTTTCTCAATTTGATCCTTTTATGTGGTTTTCTACATTTTGTGGTATTTTATGCCCAAACATTTCATGCATTTTTATTGATTATAGATTAGTAATTCTTTATTGTAATAACTCTTTAATTACAATTTGCTGATGCTTCATTTTAATGTTTACTATTAGATTCTAATGAACTATTGAATATTGCTTTATTTGATATAGGTTTTTTTTTTAAAGTTATTGTGACTTTTTATCTTGGACCAGATTGTTATTATTAATGTTTGATGTTTTATTATGTTTTTGTATGTGTTGAAAGCTGCCTAGAGTGGCTGGGGCAACCCAGCCAGATGGGCGGGGTATTATTATTATTATTATTATTATTATTATTATTATTATTATTAATATTATTATTTTATCTTGACTCATTTCAACCTGGGTTCATGCTTGGTTATGGAACTGAATTAAACTTGGTCACCCTGATGAGTGACCTTCAACAGAAGAACAGGGGGAGTGGGGCCATATCCTTCCTTGATCTCTCAGTGGCTTGTGATATCATTGACCACAGTATACTTATACACTCTATGTGAGGCTGCCCTTGAAGTTGTTCTGGAAGCTGCACTTGGTGCAAAATGCAGTGAATTGACCCTCACTGTGGCAGGATTTGGGCAACATGTTACCCTACTGTTGAAAGAACTACATTGGCTTTCAGTTAGCTACCAGGTGAGGTTCAGGGAGATGGACTTTTATATTGGTATATAGGTAAAAGGTAAAAAGGTAAAGAACCCCTGGACGGTTAAGTCCAGTCAAAGGTGACTATGGGGTTGCAGCGCTTATCATGCTTTCAGGCCAAGAGAGCCGGCGTTTGTCCACAGACAGCTTTCCGGGTCATGTGGCCAGCAGGACTAAACTGCTTCTGGAACAACGGAACACCGTGACGGAAACCAGAGTGCATGGAAACACTGTTTACCTTCCTGCCGGTGCGGTACCTATTTATCTACTTGCACTGGCATGCTTTTGAACTCCTAGGTTGGCAGGAGCTGGGACAGAGCAATGGGAACTCACCCCATCACAGAGATTCAAACCGCCAACCTTCTGATTGGCAAGCCCTAGGCTCAGTGGTTTAGACCACCCTGTCACCCACGTCCCTATATAAAGCCCTATTTGACTTACCCCTTATATACCCAACTGATCAGTATGTGCTACAGCTAAAGATCTCCTGCAGATGCTACCTTATTAGGAGGTCTGCTCTGCACAATGTAGGAATCAGACCTTCAGGGCTGTGGCACCTGTCCCTTCGAATCTCCTTCCCTTAAATATTAGGCACTAGCTCTTTTTTGACACCTGCTGAAGACCTTCCTCATCCAACAACGTGGCTAAGTAGAGATCTTTCCCAGCCTGTATCTACAATCTGTATTGGAGTTGTTTTTAATCTATTTATTTGATCACTTGTTGCTTGTCACCCTGCATTCCTTTGCTTATTCCAAAGTGTGTGAGAGAGGGAGATTTGTCTCAGGCTGAATTCTCCTCTCTATGCTGAAAAGTCTTTATAAGAGACTGGCTGAGTGGACTGGGTAGTTGTACTGCAATGTTTTGCCTCCCTCTTGTGCCACAGAAAGTGGGCTATTTCATGAGCAAAAAGTGACAAAAATCATTGGAGCTATATAATTACTGGGGTCACCTATGGATAACAATGTTCACAGCTCAAACTGCATGGTTGTGCTTCTTCAAGGAGGTTAAAGCCACCCCATTTGAGAGCATGCTGTTTTCTAGCAGTCCAGATGCCACTGATTGGAAGTCACAGAGAGTCAACACAGAAGAAGCAACCCCTGCAAATGTACCTAATTTCCCTCGAGACCATTAGGTTTATGAAAACAAATAAAACCTCTGTAACATTTCCCCTCCTTTTTATGGTATCAAGAGTTCACTAGAAATTATTCCACATTTAATGGTCAATCTAAGAACATTAAATGTAGTTAACAATCAATTTAGCAGGTATTATTCCACTTCGGTTTATAAATGTCTAATTAAAATAGGTCATTTTGCTGTGCGGCGTGTGACTTTTGCTAGCCAATTGCAGCACTTAAGCCAATGCAGCAAAAATAATTGCTATTTGAATACCCTCTTTCTCCCCCCCCTCCAAAAAAGGGGGCAGCCTGCATATATATTTGCAGTTGCTACACCCCACTTTCCAGATCTTCCCTGTCATGCCTTCCTTCCAAAAACCTCCAGGTATTTAGAGCAAAACCACAGAGTGGAAGGCACCACATGGCTTGGCAAAAGGACTCCATAAAGTTCTGTCCTGTAGCTGTGGATACAAACTCAAGCTGGTCGTACGCAGAACTCCGACATGTTCAGCCCACTACCCCTCGGCACAGCCAAATGTTTCAGCAGCTGCCCTTTTGTCCTGTTTCTTAAATAAACAAAGAACAGATACAAATTAATGACCTAAATTTATGGCAAAGAACACTGCCTTCCCAGAGCTAACTGCCTTAAAAGAACAGATGTTAAAATAACATTCGGATTCGCACAAATGCAAGGGTTTTTTTTTTTTAATGAAGGGGGGGACGACTTCTGTGTGAACATGTAGGCTTGGAATACCATATAGAAAATAACCTCTAAAGAAGTAAGGCATTGCTTGCCCTTTGCTGTTGCACTACAGATTGTGTGACCTTCCTATCCTGAACGGGAGATGCAAATTATTCTGCACATCACATGCTACAATCCTCTCCCCCCATCTGTCTGTCCCCCCCAATAGATCTTTGCATTTTATCTCCAGTCTGGAAGGACAAGAAGAATGTTACTTTAGATAGTTATCAGATGCTGTTAGATTTGTATATCAGTCTCATTATTATTATTATAGTCATAATTATAATTATAAAATAAAACATTACCTCTTTGTCCCATCCTTCAGGAGGCAGTCTTTAGTCATGAAGAATGCTTTCTTGGAAAACCTTGTTGAGAGTTAAGCCTGAAAAGAGGCAGACTCTTGTGAATGGTAATTATATCCAGGTGCGAAGAAGTAATTAATAGAGAGAAACCTTTAGCAAAAGGAGTGAGAAATCTTAAGTTGGGAAGAGGGGGAAAACAGATGTAAAAAAACAACAACCATCGTGCAGATCGCAAGAAAAGTCACGTGTAGGATTACATTAAGGCAGTGAGCACTTTTTATCAAAGAGACTCATAGCAGAATGTTATCCACGAAGAGGAGCTACCTGTTAATACCTTCCTTGACCCCTCCAATCCTTTGCAGTGCCATTTGAGTTGCCCGTCAGATAGCGAAGTTTTGCCAATATGCTATACAGGATTCCTGAATTACATGGAAATATTATTCGTTCGAAATAATTTGCGGACCAGTTTTTCTATGCTCAATGCAATTTAATTAAATATCAACAAACATTTTGAAAGCAGCAATTAAACATAACATGCCTTTCACAAATCGACTCTCAGCAGCCATCAAATAAAATCTGAGCAGCCTTCAAATTGTCTCAGCACCCCATAGGTTTTACAATCCATCAAAAAGGCCACGAGGGAAGAAATCATAGAATTGTAGAGTTGGCAGGGACCCTAAGGATCATCTAGTCCTGTGGTTCCCAACATGGGGCACACGCCCCACAGGGGGGCAATTTGATTTTTAAGGGGGGCAATTCAAGAATGAGTTATTAACAATTGATGGCCTTTTAGGCATCCTCCACTTTGTGAATAATAAGAATTATATGTCATGGGGGGGGGGGTTTGACAGGATTTTAGAGATGCTTAGGTGGGGCATGGTCAAAAAAAGGTTGGGAACCACTGATCTAGCCCAACCCCCTGCTATGCAGGAATGTGCAGTTGTCCTATACAGGGATCGAATCTGTGACCTTGGCATTATCATCACCACACTCTAACCAACTGACCTATCGAGGATGGAACAGTTTCTGTTCTCAGGGAGGTCAGTCCAAAGCTTTGGGGGCAATTGCAATAAAGGCTCTACTCCTTGAGGCTGATGGTTTCACCCAGGGGTCAGCAACCTTTTTCAGCCATGGGCCAGTCCACCGTCCCTCAGACCATGTTGTGGGCTGCACTATATTTGGGGGGGGGGATGAACGAATTCCTATGCCCCACAAATAACCTAGAGATGCATTTTAAATAAAAGGACACATTCTATTCATGTAAAAACACGCTGATTCCTGGGCGGTCTGAGGGCTGGATTGAGAAGGCGATTGGGCTGCATATGGCTCATGGGCCTTAGGTTGCCTACCCCTGGTTTTACCCTTCATAAAACACAGGAGCCCCTGGGGCAAATACAGGGGCAGGTGGTCTCAGAGTTGCATGCTCCCCATTTCCCTGAGTGGCAAGAAACTCAGAGACAGGGCTACTGGGTTTTGCTTCCTTTGGATGACAGAGCATGCTAGACACATAGTGTTTTTGTTATATCTGTCTATTTACAAATATCCATGCAGAGCATAATGGGATCAAATAGATTACTAATGCAGGCAGCACAACCACTGATCCTGCATGAGATTCCTAACTGACCTAGGGTCCTTCATCTTCAGTCAACTCACAGCTCCCTTGTCTGGCTCTCTTTCTAACCAAACTTAAGCAGCAACTGCTTCTAGTTTTCTCTCTTTCCCTCTGCCAAATTCTGATGGACTTCACATTTCCAAGATTAGAGAAAGACTGAAAGACATCGAGGATGATCCAGCTCCTTTTGTTATATCTCTGGGTCATCCATCAAGTTTGTCAAGCAAAATAATGGGATAAACTCCATTCATGCCTACCTAGGCAGTCAAACTCATTATAGTATGTTGGGTCCTTGGCTGTGAAGGATTTTCATGTGGGAATTATAACTTGCCCTGGACAAGAATCATTCTAAATTCCCGACAAATTCTTATCATAAATTTGAACATATGCTGTATGGATATAGTGGAACATGTCTTGCTGAAGAATGGACAAATAAATACATGTTTAGATCATGACAAAAAAGGAAAATTTCTGGATACCTTAAATGACTGTGTTCTAGACCAGTTGGTCCTTGAATTGACAATAAAGGGAAGCAATCCTGGTGGGAGATGTAGACATTGCTGAATTCATTCCTGAATTGCCAGGGTGGTTATCTAAAGAACTTTTAACTGAGTTAAGATTAAAAAAGGATGTGTATAAAAAATGGAAAAGGGGGGAAACCACCAAAGAGGAATTCAAATAAATAGCCAGCACGTGTAGACACAAAGTCAGAAAAGCTAAAGCACAGAATGAACTCAGGCTTGCTAGAGAGGTTAAAAGCAACAAAAAAGGCTTTTATGGGTATGTTTGTAGCAAAAGGAAGAACAAAGAAACTGGGGTCACTCAGAGGAGAAGATGGTGAAATGCAAACAGGGGACACAGAAAGGGCTGAACTCCTCAATGCCTTCTTTGCCTCAGTCTTCTCCGATAAAGAAAACAATGCCCGACCTGAAGAATTTGGAGCAAATGATTCAGCAGAGGAAACACAGCCCAGAATAACTAAGGAGATAGTACAAGAATACTTGGCTAGTTTAGATGTATTCAAGTCTCCAGGGCCAGATGAACTGCATCCAAGAGTATTAAAAGAACTGGCAAATGTGATCTCAGAACCACTGGCAGTCATCTTTGAGAATTCCTGGAGAACAGGCGAAGTCCCGGCAGACTGGAGGAGGGCAAATGTTGTCCCTATTTTCAAAAAGGGGAAAAGAGAGGACCCAAATAATTACCGCCCAGTCAGTCTGACATCAATACCAGGGAAGATTCTGGAGCAGATCATTAAGCAAACAGTCTGTGAGCACCTAGAAAGGAATACTGTGATACCAATAGTCAGCATGGATTTCTGAAAAATAAGTCATGTCAGACTAACCTGATCTCGTTTTTTGACAGAATTACAAGCCTGGTAGATGAAGGGAACGCAGTGGATGTAGCCTACCTTGATTTCAGCAAGGCATTTGACAAGGTGCCTCATGATATTCTTGTAAAGATGCTGGTAAAATGCGGACTTGACTATGCTACCACTCAGTGGATTTGTAACTGGCTGACTGACCGAACCCAAAGGGTGCTCATCAATGGTTCCTCTTCATCCTGGAGAAGAGTGACTAGTGGGGTGCCACAGGGTTCTGTCTTGGGCCCGGTCTTATTCAACATCTTTATCAACAACTTGGATGATGGACTCAAGGGCATCCTGATCAAATTTGCAGATGACACCAAACTGGGAGGGGTGGCTAACACCCCAGAGGACAGGATCACACTTCAAAACGACCTTGACAGATTAGAGAACTGGGCCAAAACAAACAAGATGAATTTTAACAGGGAGAAATGTAAAGTATTGCACTTGGGCAAAAAAAAATGAGAGGCACAAATACAAGATGGGTGACACCTGGCTTGAGAGCAGTACATGTGAAAAGGATCTAGGAGTCTTGGTTGACCACAAACTTGACATGAGCCAACAGTGTGACGCGGCAGCTAAAAAAGCCAATGCAATTCTGGGCTGCATCAATAGGAGTATAGCATCTAGATCAAGGGAAGTAATAGTGCCACTGTATTCTGCTCTGGTCAGACCTCACCTGGAGTACTGTGTCCAGTTCTGGGCACCACAGTTCAAGAAGGACACGGACAAACTGGAACGTGTCCAGAGGAGGGCAACCAAAATGGTCAAAGGCCTGGAAACGATGCCTTATGAGGAACGGCTAAGGGAGCTGGGCATGTTTAGCCTGGAGAAGAGGAGGTTAAGGGGTGATATGATAGCCATGTTCAAATATATAAAAGGATGTCACATAGAGGAGGGAGAAAGGTTGTTTTCTGCTGCTCCAGAGAAGCGGACACGGAGCAATGGTTCCAAACTACAAGAAAGAAGATTCCACCTAAACATTAGGAAGAACTTCCTGACAGTAAGAGCTGTTTGACAGTGGAATTTGCTGCCAAGGAGTGTGGTGGAGTCTCCTTCTTTGGAGGTCTTTAAGCAGAGGCTTGACAACCATATGTCAGGAGTGCTCTGAAGGTGTTTCCTGCTTGGCAGAGGGTTGGACTCGATGGCCCTTGTGGTCTCTTCCAACTCCATGATTCTATGATTAGAAACAGTGACCTCAGTGCAAATTCAACATACAGTATATGTAGGTGGACAATTGCCCAGGAAGTCCAGCACAGAGACTTTTCAAAAGAGGAAATTTGTCAAAGATGAGAGGATTGGTAAAAAAAAAAAAAAAAAAAAAATTGAAAAGGAAAGTCGTATGGGTCAAAGGTATCCATCCAAGAATTCTTAAAAGAGTTCACATGTGAAATTTGCTGACCTAACTGAAATGTGTAACATGTTTAATTGGCCATGTTCCAGTCTTCTAATACCTTTGTGCCTGAAGTGTTGCATTGGAACATGGCCAATGCAACACTATAATATTAATTTTACTATTTATATCTGGCCCATCTGACTGGGTTGCCCCACACTGGGTAGCTTCCAACATATATAAAAACATAACAAAACATTAAACATTTAGAAACTTCCCTATACAGGGCTGCCTTCAGATGGCTCAGGGGTCAGATAAGTCCATACCCTCCAACATTTCTCCATTGAAAATAGGGACACCCTAAGGAAAAGCGGGACATCCTGGGATCAAATCAGAAACCGGGACGGCTTCTGTAAATCTGGGATTGTCCCTGGAAAAAAGGGACACTTGGAGGGTCTGATGTGGTGATTTAAGAAGCGCTGGCTTTAGGTGATACCACCTATATTCACACACAACACAGCCTGAAGCCAGCTTAACAAATTACAAGTCAACTTCAACAAATCCATTTACTTGCTGCGCGCCAAGTGCATTTTGTTCATGCCATCGCACACTGCACTCCATTTCCCTTCTTCCTCAACAGTCTAATATACATTTTCTTGTCAAGCGTCTTGGCAGTCAACTCCACGGTTTGCAAGATGGACTGAGAATTCCACAGGTGGACTGATTAGTGGGTGGCATTTTTGAGTTCTAGCAAGCTGTTAGCATTATGTCTGTTTGCTTTAGGTACAGATGTGAAGTGATTTGACAGTCAATTTCAGAAGTGTGTGAATTTTTTTAATGTCAAACTCTTCTTTATGGATACAGTCTCTTATCTGCCTGGCTGTCCATTGGAGAGAGAAAAAACCACAAAACCTCAATCTGGTGGTTTCCAACAACAAGGAGGAGTGGGGGTAGGGATCCAAATGCTTTCAAGTGAGAAAAAAAATGGTTTTGCATTGGAGGGCGGAGGGAAATGTAATTCAGTTGAGGGCTTCAATCCACATGACCAAAATTCTATAGCGGGTACAAAGGATCTGTTACTAGGAAGTCAATTTTCTGTTTACTTCACACAACTCACCCGAACACAAGGTTGCATAACAAAAGCCATAGATAGAGGCAAGTGATGTTTGACAAGTGGAATTTTCTGTTGACTTGCTCGTTACATTTCCTCCTTTTGACAGAAACATTTGGAATGTGATTTTTCTTGCAGTTACTCTGAGCCCGAAATAACAACTCTAGAATCAACGCTTTGGAGGTGGAAAGGTACAACACAAACACTTGCAGTCAGAGCAACATGGGAAATATGAGTTGACATGCACAATAACCACACGTGGCACATGGTTTATTGATTGCATCTTGTCATATGAAAGAGGCACTCTCAGATCTTGACATCATACTTCCATATATTTCACAACTGTGGAGGAAAATGTAAATATTATCTATAAAAGCTGTGGATAGAGCTGGCTAATGAATGGGCCAAGATTCCTCTCTCCACATAGCAGCCCTTCTTAGAACAGCAACAGTCAACACCTGTATAAGGGGAGGCCACTTTCTTGTCCAGAAAGTGGTGTGGGAGAGGGACAGCCTGTCACATGAGCTCCTGCGTCAGGAGCCATCAAGCTCTGCATTATATTTGGCACTGTTTCATACCAAGTTATCAAATTTATGAAACATATGCGCTTGGGTGAAGTCATCAGTGAGGGAAAACTGAGGAAAATGGTTCCTCCCAAAAGACTGCTCAGGAAGCTGACTGGCAATGGCGCTTTGCCTTTCTGGAGCATGCCTAATCATGCAAAAGCGTGTACACGAAATGCCATGCATTGGCACACTTTCTGTAGGTAGCTATTAACCAAAATATTTCATATCACACTCAAAGAGAGATGTAACGTCAATATGTGAATTATTTCTCTCGCACAACTTTTGTAAAGGTCGCACAAGTGAGTGCTGCAGGCGATTTTTCCTTGACACGACGCAATTTAAAATATGACATGGCTACTGGGTGTCAGGCAGAATTGCCATGTGGCCTTTGCACCACCAATTAGCCTTCCCTGATGTAGAGAAAAGTTCATTCAAAAGAGTGGTCATAACAGCCTTGGACTGTCCAGCTCGTTGTTTGTTTATTTATTAATAAAAACACTTCCATAAAAATACCAAAACGGTTTCCAAAAAGTATACACAGGCACAATAAAAACCACATACAGATTTAAAACCTGAGAGCCTCAGCTAACTATAACTTTGTCTGCATAAGCCTGGCTTCTGCCTGGCTTCATCTCAGAGACATACATGTTAGTCTCAGAAAAAGAGAAATATATAATTGGTAAAAGAGTATAGTAAGCAGTAAGAACTCCTTCTGGCCAAGGAGTTCATCACAGTCAAAGGCACTGTGATACGAATGGTGGGAAAGGAAATAGCATTACTAACAAGCCTCTGAATATGTTCTGAGGTAATTTCTGAGGTAATTTCTGTGGAGAACAATAGTCACTCCAGTGCAACTGTGGCAATAAGCCTGATCTAGCATTGGGCGTACCTTTTACTCCTAGTTCCATGTTGATTAGCTTCGGGTACAGTCAATTCTGAAAGAAAGAATTAGCATGGTGGATTAACATTTGTGAATACCATAGGTGACTGAACAGCCCTGAACTCTATTTCTGTGAATGCTCATGTCAATTCAAGGAGAAGATAATATCCATTTCAAATCTTACCACAGGCTGGGTAAAAGAGGGTGTTACTTATCATAGACACCAAGCTTTGGGAACTAATTTTGCCTTTCCCCAGCAATTGTCTGAAGTACTAAGAATTTCTGAAGAACAAGTTTGCAAGGTAGGGGAAATGGGGGTTGGGGGTTGGGAGGCACCTAAGGACATAGAGTGCAGGAAATATTGCAATATGTAAATTATCATTTACACACAGCCTCACTTCTTGTGTAAGGCATAAAGACAAAAGACAAACGACAAGTAGCTGCAATACGATGCATAAGATTGAAGCTCTCATCATCCGATCTAATTCCAGGATGAGTAGTACAACCCAATGCAGCAGGCAAACACACTTGCACAAAACCAACAAAATAAGAGCACACACTGGCTATTTGAGTTATTTATTTATAGATTGCTTGTTTCTGAAAATAATATGCTGCCATTCGGATTAGAGGAAATAAATGGGATGCATCCATTGGTGCATGAGCAGAAAACAGCTCACACAATGGCACTTCCTCCTCCCTGCAGCTCCCCTGAACCCCTCAAAAAGCCTCCCCAGAAGGCTGGGAGGAACAAGCAAGCTTTGTGGGCTATGTGACCTGGATCTGCAGGAGAGGACTGCCCGAAATTGAGGGGGAATCTTGCACCAGTGGAGCACAACATTCAATTCCTCCATCTGATTTCAGGCAATGTCCCCGCCCACTTCAGCCCCGGACAACCCAATCCACAATGGTTGGTAGGCTCCACCAAATTTCTGAAGCAACTTTTGGGCGTTCCAGCAGAGAGGACAGGAAGGGAACAGTTATCCCTTGCACTAACTTGACTTCCGCTCAGTTGGAGAAGACTCAATCCCAATAACAAACCCAAATAAAACACAGTCTTAAAACAATCTTAAATTTGAGTGTGCGTGAGTCTCCATGTAGGCAGCTGAACTAAAAACCCCCCGAAGTTTGGCCTTGTTTACAGTTTGTTTCCCTGCATTTCTTCCTTTGAAAAGTTTCTCCTGCACCTTTTTGCTTTGCTGTAAATGCATCCAGGCCTTTTGACTCCAAAGCGTTTTGAATATAGTTTCTTTTCATTCTTTTTTTCTTTTTCTTTTCAAGCTTTAGTTTGACACTCTAATGAAGCTGTTAATTTGCTTTGGCTTTTTTTCTCTTCTTTTTACACTTATAAATAAAAACATTTGTTCCATTTTTTTTTAAAAGTGTGAAGAGCTGCAGCAGAAGCCATCAATTAACACAAGCAGACAGGGCCAGAGTCCTTCCTTCCTTCCTTCCTCCTCCCCCATAGCATACTGTAAAGATAACTGTGTGGTGCTACTTTGGAGGCTGCTGCTTGGGAGGGAAGGTTAAACGGAGCGTTCCCATTACTACCCCTCCTCCTCCCTCACTACATCTGTTTTTGGACAAATAGCATAATCAATACAAGGCCTGCAAAATGGACTTTTTCAGCAGCTGCACTTAGACAGAAGGCACAAGAAGGAACGAGGGGGGGATATATCCTTTTGTGTTCCAAATAGCCGTCCAAAAGCAACCAAGGTTGCCAGCGGTTGTCTGTTTCTTTCCAAGTACCACTTTCCCTTTCCCCCATTACAGAATTTGCAAAAAGCAAACCACCTCCCTACTTCCCCTCACCAGCAGCTTTGCTTAATTAGCCGGGTTTCTTTTTTTGAACAGTTACACAAGTATTCAGCAGAGGCATTTCCTGTAAGACAGACCACGACTGCCAGAAGATTCTGGTCAGTGCAGGGTATTCGAAGCAGACTAGCAACCCATCTCTGACACTAGGGGTCTGTGAACCGCCCTGAGAGCTCCGATTATAGGGCAGTATATAAATCCAATAAATAATAATAAATAAATAATAACAACCCGTCCCTTTTGGTTGTCTCTGTTTCATGATTTCCCCAATCTTGAACTCAGTTGCAAATCATTATTTTTAAACCCTCATGAATATTCACCAGCATTTTAATG
The DNA here is from genome assembly GCF_964252035.2 of Podarcis erhardii. Classification (NCBI taxonomy): domain Eukaryota; kingdom Metazoa; phylum Chordata; class Lepidosauria; order Squamata; family Lacertidae; genus Podarcis; species Podarcis erhardii. Next base: position 80,526,356 of record NC_138507.1, on the reverse strand, counting down.
CAAATTTCTCCTAACAAGCTCCATTTTATATGCAGTTTTAACTAACGTGCACATTTTTGCAATGCATTTTTGCACATTATTTTGACTAATATCTGCACTTTTATGCAGATACTTCCCCTCCAAATATGCATTTTTGTAAACGTTGTTCATTGGTGAACTGCATCACAAAATTCAGATATATGTGAATTTTGAAGGATGGCTATGTTTTGGTTCGCATATCATTTTAGAAAGTGCCAATTTGACAGTTTTAAATGTGCACTGAATCAAATTTCTCACCCATCCCTATCCAACACCAAAAGTGCATTAGAGGGCTCTGCCAATGAGACTAGTTACATCATTTCAATTTAAATCATGAGGGGAAATCGAACCATGATTTTTTTCAACAGGCTTTCACCAGATTTACGTTTAGAATGGAGAGGAACAGAGATTGAATTACCATGTGGGCACTTTTGAAGTTAGATTTTTGCCTTTTCTTATCAAACCCTGTCCAAAAGGGTCAAGGAAGGTTCAAACAATGCTCTAAAACTTACCCCCCAAATATTAGCTGAGCTACAAGTTTCAATTGCACCTCCCATGGGGTTGGCAACAAAAACTTTGGAATGTTTGGAGGGCTCACCCTAATGCTAGCCAACTAGCCAAAAGCAACAGCTATGCCAAGTTCAGTGAAAAAGAAAATATAGCTTTGAGCAATGGAAAGTTCTAATTTATCTTCAAAGCAGTTTCGAAGGAAAGTCCTGCTGGCCAGATGTGTGATGTGTTTTCATTTGGGTGTCCTCCGTGAAACGTCTGGTGCTGCTCTCATTCAGAAGATTTTTTAACATTCCCATCTTATTCATAATGTTTTACAGTCTAAGATATTAAGAAATACGAAGTTATTGCTTATCTATTTGTCATTTGCATACATCACAAGTGAGGGACCTTGTTCAGCCTGAACCTGCCTTCCCTTGTCTTCCAGGGGACACATGCCAAGAGCAGACAGGGCTGGAGTCAATAGCATTCTTGTGGGGTGTAAAACACAAAGCAGTCAAGTACAACATTCCTAGAGTGGACATAAAAAGGGGGTGTCTGGACCAGCCAGTTGGAACTTCCTGTTTCCTCCTAGGCTGGGACAGACTTCCTCTACATGTGACTAGAAGTGAGCATGGCCTCACCTGTGCAGGTAACAAAAGCATAGGACTGGCCGCCATCTCTCTCTCTCTGATTACATTCATCAAAGAAGCAACATCTTTCTTAGCCTAAAATGCTCGATTCCAGCCGAGAGATGACAAAGGGACTATGTCTTTATGGGATAGATTCCAGGTATATTACTTTTGTAACTTAAGTCTGCCTTCTGGGATCCATCTGTGAACAGAATGTGTGAGCGAGTAAACACTTTTTATACTTTTATAGAAGACTGTGTCATGTCTATTTCTTTTATGAGGGACTAAAGGGGAAATTACCAGGTAACTTATTTTAGAGGCTTTAGTGAGCCTGAGCAAACGCATCCGCTGTGCAAGTTTAAAAAGGGGAATGTTACTCTTGTTAACACAAGTTGGAAAGGATATAATCAAACAATATATCCTCTCCTGCATGCCTGAACATTCCCACAATTCTGGGTAAAATAATCCAGAATACAGTGGTACCTCGGTTTACGAACTTAATCTGTTCCAGAAGTATGTTCTTAAACCAAAACTGTTCTTAAACTGAGATGCGTTTTCCCTAATGAGGCCTCCCATTGCCAGTGCCCTTCCACCTTTCAGATTCCATTCTTAGACCAAGGTAAAGTTCTCAAACCGGGACACTATTTCCAGTTTTGCAGAGTTTGTAAACCGAATTGTTCTTAAACTGGACTGTTCTTAAACCAAGGTACCACTGTAAAGACTGCACTGCTTCAATTCCTACCATGACTGTCTCTTTGCTACAGGACACCCATCTCAATCCCAATCCCGTGCAGGCCCTCTCAGAAATTAAGCCCCACTGGTTTTACTCCCAAATAAGCTACTTGGGTGCTTTGGGGGATGGGTGGGGGTACAGCAGAGCACAGTTACTGTTGTAAAAATCACTGTTCCTCACCCTTTTGCCATACAAAAAGTGATTCTGCCCCCCCAGCACAGCAGCAACTGAGGAAGCAACCTACAGGAACATATTTTCACTCAAGTCCCACCCACACCATACATTTAAAACACCATACATTGCTTCACCCAAAGAATCCTGGGAACTGTAGTTTGTTATTGATGTTAGGAACTGTAGCCTTGTGAGGAGTAAATTACATCTCACTTGATTCTTTTGGGGGAAGTCATGTGATTACATGTATGGTGCGGATGTGCCCTCACTTTTAGGTACTGGTACCACTGATCTTTGAACACCTTTCCCCAAAGAACAATTGTTGTTGTTTAGTCGTTTAGTCGTGTCCGACTCTTTGTGACCCCATGGACCAGAGCACTCCTGTCTTCCACTGCCTCCCGCAGTTTGGTCAAACTCATGCTGGTAGCTTCGAGAACACTGTCCAACCATCTCATCCTCTGTCGTCCCCTTCTCCTTGTGCCCTCCATCTTTCCCAACATCAGGATCTTTTCCAGGGAGTCTTCTCTTCTCATGAGGTGGCCAAAGTATTGGAGCCTCAGCTTCAGAATCTGTCCTTCCAGTGAGCACTCAGGGCTGATTTCCTTAAGAATGGATAGGTTTGATCTTCTTGCAGTTAATGGGACTCTCAAGAGTCTCCTCCAACACCATAAATCAAAAGCATCAATTCTTTGGCGATCAGCCTTCTTTATGGTCCAGCTCTCACTTCCATACATCACTACTGGGAAAACCATAGCTGGGAAAACCAAAGAACAATAGCTGCTGCCATTTCAGCCTGTCCTAAAATAGGGGAGGGGGAATCTCTTTTTTGGCCAAGGGCTGCCTTCCCTCAAAGGGAATCTGCTAGGGCCATATTCTGGCAGTGGGCAGGGACAAATTCAGTGGTGGGTGGGGCCAAAACCACAAATGGCCAGAGCTCATATGTACTTATCTTTCTTTCTTCCCATTCCCATGCCATCTCTCCATCCATTTTGGCTTTCTCTCTCTCCTTTACCACTTTCCCCTCTTTCTCCCAGAGGTCTGAACTGAGTGCTTGCAGTGGGCTTCTCCTTTATTCTTCCATCTCAGTCTTGACTTCTTACCACCCCATCCTTCCCCTCTACTTCTGGGCTCTCTCCGCCCAACCACATGAGCCACAGGTGTGTCCCCTTGCCATCTTGGCTGCTAAGCGGCCTGCACAAAAATGTGGCACTGCATGGGTGTGGTTAGACAGGTGGCGCTCATCAGGGAGCTAAAGAAGGAAACCATTAAGTGTGACACAAAATAGACAATCCATTGTCTTTTGCAATAAATGCCAACCTCAGGCAGCTCTTTAATTGGCACAATATTTGCAGAGTTCTCCTTTAGAGTCTCAGCAGATTTACCCTCCAGGGCATGACAGTTCATTTCAAAATGTGCCTGCATTTGTATGAGCCTAGGCATTCAACACACTGGTATACGTTAATCACTGGCCCATTAAGATTTGTCGTTTTTCAGCATTCTCTCCAACCTCAAGTAACATTTTACTTCCCCAGACTAAATGTGTGATTCAAACCTTATAAGAGGCAGGGTTTATTTGTTTAAGTGTCCCAATATTGCCTTTCACCATACAGCCATACATCACAGGTTGGTGTTCCTCATCAGTGTGGTTTTCTAAAAACCCATTAAAGCATCAGTGCAAAATAAATTGAATTTAAATGAAAACAGAAACACAAAATAGAAGAAGAAGAAGAAGAAGAGTTTGGATTTGATATCCCGCCTTTCACTCCCTTTAAGGAGTCTCAAAGCGGCTAAAATAGCAGAGGATACATGACAAAAACAATATCTGATTTATTATTCCCTTTCATCTCCAAAAGCCAGGCAGAAGAGGCAAGTCTTCATCTGAAGGCAGCCCTGTTTAGGGAAGTTTTTAATGTCTGATGTATTTATCATGTTTTTAATATTTTATTCAGAGCAGCCCAGAGTGGCTGGGGAAACCCAGCCAGATGGGCAGGGTTTAAAAAATTATTATTATTATTATTATTATTATTATTATTATTATTCCTCCAAACAAGCATCACATTGAAGCAAGAAGCACCTTAGTAGGAGAGATCGTTTGTGGACCTCTTATAATCAGGGCAAAAGCGGAATAGATCTTAGGAGTCAGGCCATTGTCATTTGGAATAGGGATAAATTTGGTTCCATTTGCATTTTAATTCAGAGTCACCTAATTCATACTTCCTGAAACAACCCACAAACCACAATGCAGCCTCCCTTGGGAATCCACATTTCTCCATCATTTGCAATGTGGTTCTCTGATCAAGTAACATATACAAAAATGCATTTATCGTGGGAAAGTGTGCATAGCAATGCATCTGTCAGGAAACATACAAGTTGTGATTCGAGGACCCGATCCCCGCTTGGGGAATAAAGACACGTGGACACAGAATATAAGGTTAATGGGTAAGGTAAAGGCCACAACTTTATTGATTACAGCATGTGAGAAGGTATTGGCTTAGGCATTGGACCACGAAGAAAATGTGTGTGCAATGGTGGGGATCGCTGGCGCGGCTGCGTTTGAGCAGCAAGCCACACCCCCGTCGAGCTTCCTTATTGGGTGCCCAACTGGGGAGGGGCGTGGCGCCAGCCCTGGAGTTGAAGCAGGGGGCGGAGCGCCCCCTGCATGACGCGGGAATCATCTCCCGATCACAACGCCTCCCCTCCTGGGAGGAGGAAAGGCTATGCAGCACATCAGGCAAATCTGCACCCAAAAATGTCTTTAGTAGGAGAAAGGCACACTAAAAATGCTGATAAATAAACTGATGCAAAAATGTGGTGAACTGAACTTCAAGTTGGAAAGACAATAAATGGAGAAAAGCGGAAACTGACAGGTTCATAAATTCCACATTGCAGTCTACATGAACGGAACCTTTAGATGGCTTCTTGTGACATTGTGTTGCCTTGCAGTATTAGCGTAGCTATGCCCACAAGACGTAAGTGGGATAAGTGAAAAGGTCCTCCAAGGCATTGTTACGTCTTGAGCTTGAAGACGCAGAGACAGACCCCTCTCAAAGCTTAAAGAAACTGAAAGTCAAAATCTTGATAAGCCAATGAGGTCTGTTTCTTTTTTAAAAAATAATAATAATAATATTTATTACTTTTAAACACTACAAAAAAGGAGGGGAAAAGACAATACAATACAATACAAAAACATTACACGAGACTAACACAATAAGCTAAACAAAACAAAACAAAAACAATTTAACATACATCATACAATTTCAATGTCATATCTTTCATTTACTTGTTTCAACGACCTCCTCACACCTCCCTTTTTGTATTCCACTTCTGTAATTGTTTCAGCAATTCCTTTCCATCTTTCTCTGTTTTCTGTCCTATATTTATCTTAACATATTCTAACCTTATTTTTCCCTAATACTCTAATAATCTATCTATACTTAATTCCTTATAACATTTCTACTAAAGCCATATAACTTCATTCCAACATTTTTCCAACATTCGTCAATTTTACAATATTTCTATAAATAGTCTTTAAACTTTTTCCAATCTTCTTCCACCGTCTCTTCTCCCTGGTCTCGGATTCTGCCAGTCATTTCCGCCAATTCCATATAGTTCATCAACCTGGTAATCTTCTGTCCGATGCTCTTAACTCTTTGCCAAGTCCCTTCTGCAAGTCGTCTTTGTATTTATACATGCACTTTACTTTGTCTTCTACTGATCTTATTTTTATTTTCCTTCCTTTGAGGCTGAAGAGTAGATCTCGGGGAAACTCCCACCTAGAGATGATTTTGTTCCTTCTCAACAGGGCAACCAAATCTCCGTAGTTAAACCCAAAATCCAAAAGATATTTTGGGACGTCTTTCAAAATTTCCACTATTGACCGTTGTTCTTCTAGGTTCTTCTGGTAATTCCAACAGTCTCTTATTTTTTTCTTCTCTTTTTTCCCTTCCTCTTCCAAGTCTGAAGGCCCTCACAATTTTGATCTCTTCTTGACCCAAGTCCAAGTCCCAAAAATCAGCAAATTCCTGCGTGGTGAAATCCATCAAACTCTCCTTCTCCAGTTCAAGTAGGGCTCTAATCCTCAAAATCTGATTTTCTTTAAAGTCAGTCGTAGAAGGCATCGACTTATGATCATCAAATTGCATCTGTAAGGCTGGGACACACTCTCTCTCTCCAACTGTGTTACTTTCGGTTCAACAGCGACAACTTTCTCCCTAGCCTTCTCCGCAGTTTGCCATGTCAAAGTAGATTCCTGTATCAATTTCTGAATAGTTTCTGTATTAATGTTCACTTTTTGTCCCAAATTATCAATTTTCGTAGTTACCACATCCACCTTCTTGTTAAGCTGTTCCAGTGAGTTACTTATCTTACTTAATGCAACCGCTAAGGCCTCTTCTATCGACATTCTTAACTGATTCAAGGTCAGTCCCAGAGTCTCACAGCTTTTTATCTTGCAGCTGGAAATTCCCCCAGATCAGCTCTTGTAACAGTTTCAAAAGCTTCCTCTAGAGGGAAACAGTTTCTATTTGTATTAGTCCTTTTAGACACAGTTCAAACAATAAAGTTAGTTTCAATTTTCAGTTACTTTTACTCCTTTTTAAACGCAGACGGAGACATTGGAAACAATGTATTTCTCTTATTTAACTAACTGTCAGTGAACGTTCTAGTCACGGTCAATGAGCATTCCAAAAGACGTCAGTCTTACTAGCAGCCCGTTTCCAGGTTCGGAGCAGTGGTATTTTAACTTCCTTCACTCTCTCCTGCAAGCATATACAATCCAAAACTTCCCCCCTCTTCTCCTGCTTCCAAGGGGGATTTAATATTTTCTACTGATGGAAATTTAGTCCTTCACAGTAGGCTTTCCAAGACTTTAGCTTGCAGCCTCTTTGCTTCAGTATGTTTACAAAAGGGGAAGGCGGACTTCCTGTTTTGAACCTCCCCGTTTCGGTGCCAAATTAAGACGTTTAAAAATCCAATTCTTCACTCTACTCACGGATAGTTGCTTTAGGATCAAATTGTCCACAGGAAAAAGTCAGCGCTCTCCAGCAACAGCTATGCGGCTTCGCTCCATGGAAAAAGCAATCAATTCGAAGCACCGCGCTGCTCACCCCACGTCGCTCCGGATCCCCGAAATCTGCCCTGCCAGATTTAAGGTTATATTACGAAGCTGCGGCTTTCTGCTGGATGAAAGAGTGGTTATTACTTGAGAACACTGATGTCTTGGATTTGGAAGGGTATGACAATGCTTTTGGGTGGCATGCATATTTGTGGTACGACAAGGTAAAGGTTCATAAAATGTTCAAAAACCATATTGTCAGAAAAGCCATATTTGCGGTCTGGACAAAATATAAAGACTTATTAGAGAGTAAAACCCCGAGGTGGTTATCACCAGTGGAGGCCAAGGCTAGAAAAAGACTCAATATGGAGGTCGGATGGCCAAAATATTGGGAAATGATAGAAAAAATAGGAGACAACTGGAGACTGCAGAGCTTCGAAAAATTAAAGAATAGGGTGCAAGATTGGTTTCATTATGCCCAAATTCAAGAAGTCTTTAAGTCTGACAAAAAAACAGGATTCCAGGTGGAAAAATCGAAACTAGAGACAGAACTGTTAGAACCTAAGACTAAGGTACTTTCGAGAATGTATAACTTGCTGCTTAAATGGAACACTTAGGATGAGATAGTCAAATCAGCCATGATAAAATGGGCTCAGGATATTGGGTACAACATTATGTTTGAAGACTGGGAAAGGTTATGGACCACTGGAATGAGATTCACGGCATGCAATGCCTTGAAAGAGAATATTATGAAAATGATATATAGGTGGTACTTGACCCCAGTCAAGCTAGCAAAAATTTACCATCGATCTGATAATAAATGTTGGAAATGTAAGGAGGCTGAGGGGACATTCTTTCACCTTTGGTGGACGTGTCCAAAAAGTGAAGGCCTTCTGGGAAATGATTTACAATGAGTTAAAAAAGGTGTTTAGGTACACCTTTCCCAAGAAACCAGAGGCCTTCCTCCTGGGCATAGTGGACCAAAGGGTGTTAAAGAAGGACAGAACACTTTTTATGTATGCAGCTACAGCAGCAAGAATACTTATTGCAAAAGGTTGGAAGACACAAGACCTTCCCACGCTGGAAGAGTGGCAGACGCAGTTGATGGACTATATGGAATTGGCAGAAATGACTGGCAGGATTCGAGATTTGGGAGAAGAGACAATGGAAGAAGACTGGAAAAAATTTAAGGATTATTTACAAAAACATTATAAGTTGTATGAATGTTAAGAATCTGCATGATTTGGAAATTTTTGCTCCTGCAACTAGATTGGGAAAATAGAAAATTAAGTTATAAGCAAGAAAAAGGTGAAATTTAAAGTTATTTTATGTATTATTCTAAGGCATAAATATTTGAAAAAAGGTACTTTAAATCTACAAGTAAAATATTTTGAAAGATACAAATAAGACATGAAATAAGGTAATAATTTGCTGACATGTTTATTGCAAAGAACGCAGGGTGAGGGAGATGTGGGGAAGTCCAGTTAACAATGTAAAAATGCATTTTGAAAGTTGGATTGCTTTTTCTTTCTCTTTTTTCTTTTTTCTGTAAATTGAAAATGTAATAAAAATTTTAATAATAATAATAAAAAAAACAAAACTTCCCCCCTCTTCTCCTGCTTCCAAGGGGGATTTAATTTAGTCCTTCACAGTAGGCTTTCCAAGACTTTAGTTTGCAGCCTCTTTGCTTCAGTATATTTACAAAAGGGGAAGGCGGACTTCCTGTTTTGAACCTCCCCGTTTCGGTGCCAAATTAAGACGTTTAAAAATCCAATTCTTCACTCTACTCACGGATAGTTGCTTTAGGATCACATTGTCCACAGGAAAAAGTCAGTGCTCTCCGGCAACAGCTATGCGGCTTCGCTCCGTGGAAAAAGCAATCAATTCGAAGCACCGCGCTGCTCACCCCACGTCGCTCCGGATCCCCGAAACCGGGTTTCCCCGCGAGTAGGGGAGGCGCAAAAGGTGCCAGCCAAATCCCACGTTCACAGGCTTCACCCGCCTGTGATTTTTAGTGGGTCTCCGCCTTCTCCGTGGCGGCCAGACCCGGATTTCCACGAAGCAAATTCCTCCCGATCAGAGGAATTCCGCCATTACCGGAGGCGCCAACCCAGAAGTCGCCAATGAGGTCTGTTTCACACATTATACAGCAACCAGGCCTGCTACCTAGTGCACACCAAAGCAGGGAACTGTAGCCCATCACAGCTGTCCATCAAACACTTTCAAATACCTGTTTGTCACGTTACCATGTGTAGCTCTAAAAATGCAAGTGAGAAAGTCTAAGGTGTACAGCTAAAAGGTAGTGGGAGAAAGGGCCCTCGGAGAAGGCACTAAAAGTGAGAGTCAATACATTTTTTAAAGAGCAAGAACAAAAGTTCAAATAATGATGAATAAGTGATTTGAAAAGCTATTCACTTCCAACAACTGTGCTTCTTGTCGGGGATAGAGAGGCAAATGTTATAATAAGAATGGAAGAATCTGCCTTATATCATATCTGATTTACAACCAGATTATCTCTCTCAGCTGTGTCTACACTAACTGGCAAGGGCTCTGCAGGGTTTCAGTCAGAAGTCATTCTCAACCCTGCCAGATGACTTAGATTGAACCTAGGACTTTTGGCATGCAAACCATGTGCTCTGCTGCTGAACTGTAGCTCTTCCCTAATTTTACTTTCTCATAGTAGAAAATGTGTTTCCGTCTCTGTGACACAGACACACACACACACACACAGAGAGAGAGAGAGAGAGAGAGAGAGAGAGAGAGATCTCCTCACTCCTGTAATCACTCTGTGCCCAAACACTGTCAGCTCTGGAGGGTCAAGGGCCCCCCAGAGTAGCTTTCTGGGGACACTGGGGTGTGGGACTGCAGAGACAGAGAAGCTAGCATTGGCAACTGTCCCTGAACAGTAGAAGTGCTTTCTGTTCCTGCAGCAGAATCTCTGGACCTGAGCCAGGCTTTCGATAACTAGGCTACATCCACTGAAGAAGAGCGTATCTGTTTGAAATGCTTCAACACATTAATTCTTTTCCAGGCACCTTTGCACCAGATTTTTGAACTCTCAATGCTCCTTGGATAAAGGAGGAACAACTTTTCGGTCTGCAAAATATCAGCTGGAGCCATCTTAATATCCCTTGCAGCAAAACTAGATCCAACTTTCTCATTTTTCTGCATCTGCAGCTCTGTGTCTGGAAAATTACTCCTTGTGCGTGAGAGCAGCATGGACGGCTCAGATATTGTACTGATATCCGTTGTGGGAACTGCAGAGAAGTGGTAGATGTCTCATTTAAATAATAATAAAAAATCAGACATGCTCAGTTCTGCCTATAGCCAGACTAGCCAATGGTATAGTCAGACTAGCCAATGGTAGATCAGTGAGCTGCTCTTATGAACAGTTTAAATGGGGGACAGGGGTGGACAGACTTGGGGCCCTCCAGACATTGCTAAACTACAACTCCCATCATTCCTAACCATTGGCCTTTTAAAATCTCTGCTTTAAACCAGGCTGCAGAAAAGCAGTGCTTCTCCCTTGTGATGCCGTTTTGGAGTGTTGCGTTGCTAAACGCTGCCTCGAACAGAATTCTACAAAGCCCTTTAAAACCAATCCATTCCCTACTTTTCAAAAGTGTATCGTGCCATTTGTAGAATAACCACTCAGATAAAAGACAGGGAACCTATTATGGCTGAGAACATGGAACGTTATCTGTGAGGTCAATGTTCTGACATAGTGGTACAAAAACACTGTTGTGAACATATTGGAATCCCCTGATCTGTCTTCCAAACAGCAAGCACAAGTCACCACAGTCTGTACTACTCATCACCTCAAGCTGAGAAACCATAGCAGCCTGTTCGCCTATTAACACAGATTTATTTCCAACAGCACATGCACTAACATTTCAGATCTTCAAAAGAAAAGCCCAGAGCCCTGAGTAGCTACTTCCATTTGACACTGGACTTAAGCGTCACAAAAATTGCATTATCTGTTTTTTTCCTGCACTGCACAGTAGGTCAATACTCCTATTCTATTTAAAAAAAAAAAAAAAATCATGGCGATTAACCAAAGAGTCCAAGACTAAACTAGAATTTGAGCCTAGAACCTACTTTCAGGAGTTCATCCACTGGGTTTCGCCGTGCTTCTGATTAGAGAACTGTTGTTGTGTGAACTGGATAAAGATGTAAAAACAACCTTATAACCAGACTTCCCAATACTTCTAGTTAATTCTCACTACGCCACTCCACATCCCATCTCCATCTGGCTGGTTAACACCCTTTAGGAATCTGCAGATTTATTCCCCAGCCCCTATCTTATATTAAACGAGATATTTATAGAAATGAAATGATGCCTTCAAGATATTTTCAACCTTACAAATAACGTTAAAGGTTTCTCAGAAAGTAACTGAGAACCGTGCAGCACAATTCTAAATATCCAGACTCTTTAGAGTAGAGGGGTCTCAACCGTTTTGGATCTATGGGTACATTTGAAAGTCTAAAAAACTGTCACATGCACCACAAAATACCCATTTCGCAGAAGACAAACTGGCACTACTCAGAACTGCCTCCCAACAGGCTAAACATCAGTTGACCCCCAAACAAATAAAAGACAAGCCAAAAACAAGAAATTCATCCCCTGACCAAACAATCAAAAGGAGGGGTGGAGTGGGAAGCAATATATATATATATATATATATATATATATATATATATATGCTTTCGTAGATTTTCACGGGTACAGGAATGCAGGTTTTGGTGTCCTCGGGTGTCTTCCCGTGTAAAAGTTGGGGTGTCACCCCAACTTTTACACGGGAAGACACCCGAGGACACCAAAACCTGCATATATATATATATATATATATATATATATATATATATATATACATACAGACACACACACACACACACACACACACAGTATATCAGGGGGCTTTGGTGGACACCAAGGGGTTATTTGGAGGCACTGTGGTGCCCACATATGCCATGCTTATAACCACTTATATTGTTGGCATCTGTCTGCCATGAGAGACAATGGAGAGCACCTCTGGGGGGTGAAGTCAAACCACTGTGTTAGCAGAACTAAAGGGATGCAAGCCTGGGCAGTGTGTATGGAGGTCCTGGGCTGCCCATACAACAAGATTCCCCTCTGTGGTCCAAAGGAAAGCAGAGCAATATGTTTGGCACCAGCTGGGCTGCAGGAGTTGTTGGAAGGAGGCATACAAGACGCCATCCTATCGTCTTAGGGACTCCACTCCTGATTTGGGTAGGCATCTTCTGAAGATATCCCACAAGACAGCAAAGGTTTAGGACCAGAGCTTTCCTTCTCCTGGATGGGCTACCTTCCCAGGTTGACAAGCCCCACCTGCCCTTACCACCTACATATAATAATCAACACATTTCAAATGCAACATATTTTAATTGACAATAAAGGAATGGGGGCTTTTTTGTCCAGTTCTGATAGCCCAAATGTGTCATGTGCATGGCCTCTAAAAGTTCACTTTGGAATTTAACTCATTTCTTAACTCAATAGCTTAGACATAAAAGTGCTTGATTGTGGTTAGATTAAGGCGTCTTGATTTTCTTGGGAGATTTGTCCCTATCTTTATTTCTTCCATTGCAACTGATGGCACTTACAGAAGTTAATTCACCCGCTTCCTAAATTCATCACTACAGTGTCCCTGTCTAAGCGATATTTCAAAGGTATCTACACACACACATCAAACAAACAAATAAGCAATCAAGCATTTGCTTTCAACCATTTCTTCAAACAGCCTGATATTTCTCTGCTGTAAATCTGAGGATCACACTCTGGCCTTCTAGTGTTCTCCCCAGAGTATTAGTTTTCTCTCTCCTTTCTCAGACCTACACAATGCTCCAACACCATCTTGCCATTGCTGGAACTTGTATCAAGGGAGTGCCTTCTGGCTTTCAGGAGGAGGGAGGGCAGCAATGTCCCATTTATCAAGCACAGGATATAGTGGGCAGCTGTTGCAGTGTAAGTGAAAAAGTCAGAACTCAAGATAGGCTCACGCAGGCTGTATAAAAGTGCAAAACTTTTCATTTTCGTTAAATATTATTTATATTGTGCCCTTGATCTATGGAGCACTTCAGAGTTCTTGACCTAATCAGCTTATGGTCTACATTTTGCTCGTGGGGGAAACAACATAAAGTAGAAGAAGGAAGAGAAATCCACTTTTAAAATGTGATGAACAAATGCTTTCAATCCTAATAACAAGATTACAGCATATTGGGCAAAAAAGTGTTAAAAGCAATCAGATATATTCTTATGGTTTAGCAATTCATCAAAACTGCGCTGCCTGCTACTCAGGATAATCTCTCATCTGTGTGTCTTGGAGAAAGGGATAGTTTAGATGTTAGCTTTACCTAAACCGACAAAGAGAATAAAGTTGAACTGTGTTTGGCCTGATGGGATGGAATTCTCCCAATAGTGGTCGTCTTTTTGTGCCAAGAAATGCTGTGTTGGTGTCCTTGAACAACCTTTGCCTTACCCAGCAGCACATTTCTAATGAGAGGCAACAGATCACCAATACAAGAGGGGGCATGATCGCAAACAGAGGTAATGCTCAACATTGTACAGAAAGAGAGCGGTCCTGTTCTGCCGCCAATGAAATACTTTCTTCCTTGCTTTGCTTTTAACTCTCTTCAACTTCCCTGGTGAGACACAGCAAACTCTTTAAACTCTTCAGTGGAGAGCAGCCTGGAAGGTGAAAAAGATTAGGTTTTATTTTGTTTTGTTGACAAAATGTATATACCATATGATTGTTGTGAAATCTCAAAGCAATTTGCAAGAAGTATTAATAATAAAAGCCATTACAGTGGTACCTCTGGTTAAGAACTTAATTCGTTCTGGAGGTCCGTACTTAACCTGAAACTGTTCTTAACCTGAGGTACCACTTTAGCTAATGGGGCCTCCCACTGATGCAGCACCGCCGCTGTGCAATTTCTGTTCTCATCCTGAAGCAAAGTTCTTAACCTGAGGTACTATTTCTGGGTTAGCAGAGTCTGTAACCTGAAGCGTCTGTAACCTGGAGTGACTGTAACCCGAGGTACCACTGTACATGCCTAAAGAAAAATATTTTAAGCAGATGCCAAAAAGAGTATGGGAAAAGCGCCTGCCTGGTGTCAACAGGCAGTTCCAAAGTGTGGGTGCTGCCACACCAAAATACCAATTTATTGTAAGTATGGAATGAATATTATGTGGCACCTGTAATGGTGCCTGTTCTACAGATTGATGCAGTCGAATGGGCACTTATCGGGTGAAGCAATTTCACAAGTAAACTGGTCCCAAACTGTTAAGGTACAGTGGTACCTCGGGTTAAGTACTTAATTCCTTCCTGAGGTCTGTTCTTAACCTGAAAGTGTTCTTAACCTGAAGCACCATTTTAGCCACTGGGGCCTCCTGCTGCTGCCACACTGCCGGAGCATGATTTCTGTTCTCAACCTGAAGCAAAACACTATTTCTGGGTTAGTGGAGTCTGTAACCTGAAGCGTATGTAACTTGAGGTACCACTGTATTTATATAACAATAGTAACACCTTGAACCTAGCCTGGTAACAAATCAGCAACTAGTGCAGATCTTTGATCAGAGGTGTTATATGCTGACCAAACCTTTCTCCTGTCTGCAACTGTGCTGTAGCATTCTCTAGTTGCTGCACTTGCCAGATCTAGCATAAGGGAAGCCCCACACGGAGTGCATTGCATTAACGTAGTCTTGAAGTCAGCAATGCCTGAACAGCTGTGGTCCAGGAAGTGTCATAGCTGTTGAACTAGGCGCAGCTGGTAAAAGGTGCTTCTCAGACAGCATTGAAAGGCATCAACAACCTTTGGGGCCTGAGCAGTTGCATTGTGTTGCGCACCACCCCAATCTCTGAGGGGTGCCAGATTCCGGGGGGTTGTGTTTCCTTTTAGAAATGAGGCACAGCAGAGACTGTGGTGTCTTTATGATATATGGTTTATTTAGGCATATATGCAGCCTGAGCCTACAATGCAGGGGCTCACAGCATTAAGAGGTTCTGGCTTCTCCCATAGCTGCAGCCCTGGGTTCAAACAGCCATCGGCCATTGTGCTTTGCCTGCTGCTTTGCTTCTCAATCATATCCCTCCTAACACTAACCTCCTCTCTAAGCTCTGGCTTTAGCTTCTAACTAACTCTGAGTTGAGGAAGAGGCCCCAAGTTCCTTTGATTCTTTGTAGTCTTAATGGCTCATCCCCATAGGCTATCACCTGACCCAGAAGACTAGTCTGGCTTAATTAGCCTTTAACACCTGTTGATTCCAAAGAATTAGACGTGTCTAGCATGCAGCTCAATACATACAGGTCTTGCACACTGTTTTAATACACACGAGGCTGGCATTTTTCCAGAATTAGCAGCCTTTGATTAAATTCTAACGCTTACTGGTTCCAGGAATTTAGAAGTGCCTAGCTCCCACAAACCTATAACAGTAAAATTACATCTTAGTTTCACTTTTGAAAACTGCTGAAAACAACAGAACACAAGAGAATAGAATAGGTTAGTTAATTTTGTCAAGCAGAAAGCAACATCAAGACTAAAATGCGTAAAATGCAAATCATTGTATATCCTTATTTCTAGCTGATTTCCTGTTGTTTCAATCTTGGCCCAAATAAGATTCTTCCACATGATGTTCAGGTTTGATGGTCCACCAAGGAAAGGTCATGTGTGGTTGTGGAACAGCCTGTGAGGACATTTTATGTGCCCTCATCTTATGGACTTTGCACACTGATAAGATTGTCTGATGCTGATCACTTAGAGATCAACAGAACAGGGTGGGTGGAGAGAGGAGTCGGTTCCTTAAGATCTGAAGGGTTCAACTCAAGGCTTGTAAATCAAAGTCAGCACTTTGACATGGCAAGACCTCAAGCACCAACCCAGTTTCCTGGAAAATAACGCATCCCCACTTCCACTTTCATGACGAGAGCAATGGAAGAACCTCACTAGACCTCAGCAATGTCATTGGATAGCCAAGCGTGATAGGCTGTACAATACTGTGACATCAGCAAGTTTGCTATGTGATCCCCGCTTGCCTAGGACCATGCACTCAAGAATTCTTTTCAAGCAGAAATTAGTGCATAGGTGGCAGCAGATTAAAACAATGACTGCAAGCAGATGTGGAAAAAATATGCAAAATAAGTGGAAATGAGGTGGGGTTATTTTTAATGTGGGTACTGCCAACCTTTCAGCGCTATGGGCACATTGGCACACTAGAGAAGATTTTAACACACACACACACACACACACTGCAGCCTATTTCATTGGCTACAACAGAATGCTTCTTTCAAGCCTAATTGAAATACTGTACCTGCTGTAGTAAACACTGAATGGCTATAGATGACCATTTATCAAATGGTAACTTACCTTGTTAAGTATGTAGCTATCTAATATGGCAAGCAGCCAATTTTTGTGGTGTGGTGAGCAGACACAAAACGGTTATATGGAACCTCTCAAAATCTTAATTTCCCCCTCTATTTCTGACTTTGTAGGAGCCACCCTAAAAGAAATCGTTTTAATCCCATTATGTGGTTTGTTTTTATTGGCCATCAGACAGAAGACAGTCTCCGAAAGCCAAGAAGAATAAACGCCTGTCAGCTCATTTAACCCTCAAGTGTCATCTCATGCAGCCTAAATTACATAGCAGCATGGATGTCTTCAGTCAAAGTCATCGTGAATGACAGATAAGCTGGAGAAGGAAAAGTGAAAATAAAGCCAACGCTACGTTGCAATGTGATTTTACTAAACTTGCAATCTACTTCAGTGTATATGTTTACAATATCTGCAATAATAATCATTAAATATAGTAAAATACCTCCAAACTTGGCTCCTGGTACAAGTGTACTTCTAGTGGGGGGGGGGGGATCTGAAGTTTTGACAGCATGCCACTTCCTCCTCCCCCAGCTTTTAACAGAAGCAGCCTCCAGTGAAATAATCCAAGCTGTGTTCAAGAAGTTGGCAAGTGGGTCCAATTAAATG
Source organism: Podarcis erhardii (assembly GCF_964252035.2). Taxonomy (NCBI): domain Eukaryota; kingdom Metazoa; phylum Chordata; class Lepidosauria; order Squamata; family Lacertidae; genus Podarcis; species Podarcis erhardii. The sequence continues at coordinate 80,509,267 of NC_138507.1, read as the reverse complement.
TGGTTTTAGTGTATTCTGGCATTTGCATATCTACTGTGCCAAGATGTATTTTTTTTTTTACATGTAAAAAAAAAATCCTGCTTTTGTCCAGACACAGTCATACAGATAATACTGCCTTTTAAAAAAGAAAGAAAAAGAAACCAAGGCTGCAATTTTAAACATGCTTTTTACCAGGAAGCAAGCTCTATTGGACACAATGAGACTTACTTCTGAGTATACATGCATAAGATTGTGCTGGATGTCCCATTGCCCCATTCACAGAGTTTGGATGGTGCTACAGTGTGGCATACTTTCCTGTACATTACGTGTGAATCAAACTGAAGATGAATCAAAATCGGCATTTTCCGGTTCATCTTTAGAAAATCAAAATTATATTTTAGAGTGATTTTTTTTTTTAAAAAAAAAAACTTCCTTGATTCTGGTTTAATAATTGCAGGTTAAGCCATGCCAGTTTACATATCCTTTGTTCAGGACTGTTAGTCATGCCAGCCAAGCAAAGTTGTCATCTGTGTTGGAAAACATGGCATCCCCCCTTGATATTCACCTGCAAGTACTACATCATGGGCGTCACAGGCCCAGGTCTGAAAGTCCATTTACCTTAACCATTGTCCAGTTAAATGAAGGCCCTTAATTACTATCCCATTCCGCTTCCCTCTGTTAAAAGCAAGAGAGGATGATGCACCCAGTAATTTTAGATTTTAAAATAAATGAAAAACATCAAGCCTTTCCACAAACAGAAGTAGCACCTCTCTTATATATGTGATCGTTTAATGTGAATGCAGAATCTCATCACTGAGAATCCTCAGACCTCTTATTAAATTAACAGTGTATTAGCAGTACCAATTTCTCAGTGAAAAAACCCCCCAACTCCAATCTGTGCAATGGAGCAGTTAATTTCTTTTGGACTCAGGCAATGGCATCAAGCTGCTTTTTCTCTCCGTTTAAGAGTGAAATCTTCACCCAAACAAACAATTAAATATTCAACAAATAGGAATATTTAACCAAAAATAAACATAGGGAAGTACCAGAATCCTAAAAGCTACAAATTAAATCCATCCAGACACAAAAGGAGGTTGAGTCACCCACGAAGCAAAGGAGATGAAATGCATTCTGGATCTGATGTGCGATGTTGGAGCTGGCTTCCTCAGACGTATTAAAGAGATACACAGATACCATGAATGGCAAGACCCTAAATTTGTTAGTGACAATCGTTTTATTAAGTGTGATAGGCAACGTTCATAACAAGTGCAAAGACTGCAGTGGCTGAAGACCACGGATTGGATTCAGAATTCTTGTGACTTTTCTGTGGCTTTTCTGGAGGAAGGTGGGGAAATTATTTTCCCCTGCTTGTCCTCTCCCCCGCAGACTCAAGAGCCCTCCAGAAAGCTGCTCTGGAACCCTCCAGAGCCGCTTGGGAGGTGGCCCTGGGGAGAGCAAAAAAGGGAATCGGTGTAAATTTCCTCCCTGTTGTTCTTCCAGCAGGAGCTCATCCATTCACAAAAGGGACGCGCCAGATCTAACCGCATCTTAGGAAAATTTACTAGGCACTGTTAAGAATCCCTTTCATTCTGAAATGCATCACATGTGAAAGCAATATAGAGAGTAGAAGGAAGCTTTCTTAAAACCAAGTACATTTTTGTTGATGTGCTTTTATTCTTTTTCATTAACAGACACAGGAAGTACATCCCCACTTCCCAAACCACCACCAACTCAACACAATTGAAATGTAATTTGTGGGAAACAGCCTATGGCCCTGGCTCTCAGAAATCCATTCAAGACCTTTGACTTCTGTAGCATTACCTGCATGAGCAGGTTTTTATCCAATATCTTTAAGATAAGAAAAAGCAATACTGCAAACAACAGGATGAAAGACAACTGCACAGGCTTAACGACAGGTGCTTATTGTTGCGATCCTAATAGATATTTCAAACGTGATTTTAGTAGGTCAGGTTATAACAAAAAAATGAAGGGAATGGAATGAGCATATCACCATGTATTAGTCATATCTTTTTCTTCTCTTTTTGCCATTAACGAGTAAGGAACTACTGTTGTACTTTAGAAATGTGTCAGTTAATGCAAATGAAGGGCTGAGGTGGTGCATTTGAAGGAGTTGACGGGAGAGGAGTTACTCAGCTATTGCCACATCCATCCATCCTCTAATGCAAATATTCCCACATCTGTTTGCTCCTCCCTCAGTAAGACTTGTCTCTGTCTCAGATCCTGACTCAGTTTTTTTTGTTTTTTTAAGGAAGTTGTTTGAACTTGTACACATTTATATCCATGATACTGAGGGAACACAGGGAAAATTAAGCACATATTTTTGCTTGGGGTGCACAATAAATTCTCATTTTTTTTATTCACAACATAAAAACACAAAATACAACGGTCATATACCAAACCAAGCTAAGTTTGATATATCGCTGCCACCAGACCAAATTCCCAGAATGCCTGGAACTAGGCAACATGCGGGGTATTCAACGAAAAACAAAATTCTTACCGCCACAAAGTGACTGCCCAAAACAAGTCTTGCTGTCATAGGTCAGCTGCCCTTCCCCAAACGAGGGAGGATGAGTAGGATGAAATGAAACGAACCCTTCTTCCTGTTGCTCACAGCATATATTTTGGAGACATGAAAGTTGAAGCAAATGGGCTACATTCAGTTTAATTTTTTATTTGTTCTGAAACAAATGTACACCCCTATGCCATGTCTGCAGATTCTCCCTCTGTGTCTCCACCTTGGCTTGGCACAGGTGAGGTTGATAACCTTCTGTTTACTTACAATATTTCGTTCCACCTTAAAAGCTGCTCTACATATTAATTTTGACATAGGCTCAATGGGACTAGTGCCCCCTTGCTGCAGATGGGAGTTCTAGTGCAGCTTACTGTTGTAAATTATGGCCCCCATGCAGAGTCTCTGGGCTACCGGCACATGCGTATTGGCACTCCAAGGACAACAATAAACTGTTCTAGCAATAAAAGCCTACTGGCAGCGGCCTTGTTGTGGCAAATGTAACCCATAGATTGACTCCACATGTAAAACTGGAAGAAACTTGCCATCCTGTTGTAGTGATTCAGAAGAAACTGTCTGACATTTGATTACTAGACATACAAGAGCTCTGTCCTGAAACGTATTCTGGAGGTGTTGCATATCAGCTGCTCACCCATCCTTTTCATCTCTGCCCAGGGCACACAGTCCGCCAGACAGTCCTTTTCTCGACAAATCCTGCATTGGAAATGGCCACAATCTAAAGAGCACAGCCATTGTGCTCTGCATGCTATCAGGGGCATTATTGTCAAATTCTAGGAGGGGATTGTGTCATTCAGCAATATCTGAAGAACCACGCTTGGATCCATTAAAGTGTAAGTTGCAAAAAGCAGTAGATTGGAGAGCATGTGTCATTATTATTTTAAATACCTGAACTATAGCAATGTCATCAGTGCAGGTACAGGCAGGCGCCCTTTATATCAAGGAAAGAGATTGTGACTATTAAGATGACAAATAAATATTTTTTTTTAAATGAAAGCGATATGTGACTTTATCACGTTGATAAGACTATAGCTTGCACTAACAGTGGGCCATGGTTTAACAAATCATGACTTAACCATAAGCTGTTCTGCAGACAATCAAATAATGGCTTTCTTCTTCAAAGTTGGGGTTGTTTTCCAGCTGCTCTTGCCTTGTGCGTTTGTAGCCTGGTGAGGGTCTGAGGTGGGCTAGTCAAACAAACCATGGTTAAGGTAGGGTGCTGGGTTCACATATGAAGCTAAGTCACAGTTAACACAACCCAAAATTCATAGGCCAACAACATAACATGGTCTCAGATTGAGGTTTGTTGGCAGTAAACAAACCATTGTTCAAATGCTGAACAAAGTTACTCATGTAACAGTTTCAGGATAAGAACGGACCTCCAGAATGAATTAAGTTCTTAACCCAAGGTACCACTGTACACAGTGTAGGGAGGGTGATGCTTTCCTTATAAAAGGCTCCTTGTATCGTCAGCAAGGTTACAACATATTATTAATTCAATTATTTATTCAATATAAGTGTTCCAAATCATGCCAACCTGTGTGATGAGAAGGACCAGTATCTTTTTGATCTGCCATTTTATAAGGAGCCTAAGAGAAGCAAAGTCAGCCCCATTAAATGCTGTCAGAGATTGTTCCATAACTGTATTACTCCAAGCTCAAATTTGGCTGCCCCAACTCTGTGTGTGTCAGTGGTGAACGTATGCTCTGTAAGGGTTCAGCTCTGAAACGGCAGCCTACTGTGGTTTGCTGTCCAATTTAAGGTGCACAGGTAGTGGCTTGCATGTCTACTACATAGGAACGCTCTATAGAAGAAAAGGAATCTTGTCTCAGATAGTGACAAATGGATAAGGCACTGTCTCATGATACTGCTTTAGGATTTGGGCGCAGGTCAGATGCTTTACTGGCTGATGAAAGCCTGCCCAAGGCAATGGAGTGGGCAGATAAGAGAGCATTTACAACAGGGATGCTGTCGAGATATCACTCAACCCAAAACAATATTTTGCATTTCAAGTAAAAAAAATGGACAGGAAGATTTGGTGCAAAGGAATGCCAGGTGGGATAAGGGTTCAGCACCCTTCCCCACCCCACATTGACTCCTCGGATGGGGACATCTCAAGAAGCGCCTTGAGGCTACTTTCACCTGTTTGCAAATAATGTGGCTTGGTCTTCACCCATTTCTCCACCTAGCACATTGGCTTATGGAGTCTCTTAGTCTTGATGCTTCAACTTCTCTTATTTTAGAAGGGAATTATCTCCATTTCTAATTTGACTGCTTTCTAACTTCAGAACTCAAACACACAGGAATAAATATTCAAGCAGATTTCTCCTAATAACCCAAAACCATTCTTGAGAGGAAATTGTGAGGGAAAAGGTACATGTTCTCTATCCCACAGAACTAGCAGGTTTCAGACACAGGGGTCCTCACAGGTATGTTTTATTTCTTTGTAGTTACTAAAAATCATGTAAGGGGGCTGAGAACGTATAGATTATGTTAAGAGGGCAAGGAACTAAGAGACTTGTTCATTCATTTGAAAGAGTTATTATAAAGGCAGCTCCTTTATTTCTGCTTTGAACTTCATCCCAGCTTCATCATTACAGAATGCTTTGAACAGCTGATGCAGTCACGTTTCAGTCACTTTTGCTAAGCAGTTTTGTGATAGTACAATACTTTGCTTGGGAGGAAATTCCTGCGCTGCTGAAGTTATCTATCGTCACTTAAAAGCATTCCCATAAATATTCTACTTTAAATTATCCATGTCAAAGAAATACTTATGAGCAGTGCTTTTTTTCTTTAAAAAATAATAATGTTTAGGTGTAGTCTTATTTTTCTACCCATATTGAGGCCAAAATGTACCCCTGCGTCCCCCCAGAAAAAAAGCACTGCTTATGAGGGAAATATAGAATTTATGCAAAGTATTAATTATATGCTATACATTTTAAAGGGACATTATTAAAATTATTAATTTACCTTGAATTTATATTATACTTTAGAGAAGTTACTTCATCAAGTATTGGGAGCTGTAAGTGATCACAAACTTTGCTTTCTTTCTTTTTAAGAGCACAAAGCAACAGCAAACGCCATAGATAAAGCAGGAGGTTAATCCATTTGAAGATGTGATTATTTTGTCAGGGGGAGGGACCCTAGAAATGTCTTCTCACTTTTGCTACTGAGAAGTGACAGTTGCGACACTTAAATCAGCAGTACAAAACACCCTCCAGTCACATTTTTTCATTTTTAGCAACAAAATGTATATTAGCCCAATATTTATTAGTAACACTGCAATAAAAACATTAAAAGGCAAGTATAGTTATTTAACAAGTTTATTTCTGCTATTAAGTACTTTGTATTCTGTTCTGGCTAAGTCACCTCCATTCTGCATGTTAACTATTGACAGTGCAATAGACTTTCCCTTCATGTACTGCTCATCAATATGGAATTAAGACTGACAGGATATGCTATGCCTAATCCATTTATCAACTTAGAGAAAAGTAAATCACACAATTACTCATCACATCTCATACTCAAGCCCCATTGAAATTAATGGAAGCTGAACAAGAGCAGCTCATGTTCTTTTTCTTGAGTAGCATCCATTCCATTCAATGGAGCTTACAGAAGATACCTAATGGATTGTTCCCTTTGTCTACACGTTCAGTGGCAATGTGTATTCAATGCTTCAGAAATGTCTTTCCAATACATTCATGTAAGCAATTTGCCTCCGTAAATGTAATATCCATCCAGAAACATTTTTTAAAAACCCCAACCCTTTAAAAAATAATAATAATAATGCAACATTTCATGCTCGGCTACAAAAAGCAGGGAGCAAGGAAATTTAAAATGAATAAAAATGGTAAAATGTGCTTTTAGTAGGTGCAAAACCTTCATTTTTAACATTAATTTCCCAGTTTCTAGGTAACTTTTGTCCCAATTCGAAGATGGGTTTCATGCGCTAATCTGTAAAGATTAAGATGACCCATATAAACTAGCAGAACAGGAGAGAGAAAACACACCAAGATTTTACTGGATACTCACCCCTCTTGCTTGAGACAGCATTTAGAAGATCAATTACAAACAGTAACTACAAATGACGTTTAACTCATGACTACTTTCACTCTAAAGCAGGTACAGATTGCAGTTTAAAGTGAGGTGAAAACACCATTTAACAGGATAGTTAAAATTGGTAAAAAGCAATGCTTTCGCCCCCTAAATATTGGCAAAAATGCACAATCTGTCAGTAAGAGCTGCTAACAGGTTTAGTTGGATTTTATCACACTAGAATGAGCTTGTTGCTCTAGGCTTTAACCATGAAGCATTCTTTTTGCATTTGCTGTTGTAATGTAGTGACAGAGGATAATACTATCTTAACTTTTCGCTAAAGAGTTTTGGGTGGGTGGGGGTTCTAAAGGCCGTTCTGGTTAGGGATAAAAATTTTAATTTCAACGCGCTAAATCATCCAAATGAGTTCAACACAAAATATCAACTGAGTGCAGCTGACAAAATTAACAATTTTACAAAAAATTACTTAACTCAATTTTTCTTATCCTAAACTGAACCCTCTTATTCCCCACATCTTCAATTATTATAGAAGTATTTTTATCCTAACATCCTTGAACTCTTTAAATAAAGACAAGTTATCATAGCTGGATCAGCGGTCTAACCATATTCTATGCTTATCAAGATAACTCATGCATGCTTTAATGTTGAAAATACATGCATAGTTCCAAATTCTCATTTGAATTTAATGTGCTCACTTTAAATTTGAACTGGAAGAACTATAGCTGTTAAGCAAAATTTTATATCAACCAAGTATTTGCATTGTACATAAAGAAGCATTCAAAGTATGTGAAATTTATTCCAAATAGGATTTTGTACCAAAGGTCTGAGGCAACTGAAAAGAAGCAAAATGCCCATGATCATGTTCAAAGGCGCATAACTTTGGATATGACACTACATTTCTCAAACATTGCTTTTGCAGCAAAGCAAATATTTTAATTCAGCAGGAAAAGTGAACCTCAGCATACTTCCTGAACAGGTGAACAAATGCAGCTGCTAGTAAGAAAAGCAAACAACAAAGTAAATAGCAGGTTTTATTTTCAACTGTATAATAGTTTTATTTTGAACACTATATTATCTTGCATCATTGCATTGCAGGGTCTTTTTAAAAAAGAAAAATCTTGCCTTTCTCCTCCCCTATGCTGTGAATGAGCATATGCACCCTTGTGACATTCCATAATAAAGTGTGAAATACTGCATTTTAACAATTACTAGCAAAAGTTATGTCCTTGTTGCTCGGTAAGTTGTGTGATGCACACAAGAACAAGTCTCCAGCTTTTAACTACAGTCTTTTAACTGCTGCAAGACCAATCAAATTCACAGAGTTCAGTTCCAAGTGTAATGATCCTCGTGATGTTTAGGATTACAGCATTGTACAATTCTGAGTCATTTTCTGTCACTGCTTCTCCCCCCTTTAAAAAAACCCTTTTCCAGCTGACCTACAAATGCCAGCTCTGCTGACAAGGGTGATAGAAAAGCTTTGTTCCTGTTTATACCCAGGTGTTTTACTACCATTCCGCACCCCAGGAGGATTGTGCCACACAATGTTATTACAAGCTAGAGCATCACAAACACTTAAGATAGTGGCATAGCCCATGGAAGGACCGTCTCATTTTCATATGGAAAAACGAACGACTTGGAAATTAAAACAGCTTATCTGTGGCAATAATACGCACTCCGCATAGACAGAAGTGAGCCTGAGCATTTGCTCTTAGATTACAGGTACCTGTTCGGTTCGTTTCCCAAACACACCTTTAAATGAAGCATTGCGGAACTTTATTTTAATCACAACTTCTTCCAGACTTCTAAGAGCTTTAGGTGGAAGAGGCGGCTAGTTTGGAGAAATTGACACTATGTCCACAAGTGGATGCTAAATTCCTTCATAGAGACGCTTGGTTATCTCAGATTTCCTCTACATTATTTGAAAATTCTCATCTCGGAGAAACAAACCTCTTTAGACTTTGCATATTATATTTAGAGTTGCAATCTGAATTTTGCCATCCATAAGTGATCTTACAATTCACAAAAATGAAGTCTAAACCAAGTGTTATAGACTTCTAGGAGAAAACAGCATTTTTTTTAATAAGTGCAAGATTTAAATAAATTCATGTAACAAAATTTCTTTTTTAAAAGTTCTAAATGTATGTTGAGGTTACATACAACAATGGTTTGAAAAACTGGGATGAAGTGCACCAAGTACTGTGAAAATTGTACCTAACTAAATGGCAATACAGTATAGCTTTCCTTTAGTACATAATACTCTCTCAATATTTTTTGTGCGCCATAGTATATGCTTCAAAAGTAGCTAGATCCTGATTAGGATCATAACCCCAGCTTCTTCTATAATGAGGAGACATCTTTTCACCACACAATTAGTAAAGGAGTTCCATTTCAATGGTTTGCCTAGACATTTTTAGGAAATCTTGTCTACCAAAATATGATAAATTCACTGATGAATTTGAGAGACAAGCTCTTTATTCTTACATAATGAAAAGTGGTTAGGGCAAATTCAGGTAACTGCTTTCAAGTTATTTGGGACAGCCACTGTTTCGGTTTTGTGGGTTCCAGCTGTTAACTAATCATTTCATCAAATTGTTACTTTTTCTCTCTTACCCATCCCAATTCACACTGTCCACATATGTAACATAAATAGGTTTTGACAGATTTTAGAGTTTAACACCTTTGTAAACTTAGAACAGTCTTACTTATTGAATAGCAAAGTAACTATTCTTTATCATTGTAGAACAGAGAATTTTTAAAATGTTAGATTTGCCTGTCATAAATCATTTTTGTTAGAGATTGTGAAATAGTCTTACTTTTTAAAATCAAAGTCACCAAGAGGAATTTGGACTAAAAGGTGACATATAGTACATTATAGAAAATTGTCTAGAGTTTAAGTGTTTAAAAAGGGGCGAAGACAACTAATTGATTTCTCAGTATGTATAATTTATTGCAGTTAGCACACAGTTTAAAAATTCACCAACACACCAATAGTACAAAACTAAACAGCATTATAAGTTATTCCCCCTCCCCCTCAGGAAAATAAAACATACTATGATTGTCAAAGCTAGATGTCAGTCTAATTTTTAGAACCAAAGAAGAATGTGAAACTAAAAGCCAACCCCCCTCCCCCCCGAAAAAACAATCACTCACGTCCACAAAAAAATTCCAAAAGTAGTCCATTTTTCTCAGACACTGATTGTCTTTTCTAAATTAATAAAAAGAATGCATTTTTAAAACCTAGACTATTCAAGTAACTAAAAATAATGCTCCAAGGCCATTTTCACAGCTTTTTTTTTTTTGTTTTAAATGCCATTACAGCCAAATTAACATACATTTGACCAAAATATTTCCAAAACAGTCCAGCAATACACAATGGAGTTTTCCATTCAGTTTTTCTTAAGCACAAAAATAGGCTATGTTTACAGTAGTTAAGGCGATCAAATTCTAAACAAAAGCGGAAAGAAGAAAAAACAATTTTCCATGCTACTCCCATAGACCTTATTTGTAAGTGCAAGACAGGAAAACAAACACTGTGCAAAATGCTTTTGCCCCGTGTGTTGATCATTAAAACCACACGTCAGGCTGCAGACTTTGCTGCTTGGATACACAGTTCACAAACCCTCCCCCAACTTTTCTCCTGCCGTTCCCCCACCCCACCCTATTCCACCCCATGTCAATCAAGGTTTTCTAGTCCTTTCAGCCTGGGGCTTTTTCACTCCATAGAATCTTTTCAAGGGGCGAAAAATGAATGACCTATTGTTAATTTGTGCAGCAGGAATTCTAAAAATGCTCATATGGGTAATGTATGCATCTAAAGTTAGAGCTGGCATGAGTTTTGTGCAATCAGATTTTTTGATAAATGTACACTGCACATGCAAATCTCTAAGCCTGTTTGTAAACATTACTATCTTCCTTTACATAGCTAAAATCAACATGTAGCTTTTGTTCAACTTAAAGACAGTGGGCAATTAATTTAAATTATATAAAATAAAAAACAGTGCATTTATGTTCTTCATTAACACCAATTTTTCCAGTGGTGTTTTTTTTTTCCTACAAAAAATTAAATAAGTTTTAAAACTCACTCATTAAAGTTATACAATGCAAACAAAGACAAAAATATACTGAAACGCATGCATTTCCGTAGCGTTAATATTTACTTTTCAAGACTCAACTGAGAGCATTAATACAACTTGTCAATTTCCTTGACACCCCCCAGCCCATTTAATCAATTACAGTATACAACAGTAATTCACATTTTTAAATGCACAGTTCGCAACTGCTGAAGCTGCAACGTCCTTTTTTATCCCAAGCAAACCTTCACACAGTCCCAGCAATTCCAGTGTATTTTCAAAAATCTGGTGGTTTTTGTTTTTTAATTGGGAACTGTTGTAATCCACAAATTACAATATCTCAACCGCTTGTTTAAAAATAGATACTCCAGCATTTCGGAAATTTATCGTTTGGGTCTAAAAGCATTCAGGTTTCCCACAGCTAGAAAATATGCATGCAGTTTTTTAAAAAATTTAAACAAATTGATAAAACACTGGAGGGGATTTCTGTTCGCTTTTTGTTTTAAATGGAGTTTGAAATGATGCAGTGTTGCATGGAAGGTTAAATAGAACCTAAAAAATCACATTATTTTCATTTGCAGTTTTGTTTAAAAGAAGTACTTGATGGGGAAACATTTATGAAGTCTATTAGTCTCATTTCTATAGTTCATATTATCAGAGCACTAAGTAATGAAATGTTCATGCCGCCTTAAAGTGCATAAAACAAGCTAATGGCCAAACTTTCAGTTCAAGGAAACAAGACTGCTTTTAGACTGTACCACAACTATATAGATTTATATATATATATATTAATTATATATATAAAAATTCTATTTCCAAAGTTCTTGCGAGCTATCTTCTAATGTCCAGTCTCTGACAGTAGGTAAGCTCAGTGCTTCACTTTTGACAGACAATGAGTTCACCAACTCACAGTGAAACTTGCGAATATGTCTGTAAAGGTCTCCGGACTGTGTGAACCTGCGTTCACACCACTTGCATGCGTGTGGCTTCTCCCGTGTGTGAACTACGGCATGGCGGCTCAGATTGTGGGAGTACTGGAAGCTCTTTCCACACTGGGTGCAAGTGTACGGCTTTTCGCCTGAATGAGTCCTCTCGTGACGTTTCAAGGTGTACATGCAAGAAAAAGTCTTACCACACAAGGAGCAGGTCGGGACATTGACATCAGTGGCAGGCTTGCTGCGGATCCCGTCCTGCTCTCGAAAGTGCGTACTTAAGTGAATCTGCAGAATGTGGGGACTGGGAAAGACCTTGTTGCAGAGGGGACACATGAAAATTTGGCCTGCAGGGTTAAGTATGTTGGAGACATAAGGAAGCAGACTGCTGTCCATATTCCCTTCCACCTGAACTCTCTCATTCTCTGGAGTTATCATTTCATCATCACTTGCTTTGTCCTCTCTATCTAGCTCTCTCAGAACAGAATCTTCCCTCATAGGAGCCAGGTGGGCTGGCTCATACGGTACCCTGTTATTAGTGCTCACACTTTCTTTCACAGTGCTATGTTCCATGTCATAGTCATTAGTGCCAACATCACTCTCATCACAGGAAGCCTCTTTCTCCACCTTCACCTGCACCAGGTTGTTTCTCATCATGTCCTGCGAAGAGAAATAAGAACTGTTCAAATTCTCAACTCCGGAAAGGTTGGACTTGACAGACAAGTCCAGGACACAGTCAACATCTGCCGAATCCCTCATGGAGGTGACAGACCTCTGGGACAAAGACTCTGTTGAGCTGCAGGGGCTGGCTACTGTTTTTCCAGCTGCTGTTGCGTGTGTCTCTGCCTCTCCGCCACTCTGGGGAATGCCTGCCGAGTCCGAGGGCAATCTCATCCACATGTTCCCAGGCTCGACCGCCAAGTCTCTTTTGCTAGGCAGGATGCTCAATTTCTCATCTTCTCCTTCATCTTCATCACTGGGTATATCTCCTGCCATGTGGCTGCTGCCATCAGAGAGGCTCTCCACTTTGTCTGAGCAACTTGAGGCATCTTCTTCCTTTTTCGTACTGTCTGCCTCTGTGGTGGCTTTTTCTTTTAGCTTCTTTTTACAGACTTTGACAATGTCATACATGTGGAGATAACTGGCAGCTGCTAGCACATCTTCAATGGGCAAGTCTTTGAACTGGAGTTTCCCTTCATACATGAATTCAAGCAAGAGAGCGAAAGCTGGGGCTGTAACAATGTCGCTGTTCAGATGAACAATGTCTCTTTTGTCCAGCTGGTCCTTGTAAAATAGGTGGAAATACATGCTGCACGAAGCCAGTACAGCTCTGTGTGCTCGGAATTGGGCATCTCCTACCAGAACAGTGCAGTCACAAAGAAAACCCTGATGTCTCTGCTCACTCAGACACTGTAGTAAATGCCTACTATGGTCAGGAAACTCCATGCTGTCTTCATAACCTAGGAGGAAAAAAGATTTAGTTAAGCATTGGAAGTAATCAGTTATGTGCCCACCCATTTATAAATTCTGCAAGATATGAAGTTATTAATGAGCCGTATTTCCAACAGCATGCAACAAATCACATGGATAAATTAGTCAACTTTTCATAGCTTCTTTCTGTTCAACTATCTTCTTTCTCCATCTTCCAGAGATATAGTAGCAGCTTATTTTACAATCAGATGAGTGGGGGGGGGGGAATCAAGTATTAAGCTTGATGAAGTTAAATGTTACAACCAATCTTACAATGTGAGGGCAGAAGCAAAAACTTGAAATGTAGCATGCATAATTCTACAGCGAAGGGATAGAAGATAATATTTAACTGATCAAGATGACAATGGCTGCTCTTCTAAATTGCTTTGGCAGAGATAAAATTTTGGCCTCATCTGGGAATGCTAGTCTTTTCAGTATTCTCTCTCTCCCTCTCTCTTGAAAAGCAACCCTAATTCATAGGCAAAAACTTCAAAAGAGCACACTAAAATGTAAACAAGTGAAAGTTATACAGAAGAGATTGCCCCTCTATTAATCTCATTTCTGGAGAATACTTTGACGAATATGCTATAATAAGAAAAATGTTTCAAAAAAAGATTGAATAATTTTGCTTTCCCTTTCAAGCATTATTCTGGTAGTTTTGTCTGTGTGATTCCTCTTTAGAAGAGAAGATTTTTGAAACAAACACTGGAAGTTTCTACTTTAAGGCTTTAAGTATTTTCCTCATTTCTGTGACTTGCAATCCAAGTTTTGCTAAAGCAGTTATATACAGTAGCTGCACCTTTGGGCAAAGAGATATATTCTTAAAAGTTATAATCCTGTCCCAAGTATATTCTATAAAATACTACTGCTGGAATAAAGCAAGAAGATTTACAATACAATCACTTTAAGTGCCCCACAGCCAACATCCATCCTAATCCTTAAGAGGGCTAAAAATAAAGATTGGAGGGCAGCTCACAAGGTAGCTGTGATCAAATTAGGAGGCTGAAAGGACAGAGAGGGACGAAGAAGGAAGCTTATAAACATCTGATCCAGCTGACTGTGGCCATATGGCAGCTGCTGCCCAGATAAAGAGATTAAGAATAGAGGAGTGCGATTACAGCTGTCTGGCCAATTCAGGCAGCTCAAATCTACAAGTTCTAAATTAGTCGTGAACACAAAAACCTCCCCTCAAACAATTATTGTTGTATTGAAATGAACTTCCTTAATATATACCCAAGGAAGGAAGAAAAAGAAGAGACTAGCGAAGTTATTCTCCGGGGAAGGAGGGGGGGTTCTAAAGTTTAGCCCACAAATGATTTCCAATTTTTTTTCAGAAAGAGTAAGGCTGTGGATTTCTGGAGTTCTCAGCGGCTTTAAGAATAAAGTTGAATAGTGAAAATCACCACACACAAGGAATTCATATGTACTTTGGTTTCTATCCTGCATGTTATTTCAAACCCTTCTTTTTTATCCTTAAGTAGCAGCGGCATCAGAATATTTAATTACTGTATGGCCATAACATTTATCCCCTGCAGTATGAATTGCTGTCTTACTGACCGAGAAAATAAAAATAGGGGAACTACATCATTTAAGAGTTACTTTTGATACAACTGCACAAGAACAAACAGGTCAATACATATTCCAAGCTTAATTACAATACAAACTCTTATCCCCTTTTCACTGAATTGTACTTGTTCTTCCTAAACCTCATTAAACAAGTAATGGGATTCTTATTCTGAAATTAGATAAGCAAACACCAAGAGAGAAATACACTGTAGCTAGCCTACTGCTGTTCCTACCTTTAGCACACATAAACCTGATTAAGTCCTTTTGTCCGAGTCTTGCTGGCTCCAGGTCTGTTAGATCGGTGGAAAAAAAGCAGACTAAGAGAGAGACAGATGCAAAGTGGAGATGATGTTAGAGAGGAATGAGATACCTTCCCTACACACAGATCTGCAAACACACTCACTCTCTGTCTGTGTGTTAGAATAAAAGGCTGAGGGATGGCAGGCTGTCAGCTGCTCTGACATCATGTTCAGATGGAAATGCTACCTCCAGCTGTGCTCCTTTTAATGCCATATGCTACTCCTCTACACTCCTGCCACCAGCTTTTTCTTAGGAGAACTTTTCTTGTCTGTTAGTATAAACAAAATACTTCAAAGTCTCTTTTTTCAAAACTTTCTAACACAGAAAAGTAGGGGGAAAAACCCTTAAACATATGGGGCTCCACTGCATATACAGTATAGCAACCCTTCTGTCACAACTTTGCAGAGTCTTTCATACACTGAGAACTTACTCAAGCCATACCAAACCATTTTAACTGAACCCAGAGGTTCATTTTAGCAGATGACTTTCATCCAACTGGTTTAACTCAATGAACCCCTTCTTTGTACATAGAGGGGGTTCTTTGTTTTATTTTTTAAAAGACTGTACAAATACCATACTCTGTCAGAGTATTTTACTCACGTAAAAAACAGAGTGCTCAGGAATTTGTATATAGTAATGAAACCCAATGTTCTTTCAAAGCACTTAATATAAAATAAACAGGGAGTCCAAATTCAAGTTGTACTGCATTTTGCACTTGGAAAAACAAGACATAGAAAAATAAGAACACTTCTCCTTTTAATACTTCACCCTCTGCACTGCAAAATATGGCATTTTTGCTCAAATGAGGGTTGTCAAATATTGGTGTGAAATATTGAATAATGTGTTGCTTTTAATGAATGGGGCAGCAGTACTACCACCTACACTAAAACATGTAACTTTTTTTACTGAGCATGGGAAAAATTGTTTTGACCTCTTTTTACTTGACAGGATAGTATCATGTATAAAGGAGCAATAGACTAAAATGAAATGAGCTGTTCAACAAAGCAGAATGAACAACACAGCAGAATGAGTCTCCCTGGCTGACTTTCCCAGGCCATCAACTAACTTTACGCTCAATGAACTAACTTCTCTGCACCATTTATTCATAACTATGCACACCTATAGCAGTAGCCATCATCTAACCCAAGCCCTGCCCTAGTTGCCACCATTCTTATCAGAATACCAAAAATTAGAAAAAGAAACTGGGTGAATATGGGGCAGATTAACACCCACACCCACACCCACACTTTCACTCTTCATGGAGAAACAAAGTTGGCGATTAAACCAACTATAACTTAATCCAGCTCTCTGACACTCTGTAAAGAGTGCAGAGAAACCAAAAAGCAAAGCAAATGCACAGAAGGGGGAGGCGGGGGAGGAAAAGAAGCACCAACAGGACAGAAGAAAGCAGACAAATGCAAGAACAGACCAGATCACAGTAACCAGAGCAACAACAAAAGGAAAGTAGCTGGAAGAACTGAGCACAAGAGTCCTGGAGGGAGCAGAGCTCTCTCCTCAGCCACCCCGCCTTGTCTCCACAGCTGCATTGCTCCCCAGATCACCTACCCCCCCCTTGACCTCCTGAGCTGCAAAACAAAACACATACACACTGCCTCTGCCACACACAAAGGACTTCGTCTCTGTTCCCCCCATCTGTTCCTTAGCTCAGCCCAGCCCCCCCCTCCCCGTCCCCCTGCAAAACCTCCTCACTCTCCCACCCTGCATGGGAAGCTGCGAACTCTTGCTGAGGGGCTGGACCTGCTTTGCCCCACATCTCCAGTCCACACGGAGCTGCCCCTGGTGCTGTACAAGCCGCCCCAAGAAACACACCTGCTTCCACCCCCACCCCCACCCCCACCCTTACCATTCAGGAATGTTCACTTTCCACCCTGACCCACTGACCCACACGCCACGCCTCATCTGTTCCTAACCCCAACCAACTCCCCACCCCCACCCCCAAGACCCTCTGGCTCCCTACTTTGGAGGGGGAGATTTCCCCTCGCCGACCCCATCGCAGAGCCCCCTCCCCACCCCCCACCCCGCTCACTTTAACCAGTTCCCCAGTTGCCTCCGCGCCAGTCAAACCCTCCGGGGGCCCTCCCGTTGCCCCCACAACTTCCTACCCCGCACACTTAAGTTTCCTTAACCGCCCCGGAGCCTCTCAGCTGCCCCACAACTACCTCCCCCCGCGACAACAACCTGCTGCTCGCCTCCCCTTCTCCCTGGCAAGGGGTCGCTTCAGCCCAGCCCCCCTCCCTCCGCCCGCCCAGCCCCATTGGGGGGTCACGGTCGGGACTCACACTCTGGAGCGGCCCCCAAGTCTCCCCGAGCCGCCGCCGCCGCCGCCGCCGCTTCCTCTTCCTCCTCCTCTTCTTCCTCCTCCGGCCGCCGTTGCCCCCCTCCGCCGCTCCGGGCTCCCCGCGCCCCCCGCCGGCGTCCCGCCCGCTCCCCGCCTCCGAGGCAGCGAGAGAGTGAGGGGCCGCCCCGCGGGGCAGCGAGAGCGGGGCGGGGGGAGGAAGAAGGCGGGGGGGGAGGTGGGAGCGAAGCGGCCCCCGCGCTGCCTCAGCGGCTCCCCATGGCAGCAGCAGCAGCAGCAGCGCCCCGGAGGATCCCGGGCCGGCAGAGCGGGAAGGAGGAGGGAGGGGCGGGGAGCCCGGCGCACGCAGCGCAAGAGCACGCACGGCGGCGGCGGCGGCGGCGGCGGCACAGACGGGCCCGGGCTGCGGCAGCCAGATGTTTCCTCGGCTCCCCTCCTTCCTTCCTTCCTTCCTTCCTTTGCCCGAACCAGTTCCCCTGACTGACAGCGCAGCCGGCCCACGGCGCAGCTCCGTCCAATCGGAGCGCGAGGGCGCTGCTAATCGACAGCCCCGGCCCGCCCAATGGCCGGCCAAGGAAGCTAAGGAAACTCGGGGCTGCGGCTAATCGGAGCGCTGCGGGGCGGGGCTCCGGCGCCACCAGGCTGGGCAGGGAAGGTGCTGGGAAAGGGGCGGGCACTCGCGGTCCCGGGTCAGTCCGCGCGCGCCCTGCTGCTGCTGCTGCTCTGCGGTCTCGGGAGGGAGCGGAGAGAGACCCAAGCAGCTGTGCGGAGACTCCTCTCTCCCACCTCCCCCCCCCCGCTCAACCCCACGCTCTCTGGGCGCAAAGCATGGTGGGGAATAATGGCCCTCGGTCTCGGGTGGGATAGGCAGGGGGAGGCGAGGCCTGCCTGAAGGGTTGCCTGGGACCAGAGACCTGCTGGGGATGCGGCCCTCCCTGCGGCTGTACTAATGGTTCTGCGCTGGATGCGCGTCCAGTCATTTCCGCAGGAGCTGAGGGGAAACTTCTCGCAGCAAGTTCCTCTGCTGCCTGAGTGGCTCTCAGCCGCGATTCCTCATCTGTTGTAACTTCTGCTTACCTTTTAATGGCTCCCAACTCCCCGCTGCTCGCTATGTTTGCAGGAGGGCGGCGTGGAGAACTTTCTGGGGGCGTCCTTTCTTATTCTGAAAAGGACCAGGATCTTCTCCGGCTGCCTCTTCTGCGCGCACAACCTGCGCGGGAGAAGCTCCTTTTCCGTAGGCTTTTCGTAGCCACTTCCTTTCGTCTTTTCCGCGCGAGGCCGAAGTTGCACAGGTGCCGTTTTCTCCGCGGAGAAGGGAGAGCTGGCCTCTGCCAGGGATCTTAAAGGGGCAAGATCTATTTTCTCGTACCACGAAGCCTTCCTTCGTTTCAGAAAGTCTGCCAAAAGAATTCGCAACCTGGCCACACATGCACTCCAGATGGGATTGTGGGGATGGGCTTCCTGATCAAAAGGCACGGTTTCCTCCCAGTTGTAGTTCTCCTTTTAGAAACTATGCACTGAGGATGAAAATAGGAAGCCATGACTGCTGCTTGGTGAACTACTAGATCACCAACATGAGTAAAGGAAAAGACAACATCCTGGGCTCCTTGGGGAGGAAGGGCAAGATATAAATTCAGTAAATAATAAAATAGCATTGCACTTGTGCCCCAAGGTCAGTCAGGACTGTTAGGTTCTAAAAGTAATACTTTGGGGTATGTCCTAACAACAGTTTGCCCAACTT
The DNA here is from genome assembly GCF_964252035.2 of Podarcis erhardii. Lineage (NCBI taxonomy): Eukaryota > Metazoa > Chordata > Lepidosauria > Squamata > Lacertidae > Podarcis > Podarcis erhardii. Next base: position 80,490,288 of record NC_138507.1, on the reverse strand, counting down.
GGGCTTGTTTTCCTTCTGTCATAGTACAGATTGGTTTATATTGAAACTCAAATGAGAGAGAAAAACCACCACAGAGCAGTATTGTTTTCTTTAAAAATAGTGTTATGTAGTTGAGCTTTCCTAGTTCCCGCTAAATGGCTTTGTTCAATGTACAGTATACAGAACTGGGGAGTTACTTTTTGTTCTTCCATAGTTCAAAGGATGTCTGTTTCCAGGCTCCCCTGCAGTCAACAGCAGTCTCTCTAGTCTTAAGAATGTTAATACTCTTTTTCTATCACTAGGTGTCACTACTGTGTTGTGTGCTATATCTTCACAGATGTTGAAGCAAGGCACTAAACCAACACCAAGTGACTGAAAACAAGCATTACAACACAATTTTACCATAGGAGAGCAAACCAAGCCAAATGGGGAGAAGTACCTACATTTTAAGTCATGAGAGTGTGTGAGTTTGAAATAATAATCCGAATCTTATAACATATAAGAATCACAAGCAGGGATCATAAATAATTGATTTGAAAAAGACTCTAGATAGTTGTTGCTACAGTGGAAAACAAATAAAACCCAAAACACTATCAATGATCATAATGAGCGTTTAGAACCAGTGACCTAGGAACAGCACACTACTCTTGGAGACAAAATGGCTCATCCTGATTTCCTTTTGTGCCAGGTTTCTAGGTACAGGTCCATTCCTTACAGCTCCATGTCTGAGTGCCCCCCCCCCCCCGTTGCAAAAACCTTCTCTTTACCAGTGAATCAAAGCAAAGATCAGGTTTTCTGGAGAAAGGTGGTGGTGGGGAAAGTGCTTGGATGTGGTGCTTGAAAGCGTGAGCCTGTGCCTCGAAGTGTGGGGCAAATAGTAAGTGTGAATAAGCCCTAAGTGGGGAGAGGCTGGTGTACTAAGTAACTGCATCAAGAACTCAGCATATGTCCTAGATTGCCCCCGCCCCAAAACAGACACACACAAACACACACACCTCAGTGCGCTCCAGTTGTTTTGGTCTGGTTGGGGCTAATTGCAGTTATAGACCAAAAAACTGGAGGATGTTTGCTTGGGTCAGGCTGGTCTGCAGTGGAGGTCTGCACATTAGTGCCAATGGGGACCAAACTCAGTCTGCCTCCACCTGTGTGCCGCCTTTCTTGTAACCAACCCAGTTACTTGCAACCTATCTTGGTTGCAGTCAATCTAAGGCGTGCCACTTCTTGCCAGCTTCCTCCTTCTTAGTCTCAGCGTTGTCCTAATAGAATTGAGCAGGGAAAGTGACAGGGACAATACTAGAATTAAGTTGGCTCTGCTGGCTATTGGCTCTGGCTCCACTTGCTGTTGGTCTCCCCACCTTCCACTCTGCCAGTTCCCATAGGCACCTGCCGCCATTGTTGCCTAGGTCGTCTGACATTACCAGAGTGGCATTGAAAGAGCATATGCTGCGGTAACATGCACATTGGTAAGGTAACATAAATTATACAACATTCATTTGAACCGCTTATGTCAGTACTTGTTAATTTTTACTACTAAAAAACTTTTGTATGTTGGTGTAGCAAAAATGTTATTTGATTCTCTGTACAATGTGTGAAATACACAAAATTTACTATTGTCAAACTCCATAAACTGAATAAATTTGTCAATCATTACTTCTTATATCTTCCTTTAGTTAGTGCATAATTAGGTGTCAGCTCAGTAAACATGAATACATACATAAATTTACTCAAGTAGGCAATTTTTTGAAACCTTGAAATTAACACTTGTTTGTAGGATGGTGGCTATAGATGGTAAACTCGGAGCAAGAAGTGAGGGTTTTTAAAATTTTATTACAAATGACAGAATTGAAGGTTTATGAAATATATAATGTAGAGAATCAGATGAAACAAACTCTAGCTTCTTTGATTTAGACTTTACCAGAAAAAAAAGCTTATGCCATAATAAATGTGCTAGCTTTTAAGGTGTCATAAGACTCTGGTTTTGCTACAAAATTTTTAACACATCTACCACTCTGGAAATTATTTTAAGAATACAAATTGAATTACTGCAGATATTAAAATAGCAACTTTGATTTTCTTGTGTTTGCAAATTACTGTGAGAAGAATATTGGGAGATAGGCAAGTGCGACATTCCTCTTTGGATTGTCCAAAGCTAGCAGCTATCCCTTTCTTAGGATCATAGGTCAATAAAATTCTCCACTTTTTGCATATACTTATCCATATGCCAGGGGAGTTTCCTTCTCCTTTCCTTTTTGTTTTCCTAGCTATGATGTTTATGGAATCAGGATCATTTTTTCTTAACTACAAAATTCTCACTGGTCTAGATGCTATAGCAGCATACTGGTAAAATATGAAATTAGTATTACTTTTTATTACATTTATATACAACCTTTACCTTCCAAGGATCTCAAAGTGGTGTACTTGGTTCTCCTTCTCCCCATTTCCTTCTCACAACAACTCTGTGATGTAGGTTAGGCTATGAGATGGTGACTGGCCCAAGGTCACCCAGTGAGCTTTATGGCTGAGTGGGGATTCGAACCCTCATCTCCTAAGTCCTAGTCCAACACTCTAACCATTGTGCCACATTGTGAATACAGTGGTACCTCAGGTTAATAACTTAATTCATTCTGGAGGTCCGTTCTTAACCTGAAACTGTTCTTAACCTGAGGTACCACTTTAGTTAATGGGGCCTCCCGCTGCCGCCGCACAATTTCTGTTTTCATCCTGAGGTAAAGTTCTTAACCTGAGGTACTATTTCTGGGTTAGCGGAGTCTGTAACCTGAAGCGTCTGTAACCCGAGGTACCGCTGTACAGAGATCTCTTCCCTGCTTCCCTCCTCCCCTAGCCCACGCAGGAGCAACAAAACATGATCTGATCACTGGTTTAATGTTAACATCTGAACTGGGGGCTGTGTAAGTCACGACCCTCCATTTGAACATAGTGCTAAGGCTCTGTACATGACAAACTTTTAAAGCACATTCCTTCCCCAAAGGAATCCTGGGAACTGCAGTTTGATAAGGGTGCTAAGACCGGTTAGGAGACCTCTCACTGAGTTGCAATTATCAGCTCTGTGAGAGGTCACATAACCACTCTCAACACCCTTAACAAACTACAGTTCCCAGCATGCTTTTGGGGAAGCCATGGGCTATAAAAGTGCATTAAATGTATTTTGTGCCTGCAGCATAAGCCATGGATGGTGTGGTTTGTTGCTGCTGCTTGCATTAGGGGAGGATTTTGAATTCTTTCTTCCCACCAGCTTCATTGTGAAAGTCTTTAAGAAACTTACTAATTGAAAAGAAGTGTAGATGTTAGGTAAGAAGAGAAATTAAAATGCAACTGAAGTTCCTTCAATGGAAATTTCAAAATCTTACTACACATCTTGAGATGTTATTATTTGTTTCATTATAGAGAGTTCTGAAAAAGAAATGGAATTTCTGCCTTTAGGAATTACACATTATGAATGAAAGTTTGTAAATTTGCTGATATGGTAGGCTTGCTTAAACAAATAGATATAGCTCCAAAAAGCATACAGTGAAGATTTCTACTTGATGTCAATAGGCTGGGACTTTCAAAGCGAGTGCTGCCACATTAAAAGAATGACTTATTACAAATGTGGAACAAGTATTGCAGTAGTCGAGTGGGCATATATGAACAAAGGAGATTTCATAGGTCTTGCAACTAGGTGTGATGCAATTCAGATTCAAGCTGGATTGATGGGATGGTGGTTTAAAATGCAACACAGAACGTACGGGAAGAACAGAACCAGCCCCAAGCCATCACCAGGTAAAAAAATTAAAAAGTGCTCTTGGAAGGAAACATTGGTGCTGGATCAGTGAGACTTTTATGCTCCTTGCCTGCATATGTTACCATTTAAATTGCACTCTCTCTCTCACACACGCACCATCATTTTATAGGGATCTGGTGGCAAAGAAAATTCTGCATGAGTCTGCTGCTGTCATATCGTCTCTGGCCCTAAGACTCTGTGAGAGAAAAATTAAATACAAACAGGAGCTGTTTAGCTGGAGTGCATTTTTTTCCTGTACAACATCTGGCAATACATCTGGCCTCTACATACATTTATAAAACACCTTTCATGTCAGGCATCCCTAGGTAATACACAAAACAAGCAAAATTTTAAGTGATGAGTTTTCATGAGCCAGAGGAATGTTTCTCATTGACTAAAACAATTTAATCCCGTTCATCCCCTTCTCCCCCAAACAAAAAACAAAAAGTCTCATGGGAGGAGATATTACAGTGAATCTAGAAAAAAACTCTTCCACCTTTAAATGTGCCAGCTTCAGTTTATAACCCCCAAGCAACACTAACCTGATGCTTGATGCCTCATGCTCAGTGCTGTGCTTCTACAGGACAAATGCACACAGTTGTGTTTGGGCCCATTGAAAGCAAAAGCTTCTAACTTCCTAGAACATACCTGAACAATGGCTCTGTGCTAAGATCTTTCAATTTAGTGATACCGTAAATATATTTCCTTAACATTATTTTCTCAGTTGATAAGCCCAGGCATTTGATGGTTAAGGACTTTTCTTATTTGCTGGATTATTATTATTATTATTGGTCATACTGCTGTTTTATTTATTTTTTTGGCTATTCAGTCAGTAGAAAGGTAGGACGTTGCACTGGGTTTGGATAGAATCCAACCTGAACTGGTCAGTTCTCTGATCCTTGCACACTGTGCCCCCAAATCCTCTATTTCTGCTCCCTTATGCCATTGTAGTTATACTAGCATAGGATTTACACTGATTTAAGATTATGATAGCATAACGACATCACTATGTTGTCATAATCTGGTAGTTACAGAAGGATGGGGATTTAGTTGCAATCCTATCCTCACCCATCTGGTGCAGCCCGGGAGTAGGATTGCCCTATGAATTTGGTCCGTTTTACTGATCTGCTGCATTATTATTAATTTAAGTCTATTTTTAAAAATCTGTCCAATTCCAAAGTCCCCGAAACTGCCTAATGCTTATTCTGCATTTCACTTCCTGTTATAGCTGATTACAGAGACAGAAGCTGTCTTCTTCCAATCAGTCTGTCTGTGTTGCTCAGTTCATTCACCAACTCATCTAATTGCATGATGCCATATGTTATTATCTTATGGTAAAAGGTATGGGGAAGGAGAGGGCATGCACAAATATGCACAAAAGTGCCAGAACTTGACAGTGCAGCTACTGCTAAGGGGGAACAAAATGCATGCAGTCGAATAATCTTGTCTGAATTCTTCAGGGAACAGCTAACTATAATTTGAAAGTGGCCAAATTGCAGGAAGACAAGGACAACAGCAAAAAGAAAAAAGAAGCAGAAGGTATCCAAGGGAACCGAATCCTAGATAAAACCAATTTAATTTAATGGAAGTTGTCGGCAAGGTGTGTAAAGACAGGTAGTGTCATCTGTTCAGACTAGGCATCGTTTGCTAAGAAGAGAAGATGCAAGTTTAGAAGAACAGTGATTAATCTGAGAACTTGTTCCATTCTGTATAATGCTTCCTGCCAGTGTGTGCAGCAAGGGCATCAGCTTGCCCTTCTGTTGTTAACTAGGAAGCTTTTCTATTCTATCTCTTCCTTCCAGTGACCAACAAAACAAGACATAGCTCTTCCAACAGGAAGAAACTGAGCCTATTTATCGCATCAGCTGCAACCAGGAGTGAGGGCTACATGTTGTATATTGGGGGGTTTCAAACTCCCAAGCTTCAAAGGTTGCTCAACCTGGTGCTTTCCAGATGTTGCTGGACTACAGGGGCTGGCTATGCAGGGGCTGATGGGAATTGGAGTCCAATAACAACTGAAAGGCATCAGATTGTGGGATACAAAATATAGTGAAAGAGCTATAAACACGTGGTTTGAGCTTGTAGCGAGCAAGCTCAGGTACATCCTGTCTTGGTGAGTTCACATGGTGAAACAGAGAATGAAGAAAGGAGGAAACATAACTTCCTTCCAGGTGAGGGGTGTGACCTAGCTGAGTCTAGGAATACAATTCTGTGGTCTTAACCCCTTCATGCATGAACTAGCCCTAAGCTTGCTAGTTACGTTTGACTGTAATTCCCCACAGTTCTCACGAGAGAAGCTACCTCTTCAGGTGACAATATCCTTAGATTTGGATCCAGAACTTTTGCTTCTACCTCTCAAGCAATTAAACTTGTCCAAGCTTTCTAAAGTCAATTGGATTTGTATGGATAGATCAGTACGTGAATCAGAGTCTCCAACTTAGTTGTTGGGGAAACACTTTGGAATGGCACAAAACAATTTCTCCAGAAACTGTGAAAGCATAAAAGATTATATCTTCATTTGCATGGTTTGCTGGCTTTTATGTGACAGATCCAATAACAACAGGCTACACTAAGCTCATAAAACAAAGTGAAACTAGCAGCTCCTTTTTTAAATGGCACAAGGCAATAGCTACAGCTGATGGCCTTTCATAATTCATCTTCAACCTGGATGCCTATATTATTGCTTAAATGAGCATTAAACTGTGAGGTCCATAAGGAGGCTTCTAGTGTATTTTCAGGCACCTGATTCAGATACTTTTCTTTTTGCAGCAATACTGAGAAGTGTTTGTTTACTGTACACTGGTAACTGCATTCAGGCTCCTTTATGAGGTACGATTCACCTAGGCCATTCATATCCCATACTGTTTCTCTCAGTTCTTGGACAGTCTCTCCTTCCATGCCATGTCTTCCACCTATCAATCCTAGTCCTAAAAGAAAACATATGCAACACATTTAAAAGATGCCTAGAGCCAAAATATAGTAATAACTCCTGTATTAAACATGTTTCTGTGTTCCTTCCTCATGGTTAATACTGTATCAACAGCTAATTGATGTATTAGGCTTTTGCTTTGTTTTTAAATGGGGCACTATCCCACAAGAAGTATTAAAAATATACTTATTGTATAAATTTGGGCTGCAAGTCTAATATATGTCTCTCTATTTTAGGTGGATATAGAATTATTATGTCAATATGTTTTTAAAATGAATATTTTGAGTTGCTTTATTTCTTGTGTGAAAAGGAGTCCTGACTGTTGCTGGCTCTCTCCTTCTTAGTAAGAAATCTTGTCCATTTGTGTCTTTGGGACACAAAAGAGGAATGTAAAACAAACCCCATTTTAACAGATTCCCATACTGAAGGCTACCAGTGTTTCAAGGAACTGATTCAATAAAATCAGTTAATTTACTGAAATACCTTTGTGCTGTGCTTGCTATTAATTTGTGTATTCCACTGTTTTGTTTGGATCCAGCTATTTTCAGTGTACATTTTTGGTGGGTTCTTAAATATTCTTGTTTGGATTAAGCCCAGGTTTTCACCCTTTTAGCTTTCTATGACCCTTGTTCTTGCCCAAATGTTAATATGCAAGAGGAATGTAGCAAAGGCTAGTGTCACCTTACCAAGGAATGCTCTCCCCATCTTGTCCTGGTTGATACAGCTGATCAAAGGAAGTGGCTGCAGTATCTCAGGGTTTGGCCACATGTTTTAGGGTTTGAACCATCTTCTCAGGATCTCCAATTGAAGGAGTAAACACCAAAAAGTGCAAGGCATTGTCTGCTGAGCCTGAAATGGAGGAATGTAGAAAGTGGAGTCATTCAAGGATAAGGACCTGTTTTTAACCTGTTCAGAAGTGATTTAGACTTGGGGGCCAGCACTGAGGAAGCTTGATGATGATATAAAATTGTTCAGGGTGATTAAGAGATCGTGAAGAGCTCCGGAAGGATCTCTCCAGACTGCATGAATGAATGGGTAGTAAAATGGCAAATGCAATTCAATGTTAACAAAATGATGCATATTGGAGCTGAAAATTCCTCACTTCCTCGGGGCCATCGAATGAAGCTGAATGTTGGGAGAATCAGCATAGACAAAGAAAAGTACTTCTTCACACAGTGCATAGGCAACTATGGAATTCACTCCCACAAGAGGAGCCACCCAGCTTGGATGGCTTTGAAAGAGTAATAGACAAACTCATTGTGAAATACATCGATGGCTACCGGCCACAATGGCTATAGTCTATCTTCCCTGTTGGAGGTAGTATGGCTCTGAATAGGTAAAAAGGTAAAGGACCCCTGGCCAATAAAGTCCAGTCAAAGGCGACTGTGGGGTTGCAGAGCCCATCTAGATTTTAGGTCGAGGGAGCTGGCGTTATGTGGCCAGCATGACAAACCCACTTCTGGCGCAACAGAACACTGTGATGGAAGCCAGAGCTCACGGAAACGCCATTTACCTTCCCTCCACAGCGGTACCTATTTATCTACTTGCACTGGTGTGCTTTCGAACTGCTAGGTTGGCAGAAGCTGGGACAGAGCAATGGGAGCTCACCCTGTTGCAGGGATTCGAACCACTGACTTTCTGATCAGCAAGCCCAAGAGGCTCAGTGGTTTAGATCACAGCGCCACCTGCGCTTTGAATACCAGTGGCTGGGAGTCATAAGTGGGGAGTTCACTCTTGGGCTCGGGTTCTGCTTATGGGCTTTCCATAGGCATCTGGTTGGACACTATGAGAACAGCCTGGCGGGGCTAGATGAACCTGTGGTCTGAACCAGCAGAGCTCATCTTTTGTTCTTATGTAACCAAAGCAGCATCACCATGCCTAAGAGGGTGGCAGGAGCAGGATTGCTTGGGGGAAATCCAAGGTTTTATAATAGTGCAAACAATATTTAGCATACGGGAAAAACTGAAACAGCCCAGTAAGGACTGGGTGTACTCACTGGCCATGGAGTGACTGTTCAGGGCAAGGAGGCAGAGAATGGAACCCAGAAGACCATCACACACTTCATTATTTTGCTGCCAGCTCCACCTGTAGGGTTTAACACTTTGGATGCAACTACAGGAAAGATAATTAAAGTGGCATTTAGCTGCAAAAGAAAAAGATAAAACATCTAGAATGGTTGCTCTGTCATAACTCTTAATCTACCTTCCATTGACATGGAATTGATGGGACCGTACAGACTCATGTTCAGATTCCTCAATCCATATCTGCGGCTGCCAATATATTGTAATTTTAATGTATCATTACACTGTTCTCTGTTTTCCTTATTTTCTCTTCTATAACATTAACACATTTCCTTGTTAAAAAATGTGTGAAAGATTAATTTGTAGAATGACGGGATATGTGGGTGCACAGCAGGGGACAGATGGAGGGGGTGTAACAAGATGGTTTTCTTCTGCAGCATCATTTTGTTTTTGCTATTGCAAGTGAACAAAGTATATCCAAAATTATCATTTCTTCTCTGGGCAAATCATGAAGAGCAGCAGGTTGACCTTTCTGTCTCCGGCATCACCATTCTTTATCGTTGCACGCAGCTCGTTATTAACCTAAGTCAAGTAGGTTTCTGTATCTGAGCAGCACTCTGCTCCTGGGCAGAAATGGACTTCGGCACGATGTTCCACAATTCTTCACTGTACAGGAAAATGTGGTTCACATCAACTGGGCAACACGCAAGCCAGTTTGAACCATGCCGACTCAGGACCAAACCAGATGATGTGCCATTCATGCAATTAGCAATTTCATCAGTGGCTTTTTAGAAAGTAAATTTCAGGCATGAGCCTTCTGATATGGATTGAAAGATGAGGTAAGGGACTTTAAGACCTGATCGCATGCAAAGGAGATTACTAGCCCCCGAACCCCCAATGACCAGGTCCCAGTCTGGTTCAGGGGTCCCACACCTGACATTTACTTTTTAAAAAGCTATTCTTACAATTGCCAATTGTGTGAGCAACATCCTATCTAGTTTGGACATCAGGTAAGTTCCACTGGTGTCTGTGAGGTGCTTTTAAATAGGTAGAGTGCAATAAAATGCAACACGTACGTCTCAGTGAGACATGCTCCCAAGTGAAGCATGCACATTTTTACAACCATTACCATTTCCTAGTTTTTCTTTCTCTGTATGTAATAATTTTCTTTGCCATATATTATACCTGTCACTCAAAACAACAACAACAAAGAAACCCTGCACAAATCTAAGGTCACCTTATATATATTTTTTTAAGTAATGCATATTGAATGGAGTCATTTAAAAGGCCGTGTAAAAGGTAGCAGTTGTGGTATATGGCAAAAACTTAAATTTACACATACATATGGTAGGAGTTTTGTACAATAAATGTCCCTTTCAAAGAATCAAGCAATTAACACAGCAACTCACTGTCATCTGGTATATAGAGACATTCCAAGAAAAAGTAAAACTTTGGGAGAGAAATTTAGGACAGCATGTGGGAGAGGAATATGGAGGCGATTTTTATGCCACTCTGTGAAGAGCAGAAAAATGACAAACACAGTGATTAAAATTTTATCGGTTCTTTGCTCACTTTTTAAAAAAATTGAACTGATTTCAGCAACGTAGATTTTCAGCCTCATCGTCATCTTGTACAATGCTGGTACAGGAAGCATTTCAGCTGGCAGGGGGGTTAGCCAACCATTAACACTGATCTCCAAAGATGACTGCGGGCATTAGAAGGGCATTGGTGATGTCATGGGGGCTGGGTCTAAGCAAGGAAACCTTGAGGTGGGGCAGCAGTGCTTGTTTTAGACATTTTCTGCCTAGAGTAAAAGTCCCGTGTAAGAGCCTGCTGAATCAGGCCAATGGCCCTTCTAAGTCTAGCATCCTGTTCTCTGATGGCCAACCAGATGCCCGTGGGAAGCCTACAAGCAGGACATGAGCACAAGAACACTCTGCCCTGCTACAGTTCCCAGCAACCTTCAACTCTGGAGGCAGAGCATAGCCATCGTGGCTAGTAGCCACTGGCAATCTTGTCCTCCATGAATTTGCCTAGTCCTCTTTTAAAGCCAACCAAGTTGATGGCCACGATTGCCTCCTGTCAGAGCTGAGTCCCATAATTTAACTATGTAAAAAGGTAAAGGACTCCTGAACGGTTAAGTCCAGTCAAAGGTGACTATAGAGTTGTGGCGCTCATCTCGCTTTCAGGCCGAGGGAGCCGGCGTTTGTCCACAGACAGCTTTCCGGGTCATGTGGCCAGCAGGACTAAACAGCTTCTGGAGCAACGGAACACCATGACAGAAACCAGAGCGCATGGAAACACTGTTTACCTTCCTGCAGCAGTGGTACCTATTTATCTACTTGCACTGGTGTGCTTTTGAACTGCTAGGTTGGCAGGAGCTGGGACAGAGCAACGGGAGCTCACCCTGTCGTGGGGATTTGAACCGCCGACCTTCTGATCGGCAAGCCCAAGAGGTTTAGACCACAGCACTCTTCTTGCAGACTTTGGACTCTTTTATACAGAAAGTGATTGGAGCTGGTTGAACACTTCCAGTGTATTTGTTTCATTGTATGTTGTTTGTAAGCCCCACAACTCATTTTTTTGACAACCAATTCATAAATCAAATGAATCTGAGCTATCTGGAATGTGCTGCCTGCTTCGAATTGCTTCATGCTTAGAGGATCCAGATCAAGGTGGGAAGCATGGACTCCAAAACTTTATCACACCTTTAAAAGCAGACACCACATCTGACTTTGACTTGGTTCCTGATGAAATCCACATTGAAAAATTTGTTATTAAAAAAAGCTTCCCGGCAATTATGAGGAGTCCAAAACACTTCAGAAAGTCCTTCAAACCTTGCAGTCGTATTGGGCAAGTAGGCATAGGAGGGGAAATATAAATGAACCACAGGCACTTATTTATCACAAAAAGTCAAGGTGAATTTATTTAAAGAAATCATATTTTACATGACATACAAATGGTAATACATCTAACCTATAATGCTTCTTGGTAAAGTGGACACCTTTCTTTAATTTGCAGATATTTGATCCAGGTCAACGACTGATATTAATCTGTGTGATCAACTCACCCTCCCACTCTAAGCCGAGGGGAGTCCCTCCTGGCACACTGAGAAGCCCTTCTCTTTCAATCTTTTCACAAGATGGGGAACATCTTTAATCATTGGTTTGATAAAGAGAGTTTTAAACCATCAAGGTGTGGATTGACATACAATGGGAGATTAAACCTTCAGTCACAGAGTGGCATGCAAATTTAGGCATTCCCACCCTTTATGCTAAACATGATTTCAGCTGTGAACATGACATGTGTGAGACATGATTCCTCCACAGAAAATACACCCCTTGTACACCCAGTTGATCCCTGCCCTCAGCAGGTGAGGCCCGCCTGCACAAAGTAGGAATCAGGCCTTTAGTTTTGTGGCATCTATCGATTGGAATTCCCTCCCTTTGAATATTAGACATGTGCCATCTCAGTTGTCATTTTGGTGCCCACTGAAGCTTACTGCAGTATTTTAAGATGAGATCTTTCCCAGGCTGCATCTGTACTGTGATTGTTTTTATGATGTTTTTAAAATTTTGTCTCTTGTTCGTTACCTTGAGCTCCTTTGGAGGAAGGTTGGGATAGATATAATGATGAATAAAAAATTAAAGTGGAAACAAATTGGGCTTTGTCAGGCACTCTATACATGAGCCAATGGATAAGCCAAATTCACAGTCATTTGCTGGTGCTCAGTATCTTTATTCAGTATACTTCCTGAATGGCTCTCCACATTTTGTGGTGCCCATTAACCACGTATGCTGAAGTTCCAACTACCTAGCAGTGTTTCAAGACTGGCATTAGATCATTACACCCATATTTTCACATTTCCCTTTGCTGAAAACTGCTTTGCATTGAAAGTATACTTATTCTTTAATGGCAATTCATGCTCATTCATACATTTCCTTGTTAGCATGTCGTCCACATGCATTTGTTCTCTAGTTACTCTCTCCACCCCTTTGCCATATGCTTATTGTGACTGTTCAAGGGAGACTGAAGGAAGTTTTTTGTATTAACTGTGTGCCAAAAATAGTATTAACAATTAGTTCTAGGAAGCCTTCTCTGAATACTAGCTGGGATAGGTTCTTTCTTTGGCTGTTGTTTCTGCTTAGAATGTGTAGGATCTGCCATTCATAAATCATCAGTGATTGACATAAAGATCATGTTGTCAACAGCTCTCATTTGTATTTCATCCTAAGGGACCATGGAGAAATGAAATACTGTAAAGAAGTTTGCAGATAAGGGCCTCTCCAGACTGGTGTTTTCAGCAACATGCTTCCAACACAATCTGTGATGTTTCTCCAATGCTACCACATGATTGCTCTTTGGATGGGCCATAGCACAACAAAAGCAGGACACAAATAAGCCAGAACATTTGTGCTATAAAGAATTTCAGCAAGAAATTACAGGATGCACACTGATTTGAAATGAAGCAGGGAGTTGCCTAGATGACAGTAGGGATGGGGAGACTGTGGCTTTCCAGATGTTGCTGCGCTACATCAACCTTTGGTTGTGCTGGCAGGGGCTGATTGGGTTCTCTTGACAGAAATATCTCTGGACTCTATCAGCCTTCAGATTCTGCCATGATGGACACTAATGTGCGTTAAGCAGGTCATGGCACTGTTTCAAACACTAGGCATCTCCTTGGCACCTTGGATTTCCTTTGGCTTGTTACTTTCAGTTCTAGGGGCTATGACTGTGCTGTAGTGGTCCAAAAGGTTCCATTTCACATTCTAGAATGTTCCACCTACTTTTTAATTTGTAAAGGGGGGGGGCTGTTGCTCAGTCATAGAGACTGTGGTTTCCATGCAGAATACATGTCCTGTGCTGGGCTGAGCTACAAGATCTGGGTCACTATAAAGCACTTTCTTCTGCATCTGTGCTTTCTCCTTTCTCAATTTACATGGGTTACACCATCGCTTGGTGCCTAAATATTGGAGCAACGATTTCTGATGTGCCATGTGAAGTTTGGATATTATAAGAATTTATTAGCGTTTGTAATCGTCAGATATGCTCAGATAATATGCTCTCAAGTACAACAGAAAATCCTATGGATACACAACATTTATGAACATTGTAGGCTCCCTGAAACACTGAGATCTGCCAACACTAATCCAAAAGAATTACACACTTTAGGTCTGAACATAACATACTGTATGCAGTAACTCACATCAGATCAACCCATATGCTACTGTTAATGTGCCAACTGACACATGTTAAGCCACAAACACAGGGAAGGATTGGAATTGAACTGATTTTTTTATTCTTTGTATTTCTGTGGTCCATATATTAAATTTTATTTAAACACCACCATATTTTTTTGGTTCCTTCAATAAACATTCTGTTCCAGCTACTGCATCTTCTACACCCCCTAGTGGATTTCGTTTAGGATATATGTTGTCTCCTGAGGATTATATCTTCCAAATATGTTAATGTGACCTCATGGATTTTTTTAAAAAAGTATGCATGGAAACCAGATTCCTGTTATAACTATCTAGGTCACTCTGATGCCAGCCCCAATTATTGCTCTGCCAGAAAAGTAGTGCTTAGGGTGGATCACGCTTGCTATGGCATCAGCCCACATTTTGAAACATACAAGAATATCACTCTGATACTTCAGGTAAATCAGCAATGTTCTCAGTTTGAAGTGGGGTTCCTAGCAATTGGTTTGTCATTATCATTTTGCCCACCCAGAATGGTGTCTGATAAGAGTGTCGGATTTGACAAGTGAATAATGTTTTTTGTTGTTGTAATAACCTCACCATGGTCTTCCAAAGTCAGGAGAATGTGAGGGAAGAGAGAGCAATGTAAGAGTTATTTTTATTTATTTCTTACATTTATATATCACCTTTTTTCTCAAGGAGCTCAAGGTGGTATACCTGGTTCCCCTTCCTCCCCATTTCATCCTCACAATGTTGAAAGGGTGGGCTGAGAGATGGTAACTGGCCCAAGGTCACCCAATGGGCTTCATGGCTGAGTGGGGATATGAACCCTGGTCTCCCAGATCCTAGTCTAACACTCTGGCCTAGTACCTAAAGCTGCCAGATTCATAAATGGGGTCTACCCAGAAACTTGATGGGCACTTCCATACCCATTCCATCCTTACAGTAAACTGAATGAAATCAATGGGAATTTAAGTGTGTTAGGACTAACTTGCATCCCATTGATTTTAATGACTCTGCTCCAAGTATGACGTCTGGATCTAACCCAAGATGCACAGGATGGTGGGGGAGGAGGAAAATGTTGCTTCAAGTTGGGCAACTTTAAAAAGAACTACCTAAAGGTAAAAAAAGGTAAGGTAAAGGACCCCTGGATGGTTAAGTCCAGTCAAAGGTGACTATGGGGTTGTGGCGCTCATCTCCACAGACAGCTTTCTGGGTTATGTGGCCAGCATGACTAAACCACTTCTGGCGCAACTGAACACCGTGACAGAAACCAGAGCGCACGGAAATGCTGTTGACCTTTCCGCCACAGTGGTACCTATTTATCTTACTTGCACTCATATGCTTTCGAACTGCTAGGGTGGCAGGAGCTGGGACAGAGCAACAGGAACTCATCCCGTCGTGGGGATTCAAACCGCCAACCTTCTGATCGGCAAACCCAAGATGCTCAGTGGTTTAGACCACAACGCCACCCATGTCCCATAATCATATGGATGGGAGCGGTTAAATTCGGAAAGGAACAGAGCTCAGTGGAAGAGTACTTGCTTTGCATTTGCAAGGTTCAATCCTTTGTATCTGCCGGTAGAGCTAGGAACAACTCATCTGATCCAGTGTAGTCAGCAGTGATCTAGATGGGTAATTTCCTGTGCTCCTAGGTTCAATCTGATTAACAATCCTACAGTTTTAGGTCATGATGCTTTTAGTGAGAGTATGTAACACCTCTTGCTTTTATTGGAACAGCCAGCTGATGGAATTGTATCCAAAGTGAAATGCTTTATTGCTGCTGTTTTCACTGCTGTATTACTTTAATATTTTATATGGTTTATTTTTTTTATTGTATGGAAAGTGGTATATGTTTTGAACCATAGCATGACAGGCTTATTAAGAAATAAGTTGATAAATAATGCTTTGAATTAATGGGGTTCATTTCCTTAGGATTTGCATGCATTTATACTTTGGTTTGATCAAAAGCACAAGACCACACTGCAAATTCTATCTGAACTACTTCACTGCAGTATATTTCAGTCTTGTTCTGTAATAAAGGAACTCACCATTTGTGGAGACCTGAGTGCCGCTGAAACACATAATTGCTGATTGACTCGATTCTCACTGAAGTGGAAAACAGATACAAATGTCCTTGTCAGATAAATGTTTCAAATATCACCTATCGTACTGCATCAAGAACAGCGAGATCGAAAGGGACAATCTCCAGAGAGGTAGCCTTGTTAGTCTGCCATAGCAAAGACAACAAAGAGCCTTGTGGCACCTTAAAGGCTAACAGATTTCCACGAAAGCTTACGCTGTAATAAATCTGTTAATCTTTAATGTGCCACAAACTTGTTTTTAAAGAGAAGACTGTTTTTTAAAGTGAAATATTCATTTTGCTAACAAACAATGTTTCTTTGTTTGGAAATGGCAGAAATGCTATTTGTTATGTACAGAAAATTCTTGGGGGGCGGGAGTTGCATAGAATAAGAACACCTCCAGTCCAAAAGTACCCTGGATAAGATTTTATTTCCATTGAGTTCAATGGGGTTTTTGCCTAAGCGTTCACAGGGTTAGAGCCTTATTTGTAGTAAGAGATGAGTACCCAGGTCAATCTCATTGTCTCTCATAATCTTCATTGAAGTTAGCAGGTTTCAAAATACTGTATCCAGAAGAAGAATTTGACCTCTTAACTGTTGTGGATTTAGACCTTAATTAACAGAGTTTTCAGTAATGGGAGGGCTGCAGTCAGAACCACAACATTCCTTTTAAACACATGAAAATAGGCAATATTGCAAGCAATCCTATCTAATATTGGGAACTTGAAAACAAAGGAATGGAGTCTGTGGCTAGTTTTCTAATGTCATTTTTCAGAGTTGCACTTTTTCTCTTTGAACAAGCAGTCTTGTGAGTGTCACTTCTTTTACAATAAGTGGCTGGACTTAGTTTTTTGAGGCCTGCTTCTTGTTAATGGAAGGCCCATTGCTGTTTTAAATAAACTAGCACTATACTATGAAAATGTGGCAAGCTGGCATTTGTACTGCATGCACCTATATAATCATTATGGCAAAGCAGATGCGGAATGCAAGACGGCTCGAACAATCAGCACTGCAATTTGCACAGCAACATTGTTTTAGACCTAATTAGTGCTTATGCAGATCCCTTACAAAAATATGAAAACTGCACCAGGATGTAATTGTTTAATGAATTTTGTGCAAAGCTCATCTGCATAAAATTACATTTCAGCAGGGGGAAAAAAGCCCCAAGTTCAAATGCTATTTGCTTAGGAGCCAAAACATTGTGAATTTTGCCCACTGTGTTTTAGCCTTGGTGGGCTGGCTTTGATATTTCAAATAAATACTACAAAGTTAAAGCCTCCAGCTGCAGAACAACCCATCTGTAGACATTGTCTGGTATATTTGGCAGTTCTGAAAGTTGATTTCCTCTCCTCCTGAAAATAACATTGAAAAAGAAGAGAGTTATGTCAGCAGGAGGGAAAAAACTCTACAATGCTAAATTGAAATACTTGTCAGCCATATATATAGTGGGGACAGGCTTTAGTATATATTATACTTTAATTTTTATTATACAGGGTGAGACCTTTAAAAGAGGTTCCGTGGATACAGAGCACACATGTTCCACGGGGCCTCTTTTAAAAGACTCACCCTGTACTTGTTAGCCATATATAGTCAGTTCATAGAATTCTTAGAACATCAGATGTACTTTGTGGCTCATCTCATAACTAAGGGCATTTTCCAGGTACACTGAAACTACCTGCACACTAAGACAATCCTACATCCATGGCATAACTAACTAACCAAATCCACATGGCATCACATCTCAGAGGCAGTACCATGGCTACAGATGTTGCCATCGTCATAGGGGGCAATATGGTGTAAATGGAGATTTCTAATGAGACATTATTTTTATGTAAGATGTATGCAAGCAATTAGTTTATATATTAACATGACTGAAGCTTCATACCAATGTATATGACATGGCTATATATTTGATGTTGCTTTAAGGACTCTTAGAAAAGCTTTCTATTGCCCATTTTTTAGTAAAACAGGGTGGTGTTGGTGTTGGACAGGAATGAAGCAGCTTCCGTGCATCAGCTCCTCCCCTCTTTATGTACTATAACCAAGTAGTTTTAATCATAAAATTATTTACTTTGGGGGGTGGGCAATTCTGCTTCCTCATCTTCACCTTTCTTCAACACCCAATACCAACAAATTTGCTCTGGCTGATATCAAGGACTGTTTTGGTTTTTGGCATTCATTTGACTACATTAGGAAAGAGAAAAGGGATAAAAACTTTAAGCAAAAATTGTGGCTACTGTGAAAGGGGAACAAAGGGACATCTGTGAAGTAGGCCACAACTGGCAGAAGAGCTATTTTACCTCCAGTGCCAGCTGCAAGGGGAAATGTGTGCTGCTCACCACCCCCACAAAGACTTCTTTGTTTTGCTGCATAAACCATGGAGTGGCTGGCAACTTTTTAAGTGATATGCTTTGAAGGCTGAAATCTTGCTTGCTTTATTTTTTTGCTCTGTTCTGTTATCTATACCCTCCCCTCCCCTTTTAAAAACTCGGAATGGACAGGACTTCTGTTCCTTTACAAGCTCCAGGAAAGGGGGGTGGAGAGACGTCTGTGAGGGGAGCAGCTCCACCAAAATTATTGCCAGGCAGCTTGTCACATCTAAAATGATTATTGCAGAATATATTTTTTTAAAAAAACAACAACACTTCAGAATATAAATGTTTAGCTTATTGCTGCCTGCCTTAGCTGCTGTGGCTGTTTCACTGGAATAGGGGAGTCTTGTTTGTTAGCGTACGCCACACAAGATGCAAAAATAACAAAATTCATTCTAAACCTTTCTACCACAAACCTAATTGTGGGATTTGCTGGATTAGACCAAGCCTTAGTCCGGTGTTTGTCTTCAGTTGTGAGTGGGAAGGAAAGGGAGGAGGCCTCAAAGGTGCAGAGAAGACTCACAAAAAGAGTGAGATTAAGATAAGTATTCGCTGAGAAGAACATAAGGAAAGTTTTGCCGGAACAAAGGCCTGTCTAGCCCAGCATCCCATTTCCTAGAGCGGCAACGAAATGCCTCTGAGAAGCCCTCAAGAAAACACCCAACATTTGGTAAATGCCCCAAACACCAGATAAGGCATGGTTCCTAAATATAACCACACTATTCTATAGCAACATGTCCAGTGTAATAAATGTCCAAAACTAATAAGATTAAAACTAGTTTGGCACATATTTATACAAATACACAGGAGCTAATTCCCTCACCTGCCACCTGTTCCAAAAGGGGAGTGCTTGTTTCACTCAGGTTCTCTATGCATGGAATGGTGAATGTCAGTGGCTAAGAAACTAGACTGGCCTGCTCTTGAGCCCAGTGGGTTATCATTATTATTATTTTAAATTTGTATACCGCCCTATACCTGCAGGTCATCTGCAAATCTTGCAGAAACTGGCTTTTTTAAGCTATAGCACCTCTGGTATTCCCTCCCAAACACAATTTGGAAATCCCCAATCACTGGAATCTTTAAATATCTATTCAAAGTCCAATTGTTTACTCAGACCTTTTCTGATGTTTAGCTGGTGTCTCCTGTTCAGCTGTTGGCTGGGTCTGATGGCAATTGTAGTTCAAAACATCTGGAGGGTGCCATGTTGGCAAAGGCTGCCTAAAGTCCTTTCTGCTTTCCTCCCTCTTCTTCTTTGCCCCTAGAAAGCATCTCTTTGTGTTCTTCAGACTAGTACTTTGTGCAGTTCCATTATTTTCAGCCATTGTAATTGCAGGCATCCCCTCCACCTTGACCATTTCCTTCCTTAGCACAATTGTTTTTTGACTTGTTGTCATCATATTTTCATAGCAGTGGTCCACAACACCGCACTTGAATATTGTAGGACATGTTTCTGGATAAGACCTGATGCTTGGCTGTTACCATAGATACAGCTGACAGGATGCAAGAGGATTGTGTTTTGTTCCAACTGGTGGCAAAGGAGACACCAGGAGAATGAAGGGCTTTCAGAGATTATGCTGCGCTACGGACCCGTGATACGTTGTTGCCACAAAGATATGTAACTGGAAAATCCCCAATGCTGGTTTCTGTTTCTGTCTTTAATTAATTAATTTACCCTTCTTGAACCCACTATGCACTGTTGGTGCTTTCTCATTTTACACATCAAGACAGGATCTCCTTGCCTAAGAAATCCAAGGATTGAGACAAAGCTAGTGGCTAACACAAAACAATGATTTCGAGTGCTTAAGGGACTAACAACACAACCCTTAATATTTCTGTGAGGTAAGTCCTATTTAATTAACTGGGCCTTACTCTCAAGTAGGGATGCAGGTGGCACTGTGGGTTAAACCACAGAGCCTAGGACTTGCCGATCAGAAGGTTGGTGGTTCGAATCCCCGCGACAGGGTGAGCTCCTGTTGCTCGGTCCCTGCTCCTGCCAACCTAGCAGTTTGAAAGGACATCAAAGTGCAAGTAGATAAATAGGTACCTGTCCAGCGTTTCCGTGCGCTGCTCTGGTTCGCCAGAAGCGGCTTAGTCATGCTGGCCACATGACCCGGAAGCTGTACGCCAGCTCCCTTGGCCAATAAAGCGAGATGAGCGCCGCAACCCCAGAGTCGGTCATGACTGGACCCTAATGGTCAGGGGTCCCTTTACCTTTACCTTCACTCTCAAGTAGGTGGGTTTAGGACTGCAGCCTTTGACTAGGCCCTATTATTTACATGCATAGCTCACCTTTCACCCCAAGGAGCTCAAGGGAGCTCACATGCTTCTCACCTTCTCCATTTTGTCACCACAACAACCCTGTGAGGCAGGTTAGGAACTTGAGACTGTGACTGCCCCCCAAGGTCACCCAGTGAGCTTCATAGGTGCAAAACAAATGCATATACACTGGGAAGTAAATGTGTCAGCGTGGGGTAGTATTTAGAGTATTTGACTAGGACTCGGGCAAAACCCTGGCCTTCCCAATCCTAGTCAAACACTGTAAATACTACCCCACGCTGGCACATTTACTTCCCAGTGTATATGCATTTGTTTTGCCTGCTCTCACACCCCTTCACAGAAAATCAGCTGGTTGGTCTGAAACTAAAGGCATGACTTCCTATGACCTGAGCTATGCAGCAGCAGCAGCTGCACAAGACTCACCGGCTGCCATTTTGTGTGTGCGCGAGAGGGAGGGGTGGTGGGGTGGTGAGGGAGTTCGCATGTGCACAGTTGCTAAAAGATGGGATCCTGCCTAACCCTATCGTATCTCTTTCCCAAGAGGTACTTGACTTGCGTAAAGTACAAATATGTTTGTGAGAGTGATTGAAATACTCTGACCCTAAGAGCTTCCCTCACATCCCTGTGTTTCGACGCCAGTAAGCTCGACCTTATAGAAGACTGTAGCTCCTTTTTGCATTTCTTCTTGAAAGCCTGTTGGAGAAGAGGCAGCACAGGGAGCAGTTGCTGAATGGGATTAGGAGGATCTTCCTGAGCCAGCTGCTGGTGTTTCTGTCCCTTCTTGAAACTTCTCTGCCTAGCGATCGCTATCTGGGACAGCTGTTTTCTCTGAATGCCTTTGAGAATTTTCTCCAGGCTTCTGCTCCTGTCCTTGATCCTGTTAAATACCGGATGTCTTCCACCGAGCGAGAAGAAAGCAAATGTACCAGCTTCAGCTCTGCTACTCCACCAACGCCCAAGAAAACCATGCACTGCTTTTCAGTGGCACAAGATCAGTAGGAAAACTAAAGGTAGTGTTTCATGGAGTTTCTTACTAACTCAAAGGGATTTTCTTATTCTATGGAGTAGAATATGACAACAAAATCCAAGTCAGGGTCGGAAGGTGATCAGCACATTTCTTATACCAGATGATTAGAAGACTTCCCTGTTACAAAATCATAGGACTAGAATGCATCTATAGATTATTTTGTCCAGAATTCGGCTATGGAGGAATATCATATCAACATCCAAATTGGGGGGATATTATCCAAATTAATGTGTACCACAAAAACAGGATGAACTATGTTTCATTGTGCCAGAATTACTTGTCATATGATAGAAATGTTTAACCAAGCAAACCAGTCTTACCATTCTCATCTTCGCTTAGACCTCAAATGATGGTTTTTAAAAATATTTCTTAAATAACTTGCTAGATGACTAAATATACTCATGGGATCTTTTCTTAAGGATCTGCATGGTACCCTCCTCGACACCTCCCCCACAACTTCCCCATTGCACCCTTCTCCTCTCCTTTTTTTTCCTGGTTCTGAATCATAGAGCACAATCATTGAAATAATGTCACCTGTTTGTGCACCCACTCCCTATTGTACAGATAAAAGTAATTTGGAAAATGGAGTATTCAGGTGAGACCAAAGACTGTGTCCTTGTTCAAGCTGCAGGGGCTGTTGCCTTCAGTAGAAGTTGTAGGGCAGCCTTCCCTGACCTGGTGCCTTCCAGATATTTTGGACTACAACTCCCATCAGCCCTGGCCAGCACAGCTATGCTGGCTCCGGACCTGCTGGGGCCTGGAGTCCAAAACATCTGGAGCAAACCAGATTGGGAAGGGGTACTGTAGAATCTGCCAGCAGAAACAATATTTATAGTGTACAGTTTGCCTCCGTGCAATGTTCCTGCATGGTGTGCTGTAGCAGATGGATAGAGACAGGGTAAAAAATGTTAAGTGGTAGCTGCACAGACCCACCAGTCCTTATCCATTTTGAGGGAAAGCCAACATAGTAAGTAGATTGCAGTAGCAATGAGGCTACAGTCAGATAAAATCCCAAGTACCTACAGGTGGTACCTAACACCAAGGAAACTAGCGCTAATACACCCAGGAACCTCACCAAAATGCTGGAGAGAGTGCACCTCCACAGGCACATACCTCCACATGTGGTGGGAGTGTCCCAAAATTCAACTATTCTGGACAACAGCCATACAAGAAATATGTAAAATAACTAAGCAAGTAATAGACATCACCCCAGAATTGGCCCTACTAAACATCTTCCAAGACAACAATGCCCATTTACACCACAAAGAACTCATAACCCACCTGCTCTCAGCAGCCAGAAACATCATAACCAGACACTGGAGAGACCTGTCAGGAGTAAGCATGGACCAATGGTACCAAATAGTATGGGAAACAGCCCTACTAGAAAAATTAACTAATAAACTGAAACTGACACGGGGACAAACAGAAGAAGACGCCTTCACCCCGGTATGGCTCCCCTTTATCACATACACAGCCCAACAGGACAATGACAATAATCCACCAACAGCATACAAATCAATATGGCTAACCTGATCCAAAACACCCACCCACCTCACTCACACACGAAAACAAAGATCACCACAGCCAATCACAAGCAAACAATCACACCCTAAGCCAACCCCAACCTCTCTCACCACCAAAGGAACACAAGTGAACAACACAAGCAACGCTGACACCAAACTCTACATACATTAAACATAATAGAAACACCGCCACCCGACCCCACCCCCATCCATCCTCCCTCTCCCCACCCCCCTTTCTTTTTTCTTTCTGTTTTCTTCTCCCCCTAATGCCTCAACAAATGAAACGGATTTGTAAAAACGTTACATGGAAGAAGAAGAAGGAAAAAAAAATACGAGGCACTACACTTCTGTAAAACAAGAAAATCCTTAATAAAAAATATTTTTTTAAAAAAAAAGATAAAATCCCAAGTGTTTCTCCCTGACAGGCTTCAGTATTTCTTTTACTTTTGTGAAGCTATCCTTTGTGATGTTGATGTTCATGACCTCAAGCGGAGTTGACTCCGGGAGCAAAGGTGGGTCACATTTGGCTCACAGCATATCAGGAATCAAAAAAATTGGGCAAGCAGGGTTGTTAGGGAAGATAATAGCAGCATGGGTAGAAGGTAATTGGACAAACATGCTCCCAAAGTTTCACTGATGTTCCCTTTTGTAAATATATATGAACCCCAACCTTAGTGATAGGGATGGACTCTCAAAACAGCTGAGTAGGTGTAAATATGGCATTTTTAGGCAGACCAGTAACTTTCTCAAGAAACTCCCACTGTAAAAATAAACAACCCAAGATCTTCACTGGCAATTCTGGCCTCTAGCACCTGGCTGCCCTCTGAATGCTCTACACAATTTAGAGGCTGTCACAGAGAAAGCTCTCTCCCGGCTGCTATTCCCTGCACCTCTGAGGATTGCAAAATGACCAAGAGAGCCCCCTCTGCAGATCTTAACACCCGAGCAGGTTGGCTGGGATAGAAACGGTCTTTCAGATATATGGGGCCTACGTCACTTAGAGCTTTGAACACTAATGTGAGTGCTTTGAATGGGGCCCAGAAACACTGGGCAATCTAGTGTGGCTGTGTTAAAACAAGGGTTAGGTGAATACTAAATGGATTACTCCAGTAATCCGGCTACTGCATTCTGGACCAGCTAAAGTTTCCAAGTCGTCTTCAAGGGCATGCTCATATGCGGTGCATTGCAATATACTCGACCCTAAGCTACAGCGATAGCTCTCAGGGGTGGTTGTGAAAACGACTCTACACATCTCACTATTCCACAGTGTGATGAGAGGCTTGGCAGGAACACCACCCAGGTCAGCCAGAAAACCCACCAAAGCATTAAAGAATTCCTTGAATTCCATAAATCTTCACAAGCAGACCCTCTCAATGGGCAACCCACCCCTGCAGGATGGAGGAGCCACATTCAGCCCAAACTGGACTGTAGCTGCTACCACCCCTGACCACCGGCCAGGCTTCCTGAGGGTTTATGGGAAGTTTATGGGAGGGCATCAGATTGGCCATTGCTTCTTTAAAAGGTCACATTTGTTTATGATCTCTTTACAAATGCATTTTGCCACATATGGCTTTTTTGCCCAGCATTATTCTCAGATAACCTTTTGAAGGTACAGATTGAAAATTTGGATGTATTTCAAAAACAAAATAAATTTCCCAGCTGACTTCCCAGCAAATATACTCAGGGCAAAATTGTCGCTTGCGTGTTCTTCATGTATGCTTTGTACATATTTTTCCTACATAGATTTTATCTTTTCTGTTGGGAACTGTCATGTTTGAAGGATCACTTAGAGAGCCTTGCCTTGTTCTTTAGTCCCTACAACATGCAGGGACATTTCAGGGAACAATTGCTAGCTGGAATGTCAGCCGATGTTTGGAATATTGAATTTAAAAATACTGCAAAGCAGAGGTACTAAGACTTTATAAAGAATAGTTGCCCATCATAAAGAGCCCTGTGTGCACAGATAAATATTACATAAGAGAAATAAAGTCTAGCACCAACTAAAATAAATGAAATGTTTATATATTTTATTCCTTATTTGTTTAACAAAATTCATATACCACTTGATGGTAACAAAACCTCTAAGGGGTTTACAATATTAAACTGATCGATACAATGGTTAAAAGCAAGTAGTTGAAATATTTAAAATAATTAACATCGGCAGTAAACATGTCAATGGATGGATTTGCCATAACAAAACTGGTTTAAGCTGGCGCCAAAAAGAATACAGTGAAGGTGCCTGTGTGAAGTCGATAAGCAGGGAGTTCCAAAGAGTAGGTGCTGGTTCTGCAGATCAGAGAAGTCAGGTAAGCACATATGAAGTATGGTAATCTTGCAAGCAATCTGGCCTTAAGCTGTAAATGGCTTTATGTAACCATGCTAACACCTTGAATTTAGCCTGGTAACAAACTGGCAACCAGTATACTGTAGATCTCTGAGGTGCGGTGTTATATGCAGACAGGTCTCACTTCTGTTCGCAATCATGCCGAAACATTCTGCACTAGCTGCATTTTCTGGATGAAGTACAGTGGTACCTCTGGTTACGAACTTAATTCGTTCCGGAGGTCTGTTCTTAACCTGAAACCATTCTTAACCTGAGATACCACTTTAGCTAATTGGGCCTCCCGCTGCCACCATGCCGCCGGCACACGTTTTCTGTTCTCATCCTGAAGTAAAGTTCTTAACCCGTAGTACTATTTCTGGGTTAGCAGAGTCTGTAACCCAAAGTGTTTGTAACCCAAGGTGTTTGTAACCCGAGGTACCACTGAAAAGGGAAGCTCCACACAGAGTGCATTGTGGGTCTAATCCAATGTTGAAGAATTACTGTGGTCAAGCTCTCCTGGTGCAGAAAGGATACTGCTATCATACCAGGCGCAGCTTGGAGAAGGATGTTTCTAGGCACTGAGGCTACAGAGCTGCACCCAGATGCCTGCTCCTTCAGGAGGAGAGCAACCATGTCTGGGGCAGGCAATTGGCAGTTGGCTCATTGTGCTGACACAGGTTGGAGGGGCTGACTTGGCATGTATTACTAAGTCTTATTATGGACTGACCTGACGTTCACTAACAGCACCACCAGGGCCCAACGGATAAGCTCCCAGGAACTTCTGGAGGAGTGGGAGGGCTGAAACAGGGGACAAGGACCTCCATTCTGACTATTACTTCCTCTGCCCACCACCACTGAAATTGGGGCAGCATTTTTGCAACTCTCAGCTAGCTGCCCATCTAAGTCCATCCTAGTACCATCACCTGGTATCTCTGTATACAGCTGGAAGATTAGGGCCATGTATAATCAACTGAGGCCCACTGCGTATGATTGCATGCTGATGAAACTACTGCAGCATCTTGCATGAGAAAAGTGGAACTTGTCTACACTGCTGTATATTGTGTCACTTGCAATTCTGCCCCAAACACCAAGGTGCGTGGCCCAATATAATCTCCACCCATTTCTGTGCTGCGCATTTTGGACGACAATGTTTGTTGTTCACAGAAGAGCAGTTTTGACAGGGTTTGCACGTAAATGTGCAATTGGGTTTTGCTGTTTCTGAGCCATATGGCTTCCCCAACTACTTTTAGAGCCAGTTATTGCCTTGTCGCGGTGAAGGGGCTTGAATAACTCAGAAAAGCTATGAGCTATGCTGTGAAGGGCCACCCAAGATGGACAGGTCATAGCCGAGAGTTTAGACTAAGTATGATCCACCTGGAGAAGGAACTGTCAAACCACTCCAGTATTTTGCCAAGAAAGCTCCATGGACATAAAAAAGGAGAAGCTTTGAGAAGAAAGTGAGAGTTTCCAAGGCATGCTCTGGTTCATGGGGTCACAGAGAGTCAAACACGACTAAGACGACTAAACAACAACAATGCCGTTTTGCCACCAGGTGGTAGTAATCCAAAGAAACAAGGACACTGCAGGATTGGAACCCAGGTGCCCTTTGTCAATGAGGAGGGGCTAATGGATGGATACCAGAGAGTAGGGCCAGCCCACCCATGAGGCAAGCTGAAGCCACCACCTCAGGGTCCATAGGGGCAGCAGATCCCGATGTAAATCTTTCTTCCCACCCCCTTGTTCCTGATGTAGATCTTCACTCACCCCTTCTCCCCTGGCCATTTTGTGGTTCACTGCAGGTGCCTAAATGTCTTGGGCCAGCCCTGCCAGAGAGATAAGGTGATTCACAGAGCTCCTCCATTCAGAACCATCATGAGAATATGGGTACCCAGAGCACTGGGGCTTGGAACTTGACCGCCATAGCTTATTGGGGAAATATTTCATCCCTCACTCCCTCTGGGAAAATGAGAAGTCGGCTTCAGCTGCCTGTTTGCCAGAGCAAAGCCAGGTTCACTTTTATTGGCTTAACACAGTGAAGATTAAGTGTGAGAGGGAGAGACAGAGAGACAGAGAGACAGAGAGACAGACACACAGAGAGAGAGAGAGAGAGAGAGAGAGATGGACTCTCCCTTCTCAAAATGTGCTCTTATGTGCCAGTAGTTCTGACCCAAGAAGCTATGCTGTACTGTCATGACATCCTGAATCTGATTGCAATACCTGACATTACTCCAGCCTGGTAATCTGCTGTGCATCCTGATCACTCATTTGATGATGCAGTGACTCACAGCCTTTGGCCATAAGCCTGGAGGCAAGACAGAACTGAATAACACAAAACCAAAGTCTGGCAGAACCATGAAAAAAAGAGAGATGGAGGATAGTGCATTACCTGAAGACTTGTCTGAACCCAAACTAGGAACATAGGCAACTGCCTTATACCGAGTCATACCACTGGTCCACGTGGTTCAATATTGGCTACCCTGATTGGCCACAGCTCTCCAGGGTTTCAAGCAGAGGTCTTTCCCAACCCTACCTGGAGACACCAGAGGTGCCAACTTGAATAAAATGGGGAGGGGCAGGTAAACCCTGCCCCACATAACCAATCACATGATGCAATGCATGCACACCATTAGAATGACAATGCCCATCAACTTGGAGGGGGGCAGGTCCCTCAAATATTTTATTGTGGGGGGCGAAGGGACCTCAGCCCCAAGAAGTTGGCTGCTATGCCAGGAATAGAACCTGGGCCCTTCTGCATGCAAAATGTATGCTATACTAAGACCCTCCCCCAAATTCCAGCTTCATTAGAAAATAACAGTTAAACAGTTCAGAATAAATGTTTGACGAAAAGCTGATGGAGAGTCTTTACTGTGGTGTAGCAAGAGGGACCTGGATCTGACATGTTTAGGCTCAAGGAGCATCTCTGCCATTGATAAACTGCAGGCCCTTGGGAAAATCACTTTCTTGAACCTTCAGTTTCCCAATCTGTTGTATTAAAATGAAAGTGTTTGAACCTCAGGCTTGGAAGTACTGTAGAAGATGGCCCTTCAGACATCACTATCAAGCACTCGGGACTCTCTACAGGCTACCACTGTTCTGGCCACTTTTGCCCCGCCCACCACTGGTATGTGTATGTAAATAAACTACTATCATTAATTACAAGCAGTGACCGATTTTGCATGGGGGTTACGTTCTGGACCCCTGCGCACATTGGCAGGGCCTGTGTAAGGCCACCACACCCCTGCCCTGTTCTGCCCCTTTTTGTGATGTTGTTGGGTCACTTCTCATTTCAGCACAATGAGCATGGCCACACACGTATTGGAGGTGCCTATAAAGTTTGCTGCCTGTACTTATTATTGCTAGTCAAATGCCCATCATGATGACCAATCAGAACGGAATGCAGGTATATTGGAGGGTATATCGCATAGTAACACTGTGCAGCTGTGATCTCTGTACACACGGACAAATCAGCCCTCGCTGGGTCCCTCTGAGTAGAGGAGCTATAGAGGTGGGGGCTAAGCCCCCTTCTGAAGTGATTCCCCAGAGTCAGGCTCTGGTGCCACCTAAGCTAGTTATCAGAGTCTGAAGGGAGGAAGGACTTGTATAGTATTACCACTGCCTTGATAGTTAGCATGGCTGCAGCATGTGTGTGTTGGGGTAGAGAGACATGTTGCACACTCCAAGGTGGATAGTAGGTTTCACCTTTATGGATAGAGTGTCTCCAATGGAGTGCTTTACTTTTCCCTACAGGAATATGTGGCACCCAAACGTTGGTAGTGGTGCCAATCCTTGAGCTGAGGGCTAAGTCTGCCCTTAGTGACACCGGCCTTTGAGAATAAGCCTGCTTCTATTGGCATGGCCTTTCCTCCTTATCTGCACAGCTTCAACCTGGGTTCTTAGACCACAACCCTGAGCACAAGGGAACAACGCCTGCTGAACATTATGGGATTTGCTTCTGAACAGACATGTTTAGGATTGTGTAGCTCATCATGCTGGACTTCAGTGGGACTTTGAGAATTGCCTTTTACTGACAGACACATCACAATCTCACTTATCTCTTTAGCCTGGCCTAAAAATCCAATTGTGAGAGCTACTCGCAAACTATAAGCCTTTTTTGAATATGTGTATTTAAAAAACTATTTCTGGATCATCAGGCTTTCCGGAACAAGGAATGAACATTTTCTTCGTTTTTAAGCTTTGTACACGATTCCTCAAAAAACAAAACAAAAAAGCAAACAGGTAACACATATTTGGCAGGAATAACCCAATCCTGCTCTAGGCACATTGCTGTTTATCATCCTCCATTTCATTGTGAAGCACTGCACTTCAGGAGAATAGAAGAGAATATAGCCCACCAATTTGATGGTAAACAAGCATTGGCTTTAAGACAAAGCTTGCTTTAATCTCCATAATCAGGATATAGATCTGAACATGTTTTTCAACAAATCTCTGATGAAGAAATCCTATTCATGATTATTATCTATATGAGATTTTTCCTTTTTTAAAAAAAGTGTCTAATTGCCTTCTATTAAATCTGTATTTATCAATTGCAGCTTTCTCTGGGAAATTATAATTTGCAAAAATGCTCTGCATTCCAAGCTTTAACAGTTGGAGGTGGATGTCCTTAAGGATAGTGGGGAGAAAGTTCCTTTTTAAATGGCACATTTACTAATTATAAAATGCTCTTATCTCTCTGCAGCCAAAGCCAAAATGAACATGTGCCTTGCACTAAGAAATCCCAGGATTGTCACAACTTGTGCCAGCTGTTGAGGTTATGACACCTGTGCCAGCATCGCCAGCTCTGCCCACTGTCATCTGTTCCAACTGTTCCATCTGCACTG
The DNA here is from genome assembly GCF_964252035.2 of Podarcis erhardii. NCBI lineage: Eukaryota > Metazoa > Chordata > Lepidosauria > Squamata > Lacertidae > Podarcis > Podarcis erhardii. The sequence continues at coordinate 80,459,936 of NC_138507.1, read as the reverse complement.
TTTGTACCAATTCTCCCATTTCTGCATCTGTACCTTCTGTAGAAACGGTTCCAACAATGCCAGCTGTGTCATTGGTGCCAAATATGCCAGATGTTCTATTTGTCCACCCTGGGCCAAATCAATGTAGTTTTGTGCTCATTAGTTTTAGCTGGTAGATTCTATTTCACTTTTTTAAAAAAGACAGAATCATTACTAAATCACAACTACAACTGCTTAACATCTATTTAGCCATCTATCTGTAAACACAACTTTGTCACTGTGCAGTCTGTTAGCATTACCCTCATCGTATTAAATCATGTGTGACGACTGCAAGTTGGACAATGTTTTTGCTTTCCTAAAGACTTGTGTAGTTTGGGGGTGGGGGTGGGGAGAAACCCTATAAGAAATAAAGCTATGGAATGCAGCCTGCAAACTGCATTAATGGTTATGACGACCATTTCACCAGCCCCAATATACAGAATTGCTTTAAAAGCTGCAGAATAATTCCGAGATAAAACATCAATTGAAATCAGGACTGTCTTCACTGAAGCCAGTTGGGCTGTGCTGCTTAATTTCTGCTGGAAACCTTGAATACCCATGGTTCACATATTATGTAAAACAGCCTCAAAGTTTGCCAGGCAGCCTTACTAAATCAGGGCCATCCTCAGTGCAACTTAAACAAAACAAAAGGCAGCTGGTTAGCAGCTCTCACTCTCTGGATCCCTCCCAACCCTCACAGGAACACAAGTACCTAAATCCATAGTACCTCATGCTACTCCCCATTGAATTAATAGGGAGAAATCCAAACTGAAACTCTGTTTTCTAGTCCATTCCATTGTTGCATTGGAACTCAGTGTCAAGAGGAAAGTATCTCCCTTAGCAACTGCCTATGTCTGGAATTCTACCTCACATGTTTTCACCTGCTGTTTCTGTGGTATTTAAACTAAGGTAGCAACTGCCTGCCTTCTCACCGTACTTACACATAGGTTTTTTTAATACCTCTGACCCGGCAGAGTTGTGCTTTGTTGTCGTGAATTGTCTTTAGACATTTGCAAAGCTGTGTCTGCAAGTGCAACTGGTATTAGACCAGTTTAACTGTTATTCCCAGTTCTCTCTATACCCTTGGAATAATGGAAGAATATGTGAGGGAACTGGAAGTCTCTAAAAATGGATCCTCAAGACCACACATAGCACCAACCATCTACATGTTTACTCAGCTGTCAATACAGATAAACCTTCCTTTAACACTTGCTTATGAGTAAAGTGAGAATTGTAATGCCTATTGAAAGGAAGAGGTAGGTTCCATTAGTATGCATGGTTAAACTGCCACATAATAATAATAATAATAATAATAATAATAATAATAATAATAATAATAAAAAATGTCTCTTTTGACAAACCAAAATGTCACAAACTAGCAGAGTCTATCAAAACTCTTCAGCAGGGTGGGGTGGCAGGAGAAAGGGAATCAGGAAAAAAAATTGGCTTAATATTGAAACTATGATGTCTGCTTTGATCAAAAAATATTTTTTGTCATTTAGTCTTCGAAGGGGCATAGCTATGGGAGTAGTCATGAGGAGCGCCTGCACTTCAGAATTTACCATGACACTGCTTCCATTTGCTTCTGTGGTCTTGAGGAAAATCCTTCCTTTGAGGCTAGTATTTTCATTTGGAGGAAATCTTTCCTCAAGTAAAATAAAAGGAAAAAACCCCAAATGCTGCATATTAAATGCAAAGACACATTTAACACTGTGTCTAGTTCAGCCGTTTGAGATTGTCTTTACTCCTAGGCAGTTGCAAGCCTATCATTCTTGGTACAACCCTTAAGGGTTAAAACATAACATGTGTCTTGGGACAAGGTAATTGAAGTCTCAAAGTCAACAAGCTTAGGTGCTACTAGAACTAGCAGAGGAACCCAGATCTTTATACAACAATGCCCCATAAAGCAAATTTTAAATGAATAAATAAATACTAAGTTTAATCTCATTGACTGAATTTTCTCTCACCATTCAGCAGCCAAATCCAGTGAGCTGATGGTCATCTGAATGAATTCTTACTGTAAAAATGTAAACAGAAACAATGTATTTGCAAATAGGTCTTTGAAAAAGATGCCAGGCTGACTGAGAATCAGCTCATTCCTGTCAGAATTGGGGTGAGCCATATATACCAATCCAGGCTCATCACAGTTCTCTTTTTATGACTGCAGCTGACCAGGTAGTTGTTGACCATCAGACAGATGGCAATTGGATCCCTGATGCATAGTACCTGGGCATTTTTGAATCATTTATCAATTTTTAACACAGTCTTTGGGAGGTAAGAAAGCACTATCCCTAGTTTATAAATGGGTTACGAGGGCAAAGCAGAAATTAATCACTTCCTCAAGCTGGGGAATTTGTAAGCAGGGATTATTTATTTATATAGGGCCTAATACGCATTAGGCATGTAAAGATAATCAAGAGATGTATGGCTAGAGAGCGGAGCAGGGTGGGAGGTGAGGATTGGGCAAAAAGGCATACAGGCAAAAATGTTACATTGTGGTTTGAGGAGTGTGGTGCATCATAAGAGAAGCTACAGGAGAGAAGAACGATCTGCTATGAAGAGACATGAACTTGCCCCTCAGAAAGCTCAGGCAAGAACTCAGTCTTCTAAAGCTGCCATCCTTCTTGCTATAATGTGCAATGTGGAAAATGCACACTGCTATATATTAAGAGACGAAGACCAAGGCTGAGGGTGGGTAAGTGATGCTCTCCACCAATGCTTCAAAATGGCTTCCTGCTTCTTCAGGGAAAAGACTGGGTATTTCACAGAGGGGAAGGATGTTTGATAGGTACCTGATTGCCCCAGTTACAGACTTCGTTTTATCCTGGTTTTGTCAGAGTCGTCCAGAAAAACACCACCAAATCCACAGTGGACAACTCTGACAAAACCAGGATAAAAGGAAGGCCATAAGTGGGGCAATCAAGTACCTATTGAAGACTGGCCACAGACCCATGAGTCCTAACTGAGGGCTAATTAAGACAGCCATTGAAGGTATCCTCTAACCATTTTGTACATCTTCTGGCCTTAGAGCAATGCCCCTGCCAGTTATAGCTCAGTAGCATAGCACCCGATTTGCATACAGGAAGTCCTGGCTTTATTGTCTGTTGCCTCTGCTTTAAAAGGTCCAATGGCAGGTGAGAAAGTGAAAGATATCTGCCTGAGACTCTGGGGGACTCCTGCTCAAGAGTACAGCGGTACCTCGGGTTACAGATGCTTCAGGTTACAGACGCTTCAGGTTACAGACCCCGCTAACCCAGAAATAGTACCTCGGGTTAAAAACTCTGTTTCAGGATGAGAACAGAAATCGTGCTCCGGCGGTGCGGTGGCAGCGGGAGGCCCCATTAGCTAAAGTGGTGCTTCAGGTTAAGAACAGTTTCAGGTTAAGATCGGACCTCCAGAACGAATTAAGTTCTTAACCCGAGGTACCACTGTATTGTCAAAGTAGACAACACTGAGGTAAACAGAGGACAGATAATGTGACTTGGTAGAAGGCAACTTACTAAGTTCTCTATGTGTACAATAGCAAGCCCACACATTAGCCAATCTGTTGTAGTGCCATAGCTCTGGAATAACATCTGCTTTTCATGGAGAAGGTCTCAGGTTCAGTTCCTTGCATCTCTAGGTAGGGCTGGGGAAAGACTCTTGTCTGAAACCCTGGAGGGCCATCAACAGTCAATGTAGTCAGTTCTAACCTAGATGGACTCAGATTAAGGCCGCTTCCTATACTCATATGGATTTTCTTGGAATGGTGGGCTTAGCTATGCTGCTGTTTGCCACTTACTTTAACAAGGGCTGGGGAGAGAGCAGCAGTGGGAAAACACCATCCAACAAATAACTGAAATGCAAATATCCACATTCGCTAGGAAGAAAAACCCGCTTGCAAGAAGAGATTGCAGTAATGTCGGGTGAGCAGTGGTTGCAGTAGCACTAGGGATGGTGGTAAGCAGGCTAGAGCACCTGTCAATTTCAAGCCCATTCACCAATTTGGTGCGATACTGTGCTCTCTGTCAATTATCTCTCTTTTACCTCCTCCAATCTATTTGTCCGGTTTCTTCTCCTTCAGTGACAAGAAAACAAATCTACCTACCCAATTTCCATGACCCTGTCTTCCATAGGCAATATAAAGGACCAGTATAATTTAGATGGCTGGGTGATCAATGAGCAAAACTTGGATATGTATTCTTTGTGGAGGCAGTGGAGCTGCTGGATTTGGGGGGTGTGAGCATGTGTGTGTGTGTGTGTGTGAGAGAGAGAGAGAGAGAGAGAGAGAGAGGGGGGCCCACTTAGACAACTATCATGGTACTGGACCTGGACTGGAAAAGTCTGGTTTCAAGTCTACAATCAGCTGTGAAGTTCACTAGGTGGTCTTGGGCAAAGAATTATCTCTCAACTGAACCAATTTCATGGGATTGGTGTGAGGATAAAATAAAGCTCCTTAGAGGAAGGGTGATCTAATAATGTGCTAAAGACACTTGAATTGTAGAAACCAAGGATGTATTGCTCAATTACTAAAAATGTACTACATCCAGCATACTAAAACAAACAAACAAAAGTCCAAAGAGGGTGTGGGCAAGTAAATTGTGGAGATAACTTGTGCCACAAGTTGTGCACTTCACAGCCACCATCTAATAGCTGCCTTCATGTCTCACACAAACGCTTTCCACATACTGATAATATTAGCAATGACTCATATTTGCTGATAGGAAATTGCATTTTCCCAGAAACGTCCTATAGTAGTTTGAGTGCTGGGAACGTGATATGGTGGCAACAGAGGGAATACATATGTGAAAATACAATAATTTGCAAAGGCATTGAGAAACTTTGTGTCCCCTTCCTACTCAACAGCTTTTAATATTGGAGCAATTATACTGGAGGTTAAGCCTGTGTTTTTATCCGAGTTCCACATTGCCATGCAGACAAACAGCATGTCACCGTAGAGACATAATATTGTGTGGCGAATGAACAAATGGCTTGCATAAATTCAAGCTGCAACTGTCTCTGACCAGTTTGAATCAATAGAACTGACAACTCATCATCCAAGAAGAGTACAAATGAAAGAGAACAAACTGTGGGTGGATGGGGGGAGTTAACGGAGGAGAGATTTCTTAGAGCTAATAAAGGAAACGGGATGTTTGAACACAGAAAATTAGAAACTAGCCTCAAAGTCATGCCCTGGTTTTTTGAAAAATGCAAAGCCCATTTTCTAAGGACATCATCCTGAGAAAGACAGCACCATTAAAAAAACCCCAATAATTCAATAAAACAATTAAACATTTAAAGCATTTTATTTTATTCTTTTTTTGGTTTTCCAGCTTGTACTTGAGCAGGGTCCCTTTTCTTCCCCGTTAACTCATACTTACCTACGGTACCTCCCCAGATTAATCCCAAGGGGTGGTTTGCAGAGGACCCTGGGGATGTGGGAGGTTGCTGTCTGTTTCAGGGAAGCCCAATGCTGAAGATTCAGGGGTGTGTGTGTGTTCCCCTCAACCTGCTCTCACACCCAATCAGCCACTGCAGCGAGAACTGCAAGTCCCACCGTCCTCTCCAAAGCTGTCATAGTCCATCTCTGATGCTTCCACTGTGCTCACTCCACCTCCATAGGTGTCAGACATCAAGTCTAGCCAGTGGTAGACCTTGAGGTCTCAAATTTCAGTGGCGCCCTGTGCAACACCAAAATTTGACACCCCTCCGCCTTTCACATACCATTCTAAATCATAGTTGTGGCATCCCCAGCGATGCCCCTGAGGCTATGCGCCCAGTGCAACCAAACCAGCCGAGCTCCTCTAAATCCCCCACTGGTCTAGCCCTGCCCCTTCCAGAGAGGAACTCTGCCCCTGCCGCTCCACCTCGCAGGATGCAGGGAAACCTGCCCCCTGTCACCTAGGTCCCAGAGACACCAACGGTGGTGTGACAAGATGGAGCAAGTCCAGCCTTGAAGCCAGAGTGCTAGACTGCTTGCTAAGAAGTAGAACTGCTTGCTGAACCAAGTTGTGCCCACCCCATTCCTTTAAAACAGGGTTGCAGGGGGGATGGCCTTGTTGGGTCAACGCCTTTGCTTGGGTAGCCATATTGCCTGCTGTGCCTTTGCAGATCTGTGCCTTTGAGCAGTTGTGGGCTTTGCCTGCTGTTGAATAGTGGTTTTGCATATGCATCATTGCAACATTTGGGAAAAGCCATCATGTGAGTCTGTGCTCATCAGCAAGTAAAATTAATCTCAACCTCTTTCAGCTTTTTGCTCCAATGGACTCTTTTGTCCTTCACCCTTTCCTAGTGATCTCTCCTGAATGATGTCACCTGGGAGGGGATGGTAGAGCATATGCTTCACAATCAGGTCCCGAGGTCCAAGGGGTGTGTGTGACAAAATGCCGGCCCCTGATTGGTGGTATCTCCTGGGGTGCGAGCCGCTCGCCATGCACCCCCCGGGATGCGTGCCACAGCCCTGGGACGCCCCCCACGCCCCCCATGGGTGGCATGCCACACCCCCAGGATGTGCACCACACCCCCTTGGATGCGCATCATGCCCCCTGGGACGAGCGCCGCTCAAGGCACCGGAGCAGGTTGCTCCGCCTCTGCCTGGGTCAATTCTCAGCATTTCCAGAAAAACACAGCCAGCATAGTCAATAGTCAGGGAGATGGGAGCTGTAGTCCAGGAACATCTCCAGCAAGCCATTTTAGCTACTCTGGTATAGAGTAAGGCTGCTCACTGGATTCAGCTGAGGCCCAAATCTCAAGCCCAACTTAGACTTATTTGGAGGGATGCAGACCTTGTTCGAGTCAGGCTGAGGCAGCCGCAGATCACTGCAGATTGGGTTAAGCGGCCCAGAGCCATCTGGGGTGTCAGAGAGCAAGGCAAGGCATCAGGCAAGATGGAGTCAGGTGGCGGATAGAATAAGGAAAAACTACAAAAGGAGGAATCACTGGGTTGCTGCATCTTCACTGGAGAAGGTGTGGGAGCCTTTGCTCCTTTGTGGCCCCTGAAGCAGCACCACACAGATTGGATCCTTCCATTAGCAAGAGCAGCGCCACACAGCATCAGTAGTCCGCTTGGACTACTGCAACATGCTCTATGTGGGGCTACCTTTGAAGGTTACCCAGAAACTACAACTAATCCAGAATGCGGCAGCTAGACTGGTGACTGGGAGTGGCTGCCAATACCACATAACACTGGTCTTGAAAGACCTACATTGGCTCCCAGTACGTTTCTGAGCACAATTCAAAGTGTTGGTGCTGACCTTTAAAGCCCTAAACGGCCTCAGTCCAGTATACCTGAAGAAGTGTCTCCACTCCCATCATTCTGCCCGGACACTGAGGTCCAGCGCCGAGGGCCTTCTGGCGGTTCCCTCATTGTGAGAAGCCAAGTTACAGGGAACCAGGCAGAGGGCCTTCTCGGTAGTGGCGCCCACCCTGTGGAATGCCCCCCCCCCTAGATGTCAAGGAAATAAACAACTATAGGGCTTTTAGACGACATCTGAAGGCAACCCTGTTTAGGGAAGTTTTTAATGTTTGATATTTTATTGCATTATTATTATTATTATTATTATTATTATTCTGTTGGGAGTTGCCCAGAGTGGCTGGGGAAACCCAGCCAGATGGGAGGGGTATAAATAATAAATTATTATTATTAAATTATTGTTATCAGATCCACCAGTTTAACAGATGCTAGGCAGGAGGATCCAGACCTGGAGCTACCACCTCCCTACCATATTTTTAAAGGATTTTAAGGATTTTAAAACCACACTGATTTGCTTCAGGAGTGGGGCAGACTCAGCCCAATTAGGGGGCCCCATATCAGGGCCCTGGGCAGAGCCATAGTGTGGAAAATACTTCACCAGATGAATCCATATACTGATCTGGCAGAAGGCAACTTTGTATATTCCACCTAAAGTGCGTTTTGTGGAAAGGTCATCCCTGTTTAAGTGATGAAACTTTGCAGACCGATATATTCAATATCATTCTCTTGCTGTCTGCAGATCCTCCCCTCCACTTCATATTTTATGAGCAATTAATGGAGCGCCTTAATTAGAAAAGCTCTTGGATCCAGAATATCTGTTCTTGATCTTTCTGGGATGGGAATAAAGCAGCATAAATGAAATATAGGAGCAATCTTTTATGTAAATATCCTAGATAATGGTTTTAAAAATTGACAATGAGGCAGACAGCCCTCTAATCAAGATCTATTCCAGCTAGTCTAACAAAACACCCATGAATCATTAATTTTAAAAGTAACTCTGTCTATTATGCACACAACACATCTACATAATCTTATGTTCTTATTACTGTTGCACATGCCTTCTCCTCCCTTCCCCTCCTACTGTCATATGTTACAGCCACCTGTTATGTCTTACTGGTATTTAAATTAAGCCATCTGAAGTAGATGCTATTTTTCAAATGCTATACAGTGCCTAGCACAATGGATGGTAGTGATTATGATGGATTTCACAGAAGCCCAGAGTGGAGTGTATGGCTTGCATGTATACCATTGGGTTGCCATATTTCATAAAGTGAAAATCAGGATACAAAAATTAAGTTTTGGAGCTATTTCTTAGTTTTGGTGGCCGAATCCCAGATAGGTCGTATGCCAGCCCTAGTATACCATCCTCAGTTCAATAAGAATTAGGAGAGTTATCTGTTGGGCAGAAAAATATATTGGGTCAGCTATGACTACCAGTGGACTAATATAAACACTGAGATTTAACTGACCAAGCTGGAAAGTGATGACAACCTGAGAAACTATTATCTGGTGGCTTGTTACATGACAATCAATGAGGGCAAGCACACCTCCAGGGCTACTTCAAAGAACCCCACAGAAAGGGTTGGTGTGCAGTATAGGCATGATGAGTCTCTGTAATACAATGAACCAGTTATCCAACTGTTTCAGCCATGTACCCAGATTCTAGGTGGGCATGTAATAAAATGTGATTTTTTGTGTGTCTATGACTCATAACGTGCTCATAAGAGATCTGAGCCTATAGCCAAGCCATACACTGAAATCTCACTGCAATCCAGAAATCAGCTGTCATTGATTTGGGTGTTGGTCATGCCAGGTCATACATTTGCCCTCAGTCACTCAACCAAACTAACAGAACAGTCAAAGGGAATTCTTTCTGAATGCCTGACTCCTATGGGGTGTCAAGTTCTGTAACAAGTGACCTGCGATATGTAAAGATAAAAGGCTGATGCAGTAAATAAGCATGCTTCAAAGAAACTGCCAAAGGAACTGATTTCCTGTTTGTTTCTGTGAAAGTATGTCAGGAATCAGTACAGTCAGTATTTTGCAGTAGCACACCAGAACTGGTATGTAGGAAAAGCCATACCTCTAGTATAGAATTAATATACTTGTTATATATATTAAAAAATGCACAAGTTTTAATATAAAAGTTACATAAACCTAAAGTATATCTGTTGTTGTTGTTGTTGTTGTTGTTATTTAGTCGTTTAGTTGTGTCTGACTCTTCATGATCCCATGGACCAGAGCACGCCAGGCACTCCTGTCTTCCACTGCCTCCCGCAGTTTCGTCAAATTCATGTTAGTAGCTTCGAGAACATTGTCCAACCATCTCGTCCTCTGTTGTCCCCTTCTTGTGCCCTCAATCTTTCCCAACATCAGGTTTTTTTCTAGGGAGTCTTCTCTTCTCATGGGGTGGCCAGAGTATTGGAGCCTCAGCTTCAGGATCTGTCCTTCCAGTGAGCAGTCAGGGTTGATTTCCTTGAGAATGGATAGGTTTGGTCTTCTTGCAGTCCATGGGACTCTAAAAAGTCTCCTCCAGCACCACAATTCAAAAGCATCAATTCTTCGGCGATCAGCCCTTTTAATGGTCCAGCTATACTTCCATACATCATTTGGCTGGGGAGGGTGAGATATAAATATATAAATAATAATAAATAAAATTAGATGATGATGATGATGATGATTATTATTATTACTGGGAAAACCATAGCTTTAACTATATGGATTTTTGTCAGCAAGGTGATGTCTCTGCCTTTTAAGTTTTGTCGTCGCTTTTTCCCCAAGAAGCAGGCGTCTTTTAATTTCGTGACTGCCGACACCATCTGCAATGATCATGGAGCCCAAGAAGGTAAAATCTGCCACTGCCTCCATTTCTTCCCCTTCTATTTGCCAGGAGGTGATGGGACCAGTGGCCATGATCTTAGTTTTTTTCATGTTGCATTTCAGACCATATTTTGCACTCTCCTCTTTCACCCTCATTAAGAGGTTCTTTAATTCCTCCTCACTTTCTGCCATCAAAGTTGTGTCATCTGCATATTTGAGGTTGTTGATATTTCTTCCGGCAATCTTAATTCCGGCTAGGGATTCATCCAGCCCAGCCTTTCATATGATGTATTCTGCATATAAGTTAAATAAGCAGCGACACAATATACAGCCTTGTCGTACTCTTCCTGATTTCTGGTGGTGTGGTGGGCTTCTTTAGTGGGTAAAAGGGTAAAGGGACCCCTGACCATTAGGTCCAGTCGTGGCCGACTCTGGGGTTGCAGCGCTCATCTTGCTTTATTGGCCGAGGGAGCCGGCGTACAGCTTCCGGGTCATTTGGCCAGCATGACTAAGCTGCTTCTGGCGAACCAGAGCAGCACATGGAAACGCCGTTTACCTTCCCGCCGGAGTAGTACCTATTTATCTACTTGCACTCTGACATGCTTTCGAACTGCTAGGTTGGCAGGAGCAGGGACCCAGCAACGGGAGCTCACTCCATCGCGGGGATTCGAGCCACTGACCTTATGATCGGCAAGTTTTAGGCTTTGTGGTTTAACCCACAGCGCCACACACGTCCCGCCCTCTTTAGTGGGTAGAGGCAGACAAATTACCAGGTCTGCTTCAATGGTGGTGAGGGGAACAAATGCCACTGTCTGTGTCTTCACGTCCTGCACCTCTCACCTTCCTCTGCCTCTGCTGTTGGTTTAAATACTGTTTTAAATGGCTAAAAATGTGCACTTGGTGCACATCTGGAGAGTAGTGGAGCCAGGGAAAAGACTGCCACTCAACCTTGCTGATCATTGAGAGAATTAGCAAGCAGCAGGTGTGGAAACCCTGTGGCTGCTCTGGGTGTGACAATAATTAGCAGTTATTGTGTTGCATTATCAGCAGACTAACAACCTTTTTTCCATTAAAAACAGAGCTTTCAAACTTTTCGGGTTGGCGACACACTTTTTAGACATGCATCATTTTGTGACATAGTAATTCAGTTTTACTAGCAAACCCGAGGTTAAACTAACACATTTCCAGCCCCGGGAGAAGCACAGGGGCCGTTCGTGCGACACACTTACACACTGCAGCCAACACACTAACGTGTCACAACACATAGTTTAGAAAGCTCTGATTTAAAACAAAAACCCAGTGGTACCTCAGGTTACATACGCTTCAGGTTACATACGCTTCAGGTTACAGACTCCGCTAACCCAGAAATAGTACCTCAGGTTAAGAACTTTGCTTCAGGACGAGAACAGAAATTGTGCTCTGGTGGCACGGCAGCAGCAGGAGGCCCCATTAGCTAAAGTGGTGCTTCAGGTTAAGAACAGTTTCAGGTTAAGTACGGACCTCTGGAATGAATTAAGTACTTAACCTGAGGTACCACTGTAATTGCATGCATGGAAATTCTCCATTGCAAATACATTTTATAACGCTGCCTTCCATGAAGATACTGCGGGTGAAAGCCATGCACCAAAAAGGCTCATATAGCCTAGAAAACAATTGCCTCAAGTACATTGTTGAAGTTTTAGTTTCTTTGGGAATAACTTGTAAAAAAAATACAAAAAAAACCCACAACCTGACATTTATTGTTTTAACTTGCAGCCTATTTGCTTGCTTGTTAACTTTGTACTTTGCCTATATCCCATGCTCAGGCTGCCACCGGCTCTCTCCTGTCTGCTTCCTAAATTATCAGTAGCATATAATAAAATTCAGAATCTGTTCCAAACTTTTCCTTACTTTCGTCAAAGCAACACCAGTGACAAATTATTGCAGAGACTTATCTGAGTTTAAACTGGAATTGAAGGAAATGCTCTCCAAGGTACTGAAACTGTCTGAATTAGGAACCTGTTATTTATTTAGTATTAAAGTCGCATACTACCATTTTCAGTTTAATCACGCTTGAAGGAGCTGTTCATGATGGTGGCACAATACAATACAGAATTCAATACAATTCTTATGGAAAAATTCAAGTTTCAAAAAACAATTTTCTTCATCGCTCAATGGCAAACTTTTTAATAAATAATAATAATAATAATTTCTATACCACCCTTTATGTGAGGAACACAGGGCAGTTTACAATGCAGAAACACAATAATATAAAGAATACAGTGGTACCTCGGGTTAAGTACTTAATTAGTTCCGGAGGTCCGTACTTAACCTGAAACTGTTCTTAACCTGAAGCACCACTTTAGCTAATGGGGCCTCCTGCTGCCGCCGCGCCGCCGGAGCACAATTTCTGTTCTCATCCTGAAGCAAAGTTCTTAACCTGAAGCACTATTTCTGGGTTTGCGGAGTCTGTAACCTGAAGCATATGTAACCTGAAGCATATGTAACCCGAGGTACCACTGTAGTAACACACACACCCAGTTTAAAAGGCAATAGAATTTTTAATTAGCCTAAGGCCTGAGAAAAGAGGAATGTTTTTGCCTGGTGCCTAAAGATATGCAATGAAAGATGCCAAGTGAGCATCCCTGGGGAGAGCATTCCACAAGTGGGGAGCCACTGCAGAAAAGACCTGTTCTCATGTTGCCACCCTCCAGATCTTTCATGGAGGAAGCACATATAAAAAGGGCCTCAGAAGATTATCACAATGTCCAGGTCCATTCATATGGGGAGAGGCGGTCCTTGAGGTATTGTATGTATGTATGTATGTATGTATGTATGTATGTATGTATAAATAAATAAATAAATAAATAAATGCTACAGGAAATATACAGGAAATACCTTTGGGTCAGCCTGTGTGGAGGAAATACAATTGGACAGTACTAAATAGAAACTCCTAAGTATATATAGCTGTTAAGGTACAAGTAACATACCCCTTTGAAATATGACATAAGAACCATTCAGAACCAAGAAGAATCTCAGAGAAATGAGAATACTATACTATTCAGAATAGTATATTAAAAAGAAATTTGTCATGTTCCCAATATCACAGAATAACAATACAATGCTAATCATTTTTACTCAAATGCATATATACTTACCATCTTCAGAAAGGTCTGCTGCTTCAAAAAGCTGTTTAGAATTTGAGTCTACTAGAGTAATCCTACAAATCTTTACTCAAAACTATGTTCCACTGTGCTCCATAGGACTTGTTCACAGGAAAGTATTCATAGGGTACTGACTTCAATGAGTACTTCCATTATGGAGCTGCTGTAGCATAATGTGTGTGTTTTAGCAGCAACCACATAGAAGACAAGTCTAGTGCTATGACTTTTTCCAAGTACTCCAAATATCTTCCATATTTGAGTGTGCTGTGTCCCAAGATCTTCCAGAAGGTAGCTTTTGATCATGTGGTAAATAGTCACTTTGGCTGAGTGGAGCTTATAATGAGGTAGTTTCTTCAGTAATGTAAATCATTCTGGCAGAAGTAGAAGCAGAAGTCCATGATCCAGCTAAAGTCAGTCATGAATACTATTGATATCAGTGGGACTTAAGTAAGTCACACCTGTTCCACTGGTTTCCATGGAACATAGGCACAGCTAATAGATGACTGCTATCCATTACTGCCATGGAATATTTTGGGATGGATACATACTTATGCAGCAGCAGCAGCAGCACCAAGAACAATTTGCATTGCTGCAATCAACCATAATGTTCCTATTATGTAAAGAAGGCAGATCCCATTAAATGATATCTATTTTAGAGAGGATTCTTTTCATGCTTATATTAGTGTACACCAAACTAATTAAATCAGAATTAAAGTGAGAAAAAACAGACCTGAAACGAATGCCCTCTTTTTTCCAATAGCCCTATGGCCCATACTTGGATAGAGCACTGTCCTAAAATAATTGGGCATTCTTCAAGTGACAAATTGTAAGTTCAAATGATTATAAAGTGTCAAAGAAACAATACAATGACAGAGATTTTACCAAAGGAAATAAATGTACAGCTGGTGAGCTCAGAACAAACAGTGTTGCTAAAAACTCAAATTTAGAAGTTTTCTCCAATTTAATTACAGTTTTGGACACCTGGTCAGAAAACTGGAGAGGAAGGATGAATTTAATCAACAAGAAATTATCTGGGTGCTTCATCATCAGGAGCAGCTAACAAAGTGGAAAGACATATTTCTGGCCTGGAAAACACATGAGTTCATCATGAAATTAAGTATAATCAGGCCAAAGTGCAATCAAGACATCTATTATAATCAGATGACAAAGACAGTATGTGTTCCATCAAAAGCTTAACTACTGTCCTTCTAAAACAAATGAGAAACTAGATATTGCATTCTCTCCTTTACATGATTCCTTTATATGCTAAAATAGATTAAAAGCAAAAGCAAAACAAAACAAATTGATGGGTATATAAAAGTAAATGTGGAAATATCTCAAAACAAATTAGTACCTATCTACTCTCACAAAGGATCTTTCCTTTGGCTTTGGAAGTGAACACATTTTGCCTTCTTTGAAACTGGCTAATGAATGCCCCTGTTTTGTCATTTCCCCCTTTTATGGTGAAGGTATTTCTTTACTGAAACATCTTTTAAAAATTGTAATTCGGTGTTCCAAAACTAAGGCAAATTTGGAACACTATGAAAAACACACTTTTAATTTGCTAGAGGAAATTTCAATCCAACCCTGTTGTTTAGTTGACTGAATGATATATTGTAAACTGTCCAAAAAACTATTATTTCTAGAAAACAGGAACAATTTAGATAAAATTGTTGTACTTCTAAGCCATATTCTCTCTCTCTCCCTCTCTCTCTCTCTCCCTCTCTCTCTCTCTCTCTCACACACACACACACACACAGTATGTACATTGGGACACGTTAGCAATTTAAGCAAAAATTCAGAGCAGTCACGAGCCTAGGACCCAAACAGACTAGTCATAGAGTACAGTGGTACCTCAGCTTAAGTACTTACCGTATTTTTCGCTCTATAACACGCACCCGATCATAACACGCACATAGTTTTTAGAGGAGGAAAATCCGTAGGCATGCCACCCGTAGGCATTTCCTTCATAACACGCACAGACATTTCCCCTTACTTTCTAGGGGGAAAAAAGTGAGTGTTATGGTGCAAAAAATACGGTAATTCATTCCGGAGGTCCGTACTTAACCTGAAACTGTTCTTAACCTGAAGTACCACTTTTAGCTAACGGGCCCTCCTGCTGCCACCGCGCCGCCAGAGCACAATTTCTGTTCTTATCCTGAAGCAAAGTTCTTAACCTGAAGCACTGTTTCTGGGTTAGCAGAGTCTGTAACCTGAAGCGTATGTAACCCGAGGTACCACTGTATAGCAAAACATTGTTCACTTCACTTATTTTAATGTGTTCACTTCACTTATTTTATGGAGACCTGAGTATGTGAGCTGGGCAGTCCAGCTTTGCCTGTAAGGATACTCAGTCCAGACTGAAGGGGTGGGGAGGGGCATATTGCCATCATTCATAAATGTTCCATCATCCTCTTACAAAAGCCTATCGGTCTTGTGATAGGATCTGAGGGTTTGTTATTGTTTTTGGTGTGCCACCTATCCTGCTGCTCCACAGTCTCCGTGTCTCAGCTGCTGCTGGTCTCAGAGGTGGTGTGGGGACTCCAACATCTATGCCAAGGCTGCTGCCAGGGTGCCAGCTCAGGATTATATGGCATCCTTGATAATCATGGGGCTGTCTCAGTACATCAATGTAACAGGACAGGTTGGGCAGTCAGTTGGGCAGCAGGGTGATTAGTACTGTTCCAGAATCTCCTTTCTGCTCTGCTTGCCCAACAAGTACAAAAAAAAAAAAACCACCCTAAAAATTGTAACTCAGCTGGACAGGGACCCTGAAGAAATAGATGGAATCCCTATCAATCACAGAAATGCTTTGAGAGTCCTGCAAGTGACAATTGTTTTCAGTGGGGAAAAAAGTGAGCAGCAGTAGGACCAAAACACAAGACTTCCTCTCCACAGAGAGAACAGCAGACAGAAGAAACATGGGTAGGTCTTGGGTGTTTCCTAGGGTCCGTGTTGCAATGTTTAATCCTTGCCTCTGAGCCGTTAAAAGATAAGGGTTAGTAAAATCACAGCTCTGCAATGATATAGCCAGAATGACTACTGTGTGGATGAATAGACTCACTCAAGTCTGATTCATCCGTACCCCAAGACATAATTTGTTGTTCTCTCACCCTCCTCATTCCAAAACTGCTCATTCCACGGAGTTTTCCAAAAGCAAATAGGAAGCACATGGTTAACTTTAAAGGCATACGTAACCTCAACAAATGGCCACTCTGCAACACCTTTTATTTATGTTATGTTTGGTTAGTCTTGTTAGGACCATTTTATTGTAACCACCTTGGGGTTTATTTTTAAATGAAAAATGGAATAGAAGTGATTTTAAATAAATAAATGAAGTTAAAATTTTCAAGAAATTTTGGGATAGGAAATGAGGTAGAAATCATGGGCTTCAATAAATTCTCTTTCTATTGATGCATTTGTAGGTAGTTCCTACTTTATGCAAGGATAGCAGGAGAGATAAAGTTAGGGAATTTCCAAAAATCAGCTGCTATTTTTCTTTCTTTCCTGTACAACTACTAAACTCTGTTTTCTTTGTTTGGGTATGTTTTGTTACTTAAAGTTAGGGAATTTACTACCTATGAAACACAAGATAACTTGTGAACTTATTAAACAATTTAAATCATGTGTATGATTTCTAGAGGTTATGTACAAAAGCTTTTTCTACTAATACAATTCGATTTACCTAAATTTATTTTAAGAGGGGCCTTGTTTTTAACAATAATCTTAAATCCTAGTAAACTGAAGAATTAATTAGCAAGCACAGAGGATCAGCAAACTAATGCTTTAGTCTGTTAAACCATCTGTTCAGGAGCACCCTACTCAAATCTTGGCATTACTAGGAGATGGGTGAATACGTTTGCTTCTTATTACTAGTTGCAAGTTCCTATTCCTTGCTGAGAACTCCTTTATTTTAAACTACGGAGGAAAAATATTTAAAAGGTTAATAATTGATCCAGCTTCTGCTGTCATGCCAAAGTTTGTGCCAAGGATACTGATGCATGTTGGCAGAAGATTTAATATTAAATATAACTCACATATTTTGCACCAGATTACTACATACTGTATGTATGTGTAGACATACAGATAGTTGTACATATACATGGATGTGTCAATATCACTAGTTATATACGTTCTACTGGCTACGAGTTGCCTGGGTGACACTATAAATCTGCTATAAATCTCACTTAACTGGCCTAAGCAGCACAGAGCAGCTTAAGCCTTCACTGAAATCTATCATGCCACTTAAAACTTGCTGATGGAATCTTATCATTATTAAAATCTGACTATAAAAGATTATTGGTCGTGAATACTTTTTCCTACCAATGAAGGAGCTCAGTAATCTATCTCTGTCCGCTTCATCTGACAATGTTCAGCAAATATACTTCTTCTGTTTTTATTCTGCTACATTTTTAAAAAGCCTCCAGGTAGCTAACAACCATTAAAAACAACAAATGTAAGTAAATATTTAAAGGATAATTAAAAATAGCATCAAGAGATTTAAATAGCTGATTAACAGTTGATTTTCTTGACCAATCTCCTAAAAACCTACATTCAATGCCATCTCATATAATGATATATGATGGCACAAAACATATTTTGTGAGGTCCACCTTTTGCACCTAAGGAAAGCTTTTGGCATGGTGCAATTCAGCACCATTGCATAAAGGACACTGCCCCAGATGGGTGGGTGTATGATTTGTGGTGTACACTACTGGATACATATTCATTTATACACATTTTGACTATTATTGGTGTAAAGGTGACATATTTGACAGTGCCTTGCGCCCTAGGAAAGCAGTGGGCCAGATGGTATTCATAGAGGACACTCATCTGGATGTGTCTGTGTATAATTTGTAGCGTACATCTCCAGGTCTTTTTTCATTTCTATATATTTTGACCATTAGTGAGTGGCATATTTGACAGCATCTTGCACCCAAAGAAAAGCGCTGGGCTGGATTTGATTCAGTGCCTTTCTATCAGTGCTATCATTTGTTTTTAGAAAAAGAGGTGCCGCAACTCACCATGAACACCTCCCTCATTTTCTTAGAATGAGAGTCCCATGCACTGCAAGAAGATCAAACCTATCCATTCTTAAGGAAATCAGCCCTGAGTGCTCACTGGAAGGACAGATCCTGAAGCTGAGTCTCCAATACTTTGGCCACCTCATGAGAAGAGAAGACTCCCTGGAAAAGACCCTCATGTTGGGAAAGATGGAGGGCACAAGGAGAAGGGGACAACAGAGGACAATGTTCTTGAAGCTACTAACATGAGTTTGACCGAACTGCAGGAGGCAGTGGAAGACAGGAGTGCCTGGCGTGCTCTGGTCCATGGGATCATGAAGAGTTGGACACAACTAAACAACTAAACAGCAACAACAAACAAGAAGCAAGTTTTCATACATACACCTTCCTAGTTCAGTTATTTGTTCTTTAATTATGACAGTAGCAGTATCGATGGCAGAAATCCTAATTTTGTTGAAATCTTTTACAAACTTGTGTGACAGCACATTTTAACTAGGATCACTCAGCAAGTAAGTGTATTTGAACTTCGGGTGAACATATTGAGCCAGATGAGGCTGTGATCCTATGCATATAGTTGGGAATACATATTCCTTAGTGCTCTAAGATACTTCATTAATTTCTTCGTAAGAGCTATGTACCATAGTCAAACCCACCACCCCGCAAGTTGGGTTAGAAACGGTTTCCCAATAATGTGTTAATAGAGTTCTAGCTATGGACATGAAGGAGCTTAGAAGGTCCTTAAACAGTAAATGTTTATGGTAATCTATAAACAGATTTAATAAAAGCAGCCTTGGATCAGGTTGTATCACTTGTCCCTGAGAAAACAAACTTATTCAAAGACAATTTTTCCAAAATAATCAAATACGTTTGCATTTCCACCACATATGGAAATAAGAATCTAGCTGTTTACACCCTCTGCAACATAAAGGACTTTAACAAGAACTTAACCTGGTATTTCTTGGGTGTGTAGTGCCACTTGTGAATTGTTTTAAAACAATCTTCTTTCATTTTATCTGACACTGACTTAAAATGTTCCCCTTTTATGCTAATATGTTTTCATCTTCCTAACAGTGGTTTCACTTCTTTAAATACTTGTTCTGTGCTGCAAAGACTGAAAGTTCTGTGTTGTTCAGTACGGAGTGCTCCTACTAAAATATAGTACCAAACAATAAAATGAGTTGTGTACCTCTGCAAAACACTTCCTGAAAATGCAAACCATTCAAATGAGTAAAGAACTACAGTACTGGGAAAACAGGATGCTGATTATTCTAGGAATAGAGCAACAAAGTAATACTAAACATACAAATTGCCCAAACTTTTTCTAGGAAATCTGTTTATTAATAACAGATAAGTGTTATTTTTTTCCTTAAAGCAATAGTTTGTTTTATTAGTAATTAAACGTGACTTCAAGTTACAATCTTATGAAACTAGAGTGTAGTATTTTAAAAGCAATAATAAAATCTAAATGGCTATGGGTTCATATTGCCATATTTACTGACAACAATTGACACTGTAATGTTGTAAAATACTCTTTTCCTGTTTAGAATTATACAATATTCATCTAAAAGTCACTACTAATTATAAATAAAATGTGTATTTCTACAGAACTGAACTGTAGTTCTAATTTCATTATTATAGATAACCTCAGGCAAGCCATGCTTCTGTTCCTCTCTCTGCCCTAACCCTGCATCTCCTGTGTGGACATAATGCTGTCTTATCACTTTACTGGACTATTTTAAGGATCACTGAGACAATGTGAAACTTCGTTGTTTTATTGCATTGCTTAAGTTTTAATTTTAAGTTTTGAAGTTTTAGTAATAAATGCAATCAATCAGTCAATACTTGAACTAATCAGGTGATGCAACTCTTATAATAATCTATGAGAAATTTATGCTCCCACTGAAGCTACTGGACCTCCCCAGGGATAAACATGCTAGCCTATGGGCTTCCTAGGCCTTTGAACTTTAGAAAACCAATTGTTACTTGAGAGACTTTTTAAAAATCACACAACGCTTTGGATTGTACCAAAAAATTGCATTTCTCTTCTTGGAAGTTTTAATATATAGACAGCTTTTCCTATATTATTATTAATTTAAGGCTGCAATCCTATGCAGTTATTACAGTAAGGCACATTTAGCTCATTAAGATTTACTTCTTAATAAACATGCAGAGAGGATCAGACTGCACTAATTATTCCCACTGATAATACAACTATATTAAATACAAGTTTAAGTTGTAAGTGGCTGCTTAACCATAATTACTAGCAAACTACATTATTTGAAGGGTATTGTAAATAATATAATTATTTTGCATACCTCCCTTTGTAAATGGGTATGGTGGCTGAGCATACACAACTCCATTTGTAAATGGTTGTAGGTGGCAATTATCTCTAAAATCTTTATAGGAGAGATCATGTTGTGTTGTAAACCACTCAAAGATTTCTTTGGAATATGGAGTGGTGTGTCCCCCTTCAAAATGGGGGTATGGTTTGAACTGGATAATTATTTTCTGAATAATATTATTTTTATTATTTATTACCTACCCTTCACCCTAAGGTCCCAGGGTATGTTACAACATGAAAACACAACTACTTTCATTCTGATCTCTCAATCTTCCTCAGGGATTATACCACATTGAGTTGTGTTTTGTACCTCATTGACTGTCTTCCTTAAAAATGGGTGTGAAAGTGGTGGTATTTAAACTGAAATATTTATTTAGGATGCAATCCTATACATTTACCTGGAAGTAAGTTCAACTAAACTTAATGGGGCTTTCTTCTAAGTAGATATGCATAGGATTGCAGTTTATTTCTTTTCCAATATTTGTCAATCACAACGGCTCTCAAAGCAATACACAATAATAACAAACCCAGATTTATAGGTGTATTACAGTGATAGGTCCAGAATACTAAGTGTTGCTAATAACATCAAACAAATTGTTCCTTGAATGTACACAAAAATTCATTTTATGCCTCAATGCTATATGCATTCTGCATTTTTTTCCTTTGAAAACTGCAGTCTGAGGTACATGTTTGAACTTGAAATGTAGAATTGTGTGCTGATTGTGCATTTAAAAAGGTCACTGTGACATTTCAGTATTCAAGTTACCATGTCACAAATGGGAAACCTGTAGCCCTCTATGTGCTGTACCCAACAGCCCCAGCCAGCATGGCCAATGGTCAGGGATGATGGGAGATGTAATTTAGCAGTATCTGGAGGAATACTAGCTTCCCACCCAAGTTAAACCAAAGGTTCATTTCCCCCAGCTAACAATACCCAAATCCACAGCAAGGCAATACCTTACAACCAACCAAAATTTTCACAAACAGCAAGCAAGTTTCCGAGTTCTTCAGAACTCTTCGACACTGACAGCAGTTGCTCTGCAAAATGGGAAATCAATTTTTATTTTTAAAGAACGATAAACATAGAAATATGCATTTCACTTGTTTGCAAATGCACATGCATTTTCAAACAGGGCTTGAGAGCGCCCTATTGAAGCTCCAACTTTCAAACACTTCAGTGGGGATTTGTCATGGGTGGGTGGGTGGGTGGAGAAATACAAGGTGCTTCTTGTTGCAAGCTGCACCCTGAAAACTTTTGTGATAGGGAAGAAAGACACAGCCGATAATAATAATAATGATGATGATGATGTGACGCCTTTCATTGTGGTCTGGACACAACAGCAGCACCATGATGATGGCAAACTCTGGGCCATAGCTGTCAGTTTCCCTTTTTTAAGGGAAATTCCCTTATTCCGAATAGGATTCCTCGCAAGAACAGGGAAAAGTTGACAGCTATGCTCTGGACGCTGTTTCCCCCTCGTGCCTGGGAAAGGGGCACACCGCTCAAAATCTGGCAGGACGGAGGATTCTGGCTCCTTCCTTGCTCTGGTTTCTTCTTCCCTTCAGAGCCACCCTCGCCGCCTTCCTGCTCCTCCCAGCAGCGGCCTTTTCTGAGGTGCCTCTTCCTCCCCGCTTTCCCCTCATCCTCGCTTGCTCCCGCCCATCCTCCTTTCCCTCAGCTTTCCCGCGTCTGGCGTCCTGTCTGGTTCCTGCCTCCCCTTTATCCCGCCCCGTCTCTTTTTCACCTCAGCCCTCCCTCCCCGCCCCCACCCTCGCCTGTCGGTTGGTCAGCCCCGCCGGCTCCTTCCTGCGTGCCTCTCCTTCCCTCCCATTCATCCTCTTCACCTCCGCCTCCCTCCCTCCCTCCCTCCCTCCGCTCTGTCTGGCTCCCCCCGCCTTTTCCCTCCCTGCTCTGTCTGGCAGCCCCCCGCTCCGCACATCGGCGCTTCTCGCGAGAGCTGGGGGATGCCGATGCTGCCGCTGCTGCCGCCGCCGCCGCCGCCGCCTTGGAGGGGAAGACACTCGGGGGGGAGCCAGTGACGTCGGGAGTTTTCCTGAAAGTCAATAACGAGCCTGGCGGAGGCGGCCGAAACAACGGCGGCGGCGGCTGTAGCGGCAGCCGGACCGAAGGCTGGGCCCCAGGCGGCTCCGGGCACCCTGAGCCGGGAGCGGGAGCCGCCGCCCTGACGTCCGCGGATGCTGCGGCCGAGCTGCCCAGGCGGGCGCCGCCGTGAATAGCGGGCGGGGAGGAGAAGCCGCTGTCTTATGTAGCCGCCGCCGCCGCCGCCCCTGCGTCTCCCTCGCCGGCCGGGGCCTGGACCCTTCCCCACAGCGCTGAGGGGGAACGAAGGGCCGAGCCCGGCGGTGCTGTGGGGGGGCGAGGGAGGAGGGAGCGCGGCCCCCCCCCCTGCCCGGAACCGCCTCCGCCTTCCCGCCACTTCCACACCAACGGCCGAGCATCCGCCGCCCTCGCCTCCGCCTCAGGTAAAGGAGCGTGGAGCTGGGGTGGCGGGCGGGCAGGAGGGAGGGAGAGGATGGGCGGCGGGGGATGCTGGCTGGGCGCTGGCTGCTCTCGGGGCACGTGAGGTGAGGTGCGGCCGGGAGGAGCGGCGGAGGGTGGGGATGCCTCCTCGGCTGCGGCTTGGCGCACAGGCGGCGGCGGCGGCTCCCCCAATTTCTGGTGTGTCCCCGCTCCCCCTCCTCTCCGCTCCCCACCCTGAAGGGGGGACGACACATCTAGGGCCTAGTAGTGATGATCCCCGTCAGTATCCTTGTGCTGACAGAGGGAGGAGGCGGCGGCAGTTCCCCAGCTCCTCCTTCGCCAGCCATCACTCACAGCATAGAAAATCTGAAGAAGTGTGCATGCACACGAAAGCTCATACCTAGAACTAACTCAGTTGGTCTTTAAGGTGCTACTGGAAGGAATTTTTTTATTTTGTTTTGACCATGACAGACCAACACGGCTACCTATCTGTAGCATAGAAAATATAACAAGTCCCCTAGACTACTAGTGCGTGTGTTTCTGTGTGTGTGTTTGGCGGGGCCTGACAGGCTCCTGTAGAGACACAAGAGGTTATATAACATTAAAGACGCGCGGGGGGGGGGGGAGGAAAGGGAGAGAGATGTGTGCTTGGCCACGAGGCACAACATACAGCGGCGCGCGCGCGCGCGCACGGGCGCAGTTATTTATATGGAATGTGGCTTCCTTTTCATCTGAAGGGGATGCTCGGGGAGGAGGAGGAGGAGGAGGGCGCAGAGCGTTCCTTGCGCACCTGGTCTCTCCTGATAATATTCAGCCCCCACATCCAGCTACTCCTCCTCCTCCTCCCGACGCACACACCTTTCTCGGTCCCTGTGACTCCTCACACGTCCACATATTTCCCTCCCCCACCCTCTGTTTGTCGTGGATCAGAGGTAAATGTATATAGCGAATGGCCTTAGTTTAATGAGTAAAAAACGTTTCCTCCTCTCTTTAGAACGTGTCTGTGTGATAAGAATAGAAATAGGAGAGGATGGTCTGTTCTGTTCATAGTAGTGTATGGCTCTGGAGCTGCTGCTGCTGGTGCTGCTGGCAGCTGTGGCTGCAAGTAAACAAACCAACCTCTTTCTGCGCATCAATCTTGCTGGAACAGCCATTATGATGGCTGCTTTGCACATAGAGGAGTTGATGTACAGTACATGATTACTCGACAGACACTGCTTCTTACCCACCTCCTACTTGTACAGACCATGATCTGAAGAGATTGAATAGAGTGACACATGTTACAGTTTGAAAAAAAGGCCTGTTAGTAAATAGGATCATCCTTAGAAGTTAATCAGTTATTTGTAAACAAAACTTAAAACGCTACTTTAAAAAGTACAATGTGGCACAAGAAATTTAGATATAAGGGCACTTAAATTTTCTTTTTCATGGTATTCAAACAATTTGGCATGTTTTCACTGAAGTTTTATTATAATTACTTATAAACGTATATGTGATGGTCTGTCATAATGCTGGCAGATGGGAATAAATGAAATAGTTTGATGTGTTTTTTTATTGTCTATGTCTTAATTCAAAGAAGTTCTTTTAGACTGGACTTTAAACTGAAGTAGATTACTGTACTGAAGGTTGGGTAATCTAGTATTCTCAAAATTTGGCAAATCTAACATGTATTATTAGTACACACTGGATCGTTTTTAACAAAGTAAATCTGAAGATTGAATTTAATTTGCAAACAATATATTTTAGTAGCTGATAGATTATTTGCAATCATGCTTCAGAGAGCTTAGAGATAGCTGTTTTTGGGGTACATGTGAGAAACTCTAATATTGGGGTTGGCTATCTTGCCAACCTTGCTAGGACATACAGACATTAAAATGCTATGAAATTAAAATGAAGCTCTAATACACTATGTGTAATTTTATTTTTATTTTTTCAAATGTATTCTGTTTTGCCTGTTTTGTAGAAAGTATATTCTTACTTGAACAATGCAATTCAAGAGTAGTAACAAGACAAATAAAATGTACAGTACTTAAAAACTATTTTGTTTTGACATCATTAAGAGTGTTCATTAAGCAGATTTTGTTTGTGGTTCTGTTTGTTTTCCTGTGAAGAGTTTTAAATTGACCCCAATATCTTTAATTGGATTGGACTGCTAATTATAATGTATGTATGCCTTGATTGGATGAGGCAAACATGGATGTCCAGATGAATGGTTCAGAAGAAGAGTATAGTATACACAATTATATCCACTGTCAGAAGTTCTGTATATGTATATTTAGCTAACAAACTCATAGAAGTCATTTTTTATCTAGAGATTTCAGCTTTCTCTTTTCCTATGACAAGGGAAATGTTTTAATGTTTGTTTCTTTTATTATATTTTAACTTTTAAAAACTAAATTGCAAAGTACAATTAAAATGTACTGTGTTTATCGCTATTTGTTATCAAAAATTTCAAAAATAGCTGACAGTGAAACAGATAGGCAGTATGGTCTTCTGCATGTTTCCTTGGAAGGAAGTGTCACTGAGTACAGTGGGATTTACTCCTAAGAAAATATGCATGGAAACAAAACCTATTGCTTTGGTTTATCTGATTTAAATGTAAGCAATGCCATTTAAAAGTACTACCTGTTCTTTTTTTAAACTAGCAACTCATTCTAGTTATGTTTGTTTAGAAGTAATTTCCACTGAGTTCAAAGAAGGTCCCTCCCCCAGTAGATAGCTCTGTCAGTAGAGCAAGAGACTTAATTTAAGGGTTGTGGGTTCAAGCCCCACAGTGGGTGAAAGATTCCTACATTGCAGGGGGGTGGACTAGATGGCCCTCATGGTTCCTTCCACCTTTACAGTTCTATGATTCTATGTACATATATTTGCAGCTTTAGCATATGATATATTGTTGTCTAAATTGAAAATATTGCCTGTATGCAAATAATGACATACATTTTTCAAAGCTTTCTTGACAAATGAGAACTTAAATTGTGTGCAGAATTATACTTGGAATACTTCATTAAGTTGTTTCATCTATAACATAATTAACTGACATTATTCCTTATGCGTTGAGCACCTCTGTAAAGATGGGAACAGCAAGATATTATATTAAAAATCAAATACATTGAGTATTAAAACATTAATACACTTGAGCAACAAGTTGAGCATTTAGGCTAAAATCCTAAATTTATTTGCCTTGAGAGTTCATGTCCTATTGATGTTAAGTGGGATTTACTTCGAAGTAAATGGGATTAGAACTGGTTTGTAAGGGTGTAGGTTTAAAATACATACTACAGGAGCAAGTTCCTTAGGCCATAACTTTATGCACACTTACCAAGAAGGAAACCCAATTGAACACAGTGGGACTTGGTTCTGGGTAAACATGGATAGGAGTATTCTATATGAAACAACAAAGTTTTTTAGTATGTTTGTAGTTCATAATCTAGATAGATCTTTAACAGGAAATTAGGAAGTAATCATTAGAATATGTTTAGATTCCTGTTATGGCAACACATGCTTTTATTGTGTCTATTTTGCAGAAAGTGTAAGGTTTTTTACTGCTTTGGGGGTTTTTTTTGCCATGTATGAAAACCTAAATCTGTTGGATTTTCAAAGTCTTTGACATGTTCTAAAACAGATATATTTCATCATCATTGGTATCACACAGAAACTGTAACCAGGAGTTATAGTCTATGCATATTTGCTTGGAAGAAACACCTACTCAGTTGAAGATTTACTCAACATTATTATTATTTACAGTTAACAGTGTTGAGACAGTATTGCTGTGAATTTGAAACTTGGCGACTGCATGAAGAATAATTTTTTGAACATTTGACACTTTTTAAAAATGGTTTATTGAAGTAAATAAATGCAAATAGGTGACTTTACTTGCATTAACATTATTCTCTTTATGAGAAATGGTGGGGGGACCATATGTTCATGAAGATCATATAAATGCTATAGAAATTAGACATGTACTCCTGAAGAACCCTTATAGGAGTAACACATTTATTCACATGAATACAGCTTGGATAATGACATTCTAATGGTTTGAGCTGTGTTTAGAAATCCAGTAGAAATGTCATTCTTGGAAGTCTAATAGAGAGTTCAGAAATCTATCTTCAGGACTAGAGCAGAGTCCCCACTATGGGGCTTTTGAAGCTGAATGTTGATGCTCGGTTACTGCCTCAGTACAGGAGCTTGTTAAGAGACATCCTGTGGAATTGCTATTGTGCTTTTTACTCACATGTATAAAGTTACTTGTGTGCCATGATCTTGAAAGAAATTGATGCTTTAGGAAAAGATCTACCTTAGCTGACATTAATAATATATGTGTTTTATTCTTTCCACTGACTTGACTAGATACTGTTTCAGGCCTTCAGTGAATAAATACAAAAAGCTTTATCTTAAAGTTAACAGCCATGAAATAAATGCTGTATTATCCAAATTTTGAGAGATAACTGAATTCTCATAATAATTATTTTCTCAAAAGTTGAGTTAGCACAAGAGAAAGAAAGCATATTTATCTGTCATGTAATAGAGAAGCTCATGTTTGCAATCTTGGACATAACTATACTATTTAAATATAAACAATTAAACATTGAAATATATAGAAAGAGATGGTGGTGCATAACTATATCCACCTGTATCCTAAGGTGCTTCTCCATTGATGGAATACTTTTTCATTCACAAAAAGCAAGTTAGGTTCCAAACTGGTATCTTCCTATCTACAGCTTAAGTAAGACTATTTTATGCCAGAAGCAGCAGTTTGTCTTATATGTAATTCTCTGAGAAGTCTCTGAGGTACTTCTTGAACTCAAAGGTTCTTGTGGATTTCATAGTGTTCTTTTCTTGATCTCTCTAACATTTTGAGACTAGATTGCTTTATATTTTGGCCAGACTGTCAATACTTTGTCAGATTTAGGCAGATTTGGGGAAGTATAGGTGGTTAAAACAAAAATAAATTGTGAAGAGCTCCAAAAGGACCTATCCAAACTGAGTGTCTGGGCTGTAAAATGGCATATGCCACTCAGTGTAAACAAGGGTAAAGTGATGCATGTCAGGGCAAAAGCATCTTAATTTCACATATATGTTCATGGGGTCTAAACTGGTGGAAGACCTGGAACAAGACATTGGGGTTGTAGTGGATAGCTCAGTGAAGTTGTTGATCAAGTGTGTGGCAGCTGTGAAAAAGGGGTCATTAGGAAAGGAAGTGAAATAAAACTTCCAATATCATACAAATCTATGGTGTGATCATATTTGAAATACTGTAACAGTTCTGGTTTTCTCAGCTCAAAAAGGATAGTATAGAGGTGAAAAGGAGCAACCAAAATTATCAAAGGGCTCCCCTATGAGGAATGGTTGCAGCCTTTGGGAATTTTTAGTTTAGAGAAAAAGTGAGTAAGAAGTGATGTGATAGAAGTTTACAGAATTCTGTATGGCATGGAGAAAGTGGATAGAGGAAAGTTTTTCTCACTCATGACACTCATTAGCTTCCAATGAAGCTGAATGTTGGAAGATTCAGGACCGATAAAAGAACCTACTTCTTTACACAGTGCATAGTTAAACTATGGAACTTGCTCCCACAGGAGGCAGTGGTGGCTACCAACTTGGATGGCTTTAAAAGGATTAGCCCAATTGGGGGATACGTCTGTCAAAGACTCCTAGCCGCTATTGCCATCTTCCACCTCCACTGTCAGAGGCAGTATTCCTCAATCCCAGTTGCTGGGAATCACAGATGGGCAGATCTTGCTTGTAGGCTTCCTATAGGCAGTGTTTGAAATTAGCCAGGTGCCTGGTGCATTTTACACCTGGATATCGGCCACTTGTGACCAAGTGAAGATGCCTTGGTGCCAGGATGGCACCTGACGTCTCTATCATCAAGAAGTGCATGCCTGGGGATCATTGGTTCTTGACTGTTTTCACACACTAATGCGACATCCTGTAGAATTCTATTAGTTAGATTTTATCTGCACAATCAGAATGAATATCAGGAACCAAAAAGTTGTATTGAAAAATACAACTTTCAAGCTGTCTGGCCCAAAGATGGCAACTAGCCATTCCATTTTGGCAACTGTAACCCTTGTTTAAGGAGTCACTTGGTGCCTAGCTTATATATCTGAGTTTCTAACACCGCTGATAGGCATAGGTTGGTCATTGTGAGAACAGGATGCTGGACTAAATGGACCACTGACATGATCCATCATGGAGCTATATGGTGTGGATTTTGACCAAGGCTTATTTTGGAGTGCAGGAACATATAAACTTTAGTTCTCTCTTAAGTTTAGTAATTGATCTGGTTTTCAAACTTTCATGTGAATATGGAACTGGGAATTACTGGCCAATTTCTGCTTTTGGATACTAAAATATGTGATTCTTAGCGCTTTATTAGGGTGGAGTGGGAACATGAAGATCTCTGGATGTTAAGACACCAAGATTCCAACTCGCATCATTCCCAGTTATCCTGGCCAAAGGTCAGGGATTATGAGAGTTTTAGTCCAGCAGCATCTGGAGGGCCACAGCTCCCCCACTTCTGCATTAGGAGCTCATGGTATCAGAATTTTCAGAGTATATGTTCTTAAAAGTACTGAGCAGTAACATATCATTTTGATGAATAAGGAATACCTTCTGAACAGGTTTAGAATTGCTAACTGTAGTGCTATCATTTTTATAGGAATTCTGTGAGCAACTGAAATGAAGGATTTCTATGCATTTTCACCAAAGCATCCATTGCTGCTGTTGTCCACTGTGATATAAGGGGCAGCAGCACTACAGGCATTCATATCCCTGTTCAAATCATTGTCCTGCACAACTCATTTCATATTCTTGTACTGAAGAGAGATGAGAGAGAAAGGGGATACCTGGATTCATTTTTCTAATGTTGCAGATATCTGTTCAGTTGTGCACATGGTATGGAGGAATACCAAAATTGCATTATCCCTGCTAGGTGTAATTCATCCCCCAAAGCAGTTTTTATAATATATTGCAGTTTCATATGTTATTTTCACTAATATGTGGATTTTTATGCACACATTGCCAGGATCTATGTATTTTTGTACACATTGCTGGAGAAATGCATTACAAAATTCAGATAAGTGTGAATTTCATAGCATGGCTGTGTTTCAATGTTCATTTGTTCAGTATGTGGTAGCTTTAAATACAAACATAATTGCATTTTTCCTCCATCCCTAGGTTGGGGGGCACTATACTCAGTGGTTCTGATCCTACCTTTAATAGCTATTTCCAGAATGTAATTATTCATGGCCATTGTTCAGTGTCATGATAATTGTATTGTTATCCAGGTTGTTTTAGCACCTGCCTGAAATTGCTGAGAGCCGTCATCTGGAGTTTTGTAATGAGGTGTTGCCAATAAGTTGATGACACCCAGCTCTATCGGAGGAGGTTGAAGTACTAGGCGTATTACTTGGAGGTGGTGAAGGTCAGCCTTTGGGACAATAAATTGAAGCTGAATCCTGAAAAGGCAGGTGTTTTGTGTTCTAAGTGCTCAAGTTTGGGAGGTGGGAAGATGGCCCATTCTGGATGGGGTTGCCATCACCTGGAAGGAGCAGGTCTGCAGCCTGGGTGATTCTCCTGGATCCAGCACTATCACTCAGGTAGCCTTGGTGGCTAGGAGTGTCTATTTCCAGCTCTGGTTAGTTTGCTGGCTACGGTGTCTCTTGGACAGAGATAATGTTGTCACTGTTTTATGGTATCCACCTCTCTTTTTGAAGTTGTTTTGCTGCATTTGGAATGGTTTTACTTTTTTATAATAGTAGCAGTTTTTCTGTTTTTATCATTGTATATTTTATTCTTATAACCTGCCCTGGGACTTTATGGCAAAGGGCGGGCAAGAACTCTTATAAATAAATAAACAAACATAATGAAGCAGATTTGTGATCTGTATATATTTTAGTGTTAGAAACTCAGATATATAAACTAGGCACCAAATGGCTCCTTAAACCAAGATTACAGTCACCAAAACAGAATGTCTAGTTGCCATTTTTGGGCAAGGCGGCTCTAAAGTCACTTTTTACAGGGACAATCCTACCTCTTTTTCTTAATGGTGACATGGGCCATTCCTAACATAGAGATATTCTTCAACTTTGAGCAGGGCAGTGGGGTGGGGTAAGTGAAGATAAGCAGCAACAATTAACTATGTTTTTCACGGCTCCTGCTTAGGATACACAGAAAAAACATTTTGGTTCCTGAAATTCATTCTGATTGTGCAGATAAAATCTAACTGATAGAATTCTACAGGATGTCCCATTAGTCTGTGAAAATAGTCCAGATCCAATGATCCCCAGATGGTGGAGATGTCAGGCACCATTCTGGTGCCCAGGCACCTTCACTTGGTTGCAAGTGGTCAATAGTCAGGTGTAAAATGTGCCTGGTGCCAGGCTAATTTCGAACACTGATATATTTTTATAAGAATAAGCAATTGCTTTTGTTTTTAAATGATGTCTTTAGATATCAGAGTGTGAACCTTCTTAGAAGGGGCATTCCCTTTGGTGTGGGAAAGAAGGGGTAAAATGCCAAAATGGCATTTCACCCTCCACAGTTTTGTAAATGTTTGTATTTAAAAGAATTCCCTTAAAAAAGTTTATTACTTGATTAATTAGGGACATCCATTCAACCAGCTTTCTCCAACATGGTGCTGCTGTCTAGACATTGTTTAACTTGAACTTTATCAGCCCCAGCAAGCATGGCCAATTGTATAGGCTGATGGGACTTGTAATCCAACAAATTCTGGAGGGCAGCAGGTTGGAGAAGGCTATTTTGAATCATTCAAAAGGGGTTTAACAGATTGATCTAAATGATTGGCCAGCTAGAGTTCACAGCTTTGACTTTTACAAATGGTTTGGTTTTTCTGAGTCAGCAAGGATCAACATCTAGCAAAACACCTTTTTTAGATATTGACAAGAATGTTTAGCAGTGAGCTTGTTCTTGAAATCAGTGACATAGGTAAAGCACTGTTTTTGTATTCCCAGGCGTATTTGCCTGGTAGTATCATTGCTATCCTCTAGGTGCCAGGTAAAGGCTATTCTGTTCATCTGTGCTTTTAACACTGTGATCCCCCCCCCCCGATACTGTTTTTAGATGATATTTACCGGTATGTAATTGATCTGAATTTTTGTAAGTCAGTTTTAGGGGGAAGGTGGCCTATAAAGTTCCTAAATAGTAACCATTTGAAAAAGAGCTGTTTGAGTGGATTGGGTGTCAAGCAACAGTACACATCAAGTTAATTTTTTTCCTTTATACTTACAGGTTGATTTAGGAAACAGAAAAGTCAGAAGAGACTTGAAACTCAAAGCGATACTGCAAAACAATATTTCTCTGAATTGAAGGCTCATTGTGGAGCTATCATGAGCGATGTTACAATTGTGAAAGAAGGTTGGGTTCAGAAAAGGGGTAAGTGTTGAATTAAATAATATACTATCCTGTAAGAATTGTTCATGGATAGTGGCTGTATTTCCTCCCCTTCATTTAGTAGTTGTTGGTCTGTGGTGTGGGGAGGCAGTGATGTGTGCACCTTTACCAGGCTTCAAGCTACAGCTGCTGCAAAGCATCTGTGTTGCAGCTGCTAGGGGCTTGCAAGAGAATTGGGAATTGAAGGTGAGGCCCAGCCTCCATCAGGTGGCAGGCAAGGAGCTGGTTTGGAAACCAGCATGGCTGAATTTAAACAGCAGTTGGTGGTAAAAAGGGAGATAGGGTGAAGAAAAGCAACTAAGAAGAGAGGACAGTGGAGAGGAGATGGCTGGGAAGATAGAAAGAGGAGGAAAGGGGAACAAGTGGGCCAAAATCCTTAGGAGACAACCAAAGGACAACATGAATCAGGGTTTTTAACGGGGAACCTGAGGTGTGATTCAAAAGGAAGTGGGGAGAGGCTGGAGGTAGTGGGGGAGGGGGAGGACAGAAGGCCATACCAGGGTCCCACTAGTGGTTTAACTTCTCCCTTGGTAAATGCAGCAGTAGATCAACTGTTCTGAGTGAGTGAGGAGAGGGCAGTTCCCCATAATCATCCATGTGGACTAGCAGCTGTCCAGTACACATGGGCAGTTTATGAATGCAAACCCTGCTCTCTTAGCCCAGCAAAATAAACATGTACAGTGGTACTTCGGGTTAAGAACTTAATTCGTTCTGGAGGTCCGTTCTTAACCTGAAACTGTTCTTAACCCGAGGTACCACTTTAGCTAATGGGTCCTTCTGCTGCTGCTGCGCCACCCCGCACGATTTCTATTCTCATCCTGAAGCAAAGTTCTTAACTTGAGGTACTATTTCTGGGCTAGCGGAGTCTGTAACCTGAAGCATCTGTAACTTGGGGTACCACTGTAACTGCAACAGCAGGCCAGATGATCTAGAACAGTGTTTCCTAGGACTACCTGATCTCTGTAAATTATATACTAAGGGGATTGATCGATAATAGCTGTTCTGAAATGCTCTCCCACCCGACCCATTCACAGTAGTATATTTATGCTTTTAATAACAGGTGTTAATGGGTAATGTGAGGAATGGGTTTTACTGCCCTGAACTGCCTGTATCTTATATGCGAGTGCATATTTTTCCTGGTGTATATGCTTTTGTATACTATGGTAATGTATGTTTCACTTGTTTGTCTTGTTGAGTCCTAACTTCATGTCTATAACTACAGTGGTGCCCCGCAAGACGAATGCCTCGCAAGACGGAAAACCCGCTAGACGAAAGGGTTTTCCGTTTTGGAGGCGCTTCGCAAAACGAATTTCCCTATGGGGTTGCTTCGCAAGACGAAAATGTCTTGCAAGTTCCCGCGGGGTTTTTTCCGCTTTTTTCGCCCTTTCCCTAAGCCGCTAAGCCACTTAACAGCTGATCCGCTGATAAGCCGCTTCTCAGCTGATCGCTAAAAGCCGCTAGACCGCTAATAGCGCTAATCCGCTAAGCTGTCAATGGGCTTGCTTCGCAAGACAAAAAAACTGCTAGACAAAGAGAATCGCGGAACGGATTCTTTTCGTCTTGCGAGGCACCACTGTATAACGTGCTACTCAGGGAAGCAATAGAGAGACCCTGGAAAACCTTTGGAGGCAGTTTGAAAAGGGGCAGCCTAACAAAGACGTAGGCTGGATCTAGACACATCAAAGAAGCGATTCAGTTAAGTGTGTTGTAAACTTCTTAGAGGGAAATCCTGTTGGCAAAAGACGCAACTCCACAGTGCCATCTAGTGTCAGTGTTATAACGCGTATAAAGTGCTTTATCTTTACGAATGTAGCTGAGTCCAGAATCTCTTACCTGGTGGCAGCAAGTATCACAAACAGTGGAAGTGTGGATGCAAGCAGAGGGATACATCCTGTTGCGTTCAGATCTGTCTTCCTAAAACAGCATGAGGCCCAGGTGGTTGGGACAGGCCCATTACAGGTAGCAGCACTTTAATCTGAAGGCAGTTTTAACATATTGCTTTGATCACACACACATGAATTACTAAGAAGTCTCACTGAGGTCAGAGGTACTTACTGCAAACTAAGAGTTCATTGATTGCAGCCTTTATCTTTCTCATTTCTAAATATATATGAATCTTAAGAAACTGTTTTGGATCACTGTGTGACATTGCTTTAGCAACATAGTGTTCCGTAACTCTTATCCAAATACTATCAGAGAACATTGTGCTCAGACCAATGTTCTAACGGTAAAATGGTTTAAGTAGCTCAGTGAGTTTAAATTGTTTTTAGTAAGTGTTGAAAAAGTTAAAATCCATTATATTGAAGCTAGAAGTTGAACAATTTATGGGTAAGATCCCTTTGCTGTGCACCCCTCGGGCCACTGGTTCTGGAGTGTCTCCCAACATTCTGAAGCAAATTTGGAATGGGGGGCTTCAGAGGGAGAGAAGGAGAAGAAAGAAAACCCGTTTCCGCAAACAGAAGTTCATTGCACAAGCAGGATGCAACAATTGGATATTACCCAATTTAATAAAAACTCTACATAGGAAGGATCATATGCATATTCATATATATTGATATAAAATGGGGAGTTCTGTGCATTTTGTTTTAACATACTTTCTTTGTTTTCTGTTTTATCTGTTGCTTGCCACTACTTTAAAAACTTGTTTGAGGGTAGGGTAGTGTTACAACTTCAAACTGGACAGTGGTCCACATTCTGGAAAGCATGTGTGTATTCTCGCTTTCATGTGTGCACAGACACAAAGGCTCAATTACATAGTAAGGCACAGGTATGCTCTTTCATGTAGACATGCAAATGCATTCTTTTTCTTAGTAAAAGTTTGCTTTGTAGTTAGGCACTGCTCTCTGTTTGGGTGGGAAGGGATCCAATTATGTCATGATCAGGAAAAGTTATGTCATGATCAGGAAAAGTTGGTTTTTGCTATTTTGGGCCCCTTCTGTGGAACTTGCTAATTCATTATCTCTGCTTACCTGGGAGTAAAGTAAGCCCCACTGAACTCAATGCATAGGATGATGCTGAAAACAAATTGGGTTTGGGAGGTGGGTTGCAATTGTGGCTAAACCTGATTTGAAGGGTGTCTGAGGGCTATTTTTGTGCTACATTTTGCTGTGCAGGTTTTTAGAGATTTCTGCCCCCACCCCCATCTTTCATCAGGAGCTGAAAGGTACTACTTCCTGATTGGTCAATTGGGATTCTTACAGGAAATTAAAGGAAACAACAACACACGCTTTGTATACAAAATATAGCATTTCAGAAAGAAGCCTTAATCTTCCTTCCTGCAATGTGTATGTATGTTCCTGTGTTAATTGGGTCTTCCTAGAAATGGTTGCTGTTGTTTTTGTTAACCAGGGCTGCTGCATCAAACAGCTGTGCAAAGCTTTGAGAGGCAGAGATGTGAGAGGGCATCAGAGGAGAGAGGGAAGGAAAGATGAACAGAGGCCAGTGTTGCCCACGGCACCCCTGACCATCATTCAAGGCACCCCAGGGTGTCACGGCTCACAGGTTAAAAACCACTGGTATATTTACACTGAGGTAGTCAAGATGCCTGGTGACAGTTTCTGATGTCTTAAGAGACACTGTTGCTGACATCAGCCTCTAAATGGCTTTTTTCTTAGGCAGTGGTTTCAAATCTGCCCCCCCCCCCCGACCACTTGAAACTTGCTAAGGAGAATGTTGGACTACTTAATTATTTTTCTTCCTGCTGTAGCTGCTGTATGATTTCTAATTGTATTTTATTGCTTCTGTTATTCCTTATACAATTTAAGAAATAAAAGAACTAATAAAAATCAATATGAATATTTAATGTGATGGATGTGCTGCCTGAGATATTTAAATGCAGATCCACAGACCATAGTTTGGGAAGCCTGTATTTCTGATTGCTTAGACACTTTAACTAAGCTTGTGTTACTTTACTTTGGTAAAACCTTTACATAGGGCATCCTCTCAGACTAACTCAGCCACCAGCTCTCTTTTCATCTTCACCAGACATACGTTAATAACACCCTACATTAATACATCCAAGCCTCAGCTTCTTCCCCAGCTTTTCCTCACATCTTCTTCATCAAACTCCTTTCTTTCCCAACTCCTCAACTCACAAAAATCTCAACTGACTACTAGAACCTCCAGCCAGCAGAGCCTGTTGTCACCCAGACCAATCATAATGAATTTACCTGATCTAGGCTCTGCCCAATAAATGCTCAAAGCAATCCTTTTTCCCTTTCCTCTCATAACCTGTCACCACGAGGCTACTGCTTAACAGGAGTAAAACAACAGTATCAGTACAAGGCCTTGAACTTTGACAGTCAGAGGTCCTAGAATCTTGCCATTGATGTTTCTTTTTAATAAATGACATTTGTAATAATTATAGCATTCCAATATTTTGTCAGCCTCCAAATGCTGTAAGAAATAACTCACTTTTGGGTGGCAGGTTGGAAAAAATAATATCCTTGGGAGACTGCATCAGGCACCTGCGATTTTTGCAGCCCTGAACTTACTTAGATTGGTACTGTGAATTACTTAATTATAACCATACAATCATCTGCATATCTGCTCATAAGTAAATTTCACTGTAATTAATGGGGCTTATACCTTGTAAGCATGTGTAGGATTGACCTCATCAATCTTGTGGTCTTTAAATTTCAGGGTCAAGAGCAAATAATTTCACAATACAATAATAAAATATTATCAGCACATCTCCCATTCAATTACATCTCCTATTATGTATACAAATCTTAATTAACTGGTGTGTTATCTTTTTGGAATAGGAAAACAGGAAGTTTAAAGGTGTATGCTAGTTTTTACTTTTACAGAGATCTAAAAAAAATTTGTGTATCTTAACAAAGAACACCCTCCCATAATAATAATAATAATAATAATAATAATAATAATAATAATAATAAATAATTTATTATTTGTACCCCGCCCATCTGGCTGGGTTTCCCCAGCCACTCTGGGTGGCTTCCAACAAATATTAAAAATGCATTAAAATGTCACACATTAAAAACTTCCCGAAACAGGGCTGCCTTCAGATGTCTTCTAAATGTCAGGTAGTTGTTTATCTCTTTGACATCTGATGGTAGGGTGTTCCACAGGGTAGGCGCCACTACCGAGAAGGCCCTCTGCCTGGTTCCCTGTAGCTTTACTTCTTGCAGTGAGGGAACCGCCAGAAGGCCCTCAGCGCTGGACCTCAGTGTCTGGGCAGAATGATGGGGGTGGAGACGCTCCTTCAGGTATACTGGGCCGAGGCCATTTAGGGCTTTAAAGGTCAACACCAGCACTTTGAATTGTGCTCGGAAACGTACTGGGAGCCAATGTAGGTCTTTCAGGACCAGTGTTATATGGTCTCGGTGGCTGCTCCCAGTCACCAGTCTAGCTGCCGCATTCTGGATTAGTTGTAGCAATGCTATATTTTTATAGTATATAATTAAATTAAGAAGGTCTGTAACAGCAGTTATTTATTTTCGCTGCTTTGTGATGTAATTTATGGACGAGAACAATGGAAAATAAAAGAAAAATAGATTTAAAAACAAAGTTGATTGTGCCCTTAGTGTGCAAATTATACCAGTGTGCTTTCTGTTTTTTAGAAAGAAAAATCACAAGCTCTGATTTTTTGAAAAAGATTTAATTTGAGTAGCCTTAGGAAGTTTTTGAGTCCTCTCAGTATACTAGAAAAACCAGTCCTTTCCTCTCTCCCGTCTCCATATTTATATTTGGAAGTATAGCTGTCTACTATGTCTTTATATGGGACTCAGGTGGCGCTGTGGTCTAAACCACTGAGCCTAGGGCTTGCCGATCGGAAGGTTGGTGGTTCGAATCCCTGTGACGGGGTGAGCTCCCGTTGTTCAGTCCTAGCTCCTGCCCACCTAGCAGTTCAAAAGCACATCAAAATGCAAGTAGATAAATAGGTACCGCTCTGGTGGGAAGGTAAAATGGTTTTCTGTGTGCTGCTCTGGTTCACCGGAAGTGGCTTAGTAATGCTGGCCACATGACCGGAAGCTGTCTGAGGACAAACGATGGCTCCCTCGGCCTATAGAGCAAGATGAGCACGCAACCCCAGAGTTGTCCGCTACTGGACCTAACGGTCAGGGGTACCTTTACCTTTACCTTTACCTTTACCTTTTATGTCTTTATATAGGTCAGTAAGATTCTGCAGCTTACCAATATTGCTAATACATTATAATAATCAAAACAAAAATGAAGAAAGAATATTCACAGAAACTACATTCTGCCACATGATGAAGGGACATGGTTTAAGAGGAAAATGTAGTCATTCCCAGTTTGGCTTCTATACCTGTACATATCACCTCAAATTAATCTACAGCTTTGTTAATAGGAAGGTAGTTTCCTTTATTCCATGCCATCCTTTTGTTAGGTGGGAAGGTTTTGTATGGGTTTAAATTGATATATTTGTATGTATTGTTGTATTAGTTTGTTGTTAGTTGCTTCATGAAGTGATACATTAAATACATACAGTACGTACATAGAAACATATAATCTCTGTGTTCCAACCCATCCCAGAGGTAGATCCTGAAAAGCTATTTTTTTGCTATTTTAATTTACTGTATTTTTCGCCCCATAGGACGTACCGGCCCATAGGACGCACCAAATTTTTGGGGGGGAAAGAAAGAAAGAAAATTTTATTTCCCCCCCCCCAGGCGCTTGTGGGGCCGGCAGCGGGGAGAAGCGCTCTTCTCCCCGCAGCCCGCCTGCAGACCAGGTCCGGGGACAGAGGGAGGACGCGCTGTGCCTCCCAACTGTCCCTGGAGCTTGCGGGGCAGGCAGCGGAGAGAAGCGCTCTTCTCCCCGCCGCCGGCCTGCAGATCAGGTCCGGGGACAGCTGGAGGAGGCGCTGCGCCTCCCAGGTGTCCCCGGAGCTTGCGGGGCAGGCAGCGGGGAGAAGCGCTCTTCTCCCCGCAGCCCACCTGCAGATCAGGTCCGGGGACAGAGGGAGGACGCGCTGCACCTCCCAACTGTCCCTGGAGCTTGCGGGGCAGGCAGCGGGGAGAAGCGCTCTTCTCCCCGCCGCCGGCCTGCAGATCAGGTCCGGGGACAGAGGGAGGACGCGCTGTGCCTCCCAGCTGTCCCCGGAGCTTGCGGGGCAGGCAGCGGGGAGAAGCGCTCTTCTCCCCACCGCCCGCCTGCAGATCAGGTTCGGGGACAGAGGGAGGACGCGCTGCGCCTCCCAGCTGTCCCCGGAGCTTGCGGGGCTTGCGGCCGGAGAAGCACGCGTCTCCCCGCCGTCAGCCTCCAAACCACATCGGGAGACAGCGGGATGGCGGCGTTCCGCCTCCCCGCTGTCCCCCGACCTTGTGGGACTGGCGCTGCGGCTCTCCTGAAGCCTGCATTCGCCCCATAGGACGCACACGCATTTCCCCTTCATTTTTGGAGGGGAAAAAGTGCGTCCTATAGGGCGAAAAATACGGTAATGTTCTTAGACCTTGTTTAGTTTTTGAAAGCCTGAAAACTTGAAAGCTTGCAGTCTTGACTTGGGGGGAGGGGTTAGTGTTGCAAGGTTTGGGTCTGATGGTGTGTATCCTTTGACACTGCCATCACCCAATAAGTATATGATACTTTAAGCTTGCAAGTGTTCTTCTGACACATCTTAAAATCCTTACAAGGATCAGAAGAAAAACTCTTCTAATCTTACTACTTCTTTTCCCTAGTAACTTTTTTTTAATGTTTATGTGGGGTACAATGTCAGAAACTGCTTAGTGAGGCCCCATGTGGTTAGCCATGATGACACAACTTCCTAGTGAATAACTCTTTGAACTTACTCCACTCAAGCTGACCATTCCTTAAGAGCAGAAAGAAGATTTCCTGTTTGAGTAAAAATTTCCTTGATCTATAAGTTCTGCCCAAGCTATTCCAGATGTTTCTTTGAGTCCTGCTGCCTAACCTTCTTGCTTCCCAATGTCCAGCCCTGATACGGTGCTCTTAAAAGTGTATAGCAGTGCTTTTCAAGTGATAGCACTCTTGCCAACTGACATGCGATGTTCTATCAGTTGAAGAGTTTTCCCTTCTATCCCTCTCACAATTAACAGACCACCCCATTTGTAAGCTTTAATGCTTTACTGACTCCAAAGGTTAGATTAATGCACTATTCCATACAGCAGCAAGAAGAACACAGAAATATTTGGTTTACAAAATACAGAGAAATATTTCTGAGCATGTGGTCTGGGCTTGAACCCAGATGTGTTGCCTGGTCAGCTTCATATGGTGGAAGAGAATGAAGAAAGAAGCTTCACCTACTCCATCAGAGTTGAGGGGGCATGACCTAACTGAACCTAGGGATTCAATTCTGTGGTCTTAATCCCTTCATCCATTAATTAACCATAAGCTTGCTGGTTATATTTGACTGCAATTTCCCACAGTTTGCTGGACCCCCTTTTAGAACTTTGCTCAATGGTCTCACATGTTTTTTAAGAAGAAAAACTGTTCTAGTCACTAAGAAAGGCAATATTTGATAATATGGTATAAAAAGTCTCTGATGTAGAAGTGCCTAAAATTTAAAGATACATGGTGGTATTCAACTATGTTTTACTGATAATAGTCCCATTGAAATTAGTTAACATGGTAGTTGAGTTCATTAATTTTTATGAATACTACCCACAGTTTGCATTTGTTTTCTATTACTGTTTATATGTATTATTTAAAAAACCCATTCATGTTAGATTCTGTGTGATGATATTGAGTACATTTTTCTTAATGACTTGTTACAAGGTCACTTTTCTGCAATAAGAACTATTTGATTCACACCTATTTTTTCCCCATAATCTGTGCAATTGTGCAACTGTTGTTAGAATATTGACTATTGACTAAAGGAGTTTCTCCCACATAATACTAGAACACTTGCAGTAGATTCAGAACAGACAGAAAAGTATTTCTTCATGCAAAGCATAACTAATTTATGAAATTCGCTACAATATGTGGTGAGGGCCCCTAGCTTAAATTGTTTTAAGAGGAGATGAGATAAATCCATGGAGGATGAGTATGTGAATAGCAATTAGTCATGATGGACATTGAGAGGCAATAAGCTGCTAAGTATCAGTTGCTGGAGATGGGTCAACAGTGGAGGGCCCTTGCCTTTATACTCCATATAGCTTGTAGGTTTCCCAGAAGCATCTGTTTGGTCACGTATGGAAACATGGACTTTTGCTTTGATACAGCGGGAGCTCTTACATTCTTAAGTGAGATAAAATTGAGGAAAAGAACAATGCTTCTGATGCACTTTGAAAAGACAATTTCATGATTTTTGAATGCGGTATCCTAAATTTACAAGTAATAATAATAATATTCTTGGCTTCTGAAGTGACTAAAGATTTTTAATTGATTTATTGGATTCAGTTCAATGACTTTTAACCAATTAATTGTTTGAAGCTGCAGTCCTGCACCTAGTTACCTGGGACTGAGCCTCACTGAGTTCCATTGGACTTACTCTTGAGTGTATAGAATTATAATAAAAAGCTGAAGTCCTAAACACACTTAAGAGGAGAGTGATATCCATTGAACATAGTCAGAACTATTTCCAAGTAAACATTCATAGATTTGTGTTGTAAATCATCTAATGCCTACAGAGTTGCACTGCCATCAGATGTTTGGGGTGGTAGTGGCCTGGGAGAGGACATTCTCTGTGGCAACCCCGAGTCCATGGGTGGGGAACTCAGTCCAATGATTGGGCTAGATCCAAATAAATAGATAGATAGATAGATAGATAGATAGTCTAGTAGCACCTTAGAGACCAACTAAGTTTGTTCTGGGCATAAGCTTTTGTGTGCATGCACACTTCTTCAGATACCAGTGATCCTTATGTCCCTCTTAAGCACCCTACCTTTTGTTGAACTTGGACAGATGGGCAGGACCATCCACTTGTCAGCCATCTGACATTATAATGGGGTGAGGTGATTGACACTGTCAAAAGTTCAAAGCCAGTCGCTGTAACTACTGCTGATCATCAGTTAGAGCAACCACCTTTGAAGATGCTCTTTCAGTGCTGGGAGTTTGCTTTCAGAGAGACTTCTTTTAATGGACAATCAGCTGATCATCCATTAGAGCAGCCATTTTCAACCCTGGGTCCCCAGATGTTCTTGAACTACAACTCCCATCATTCCTGATCACTGGCCATACTGGGCGGGGAGGACGGGACAGAATTTAAGTTGTAGTCCAGCAACATCCAGGGACCCAAGGTTGAGGAAGGCTGTGTTAGAGGGGGACCCTTTGAAGCATATGCAGAGGGGGAAATGCTACTTAAACCGGAGCATTTTATAGTCTTTGCAGGCAAAGTAGTTTGTATTCAAAGCACTGGAAGAGGGATTTAAATACAAACTACTGCCCTGTAAATAATTTTTTTAAAACTGTTTTTAAAATGAATACTTTTTCTTTCCAGGTAAACAGTTTGCATTCAAAGAATTTCCATCACTACACCACACTGACTCATTTGCTTTAACTGATTTTAATACTGTGTTTTAAAATTGTTGTAACCTACCATTGGGTCTCATGGTGGGCAAAAAAATCAAATCAAATCAAATCAATCAATCAATCAATCAAGACTATTTTTACCACTCAGTAAAAAGCTATAGGGATATGTTGACCCAATCTCCACTCTCTTATTGGCAGTTACTCAAAGGTCTTCACATAAAATATATCCATATATTAAAAGCAATTTTTAAACAATG
The DNA here is from genome assembly GCF_964252035.2 of Podarcis erhardii. Classification (NCBI taxonomy): domain Eukaryota; kingdom Metazoa; phylum Chordata; class Lepidosauria; order Squamata; family Lacertidae; genus Podarcis; species Podarcis erhardii. Next base: position 80,416,797 of record NC_138507.1, on the reverse strand, counting down.
AGTATTGCTTGTTATTTTTTCTAACTGTATTAAATTATGAAACATATAAGATTAATTTGCTTAGAATCTATGAAGTCACAAATTTTCAGAATTTAGAATGATGTGCAGTAGATATTTAATTTTTTTAAAATAAAACAATTTAATATATATCATAGTGAGTCTGGCTTTGTCATTTGTTGTTGTTTAGTCATTTAGTCGTGTCTGACTCTTCATGACCCCATGGACCAGAGCATGCCAGGCACTCCTGTCTTCCACTGCCACATGTAACAGTCTCCTCTGAATTAGTAACAGAGGATGAGGATCTCAGGAGTTTCCAGGCAAATGGAGAAAATCATGGGCTTTTCAGCCTTGTAAGAGAATTCCAGATCTCATCTATTCATTTATCTCAGTGACCACATGTTCAGCATTCAGCATTTGACTCATGACTGCCAGTAAGCTCCATTTCACCTCTCACTTATCTGTAGCCCCCAGCTTATGTTTTAAAGAGAGCTGGCTGGCTCAAGGAACATTCATAGAATGAGGTAGGATACATGGAGAAAGTGAAGGAAGACGCGCACCCGCAGAGAGTTCTGTAGGTAGCAAAACAGAAAAATGGGTAAGAACGTAAAAAGAGCTCTGCTGTATTTGTGAAGTCAGACAAACAGGGCATGACTGCAGTAGCCTGCTCTTGCCTTTGTTGCTCCACAACTTATATTCAAAGACATGTTGCTTCTAAAATTGCTCAACAAGATGAGGGTATACACCTGTTGTCATGTGTAGAGAAAGACTGTACAGTTCTTTCAAAGAGCAGATGAGGCACTGTTTCCACATTACAACTTAGAGTTGCAGGTGGGAAACCACCTGAAGGAGGTTTTCTCCATGCAAAATAATTCACATAAAAAACATGCATTAGCAAAAAGGGTTGTTATGATGTTCACCTTTTGAAATAGCCGCCTTCTTCTACATTATTTACATTTGTACAGTTAAGAGTTCCTGGTAAGATGTATGCTGTTACAAACAAAAATGAAATATTTTTAAAATGTGTAACCAAAATGTTGTGTTTTTTTATTTTGAGGAAGTGTAAATATAATGTTTAAGAAATTGATAAGCAAAAGAACATCTGCTTTTTAAATGCTGCTAAATGATAATACTTAAAAGGTTAAATAAAAACTAGAAAAGCTTTGAATTTTGAAGTATTTACAACAGCTAGTAATATCACTTACTGAAGACATTTTTGTCAAAGTTGAAGAAGTTAGAGCTAATTAATTTCTTGGGAGACATATGATGAAATAGTAGGTGTGATAACATATTTGAGTAACATATGGTCGTTATGAGGCACCTTTCTAATGCCTGAGCAGCAAATTAAAAATAGAATTTTCATTTTTTCAGTATGACTTATAAAAGGTCTTTGATATACAGTATTGTATTTAACTAGGTTTAGTTTCATTGTAAGTTAACTTTACTACTTCATATTTGTAGTGGAATTATGAAATCATACTTATTATGAAATCATATACTACTTCTTGTGGTCTGTCAACTGTCTATATAATGCTCAGTGCTGAACCTAGATAGGTCTTTTGGTTTTTGCATAGAGATTTCAAAGAGAAGACTTCCTCTCAAAAGCCCTGAAAAACCTGGACCATTTACCTTATACTCTCCCCGTATCTGCCGACTTGGGCACTGAATTCTTCAAGGGAGGCCTTTCTTGTGAATTGGCCAATGATTGAAGCCTGTTGTGTGGGATAGGGTAGGGTGTTCTTTGTGTGGGAACTTTGTTTGTGGAATTCCCTCCCATTGAAAGTATGGCTATTTCCCTCTTTCCTGACTTTCTGGTGTCAGTTGAGGATAAATATGTTTACTCAGGCTTTGGGGGGGGACAGAATTTAAGTTCTGTTACTTGTATTTTACAACCACTGAAGAACTTTTTTATGGTTCTTTTTGTGATTTTAAAAGATACTGTTTTAGTTCTATTAGATTGCTTATATATTGTATATTACATTGAGATTCTGTGAAATGAAGGGCAGTCTAAAAGTACTATTATTATTATTACTACTACTAGCTAAGTTTGCTGGATGTGGTAGAGCAAGGCCTAGAGGATTTTGAGTACTAGGGTTTGGCAATATCTGTTTTTCAACATTGTGCTATAGCATCAGCTAAGCATCGTGATATACTGAAGTATCGCAATGTCCAAAATAAGGATGGATCTATGTAGAGGCATTGACTGGCTTCATGGTTTTTCCCCTATTGTGATTTTTGCATAACACACACGCGCGCACACCCACACACCCACACCATGATCCACAATATATTGCCAGGTCAAAAATTAGAAACTGATATCATGATACGGGTTTTAAACTGGCTTTGGATGATATATCGCCCAGCCCTATTGACTACTTTCCTAATCTTGTGTTCTTCTTGTTCCTCACTGTCCCATTCGTTATTGTGGCTCTATTCCTCAAACTGATCACAGCCTCTAGGCTTTTAGGATGAAGTAAGCCTCAATATATCCACTCACTTGCTTGCCCTTACCCGTTCTACATTCCTATCAAAGAATTTGTCCAGCTTCTAATGCTTGACCAGGAGTCAGCAAACTTTTTCAGCAGGGGGCAGGTCCATTGTCCCTCAGACCTTGTGGGAGGGGGCCCTGTCTATATTTTGAAAAAAAATATATGAACGATTTTCTTCTGCCCGCAAAGAGGCCTGAAGATGCTCCGCTTTACTTGTCCCAGTTGTTGTCCCAATAGCCGCTTTTGGGTTTCTCCAGCCAGCCAGGTGCCATGGCGGGGTAGGAGGCTGCGTTGGCTCGCGAAGACAGAAGCAGCATCCCCAGCGGAGGAGCCGTGGGTGGAGATAGGGGAACTGGGGCGTTGCCAGAGCTTTTACCCACTACCTGCTGCTGCTGCTTCCCAAGAGGCACTGCGGAGAAGAAGACAGAGCCGCCCACCAACCCATATGCAGTGGCTGCGGCCACCGCAATGACCCACCTGAACACCATGGGAAGAATGAAGGAGGGAGGGAGGCAAGTGGCGACGAAGGAAGCGCGCGAGGAAGCGGTGCGGGAAAGGGGCGTGGAGAAAGAAGGAAGAGTGGACTGAGGGAGAGGGAGGAGGAGCAGGAGGAGGAGTGGCAGCCGGCGTCACACACCCCCTTCACAGCGCTGCCCTGCTGAGGTGGGCAGGTGGGCGAGCCGACTCTTGATGGTGCCCACTGTGGGACAAGATTGCTCTGTCCCTGAGGAGAAAAGCACCGTTGTGTGAGGGAGAGGGAAAGAACGCTCGCGCTGGTGATCCACACGGCGATTCCTGGAACGTCCGTGGGCCAGATCTAGAAGGCAATTGGGCCTGGTCCGGCCCATGGGCCTTAGTTTGCTGACCTATGTGCTTGACCATACAGTGAATGAAGCACCATATTCCTGAGAAGCTGTTATACAGCTCAGTATATAAAGCAAGATTTTTTTATATGAATGATCAGCACCCAGCCAGCCTGCTTTATAGGCTCATGCATAAAAGTCCTATATTAGTAAAGAAAAAGTGTTTTATATGCTTTATAAACTGTGACACCAGATGGCGCTGTGGAGTCTCGTCTTTCACCAATGTGATTTCCCATTATGAATTTTACAATCCGTTTTCCAGGAATGCTTTTTTGATGTGTCTAGATTCAGCATGCAGTTTTGTATGCCACTTTGAGACATTTGATGTAGTAACAGGAAAAAATCAATAAATAATAAATGGTAGAAGTTATTTCATATTATCCTCTTACTCTCAGGAAAGCTTATCTGCAGAGAAGCCGCTTGCAAAGGAGCACCCGCAGAAGTAACACCTGCTGCTCTTGGTAGTGGATGGAGAGGAAAGGAGAACAATATCTTAATACCCCTCTACCCCTCCTGGCTATTTAATTCAGAACTGGATCCAAGGTGGGGCGGGTGGTCCTCAGGGTGGGTTACCCTGATCTGGGACCCTGGATTAAGGTCATGGGGATGATGTGGGTTGGCCTAACAATAAAAGCTAATTGTGTGCCTATTTCTGTTTTATTTTTGTGGCTGTAAGTTTTTTTTCAAATGAATATGTGGGATGCAGATTTTTAATAAATAAATAATCCAAAGTGGCCAAATAGCCAGAAGCCTGCATTGTTACATACACTTCCTGAAAAAATATATAAAAAGATTTAAAATTCCAGTATTTCAGGAATTTTTAGTAATTTTTAAAATAAGCTTCACAGCAAGGCTGTCACACAAGTGCATAAAATCTGGACTTCTAAAAATCATTTGGAAGGGCCATAAGAGTCACAAATAGAAGCAGAGGAATCCTACAGTATTTTTTCCTGCATAAATATCATTTAGGAAGACTGATATAGCCAGTGTTGTTGTTTTTATTGTCATCTTCTCAAGAAAAAAGGAAGCAGTGTTGGCTTTGTTTCCAGTTTTGTAGGCTTATGAAAGTAGTCCAGACAGTTGTTTGACCTCAAATAGACCTTTTAGTCTCTGGCTTGTCAGACGACATGGACAACAGGGAGATCACAGTTGATTGGCATTCAGATCACAGGCAGCTACTAGGTTCAGTGCATAGCCAAATACTGCTTTAGGATTTAGACAGAGCCACTCTGGCAAAGCAGCCTAGTTGTCAGAGTAGCTGGTGTTTTCTTAACAAACTGTTAGATAATGGAGAGGCTGAATACATGCTGCTTTTTATTTTTATAAATATAAAGTGCATTTACTCCAAGAAAACAAACATTTTCCCTTGGGGAGCACACCATCTGGGAGTTGCTGTCACCTTGGCCACTGTTCCCACCCCCATGGACAGCACCTGACTTCTGCTGCTGCTGCCCTACTTTTTCCTCTTCAGGTCTAGCAAACTTGGATGTGCCATTACCTACTCTCTCTCCGTGCAGCCCTGGTTATACTGTTTTCTACCCCAGCTTACCAGGCAGTGTTGAGGAGTGCCTGCTGATGAGGTTCCAGCTGCACCATGCTGTCCTCACTTCCCCTAATGGGACTTAGAAACAATTGGGAAATGAAATTACAGTTGGTATCTTGGAAGCAGGCACTTTATTGTGTAGTGCCCCCAATGTAAAAAAGAGAGACAAAAGGGGATCTTGTGACAAGCAGTACCAGTGGTTGGTCAGGCTACAGCAGTAACTGGTGTGTATATATGGCTACTCATGCTGGCTGCTGGCTGTTTTGCGCCATCTCCCCAGCATCTGCTGCTGACACCTCCTCTAGTGGTCATTCCCCCACTCCAGCTGTGGGACCCTGTAAATGGGCCCCAAAGTCCAGCCGTAAGAGAAGTACTACTTCAAATTATAATCTTTGCTTTTACTCATTTAATGCTCTTACTCATCTTTGCTGTTGTTTTGATCTGGAAAGTTTTTATTAATCTCTAAAAGTCCAGATAGTTCTATAAATGTGCTAGCAATCCTTTTCGGTTTTGATTTTGTGATAGCATTGTTGCCTCTGCAGATTGTGGCTATTAGTTGATGTTTGCTGGTTCTGTTTGTTCATATGTTCCATTAGGGTGACATCATCACCAATCATTCCATCCTTTAAAACCCATTTCCTGCATTGCCTTTGTTTTTGAAACAGGATATATTGAGGACAACTCTGTTCTGTGTTCGTCAAATGAATGTGACAAACCAATAGTGCATCTCAAAAACAATTCCAATGTAAACTGTTACTTTTCTGCTATTGACTGACTTTTTGAAATTTCTACATGAATGCATTTATGGAATAAAGTTATGCTGTGAATTGATTTTGAAAGTATTTTAAAAAATTGGTGGAAGCAGCTGGCATGTTACATATTATGCCCATTCTTAAACAGCTATACTGGTTGCCTATTGTCTTCCAGGCCCAATTCAAGGTTCTTATGTTGACATTTAAAGTCCTGAATGACCTGGGGCCCCAATATCTAAGAGTGTGTCTTCTTCTCCAGTATCAACTTGCCTGTTCAATACATTCAGCATGTGAGGTTGTCTTAGTGATGATCCCAGCTCTGAATGAAGTGTAGTGTGGGGACTGTGGAAGATCCTCTGTGGTGATGGCTGCGTCACATGGCTGTGAAATGATCTCCCCACTGAGGTGTGCCTTGCCTCTAAACTATTCATTTTGACAACAGGTGAAGGCACACCTCTCTCATTGGGCTTTCAGAAGTGGAGAGGGGCGATGTCTGGTTTCAGTATGACTTTGTTGCTTTATTACTTATGTAGATATTTTACGTGAACTGGTTTTAATGATTTTATTATGTATTATATTTCATTACATTACATACTACCCTTTGACAGTTGTGCTGAAGGGCAGTTAAAATATAGTAATAAATAAACAAATAATTTTCACTGCAGTGCATCAGGAGACAATCATCCTCTCAAAAGGAAGAAAAACTACTGTAGAAAAAGAGGCAAAATAAACCAGTTATATAAATTTGTTTAATAGTTTCCCCCTTCACAGAACAATAATTGCAAATAACTGGTAATTCAGTTAAGTGCAGACAAAATTCAGCCTGCTCATAATGGAAGAGGTTGTCTACTAATGTTTTTGACATATTGTAATTAGTGTGCCTCACCCCCTGTGTGAAATCAGTGCGAAAACAGAAAGGCCTTTGATGAAAGCTGAATTTTCACTTGGCTTAGTGAGTTTTATTGTGTAGATGGAATTAAAGGTTGAGAAAAGGAGTGAGAAGTCCAATAAGGAGACTTTTTTGAAGGAATAATGTAAGTGTTTCTATACAATAATTTGGTAGATGATCAGCTTGAAATGACCGATAGTAATCCATTTTATTGCTGTTTGCTACTAGTTGTTTCAGTTAACTTACAATGACACGTTGTGAATTTTTGTACCAATTTCTGTTAGGCCAAACAGACTAGTGAGATCACAGGGAACCGGTGCAACAAATGGTAGCACAAAAACAGCAGTTATAGCACATGGGGATTGGTTCCTCTTTTGTGAGAAACCTTCTCTTCCACTTCATGTTTGGAGCTGCTGTTATGGAGGAAGCTCTGTTTGAATGCAGTCTTAAAAAGGCAACAGTAACTCAGAATGCAAACATGATCTTTTTTATGTTTATATGCTTCACTGCTCACCTCTTTCACTCCCATAAGATTTGTGCTGAAAGTGTTGGTTCTTGATAGACCTTTGCTCTTTCAATGAGATAAACTCCTTTGTCAACAAGTATCTCCTTTGTCGGACTGTAATTTTTTAAGAAACAAAATCTTTTTATTTAGTTTATGGTTTGCAACTAGCTCTATTGGACAGGTAGGAGGGGGGAAAGTGCAGGAAAACAGCTAATTATAGTAATTGCAGCTGGTTTCAAAGTACTTCTAACAGTTTGTGCATAATGCTTACTTGAAAGCATCAAATGGGCGCTAGTTGTGAAATAGAACACCTGTTTGTTGTTGAGCATGTGTTTATGCAGATGATTGTTGTTGTCAAAGCACCTTGATGTAGAGTAGTCCTGTTTACATTTACATTCTCCCCAAAGGATTAACAGTGTTCTCTCAATAAATTTGCAGTCTATTCTCCTCTCAAAGGCTGCTGTTTGGAGGGTGGTGTGAACGAGGCAACAAGTGCTTGCTAATCACTTGCATATACATAATTAGCAACAGTCTGGTGCACTGGAGTCTTTGTATAACCAGAACAATGCTGATTGGCAGCAGTAGATAACAATAGTTGTGGCAAGATGTTGCCTGCTGGCTGTTTTGAAGGTATCTTTACCTTTCTGTTTGCTTCACAGTAGTTTTTTTGAGTTAACTGTGCCACTGCTCTAGTTTCTTATAGTTTGCTTTGAGTTAGTAGCACAGCCGAGCCAAATGACCCAGGTTCTCCTTCCACCATGACCCTAAATTGAATTTATTGGGGGGGGGGGTCCAACATTTTTTTGTGGGGGGAACTAACTACACATTCCTCCCCCAGTCTTTTATTATGTTGGTAGAACCCATCACACAATCATATTTGATATCATACTTACTTGTGTGTTGAATACCTGAATAAGTGAGAAAGTTTTATTTCCACATACAACCTGAAATTTCTGGGGTTCTCAATGGACTACAGGAGGTGTAGCTGGGCCACCAGCCAAAGCTGATGGAAGGCACTCTGTGCCACTGAGGCCACCTGAGCTTCAAGTGACAGCAAGGGATCCAGAAGTACCCCCAGCTTGTGTACCTGCTCCTTCAGAAGCAGTATAACCATGATCCATCTGGTCTAGGGAACCACCCACCAACAGTGCCTCAATCTGATCTGGATTGAGCTTTAGTTTGTTTGGTCACATCCAATCCATTATTGAGGCAATCCAATGGTCCAGCATATCCACTGCCACACCTATAGATGTAAAGGAGAAGAAGAGCTATGTGTTATCAGCATATTGCTGACAACTTACTCCAAGCCTCTCAATAACCCCACTTAGTGGTTTCATGTAGATGTTAAACAGCTACCTGATCTTCTCCTGCAACTGTTGGCTACTTGTGTATATTCCTATTTCGTGAATTCCACTTTCTTCCATTTCTTATAAATGCACTTCTTAAATCTCAGCTCATCTATAAGCTCCTTAGGCAGCCACACTGGTTTCTTTGGATGCTTCCCAGTCTTCTTTCCTGGTGGAATTGTCTGCATTTGTGCATCCAATATTTCACCTTTAAGAAACCCCCATTCATCTTGGACTCTCTTTGAATTTCTGAACATGGACTCCCACCCAGTAGTTCCTTAAGCTTCTTTAGATCAGCTTTCTTAAAGTCCTGAGTGCATGTCCGACTATACTCAGCTTTCCCTTGCCTCTGTATCATGAAACCCAAGAGGTCACGATAATTTCTTCCCAAGGTTCCTTGTACTTCCACTTTATCAATCACTTACTCCCTGTTGGTGAGGTCCAGGTCCAAGATAGATGATTCTCTTGTTGCTTCTTCCACCTTCTGGGAAATGAAATGGTCAGTGAGGCAATTGAGCAATTTGTTGGACCTTACATTCTTTGAAGAGTTTGAGTTCCAACAGATATTGGGGTAGTTGAAGTCTCCTATGACTGTTATAAATCCTTTTTGAATGTTTGGTAATCTGCTCTAGGAAGGCTTCATCCAAATCTTCAGTCTGGCTTGAAGGTTTACAGCAGATACCCACAGTAAGGTCACTGTTGTTTCCCTCTCCTACAATTTTTACTCATATACTCTATCGGCCTTCCATGCCCCAGGTAATGGATCTCTTAACAAGTGTACATATAATGCTCCTCCTCCTCCCTTCTTGTTTTGTCTATTACTTTTGAACAGGTTATACTCCTTAATTTCGCCATTCCCATCATGAGTCATCCCACCAGGTTTCAATAATGCTTATTAAGTCATATTTGCCACCCTGTATTAAGAGCTCCGGGACGCGGGTGGCGCTGTGGGTTAAACCACAGAGCCTAGGACTTGCCAATCAGAAGGTCGGCAGTTCAAATTCCCGCGACGGGGTGAGCTCCCGTTGCTCAGTCCCTGCTCCTGCCAACCTAGCAGTTTGAAAGCACATCAAAGTGCAAGTAGATAAATAGGTACCGTTTTGGCGGGAAGGTAAACGGCATTTCCGTGTGCTGCTCTGGTTTGCCAGAAGTGGCTTAGTCATGCTGGCCACATGACCCGGAAGCTGTATGCCGGCTCCCTCGGCCAATAAAGCGAGATGAGCGCCGCAACCCCAGAGTCGGTCACGACTGGACCTAATGGTCAGGGGTCCCTTTACCTTTTACCTTTATTAAGAGCTCCAGTTTGTCTTGCTTGTTTTCCATACTCTGTGCATTGGTATGGAGGCAACTGTAACCATGAGTCATTCCTTCCAGCTGCTTCCTTCTTGTAGTTTACTGGCCTTTAGCTGGTTTCTGTAGCACCACTTCAGTTTCCTGTGCATCAATGAAGCTATCATCCCCAGTACCAGGTGTTCTTCTGACATGTGTAATATTGTCTCCCTCACCCTCAGGATTTTGTTTAAAGCTTTCCTGATCAAGTTCACGAGACGCTTAGCCAAACACATTATTGCCAACCACTGTGAGGTGCAGCTTACAGAAACCATGGTCTAAGAAAACAAACTTTTCCTGAGAACACCACCTGTGCAGACAGTGTTTTACTTCCAGTATTCTCTTTTCTTCCTGGGCCATGACCGTTAACAGGAACAAATGATGAAAAAACAACCTATGCCCCAAGGCGCTTCAGCTTCCTTCCCAGAGTCTCTTAGTCCCTTGCTATACAACAAAGGCTGTGTCTGGCATTATTGTTTGTACACACATGAATCAGAAGGAAGGGGTTGTGGTTACTGGACTTTATAAGATTTGGAAACTTCTCTGTCACATCGTGAATCTTTGCACTTGGAAGACAGCACACCTCCCAGGACATCCTGTTACCTCTGGACACTGCTTCCTCTCTCTCACTCAGTAGGGAATCACCTACCACCACCATAAGTGTCAAGGACTGGCTGAACACTGAGGAGTGGTGGATGGATTCTGATGAGTGGGCTCTGGGAGAAGAGGGGTTGGAGACTCACTTGGAAGAATGGATTAGTGAATTGCAGGAACCTGTAACAGCCGGAAGACAAGCGGCAGAGGCAGGAGAAGCTGCAGAATCGGAGCGAGAAGAACAGGGTCAGGAGGAGGGAGAGATAGGTCAGGCTGGTATAGAATCAAGGGCTTCCACACAAGCTTCTCCTGCTCTACTGTCTCCCAGGACCAGAAGAGGATTGAAGCGGAGGACTAAAACGTTACATGCAGGTGGAGTCTTCGTCTGCTTGTGTGCGGGCCTCTCTGTTGCGGCAACTGCCTCAGTGGTTGCATACCTAGGAATAGCTGAGAGACATAGGACTAACTTGCAAGTTTACTTTTGACAGTAAAGAGTTAATTCCTCACTGGACATTCCATGCCTGTCAACAACACATCTCTTTCTCCTCTAGGGAGTGGCAGAAATCATTCTGTGCACTATATCTTCCACAGCTACCTTGGTGTGTTCTAATGTCTGCAACTGCTGTCCTTGTGCCTCTGGCCCATAATTTATGTCTGAGGTGAGGGCATGGAATCTATTTTGCAGACACAGTGTGGCTCCTGACAGTTCTGCTTCTGTGTGTCACGTTCCTCCAGGGGTTTGTCTCCTGCAATGGGTGATCTTCCTTCCTGGGGCACCCTACCTGCGTTGCTGTTCCAGGATAGTTCATTCTGCTCTGTTGAGAAATTCCTCATCTTCACCAGTAGCTGAAAGTTTGAATAGGCAGGCCTCAAGTTGTTGTACCTTCTCTTCCAGGAAAGCAAGCAGGTTTCACTTGCTGTAGATGTAGTTTTGTAAATTCTCAGACAGGAAGGCAAACATGGTGCAGGTCTTGCAGGTCACTGCTTCAGCTCTCTTACCACCCATGTTTCTCAGTCCTACATACACCATTAGACAATACTCTGGGCCTCCCCTTCAAAATGCCTTCGCAAATGTCCTGGTCACAGTCTCCCAGATGCCGCAATCAGCTAAATAGAGCTGCTGTTGGCTGCTAACTCCTCCCCCAACTCGCTTCCTCAGTCAGCCTGGCTTCCTCTCAGCAGTGCTATATACACAAACCATTCATGATGAAATGCATATTTTAAATACCTTAAAAGTTATATGAGGGTTCATACCCTATTGCCAGTTTTTATGATCTCATATCCTGATATAATTTTAACGCTTTTCCCATCCAGGTGATTACCACCCAAGTTAAATATTTGGCAATTCAAACTCTGATTGACTAGATGATGCTTTTACTGATAAAATATGTCTGCATTTGCCCCATATTGTAAACCAAGTATTTATTATGTAACTTTGCCTGCTGTAGAACTGTTTCCTAACTGCCTTAGGAAGGTTTTTAATGTAAGTGCTTAATGAAAATTCCTTCGTAGGTCTAATAGTAAAATATTCATCTTTAATCAGGCCTTTTGCTGATTAACATTCTGTATCCTTTTAGATGTATTTGTAGGGGGGGGGGTTATTGGTTTGTTTTTTATTTTATTATGTATTTTGTGTTCTGATTTTGTATGTTTATGTTGTGAACCACTCTGTGATCTTCAGATGAAGGATAGTATACAAATTATTATTATTATTTCTTAAATTGCCCTATTGTGCTAAACATGACAAAGTGCCTTCCTCATAATAATTAGTGAATGGATTTGATGGGTGTGCTGGAGATGTTAAGAATACTTGTCTTTTATTTCTTAATCATTTTAATACAACTGTCCTCTTGTCAGCTGCATATACAGTTTTCAGGGTAAACTGCAAATCTTAACTTTTGTGAGATGAAGAGGGTGCGGTGTTCCTCCTCTCCTATCAGACAGGCTTTGGACTTTTACTCTGTTTTCAACTTTATGTGATGTAAAAGTGGCAGTGAGTGATCTTTCTCATTTGATTTTGAAGCAGTGGTGCAAGTAGAATTTTTACTTGTAATAGGCATACAGTGGTATCTCGGGTTAAGAACTTAATTCGTTCCAGAGGTCTGTTCTTAACCTGAAACTGTTCTTAACCTGAAGCACCACTTTAGCTAAAGGGGCCTCCCGCTGCTGCCATGCCACCAGAGCACAATTTCTGTTCTCATCCTGAAGCAAAGTTCTTAACCCGAGGTACTATTTCTGGGTTAGCAGAGTCTGTAACCTGAAGCGTCTATAACCTAAAGCGTATGTAACCCGAGCTACCACTGTATTTGTTCCTAAACAGCATTTAATTTACTAGTTATTCCCATAAATAGTGACGTAAGTGTAATGGACAAATGGTGTGCCAACAGTGGTTTAAAGGTGAAAATATCCCTAGTCTGCAGTAACAATGAAAGTTCTCTTGAATTGTTTTAGGAGCAAGTCTGCACATTTTCAAGAAAATCACAATTAGTAAGTGGGAGGTCCTTAAAATGTTTTGAGGTTGAAAAGGGAGCCATGTACTCATAAGGGTTTGGAACTACTGTTCTATACATCAATTTTAAATACAGCTACAGTTTCATAATCCTGTAAAATTCAAGTTTCTCAGCAGAGTTGTTCACATCTGACATAATGACCACCATGTTGTCTGCATATAGGCTCAGCTTATGCTCCCTTCCTTCAGCCTTAATGTTTTTAATCTTATCTTGATTTTTTATAACATCAGCAAGTTGTTAATGTGATAATGCAAATAATACCCCAAGTAATATCTTATAAAATTCTCTTGTTGAAGTGACATTTTAGAGTTCTTACTATTGATTATTAACATACCAACATTTTTTTATGAATGTGTTTATACATTTGCAAAAGTTTCCCCTTAATCCAAAACCTTTCATAAATTCCATACATTTCCTTAACAACAACCATTCTAGCCTGTCATAAGCCTTTTTATTGCCCAACAATACATATGCAGCTGGAGTTTGACTTTTATTTATGTGGCCTATAATATGTAATGTTCTTCATGCACTTATTGTTAAAGATCTTAATGTATGTGATGATGATTTTATTTATTCTAGTAGCAAATAGCAGTTATGGAATCTGAATGATGTTGCATCTTTATCTTTCCCTCTTGAATTACAGTTATCTTGCCCGTTTACTGTTCCTGTGACATATCATTAAATTAATGTGTTTAATCTGTTAGCTCAGGGATTGGGAAACCTTTTGGTCCAGCAGACCAGATTTTTTAATCTCCCCATCTCCATTGAGCAACTTTGACAGGTGGGTGGAGCCACCCATTTTTTAGTCATGTGACCTGATGGCAGGTGACTGATAGGTGGGCCGTATCACCTACTTGTCAAAGCTTAACCGCAGGGGTGGATTTCCCTGCAGGATTGAAGTTTCCACTCATCAGATGAATAGAGATTTCAGTCCTCTTTTCAGTGATCCGAGCAAGGTTTCACCTTGTGCTGATCAGTGGGTAAATGTTACTTTGGCTAGGCTCCAGTTTCCTGTGGGGAAGTGGTGGGCACAGCCAACAACAATCTCTTTTACTTTTGGCATTTGAAATTTATACAAAGTTTTAAAATAGCTAATTAATTCTTCAATTATATCATCTCTGTAGTCACTGAGCCTCTTTCTTATTTGTAATGTTGGTTAAGGTAAAGGTAAAGGTACCCCTGCCCATCAGGGCCAGTCGTGACCGACTCTAGGGTTGCGCGCTCATCTTGCTCAAGAGGCCGGGAGCCGGCGCTGTCCGAAGACACTTCCGGGTCACGTGGCCAGCGTGACTAAGCTGCATCTGGCGAGCCAGCACCAGCGCTGCACACGGAAACGCCATTTACCTTTCCGCTAGAAAGCGGTCCCTATTTATCTACTTGCACTTAGGTGTGCTTTCGAACTGCTAGGTAGGCAGGAGCTGGGACCGAACGACGGGAGCTCACCCCGTCGCGGGGATTCGAACCGCCGACTTTTCGATTGGCAGGTCCTAGGCTCTGTGGTTTAACCCACAGCGCCACCTGCGTCCCAATGTTGGTTAGAATTTGTCAAATCTTCCTGCATTTTATGTAGTGGCACTTTGTCATCTACTACCTCCAGACTTCTCTCCCCCTCTATTTGTAAGGCCTCGTTGGACAAACACTTTGCTTTCTTGCATTTCCTTTTCCTTGGGATGGTTTTTGTTGCTGCCTCCTGTATAATGTTACGAGCCTCCATTCATAGTTGTTCAGGCACTCTGTCCACCAAATCTAAATCCTTAAACCTGTTCCTCACTTCCACTGTGTATTCATAAGGGATTTGATTTAGATTGTATCTTACTGGCCCAGTGGTTTTTCTACTTTCTTCAGTTCAAGCTTGAATTTTGCTATAAGAAGCTGATGATCTGAGCCACAGTCAGCTCCAGGTCTTGTTTTTGCTGACTGTATAGAGCTTCTCAATCTTTGGCTGCAGAGAATATAATCAATCTGATTTTGGTGATGTCCATGTGTAGAGTCGTCTCTTGTGTTGTTGGAAAACAGTGTCTGTGATGACCAGCTTGTTCTTTTGAAAGAACTCTATTAGCCTTTGCCCTGCTTCATTTTGATCTCCAAGGCCAACGAGGCCTTACAAATAGCGGGGGAGAGAAGGCAAGCAAAATTCAAGGGAGATAGTGAAAGATACAGGAAATGGAATACAGACTTCCAAAGAATAGCAAGGAGAGAGAAGTGGGCCTTCTTAAACGAGCAGTGCAAAGAAATAGAGGAAAACAATAGAATGGGGGAAAACCAGAGATCTGTTCAAGAAAATTGGAGATATGAAAGGAACATTTCGTAGAAAGATTACCATCATAAAGGACAAAAGTAGAAAGGACCTAACAGAAACAGAAGACATCAAGAAGAGGTGGCAAGAATACACAGAGGAATTATACCAGAAAGCTAGGGATGTCCCAGACGGTGTGGTTGCTGACCTTGAGCCAGACATCCTGGAGAGTGAAGTCAAATGGGCCTTAGAAAGCACTGCTAATAACAAGGCCAGTGGAAGTGATGACATTCCAGCTGAACTATTTAAAATCTTAAAAGATGGTGCTGTTAAGGTGCTACACTCAATATGCCAGCAAGTTTGGAAAACTCAGCAGTGGCCAGAAGATTGGAGAAGATCAGTCTACATCCCAATCCCAAAAAAGGGCAGTGCCAAAGAATGCTCCAACTACTGCACAATTGCGCTCATTTCACACGCTAGCAACGTTATGCTCAAAATTCTACAAGGCAGGCTTAAGCAGTATGTGGACTGAGAAGTCCCATAAGTGCAAGCTGGATTTCGAAGGGGCAGAGGAACCAGAGACCAAATCGTAAACATGCGCTGGATTATGGAAAAAGCAAGAGAGTTCCAGAAAAACATCTACTTCTGCTTCATTGACTATGGAAAAGCCTTTGACTGTGTGGACTACAGCAAACTATGAGGGGTTCTTAAAGAAATGGGAGTGCCTGACCACCTTGTCTGTCTGCTGAGAAATCTCTATGTGGGGCAAGAAGCGACAGTTGGAACTGGATATGGAACAACTGATTGGTTCAAAATTGGGAAAGGAGTACAACAAGGCTGTATATTGTCTCCCTGCTTATTTAACTTATATGCAAAATACATCATGCAAAAGGCTGGAATGGATGAATCCCAAGCCGGAATTAAGATTGCCGGAAGAAATATCAACAACCTCAGATACGCAGATGACACAACTTTGATGACAGAAAGTAAGGAGGAATTAAAGAATCTCTTAATGAGGGTGAAAGAGGAGAGTGCAAATATGGTCTGAAGCGCAACATGAAAAAAACTAAGATCATGGCCACTGGTCCCATTACCTCCTGGCAAATAGAAGGGGAAGAAATGGAGGCAGTGGCAGATTTTACCTTCTTGGGCTCCGTGATCACTGCAGATGGTGACAGTAGTCACAAAATTAAAAGACGCCTGCTTCTTGGGAGAAAAGCAATGACAAACCTAGACAGCATCTTAAAAAGTAGAGACATCACCTTGCCAACAAAAATCTGTATAAAGAAGGCTGATCGCTGAAGAATGGATGCTTTTGAATTATGGTGCTGGAGGAGACTCTTGAGAGTCCCATGGACTGCAAGAAGATCAAACCTATCCATTCTTAATGAAATCAGCCCTGAGTGCTCACTGGAAGGACAGATTCTGAAGCCGAGGCTCTAATACTTTGGCCACCTCAAGAGAAGAGAAGACTCCCTGGAAAAAAACCTGATGTTGGGAAAGATGGAGGGCAAAGGAGAAGGGGACAATAGAGGATGAGATGGTTGGACAATGTTCTCGAAACTATCAACATGAATTTGATGAAACTGCAGGAGGCAGTGGAAGACAGGAGTGCCTGGCATGCTCTGGTCCATGGGGTCACGAAGAGCTGGACACAACAACAACCTCCAGACTTTTTGGATACTTTTTAGAGGAGCGTTTTCTAAAAACAACACATACACCTCAGATATTTTTCCTTGGTAATTTATATGATCAGGCAGGGGCCTCACACTCTGAGCTTTCTTTAAAAAATAATTAAGTCTCTACCCCTTCTAAACAAAATCATGAAGTAAAATATGTAGGTACCTTTCTAGCAATTTCTGTGAAGTGTACTCCTTGTCGGTATTTTTAGCCTATGAGTGGTGTCAGAACTGTGGTAGATAAGTGGGTTGTTTGTAGACCAGGCAATAAACACCCTGGTGTCCCAAAGAGCTGCTGTCCCCACCCTCCTTGCCTTCTTCTGTCTTATTTTCTAGTCCTTGTATCTTTGGTTGCTCTGTTTTACTGCCTGCCAGCCAGCCAGCCACATGGAGCAGTCAGCAGGCAGTACTTGAGAGGCCTTTAAAAATATGTGTTGCAGTAGGGGAAAATGTGCACGATTCACTTGTTTTGCTGCCTGCTGGCCACGTGGAACAGTTGGCAGGTAGCTGCTTGAGAAGCATTTTTAAAATGTGGTGGGGGGAAAAACATGTATGAATCCTCCTATTGAGCTGCTTGGGAGGGCCTTAGTTGAATATGATGTGTGTATGAATATATGGCAACCCTTCATTGTTTCTACTACATGCAGTAAAGCAGGGATTGTTCCAAAGTTGTCTGGTAGTGGGGGGGGGGGAGCCCAGTGCAGAGGCATCAAGATGATGGTGATAATGATGAGCACTTTTCCCCCTGTTTCTAACTAAGGTGGCTTTTTTGTGGGGGACTGGAACCCCAGAGCAGAAGCATCATTAGTATCATCACTGTTTCCTCTTGCCTGTCTCAAAGCAAGGATTGTTCCCAAGTTGTCTGGGGAGTGGGTAGCTCATTGCAAACGTAGAAAGATTATTATGATAATCTCCTCATATACCTCTAATTTTGAGAAGCTTATAGACACCACAAACACCACACTGCTCTTTTGGAAAGCTTAAAGGTAAAGGTAAAGGGACCCCTGAGCATTAGGTCCAGTCGTGGCCGACTCTGGGGTTGTGGCGCTCATCTCGCTTTATTGGCTGAGGGAGTCGGCGTACAGCTTCCGGGTCATGTGGCCAGCATGACTAAGCCACTTCTGGCGAACTAGAGCAGCGCACAGAAACACCGTTTACCTTCCCGCCGGAGCGGTGCCTATTTATCTACTTGCACTTTGACGTGCTTTCGAACTGCTAGGTTGGCAGGAGCAGGGACCGAGCAACGGGAGCTCACCCCGTCGTGGGGATTCGAATCGCTGACCTTCTGATCAGCAAGTCCTAGGCTCTGTGGTTTAACCCACAGCGCCACCCGCATCCCCTTGGAAAGCTTACATCTTCCTAAAATTCTAGCAGTTTGACCTTTTGTGGCATATGTTTAAATAGCTAAATATGTTGAGATTATATTTTTCTCAACATAAATGGGTGAAGTACTAGGTTTGTGTTGAATCCAGTGCACCATATTTTAGAAAGTGATTATCAGCTTTAAAAGGCATGATCACTGTCATCAATCTAAGGATTTTCTTGTTAACCATAAGTCAGGAAAACTTTAGAATACAATGAGTACCTTATATATCAGGATATCACAGCACTCTTCTTCTAGCACATGCTTCCTCCTGAGTCTATGACATGGATTAGTAAATAGAATGTAAGTTAGCTGGAGGCATTTAGGAATGTTTGCTTTCTCATGTAAGATAATAGATGATGAATTTACTAAGCACAGATATTGTACATCACTTGGAGCACTCAAGGAGTATTTCATTGAGAAGATCTGATCTAGGCACAGTCACTTTGTTTTCACCGAGTATTGTACTGCTGTACAATCTCAGTTTTTTGGCAGTCAACATAGTTTAAAGTATGACTGCTCTCAATTATGCTTGAACTGATACTTGTTGCTGCACCAAAAGACAAATGACACTGAAAAAATGAAAGCAAGTGTGGTGTAGTGGTTAGTGTGTCAGACTAGTACATGGGAGACTCGGATTCAAATCCCCACTCAGCTGTGAAGCTCACTGGGTGACCTTGGGACAGTCACTGCCTCTTAGGCTAACTTATCTCACAGGGTTGTCATGGGGATCAGATGAAGAACCACATACACCACCTCGATCTCCTTGGAGAAAAGGTGGGATATAAATGCAATAGATAGCAATAGATAGCAATAGATAGGAAGGAAGGAAGGAAATGTGAAATTGTAACTACATAATCTTTTGTGGAATCTCTTAAGATCAATGATCCTAGGGAATAGCCATTACTGATCATCAGTTTATGAAAAGCCAATCTTGTATAATGTAATAACCTATTATCTAGATAATTTCAAGTGCAGAAATTGCACTTACATCAATAGCCCTCCACTCAGTTTTGGGCAATTTCACCCTTCCACTGCAGACCTGTATCATACAGTTTCCACTACCCAGGACCCTTGACTCTCTGGATAGCTTTTGCAGATGGAGGGATGGTGTGGAGCTACAGGGAGATGGAGGGGAAGAGAAATATTGGTTGCACAAGCTACCCCTTGCACAACTATTTGATACAATTTGTTTAAAGGTGATGTTTATACATCTTTGCTTATAGATCATATTCTGAGCCACACCAACTCTTCAGCAGTGAGATACACACACAGCAAAAAGCGTCGTTTGATCACAAGAAAAGTGCAGCAGAGAATAAGATTTTTGTGTGTGTTTTATATTCTGACAATTTGTCAGTTGGTTGCCTAAAACCAGGGGTTCCCAGGCTGTGGTCCGAGAGCTTCACGCAGATGATCCATGGCATGTCTGTAAAATCTAGCACAGTGCATTACAGATGGCATAACAGGCAGAAAAATTATTAAGTGGTCTTTGAAGACCCACAGCAGTTTCCATGCAATCCGGAGGGGTGGGGAGAGAATTTTGGGAACCACTGCCTTGAAACTTCTGTCATTTCATTAATGTAAGATTGACCTTAAGTTGAAATTGATTGTTCTTATGACTTTGGTTATAGGCAAGCTGGTTCTTGAACTAGTATTGCTATAAATGCACAGGTATAAGCATTTATTGTTTCCAGTCATCATATGTACTGTTAAAAAAGGAGAGGAAAACTCCAGGTTGTAGAAATATGGTTCATTCTAGGTGTGGACATTTCAAAAAAGGATATTTCCTTGGGGTCACTACAAATATCTGAACCACATAAAAAGGAAATGGGCTTCTGAGTACAAAATAAAATAAAATACGTTATCATATCTCAAACGAAATAAAAGAAGGATCTCCCTTCCCACACAAAATGTGTTGGACCTGGAAATAAACCGGGACATATTTTTTTTTGCTCTGATTTACCTGTCAGTAGTGCTGTTTCTGGTTTTGTGGTTGGTTTTGTGGTATGCAGTATGTAAAAACTTTTCCAGTTTGGTTGAGTTTCAGTGACTGGAGCTCAGCCAGCAGGTAAAGAGCAGGACATTTAGTATATTTTAATGGATATCTTATGTAGAGTTCCATTTTTTGTTTTCTTGTTGGTTTGTGATGGAGTCAACTAGAAATTTAAATAAGAGACATAGACACTCTTCCCTTACAGAGGGATAAGTCTCATGCAAACTTTTAGTTTATGAAATATACTCACAACTATAGTGTCCATGTTTTTGACCAAGGCATTTATTCTTCAGCTGTTCAGTACAACATAGTTGATATTTAATTCTAGACAAATGTTTACAGATGTTTTGACATCTTGTATTTTTATGTTGTGTGGCTGTGACTTTTCTCATATGAACTTCTGTATTTTGCATAATGGGCCTGTTCACATGTGCTTTGTAGAAAAGACTATAATTAGTATTTTGTATTAAGAAATGTCATTATCCAACTATTTATATTGTGACCCCCCTCCAATAAAAATGAACTATTATTTGAGGGGTGTTAGGATTATTTAGAATTTGTTAGATTTATGTACAAGGCTAACGTACTATGCCCAGGCATTTTGGTTGCTAATTATGCTTAACTTCCCTGGAGCATCAGATATTCAGATCCATCTTTATGAATGTGGTAGAGAGAATAACAACTGTAAAACAAAGCACTGTGCATGTAAGTGACTGTTTGCGTGTATTTCAGAAGGGATAAATGCTCACCATATGGTACAATTACTGTGTCCAAGTTTTCAAATTAGCTTCTCTCATCCTCCTTATTACTGTCTTTAAAAGGAGAGGGGAAAAACCCAACATGATTTATCTACTCTGCAGCAGAACTCTTGACGCAAAACAGCAGCCCAGTTCTGTCCAGTTTTTTCCCTAGCATAATAGAGGCTGTCGGACTTTTTATACTAATTACTGTGTGAGCCTCAGATGAACCCCCTTCAATTCACAGGGCTTTGTTAAGGGAGGAGCTGTCAATGTGTCTGCCCGTTTGCAGCTGTGCTGTGGCTTTAGCTTGCTTAACATTATGCTGCTTTTTAGACTTGACAGAAGGGATTTTTTTTATTAAAGCAAAGCAGCCTTGTAGCGAAATGGTTTAAGCAGCTGCATTGTGGCAAAGCACAAAGAAGTTATTATTGTGTCTGTTTGGGGGGGTAGAATGGAGGGGAGAGATATTCGGCTGCTGTTGATGCCGATTGTTGACTTGCCATCTGCCAGATAGGGAGAAGAAAAAAAAATGACAGCTCCAGCAGGGTGTTCAAGAGGTTGTTTGGAGAGACGCATAAACATGTGCAGATGTCGAACTGAATAATGGCAAGAACTTGAGACGGTTTATGATGCTGCTGCTGTGTGTGCATATACAGAATAAATGTATGTGGGGGGTGGGTGGGGGGGAGGATGCACACTAATTATCCTTGTTCCTCCCCACCTCCTTTCGTCCCGATAATTAGTTCAGGAGTTGAATATTTTCCCGCCCTTCATCATTTATAGCTGAAAGAAACCTTTCAAATAGTTAAACCAACTTTGCTTCATAGTTTTTAAGTTTGATAAATGTGTGACTTCTTGAAAGAGAAGGACTAATGCAATTATCTTGATAGCAGCCACAGTATAAACAGGTGCTTTATATGTTCTCTCAAGTAATTCTGGATACGCATCTTAAAAGTGAAATGTTAAACATCCCTGTCATAACTTTGCATTTGTATACAGAAAATGCTAATCATGAAAACTCATTTTTTTATATGCAGATCATCACTTAGTTGACTTCAGAAACTTATGTTCACTTACCTTACTCTTATTTCAAATTATTCTGGAAAGTTCGGATGAGAATAGTATTTCTTTCCTCCCATGTTATTCTATGTATTAGCTTAACTGTGTTAGCTATATTAACCCAACTGCAGTCACATCTTTCCTACTTTTCTTTCTTTCTCCCCCCTTCCCCCTCCCCTCCCCTGTCCCAAGTTATGTTGTTTGGTATGTATGTTTAAATTTGATGATTAAATACTAATACACATATGTTGCTACAGTCCCACAAGTATATTTTAGGAACTGAAGGTTTATTTCTATGTAAACATAATTGATTATACTCCAAATAGGTATTCCATTCCAGTTTTGCAGGCAGTAATTTAGATTAGTTCTTCCTTGTGAATTAGGGCTTCTGATAATACTTTATGCATTTAGATACAAATCAATGAGTGCAAAATATTTGCAGTTTAGAATGGCATTTGCATGATTAAATAGCTTCATTTCTCTAGTATTTGTAGTTGTGAATTGCATGGGATTTTTACTGTTACAATGTTCACTAGAGTTCACCATACAAAGTGATGCTGCTTCACACACACAGCCTTTCTAGATAATTTCTAGATAAATAAATACTTACAAATGATTGTTATGGTCATTTTAGAAGACACCCAGTTTTCTTATTCAGTAACCTGTCGCAATATCTTCCTTCTCTGATATTCACTATCCAATCACTGTCTTCTCTCCTCTGTGTCTCAGTGATGGATCCCTTAAATAAAGTTACAAAGCAGAGCTTTTCAGAATAGTAGTAGTAGTCCTTATAAGGTAGCTAGAAGGATAAGTAGTAGTAGTCTTTATAAGGTAGCTAGGAGGATAAGAAAGATAAGGATAATTACATAACATTGCATATTAAAGTACTGTATAATAGTGTGGTGCTAAGAGCAGATGTGGGTGGCGGGTGGCGCTGTGGGTTAAACCACAGAGTCTAGGGCTTGCTGATCAGAAGGTTGGTGGTTTGAATCCCCCCAATGGGGTGAACTTCCGTTGCTTGGTCCTTCTCCTGCCAACCTAGCAGTTCGAAAGCACATCAAAGTGCAAGTAGGTACTGCTCTGGCAGGAAGGTAAACGGCATTTCTGTGCGCTGCTCTGGTTCGCCAGAAGCGGCTTAGTCATGCTGGCCACATGACCTGGAAGCTGTACGCTGGCTCCCTCAGCCAGTAAAGCGAGATGAGCGCCGCAACCCCAGAGTCATCCATGACTGGACCTAATGGTCAGGGGTCCCTTTACCTTTAAGAGCAGATGTAAAAAAGAGCAATGACTGTTGCAGAAGGAATGCTTACTCATACATTTTAGTCATCTTGATTTTAGTTATCTTACAATAAAAGATTAAATAGCTTTCAGATGTAAACAAATGGATTTTGGGAAATGAAAATGAAAGATGAATAGATAATCAAATTGCTGGAGTTCGTTATGAGAGTTTGTTTGAGAGATATAAAGGTGTATTTATGTATTATATTTGTATGTCCTTTATTTTAGGAAACAAAATATGGTTTTTGGCTTTTCTTAAGATAATAGAGATACTGCTTATAATATGATGAATATGATGATGGCATGAAAATTACCATTGCCATGAACCTCTGATGAAGCATCATTTTACTTAGATTTTCTTTGAGAAAAACATTTGGAAAGTAAAACAGATTAGACTGTGTCTAGTAAGAACTTTTCTTTTGAAATTGCTGATGTACCAAGTACATCATCTCTTGTTTTCATTCATAAGTATTTCTAGACAAAGTATGAGACAGATCACATGTGGACCACTGTGTTATGAGCACCACAGTTCATGAAGGATGTTGGCACACTGGGAAGGCTTCAGAAGACTGTTACAAAGGGTCTAGAAAAAAGAATCTTAGAAACAGATGAAGCCAGCTGAGCATAGTTACCAGAGAAAAGACAGGCAGGGATCAAGTGTTGCCTTCAAATATCTGAAAATCTCTGAAAGAAAAGAGACAGAAATAGCTCAGTTCATCCACTTTGGCTAGAACAAGAAATAGTTGTTATGACAGATTTGTTAAATTTGGCTTTGGCTACTTTAGATTTTTGGATATGCCTTAGGTGAAGACTAAGTGGTTTGCCTTCTACTCTTGACTTTATGACAATGCTCTCGTCTGTTGTTTAATGTAGAATGATATTATAATTAACTGCTGCCTGAAGTGCTAGGAATAACAATCCTAATCTGATGAATCTCTCCTGAAGAGATCACCTTCTAGATTGGGTGAAATGTGCACAACATTTTATAGAAATCCTGGGGCTGTGCATGTACCTGTCATTGCTTCATGAGGTATGTGCAGGAATCTACCAAACAGGTGGACAGTGTGATCAGTTTTATGGCACTGAGTTCCATTGTTGTAAGGGGACTGAGTACCAGATCCACTTCCTTTTTTTCTTGCAAGAGTGTCAAAGCTGAACAGTGTCTTCTAACTCTTCATTAGTGGTTAGGGCTTGGCGATATCTAGTTTTCCAAATCATAATATATCAGCAGCTAAACATTGCGATATACTGATATATCACAATGACTGAAAAAAGGAGTAAGGAGAAAATAAGGTGGGGAGGAAGAAGCAGCCGAGATACATTGTCCAGCCTTTCAGTATTGGCCCTGCAGTAGCCAGGCAGCCCCACCGTGCACACACAGTACACAACCCTGTCCCTGACTCTCCAGTGCAGGTTTCCAGGCACCCCTCAGCAGCCAACCAGTCCTCTGCAGCCAGCCACACAGATGACCAGCGAAACCATGTGCAGGCTCTGCTACTCCTTACCTTGCTGTATCTGCCCTTCCTTTGTTCAAGAGGCAGCTGCGCCAAGTCATGTAGCTCAGCTGCAACTCCCCACGGCTCCCATCCACGTGATCGTGCCCTGCCCTGGGCTGCTCAGAGAGGCAAGATCCACGCACCCGAACAAGGAATCCCAGGGCACTGTTGGCCTCCCAGGGGCTGTGCCCCCCGAGTTGCCAGCCCACATGAAAGACTATCCCTTGCTGCTTGCATCGCCACTGGCAACCACCCACCAGAGCACCAGCCCCCACCCATGCAAAGCACTGGAGTGCAGCACCCACCCCACAGCATGTGGAGGTGATGAAGAGAAGCTGGCAGCTCACTTGATTGGCTGGAGAAGGACGTGAAGGTGCGGGCAGGCAGGCAAGCCCCACCCACAATATACCGCCTAGCACAGAAATCAAGAAATCAGCATCACAGTCTGACCCTCATACCCATCCTGGACGATGTATCAATACATCACCCAGCCCTATTAGTGGTCAAAATGAGGACCAAATGATTCTGGAAAAGAATTAAAATGAGCACAGAAAATTATAGCTAGTACCTCTAAATAAGAAGTATCTATATAGTTGCAAAATCTTTTATTCTTCTAGTCTCACCCTTAGACTTTGACTTAAAGAAAAATTCCACCTGGTGAAATCCCCCCCCCCCCACATGTCCCTAAATCTGTTCTGGGAGTTTACTCGACCCTCTGGGGCAGATTTAGGAATGGTGGAAGAGGTGCATGGTGGGAGGAGATGGGGAAAGTCCCTTTGCACAAGTGAAAATCCTTACGCTGATGGGATGGGATGAATATAACCCTTCATTTCTATAGGAAGGGCAAGTCTTGTCAGTATACAGAATGTTTAAATCCTACACAAAAAGGCAGGGGGGAACCCACAAATGTAAATGTAGAACTTTGAAAGAAATGTATGCAAGGGCATTGCCTTTTCTTATAAGCCTCATTCTATTACAAAACCAATGTAATACCGCTCAGCTCCTCATTCTAGCCTCTGTCATCACCAAAAAGATAATTTCAAAGAAGCCTTAGCTGTGTACTCTTGCTGCCTTTTTGGCTTAGCTTATATATATAAACAACTTTCCTGCCTGGTCTTCAAACTTACACAGCTGTGGAGTTTATCTCAGACATAGCTTCCCTCAGCTGAAAATCCTAAGTAGAAGTTAATCCTTTCATGATCCAATGGAGGGAATACAGCACTAGTTTTACACACAAAAACAGAAACACACAAAAACACCATAGAGGCCAAATGATACAAGTACCATGACAATTGGCGCTTTTGGCTGGGATTGATGGGAGTCCAACAACATGTGGAAAGACACAGATTCCCTTCCCCTGGAATAATGCCTTATTTTTATGGCCTGTTATTTATTTATAGTTTGCAGATGAATAATAAAAAACCGTGTTGTGAACCACTCAGTGATCTTCACATGATCTTCTGTGTGTAATGGATAGCTTTATAAAATTTAAAGTAAGTTAAACAATGTGGAGAAAAGAAAGTTAAGTGCGTATTCAAGGAATCCAATTTGGGAACATAATGGGAAGATCAGAGGTCACGTTAAATTTAATTACAAAATGATGTACAAAACAAGTATCAATTAAGGAATGAGTGATTGTTTATTTTTATTTTGTCTTTAACATCTATTGATTATTTCTGTTACACAGTTTTTAAACCAACAAAACATTCATTTTTTTAAAAAAAAATCTTCACATGAAGGGTTGTTTACAAAATTAATAGATAAAAATAAATCACTCCATGCTGCTCATGCTTATAGGAGAAGTGAGAAAACTCCTGGGAAAGCTAAGGGGTGGACTTTGGTAATATTTCATAATATGACACCCTGTGCCTCCAAGCGGATCTTCTCAGTTATAAAACTTATTAATTTTACAACTCCTCAGCTCAACAACCTGTGTGGTGGAGCCGTCCACAAAGCCCAAATCCTGTGCTAGAAAGCTGGGATGGAAGCTATTTCAGGAGAATAGCTTGTATCTTGGCTTATTCTCATGTAGTGGCTCTGCTGCTCTTCTCTCTCTCCCCCCCCCCCCCCCGTTACTGCCTGATGGACTGGTTGATGCCGTATGATGGTTGATGGAAGGAAGAACCTGCTTTCTCAGTAGAGCTGATGGTGGAAGGCCTTGCGATTAGAACGTTTTGGCTCCAGAACACTGCAAACCCGGAAGTGAGTGTTCCGGTTTGCGAATATTCTTTGGAACCTGAACGTCCGATGCGGCTTCTGCGGCTTCTGATTGAGTGCAGGGAGCTCCTGCAGCCAATCGGAAGCTGTGCCTTCATTTTTTAACGTTTCGGAAGTTGAACGGACTTCTGGAACAGATTCCGTTTGTCAACCAAGGTACGACTGTATATACATTGTTGTAGTATACAGATAAATATTAGGCGCTTCTCTCCTAGGGAAGAATGAAATTGCTATTTTGGACAACCGGTGAAGTGATATAAAAGTTGAATTGCACAAAATGTTTCCTCTAGTTGGCTGTTTAATGAGAAGTTGGAGTGAGAAATGCCTCCTTCTGCGCCAGCCCATGGTGGTTACTCATCTTTTCTTAAAATCCATACACTTTTATTCCACATTGGGAGGTACATAAAAATACTGTAACAGAGAAACATGCAGGTTTGTAAACAATTTCTTTTGCATACATAGACTGGAGAAGAAATCTCTCAAAATAAAAAATTTGCATTCTGAAATAAGTGAGATTGTGGCTGCAGTCTTATATCCACTTGCGTGGATGTAAGCTTCAAGTGAACTCAGTCAAACCTAGTTCTGAGCAGACATATGTAAGATTGTACTGTGTATCACTTGCTCTGTGCAGCTTTAATATTTAAGTCTGAACACGTGTCTGTTTTTTGAAATCTTTTTTTTTTTTTTTTACTCCAGATGATTTCAAGACATTATATGCATCTTTGCACTGATAGCCATCCTCGGATGATAAAGCACGTTTCCTATAACATCAAGCTGTTTAAAATATTAAGATATAATAAAGTGTCAGAACAAAACAGATTCTGGGGTTATTTGACAATGTAGTTATCTTCCAAGAAACCCATCAGACTTGCTAGAGTTAAAACATGTTGAAACTTTTGCTTTTCTAGTTACTGAAAAGCACACCCCCCCCCCCCGACAGTGCTGGTCAAACACTGTAGAAGGATATAATGAATAATTAATGAATATTAGGGCTGTAGATCACTTCGACCATATGTGCAAAGCTTTGAAATATGTCTAACTCATATGGTTAGATAAGTACTCAGGACTGATTTATACGAATTGGTTGCAAATTCAAGAACATATATGCATTGGGCATAACCATGTCAGAGGCGAAAACAATGAACATAATCTTCTAATCCATGTTGTTAACACATGATTGTCCTGAAATATTTTTAACTGCCAAAGAGAGAGGAAATAGATAGACGACAACCCTGAATCCTGATTAGTTTTATGTTTAGCGTCCTGGTATAATTCAGTCAAATCTAAAACATACCAGTTTAGAATACTGAAATGTATTTTGTCCATAATTTTTGTTAGAGATGGAAAGAATGTAATTTACGACATCTTACGTATTTTACCATAATTGTATTACAGTAGAATTAGAAAGTATAATCCCATTTTTATCTAGTACAATTACATTTACACAAAACTTCTATTGGTGAAATAAATTATTCTGTATCATGCATAGGACTTTTACCTTGGAATTCACATAATAATAAGAATGCTGATAATCTCTTGGTTAAGGTATCAGGTTTTCTGGAAAGCATACAGGAGTTACTAATTCCAGTGTCGTTATTTGTTACACAGTTGACTCAGTCACAATGTGGGATTAGCATAATTTCCTTCTTGATTAATTTGATTAGTTGTGAGAGCACAGTTTCCAGAGCCATTGATAGTATGTGTCAAGGATTCTGGAAGCATGTTTGTACTTTCATTTAATAACTAGTGCATTTACACACCTATGCCTTAATCCAGCCCTTCCATGCATCAGAAGGGCTGGTGACATGGGAAGAGGGCTCAGTGATAGGGCACTGCAGAGCAGTGTACATGGAAGTTGGGTAGGGAGGATGTGGTGGTACGATGGATCACCCCCCAAGTATTAAGTTCAGAGCAAATTAATTTTTAAAAATTGAAAGTTTTCCAGAATACTTGGATTAAGCACCAGTTTTTCATTTCAGTAATGAAATGTACATCTTTCATTGTATATTTCATAATCGTTTTTTCAGTTTTCAGTTTTTCTGTAAGGATCATTTAAATAATTAATGAGCAATTAATAATTTGCAGAATTGTTGTGACTCGAGATGCAATTCTTTGATGTATTTGGGAATAGAGAAGTTTTAAGATCTACCCATTAAGCTAGTACATTATATGTGCTAGTACTAGATTTCCATGGTAAAAGTGACCATAATTTTTGTGTTCGCTGTAGGAGGATGGTTCTAGTTATATTGAGCTTATACATGTTTACTCAGAAGTAATTTTAAGTCGCTGCAGTGGTATTTACTCCCTAATAAATGGGGTTGCAATTACATAAATCCTAATTCTGCAGCAAATTTAAAAGGGAAAGTGTTGTCTTTTATAGTCAGTGATTCACAATTCTAGATGGCACTGCAGTCCTTAATACATTTACCCAATGCAGAGACTCCTTATGTGTACAAAGGACTCCTTATGTGTACAAAGGACTAATATGGACCCCAGCTGCACACATAGCTCTATTCTGAAATTACAGAAGTGAAGTAGGAGCTCCTCTTCTTTTTCTGGAGAAGTGAAAGTCAAACATGCTCATTTGGACACCGCTCTATCATGCATACTGTAGAGAGCTTTGCAATCACCATTTGATTTAAGTGAAACTAATTTTACCAAAGACCTGACTTTATTGTGCTATTCCTGAATTTCTTCATTATTTTATTATTTACTAAATTTCTGAACCACCTTTCATCTGAAGAACACAGGGCGGTTTACAACCTCATCTGCCTGTGGTTTTTAAACGTTATAAATTAATTTATTTGAAAAAAGTATTGTGACAATTTAAGTTTAACAAGTGTGGTGTTTCTACCAACTAATTAATTTATCAGATGTACAAACCTCATTAATGGACTTTAGGACAGTACTTTGGGAAAAGAGGGAGTTTCTCCTATAACTGTAGTTTTAAATGGTATTGGTAAGAGAGGAAAATACTGGCTTCTTTGTGTCCCAGCATTTCTGAAAACCAGTGTTTTGCCTAAATTTGTTTCCAAAAGTCTAAAAGTTTGTTATGATTTCACATTAAGATCAGGAAATGGTAATACTCACTAGTTTTGTCTAACTGAATAGTTATTTTTACCATTTCCCCCCTATTTCTTAATAATTGCTAGCCTGGGACAATATTTGAGCTTCAACTCTAGTTAGTTTTGCATTTATTTAACTTTGACAGCTACTATGTAAGTTGCACTTCTTGTGTGAGATTTTATACCCACCCACCCACCCGCACCCACCCACCCACCCCTAGTTGTTGGACTCTTAATTCTGATTTTTAAAGTGTATTGGTAGTTGTTTAAAATATTTTGAAGTAAATGGCTGAATATTTCCTGCTTAGCCAAATCACAGACATTTGTTTTTCTTTATTTGGAATACTATTTGATTCTAAAAATAGTTAAGGCTTACTTATTTTAAAAAATTGAAAATTGAAATTATATTACAAATACAATGCACAAGAATCCAGACTTTCTAACAACCTTTCTTTGAGGCACCGACAGTTGTCATTCTGGGTAAAAAGAATATTCTAATGTCTAATCTTAGGTAACACTGCCCTCAGAGGGCCAAGGTAAGTAAATTCAGTTTTTATAACAAATATTTTTTGGCTGGGGAACTCCTTTTAAGGTTGATTCATTTGAAATCCTGTTTATTCATCTTATATTTGTTATATATCTTTCATGTAGTTTTCATTTGTTTTATTTCCTCTATTTTGCTGTATTCTTTTATGTCTGATTCTAAAGGGCATCTCTGTATTTATACCTGGCTTATAAAGGCATAACCTAGTTTGAAATTAAGCAATCCTGTCTACTTGGTTTCTCCCCAACACAGGGGCTGCTTAGTAAATTGATAAAGCATTTCAAACAGTTTTTTTGGGGGGGGGCATTGTGTGTATATGAGAGAGAGAGAGGAGAGAGAAATCTCACGTTTGTCTATTCAGCAGCTGTTGCTCCCTTTTAGGAAGGCTAATGCAGAATTCTAGTGTATTAACTCCACATGTGAATTAGGTATATTTTGTGTGTGTGATTTTTCTGTTAGGATGACTTTTCCTCTACTGTTATCCATATGGGTAAAAGTTCTCCTTCCAGTTATGCTATCCTAATTTAGTTGAAACATGTGAACACATCTTCTTACTAGAAGTGTTATATTCAGGCACATGTATTTTCCAGGTTAAACAACGCTGCCCAGGCTTGTGCCCCAAGGATGTAACTTTAGTGTAACTAGTGCTATTGCAGCGGTTTGACTTCAGCTCCAGAGGTGCACTCTATTGACTCTTGAGACAGACAGATGCCAACAACTTTAAATGATCTAGGCCAGGCATAGGAGCCAATTCCTGGAGCTGAGGGGTCTCCAGCCCTCCCAATAAAATATTTGAGGGGGCTGGGCCCCCCAAAGTTGATGGGCATTGCCATTCAAATGGTGTGTGCGCACTGCATCATATGATCGATTATGTGGGTCAGGTCTTACCTGACCCCCAATATTTTATTGAAGTTGGCACCCCTGGGGCCAGGGATGGGAACCTGTGACCCTCCAGATGTTAATTCATTCGGGGGGGGGGATTTCCTGCTACCAGGGCTTGTGTTTCTGTCAACACCCTAGTTGACCTCTGAATTGCAGAAATGATATGGGCAGATGCACTTTCTTTTGGTAGAATTTAGGCTGCTTGGTTTTCTGAAGAGAAAACAAATACATTGGGTAGACACTTATATCAACAGGGAATGAAAATTGAAGACCAATCTGACTAAAAATGAGGTAGACCTCATTTTGAAGTGTCCTCTGTGGTGGTAATGGCGGTGAAGAAATGACACTTCTCTGCCACTATTGCATTGACACAGTTTTACCATTTGCGATATTCTGCTTGCTGAGAAGATTGTTACATAATATTTATTATTATTTATTATAATAACCCCAAAGATAGTTAGGAGAATCCCTCAGCAGCGACCAGTTTGTCATAACACTTTGATGATAAAACCATTTGTATCTATTCTAGCTTAGACTCTGTATATAAGAGCAGCATCTATGACTGTGGCTCCAGTGTGTGTTTGTCCTATTTTTATATACAAGTTTCTGCTTGTTCAGCCTGAGAATATGGACAAGTTGCTTGGAAGACTGTGTTCCAGACCAATATCCATCATGACTGTTTAAGAACACTAGAAGGGGGCTGGGCATGTGGGTGATGGAAAATGTGCATGTTTCCCTGGTTGAGAGCTGTATTCCAACTAGAGATGTGAAAGCCCAGGGATTAGATAGAAATATTTTCCCCAAGTCTGTCCCTCCCCCCCAAAAAAATGGAAAAAAGGAGTTCAGAATATTTGCTTTTAGAATGGTGGTTAAAATGTTAAAGACACCCCTATGATGTCTAAAAACTATGAAACAGAAGACATAAGTAAGACAGTATAGATAATTGCAATTCCTGTATACTGAGGACAAGCAATCCTTGAATTGTAAGCTGAAAAATTTCTCAAATCAAGAGCAAGATGTATTTCTACCTCTTGGGGGCACTGTCATTATCACACGAGAAAGAAGAAGGGATCAACACCTTCTTTGCTTTTGAAAGGGTAGAGAAACTTGTTTCAATCTAGGAAGGAGGAGAAACAGGAACTGAAACTGATAGCACTAGCTCAGAAAATAAGGCTGATTAAATTTCATGTATATTCATTGATTTCCCCAGTTCTTTTTCTCAGTTCATTTTAGGGAAATAAGTTCTTTGTGTCTGCTTGACACTTGATTTTTCTAATGTTGATTGTTTCTTCTGTTTTTATTGTTTTTTGCCTGCTCATAAATTGGCCAAATAGGTCCTTTACAATTCAGTAGCTTGTAGCTCCATTTGTGAAATATTTCTTAAAGAAAATTCATTTTGCAATTATTTTCTGAAAAAATGCATTTTAAATATACAACATAGTTTTTATGGCAAACCAAGTTATCCATGATACATTTTATGTTCTAAAAACAATAAAATGACTTTCAATCTGTAAATGGTTATATATTTTCCGATTCCCTTCCCCCAGATTTCTTATTTTTATAAAACTACCCCCTCAAGGGAAAAACAGTTTTCCCCATGGCTTCAAGATTTCTTGAAATTTTTACTTCACTATTTCCAAATTCATTGAAGAAAATAAGTTGTGAGAACTTAACTATAAAAAGCCTCCTTCAAGCCAACCACCCTTGATAATTCTTGGCTAGTGTAACTTACTCTTTTAGAATAAGATGTTGAAGCAAGTGGCGACAGCTCCAGGCTTTCTTGGTTGACACTATTTAGATCAGCACAGCCCAACATTTCATACCAAGTGGGCTGCAAGAGTACTTTGGCATGAAACAATGAAACAATGTGTGGCATGGGGGGGGCAGAATTTGACTCCCCCATCCCTTGTGCTGCCTTCCCAAAATCAACTAAGTGAGGGGCTGGGATTTGGGAAGGAGTTGTGAGGCTCTGGCATGCTCCTAGAGCTCCCCACCTCATGTCTGAGACCTCATGTTTCCTTCCCAAAGCCCAGCACCTCGATTACCTGGCTTTGGGAGGGCAACACAAGTGCTGTGGGGGTGGGATCAAATGTTGAGGACTGCTGAAAAGGCACTGAGTGCTGCATATGGCCCTTGGGCTGTGTGTTGGATCAGCCTGATTTGTATACTTTCCTATCTTGGTCCTAGTTTCAAGGGTGAAACAGCCTTTGTCATATTGTACTAGGAACTAATAATAATAATAATAATAATAATAATAATAATAATAATAATAATAATAATAATTTATTTGTACCCCGCCCATCTGGCTGGGTTTCCCCAGCCACTCTGGGTGGCTTCCATAAAAACCAAAAATACACTAAAATATCACAGATTAAAAACTTCCCTGAACAGGGCTGCCTTAAGATGTCTTCTGAATGTCAGGTAGTTATTTATCGCTTTGACATCTGATGGGAGGGCATTCCACAGGGCAGACGCCACTACCGAGAAGGCCCTCTGCCTGGTTCCCTGTAGCTTTGCTTCTCGCAATGAGGGAACCGCCAGAAGGCCCTCGACGCTGGACCTCAGCGTCCGGGCAGAACGATGGGGGTGGAGACGCTCCTTCAGGTATACTGGGCCGAGGCCATTTAGGGCTTTAAAGGTCAACACCAGCACTTTGAATTGTGCTTGGAAACGTACTGGGAGCCAATGTAGGTCTTTCAAGACCGGTGTTATGTGGTCTCGGTGGCCGCCCCCAGTCACCAGTCTAGCTGCCGCATTCTGGATTAGTTGTAGTTTCCGAGTCACCTTCAAAGGTAGCCCCACGTAGAGCGCATTGCAGTAGTCCAAGCGGGAGATAACTAGAGCATGCACCACTCTGGCGAGAAAGTCCCGCGGGCAGGTAGGGTCTCAGCCTGCGTACCAGGTGGAGTTGGTAGACAGCTGCCCTGGATACAGAATTGACCTGTGCCTCCATGGACAGCTGTGAGTCCAAAATGACTCCCACTTGAAAAGTGAATGCATCTCATTTGGTTCTGTTGGACCTTTCAGCAACTCAGTACCATCAGCCATAGCATGCTTCTGAGGCATCTGGCTGTTTGCCTCTTTTCAGCCCCTGTGTGCTCCCAGAATCTCTCTCTGAGGATCTTCTGTAGCAAATTTTGTGGTTGCGTAGGTGACTACAGGAGGGGAGGAGTGGAAATGGAAGCCTTGTTAGATTTCACCTTAAATGAGCAAAAAAGAAACAACAAATTATCCACTTAGCACAGCAGCATTCTTTTTATAGTAATCTATGTTTTCATTTTGGGATGCAGGTGGCGCTGTGGGTTAAACCACAGAGCCTAGGATTTGCCGATCAGAAGGTCGCGGTTTGAGTCCCCACGACAGGGTGAGCTCCCGTTGCTTGGTCCCTGCTCCTGCCAACCTAGCAGTTCGAAAGCACCTCAAAGCGCATGTAGATAAATAGGTGCCGCTCCAGCGGGAAGGTAAACGGCATTTCCGTGAGCTGCTCTGGTTCGCCAGAAGCGGCTTAGTCATGCTGGCCACATGACCCGGAAGCTCCCTCAGCCAGTAAAGCGAGATGAGCACCGTAACCCCAGAGTCAGTCATGACTGCACCTAATGGTCAGGGGTTCCTTTACCTTTACCTTTACCTTTTATGTTTTCATTTTAAAGTCATCCTTGCCCCCTGAAATAAACGGGGTTGAAAGATCCATAACTTTGGCCAGGTGTACTCAGACGTTAAAGTCAACAACTTAATGACCTATTTTTTTCCAATTTAATTTAACATTATGAAAGAGCATCAGTTAAGCATGTACTTAACCCTTCCACTGGGAAAAATTGAAACAAATGAATTTTGAAGTTTCTCCTGAATCCACAGCTGCAGCCTTGTTTGGACCTTCCTGTGCTTTATTTTCTAAGAAGAATAAGTTGAAATGTCTGTGATACAACATGAATTAGTTTAATCCTATTTTAAGCAATGCTTTGTAGTAGCTTTAAATAGCTTGACCGATATATAAATGATGTGAATTACTCAGTTTTCTCCAATGCAGTGTATAAAATTAGAGACCTCTTCCTTAATTATAAGGAGTATGTTTCTGAAACCTAAAAGGCGTAAATGTAAGCAAAATAATAATTTAGCTTACATTTAACACAGCAGGAAGTTGGATAGAAAATAATACTCTAAAGCAAAACTACTGCTATCTTAACTACTCCAGAGTTGCACTTGATTAAATTATCACAAAGTGTTTCCCTCTGTTTTACTCGATGGATTACTGGTCCACTCAATTTAGCTTTTCAAATGTGAATATTCGAACTTGCCTTTCGTGTTATATACTAGGGTGTGGAAATGTCACCTTACATATGTGGTTATTTCTATCACTCTTGTCTTTCATATGAAACCAAAGGTAAACACACCTTAATATTATAAGAACTAAAATTGTTGCCGAGAGCTTTTAGCAAAATTCAGACACCTCATTTATTAATTATCTCATTTATAAATTGATAGAGTTATTAGTTTGGTAAGTCAGCAGATTGCAACAGACACTCAAAAAAGTCTCTCACAATATCCTTGCTGGTGAAATAGTAAATGTGGGCTGAATTACACTACTACCATGTCAATCCACAGCTATTTGAACAAATGGATTCAATGAGGATATAGAGGGGATGCTTATCAAATCTGCAGATAACACAAAACTCAGAGGACTAGTAAACTCAATAGATGACAAAATCAAGATTGAAAACTATCTTGACAGGTTGGATACTTGGTTGAAAACAAGATAAATTAAATTCCTATATTTAGGTTCAAAAAATCAAAAGGATACATACAGGATTAAAGAGATCTGTTTGACAGGATCTAAAACTCTTAGCTGATGACAGCATGAATATAAGCCAGCAATTCAGTGCACTTGCTAATCATAAGCTCTAATAACTGAAGCACAGAGTCAAGATTGCTAGTTGTAATGTTGTTGTTGTTCAGCCGTTTAGCCGTGTCTGACTCTTCATGACCCCATGGACCAGAGCACGCCAGGCACTCCTGTCTTCCACTGCCTCCCGCAGTTTGGTCAAACTCATGCTGGTAGCTCCGAGAACACTATCCAACCATCTTGTCCTCTGTCGTCCCCTTCTCCTTGTGCCCTCCATCTTTCCCAACATCAGGGTCTTTTCCATGGAGTCTTCTCTTCTCATGACGTGGCCAAAGTATTGGAGCCTCAGCTTCACGATCTGTCCTTCCAGTGAGCACTCAGGGCTGATTTCCTTAAGAATGGATAGGTTTGATCTTCTTGCAGTCCATGGGACTCTCAAGAGTCTCCTCCAGCACCATAATTCAAAAGCATCAATTCTTCGGCGATCAGCCTTCTTTATGGTCCAGCTCTCACTTCCATACATCACTACTGGGAAAACCATGGCTTTAACTATACGGACCTTTGTTGGCAAGGTGATGTCTCTGCTAGGTGTAATACTTCCCTTTATTCTGAACTGGTTCGGCCACTTCAGAATACAGTGTCCTGTTCTGGGCAGCACATTTTAAGAAGGACATTGACAAATTGGAGCATGTCTAGATGAGGGTGACCAGGATGGTGATGCATGTATAAACCAATCCTTGCAAGAGATAGGTGAAAGAGCTAGGTATGTTTATCCTGAAGAGGTGAAAATTAAGGGAAAGCATGATAACAGTCTTCAAATATCTTAGCAGCTGTCACACAGAAGATGGTGTAGACATGTTCTTGCATTGAATGTATCATCTAGTTGACCCTGAGAAATCCCTGCCTATTTTAAACCCTCTGGGAGGGAAGCAGTCTTATCTCAACTGTACCGAGGTTTGGAAAAAAACCAGGAGACATTCCAGCTGTTTTTAATCTTCTCCAAGCTGCAGCATCAACGAACCTTTGTGGGAAATGGTGTTGGGCATTCTCCTTGTCTGAAGGCAAACACTCTCTCCTAGACATTTGTGAATGTCTAGATGTCCAGTCAAAGGAATGCACACATGAACATATTATCAAAAGACCCAACACAAAAGCACAATTGAATCAAATAAGCTGTTGCAAGAGAAACATTTTTTAATTCAAGCAGGGACAAATGTCATGCTTTCAATGTCTATTTTCTTTTTAACGTAACTATGAGGTACATCAAAATTGTTCAAAATAGGAGCCAGGGTGGTAGAGAAGTGAGATTCAAAATGGTGGTTCATGGGCAGAGCTGGTGCTCAACATACAGTGGGACACCATCCACCTTCTTCTCCGGTGGACCTAACAACAGCCTGCTTCTTTTTTGTGGTCATAATTGAATCTGGCCTAATTTGAAGCAAAAACATCCCACTTCCTCCCCTGCCCCATCTAAATGAAACCACTCCACTTCATTTTTTTCCTTCCACTTCTAGGACTGGGTAAGTCAATTACTATACACCATGACCTGTATGTACTGGGAAGACTCTGCATATGAGATAGTAAAGGTCACTGTTTCTAACAGGCTAATTTTGAGGAGGGAGAAAGAATTATTGTGGCTATTGGGAGTCAGAAACCGCTGTCAATCTACTGTGACTCATTCAGTGAACTACAAGTAAATAACAATCTGTCTATCCTGTTTGAATGAATGAACCCCGTTTGAATGAATATCCAAACAGTATTTGTTTTAAAAAAATTAAAAGTAGAAGATAATTAAACAAGCTGGGTTTGTAAGCTTTTTATCAACCTGTGCTACTGTGCCCTTAACAACAGTTAGATCTGCAGAGATTCACAGAAGAGGATGTTTAGGTACGTTCTTGAAAAGGTTTCACTTACTAATGTCTGTAAATCTAACTATTGTTGAGCAAACAGGATGAGACCCATCCAGTTTTTTTCTGATCATTTGGCAACGCTATAATGAATATTTCAATATATATGTTCATATTAATCCTTGAATTAATCTTTTCTTATGTAGGTGAATATATAAAAAACTGGAGGCCAAGATACTTCCTATTGAAGACAGATGGCTCTTTCATAGGCTATAAGGAAAAGCCGCAAGATGTGGATCTACCATATCCTCTTAACAACTTTTCAGTAGCAAGTGAGTATCTTCAGTAACCACTCAAATTTTATTTTAACGGATCACCAAACTCACAGTACACTGAAAAACTTTGGAAAGACATAGGTTTTAGTGTTGTCTTTTAAATATCCTTTTGGTTTGGTTAGAAATTTGAAATATTTTTCCCCCAAGTCCAGCTCCTGTATGAAGTTTCATACACAAAATAGTTATTAGATCCCCAAACTCTGATAACTGGAAACATAACTGGAAACATCTGATAACTGGAAACTCTGATAACTGGAAACATCTGCTGAAACCTGTATATTTTATATAGGATTGCTATGTATGCAAAACTCACATACATATCTATATATGGAAGCTAAGTGGAGCCTTCTCCATATTTAAAAATAAGTTTTTAATAGAAATGCAATATGATGTTCCAAGCAAATCTAAAAAAAAGATGAAATACATAAGTTGCTTTGCTAAGATGGTGTAATATTTGCATCACAGTGTTGCTATTCACATTAATATTTCTTGGTTTACAAAAAATAAGGATCCATTCATTCTGTTTCCTAGGAAAATGTTGATGTTAAGTCATTAATCATAGTAATTTTAACAGTGAAATTATTTTAATCTGTTTCAAGGATCATAACAGAAAAGTTTTCTGGGGAAAAAGAACATCAATAGTTTAGTATATCAGAAATGCTGCTTTACAACTGCAATTTATCAGCAGTTTCAGTGCCCTAAAATCTTGATTGGATGTGGTGGCATTGAGTGTTATGAATGAATGGATGGATGAATGAATGAATAGAAAGAGAATGGTAGGGTTGCCATATTTCAAAAAGTGGAGCTTTTTTTTGGCAAAGTTGTCTAGTATATGGTAGATATGGATCTAGACAACACATTACTTAAAGGGCTACATCCTTTGATGCATAAGCACTTAATCCTGAGTAGAATGGATTGTGGTGCTGGATGATCAAGATGTTATGATGTTGTACTGAATCCTGAATTTTCAGACACCACCTTGTAGTGGGTGGTGGATCTTTTTGAACTCCTACAGAGTAGTGCCTCTGTATGATTTGTGGTGACCCTGTTTGCTGTGGGCTGCTGTACCCTCAGTCCTTGGGGGGTGGATGCAATTTCATGCCATCATGTAGGGAACACTCTTCTAAGTGTATAGTTTGGTATATTCTTAAGCTTATTTGAACTTCCAGTTCAAAGGGGGTATTTGGGGAATGTCACACACCTCTCATTTTATTTATTTTGATTACAAGTCAAGTAGACCTCCAAAATGACAAGATAAAAAAGTCACACCCAGGCACTTTATAAGATCAAAAAATGCCATACCCATGCACTTTTCTTGAAAGAATCCACACAGAACATTCTGTCAGTAAAAATAATGTTAATATTCCATGCACACAAAACCAAGAATATGGTCATATCAGTCCCCATTAATAATGCAGTAAAGTTTCAGAAACTTAGTAGATTTTACAAATGAGGATTTTTGTACGTGCTGCTCTTAATTTGAAAACTCACTATAATGCGTAACCTATATTGCAAAATAAAACAATATGTAAGTACTAGGTCAATCGCAATACCTAATAGTGGAAATAATAGCTTCCAGTGAGCCACAAGGAAGCATAACTTTATTGCTAATATTATTTATTTTTATTGCTTCTATTTAACATGTGTTAGCATGTTAATACAGTATGTTTTGTAGTTCAAAACCTATAGCAAATAATATACCAATATAGCTGTGTTTGCTGACACTTCCTCAGCTACAGAAGCAGTTGAACTATATAATTCTGCCCTGCCCCCTTTTTTATCTGTAGACACTTTAGATGCTAGTGCATATATTGTGTCTCTCTCCCCCTAAAGAGCTTAGAAAGATTCTGACAGGATTTAGAATTTTCTAAAAATACTCACCTGCTTGTGTATTTGTTTAAGTGTTTTATTGTTGTAAATGCCCTGGGTTTTCTTCTGAGAGCAGAAATGCAGTGTATAAATGACTTGTTAAAAATGCCCACGGAATCATAGCAGGAGGGGGCCTTGGAAAATGAGTGCAAGCAAAGGTTCTTTGGGTTGAGCAAGCATACAAGTTGCACTTCCCTTGCAGTTGTAGACATCACTTCTGGGACTTAAGCTGCTCTGTAGAATTGCTCATTAAGATAAAGATAATTTCAAATATTTATCATGGATTGACATCCCCATAGAATGCCTAAAATTGTTGAACTGAACATATGCACTTAGTAAGCTTCACTTAGGCCAGAGCTACACATTACATGAAATGTGTGGTAGCTGCCAAATGCAGCAACCACATGTTTAATTTCTCCCTCCATAACATCTTGAGGTGTGCTTCTTTGATCCCACTGAACATTCTTGGCTGCTGCTGTCAGGGAAATGAGCATTTCCATGATGTCAAGACCTAGGTAAGTTATCTTCAGAATTACAGAGGGAATGAAGCTAATTTACCATACAGTAGCCTTTTCGCAGAAGCTGACAAATGTAATGTGTAGTTTTGGCCTTAGGAGAGCATCATATTGTATATATGTTGGTTCTTGAAATAGACTGTTCTTAACCATGTTGAGAAATGTTAATTAAAAAAAACCTCTTTAAATTATTAAATGTCCTTAATGGAGGACATTAAATGTCCTTAATGGGGAAAACTATGCTGGAGGTTAAATAGTTAAACATTTAACAATTCAAACTTTAAACTTTTAATAATTTCTGAACAGATGATATGTTTTTTTGGTAGCTTTTTTTTGGAACTGGCAGGTTTTAGGCCGTCTAATTGGCTTCCCAGCTTTACAGAGTAATTACAGCTTCAAGCAAACTTTGTCATCTGTGGTTCAGAATGGTGTAAGATAAACAAAATGTTTTGATATACAGCTTGTAGTTAAGAGCTGTTCAGGAGAGTTTAACATAACCGTGTCATTTAGAGACTAGTGCAGTTTTTGTTTCAAGCCAATAGTTGCAATATTACAATATTTTTGAGTGTGCCAGACATTTTAGGGATGTGGTAAGGAAAATCACTGGCATTTTTACACATAATTCTAAACCATGGTTTAGTGCTGCATGCATGAGCCTCTCCTCCTTTGGCATGGTCACAATAGATTAGAAGCTTTTGCTTTTAAACTGTCCAGAGCCCTTTTTGTGTCCAAATTTAGGAAACTCTGGATATTTTAAAGTATAATATAGCCAGGCCAGGCTCAAACTTGTGTTTTTAGTTCTAAAGTGTGGGTGGAGATATGCCATAGCAAGATGGGAGATGGGAGCACACAAGCATAAACCTCATTTTTTTTGGGTGCTAAATTATGGTTTAATGTTACATCTAAGACAAAACAGTTGTTTCATGTTATAGAAATGATCCCAGTGGTTCAGAAAACCTTTAAAATAATGTTCATCATCCTGGCCATGGAACAGAAAAAGGGGAAACTTTTTCACACTTGGAATATTTTGCTAACGTCATATTCCTATTTATTATTGTGACAGTGTTTGATCACTCCAGTTATTAAATTCTTAAAACTCTTATGACTGCAAATGTCTTGAATAATACTTAGAATGAAAGCTGTAAAATAATGATCCATATTTCTTGGTTGTAGATAACTATCATGCTGGGCCTTCCTGTTTTTATTGGCTTGCTCATCTTTTTCAGTGATACTCTAGAGTTCCAACTGTTTTTTAATTGAGATTCATCTTTTTAATTACATTTGTTTATGTATAGCAGCAAACTTGAAGAGGAGATGATTGCAGTGTTCACTTGGTAGTGACCCAGCAATGGCTTGAACATTCTGAGCCAGTACCGATCGCCAGATTAATACATTTTGTACATTTCCTTATTTTCCAACATTCTTTTTCTATAGGTCCATACAGTTTTCATTTGTTTATAAAGAATATTATAATAGTTCTTCATAGCTTTGTTTATTTAAGGGGAAGACATCTAGCTCAGAGATAGAGCCCCATGCTATGGATGCATAAGAGTTCAGGTTCAAACATTATTAAGCATGATTATCATAATCAAAAGCTTGGGAGAAGAGATACATCTTAACTTGGTGGTGAAAGTATGCTAATGTCAGCGCAAGACAGCTCTTGCTGGGAAGAGCATCCCATAGATGAAGGCCCCTACTGAAAAATGCCCTTTCCCTTGTTGCCACTCTCCAAAGCTCTCTGATAGGGGACATCAGGAGAAGGGCTTAAGATGATGAACTTAGTGAGTTTTAACATGCATGTATGTGAAAATTTGATCATTCTATTTATCCATAGAACAATACAAAGTAATTGAGTGGCTTTATTTATTTATTTGATACATGTCACCTTCAACATAGATTTATGCTCCATCGGTGGCTGACAGAGTAGTGAGAAACAAAAGGTACATTTTTTAAAACAACAACAATGCATACGAACTAATGCAGCAAATTAAAACAGCAACAGCTGATAAACTCAAACTGTTCTAAGTTAAATAATGCTTATGATAGCAGTGCTTAGAAGCCTGGAACAACACAAATGTTTTTGTCTGGTACATAAATGACAGTAATGAGATCTCTAGGTGGGCATCCTTGGAAAGGGCATTCCAAAGGTGACGAGCCACCACAGAAAAGACTCTCCAGTTGCTACCTTCCACGCTGTAGGGACATGCAGAGAAAGACTTGGGATAATCTAAATGGATGAGCAGATTTAAGAAGGAAGTGCAACAGATATCTGGGTCCTAAGCCATGTAGAATTTCAAAGGTTAAGAGTAGCATTTTGAATTGAGCTCTGAAATTCACCGGCATCATTAGAGTTGTCTCACTACAACCAACCTAGCAGGGACCTCACCTGTTTTCCAAGATGTTTATAGTCAGAGGCTATGAGATTACATCTGCAAGAGATTACATCCCTTGGCTGCAGCTCACCAGGCCCTGTAGATTTGAATTAATTTAAAGTTCGCTTACTATTGCTTTTCCTAGCATGGACTGCAGCTCCCTCCTTGCATCATTCATTCTAGTAATGCAGCCTTAAGTACTAATGTGTAATAATGTGTTGGATTGATATAAAAAGTATATGTACTTGGAACATATCCCCAAACTAGTTCATATCCCCATATTATAAAACGCAGCATCTTAAAAATGTTTCTCCACCTCCCTCCCCAGAATGCCAGCTAATGAAAACAGAGAGACCAAAACCAAACACATTTATTATCCGATGTCTTCAATGGACCACTGTGATAGAAAGGACGTTTCACGTAGATACGCCAGAAGAACGGTAAGAAATGAATGAAAGTGTTTCTTGTTATATAGGCAAATAAGGAAAATATTTGCTGCAACTTCTAGTTTTGTGTGACACTTTCAGACTTCGTGTGCATTTCTTTCAAAAGATGTGAATACGTATACACAAAATATTTCTAATTCATGGATAGCATCTTTAATATTTTTATAACATTTTAGTTGGCTTTATAATATTTCAGTCTTGTGTATTAGTACATAGTTAGTTAGTTTATTTAATTAAAAAGGTGTGTTTTACCCTATAAGTATAAAGTATCAACACACAGGAAGATATAGTAGTTGATGTTGATTGAAGTTTGCAATTTATTGTAATAATGTATTGTAATTCATTAATGTTGAGTTCTGCTGTATTTTGCATTGTCAGTTGGGTTCTGGTAACCACTGGTTGCTAAATTGCATATTGATTTGTGTTTCCTTTCATTATTCTCTACATTTAAGCTTATCCCTAACTTTATCGGTGTATTCATAAATTTAATGTATTTTAATTGTTCTTATACCTTGATTCTAAATATTAGTCAGAAGAAAAATTCCAGTACCATCAATTAATTGACACACTTTCCAAGGTCCCCGTACTACTTAGAGCAAATACTGATTCTCCTAGTTATTCCACTTCCTCTGTTAAGTGAATATAGTTGCCTGTCCAAGCATGAAACGGGGTGATTTGCTTCAGTAGTATTCACTAGGAAATAGCTGACCCAGCTTGACAAAGCATGAAAAACCTATGTTTTTTGTAGTATGCTACTACCTTACAGTATCAGCCAGTGATTTCCTCAGCAGGAGTGCTGTGGAAGGGTCTGACGTGTGCCTATGAAAACTTAACCAATGCTCTATGCCCAGAGTGGGGAGGAAGCATTGAGCCCACCCCTCTCTACCGGCTACTGAGCAGGGGTATCTTAAGGAGGAGGGAATAAAGATGTTTTTGGGTGTATTATTGTTTTTGTTTGTTATGGTATGTGTTTCTGTGATTTTATATTGTAAACCACACTGTGATCTTCAGATGAGGGGCAGTATAGAAATTTAATCAATACTAATAATTTTTATATAAACTATATAGTATCAGGATATTGCAGGTCTGGGTTTTTTTTAATTCAGAAAAGCT
The DNA here is from genome assembly GCF_964252035.2 of Podarcis erhardii. NCBI lineage: Eukaryota > Metazoa > Chordata > Lepidosauria > Squamata > Lacertidae > Podarcis > Podarcis erhardii. The sequence goes on along the minus strand of NC_138507.1, from coordinate 80,372,091 downwards.
TTTGGGTAAAGAGCATGCCTTTAAAGGATATTGTAGATCATTTGTCCTGAGCACAAAGCTCCAACATAGCTTAAAAGACTGGACAGGATACACAGACATTTGCAATACCATTCAATTCTTATGAAATAGTCTTTTGCTGTAGATCTTTGAATATGTGGTATTTGGTCCAGTTGATTCCTTACATCTGCTGTTAAGCAAGTAGCTCTCTCATGGGCACAGCTTTCTGATCATGGGAAATCTGCCTATGGAAAGTCAGCACAAAAGGAAATACCTGTGCACAGGTTGCAATGCATACAGGAAAGGCAAATGCAGCAGATGATTTGATTGCCCTCCATTTTTTCTATATTTTACATGGTTTATGTATGTATTCCCTCATGTCCCTTTTAGTTGAATATTTATGAAATGTATTTATTAATAAAACTGACTTATTTTTGATAGGGAAGAATGGACAGAAGCCATCCAAGCAGTAGCAGACAGGCTTCAGAGGCAGGAAGAAGAAAGAATGAACTGTAGTCCAACCTCACAGATTGATAATATAGGAGAGGAGGAGATGGATGCTTCCACAACCCACCATAAAAGGAAGGTAATTGGAGATTCCTTCCTACATTTTAAAAGTGTGATCTTACTGCATTGGCATATTTCAGCTTGTAATTTATGGTGAGCTCAGTTCTCCAGTAATTTTGTGAATTTCATTATAAGAAATTTGGAAAGCTCAAATTCCAGAAATTCTAATGGCAGCATTGTGCTTAACTCCTTCTAAATTGCCATTCCATATCAGACACAATGACAAATGATGCTTTGTTCATGATATTGTCATTCTTGTTATTGTAACTGTTAAAATAAATTTAAAGATCTGTATGCCTGGCAATTAAAAATACGCTATATTTGCGTAAATTATTCCTTCTTCAAACAGAGAACTGTACTGTTAAAATATATTGTATTGATTCTGAAAAGGATTTCCATTTCAGTGGATTGACCCTTACCTTCCGACCCAGTGACCAAGCAGCCTCCAATACTGCTGTAATCAGTTGCAGTGTTTCCCCACAAAAGGCCACAAGCCCATGGTTTCCTGGCTAGTTGAGAGCTCTTAGCTGTTTGGCAATGGTCACATGACCATGCATCCCTGAGCTATCTTGGGCACAGCTGCCTGTGCTAAGGACAGTCTCATCAGTGCAGCACTGTAACATTTGTGGATCATTTCCATAGATTACACTTGGCATATTTTGGACTTTGCGGTAACTGTAGGGTCTTGACTGTGGGGTGTTCGTAAATTGTATCATACCGCAAGTGCAATATTATATTTAGAGCTGATATGAAATGTTTTGCTACAGATGTTGAAATGTGACAGCTAGCTGAAAACTTGCCAAACAATACAAACTGCAGATGGAAAACAATTTTCAGAAGCCAGAATGTAATCAGTGTCAAATATACTTCTTTTAAGACCAATAAATACTGTTTCAGGTGTTACTAACACAACATTTCATGTAGGTTGTCTTAATATTCAGCAGGTATTAATAGTAGACAAAGAAAATTTTAAAATCATATGAATTTATGTCACCATTCAAAATATCTTCCCATCCAGCTTATACTATGTAAAAACAATTTAAAACCATATTAAATCTCAAACTATATGCTAGTAATAATAGCAGTGGTGAAACATTTCAAATCTTTTAATTCATTTCCATCAACCAGTTATTCTAATAAAAATAGAGGCTTCTGCCTCTTAGGCACCTTTACTAAAATCAGTAATGAATAAAAACATTTTAGCGCCTTCCTAAATGATAGTAAGGAAGGGGCTGATTGTATCTGTCAAGGCAAGGAATTATTCAGCGTTAATTCAGGTCTGTATTATATTAAAGAATAATAGTGCTTGTATTTTCCTTGACTTTTTAACCTCCCAAACCCCTTTATTATTATTTCTTATTTTTTAAATTTATATACCGCCCTATACCCACAGGTCTCAGGGCAATTCACAGGATAACATGAAAGCAAACATTTACTGGTAACACTTTTATTATTATTATTAATTGATACGCTGGACAACTTGACTAAAATGATTTTAGTTGTTAATATTATATCATAGTATATTCAGGGTTTTCCAGTGTGATGTGCCCACCAGTACCTCCTATGCCACTTGCAAAAGGTATTGATAAATATCCCCTCAAAACCCCACAATTCTGCAAGACTGTTAGCTTTTTCTGTTCAGTTCCTGTTTGCACTGACTCAGCCTCTCCTACATTGAGCATACCCCCTTAAATGTGCCTATATTTTGTTGGCTACCAGGATTGAACATCTATTCTCCCATCCATTTTAATATCTTAATATCATTGATTGTTGTACATAGTTCATGTTATACATTAGCTTTGTCACATATTTCTATGTCTAAGACCAGTGATTTTTGTAGCAGATGGTACTCTTATGTGAAGAACATAATCAAATTATGAAACAAAGAAAGACAAGTGCTCTGTTCCAAGGAATAAATCTGTACAGGAAACAAAGTATTTATTTAAGTTAAATAAAAAATTGTTTTATCATCATTAATCTGATTTTACTTCAAAGCTTTTCCTTTCAAACACATTTTTAAGTATCAAGAATCCCCCCACCCCGATTCTTTTGCCTATTGTGGCATCAGAAAGTGCATAGGAGATCAGGTGGTTCTGCCATGTTTGTGGCATTGGAGCAAAGAGACAAGCCACCCCTGAACCATGTGTGAGTCCACCAACAGCTGTTGGTTCTATTGTGTTTGCATCTGCATGATAATTTTGGTACAATGGAGCCATGTAGACAGGGTGCTGTATTTCAGTGGGCATTATTACTACCGGTAACTTAAGTCCATTGATTTCAGTGGGTCTACCCTGAGTATGGACGCGGGTGGCACTGTGGTCTAAATCACTGAGCTTAGGGCTTGCCGATTGGAAAGTCGGTGGTTCAAATCCCTGCAACAGGGTGAGCTCCGGTTGTTCGGTCCCAGCTCCTGCCCACCTAGCAGTTCAAAAGTGCAAGTAGATAAATAGGCACAGCTCTGGCAGGAAGGTAAACGGTGTTTCCGTGCGCTGCTCTGGTTCACCACAAGCGGCCTAGTCATGCTGGCCACATGACCCAGAAGCTGTCTGCGGACAAACGCCAGCTCCCTCAGCCTATAGCGCGATATGAGCGCGCAACCCCAGAGTCGTCCGCGGCTGGACCTAATGGTCAGGGGTACCTTTACCTTTACCTTTCACCCTGAGTATAGCTTAGTGAGACCCATGTTATTGAGAAATCAATTACATGGTAGTGATAAATGATGATAGAAGTTGCAGTCCAATAACTTCTGTAGGGCACCATCTTGGGTTCCCTTGCCCTAGGCTGTTCAGCTGCTTGGAAAATTTCTGAGCCCTACTGATGAGAGCTCTTTAGCTGCAGGAAAAATAAACAAAGAGATGAACTTTGGATTTACTTTCCAAAAGCCTACAGGGACTGAACTTAACAAAACCTTATGAAGCATCCATAGAATACAAGGGGTAGCTTTAACTACTATGTGGTCTTAATGTGTGTTTTAGTGAGATATTTCTCTTTAAATAAAAAAAGTCGATTAAACTTGAGGATATATATTCGGAAACAAAATAGTGGATAGCTGTCTGTTTAGGGTTCTTTGTAGGCATACAAAATTCCTGACACTCTAGGTGGCACTGTTGCACTATAGCAGATCAAAAGAGTTTGTTACACCTGGCATTCCAGTTACTAAGGTTCCAAACAATAGTTAACTTTCAAATATTTGGAAAGCTATCATTTATGCCTAACCTATAACTAAAATGTCCCAAGTTCCACCCAACATGGTCAGGTGCAAAAAAGGACATGCTCCTACAACTTGGTTTTGTAGAAAAGGTGATTTGAGCTCACGACAAGCTACAACTTGCTGAAATTCCCTCTTCATTACAAATATTAAAGATTCAGTAACACTGTTCTCTTTCCCGCCTAGCCACCAACAGGGAAACATATTTTAATCAATCCTTAGTTGTCAAAGCTGTCCCCCTTCCTTTTTTTGAAGCTTTTTCTTCAATGAGATTATTCCATAATAAAATCCCTCTTTCTGTTGTGAAACTTCTTATAGCAGACAAGGTTTGTGTACTGGTGTTTTGATTTTCTAAGGCCTTGTTTAGATTGCTGAAATTTTATTTCTGTTCTCTTATAACAGATAAAACAAACAATTTGCAAACTCTGTACTCAAAATAAACAAGCTGATTGTTGGCATTATGCTGCAGTCTGTGACTGGCATGGTATATGATCAGCAGACCATGTACATTCAGAAAATCTGCCCATGTGGAGCTTCAGAGCCAGCAGCATTATGGTGTTAAAGAAAGCTTAGTGAGCTGTCGTATTTCTGTGTCCCTTGGCTCCTCTGCAGTTCATAATCATTTTTAAACTGGCATCAACAACAATCAGTCAAAGCTAATAATTATTCTTACGTGTAATGTATAGTCACTTATGGAATATAGGATCACTGACGTTTTATACATGGGCACATCTCCCGGGTGCAAACAACTGTCCATACATATCGGTCGTTCTTGAAACAAACAAGGGAGCTAAAAATGTGACCTTACAACAGAGGGTTTTTTCTGTTTGGAACTTCATCCATGTGGTCTATACACTTGTGCCTTTTTCTTGGTAATTGTGGTGTTTCATGGCAAGACAGCAGCATTTTAATGAATACAACATCTGCAAGGTGTAAATCCTATTAATTCCTAGTCTTGTGCTCCATACAGACAATGAATGATTTTGATTACTTAAAACTACTTGGCAAAGGCACGTTTGGAAAAGTTATTCTGGTTCGAGAGAAGGCAAGTGGAAAATATTATGCTATGAAGATTTTGAAAAAAGAAGTTATTATTGCAAAGGTACACTTCTATATTTAATACACTATTACTTGTAAATATACCTGGGTGCTGAAAATAGCTTAATTTGAGACTGTTGCTGATGACCCAAGTGGGTTGGATAACCTCACTCTTTGTGTGACGGAGGCAGGAGAGCAAAGAACTCAGTGAGGCAGGATCAGTCCCCTCAGTTTTTTCTCTCCTGCCTGACAGATCCAATCGTTTTCTCCCAGCTCTCACTGATCTTCCTTTCAGTTAAGTTCTTCTACTTTCAAATATTCATTATTTTTCTGGTGTTTTCCAGTTCCCTCCTATTCCTATTCCTATTCCTCTTTCACTTTCCTGTTGTGTTTGATTTCTGACTTTACTCAGTTTTTACTCAGTTTTTTTCCTTCCTCTGCTACAAATCTTGTTTGTATAGACCTTATCTATAAGACAAATCTTGAAAGTTGTCTGCCTGCTGACATAGCAGTAGAATTACTTAGAACAAATTAATAAGTGGTTGAAGCAATCATGATTTGTTAATAGTTTGCAGCAATTTTCACCAGTCCAGGTTGCCCACATGATGCTGCATCCATGTTTTTTTTTTTTTTTTTTAGGAGTGACCAAACCATTAGTTAGCATATGAAGCACCCTAAAAAGCATAAAATTGTGGGTACAGTTAAGTGATTTGCAGAAGCTGTTGTGCTTAAGAAGTGATGGTGGCTGATGGACTCCATATCTGGGTGGGGGTACCTTGGGGGTTAGAGAGGTTGCATAGATATTGAGGACAAATACTTAGCACCTAACTAAACTTAAAAGCATTCCTATTGTCACAGTTGTGTCTTCTAATAGGAAAAAAGTTGTGTGGCCTTTGCCCGTTCTGTCTCTCTCCCCCCCCCCCAATCCTCATACCTTGCAAAGATACTGTGGGCACTTAAGTATTGTTGTTGTACAAATATATTTGTTTCAAATATGCTTTACTACAGTTACATTTTTTTTACCCTTTAGGATGAAGTGGCTCACACACTTACAGAAAGCAGAGTACTGAAAAACACTAGACATCCTTTTTTGACGGTGAGTATAAATTATGATTTTAAGTGTAAAGCTATATGAGAGGGAAAAGTTACAGGTTCCTATCATCAGTATAGTACTGTTTCAGTCCCTTCTTTGGGGTCATGTTTGACTTTTGCATGAGATATTGGAACATGGTTCATCTCTTAAACTTGCTGTTTCAGAGCCAGTGAAAGCAACATTTGTGTTGCAGTTCACCTTTATGTCAGATTTGAAATCAGTCTTCATACCACTGGGAGGAACGAGTAAATATTATTGAACAGAACCTTGTCTTCTCTGCCAACTTCCTATTTGACTTTTGTTTTGATTCTTAGGGGTAGAAGGAGGTGATATATTCAGACCCATCTTTCTGTTTTACTGTCCACCAGGTTTGTGAGCCTCTTGTACTTACAGTATAAGAGAAGAGTTTTTTCAAAGATGATGTTTCTCATATTTGTGTCAGATGAATTCCTCTTTTCAGTGCTAGCTGGTGTTTTCACTACCTAATTTTTCACAAGTTTATCTTCAGTATTGGTAAATATAGAAACTGTTAAAATATTCATGTCATTTAAAAATTAATTCCGTTCTGAAGAATTTCCAGACTTGTATAGGTAGTGACTCTATTCTATCTAGAAAGTCTTTCTCTAAGTAACAAATAATAACCACCAGTTAATGCCAGCCAGTATTCTAAAAGATCTATGTAAACAGGACATATACAGAACCCTGATAAATGCAGCCAGAAAGTACTCTGGAGCCTGATGATTTGCCATGTTGATGTCAGTTCCTTTGGTAAACCCATCCATTGCCAGGACCCAAGACATTTTTGGTCTTGAAGTATTTGCATCACCAGCTATGTTTTGAAGATTTGCCAATTACTGGTGTTAATGTCCACATGATGGTGCTGGACTAAACAGATGGAGGACATCAGCTCTTATCAACTTCATAAACTGTGACATGTTTATTTAAAAAGGAAATCAAAGCAGTAATGGGACCCTCCTTTACATCCTGATATATGTTTGGGTTGCAGTAGTCACAAGAACTATAAATTATTAGATAGGATTTAGAATGTACAAATTACAAATTACATTTCCCCCATCATTCTTTAAATGTTTCAAAGGATAATCAGTTGTGTTACCTTTTTTCCTTTGTTCCCAACTCATTCATCTAACTTATCCTAAGCTGTAAGGGAGTCTGTGGTGCAAAAACTATTAATACTGTCTTTGTACTTGAGAAATTTTCATGTTACAAACCCCTCCCCCACCCACCATTCTTCTGTAGTGGCTTCTAATTTGTGGAACTCTTCCCACTCGGTCACTTCTGGTGTTTTAGGATGAGTGTTTAGGAAAACACCCATATGTTTTCAACAGATCTTTGGGTTTCAGTGGATGTTGTATTGGATGAATGCTGCTTTTGAACCTGTTGTGGTGGTAGTTTTAACTGTAAGATTGTTTTAATAGATTTGTGGAGTGAGATGGGACATGTGTTTGTTTTATTATTTTTAACCTGATTGTAGCCTCTTTTGATAGAAATAAAAGAAAAGCAGGATATAAATGTATCAAAATAAAAGAATAAATATACAGACTTGGTTAGATATTGATATTCAGATGCAAATCTTTGGAATCTTTCATTAATTCTATGAACATTTAAAAATATATTTTGTCCCAATTCTTGGATTTGCAGTCAGAACTGCTCACATCGTATATAGGTATTTGTCAGCATGTGGTATAACTCTTGAGTTTTCAAGGATTTAATTGGTTTGCATACTGATTGAACTTGCTTTCAGTTGAATACTCTTTCTTGCCAAAAGAGATTATGCTTTTATTCACCTTATTTCTACAATCCTATGCTTATTGAGGTTGATACCCACCACCATATAAGCAGACATGCCTTTCCCCTCCCCTGCTGCAGTCCCTACCACAATTTGCTTCAGAGAGCCCTCCAACACTCTGGAGTACATGGGGAGACTTTGGGGTGGGGGAGGAGAGGAACGGCAAATCCCATTGTGCTTGTGAAAGTTCATTCCACTGACATCATTGAACATCTTAGTTGGAATAAGTCCTTGATCACAGTGTGGCTTACTTCTTAGCAGAAAGGTACCCAGTTGTGCTGCACATTAATTAAATAAAAAAGATGCAACTAAATGTTATGAAAACTATTCATAACTGCATTTTTTGTTTGTTTTTTCTTTAAGTCTTTGAAATACTCATTCCAGACAAAAGACCGTTTGTGTTTTGTGATGGAATACGTCAATGGAGGAGAGGTAAGTCAGACAATGTGGTTTGTGGTGCTGTTCTGATCCACACACACCCTTGAATTACAGATCTTCATTTTTTTTCTTTGTTCATGTATTCCTTTGTTAAAACCACAAAAACATTAGTTTTAGCTGCTAGGCATGATGGCTGTTTTATATCCAGTATCAGAGGCAATATACCTCTGAATGTCAGTTGCTGGAGATCATGTTTCTGCTCAATGTCCTGTTTATTGTCTTATCATAGGTCACCACAAGAACAGAATGCTAGGTGAACCTTTGGTGTGATTCAGCAGGGCTCTTCTTGTGCTCTTAGTTCATTATATATCACCTGTTAGAAGTTTATAGTGGGGATCCAGGCCCCTCCCTGGCCAAGTGCACTTCTCCTTATGCCAGAGTTTTTCATAAATAAATAGTGTCTTGAATTATTGCTAAATGGCAAAAAGAAAAGTTGTTACAAACTTTTCTTTCTTGCATCTCAGTGGCCATGTCTAAAAAAATATTGAGCTTCTGAAGATTGCTTTTGGAAATAATAAAACATCACTTTGCTTCTTTTCATACTTTACTTTTGATTTACCTCAGTTTTGTCAGACAGTTTTTCCACCACTTTAGGTGTAGATGCTTCTCTTAAAGTAAATATTTTGTCTCTGTGTGAGGGAGAATGATTGTTAGTTGTTTGTACTAGAAATAGTGTACTTGCAGACAGGAATCAACTGTCAGAACGTGAAATTTCATCTGGAGGAAACTTGCAAGTTTCAGTCTTCAGTGTGTGGCTCTTACTTTCATACTCATCACTCCCTTCAATGCTCTACAATAGAATATAGTGAAGTTGGTTTTGCTAACCCTAGGTATTGTAAACTAGGGCTAGTGTTGGTGCAGATACAATGCTATACCGGATTTGCATTGTCTGAAAGAAAATATTAACTTCACATGATTAGGCTGATGAAAATAGTTTCTGAGTGTTCCTGGGAACTTTTATAGCCATGCTTAAGAAATAATTTACTGTATAAATAATTCACCTGGAGGAGTATAAAGAAAGACATGGAAATTTGGGGGAGGATGAAACTCTCCTTTTTGGGGAGGATAGCTGTTGTTAAAATGAATATTCTGCCTAGAATGCTATTTCTATTTCAAACTATCCCCATACTTAAAGGCTTAAAACAATGTAAAGAGTGGCAGAGAGCCTTGGTGAAATATATTTGGCAGGGGAAAAGGCCACGGATAAAAATGAAAATTTTGATAGATAAAAAAGAAAGAGGGGGCTTTTCTCTCCCGGACCTAAGTCTATACTATGAAGCGGCTTGCATACTCTGGTTAAAAGATTGGATAAAACTGGAGAATAGAGACCTATTGGACCTGGAAGGTTTTAATAATTGGTACGGATGGCATTCGTACCTTTGGTATGGGAAAGTGAAGGTCCACAAGAGCTTTTTAAACCATATTTTTAGGGGACCGATATACCAAGCATGGGAAAGGAATAAAAACCTCCTTGAAAGAAAGACTCCCTGGTGGATTTCACCAATAGAGGTTTTAACGGTCAAGAAAACAAACATGGAGGAGAAAAACGCCACCTATGAAGAAATGTTAAGAAAAACAGACCAAGGGCCCAAACTCAGACCTTATGAAGAGATAAAAAGCTTATTCACTGGTTGGTTGCAATACCACCAGGTGAATGATTTGTTAAAAGAGGATAAGAAGAAGTTGGGTTTTGATGATAAAAAATCAAAATTTAAAATAGAAGTAGTAGAAGGCAAAAACAAAACCCTATCCAGAATCTATGATATACTATTAGAGTGGTATACAAAGGACGAGGAGGTGAAGGAGGCAATGATTAAATGGGCAATTGACTTTGGCTATAACATCGATTTCGAAAGGTGGTCGGAAGTGTGGAATTGTAACATAAAGTTTACAGCATGTATGGCCCTGAGAGAAAATGTTTGGAAGATGTTATATAGGTGGTACCACACCCCTGTGAAATTGGCCAAAATGTATAGATTAAAGGATAAGAAATGCTGGAAGTGTGGTGAGGTGGAGGGTGACCTATATCATTTATGGTGGACATGTAAAAAGGTGAAAGGCTTTTGGGAATCAATTTATAATGAGCTTAAAAAAATACTTAAGTACACTTTCCCCAAAAGACCTGAAGCCTTTTTGCTGGGAATGACGGGCAAAGAAATTAAAAAGGAAGACAAGACGATATTCCTCTATGCCACCACAGCAGCGAGAATTATGTTGGCACAATACTGGAAAGTGGAAACCATCCCCAGCATAAATGACTGGCAGATTAAAATGGTAAATTATGCTGAGCTTGATAAATTAACAGGTAAAATAAGAGATCAAGATGAACAGAAATTTCTGAAAAATTGGAGTAAATACTGGAACTATATTGGAATAAATGTCTAATGTGAACTGGCGGGGTTAGAACAATACTACCAGCGAGTGAATTTAGGATTATAGATTAAAAATCAAATACGTAATGGAAGTAGATATTCGATACTTACCAAAAGGGTGGAAGGGAGTTCAGGGTGGTTTTTTTTTTTTTGGTTTTTTTTTTGCATGATGTAGCTAAACTATTTTCTTTGTATAGTTGGAAAAAGGAAAAAGTTGGCTTGTATATCTCTGTTGTAGTGACCCCTTTTTTGTAATCTTTTCTGTGTGTGTGTGTGTGTGTGTGTGTGTATATATATATATATATATATATATATATATATATATGTGTGTGTGTGTGTGTCTGTTTTGTGTATAACTTTAATAAAAATGTATTCAAAAAAAAAAAAAAAAAAGAAATAATTTACTGTACCTGCAATATACCATAGCAGAGCTTTCCAGACTTTTCAAGTTGGTGACACACTTTTTGAACATGCATCATTTTGCGACATAGTAATTCAGTTTTACTAGCAAACTGGAGGTTAAATTTGTGTGACGCACCTAAATTTGTGTGACGCAGCACACTAACATGTCATGACACACAGTTTGGAAAGCTCTGTACTGTAGTACCTCGGCGTTGTGTGTATGAATAGTAAACCGTCCCAATGACTTGATTGCTAAAAAATAAAAATAAAAAATGGAGGGAGGGGACAGGGGAAGAAAAAAATTAGAGAATGATGATGATGCACTTTTTTCCTCTGGTAACTGAAGGTTAAATGGGTAGCAAGCAGAATGCCTTAAACAAGATTGGTATATTGATTAAAATGCTGATTTAACAGCTCGTTTTTTCCCCTTGGAAACCTGGAAAAGATAAGCCAGCTGCTGTCTAAGAGTGCTGAGTGTCCACTGAGAGTACACTATCTATCATCACAATATGGTGATGAGAGGTGTTTTATGTTTCTGTTAATTTCCCCCACTAAATCAGTAATTATTGCAATCCTGTCCCTGCTGTTTACCCTGCAGCTGTTTTTCCATTTGTCGAGAGAGAGAGTGTTCTCTGAGGATCGCACACGCTTCTATGGTGCAGAAATTGTTTCTGCTTTGGACTATCTGCATTCTGGAAAGATCGTGTACCGTGATCTCAAGGTAAAAAAAGAGAAGTAATCAAAATGTTGTTTTTGAAAAGACCATTGGGACAAACACAAAGTAATTATAAAGTTACACTGTTTTGAGAAAAGTAACTAGCCGAGGAAAAAAAGTGCACTGTAGATTGAAGTTCAGCAAAATACCCAACACCCAATTTCAATCTATAGTATCTGTATTCTGTTATTTATTTAAGCAATTGATATTGAAGGTTGGTCCTTGTTATGTGAATGAAGATGAATATGTATGTTGTGTACTTGGCTGGAATGAGGTGATTCATCATGTGAGCGTTTATATAAGTAAAAAAGGCCCCCATACAGCCACAAAATCTTGTAGTGCAGCAGAACCCTTGGTGCCTTATGTTCGTGAGTTAGCTTCTCCGAGAAAACAATATACAGTCTTTTTATTCCACATGTCCAGTGTAATATTCAATGCATCCTTCAGCCTTCGGTTATAGATAGGTAGTCTTGTGAGTAGGAGGAATATAATTAAAGAATTGAACAGTAGGGTGTAACTGGGTCTTTAGTTGCCTGTTTACCAATTATGGATGTAATGTTCCTCAACCCTTGATCCCAGAAAACAGAATCAAAATGACAGTCCCAAACATATGCCAGTAAGTGCCCATATTAGAGTGGTCCCACCAACAGCTATTAGATCCTAGACCCAAAGATATGAGCAATCCTGGCTGGTGTGTCAAACTACAGTGGTGCACCACTTTGAGAGTGTTCTCCTGTGCGTTGGCAGAAACTGAAGAGAAGGGGCTCAATAGACCAGATTCTCGCTGAAGTATTTTCATGCAAGCACTGACCTCAGCAGAGAAGAAGCAACATAAGGGCAATTCCATACAGGACTTAGGCTGAGCAATGCATGAGGGCTAAGCTTAGATGTTGCCTGTTATATAGGAACTGGAGCTCTGTTTCAGAAACTGGTTCTGTCTTCACTGAGAGGAGGCTCTTCATTTAAAGGGCCCCAGTCTTCTTCAACAAACTTTCACTCCAGTGGGGTAGTGATGAGTAGAATCACTGAGCCAAAGGAGAGTAACACAAGAGTGACATCCACACCATACATTTAAAGCACTTAACTTTCTCCAAAGGATCCTGCGAACTGTATTCTACCCCTCATAGGGCTACAATTCCAAGCTCTCTTAACAAACTACAGTTCCTATGATTCTTTGGGGGAAGCCATATGTTTTAAATATATGGTGTGGATGTGACCAGCATCTGTAGACCAAGGGGGTACTGACTTCATAGGCTCTTGTTGAAGTGCTTCCAGTAGGTAACTATATGTATATTAGATGTGCTCCAAATCTTAAGTTCTGGCAAGGGGTAACAATATTACTGATCCATGTTGGCACTACAGTCTGCCACTGCTAAGATTAGGTGGATTTCTGAACCCACAGAAGGAAGTATCTGAATATCTGGAACTCTAGTTTGGGTGTGCTGATACTTCCATGAAATTCTTTTATGAGTTTGCCCATCCTTCTATGCTAATATTCATTTCCAAATATTGTAGTGTAGTAGATCTTGTTTGGCAGAGCATCACAAGAATCCTTACTCACAGATTGGCAAGAGCAATGACATCTGTAATCTCGTTAATTGGCAGATCTCATTTCTCCCCTACTGTTCATAATACAGCAAAGAGTTTTGCATCACAATAAATATAGTTATTTCATATAATCAGACTTCATTTTTTCCTTTAAATTTATAACACAATCTTAGTTATAAGGACTGCATCTTTTAAGTACAGTGGTACCTCGGGTTACATACGCTTCAGGTTACAGACTCTGCTAACCCAGAAATAGTACCTCGGGTTAAGAACTTTGCTTCAGGATGAGAACAGAAATCGTGCTCCGGTGGCGTGGCAGCGGCAGGAAGCCCCATTAGCTAAAGTGGTGCTTCAGATTAAGAACAGTTTCAGGTTAAGAACGGACCTCTGGAACGAATTAAGTACGTAACAAGAGGTACCAGTGTACTTACCCTGAGTAATATGTGCGTACCAGGAAGAGGTTCATCATCACAACTGGTGTTTGGAGAATGTCATATACCATCGTCCCTCTTCCCGTTTTGTAGGATGTTTTGTAAGAATGTGAATCTGGTAGTCTGTGCTCTAGTTTCCATTTTATTTTTATGCCTTTTTAAAAACAGCCTGTGAAAGGTTTTGGGTAGGTTTCACATGACATTGAATGAACAAGGAATAAGTTAATTTTCTCACTGGCACATGAAGGGCAGTCCTGCTTCTTGGAATGGTCCCTCTTTCTTGCTGTGGCAAGCAGGATCCAGAATCTTATTTCCTTCTCAGCCAGGGGAATGGGCCATCCAGTTCACCAGATTGGTTCTGCCTGTTGCTTTGATTGGATAAGGACCTAGTAATATTGGGGGTTCTTTCTTTCTTTCTTTCTTTCTTTCTTTCTTTCTTTCTTTCTTTCTTTCTTTCTTTCCTGTACCCCTTCCTTCTGTCTCCAGCCTCTCTCTTTCTTTGGTTCCTAAACTCCAATTCTCTACTTCCCTGCTGCTCCCCTCTCCTCTGTCTCCCTTCTACCCACCTAGAAGCCCTAGCCAGCAGGAAGCAACTAGCTATAGGCAGTGCATGGGGCACCACCCGCCCACCCCTTCCTCATAAGTGTGGTGCAGAATGGCTGCAGGAGAGTGGTGAGGGACAAAGCTTTTGGAAAGAGGAAAGGTGACTGCTTCACTTAGGGCTTCAGTGCCCCCTTGCAGAAATGATTAAAGAGCAGCTGTCAGGGGGCATGGAGCAGTGATGCTCTTAGTGCTTTAGCATACCTTTTCTTAAAGCAGTGAAAGGGCAGCTGACCTACATGCAACACCCATTGCTCAGAAGGCCTGCAATGGTGTCCAAAGCTCCAGCTGCACCAAGCAGTCATTTCTCCCATCACATGGATGGTATCAATTTGCAAGCTCCACAGCCATGAGTGGAGCATTGCATTCAGAGCACAGCCATGTGTACGAGCTCTCTTTGTGATGTTTAGTGGGGGTTCATTGGGTAACCAGGTGACCACTTTCATCATTTCCTATTGGGTGAAAGAGGCTACTGTCCACTCATATTGGGCTGTGGGGAAATCACCTGGAGAAGGGGGATAGCAGCTCATTCTCTCTGGTGGCCTCTATGTCACAGTACATAGGGCACAGACTCATAGACTTGTAGAATTGGAAGGGACTCCAAGGGTCCAACCCCCTGCAGTGTAGGAACTCAGCTAAAGCATCCATCTAGATCAAGGGAAGTAACAGTGCCACTGTATTCTGCTCTGGTCAGACCTCACCTGGAGTACTGTGTCCAGTTCTGGACACCACAGTTCAAGAAGGACACCGACAAACTGGAACGTGTCCAGAGAAGGGCAACCAAAATGGTCAAAGGCCTGGAAACGATGCCTAAGGGAGCTGGGCATGTTTAGCCTGGAGAAGAGGAGGTTAAGGGGTGATATGATAGCCATGTTCAAATATATAAAAGGATGTCACATAGAGGAGGGAGAAAGGTTGTTTTCTGTTGCTCCAGAGAAGCGGACACGGAGCAATGGATCCAAACTACAAGAAAGAAGATTCCACCTAAACATTAGGAAGAACTTCCTGACAGTAAGAGCTGTTTGACAGTGGAATTTGCTGCCAAGGAGTGTGGTGGAGTCTCCTCCTTTGGAGGTCTTTAAGCAGAGGCTTGACAACCATATGTCAGGAGTGCTCTGATGGTGTTTCCTGCTTGGCAGTGGGTTGGACTTGATGGCCCTTGTGGTCTCTTCCAACTCCATGATTCTATGATTCTATGATAACAGATTGCCATCCGACCTCTGTTTAAAAATCTCCAAGGAAGGAGAGTTCACAACCTCCCAAGGGAGACCGTTCCACTGTCAAACAGCTCTTACTGTCAGAAAGCTTTTCCTGATGTTTAGTTGGAATGTCCTTCCTTGTAACTTGAAGCCATTGGTTCAAGTCCTACCTTCCAGAGCAGGAGAAAACAAGCTTGCTCCATCTTTCATGTGACAGCCCTTTAGATATTTTAAGTTTGCTATCATATCTCCTCTCAGTCTCCTCTTTTCCAGGCTAAACATACCCAGCTCCTTCAAGCGCTCCTCATAAGGCTTGGCTTCTAGACCCTTGATCATCCTAGTTGCCCTCCTCTGCATACGTTCCAGCTTGTCAACATCCTTAAATTTTGGCACCCAGAATTGGACACATTATTCCAGGTTTGGTCTGAACAAGGCAGAATAGAGTGGTACTATTACTTCCCTTGATCTAGATACTACTGTTGATGCAACCTAGAATAGCATTTGCCATTTTTTTGCTGCTGTTGACTCATGTTAAGCTGGTGGTCCACCAAGACCCTTAGATCCTTTTCACATGTACTGCTAGTAAGCTAGCTGTCCCCCATCCTATATTTGTGCATCTGGTTCTTGCTGCCTAAGTGCAGAACCTTACATTTGTTCCTATTGAAATTCATTTTGATGGCTTACGCCCAGTTCTCTATCTCAGAGATATGTAGGGTGACTATATGGGTGTCTCTCTACACTTTTGCTGAGCATTACAGAATTGATGCCTTTTGACTCCCATTGTTTACAGTTGATGTTTATCCTATAGTGGAGTGTTTCATAGCAGGTAGAGGGTCTTTCTCACTCTGCCAGTTGGCCTGGTGGTTGAGGATTCTGGATCCAGAAGGAGGAACCATTCCAAGGAATAGGACTGCCTTCCATTTTCCACTGGGAGCAAAAGGTCACACAGTAAGCAAACGTCTGTTTTCTAGAACAGGCAAGAGGTAGGAAGGCCTCCACCCTGTGGGCCTAATTAGGCCCATCAGGCTTCCCCATTTGGCCCACAATGTCATCTCTGACATGCCAAACCATACCCACTTTCCCAACATCTGCTGTACATTGTCTAGAGACTATTGTAGTTAAACAGTATATAATTTTGTTTTAATAATAATGTAATATATGATGTCAAAAAACCTGGCTCAGCCAAAAG
Organism: Podarcis erhardii; assembly: GCF_964252035.2. Lineage (NCBI taxonomy): Eukaryota > Metazoa > Chordata > Lepidosauria > Squamata > Lacertidae > Podarcis > Podarcis erhardii. The sequence continues at coordinate 80,355,487 of NC_138507.1, read as the reverse complement.
GGGGTTTGCAGGAACAGCTCATTGGTGGTGCCTGCAAATCCCTGGACAATGTCCTGGGCAACATAGTGCTTTAAAAGGGGCTTCTGAAAAGACCTTGGTGCTGGGAGATCACTTGATGTCATTGTGACATTGGGGGATCGGCAGGTGGATGACTGCACCCACCTGAAAAGCTTGGCCTGCCAGGAGTGAGGCAGATAAGAGGCTGATCTACTGACCAGATCCAGTTCCTCATTCCTGTTCTAGAATCTAGCAGGTTTATAGATTTCGTTTTATGCTGCTAGCATGATGTGATAACATATCCTTCCATAATTATATATGATTTCTGCACAGTTCAGAATACTGTTATTTGGCTAAGTGACACAATATATTTTGTCCATATTTTCTATCACTGTAATGGGCAAATTGGATCAGATTGCCAGATCAGCATTGATAAACATCATACAGTGCATTTCTACTCAAAAGTAGGTCATTTTGAGTTCAATGAGAGCTACTTATATGTAGTTGTATAGAGGAGCAAATAGGAGTAATTTTTTTATCTGTACACGTCAAAGTAAATAGTTGATACATATAAGAGTTATATGTATCATGTGTAGTCTTCGCATATTCACACTCCCATCCAGGCTTACACTGATGTCTCTGAATGCTTGTGGAGTGCTCTTGAGGAATCGCAAACAGGCAAGCAAGCAGCAGTTGTCTTACAATTTGGCCCACCAAAATGAGCAGCTGGCATTAAATTTAACTGTGTTGTCTCACTTTTGCCTTGCAGCAAATGAAGTAGTTCACAAGGTCCTGCTGATCACCCTTGATGGATTGAAAAGTTCATAGGCCACTACTTTCAGTGTCTCTCTCTCACCCCTTTGCTTCTAGAGCTCATTTCATATTTGATTCTCTAATTACAACTGCAAATAGTATGCAAAGTGAGTTTAGATCTGGTTATCTGAACTAGGAATATTATTATATTATAAAAATACTATCATCAGAATGGCAATCATCCTGTGATGCTGTAAATTACACTTACAAGACCAAACTAGACAAGACACAAAGGATCTGTGATCAAATTTCCTGCTGTTTCTATTTTTCCCTCCCTTTAAAGTAGCTGTGGGAAGCATCTAATTTGCCACTGGAAACTATTATTTGACTCTGTGGCAAATAGTATTGTGTATGTGTGGGAATAGGATTAAGAAAATGTTACCGGGGAAAGGGTTAAACATTATTGACCCAGCACTGTGGTACCCAGCAAATGCTTATAATAGAAGTTCGAAACGTTGGAGAATTGATCACTAATTTCCAGTGCCTCATCTGGTTTGGCTCTTAATAATAGTAAACATTGTAACAATGACTACTAAGTTGCTGGGTGTTTTTTTTTGTTGTTTGTTTGTTAAACAGTGATTTCCCTTTAGATGTTGAAAAACCAATTTTGTGTTATTTGTAATATACAGTTAGAAAATCTAATGTTGGATAAAGATGGACACATAAAAATTACAGATTTTGGACTTTGCAAAGAAGGGATCACAGATGCAGCTACTATGAAAACGTTCTGTGGCACCCCAGAGTACTTGGCTCCAGAGGTATGTCAGCATTTTACTTAGTACATTTTAAATATGTAATATTTCACTTAATTACAACATACTTGTCAATAGTAATTGGTATATTTGAAAACTGGAAAATATTGTTACAAGGGCTAATACTTTTTATAGCCTTTTACCATGAGGATGTTTAAATGTTGTTTAAACATTAGCACAAATATTTATGTGTATCTGTGTATCTGAAGAAGTGTGCATGCACACAAAAGCTCATACCAATAACAAACTTAGCTGGTCTCTAAGGTGCTACTGAAAGGAATGTTTTTATTTTGTTACAAATATTTATTTTCAAGCTAGTAATTTTTACAGCAGAACTATTAAAATATTTCTCTTTATATAGATCAATTCCTATGTACATTTAATTGTAAGTGAAGCTTTTTCTTAAAAATAAGAAGCATGCTTCTTTAGTATTTTCATGCAGCTATCTAAATATAGGGCATAAAAAGAGAAAGACGCAGATTACATGGTTGAAAATAATGGGATGGGAATTTTAGTTCTAAGGAATGACTGGAGGAAGTTCAAGGAACACTGCTAAAGTACCTGTACCTGAAGGCAGCTCTGGCTTAATCCGAGCAATTTAATCTCCTAGAAAATATTTTGCTTTGAGATATAGCTCCAGTTAAGTTTTGTCAAGTTTTCATTAATATTTATTTAAGTTAATATCTTCACCAACTTTAAGAGTAGGTTTTATTTCTCAGGGTCAAGAAGGTTTAGAATGCCCTCTTTTCCAGTTAAGAGTGCAGAGACTTTTGCGGAGCAAAGCAACTGCAATCTGCTCTCCAGCAGCCAGACATTCCCACTAAACCCTGGTTTGACTTAGCATGAGAAAGACCAGCTCAGTTTGCATCTATCAAAGGATGATGCAACCATTGTAACAGCTTCCTGTGATGATGGAGATACAGTAGAATCATATACCAACTGGCATAGCTGTTTTGCCTTCGTGTGGTACTAATAGGACAATTGTTGTTTCCATTTATATCAGTGAACTGAGCCATGTGCCAGAAAACACCCTAGTCCTATTTAGTGTGATAAGGAAGCTTCTAGGTGATAGTTGAGTCCTGTCTTTCTTTCAGTTGAAGCAGTAGATAACTGGGTCCTTTTGTTGTAATAACGATTGAAATCAAGATCCTAAGTGGTCTAATATTTGGTTGCATTTAGATCTATGTTTAGATAAAGCAGCTGGTTTATTTTGTACATTATCTATGTACTTCACTTCACTTGTATCATGCTGTATAGGGTCTGTACCTGACCCAGAAGCTTAGCATCCCCATTTGTTGGGATCTAACCCAGAGCTTTCCAAACTGTGTGTCGCGACACATTAGTGTGTCAGCTGTGATGTGTAGGTGTCACTGGAAAGGGGTTAGTTTAACCTCTGGTTTGTTAGTAAAACTGAATTACTGTTTTGTGAAATGATACATATCTAAAAAGTGTGACACCAACATGAAAATTTGGGAAAGCTCTGCTCTCACTTTTATGACAAATATAGGCTGCAAGTGTGTGAAAGTTGGTTCTCTTGGTAGCTACTGTACAAGTAACAGTAATATGCAAACTCAACAAATTCTAAACAGGAACCTCTTGTAGAAATGTTACACAGCTTCTGCATTGTAACTGTGCTTCCTTTATATGCCCATCCTGCAGGGTGTGATGTGCACCCTGTCTGGAATTGTCTGATGCTTCACTGTTACTGAAGCTAAACAGGTGTAGAATTTGTAAGTCCCTCAGATGACAGACCACTGGAAGCCTCATAAAAACAGAAAAAGTACTAGGTGGATAGCAAACAAGAGTTCTTGCACAGTTGTCAGTATTAGAATCCAATTAAACCTGCCAATTTAGTTGTTCAGTTCTTTACAGTTCTTTAACACCCATCCTTCAAAGAATGGCTCAGAATACAGTATATTTTAATTTTCCTGTTTAATTGGAGAAATGTTTCAATGCTTATGTTCTTTGAGAAAAATAGGAAACTATTATTCTGTTCATTTACTTATTTAATTTTAGAAAAAAAATCTCTTAAACAGTTTGCATCTATCAGAAGACCTTACCAACAAAATTTTTAAAAAATTGCAAATACATTATGAAAATCCATCTGTAAAAGGCAACACAATCAGAAGCTAAACTAATTATTTGAGCTTCCAGCTTTTCTGTTGAGTTAGCAATACCTGTTCAATCCTCCAATTGTAAAACAGTTTAAAAAATCCAATGTAGCTCACATGCAAGACCCAACAAAATTAAGTGCTAAGTACATTTTTGGCAGTTGACTTTTATTATGCCCAGTCCTCAAATGTACGAGTGGATAATCATCTGAATGTTACTTATTTTTCACATGCTTATGTGATCACACAAAAAGTGCATGCTAAAAAGAAGCAGATGGTGACAGATGGGGAAGGTTGAATAAGGTGGCTTTGGAAACCTAGAAAAATGCACTTCTGTAATAGTGTAAAAATAAAAATTTATTTGATTGCCAAGTTACAGATAACAAAACAAGAACTCGGGATGAAACCTTGATCGTATATGACAAAATTATTTTACAATAATCCTTATAAAATGTCTTATTGTGATGATTATATCGTAGCGTATTTTTGTATATTTTATAATGAATAAAAAAAAGACGCACATGTTCTTGGAAGTCAGTCCCATTGAAGTCAGTACTGTAAAACTTACTAGAATAAACATCTGTGGAATGAGAACATTAGAGTAATAAAATTTAGTTGCAGAAAAAAGGGGGGTAGTTGTATTGCTTTTTACTGTGCTTAACAGTCAAGATAACTTGTTCCATTCTTCAGTAACAAGCAAGTATCATATTTTCCTAATACAATATTGAAAAATGAAATATTTTACCACACAAGCAGCACTGCAATGAAAGGCACCTAGCCCGAAGAATCAATAACTTACTAAAACATTATTATGGTTAAAAGCCCTAATATTTTGTTTTAATTTAAGTAAAACATTTTTGTAAATACTTGACATACACCTAAGCTTAAGATATTTGCATTGTAGCAGCTGGTGGGTGGGACAGAGCCACCCTTCTGACACTGGCATTTCTACAGCTTAACTGGAAAGTGCTGGCACATATGCAAACCACTTACCTATGTTTTGCCCTTTCCCGGCACTATCCAGGTAAGCTATAGCAACACCAGTGTCAGGAGTTTGGATTTGGATTTGGATTTGATAGCCCACCTTTCACTCCCCTTCAGGAGTCTCAAAGCAGCTAACATTCTCCTTTCCCTTCCTCCCCCACAACAAACACTCTGTGAGGTGAGTGGGGCTGAGAGACTTCAAAGACGTGTGACTGGCCCAAGGTCACCCAGCAGCTGCATGTGGAGGAGCAGAGACACGAACCTGGTTCCCCAGATTACGAGACTACCGCTCTTAACCACTACACCACACTGGCTCTCCCAGGAGGCTAGCGCTGGCTCTCTACACATGCTTCTACTGAATTTTCACATTACCCCATCTACTTAGCAGTTGGGGGGCTTGACTGGGTTAGTGTAGCTTCAGCCCTTGCATATGGATGAATTCCAGTGTTCCTTGCTTCCAAAGTTTATTTTTACTGGTGCATGTTTATTACAAGGGAAGTATTAAGTTCTTCCCACTTCCCCACCCAGCCTTCCAACTCTGCACGATGCAAATTATTCATGCCCTATAGCATGATTAGTTTGCATTGTTCAAAGACAGACATCTGGAAGAGGATGTGAGGGGAGCCCCCTTGACCTGGTGGCAGCCACACCTGGCTTCTCATAGTGGAAGCAGAGGGTGATGAAAGTGAGGGAGACTCCCTTATTTTACAAGTACTACACCCGGTTTAAAAAGGACGGAGTCATGAAATACGACATGGGGGGGGGGGAGTTTAATAGTGGTCAGGCTACCTACACTATAAAATGGACACACACCCTTTAATGTAATGACTAGTGTAAATTTCAGTACCTTCCTGTTCCTGTTTTAGGTTTTGGAAGACAATGACTACGGCCGTGCAGTGGATTGGTGGGGCCTTGGAGTTGTTATGTATGAAATGATGTGTGGCAGGTTGCCATTCTACAACCAAGATCATGAAAAACTTTTTGAACTAATACTAATGGAGGATATAAAATTTCCCCGAACATTGTCATCCGATGCAAAATCACTACTTTCAGGTCTCCTGATAAAAGATCCAAATAAACGGTAAGTCTGACAGAATGCCAATTATGCACAAGTAGGCATTTTCATCCTAAAATACATAAAAGGTTTGTAGCACACATAGCACACATAGATGACTAGTTCTGGGGTCTGCCAGAATCCTTGTGCAAATTCTTTTCTGCACAGCATTCTGTATATGTTGCTTAAAGGGTTGAATGTTGCTGCCTGGTCTTTGACCACAATAAAGATTGATTGAGGGGAGGGTTGAATGTTTTCAGGTCAAATATTGCCCCAAGAGCAGCAGGCCCTTCTAGAGATTTTTGTGCATTTTGTTCATTCTTCAGGCACTGGAGTCATCCTTGATTTTCTTAAGGCAGACCAAGACCAAGGCCTGGCTCCAGACACCCTCAGGAGATAGGCATTGGCCCTAGGCAGTATCTTCCCCCTGGTAGACCACTGCTGTGTGAGAAAACCATCTAAGGTCAAAGAGGTTCCTCAAAGGGGTCACTCACCGGTTGGGGATTATCATGAACTTGAAGTTGAGGAAAGGTTACCTCCCATTCCAGCGAACCACAGGAAGTTTCCTTTTTAAAGGTACCTTTTGACACTGCCTCCAGGAGGAGTTAACCTTTGCTTGTATGCTCTGTTCTCCAACTGACCAGCCTGATGATAACTCGGAATTAAGTGGGTAGTGCAGAAGCAACCTCAAGGGATGGCTAAAATATGTCTTAGGGCTCATAATCTTCCGAAATCACATTCCTGATTAATGTTCCATAGAGTTGGAGGCTTGGAAAGAACATGCTGTGTCAGAATTATTAATACACATTTAGATTTTCATCCTGTCTTTCAAATACATCTTCCCAGTGGTTTCAATAAATTACTAAAAATGCCATAACACAAGTATTACTTAGAAATAAACTAAAAGCAGCAGCTCTGCATATATGAATTAAAAGATGTGGAGCTCTTGAGTGGTGTGATGAACAAGCTAGTTGCCCTCTACCACCAATTCAAAATCAAGCCAAAGGTGGACTTGTTTAGTTTGTTTATAAGATGATCCCCTACCCATGGCCTAATGTTTACAATGGTAATATAAGATAGCCTAATTATACTAAAGGAGAGAAGGTGGAAGGAGCGTGAAAAAGATGTTGATTAATGGCAACGTTATCTTTTAAAGCAAGCAGGGAGATGAGAACCTAAACAGTAATAGAAGCAAAATTATTTTGAGAGGTGAAAGCAGGCATTGAAATTCAACATGGAAGTGTCACATTTGGGATGACTTCCAAGGCATGGCAGGCAATAAAATAAAATAAAATAAAATAGAAATGTACATCAGATGTAGATTTACTGTAGGGGATGGGAAAGGTCCTTATCTGCTGTGTTTCAAAATCGGTGCTCAGGTTACTAGAAGTCTTTGTAGTTCGAGCGTCTTGAGGCCTATTTATAGTACACCCCATATGCAAAACTGCTTTTTAATTTTAGAACAACTTAGGTGAAGTGATGACTCAAAACAGAACAGGAAATGCAAGTACTTCATGCATCTTGTGTATCACTTGTCTTGTGTGAAATACATATTTGCAATAGAAATGATTTTTTAAAAAATCTCTCCACATGAGCACTCCCTGCATTCCCAGACCTGCTCAACTGAATTGCAGGTTGTAGCTAGTGTGGGTGGGAATACATGAACTCCAAGCTTTGCTCTTGAGGGTATTAATACTAGATGTGTGCATTCTTAATTTTGAAAAAATGAATCCATTAACCTCCAACATGAATACACATCAAACAGGTAAGTAACATATTCACCAAATGTTGTGCTGTTCATAGAATGGTTTTAATTTTTGGTGAAACTAAACTTCATAGGTAAAAAGAGCATCCTGCTTCTTTGTTTTTTGCTAATAAGACTTATGTAATTTATACTTTCCCAAATAGTCTTGGTGGAGGACCAGATGATGCTAAAGAAATTATGCGGCACAGTTTCTTTGCTGGAGTGAACTGGCAAGATGTATATGATAAAAAGGTAGGTTTGTACAGGATGGCACTGAATGCTTAAGATATTGCACATCTAGATTTCAGTTATATTTTTTAAAAAGGTAAACATCTGGAAAACAGCAATTTTTATAGTTCCATAACCTAGTGAAACCATAGATCAAAATTCAGTGCTTTTAAGTCCCTTTGGTTTCAGTGGGATCTTTAAGTATGTGCATTTCTCTACTACTGAACTGAATATGACTTGGAAATGTCAGAAACCTAGAAGCACCCTATGACAGCTAGAAGTGGATATGGAATTCTGTTTTCAAGTCACTTCTGTGTGTGCCAATCTACAGCCCAAACTACTAGCCATCAAGGATAGGGACCAGGGGGTGAATTTAGTTTTTTCTACAAAGCTAAAAATTGGGAATATCTAAGAGGAGCTACACATCTGCATTAATTTGGGTTGGGTATTCTCAGTCAGAAATTGTATGGCTATTAATCCATTCCTAATTATGAAATGTCAGTGTCTTTCTCCCCACCCCAATTAGGTTGAGATCATTCTTGCTAAATATAAATTACTCCATCCCAAAAAAACTTTGTTCTGTCATAAAAATATATTTTTGAATGTAACAATTCTTTTTGCTTGCTTTCTGTTTAAATCATCGCAAGAGAACTATTAGGCAGCATCTCTTTGTACAAATGTAATACATTTTTACTTGATTCTCTTTTGCAAATGATAACTGTGGTATGTTTTAAATATATGTGTGACAGTCAAAAAGGAAATCTGGCTAGGATATTTGTATTACAGAAATATACTTTTTATGCTGTTGTGCTGCATCTTGTCTCATTACCTTTGAAGGGCATGCTAGTGTAATTCATTATGACTTGACAAATTATTTTTATTTCAAAAATGTATTTCTATGAAATTGATTCTAGTTTCTTAAAGGGTTTTAAATATTCTTGAGCCTCTCAGGCAAACATCCCTTCTCTAGAACCTTCAATTCATGTTTGAGCCTTGGAGGAATTTTTCCTGTCTTATTCTGCCTTGGCTAGCCCCGCTGCTAAGGTGAAAAATTGTGTTTTAGGTCAATCTTTGTATCAGACTGATTTGTTCATGGAACATTTTCCCCATCCACAAGTGCTGAACTTTTCCAAAAACTAAAGTAGTAAAGTTTATAAAAATAAATGCAATTAAACACATACTAAATACTGTTTGGACCGAGGCCCAAATGAAAGAATAATAAAGTAAGTCAAATTTGTACTTTGTTTAGTAGATTCCTTTAAAAAAAATTATTATTATTTTTAAATCATTTAATGCAAGCAAGGGGAACCACTGGCCAAGTCGATCCTGGCCCACCAAGGGTCCAAGTCAGCTTGCAAGACCATTTTCCTGCCCATCAAGTTGTTAGGAGGACAGGGTTCAGTCCTGCTGGAGTCAGTGCATTAGCAGTAGGGAATGTGCTGGCAAAGCAGACTCCTGCAGCTGGCAAGTTTGAACCCTTTGCTCATCAGCAGGTAGTGGAAGGTTCAGTCCTGCTGGGAAGTCAGTCCTGTGACCAGGGAATGCCCTGGTGAAGTAGGCCCTTGTTGCCAGCAGGATTGAACCTTCCGCTTGTCCATTATTGAGTGAGGGGTTCATTCTAGCTCAGTTTGGCTGCGCTTGCCTGTTGCTCTGCTAGTAACAGGCACACGTAGCCAAAATAGGTGTGGGGATGTTTGAAAGCCCTTTTGCAAAGAGCCCTCACTGCTGGGCTCTTTGCAAAATGTCTCTCAAACAGCACCATGCTGCAGTTTGAAGCCCCGACAGTTGGGGTTAGCTCAGCATCACTGATAGCACCTATTTGTCAGATTTGGTCCTCCACTGGCCAGGAAAGACTTCCCAACCCTGATTGAATGTAACCACATAGTACGGTGCGTTGGTGTAAATTTCTGGCAGAATAACTTGGTCTGCACTAAGAGACTCATGGAACATGTAGCAAGAGCCAGCAGGTGAGGAATTATTCAGAAAACCTCAATGGGTTGGAACCCAAGAACCATGAGTGGAAGGGGACTTCCCCACTTATTTTGCACCACAGCTCCCTTCATCCCCGAAAGGTTGTTTATGAAGGTTTAGGGACTCTTCAGAATGGTGTGGGGTAGAACAAGTGGTGCTGCTTGGGGAGAGAAGATGGGCTAAAACTGGGCAGAGGCAGCTTGTGCAAATGAGGCCAGAGCATGGCAAACCTTTGATTCTGGACTGACACAGGTTGTGAAGAAATCTTAGTAATCTCCATTAAAATAATAAAATGTTTGATTTGGTATCATGAATTCTTGAAAATTCATTTAATTTGTTGTTTGGTTCTGGTTTACACATTATTATCATAGATGTTAAACCGTTTGCTGAAATGATGTTAGCCTTTTCCTGGGATATGGCAAATGTATTTAATTTAGGGGTGGGAAAGCTTTGATTCCAAGGGTCACATTCTCTCAGAGACAGCCTTATGGGGGTGCATGCCAGTGGTGTGTGTGGTGGTGGTGCATTGTCAAAAGTTGGTGGTGATGGCAGTCTGTAATTTCCATAATCCTTATCCCAGCTCATAAACCTTGTTTCTAATTTCAGTTTTAGAACTTTGTAGCTGTTCACATTCAATTAAAAAGTGAGAGTGGTGTTTCTTCCACCTTAGGTGCTTGCACATGAGATATCTGAGCTCCTTAAACTATTAAGGTTGTGTTCAGCTAAATTCTACTCAGAGTAGATCTACTGAAATTAATGGACCTAATGTCCTTTTAATTTCAGCGGGTCTACTTGGAATATAACTAATGTTGAATACAGCCTGTATGCATGACACTGAACTTGATGGTCTCCCTTTCTGTGATCTAAGTACAGTGGTACCTCGTTTTATGAACTTAATCCATTCTGGAAGTCTGTTCTTAAACCAAAACTGTTCTTAAACTGAGGTGCACTTTCCCTAATGAGGCCTCCCGCCACCGGTGCTCTTCCTCCATTAGGATTCCATTCTTAGACCAAGATAAAGTTCTCAAACCGGGACACTATTTCTGGTTTTGCGGAGTTTGTAAACTGAATCGTTCTTAAACCGGACTGTTATTAAACCGAGGTACCGCTGTACATCATATTTTGGGGTCAGGTATATATATAATTCTTTTAGTATTTATTATTAAATATAGCACAGATTCAAATAGTAAAGATATATTTAGATTTAAGTTACAGCCGACTATATCCAAAAGGCTTTAGTGGTAATTGCATTATTAGTCCAGTCTGTATGCAACATATTCAAACTAAGAAAAATTATTAGTCTGGATTGCGTACATCCCCTGCTGTGGTTTCAGTAATGGTGCTGTGGGCACAACTATTTTAAACTGATAGGGTTTTTTGTTTGTTTTGTTTTTTCTTTACTTTTGGTTGTTCCCTCATTTTGATTCCATGTAGTTCATTCCTATACCAGAATCTGGGATGAAAGTGGGTGTCGCCTGCTCAATGTGTTAATACAGAGAAAGCTATGTTTGTTCTCTTTACTGATAGATAAAGAGGACAGGATGGTGTGTCTATCACAAAGCTTCCATGCTTCCATAGTGTCTGTCTGTGATTGGGGTGTGGTTGCAGATGAACCAACTGAAGCTGTATCTATGGGGGGGGGGGGGACCCAACCCAAATAATTATTGATAGAAAGCTGCTTGATCTAGGAGGCTTGAGGACACAAGTAATTAATGGTGTTTCAGCTTCTTCTGCTCACTTAGGTTGCAGTCTTGTGATGCTTCTGAATCTGTTGCTGCACATAGATTTTCTGGCCATCGCTGTGACATGGCCAGTAATGCTTTCCTTTAACTACATTTGGTGAGTAGGCTAATGACCATTTCCATACTTAGACATGGCAACCATTGTTCATACTTTTCCAGCACACTCTATTCCTGAAGGCAATTTGGAACTTGAAGCGGTGCTAGGTTGGTTGCAGATGCTAGCTTAATGGCTTAACAGATGGGTCACCAAGAGTGCTGAAGAGCCAACCATAGCTTCCTATTCAGTATACTTTAGGGCAGGGTGAGCTGGCATGGCAATGCCATGGAGCTTGCTTCCTGTTAGTGGTGTCGCTGCTGTTGTCCTAGTGCAGGGGCAAGATAATGGCAAGGCCAGGGCAACGGAAGCACCAGATTGGCTCCGTTGTGCACCTGTGCCACCCCAGTCTTACTACCACCTTTTCCCATCCCACCTCATCTTGGTAAGTGACACTACTGCCACAAGGCCAGCACTGCCCTGTCACATTGACCACTACTGTTTCAGGTTTTAATCCATAAAGCACAGAAAAGGGCTATTAAGACAATTTTGTGTCCTTATAGTGCAGTAGATGCAGACAGCAGTTGCTTTAGATCAAGGGTAGGTTTCTCAACCAATTCATTTACTGTAAAATAGTAAGCTTGGATCAAAGGAACCCCTGTTTTCACAGCTCGTCTACCTGTAGCCCCGTACCACATTCCACACCACCCTGAAGTGTCCCTTTGGCCTTAGGAGTGGTCTTTGCACAACGCACCGCACTTGAAATAATGTCCCATTGTGCAAGCAGAACTTTGCTTGCTCTTCTCTGGATCCTAGCCGTGATTATGTTTGCCACATGGCACTCCAAAAGTCCTGAAATCCTGAAAGATTTGCACTGTTACAGTCTATATGTTTCCTCATCCGCATGAAAAATTGACACTGACAAGTGTGCATTGTTGCTGTAGGAACTAAGTCATCTCCAGTGCTCTTTGTGTAAAATTGTTCTCTACACATAACCTATAGTGGGTATACAATCAAATATACTATTTTTATTTTTTGCACAGTTTTAGAGCACTTCCTAGATTTTCTAGCAACCTTTTTTAAGGTGCAGTTGTTACAGTTCTCATTAGAGAATCTAGAAACAAAGGAAGAACATCTGTTTATTCATTTTTTAAAAAAGTTAAACATCAGGCATTGTGTCCTTACCCAACTCTAACTCTAGATGTTCATCACTTCCTTAACATATATTTTTTATTATATTTTTCATGATGCCACTATAGAAGGAATATTGTTAGGAAGGGGTTTCTTACTGCATTTCTCTTATTTTCTTCTGGAGGTGGTGTTGAAGTTCCATGTGCTGGTTCCTCATTTCTTGACAAGAGTTCTTCAGAAGCTGGTAATGTTTTTTAGAGGGTTTCCCTCTAAAATTGGGTGATTTGTTTTGACAGTTTCCATAAACTTCTGTTACCAAAGGAATATTTTGTAGGATGTAATGTGTACAGTTATTTTTAACAATAAATAACATTAGACTTAATATCCCAAGAGTGCAATTGGAAAGTGCTTGTGTCGCTCCCTTACCCTATGTACACTGGGAGCAAAAGATCTATGAGATGGAACCAGCAGCACAGACAACCAAGGTACTTCAGGAGGGGGGCAGTGGATAATAAGTTATGCCAGGAGTTTGTGAGGAAGAAGAAAGAAACATTGTGATAGCTGGAATGGTGGAAATGGAAGTAAAATTTTGTGACCTAGGTAGGTACAGTCTTGGTCACTCTTTAGACATTATTTTAAAAGTGCTTAATGTAAGAGCCCAATCCCATATGTAGTCAGAAGTAAGTCTCATTTTGTTTCTTGAGACTTGCATTCACATGATTTTTAATAGGTTTTGCAGCATTAAACTAAGTTGGGGTTTTTATATTTTCTGCTAGTAAATTACTATGGCATATTTTGAGGGTCAAAAATACCATTTAGATTTATGCAAGGAATGCTTTTATATCTTAGTTTTGAATCTGACAGTAGTCTATAGGTTTTTTTTAAAATTTGCTATTTGCTGATTTTTCTCAGGAATATTTCACTGAGATTACATTTTCATTTATAAAATTTGTATTAGGCCTTTCAACGCAAGAGCCCCCATAACAATATATTAATAATACACAAGAACAATAAAACCCACAGTATAAAATAGGTCTCGGAGTGAAAAAAACATATCAAGAAATCAGAAATTTAGACAGTCCCACAGCAATCTATCCTTTACATCAGCCATATTTATAAACTTGGGGAAATAAATGCATCTTAATCTAATGCACAACAGTGTAGAGATCGATCTTGATGGAGAGAGAGTTTGAGAAGGTTGTGTTCCACATTGTCACATAACGAGTTATGGATGCTCATGGAACTGTGAAAAGGGCCTCTCCCACAAATCTTAATGGGATGGCAGGTAAGAAGGGACGCAATCATTCTGATACTTGTGCCGTAGGCCATATAGAGCTTTAGAGGCACAGCATCTTAAATTTGGCCCTGTAGCAAACAGGCAGCAAGTACCAATCCTGTTACATGAATCCACTTTATGGCACTGGTCAATAACTTGGTTGCCACATTCTGCAGTAGATCCAACTTCTAGATCATCTTCAAGGGCAGTTCCCTGTAGAGGGCATTGGTTACCAGAGCATGTAGTATCTTGGCAGAGCAGAAGTTGTAGCTGGTAAATCAGCTGCCTGGGCCTAAGGCAGGCATCCCCAAACTCAGCCCTCCAGCTGTTTTGGGACTACAACTCCCACCACAACAGGACCAGTGGTCAGGGATGATGGGAATTGTCGTCCCAAAACAGCTGGAGGGCCGAGTTTGGGGACGCCTGGCCTAAGGAGACAATGATGACTATAAGAGCAGCCCCAAGCTACAAACTTTCTCCTTTAGGGAAAATGCAACTCTGTCCAGAACAGGCAGTCTTCTCAATAATGAATATTGCTGATAATGTTAACATGCTTACACTTTTGTCTGACGGTTGCTTTATGCTGGTAGAGAACACTTCTGTTTGTGTAAGTGGGGCTGTCAATTTTTACCGATCTCCCTTACCTGCCGTAGCCCCTTGCCAAACTGCTTCTGAGGGTTGGGGGAACCTTCTAGAACAGTGTGGGGTATGGCATGGAGGGCTCAGTAAAAACAGAACTCTGAGACCTGACTCAAGCTCTGTGGTATCTGCTTGTGCCTTTTGTGCTGTTTTCTTCATGACACACAAATGTGCAACTTGTTAAGCAGTGAAGATAGTAAAGTCTCAACTAAAACATGTCAGTTCACTGGGTAGGAAGGGAGGGCAACAATGGCCATATCTGTGGATTGTTTCACCTCCAGTGTCATATGGGATGTTAGGAATGAACTATGTTGACTAGTAGGGCTTAAACTTGACTAAAGGTCTAGATTTCAATGTGCATAATATGCAAGAGGAATTAGAAGGGAACTGTCATATAACTGCAGCAATAGAGTGGGAGAGCTTTTGCACTGCTTTTCCTCCAAGTATGCTTGAAAGCGAACTTAATCCAAGTTCAAATGAAAGGAAGTGACCAAGCCACAGTGGCTTTGATGAGACTGTAGCCTGGATTTGCTTGGTGGTCCTGATGCGGCAGGCATGTTGGCAACTCCATGAATAGCGCCCTTGTGCAGACGCAATCAGCATCGCACTATCCTTGCTATGTTAGAAGTCTACAGTTGGATCTGCACAACTCTCCTAGGCAAGCGTCTGAGTTAAGATTTGAGTTAAACGTGAACAATTGTAGCAACATCTTTAGTAGGACTATGGCTTGGATCAAAGATTAATATGCCATGGCTTGCTATCAAATATTGGATGGATTTTTTCATGTTCTGAGTACCCTTTGCAATCAACACAGTGGATCAGTTCCGTTGTAACATTTATGATCCAGTGTATATTGTGGGCTTGTGGAGCACTCCCTCTTCTCTTTCCCTTGCAAGGTTTTCCTGGTTTAAGTGATCCTTAACAAACCAAAGTTTGAAGAACAGAATCCTGGCTTACAAACCTAATTTATGGAGACTGCTTAATTATGTAGACATCATGGAAATCTGGTTTACCAAACCAGGAAGTCTGCTGAAAGTGGGACAGCAGTTAAAGCAGAAATGGTGTGTTGGAATAGAAATGTTTTTGCTTGACTCAGTGGATGTGTGCCTGACATATTGTGGCACTCATGTTTATGTTCTTACACTTCTAGTGTTACTCCATTATATTTTTCACCTATGTACCCTGGAAATGTGAACAACACTCATACCTTGGAAGTCAAACGGAATAATAATAATAATAATAATAATAATAATAATAATAATAATAATAATATATTTATACCCTGCCCATCTGGCTGGGTTTCCCCAGCTACTCTGGGCAGCTTCCAACAAAAAATTAAAATACAGTAGTCTGTCAAACATTAAAAGCTTCCCTAAACAGGGCTGCCTTCAGATGTCTTCTAAAAGTTTGCTGGTAGTTGTTCTCTTTGACATCTGGTGGTGGGAGGGTGTTCCACAGGGCGGGTGCCACTACCGAGAAGGCCCTCTGCCTGGTTCCCTGTAACTTGGCTTCTCACAGTGAGGGAACTGCCAGAAGGTACTTGGCGCTGGACTTCAGTGTCTGGGCAGAACGATGGGGGTGGAGATGCTCCTTCAGGTATACTGGACCGAGGCTGTTTAAGGCTTTAAAGGTCAGCACCAACACTTTGAACTGTGCCTGGAAACGTACTGGGAGCCAATGTAGGTCTTTCAGGACCGGTGTTATATGGTCTCGGCTGCGCACCTGGTCCTTCATGGGCACAGTTACCCCATTCAGGACCAGGGAGTCCTTCACACCTCCACCCCCCCCCCCGTGTTCCCCAAGAACAGTACTTCTGTCTTGTCACGATTCAACCTCAAACTGTTAGCTGCCATCCATCCTCCAACCGCCTCTAGACACTCACACAGGACCTTCACCACCTTCACTGGTTCTGATTTGAAAGAGAGGTAGAGCTGGGTATCATCCACATATTGATGAACACCCA
The DNA here is from genome assembly GCF_964252035.2 of Podarcis erhardii. NCBI lineage: Eukaryota > Metazoa > Chordata > Lepidosauria > Squamata > Lacertidae > Podarcis > Podarcis erhardii. Next base: position 80,339,048 of record NC_138507.1, on the reverse strand, counting down.
GCCCAAACCCCCTGATGATCTCTCCCAGCAGCTGCATGTAGATGTTGAAAAGCATGGGGGAGAAGACAGAACCCTGAGGCACCCCACAAGTGAGAGCCCAGGAGCCTGAACCCTCATCCCCCACCACCACTTTCTGAACACAGCCCAGGAGGAAGTTCGACTTCCAAAGTGTTCGACTTCAAAATTGCAGCTTCTGATTGGCTGCAGGAAGCCCTGCTGGACATTTGGCTTCCAAAAGAATGTTCGAAACAGTCACTTCCGGGTTTTGATCGTTTGGGAGCCAAAATGTCTGAGTTCCAGGGTGTTTGACAACCAAGGTACGACTGTATTAAGAAACTTTGAAGCAATGCAGGGTGTTGCTTTTTATTTCGGGAATTAATCCTGGAAATGTGGGTGAGGTTATGTAATACTGACTTACCAGCTCTGACCTTATATTTGCTACTTTGAGAACATAAAATGCATTTGCTCCAGTGTAGTTGGATAAGAAACCACATTCACAAATGATTGTTGCACATCTCCCTGATCCAGCTACCATGGCTGAGCTATTTTTAAAAAGAGTAATGGTGGCTATCAGTTTTATGAGAAGGAAGAGATGCAGCTGAAGGGTTAGATTTAGTCAACCTCCTCTCCGCTAAACTGCTTTTTAAAGAGGACTACATGTGCATAGAGGTGGGACGTGGGTGGTGCTGTGGTCTAAACCACTGAGCCTCTTGAGCTTGCTGATTGAAAGGTTGGCAGTTCGAATCCGCACAACAGAGTGAGCTCCCACTGCTCTTTCTCAGCTTCTGCCAACCCAGCACTTTTGAAAGCACACGAGTGCAAGTAGATAAATAGGTACTACTGTGACAGGAAGGTAAATGGTGTTTCCGTGCACTCTGGCTTCTGTCACAGTGTTCCATTGCACCAGAAGCACTTTAGTCATGCTGGCCAAATGACCCGGAAAGCTGTCTGTGGATGAACACCAGTTCCTTCTTCCCGAAGTGAGATGAGCACCATACCCCATAGTCACTTTTGACTGGACTTAACTGCCCAGGGGTCCTTTACCTTTTTTTACTTTACACATGCACAAACCCATCAGCTGTGTGTTTGCATAGTTGGATCAGGGCTATTGCATATAATGTGTAGTCTAATCATCAGTATGTAAATTTGACTTATTTTAGTCTAGCCAATACTGAGCTAGATCATCCAGTTGTCTAAGTATAAGGCAGCTTCCTGTGTTTTTTCTGTTTGAAGACTGAGGTTCAAACCCCCATTTAGTTGTGAGGCTCACTATCTCCCCTGAGCTCCATGAAGAAGAGTAGTATAGAAAAATGTAATTAATAGAAACAGATGGATTTATAAGCTGCTATGCACAGTTGAGAAATGAATCTTAATGTACATAATCACTGTGCTTGGACATCACAGTAAACCATGGTTTATTAGAACAGGAATGAGTGTAGCCTTCTACCAGGTTCACAAGGTCCCATCTTCCCTTTTTCCTGCTCTGGAATGGCTTCTGCAGTCTGTTTAAAGCAAGCCAACTTTAAAGTGAAGCTGGCTTGCTTCAACAAATCATAATTAAGATTAGCCACTGTTTATGTAAAATGGGAAGGTTGTGTGAAAGCTTTTCGTAGAATGATCCTTCCTTCCTATTAGTCAGGGTGTTGCACACATGTTACTTACATGATATTGGTCAGCAGTGGAGGCACTGCACCCTCATTTTTAAATGTGTGTGGTCCTTCCATTATATAATATGGCTGAGCATGTTGCAGTGTACCTAGATTATGGGAAGTTAAAGGCCTCCATCCTTCGCCAAGGGTTGGACAGAACAGCGCTTGAAGGGGGTGGATCATGTCTCCATATCTCAAAATTTTTACAGCTCAGGCTTTTATTTTGTAGAAACCTCATTAGCATTTGTCTCCTCCACTGCACTTTGTATCTTTATGGGATCTTCCCAATGCTGCTCTATATACCTACCCTTTCTTTTTATATTGTATATGCTGGAAGCCGCCCAGGGTTGCCGGGGCATCCCAGTCACATGGGCGGGGTACAAATAATAAAATGCTGGTACTGCTAAGTGTTGTATTCATACCAAAACACAGTGAAAGTCAAAAGCAGCTTCTTTGCCACTAAAATGTTTAAAATATTTCAATTTTACCCAGTTAATTGAAACACATTGAATGTTGTTGTTATACAGTGGTGCACACTGGTGTAACTAGGAATTTTATATTCTGATAATAATAAACTTTTTTTGTAAATGCAGTGAGTTGTTATTCAAGATGCAATTAAACATGTTTGTTTGAGTCATAGGTTGAGCTACCTATCCATTGCTTTTTATTACAAAATTCTTGCTTGTAAAATGCAACAGGAGCAGCACGGGGGGGGGGGGGGGAGAGATACCTTGTGGTGGGCACTTCAAACATGTCTTAAAATGCTGCCACTAGTAGTAATGAATGATGCAACATACAAGGTACAGTGTATGAAATTCAATTGTTCCAGGAATTTCTGCTAATGTAAGAGGGCATGGAGCTGATTCCCCCGTCTCTGCACCTACTCATGCCACTTTCCACACTGCTCAGGAGGGCCCCCAAAACCCTGGAACCAATTTTCAGGGAGGGTATGGGGCTGCAGTGGCAGGGGGAAGAAAATGGCTTGCTTTCCTCTTTTAAGTTAGTGGATCAAAATCCATTTTGTGCGTGGAACAGCACTAATAGATTTCACCCACCAGGAGAATAATGTAAATAATTGTGCGTAACTGTAGAATTCTGTTAGTATTTAGAATAAGACTATAGTACAAATATGCATAGTATTCTTATTTTCTTTAACATACAATTGAATATTTCAGTTTTTTGTTTCAAAAACTTTTGGTTGTGGTGATGTAGAGTAACATTTTACTTTCCCTCTGCATTGAATGAAATTCTTTGTGGATCTGGTATTGGCCTTTATAGTTGCATGTTTATCATGGATATAAATTACAAATCAACTAATTGGAACAATATTACTATGGGAAGAATTCAACATTGCGCTAAGGCAAGAGTTCAATCAGGGTGAGCATTTTGGCTTGCCCAACAAAATGATCCCCCTCTCCTCCCCCCATGTTCTCCCAATACCCCTCCCCCGAGCCAATTAAGGGGGGCGTGCAGGGGGAGAAGAAGGGGGAAAGCCCCATTGCACAAGCAGAAGTCCTTGCATATGGCTTCCACTGACATGACTCATTTGTTGAATCCCGCCCTATGAAAATGCTTCAACACGTGATATATTATTTTGACATAACATCTGAATTCTAGCAATACCCAAGTCCTAAAAAGTTAATTTAACAGAATTAAATCACTTAGTCATTTAAACATGTGATCATGAGTGCTGCCATATTTTGCAGACAATGTTCTATTCCCCCATGGAGATACTCATAGCAGCCACACATTCCTGTTGTACAGAAGGCAAAAAATGAAATGTCTGTGTGAATGTGTGTTGACACTATATCATAAGAATTAACTGAGGAACTTCCTGCCCTTCTTCCTTCTCACAAGGCTGATTGCATCTATTATTGTAGAACTGGGAAGGAGACAGTTTGATTGGAGCAGGTCCTGATGTTACCTTCACCTGGCCTCCTTGCTCTCTTCTTACTTATCACAAGATGGGTGCTGCCCTTTGTGCCAGCGAGCTGGGTCTGTGGGCTGCCACTTTCCTGACATGCCTTGGAGTGATACTATGTCAGAAGCTCCAGGGCATGTTGGGAAACTGAACTGGTGGCTCATAGACATTGTCAGAGTAGGAAGAGGATGCTCAAACTTTGAAGCAGCTCTGATCAGCAGAGTGGGCAACAAAATAGTCAAAATATCAATATACAACCACAAGGAAAATAAACATGAAGCAGACAGACCAGCAGCTTTTTCATTTTGCAGTTTCAAGACCTAGAATAACAAAAACTGTGCCACAAACTGGTTTTTAGGTAGACTTTCAATCCAGGATCATTGTTGTACCAGCTCTTTGTTCTAGCTACTGGGCCAGAAGAGCTTCATGTACTCTTTTATATACTCCTGTTTTTAGCTTTATTGTGTTCGTATTCCTTAATGCATTTTTTCTTCCCTGTTCTTTCAGCTTGTCCCTCCTTTTAAACCTCAAGTGACGTCTGAGACAGACACCAGATATTTTGATGAAGAGTTTACTGCTCAGACTATTACAATAACACCACCTGAAAAATGTAAGTATCTCAAAAACGTTTATAGCATTTAAAGGGTCTCCGTGGATTTAGATAATTTTTTTATGAAAAATGAAATTTAGATACCGTACCCATTCTCTTTTTAAAATGTATTTTTATTAAAGTTTTTTTGGTTTACAAAAGTACGTACCCATTTTCTGCCAGCAAAGAAACAGCATCACATCCTTCAGGTGTGTGGTTGCAGCGTCTCTCCTAAATGATGTTCTTGTAATGGAAGAATGCACACTTCAGGATTAAGGACACACTGGCACTCCATGATAGAGCCTGAATTCACTTTCTGTCTCCTCAAACTTTTTTCTTGGGTTCCTATCCCAACTCTAATAAAAATGAATGAGGAAACACTCAGAAATTTCCATGGAATGAGCAGTGCTACAGCGTATTTAACATGAGTAACTGTTTGATACATGGTATTCATTTGGCATTGTTTTATTAGCATGTTAAAGAACTATACTGATAGAACCTCTCAACATTTGTGTTGTATGTTAAACATAATGCTTTAGTTTATTCTGCTTAAAGGTCTAATTAATAAATATTTGCTTAAATAGCCTTTACCTTTATTATAGGATATTGCAGAAGAAATTGCTGAACTGTAATAGAATATATTCTCCTTAAGTTTTCCTGTCAATTGTTTTATGAATTTCAGTGGCATCCCAAAATGTTGGGAGCGTATCCCTGTTGTGAGTCTGTGCATGTAACCTGAACCTGAGGCTGAGGGGCTTGAAAGAAGCAAAAGTTATAATTTAAGACAAGAGTCACTTTGTCTCACTTCATGTGGAATATTTGTTTACTTTTTGAATATTTAAAAGCACAACCAGTGTGCATGGGGAACATGAGGCTTCTGGAAAATATGTTTGCTTGATTTGGCCTGGGAGAAATTTAACTGGATTGACCCTTAGTGTAACTTGAGAGGCATGGGGAATTTTTGACTGGGTATCCAACCTGAACCCCACTTCTGACCTGCAATATTAACAATAAATTCTATAGCTGTCACGAGCTACCATATTTTTTGCTCTATTAGACGCACCGGACAATTGGACACATCTAGTTTTTAGGGGAGAAAACAAGAAATAAGAAAGGAACGCAAAGAATCCTGAGCTAAGAGGGAGCGCTCCTCCATCTTCGCTCAGGAGGCTTTGTGGGGCTACCCCTGAAGCCAGGAGAGCAAGCGGGATCGGTGCGCACCGATCCCTCTTGCCCTCCTGGCTTCAGCGAAAGCAAGCCTACTGGCTTTCCTCTGGCAAAAGCCACGTGCTCTTTAAAGGGAGCGCGGCTCTTGGGGGCTTTTCTGGGAGGTGGGGGAATGGACAGAGCCGCACGCTCTGTCCCTTCTCCCACCTCCCGCAAAAGCCAGGGAAAGCTGCACTAAGCCTCCGCAGGGCAACACCTTTTCATAGAATCATAGAGTTGGAAGAGACCACAAGGGCCATCGAGTCCAACCCCCTGCCAAGCAGGAAACACCATCAGAGCACTCCTGACATATGGTTGTCAAGCCTCTGCTTAAAGACCTCCAAAGAAGGAGACTCCACCACACTCCTTGGCAGCAAATTCCACTGTCGAACAGCGCTTACTGTCAGGAAGTTCTTCCTAATGTTTAGGTGGAAGAATGGTGACTGGTTTTCTTGTAGTTTGGAACCATTGCTCCGTGTCCGCTTCTCTGGAGCAGCAGAAAACAACCTTTCTCCCTCCTCTATGTGACATCCTTTTATATATTTGAACATGGCTATCATATCACCCCTTAACCTCCTCTTCTCCAGGCTAAACATGCTCAGCTCCCTTAGCCGTTCCTCATAAGGCATCGTTTCCAGGCCTTTGACCATTTTGGTTGCCCTCCTCTGGACACGTTCCAGTTTGTCAGTGTCCTTCTTGAAGTGTGGTGCCCAGAACTGGACACAGTACTCCAGGTGAAGGCTCTCCGCTCCCCTGCGAAGACTTCATCCCATGGCTAAGCCAGAAGCTGGAACAGCCAGCGGGATCCTGCTCACTGTCCTGGCTTCTTCTTTAGCCACGCTCAGCCTCTCCCGGGAAAGCGGCGCCTTCATCCCCTGCCCGCGAAAGGCTGCGCGCGGCTAAGGCTCCCCCAAGAGCAGCGCCCCCTTTAAAGAGCGCTTGGAGCATGTGTGAGGCTCTTGGGGGCTTTTCCTGAGGAGGGAGAAGGGCAGCTCTTTAAAGGGAGCGCTGACAGAGCCTCCCGCCTGCATTCACTGCATAAGACGCACACACATTTCCCCTTACTTTTTAGGAGGGGAAAAGCGCATCTTATAGAGCGAAAAATATGGTACTTTTTGTCTCAGCACAGTCCTCCAACTTGATATAAGAGTGAGCTATATGATGGCATTGTTGTGTCCTACTCTCGCAGTCCAACCTACAACGTTGAGATAAAAAGAGTGGATAGCACTGCAGGGTTGTTGTTTTCTCCCAACTTCAGCCCAGCCTGCAGTAGGATTCTGATCCCCCTTCAGTGTTGTGGCAAACCATTGAAAGCCTGCCCTGTAGTGAATTCCACTGCAGAGCTGTCATAAGCAGCTCTCTCCCAGCTGCAGCCCCTTCTAGCTTGCAATATGAAGAGTTAACCACTTTGGAATTTGTATCAGCAGGCTTTTTTTAAAACAACAACAACACATTGAATAAGAACTAAGCATTTGCTGCTGTGTGTTGGGTTTGTTGGAGGGTAGGAGTGGGGTTGAAACACTAGCCTTCAACAGAGAAATCTTGAGTTTTCTCAATAGATTTCTGTGGGCAGCTCTGGCATCCCTTGGGACATTTAAAAATAGCTTTTTAGAGTGAACAAGGAAGTGACTTACTCAGAAAGTGAGATGGTCCTTTCTTTACTTTTTAAAAATCTCTCTATCTTCTCCAGTCACCATTCTGTCTCCCAGTTTTGAGTCCCCCCCCCCCAGTCCCTCTGCTGGGGTTCTTGTAGGTTCCCCTTCTTATGTTCCCTTCCCAGAAGATGTTTTTGTACTCTCTTTTGTGCCTGGGTGTTTGCTATGCTTTTAGCTGCATAAGCACAAGTATGGGAAAACTCAAACAGCTATTAGAATGAATGGTACAGAAATTCTTTGAAAAAAGAAACTTGAAATCTGCGAAGTGATTCCTTGTATTGTTTCTGTATTTGTTAAACCAGAGGACACAAATCTTGTAGGTTCCAATACTAAGACCCTGTCCAGCACACACAGCTCCATTAATACAGCGGGCTCCCCACTTACAATATATGGCTATATTTCAATATATGCAAAATACCTTATATCAAAGTAAAACACTATTTTTTAAAACTAACTGTGTGAGAAAAGCATTTTTCTGAGACTACCTTTAAACTTCCCTTCCACAGATGATGAAGATGGTATGGACTGCATGGACAACGAAAGACGACCACATTTCCCCCAGTTTTCTTATTCTGCAAGTGGACGGGAATAGCTTGTTGTTTTGTTCTCCTGCTTCACGGTCATATTAGATTTATCACTGAAAATGATTCCTGACATCACCACCAGTACTTGCTATTATTTAGGATAGCAGAGCACTTTCAGAGATCATTCCAAATTGAACAAGTTCCCTTCCTGACCAGTCAGCCTCTTTGATTTATCTGCATGACATTTTATATTGGTCTAAGGTCCCCTGCTGTTACTGCTGTCCACTGTCTCAGCATGAAAGTAACAGTAAGAAGCAATCCAAAAATGTTGTGGTGTTAGATGACAAATTCTCAATGGTGCATTTTGTGCACAGCTGGTTATCATTCTCTTGTCTTCTCAGAGCAAAGGCTAAAAGACACGTTGATCTGAGACGTATTCCTCACTTCTAGAAGACAAATCAAATTCTAGAAAAAAATACGATGGTTTGTGATGATTTCTCACATCTCTTTGAGCTGGACAGAACAAGGAATTGTAGAAGGTGGTGGTGTATATATGCAAAGCTTTTGGTAGGCATATCATCACTTGAATCAGACTTGCCATTAACATCTGGATGAAAACATTCCGGAGAAGGACTTATAATTGTTAATATATATAAATATATATATATATAAATATATATATATATTATTTTTTAATTACTGTTGGATACTACACAAGAAGCAAAAGGCTGGGATCACCTAGCCTCCACTTAGACTTCCAGATTCATGTGCAATTATGGAGAATTGAACTTTTAAAATGCAAGAATTTAAGACATAAAAGCAGCAACTGAAGTTGTTTAAAGGTCTTATGATTTGCATCTCTCTCATACTTTTCTTTTTCTTTGTCGATATACATCACCTTTGGAGGCTGAAGAATGTAGACAGGCATAACAACATCGCTTTTCACCAAAATTTGTACACTAAGGTAAACAGGAGTTTGCCTTACATGTTTTTACTTTTGAGTTTGTGAATTAGCTTTTTTCTTCAGGTGTTTTAACGGAATTATTTTTGTTACACTTCAATAGTATTTATTTTTAGTGACGATTGTATGTATCATGTTTGCAAATGCTGCTATATCCTAGAAGAGGCTTAAAATTTATTTTGTAAAGTATGGAAGGACTGTACAAGCGGAACAAAATAATGCACTTTTTTCTCCCATGTGAAGATGTTAACAAGACTCTGAAAGTGTACCCTGTACTTTGAATCAGGTTTCTGTAGTGGAAACATTTCATTATTGTCAAGAGAAAACCCCAGCGCCATGCACTCTCTACTCCATGTGGTATAGGAGTCTGATAGTCACTTGAACTTTTCAGTGATACGAAGTCCACAATGATTACAACAAACACCCCTGTGCTATAACGTTTCAAACAATATATTAGATTGACGGGAACAGCCATTTAAAAGTGATGTTTGATTTCTGGCCACAACGGACATAACATTGTCAGTGTACTGAATTACCTTTCTCATCATATGTATTGACTAGGATATTTGAATCCATTATTTTGTTCTTTTAAGACGTAAACCTGTTGAGGGAAGGCAATCTCTAATACAGCCTTTGGGGTTGGGAGTTGGGATTTTCCAAATGAGCCACTAAATGTAATAACATTGCATGCCAGTGGTAATGACATCACCGAATGCCACTCCATGGGGTTATCATCAAAGTATCTTGGCTTCATTATGTTTTCAACTCCTGTAACAAACTGTGATTTAGCTTAGTATTACGATTGTTGTGTATGAATGTGTACATGACTTCTGAGAAGAAAATAATATTTACATGCAGACGTCTTAGCCTCTTGATGCTGAGAATTTCAATGTCCTGGAATGAAAACCACTGCAGGCAGTGGGACATGCCGGGGCTATCAAGAGGCATGTAGGCATCTTATGAAGGCAGCTAAGACAAACACATACTTTCCATAAGCAAAGTAGATTTTATTGTATCTTTGCACCACAGTAGGTCATGATTAATGGACACCTCTTGAGTGGATGGCGTGCAGAATATAACTACGTCTACACTTGGTGTTAGAGGTTGTGACACTGAAGTAGTAACAAACAATCAGAATGACTCAGTGGCTAGACAGAACTTTTGTTTTATGACCAGTGTATACCAAATGTGATCACTTGATAATATTTATGGTGGTCCCGATCCTGTGTTTCTTATATGCAGGAATTTCTTTGCTGGCCAGATGGACAGTGCAGTCAGTTGTGAAGTTCTCCTCACCATTTAGGAGAGAAGAGCTCTTTAACCTTTGCCTCCAATCAAATGAGCAGCCCTATCAAAGCATTAACACCACTTGTTATCTGTGTGTCAGATCTGTACCAGCCTAATCTTGTAAGGGGCACCACATGCACAGCCCTGGGGTTAGATGTGGAATCGCTTCCCTGCGCAGGACCCTTTCTTAGGTAAGCATGGGATCTGCACATGGAACCGCCCTGATGGATAGGAACAAGTATGCCTTTCCATAGCTTAAATATTTCCTAATCCATATAAATATTCATTTAGATATAACAAAATTATCAAGCTGCTATATCTCAGTGTTAGAATATTATTTATAGAAGCTATTGAAATCCATGCAATAGGTTAAGCGGTGTGGGAGTCATTCCATGTTGTCCCACTTCCACAATTTGAAAAACACAGTAAAATTGTCCAAATCGTTCAAATTCTTATTCTAATGACCATTTAAAAATTAGTGTATTTGCCTTAGCAATATATTTGATTTCAGAAATGGCAGCCTGTTGGTCTGGGAACATAAGCAAGCTCTTATTCTGTGGGCTGGTAGAAAGGTAATGGTAATGGTAGCTTTCTAATAGGGGTTTCCATTTGCAGGCCTGGCTGCTCTATTTAGTCATTGAATTGGAGATGGAATATGAAATAGATAAAACACACAAAAAGATGGATTCCTTGTGTAAACCAGCAGTGATGTTGGTTAATTCAGTTGAAGTTAGCCTTGACACAAGACTGAAAGTGTTTACTCATCAAAATATTATTTGCTTTCATTGCCACATAGGACTCCTCTTCCAAGACACATGCCACTGATTTTTGCATGCATTGCACTAGTTTTGTTGTATGCCCCATAACTTGCCTTGTGTAGATTTCTAAGGTGCTGGATAGCTGGTTATTTGATCAGCTCAGTCATAGGATTGGCTAGGGAATACACGGGGTGCAATCCAACAGTGGCCATCTGCCAGCAGCATGGATACCATTGGTGTATCAGATAACCCTTTCCTGCAGCCCCTGAAATTGCTCTAGAGGGTTGGGAGGTCATATACAGATTTCAGGAGGATGGGATGGTGGAGGAAAGGGAAGTCTGCTCACGCTATGTTGGGCGTCACCCATGGTATTTCATAAATAGATGTAATCAGACCATCCTTCTAAAGTAGATGTGCTGTACCATTCCAGAGGCATTCCTTTACATGCATTTGCTCCCAAGTATATATGCATCCTTTGGGGGTAGTCATTCTCCATTTATGTTTATAAAAACTTCCATCAGTGAAGTTTGGCAAGTATCATAATGTTGATCTTCAAATAACCTGTTCTCCAGTGCATTTATGGCACCACAAAAAAGCAGTCCAGCTGTTCCTGGCATCTTCAGAGCAGGGGTAGCTAGCAATGGAAGGTTTGGGACAGGTTTTGACAGGTGCAAATAGTTTCTTGTTTGTCAGGAGATTATACATATCTATATGACTGCTGTCCTGAATGTTTGGTGGGGTGCAAGCTTAGGAAAACCATGGAAGATTTGCAGAGTTACCCTTTTGGCTGTCATGTGGGCACGCCTCTTTCACAATTCAGCATAGGTCATGGTATGGAGAACTTAGGTTTATCCACTGTTGCAAAGAGATCAACACCATGCTGAAATCTGGCCACTAACTGGAGACTAGGAAACAATAGTCTCTTCAGCTTTGTTCCATAGTCCCTGCCACCGTCACTCTTCCTCTGTACTACGTACTAAGAAGACGCCGCTTTGGATTCCTCACTTGACCAAGCTTTCCCTGCCATCTCATTAATTGACGGGAGGATCTAGACGTGAGGAAGAGGAAGGTGCAGGGAAACCTCCTCCTCACAATACTACAGAGGAGAATGCCATAGAAATTTATATCTAGTCACTTTTCTCTAATTTATTACAAATTAGCCCACAGAATGACATATGTTCCTAGACTATACAAGGCATAAGTTTTGGCATGTCAATTAATAGTCTTGTTCTGACTATTTTTGTCAATTCAAGAAGGCTCCAAATAGCATCACAAATATTTTAATAGGGTCACCTGTCAGGTCAGGTCATTGTTGTTGTATTCCACATTGTGCAAGTGGAAGTCTGACTTGAGCTTTCCTCTGCCTTGGGCTCGGATGTGGCAAGAACTGAACTGTGACAGCAGTGAACTTCCGCTTGCATAAGGTTGGATACAGCCCACTGTAACCCGTGTTGTTGGCCTGATGAGCAGAACAATTAAAGGTGGCTTGATATTTCAGGTCAGCTGTCTGCATTTACTGTATTGTTTGCATATAGAACTTTGTATCTTTAAGTTACATTTAATGTGGGGAGGGAAAAGAAAGCAAAAATGATATTTGAGTTCATGTTCCTACATGGAATGACCCTTTGGAGGTTGAGAGAAAACTTCAATTCATACTCATAAAACAATCAAAGCTGCAGCTAAAATACACTCTTGAAACCTCTCTTCTGCTTCGTCACAGCTTCCTCTTGAGTTTGGCTAGACTTTGACAGGAGTTTGAAAAAAACATAGTACATTTCAGACTTGTTGACTCCAGCTTGTACTGGCTTCCAAGACATCGTGTGTGCCCTCTTGTACTGCAGCCACCTTTGAGGAAATAGGTCATTTCTATTTATGTTTTGGCAGTTTTGCACACAAACTTTGCTTTCCACACTAACAATTCTTCCAAAACATCTTTGCTAATCGCAGAGCCTCTATTCCAGTATTGTTTTATAAAACTTCCAAATTGTTTTTGTTTGTTTGCTTCTTGAAGCTGGCAGTTCTTGCACAGGCCATGTGCTTTTTCCTAGAGTACAAACGTAAGGTTTTTCCTTACTAACTGCAGGGTCTCTATATTACACCTCAATGTACACACTTTGCTGCTACTGTTTGTACCGTCTACAGTAGAATTTCCTTATCTTGCTCCTGGTATAGTGCATTACAGGCAAGCATGAAATGTAAAGTATTTATTTAAATAAAAACTAAAAAATGGTAATTGAATTACCTTCCTGTAGCTTTAGAGTTTGTGAAATTTCTTGACCTTGCTAGTTCTTTCATTAGACCCATGACAGATCTAGTCCTATGGTTAAGGACATTAAGCAGACACTAAAAAATCCAAGAAACCGTATTACTGTTGGTCATACTTAAACTGTTTATTTCCTTAAGCATATGACCCACAAGGATGTGAAATAACAACAGCCGTTTTTGTACACTGTACATCCTTAGTATTTTTACACATATATGATAGGGATGCACATTATTTTCCTTCGTAAAGACAGCTTAAATAAAGCACTATGTCAATCTGCTACTTATGTGTTTATTGTTGTTGCTTTTGTTTTTGAGGTGCAAACATGTATAAAGGTTGCAACAAAAGAGTTTTTAGTTTTATCTATGACTTGAGAGCAACTTTATTTCATGAAAATGGTTTTAAAAAGCAATATCTTTGCAATTGCAAATTACTGCAGATATCTTGAGTGCTGTGGTATACTTTAGAAAAGTATATATCGTAATATGCAGCCCATCTAAAAGCAATTCTAAAATTTTATTCTGATGTGTGTACATTCTCATCATATCTGTGATAATTGACAGATAATGCTATGTGCATTATTAGCTGATTTCAATTTTTTATGTTTATTGGAAATTTACTATAACTTGCTGCCTTCCTTTATGGAGGTTTTTTCTTTTCAAACAGTTGAAAATTCCATAACTAAAATCATACACCAAGTGCTAGTGATGCGCAAGATACTCACTGTCCAAAAAACCCCACAGTCCAGGTAATACGGGGGGAAATAATAAAGAATTGGAAGAGTACACAAAAAGATGATGGTTTATTATAAAGTTTGTAGATAGACATAATGAGGACGACGATAACGAGTAGAAGGGCTATTAAGGGACAAAAAGAATTTGTAAGAGTTTATTTTAGGAAAACATTCAAGGTGTAAAAGGATAGAGAAAGTGCAAAATGAAAGATTCTAGGCAAAGGCTATGGATGGGAACTTGGAGAAGAATGAGAAAGTAAGGTTATGGAGAGCATAAAAGACCAGAACAAGAATAAGTGGGGTGACAAATGAAATTATTGTACGAAAACTGATAATTCTGACAATGCTTGCTTTTCCAAGACTGTAGAAAACAGTTATAAGTTTAGCTGAAGATGTGGAACCATCTTGAGAAATGCATCGATTCCAACAAGGCAGAAGTGTAAAAACTAAACATTTTGTTGTGTTTCCATATCATATGAGAATACACATGGTATCTATCATGTGTTTGGTCTGTGAGGTCCAGAAATAATTTGTGATCTTTAGAATTCATTTCAAAGTTTACTGATATTTACATAATTATTTTAATGGAACAGGTTATATTTCTACAGACATAGTAAAATAGATAAGTGATACAATGTATAAACCTCCAAATTATTAAAATATTGAGACTGTAGTAAATAATTTTGCTATGTTAAATTCGGTTAATTAAATTTCTCTTACACTTTCCCTTTAGAATCAAGAGGTCTTACAGTAGAATTAGATAAAAAAACAGCAAAACAATAACAATATAAAAATTCCGTAAAATGATACCAACCTTCTCACATGTGAAGAGACAAAATCAACAGGAACCCTGAGTACAGTACATTTCAGTCAGCAATTCCGTTTTGAATGTTGCGGGCACTTCATCCACTCATAATGTAGAAAATATAAACATCTTAACAAAACCTAGCCATCACACAATTGACTATCCATATTTTTTCTAACTGTCTGAGATTTGTGAATCTGTAGCATAACCTACATTTTGTGTTGCCTTACTATCGCTATCTGATAGCCAACACAGTAACTAAAAATTCCAGGCTTGACCGGCGATGGACAGTTACCACTCTTAAAAGTAGTGTAGCTTATATCTCAATGCCACCCACCCTTTGAATTGATTCATTGACTATTGTACAGTATTTTTGTCTCTGGCATTATCACTTTCAGTTTTAGATAGTTACAACATCAACTAGCCCACTTGAAATGGAAATAAGAACATTAAAACACTAATAATAAAATATTCCAACAAAAATTTTAATGTTCACACCAACCTCAAACATACCCCCACACCATGTTGGAATGTCCAATTTACAAGATGGCTCCACATTTGAAATTAATTGCAAAACTGGTATATATGATGCTGAAGAAGTAAATGATCTAGCACTGGCTAGAAAGAGAAACCATTCCTATGGATGAGGGGTAGCCAATGGAAGAACCAGAAATGTAGTTGGATGGGCTGCCTGTAACTAGTCATTGATAATTCTGACAGAGTTTTGGTCAGAGCGAAAGCAATCGGGATTGGGGAGGGGGAAGACAAGTAGAGTCTACACTAGTCAAAGTGAGAAGTAACTAAGGCATAAACAGGCCTTTTGGCTGGCTCACACATTCTTGTTCATCAATTGATCTCATTGGGTTATTACTCTTAAGCTGAATGTGTGGATTGTCTCCATTGATATGCATTGTATTTGAGTTGGCATCTATGTGAGGTGGTTGATCTGTGATGTCATGGTGGTAAACAGACGGCATCACTTGACAGCACGTTCAACAGTCAATGACTGCAGCATATGCAGTTGGTTATGTAAGGCAGACATCTAGCAGGGTGGCGAAATGGAAGAATAGGAAGTTTAGCAGTAGAATGCTTTAAAAGACCAAGAGAAAGCGAGAGAGTCAAAGGCTCTGTTACTGTTCAGTGAATTTATAGGAAGTTAGTTGATACCAGTGGAAAAAGAGGAGTTTGTGCAGAAACTTCCCCACCTGCTACATTATGTGTAAGTAATGTCAAGTCACTGGAAATATGATTGACAAGAGCTAGAAAGCTAGTTAGCTTAAAAGAGAGGGGGATAAGGAAGAGAGGGCAGATAGCGAGATTAGATGAGATGGGACAAACTGTTAAGAAGAGCACAGTGATAAGAGTTGTGTTCCAGGAGGAAGGCAGGTGGTTATGCATGTGCTGAACTTCCCATTGAAATCAATGGGACTACACACCTTAAACTTTGTCTGGATTGTGCCTTAGTTATATGTGTTCTCTCTATATTGTTCTCTATTAAGTCCTTTTTGATGACAGGAGGCAGAAATAGTGTGGAACTCGTCCTCTTAAACATGTAGATTGAAATTGAGCTCTAGAATTTGTTTTGAGTTAATACTCGAGAGAATTCTAATAATTGCATAGCTGTTTGCTTTAGCCATTTTTAATTTTTATTTTTGTAAAATGACATAGCTTACACGTCTTCTGTTTACTTCTGTCAAGCATGTACACCTTTATTTATTTGGCTTGTTTTTCTTAAACCCACCCTGTTGCTTGCTGAAAGCTCAGGGTGGATAACATTAAGAAACATTTTAAAACATGTATTTAATAAATATTTATTATGTATTTATAAGGTTGAAATGAAATTATTGCCTTGGTAATCAATATTCAAAGCAAACATGTTGTCAGTCTTTAGGTTTGTTACCAAAATATCTAAAACATTGAGGATCGAAGACTTTGATTCTGAACACGGTTTAGTGTCCATCAGTAACACCTACTGATAAATATTCTTTGCAGGATTCTTACAATTAGTTATCGGAGATAAAAATATTACTTGGGGAAATTAATAACTTTCATTTTAATATTTATTTAAAAAATAGCTTTTTAAAAAAGACATGCAACCCAGAACTTGCTGCTTTGCCACTGGATATATGTTCCTCTGTCAGCCTCTTCGGTTTGGTACAGATTGAATATATTTAAGAGATTTGGACTGTCTACTCTCCTTCAATGAACTCACATACTGTTCCTCATCTCCCTTTGACTCCCCCTGTCCAGTGCTGACTGCTTGGCATTATGTCTGCACTAAGCTAACAATTAACTACTGCTAGCCTTAAACCTAGTTTTGATGTTAAGTTTGGAAGCTGATTTCAAATTCTGATTTAACTAATTAGTGATGAAATCAGTGCAGACTTAATCTAGCGCAGACAGAGGGAGAGAAGTAGGAGCACATAAGCCAGAAGCAAAAGGAGTATGTGATCTTGAAGAGCTCTTCTGATATCTTAACCAAGACAAGAGATTGTTTGCGCCAAGTGTTTATGCAACACCATGTATATAGAAAGCAGTTTTGGTACGCAAACATGCTGATGGCTCGGACAGCTGCTACAGGCATCTATAGGAGAAGCCTCCTTCTAGTCATGCTTCTTGCAAGGAGAAAGCTGCTACTTAGGTTGCCCAAGAATCACCGTTGCAGCACCTTTGGTTTTTTCCAGTAGACAGGAGGAACGGCTGTTTTTGCCTGAAGTTGTGAAGGGGAAGTACAGAAGAAAAGCAGCTGACACCAGAGAAACTATGAAAGTAGTCTTGCAGCTTCTTCTTTACCTCCCTAATGCAGCTCAAATCTGGCAAGAAAAGAGAAGGCCGTAGCAATATTCAGCAGCCATGGCCAATAGTGGTTCCTTCTTAAGCGATCTCTCTTATTAATTCATCAGATAAGGAAGAGGTAGATGGAGGGACATCAGCATGTGCTTGCTGTGGTTGATGGATGCCACAGGGATGCAGAAGTTTGCAAGGTCCCTTCTAAGGACCAAACTTAGATGCACTGCAGCAGACCCATTTATTTAAATGCAGGTCTGTACCGAGCACGTACAAAGTGGGGAGGTAGTCTAATTTAAAGAGCAAAAGGGAGTTGCTTTCTACTTGGCAACACTCTCTCAGACAACTAACAGTTTTTACAGAATGTCTTTGTGGTGCAACAAGAGAATTACAAACAGGGCAAGCTCACCTTCCGAGACAGGTATTTACAAGCTTCAGCATCGATACCAGCCCTGGTTGGACTGCAGAGAGGTAAGCCACAGGCTGGGAAGTGAAGGTTTAACACCTTGGCACTCGCATGCCCTATTCTTTAAATTGAAGCCCTACCCTCCTGGCTTTGGAGGTGAGTGGCAGCAACAAAGATTGTGACCATTATGCTTTTTGGCCCCACAACACTATGAACCAGCACTAAGGAGATACCAGTCTTAAACCAAAGAGTCCTGAGGTATAAAAGTGAAGAACATGTCCATATTTAGCAGGAAAAATTATTCAGTTCAGGATGACTGATGTTATTTGTGGGAAAGGAAGATTAACTGCAGTGGGACCATTTATAAATCCATGAGAAAGATCACCACCAGTATTTCATTTGCCCAGTAGTATTGTTTAAATGATATCTATCCATCTCAGATGCTTACTGAAGTCCTCAACAACTTTGCAACATGGTTGCCTTACTGTAGCAAAATCCTGCAGCTGAGGTCATGGGATCAATATATACACCTTTAAAAGTTTCCTGTCTCTGAACCATAATAAAATTTGATTTTGAAAAACATCTTATGTTCTTATTTTTGGAAAAAGTTTCGAAATCTCAAATGGATCATAAAATAAATATAGTTCTAATACACAAAGGCTATGTTTCAGGTGCTTAGTAAATTATTAAATGACACAAGCTTCTAAATCAGGGGTCAGCAAACTTTTTCGGGGGGGGGGGGGCAGTCCACTGTCCCTCAGACCTTGGGGGGGGCAGACTATATTTTTTGGGGGGATGAACGAATTCCTATGCCGCACAAATAACCCAGAGATGCATTTTAAATAAAAGGATAAATTCTACTCACGTAAAAACACACTGATTCCCAGACCGTCCGCGGGCCGGACTTAGAAGGCGATTGGGCCAGATCCGGCCCCCGGGCCTTAGTTTTCCTACCTATGTTCTAAATAAATAACATGTTATCTGTGGAAGATACACTTGTGTGCCTTGCTTCAAGGTTGACAAAGACACGTATGTTATGACATACCTATTTAGAACAATTAAAGATCACCTCTCCAAGCCATGAGGCAACTTCCAGCAAAAAACCCAGAAGTAGCAATAAAAGCAATATACCACAGAAATGAGCCAACAATGCTCTTTCCCCTCCCTGCCATCCGCTTCTCAAAAGACAGATGCTTTGTACCTTCTGTCAAAAGTTGTAAAACCAGACCAGTTTCTAACCTTGCTAGGAAGTTGCTCTGCAACCCTGGAGCAATTGTAGCCCTTCTCCTTATCTAGAATTTGATAAGGGGCAAGCGATAAATGTTGGAAGTTAAAAAAAATAATAAGTTGAGTGGGGGCAATAATAAGTGGGGGCGCAAACTATTTTAAATTAGGGTAGCGTTAAGCATTCAAAGTAAGTGCAAGAGAAAGTGACTTGTGCTTCCCCTCTGTATGCTTCCAAGTTCTCACCCAAAGCAGGGGAAGGTGATGGTGTCACATCCCCTGCAATGGAACTTATGGGTAACTTCCCAGAAATAGATCCAGACGTATTCTTGGGTGAGGAAGAACAAGCAGCCTTGAATTTTCAAAAAGACCGAACCACTTCACAAAATCTGCAGACAGGGACGACTTCTTTCCAGAGCAACAAGATAAGTTTGCAAAGATTTAATTCTTTAAGAGCTTCAGGTCAACAAGCTGAAATTGGATACAGTATTTTCATCTAACGAAGGCTGTTTTCCAAGTTAGCTTCAGCCGCTCAGTGTCGCAGCTGTAGCGCACTGGGTAACTAAAAGAGAAAAACCAAAGATTGACTTCTGTCACTTGCAAGAGCACCAAGTGTTTATTTATATTGCTTTCTTCCTGTGGTTAAGGTCTCAAAAGAAAGGTTCACCAATTGTGGAGAACATGGCACTGTTGTGTAACAAAAAAATGTTTCAAAGGTGTGTAACATGCTGACCATTTGAGGGGCAAAAAGCATCTGTCATGGCAATACTTCATTCTGGAAAATCAAGGTTTCAATGAGATCTAAACACTGTTCGTGTTTAGCAGAAAATAACAGAGCCCTTGCTTTGAAGGCACATTTGGTTCCCTGCCTCTTATTTTCTTAGATATGGCAGGTTTGTGCGAAAATACAGTTTACTGTGAATTTAATCAGATTACAAGGGATGGGCCGCTGTATCAAGAGGAAGCCGCTTTATGCTAAGACAAGGTCCCTTTCACACAAGAAGAGGGGATCCACACACATCCCACCACCATTCATACATTGTCATTTATAGTGCATGAAGGGGGTGGGCGAATGATGTTCATATGGGGTTTATATGTGGCTTTGGCTGAACCACCACTGACTTCCCCACATGGGTAACCTTTCCAGGCATGTGACCCTGAAGCTGGAAACATCTTCCCAGCTCCATCTTGGCATTTCTGTACAACCAGTAAGGACTAGCAGAGAAACTGGTGATTATGCTCAATCATAATTGATCCTCTAATAGTGACCCCTGGTGGTGAATGATGGCAGAACTGGAACCTTCTGGCCGTAAAGCCCAAGAGGCTCTGTGGTTTAGACCACAGCGACACCCGCTCCCTTGTTGTTTAGTAAGAAGGACACATCATGCAGTAGTTGATTTTGTTTATGACAACTGACCATATTGTTAACGGCGATTTTAATATATGTGTGTAGTTTCAAAAGAAGGACCTTAAATATTTTTTATTTGAAATATATGAATAAAATATAAACTTAAAACTCACCTCAAATTCAGTAGAGAAGGGAGATAGGGTTGCAAGTAGAGAGGGGAGGGGTGGGAGAGACATTTTACCATTTATCAAGTCACATGTGTGTGCCAGCACCTTAATTTTTACCAGCTCGGGTAGTAATTTTATGATTTTTATAAGAAGCAGCTCTTTTATAAAAAGAAGGTTGCGTATATTCCATATCTAGTCAGACTTCAGAATAGATAGCACAAGGTTTCTGGTATTTGCCCCATGTAAGGAGAGGACACTTTGTTAGTCATACACAATAATTTTAAACAACCCATAGTTTCTTGGTTCAGATGACCAAAGCACATGTGACAGCTTCTGAACTCCTCAAAGGAAGAGAGAGTACACAAGCTCAAGACTCGCTGCAACTGGATCATATCATGTTCAGCTATAGTGCCAAGTGCACCCACCAGTACTTCTTATGGCAGCTGCAAAAAATCGCAGCAATTATCTCCTCCAAAATCCACAACGTATGAGAGAGTTTGTTCCTCCTGCACTGAGCCTGCGCCCTAAATCATGCCTCAATTTCACAGGGTACCAGAACTGGACACCCCTTTTGTGCAAATAGCACACCTCTCTGAACAAATTCAACATGTTGTGCCTTTTTTCTTCATGGGTGCGAGTCTAGTTGGGATGCTTGTAATTTTCGCAGTGGCGGCCATTTTGCGTTCTTAAATGCGCCAGTGCCTTTTTGTAACTGGCACCTACAGCACTCTTTCCAGTGCTCACTGGAAATGTAATGTCCAAATATGGCTGTGGTTTTTTTATGACAGCTGAACCTTCAAATGAGCTCTTCTTCTAGGGAAGGAGAAAGGGCAAAAACTGGGGAAGTAGAGGGAAGCGTAGAGTGTCCAGATCAACAACTGTATGAAGGTGATGATCTGAATTTGCATTCACAGGATTCAGCTGTTGAAACTGTATTGGACTGGTTCTTTTGTTTTAGTCACTGGTGTTCAAGCGTTTTTCTCTAGCTTTTATTCATTTTTTCCTGGTTCTGAGTGGTACCTGAATCCTCAGGAACTCCACCTCCTCAGTAAGCATCTGCCTCTCCTTGTATAGCTCATTCTGCTTGTTCAGTAACTCCACTAGCTGCTGGGCAGTAGTCTGGCAATGCTTGTCAAGCTGCTGTAACCTGGAAAAAAACAGATAAAAAGAGGTTGCTCTGATGGGGCAGTTATGGGAGGGAATGACCCAAAGCTTCTCCGGAAGTGAAGCGCATGGTAGAAGCTGTCCTTTAGGTATACATTCTTCCCCTGTACAGACACATTGGCAAGTATTTTTAGTTCTAAATTAGAAATCGTATCTGGAAGAATTCACAAAATTACCTTTACCAATATGTATCACTGGCAGGGCCATATTAAGCCATTTAGAGGCCCCAAGTGCTTAAAATTTTGGTGTCCCAATATATATTTAATTCAAACTGCAATTTTTTTTTTTTCCGAAATGAAACAAAACCTACAGTAACATGGAAAAGAATGCTTATTGTTAATCACACTATTATATGCATGACAGTCAATTGTCACTCACTTTTTACATATTGCCTTAGAATCGGTCACAAATAAAATGAAACTCTAGGGTAATTTCACTGTGGGTTGACAGAATGAATGCTTCCAAAATCGATGTGGTTAACATTTTGCTCCCTAACCCCCCCCCCAAAAAAATAATTACCTCCAAAATTCGCACCAAGGCCTTTAAAAACCTCCAAATTTGGAGACACCCCCCCAAAAAACTCACTCTCAGTGGATGACTGAATGGGAGAACCGACATGACCAAGATAAGAACGATCATGTGAGCTCAGGGGACTCAAGTTACCAGACTTTATTTCCAAAATTAATGCATATCATTAATCTCTATTATTACTATTTTTTAATTACTATATTCATTTATTGTAGGAGCCTTTTTTGTGGAACCTGGTTCAGCTGCACCATATTATCCATGGTAAATCCGACAATGGAAAATTTCTGTGGTGCCCCCTTCCCTTGATGCGCTAAGCATGTGCTTAATTTGATTAATGGTTAACCCTGATCACTGGTAGAAAACCACCTCATAATACAAAGTGTATGCACAGTTCTACTCAGGGACATGAAAGATACCTCAGAAATTACTAATACCATGTCTCATAGCTTCATAGGTTCCACCAATGAATTACCAGACTCCAACTTATTTACATTCTCCCCACACACACACACACATATTGTCATTCTATTGACGCCAAACAGGAATTCCCAACTGTGTCCACAGATTACACAATTTGCAGAATGTGTAAGGTCAGCAAAGCATGTCCCGTTTAAGCATGATTTACTGAGTTTACAGACCTCCGTTATGCATTAAGTACTCAGCATAAAGAGTCATAAAATATGTCTACAGACATACTTATCAGCATATATCCACCTATCCCCCTTCTCTCTCAGTCACACTAAAAAGTAAATTTAGACCTAGAAAGTTGCAGCCACATAGCCTGACCCCCTTCTGGTTCAGCGCTTTCCTGAGCAAATAGCAGCAGAACCTGGGAATGGAACTGCTGAGTCACAAATGCAACAACTTGCCTTCCTCTCCCATCCAAGTACTTGTATCACATCCAACCTAAAGAGGCACTTGACACAGCTGGGAAAACCAGATCCCCCTGCCCCCAATCTTTATTTACACAGCTGGAGCAGGAAGATAACAGGGATGTAAGCTAGGGTCGAGATCAGGCATAGGCAAACTCGGCCTCCAGACATTTTGGGACTGCAATTCCCATCATCCCTGACCACTGGTCCTGTTAGCTAGGGATCATGGGAGTTGTAGTCCAGAAACATCTGGAGGTCCGAGTTTGCCTATGCCTGGTCTAGACTGTATTAGTATATATGATAATAGATTTCGGTCCTTCCGTGCAACTACCATCACACAAGAGAAAAGTATTGGCAGGCTTTACAGATGCTCCAAAATCTTTAGTGAGGAAAATGTCTACGGGGGCAAAAACCAAAACAAAAAAACCCCACCCCTCAAACAGTCCCATAATAACTCAATGGCATGGGATGTTGAATACATGAGAGTAGCAACTTGGTGGAAGGCAGGTAGTGATGGACTAGAATGGCTAGAACAGAGAAGCATAACGTATAAAAGTGAGAAATAACGATCTTATTGCCTGAAAGGGCCACTTCCTGGTCTACACTGAGAAGCTATTTTAAATTGATGCCCATGAGCATCAATAGAGAACAATCAAATAATTTAATGTAGCTGGGATTGGACACAGGTGCGCGCGCGCGCACACACACACACACACACACTCCAACAAAAATGATATTGATGAATGGCAGGGCAAGGAAAGAGAGATAGAGGAATGAAATCAAGGAGAAGGGGAAAGAGTGCTTGGAATCCTGCGCTCTGCAGCATGCTATCAGAAGGCTTTTTAAATGTGTTTCCCCCCAAAAAAGTGCTTTCCAGTTTTTACTTCTGGAATGTTCTCTTCCTATTCCACCAGCCCAAAGTAAAACTAATCATCTTCCAGAACTGACCGCCATATTGTAAAATTGGTAAATACATGACACGTCACAGCATTGGTTGCAAAAGTTCACCTGGCAGGGAGAGTTCATAATATGTGAAGAGATCCCTTCGCTCTCCAGTTTGCTATAAATATATATAATGAGGCCAGGATTGAGGTGCTAAGCCGGAAGAGACCAAACGATTACATTATGCATCATTCCAGTACCATCGGATTATGCATGCAACCGATTTCTACTGTACTCTGCAAAGCTGTAGGTGCCATAGCAGTGAGATTGAATTACAGCAACTGGCAGCAGCTAAATCACCAAATCCAATATCCACGCTGCACTTACTGGCACACATCTTAATTAGGTTTTAATATAAGTAATCTGATAACTACTCCTGGCTGGCTATTGCTGAACTGTCAGCACTGAAAGCTTTGTTATTTAGCCACTCTTCCTGTATATGGTGGCAGCCTCCCTACTGACCCTTGTCAAAGAACCCCATCTGCTGGTTACCACGGTAACTGAAAGAAACCAATTGAGCTGAACAGAAAGACTCAGAAGAAAGTCGGCAGCCAAAGGAATTCTGCAAAAAGGCAATAAACCACTTAGGAGAAGAGAGTCCACATTTCAATATTAGATCTTGGAGGGATAACGCAGCTGCGTGACTTTGCAGGTGAAGTCAAACGCTGGAGAAAATAGCTCCCCCTCCACCCCAGAGAGTTTAAGGGATTTGAAAGCGGGAAGAAGGAATCTTCTGAGAATTCCTTGCACACTCATCTATGGTAAACTGGTCTTCCCAGGTTTTCTTCATGCAGTGGGTACTTAAAAGTATTGACTTCGTTGCCACAGGAGGCAGTGAAGGCCACCAACTAGGAAGGGTTTAAGAGAGGATTAGAAAAATTCACAGATGATAAAGGTATCAATGACTACTAGCAATGATGGCTGTGCTCTGCCTCCATGCTGGGAGGCAGTAATGCTTCTGAATACTACCGTAGTTGCTGGAAAGCGCAGGAAGGGAGAGGGCTTCTGTGCTTGGATCCTGCATGCTGGTTTCCCACAAGCATCCTGTTGGTCACTGTGAGAACAGGATGCTGGACTAGATGGGCCATGGGCCTGATCTAGCAGGCTGTTTTTATATAGTGTTTAGAATAATAGAATTGTAGAGTTGGAAGGGACCCTGAGGGTCATCTAGTTGGCCATTCAACCTCTGCTTTAAAACCACCAAGGAAGGAGAGCCCACAACCTCCTGAGGGAGACCGTTCTACCATCAAGCTGCTCTTAACAGCAGAAAGTTCTTTCTGGTGTTTAGGCAGCATTTCCTTTCTTGTACAGTGGTACCTCGGGTTACATACGCTTCAGGTTACATACGCTTCAGGTTACAGACTCCGCTAACCCAGAAATATTACCTCAGGTTAAGAACTTTGCTTCAGGGTGAGAACAGAAATTGTGCTCTGGCAGTGCGGCAGCAGCAGCAGGAGGCCCCATTAGCTAAAGTGGTACCTTAGGTGAAGAACAGTTTCAGGTAAAGAACGGACCTCCAGAACGAATTAAGTTCTTAACCCGAGGTACCACTGTAACTTGAAGCCATCGGTTTGGGTCCTAGCCAAGCAGGAGAAAACAAGCTTGCGCCATCTTCCAGAAAACCTACAGTGCCCACCCCCACAAAATATTTCCATATCATAAAACCCTATTACTGTGGTGGCTGCGTTGGGAATAATGTGGGGAAATGACAGTGCTCTCTGCTGACTGATTTCAGTTCCAGGAAGACGCCAGCCCTCTTGACCTCTGAATACTCAAGCTAAACACTAAATAATTCAGTCCCTTTAATAGGCAAAGAGCTTTGCAGTGCATATTCCATTCATTCTTTTAACACTCCCGAAGTTCCCAAATCACCCAAGATGTGTCACCATTTAGGGTTTCGCACATTACTGTGTTTTTCCCCTCTGCTTGGAGTTCTCTTTGTGTAGAAAAATATGAGTTTATTGGAATGTGCGAAGCACAGCATGTTTTTGGCACTGCAAATTCACGGATGGGCAACAGAGGCATGCAGAAACAATCCAACCTGAGTAGGAAAAACAGTTGTGCTTCACTTTACAGTACAGTACAAAAATATTGTTTCTGTGTGAGAAAATGGTAATCTGTGAAGTTAACACAGCAATTAACTGAAATGCCAGGTGTGTGTGTGTGTGTGTGTGTGTGTGTACGTATGCATTATCTTCATTTGATAACTGCAGCATTTTGTGATGACTTCTATGTATGAATGAGCCATTACGGGTCAAAAAGCCACAGAAAGAACTTTAATATCACCCCACACATTTGAGACATAACTGAATCAGTTCACTTCAGCTGCTGGTCATCAAGCAATGTATATCATTGTGAAGCAGTCCTAAGCAATGTTTAAATTTATGACAAATGATTAAATACTGTTAAATGAAATAGAACTAAGGCTGCACCCTTTGCACAAATATCTGGGAATAAGCCCCATAAAACACAGTGGCCTCACTTTTAAGGAAACATGAATAAGTAATTCTAACTACTCCATTTAATTTCGTAAGCCTCTCTGCTAACTTCCTCACGTCATAGATATGAAGAGGAGTATTTAGTCAAAACACAGTTCTTTCCATCATCATCTTTACTTTTATTTGTACTTAGAAAAATGCATAAAACATCTGATGATATTGCCAAAACAAAAACTGACAAGACCCAACTCAAAACTGAAAAAGAAATCCCATTCTATTAACCTATGCTAGAGTTTCCTGAACATCATCACAAATAGGGTTGGTCATGTTGCTGTCTCCTGGCAACCTATTTCTCTGCATTGTGGTTTCCTCACAAACTAATATTTATCTATCATCACTGTGGATATAAATATCAGTTTCCAAGAGCTCTTCACACACACAAAAATGTACAGTAGTACCTCAGGTTACATATGCTTCAGGTTACAGACTCCGCTAACCCAGAAATATTACCTCAGGTTAAGAACTTTGCTTCAGGATGAGAACAGAATTTGTGCTCCGGCAACATGGCAGCAGCAGGAGGCCCCATTAGCTAAAGTAGTGCTTCAGGTTAAGAACCATTTCAGGTTAAGAACGGACCTTCGGAACGAATTAAGTACTTAACCCAAAGTACCACTATAATTATGACTGGGCTATGAAACCACATTGTTGGGGCTGAGTAGAGGTAGGCCGGAGCTAGCTCAGTTCCCAACAGGCTGGGCAAGACTCAGCCCTTACCACAGAGGGGATGCTAGTGATAGTGGCTGATTTAATCCCTATCTCAGAAATTTTGGAGAAGGGACAGATTTGTGAGGAGAAAAATATGGAGTGAATATTGGGGGAAGAAAAAGAGGTGGATACTATTAATAGTAACCTGGAAATATTAAAAAGAATCCATCCATCACTACACTGGCATTATTATGTGTATTCTTCTCTTCCCTCCACTCCTCAACAGACCCTGCCTAGAAGCTCAGAGACAATAGGCAGCAGGTGAAAGTGCTGGGTGCTCTTTGCCTTTGTTTAATGCATGTACTCTACTTTTCCTTTGCATTTCCAGGTGTGGCAGTGGATATCCTGGACCGCTGTCTTGCCTCGGTAATGGACTGGATGAGAGCTAACAAACTGAAACTCAATCCAGATTAGGCTGAGGCCCTCTTAGTAGGTGTTTCCTGGACTGGATGGATGGATGGGAGGCTGCCTTCTCTTGATGGGGTTACGTTCCCTCTGAGGAATCATCTCCTGAGGCCTTCTTTCTTCATGCTTCATGTGCCTCCTCTGTGAGAGGTCCACAAATAGGTCTTTTCTGTGGTGGCTTCCCATTTGTAGAATGCTCTCTCCAGGGAGGCTTACCTGGCACCTTCTTTAGATAGTACCAGGCAAAAACATTCCTCTTCTCCCAGGCCTTTAGCTAATGAAACAATCTATGGCCTATTAAACTGGGAGGGTTGTTGTTTTTTAAATTGTCAGTATGTTATGTATTTTTGTGCTTTTACATTGTAAACCACCCTGTGATCCTCGGTTGTAGGGTGGTATAGAAATTCATAGAATAATAATAGAAAACAGCATATAAAATACGTTTTGTAGAAGGCACTTATTGCCCTCCACAAACACACACAGCCACTCACACCCCAGTCTTCTCTTGTCATCCAGGAAGCGTCTCCTGACTCATGCCAAGGTGACAGCTGCTACCTCCACCTCAGAAGAAAAACCAGGCATTAGGAGCTGGAGAACCCGTGTGTGCATACACACATGTGGGGAGAGGGTGGAAGAGAAGTTGGCAGTGAACAAATAGGTCTGGAAGATGTAGACATTTGGGGGTGGAGGTCCCCTTGCTTTGAGGGGAATGCGTCAGAGGGTGCCTTGCAAGGAACTGAAGTGAATATTTTAATAGTTGTAGTAACAACAAGAACAACAACAAGGAACAGAGAGGACTGGGATGAAAACGGGAAGCTGTTGTGACAAGAAGTAAATGTAAAAGCAGGCAGGAGGGGTGAAAGAAATTGACAGTTTGGGGTGATGGGAAAGGGTACAAGCTAAGCGTGAAAGTACAGGAAAAGAAATGTCAGGAGAGGAATAAAAATACTTTGAGAGGCATGAGGGTGGGTAGAAGGAAAATACAAATTAAAAAGCCTTCTCCACTTGGATCAGCAAATTCGGCCTTTAAATAGGAAGGTTGAATTATAAAGCCTCCAGAGCCAATGTCTGCACTTCACTCAAGGGAAGTTGAACTGTGGAACTCCCTACTACAAGGAAATAGCTATAGTAAAGAATTTAACCATTTGCAATTTCTGAGAAGAGGGACTGCACATCAATATGATGCCAGTAACTGCCAATTGAGTATATTACACACCACCTCCATCTTACCACCATTCTGTGACTGGTGGTCCAATTCCAAAGCCAGAAGTAGTTTTGGCAACCTGAGGTGCCTCATGCTCTAATCTCTGGATAACCTCCCCTGCAGTTTCATGCAGAATTTACAATTTTTCATTTCATCTTTACAACTCCCTTCGGACAAACAAACCAACAAACCTCTATTATTATTGTTGTTGTTTACAGACAAAGAACTGAAGCTAAAGTCACCATTATTACACTGTGGGTATAGAGTGGGGCAGGGAGACTTTTCTTCCCAACTCCCCACAGGTCAACTCTGACAGGTGGGAATGACATTTCCCCTTCATTCTGGCAGCATTTTTCATGCTTATTAAAGGAAACCTTGGGGTTGAAGTCCAAATTCCAGGCCAAACACCTTCAGTTAGCAAATGAAAACAAGACTTTCATCTGCATTTGCCATATACTTCCATTACCCTTATTTTCCTCCTCCACGGCTCCGAAGCGCCAGTTTTTGCTGCCTTCTAGCATGAAACTAAGCACAACCACCACTATGCTAATTCAGTACTGAGCCAGAAAGATCGTCTGCAGCAAGCTGCCCAATCCAAACTCCTTTCTTCAGAAACACTTTGCCTTTAAAAAGAGCCTCCCAGCATGAGCTTCATAAGAAGTGACACATAGCAGACAGTGCATGTGGTGTTTGAGCATGCTGCGCAGAACGAAGAGAGAATTCTTTACTCGGTTTTTGATGGCTTGTGCAGAGCGTATGGGAGGCCTGAAGAGACATCAGGCATTTCAAGAAATTTAGAAAACAATGTTGATAAATGTATCAGCTTCTGTTAACTCTGTTCGTTTGTTGGTCACTGTCTCCATTAAAAAAAAATCAATCATTCTTCATTTTTAATGTGTGCGCGTATGCACGTAAAACAAAAATACAGCACTCCTTTGGATCCAGTCCTGAAGCCTTAAGATGCCAAATTCTAGATGAAGACTGAAAGGACTGCTGTGATGGGCAAAAACAACCCATTCATTTATGAGCTGCACAATCTGCCCTCTGATGCAGACACATTGTAATGAGCCGAACTTTTTAAAACAATTGATTTTAGGAGAGCAGGGAAGGAAGATTCATGTAGAAGAAAGAAAAAATGCAAGGCAAAAAAATCCTTATTAGTTGTTATTAAAGGTGCTTCAGGTGATAAAAAGTCTCTCTTTAAAGTATTTTGTGTATCTACTGATTTTCTAGTAGACAAGTGAAAAAGGCACACTGGACATGTTGCGCACGGTAAGATAAACAAATTCAGCAGCGCCCAGAAGTGCAAGAACAAGTCATATATGTATTGGCTTTCAGATGCTTATCATAATGTTCAAATGTACTATACCAAGTGAAGTCTTCTATATAATTGATAGTGCTATTCCAAATAGAATCCAACTTTTTTTTGCTTATGTATTTACATGCACATTCTGTTCCATCCTTCAGTTTGCAAAACACCATAGGCAGCTAACAAATGGGAAATAATACAACTACAAACAAAATCGTAGTACTGTACTCAGCAATGTTTAAAAGCATAGGGAAATGAAAGGTATTTGTCTGGTAAAACATTCCACAGGCAAGGTATCACCACGGAAAAGGATCTCTCCTTTACTCCTGATGGTTGTGCTACCAGAATAAAAGCTTCACATCTAGATCTCAACAGGCAGACGGAAACAGGAAAAGACAACCCACCAAATACCTGGATCATAAGTTAGGTAGGGCTTCAAAAGCTAAACATCTGAATTGAGCCTAGGAACAAACAGGAAGCCAATGACGTTGTCTCAAAGGAACTGCGATGGGATCCCACTTCCTGGTCCCTTTTAGCATTCTAGCTGAACTGATTTGAACTGATTGTAGCTTCTGGACAGTTTTCAAAGGCAGCATCATCACAGAATGTACTGCAGCACTTGGAAATTACCAGAGTAAGGCTATCTGAGGCTAAAATATCTTTGTCCAGGAGAGGCTGCAGCTGGTATGCCAGCTTTAGCTGACACTGTATACCACTGAGGCCACTTGAGTCTTCCCTGACAATGATAGATCTATGAGCACCTCCTGACCCTTCCAGGAACTGGTTAAACACCAACTCCCTGAACAGATGAACCACGCTCCATCTTGTTGGGACTGAACTACCCTCGTGCAAGTTTATTACTGCTTTCAAGCACCATTACAGCACCTCTTCTGCAGTCCAGTACCAAACCCAGGCCTAAGTGCAGATTCAACAGGAACAAAATAATCTGTGTCATCCAGGAATGCCTGGAGCTGCCTTGGGACCACCTTCTCAATAGCCTCATCTCAGAAAGGGATGCCTGCAACTGCCCAGCAGTTTCTGCAGTCTTCTGGATCTGGGGTCGTAGTTTTCCAGGAGTGGCCTCACAACTACTTCCTCTCACAAGGGGATATGTGTTATGGGGTGCCCTGGATGCAGCCAGGTATTGCCTTTCCTCTCTGCTAAATAAAATAAATAAATAAATAAATAAATAAATAAATAAATAAATAAATAAATAAAGATTTATTATTTATACCCCGCCCATCTGGCTGGGCTTCCCCAGCCACTCTGGGTAGCTTCCAACAAAATATTAAAGTACAATAATGCATCAAACATTAAAGGTTTCCCTAAACAGGGCTGCCTTCAGATGTCTTCTGTGAAGAAGGGGCAAGCAGACATGTGACTGATCAGTTCTCAGCACTTACACTGTCCATCTCATCAGGCCCCAACCAAAATTATTTCTACAAAATGGTGCTTTAGACCAGTGGGTCCCAATTAGCTAATTAACGAGGACCCTCTATTTTTCAAAAGCCAAGCCACAGGCCCCCTACTTTTGATAACTCTATGGTAGTTATCTCTGCAAAGCAAGTTTTTGAACAAAATGTGGGGTAGCCCCTAATAAGCAGAGGATTTTAGGTATGCTAAAAAAAAAAAAAGACCATCAAATTTGTGACATTGCCATGCAAAAATGACAAAAAAATGAATCATTGGTCAGGAGGCAAGGCAAGGGGCCACAGACCCCTCAGTGTGTTTTGCAGACCCCCCGGGGTCCCCAGACCCCTACTTGGGAACCGCTGCTTCAGACAATTCACTAGATTGTCCTGACTCCTGCCAGATTTGTAGTGCTCATTTTGTTTTCTGTAGGGATAGCAGGCATACTTGTGCTTACAGGTACAGGAGCTCTGAGAGAATCCATATTAGCAAGTTTCACAAATAATGCAAATCCTTTTAGAATCTTCTAAATATTACAGCTGAAATTCTAATTGATATATTCAGCCTGATTAACAACTTACAAATAATGGTAGCTTAGCAAAAAAGAAAAAAGAAAAAAGAAAAAAGAAAAAAAAGAATTGAATTTCACAGTGTTAATCTTTATTACTGATTTTTTTCTTCATATTTTCATAAATGAGTTTTGATAAATTTTCAAACTTTGTGCCCAAACTCCCTCAACTTTCTCAAAATGAGTTATTGACAGTTTATGGTCTACTTTCCATTTCAGACCAGTGCCTTTCCAAACCAATAGCTTATTAATAACTCTTCAATGAATTGTTAAATATGCGTAGTTAAAACTGATAGGAATGTCTGAACATTCATTGTCTAAAATCTAGCAATTTCCATGGACAAGGAAGTACATCACAGATGTTTCCTGTAAGGCACACAAATCCAGATAATATAGTCCTGATACCTGCCTTGAATCCATTAGTGCAGGTGGGATGATGCACTTCTCTGGAGTAAAAAGAAAATGCAGCAAATAAAACAGCAATGCCAAACTGGTGTGCTTAAAATGCTATTCCTCCCCCCACCCCAATTAAACAAAGGGCATGCCAGCAGAGCATAGCCTGCCATAAGACACTGCAAAAACTCTAGCAAAATGTCCAAATACTTTCAATTTCATTTACAGTATTTCATTTAAAGTAAACCTGATTGTAGGTTCTCTCCGGGAATGAGAAAAGAGAAAAGAGAAAAGAGAAAAGAGAAAAGAGAAAAGAGAAAAGAGAAAAGAGAAAAGAGAAAAGAGAAAGAGGCATCTAAGGTGAAACCTCAGCAATGTATTGTGCAGAAGCAAGCAAAAAGTTTAGAATCAAGTCATGGAGTTTCCAATACATTTGCAAAAAAGAAAAGAAAAAAGAAAGAAAGAAAAAGGAAAGGGGGGGGGGGAGAGAAAAAAAGATGAAGCAGTAGGCGCCTGGGGGCCAATTGCCTCTCCAGCAGCGGTAAGGCTGTTACTAGGCTTGCAGTACCATTTGTTCCATTACACAATCTCCTGAAGCCTTTTACAGAGAGCTAAAACAACTGCCTGTACCAACACGACACATGGCTTTCCATCCCAACTCTTTGCTAATCCAGACGCTCCAACCATCTTTCTTTAAGATGCCATATGGTTGGCAGAAGCCTGTAGATCTAGCAGCACATCTGCTTGTACGTTACTTCTTCCCTCCAAGGCTCCCCCTTCTCAAAAAACAAAACAAAAAAACAAAAACCCAACCAACGGATCAAGTAATTTTAATATTGCGAGCAGTTAACGGAGAGGGATTATTTAATCTTACATATGCACTGTATATATGCAGAAAAATAAATCATTGTTACAGTAACTAAATTCTCCAAGCAACAATTAGAAGCAGAGAAGTAAAAAAAAATCAGTGAATGAAAAACTACAGTCAAAGGGAACGTGCTTTTTCATTATTCTAATCCTTGCCACTTCAGACACCAAAGCCTCAGAAATTTTATTTACAAGCAGCTAATTCACTGAAGAGAGGGACAGGTTTTCATTTGTCGGGGGTAAACCAAACAAAAATCAAAGACACAATAAATGAAGCATTGCTTTGTTAGCCGGCAGAGTGAAGGTTTGTATGTGAGTAAATCTGTATGAACACACAGAGACACAGATTTTTGGGTGTGTGTGGAGAAGTATGATGAGCAAAGATTATTGACACTGTTAAAATCCTGGTTGCACTGGCATGCATGCATCCAGCCTGCTTTTTTTGGAATCCAGCCGCCAGCAAGACAGGCTGCAAAAATTAAATTCTACTCACAGTATTTTCTAGTGGTTTGTAATTTTGAATATCTTGTAAAGTTTTACACAACTAATTTCCAACACAAAAGAAAACTGGTAAAGTTGGAGCTACAGACAAGGTAGGCTACAGAAACAAATTCTCTGAGAGATAAATGTCAGCATGCATTAAGGATAAATTAGGATGTTTAGATTCAAAAGGAAGCCATGCAGCAACAAATGCCATAGACAGAAATAAGTAATGCTGCCTACTAGGTACATAATGTTATTTGCATTAGCATTATTTATTTGACTTCTTAGTCACTCACTACAAAAGTCTTTCTAAGTGAATTTTTTTTTAAATTAAGAGCCAAAAGCATTATCATTTTTTAAAAAAACCCTCACATGTTATAATAAAAAATAAAGCTTCTGATTGTATATTCTTTACAATTTATACACTTGAATGGTGCAAAATGTATATCCAGTACTGAATCAACTCTTTGTTGAAACATTAGTGCAGCAAAATGTTACAAGAGTCTGACTTAAAAATTAATCCTTTGGGTTGCTCACACGTAGCATTCTATGCTTTCAGTCCAATCCTTCTACAGCCCATTGTTCTTAAAAGTCCTCCCCCCCCCTTGACCCTGACACGATCAAGAAAAATGGTCAAAAGATCTGGCTGGGGGCCAGCTTCCTTCTGCTCCCTCACTTTCTGGCATGCTCCTTTAGCTACTAGCACCAGCAGAGATATTTACGCTCACACAGAGGGATCTCAGAACTATATGAAGGTACTTGTGCAACATCTATGGAAACCTAAAGGACTTTGCAGTTGTGTCCAGAGTATGCATCCGTTGTATGCAAGCAAGGGCATGTACAGACACACACCAGTTGGGTACGAGAGTCCCTTTAAAAAGAGTTGACTGTAAGTCTGAAGGGAGAGTAGTAGAGAACAATGAGCACTATCAAGCATAAGTGAAAGTATGCTTTCCCTCCCTTGAACACTCGCTGTCATGCATATTATGTTTAATGAATTTTCATGCTCAGCATGCCTTCTGTGTCCATGTGAAGGTACAGAACCATTGTACTAAAAGCCCACTTGAACACAAAGCAGAATAATTATACACATGCATCACACAAAGAAGTCGTTCTATTTTCAAAAGTCAGGAAGGAAGCCCCCACCCCTGACAGGATGGCATTTACTCCCTTAGATCAACAGCTAACTGTTCAAATGAATATTGATTGATAGAGAATAGTGCCAGCTGTAATTTTCAGTATAACACTTCCTTTTCCAGCACTCAGAACTTTCTGAAATGTTCAACGTTAAGTGTGAAATTGTCCATGCTTGCTCTCTGCCTGGAAATGAGTATTTCTGGCAAGTTATAGAAAAATCCCATTAGCTGTTTTTGTAAAGGGGGAAATTGTTATTTCAACTTTTTTAAAAACCAAAGTTCACATACTAAAAATACAGCAACAAGTATGGAGTACTCAAAAATGAGGCAAACCATGGCTCAGCCTTAATTAGGTTTTTCTAGCTAAAGAGCCTCAATGAACCAACCTGATGCCTTGCTGTGCAGACAAGCATGTTGTAAGGTTGTAGCAGGACTGCAAATATAAAACCTCACACTTTTCTTCAAGTGGCAGAAAATGCACCCACAGCATAAACATACATCGGTACTGCTACACCTACTTAAAGTACCTATATAGTGCATCACTGCTTTGTTAAAAAACTACACCAGGGTGAATCTAGCAGCGGCAGTCCATGGGCCCTACCTTCAGAGCCATTTGGCACTGTTCTGTTGCTTGAGTAAGTGTGTGCTAGTCAATCAGCAGAATGCTGTGGATGAAAAAGATTTCAAGGAGCTTTGGATACTGCTTAGCTGTTCCTGTGCAAAACCTTTTCTTGTTTCAGATGAGTCAAAGCCCAGGTTGCCTAGAGCAGAATTCTAGTTCTAAGATACTGTGTTTAGGAACATGTGAAAATCGACTTCTACTTTAACATCACAAATTCAAGTACAGTACCTCGGGTTACATACGCTTCAGGTTACATACACTTCAGGTTACAGACTCCGCTAACCCAGAAATATTACCTCGGGTTAAGAACTTTGCTTCAGGATGAGAACAGAAATTGCACTGCGGCGGCGCGGCAGCAGCAGGAGGCCCCATTAGCTAAAGTGGTGCTTCAGGTTAAGAACAGTTTCAGGTTAAGAACAGACCTCCGGAACGAATTAAGTACATAACCAGAGGTACCACTGTACCTTTATATTCCTTGTTCACATCTTGCAGATTTTCACTAGCTGTATGCTTAAGAACACCTTCATTCATAATTCCCAGAGCCCTCACTTTTGTGGCACTCAATCCGCAAACTGATGCACACAATTTTAGGAATGGAGGCTTAGAAAAACAGCACAGCTTTCTACCTTGCACTGGGCGCCTCCCTGTACCCCTGTTCCAGTGGGACCTTCTGTGCCATGCTAGGCTGATCATCTGTTGATAGTTTCATTCATCTACGACTCCTAACCTGTGTATGAATTCTCCAAGGCTGGGTTGCACTTGCAGCTGGAGAAGGATCACACTGCCAGTTGTGTCCATACAGGTGATCCCCAGCTGCAAAGGCAGAATAGCCTGGACAAGTTTCAGTGCGCAGCATCTGAATCAGCTTTAGAAATAACTTTTGCCTGTTAGCTTCTTCTTAGACCATTAAAAATTATGTGCTGACATTTTTGGTTAGGCCACAGTAGATGGCATGCTCCCACATTCATGGATGCAAATAATGAGTGCCTCAATTCAGCACAGGTTTCCAGTCGTTACACTATAAGCGCTAATGACGGTGATGGGGAAATAGGACATTAAAATCACTATTTCAGCAGGCTGCTGCCATCAGTGGTTACTCTAGGTCAGTGTTTCCCAACCTTGGGCCTCCAGCTGTTTTTGAACTACAATTCCCATCATCCCTGACCACTGGTCTTGCTAGCTAGGGATGATGGGAGTTG
The DNA here is from genome assembly GCF_964252035.2 of Podarcis erhardii. NCBI lineage: Eukaryota > Metazoa > Chordata > Lepidosauria > Squamata > Lacertidae > Podarcis > Podarcis erhardii. The sequence continues at coordinate 80,302,460 of NC_138507.1, read as the reverse complement.
TAGGCCAAAAACATCTGGAGGCCCAAGGTTGGGAAACACTGCTCTAGGTATCGCAGACGAGTTGCTATTTGACAAAAAATAAAAAAACACTTATGAGGAATACCTATAGCTTCCAACTGTTTTCACACACATCATTTCTTCCACCACAGACCTCTTAGCATATTGTTACCAGATTTTTTTCAATGAATCCAGGGACACTTTCCAACTTCAATGGATTTTGTCAGGGGACTGATTTGTAAATCCGGGGACTGTCCCCAGGAAACGGGGACGTCTGGTAACCTTATCTTAGCACATTCAAAACTTACAAAGCTCAGTACTGCTAAACCAGATTAATGATCATGAGAATATATTGGAAGACACCGGATCTTAAGACATTAAAATTTACTAATCCAGAATACATTTCTTTACTAGAAATTTAAAGTCACTACTGTCAGAATATATGTGCTATTGCTAAATTTCACTTGTGTGTTGTTAGCCACCCTGAGAGATACAAGCAGAATAAATAGAGCAGAAACAAGGGCGGGGGGTGACACCAAATACAACTGGCTAGGAGGCATTGTGGGGATTTTATATCCTACAAATATTCTACTCCCCACCCCATATTCTAGTATCATTTTTAATTTTTGACTCCCTGTCCTCCGCTAAACGACTAACAATCTATTGTTCTAATGAGTAATTATGGAGAATTTATTCATTCTACTATATTGCTCATCCCTTTAAATATGTTGAACAGTGTTACAGGTATAACTTTACTAGTGCTAATGCATCTTTTTATATGTTTAAACATAAGACCATTTTAGCCATATGTGGAAAATACCATTCAACAAATTAAGCATTTTTCTCATGCATAAATTTGTCCATATATAAAAATTAATGTTAAGCAACATTTAGATATTATTGGTATTTTTAAATATTTTCAAAATACCTGAATGAGAAAGTGCATATTGTTGGTAGGCTTTTTCTTAAACTATTAAGCTTAAAATTTGCTCTAAAAATTACAGTCACAATTAATTGGTCAAACTGTGGCTGTAGAAGTATTTCTTATCTGAAAGCAATGTCTGAACATTTGGAGTTTTCTGGCTAGATGATGATGTTACAATATGTGATTGGATGCAGCAGCAGCCTGAATTTCTAGTTCACATATGTGTTTTAGAAGAGCAATCTCTTCATATAAAGTCACTGTTCCTCATGCTAGGTCTAATGTCATTTCAAAACAATGTGATAATTCTAGACAATTTTCTGCATCACCTATTATTCAGCTGTCTACACTTAGGAATGTCATCTTCCTTCTTAGGATTCCCTAATTCTGTGATGAAAAAGAAATCTGCATTTCCAGGAGACATTTCTTCCTTTATAGCATTTTAATTTGCAACGTTTTGAAGATTCTCACCTAAGGCAGAAGAATGAATGTGCTGGGCTAATTTTGGCTCAATCACTGCCTGGACAGAATCTGAGAAGAATGCTATGTAGAATCCAGAGAAAGTATAAGCAGCGTTATTTAACTTTTTGCTTATCATATTCAATGCACTGTGTATACCAATGCTTCCTTTTCCCGTTATCTTAGGAATACCCCTGGAAACTCCTGCTCAAGTTAAACCTCATAAAAATAGCATTGAAAGGACAGGAATCCCAGCTTGCCAAAAAGCCATTATCTTGGGTAAACTGGATCCGTTGATCCTCCTCAAAAGCCCAGAAATGTATACTGAAAAGGGATGAAAAGGTCAGATGATAAACGTAAATTGTAGTACCTGATCAGAGTCAATTCAAGCAGAGAAAAGTAAAAAATATTACCAATAAGCTTCAAAAATACAAATTTACCATCATATTGACAAGATATCCTGGTAGGGAAAAAATGATGAGTTTACTCATCTGCAGAGAAACTGTGTGGTTGCTTCATGGACAGTGATGTGAAGAAATGAAAAATGGAGAGTTGATAGCCATATTCCTAAGAGTTCCTAAGTTTCACAGAATCTACGTATTTAGAAAGAAATAGAAATTTGGGGTTGAACCTCTGCTTCCAGGAATGTAGACCATATCTCAGTGGCTACTGAGTTGCTTTCTTTCTCACTAAAAATAAATATCCAAACACAGAATATTACTCACTGTATTAATAATATTATCCAGTCATTAAGCTAATTCTCTTTCAGGGGCATCCAGTTAACTCCAAAAAAACAATGTGATGTAACAGCTGCTAGGAAATGAAATGAAAGTGGTTGCATAAACAGTAGTTGCAATACTTTCCAGTTCCCAAGACAACAATGTAGATATGGAAATATGGATCCTACTCTTGATTTGGATTGATTACAATTACCCCAACCCATGGATTGAGGGAAAGCCCAAGTAAAACCCTGTAAATTACTTGTTCCATGTACAATATATTACTGTAAATCATTGGACTCTGGAGATAAGATCTCTTATACTGGTCACTGGATTGGAGTGCTTGTTGCATACAATGACATGTGTTTAAGATTCAATGCTGTTAAGAGGTCATCAATTCCATGTCAACTTATATAAAAATTGACCCTAAGTATGTGTCTCTGTGTGTATTCCATTTTAATCTTCCTTACATTTGACTGCATTTCAGTGAATTATCCATGTAGTTTTTATTTTGACAGCTCTCTTTACAGCAGTAAAACAAAATGTGTGCATTGCAAATGGCAAGGATTCAAATTTCAGCTATGTTTATCCAAAATAGCACTGAACTGCTTCTGTACTTATGCTATACTGCCTACAGCCTTACGGAAGGGGAGACAGATGGGATGAATTTAGCAGGGAAACAGCTGGGGCTTGAAGAAGAGACAAGCAAAAGTTTTGCTATCAGGCTTCATTATGTATCAAGGTACCAGTAAAATGTGTATCCGTAAGGCAGCCAAAAAAGTGTGTGTCATTTGACTAGTGATAATTACCTTTTCTCAACAGCTGACAATGTTCTAAGTAGCATTAAATAGGTATAATAATTAAGCAATAAGACCAGGCAGGCACTGTTTTACTGGGGATTATTGCTTGCCTCGGGTGGTGTTGCAAGGCATAAGGCTGAAGGGCAAGTGATTTCAGCCACCTGAGAAATGCAATAATCCCCAGAAATGCACTTCCCGGAATGCCTCACTGCTATTTGAAAAAATGGAACTCCAAAGAGGACAAGATGTTAGGCACTTGCATATCCTGTAGATTTGTTGACATGGGACTGACATTTTGACAGCCAACTCTACTCATATCCAGTCTTCTAAAGACCTTTTGACACATGCCTCATTTCACCATTTTAAATTGCTTATCTGTAATGTTCAACAAAGATGCACGCTGAAAATGAATGCAGTGTACTGGATTTTCACAGTATATACTAAATATGGTACAGGCTACAATAACTTATAGATTCCAAAAAATGTTAAGGATGTAAGACCGTCAGAAAGCTTTGTGTTCTCAGCTTAATGGTTTCCCCAATTGTTATCATGCCTGAACATGTCCTTAATCATATGCTACTCTAATATGTAAGTTATATGGGTGAACAAAGGAGGACAGTAATAGTAGGCGGGTACTCTCACTACACAGTTTTAGATGCCTGCTTAATAATATTATTTCAACAACCCTTAAATAAATACAGTGGTGCCTCGCAAGACGAAAAGAATCCGTTCCGCGAGTCTCTTCGTCTAGTGGTTTTTCTGTCTTGCGAAGCAAGCCCATTGACGGATTAGCGGATTAGCGCTATTAGCGGCTTTTAGCGGCTTATCGGATAAGCGGCTTAGAAAAAGGGGGGGGGGAGGGAAAAACCCCGCAGGAACTCGCAAGACATTTTCATCTTGCGAAGCAAGCCCATAGGAAATTTGTTTTGCGAAGCACCTCCAAAATGGAAAACTCTTTCGTCTAGCGAGTTTTCCGTCTTGCGAGGCATTCGTCTTGCGGGGCACCACTGTTCTGGTTTTGACCTTTTGCTGATTTTACCTCTGCTTTATTGAAAATTGTTTATATTATTTTAAAGTGCTTTTCAACCAGTTTATACATTTTTTCTAAATAACTGAAACAATAAAATATTTGGGTTCTTCAATCTGGAGATTGTTGCAAATCATGGGGGATGTTACATTGTGCCTTTCCTTGGGGGAATTTGCAAAAACAACTAAATCCCAATTTAGGGTTTGAAAATGTAAGAATGTTTATTCACATAGTTAAAATGGCTTTCACCATGCAAAACAGCAAACTTAATAATTAGCTGGTCCAAGGAAAAGAGAATGAAAGGAAGTTTCCTAAATTTCACTGTGACCAAAGTGTTTAGGGCTGTGGCTGTATATTGGAGCTCTGTGAGCAACCAGGCAGCAAGCTTGTGAATGTATGCCACAGTCTGAAAATATTGAAAAGTGTAGCACGGATAGTCCAGGAAACTGGCCATGATGGCGTGGGACCAAAGGGATGTTGGTCTTCGTAGGCTGCCCTTGAACTCCACACCAAACGATCTCTAAGCAAGTAACTTGGGCTTTTTAGAACTCACTGAATGCAGTTCCAAAAATTTATGTCCTCTTACGGTTCCCAACTAACCTTAAATGAAGCAAGGGAATGAGGTATAGAAGGAAAGGCAAGGGATCTAGCTTCTAGCTGAGATTGGGGAAGTTCACTCCCTTGGAGGGACCATTTGACGTAAAGAATGGACCAACTTGTGGGTTAAAGCTAAGGTTCCATCAGCAGAAGGATTTTCCCTGTGCAACAGAATTCCCCCTCTCTCCTCCTGCTTTGCGTTGCCTACATCTGTTGGGGGGAAGTCCCCCCAACACCCCGGAGCAGATTTGAGGATGTCACAGGACACACATGGGGAGAAGAAAGGGTAATTCTTATTGCACTCTGGAGAATCCTTGCTCCCAACTTCTGCTAGCCCAACAATTTAGCTGAATACAGCCATACGTGAGGAGAGAACTCACCCAGTTAGGACAAAATGGTATCTTAGTGACACAGAGTTAAAATGTGGTTTCCTAAGAGGCGGTCATACCTCAAACAAAAGGTGATTAGATTGAGGATGAGGCTGGACACAAAAGACAAACCAACAGGTGGATTTGCTAATATGTTTCCCACTGTAGAGTGACTGGATAGTCCTTGGGCAAAGGTGCAGGACAAGAACCAATCAGAATAAAGTTGACTTAAGTTCATATCATATTTGGTCTTGAGTGACTGAGGTGTTCCATGTGAGAACTGGAGGTAAAAGGGCTTGGCCTTAGGAAATCCACATGGCTATTCATTATGTTACTGTGGGGGCAGTGTGACTTGGAAGGAGGCTTTTGCTCTTGCCAGGGCTAAAAAAGACTAGAGGCTTGTGTGTGTGCTAGAAGTTAGCAAATAGCATAGGTTATATGATTAGGCATTAGCCTACATTTGGAATTCTTACAATTCTCAATCTCATGCATACAAGTAATCAGGGCCGGCCCACCCATGAGGCAAGGTGAGGTGATTGCCTCAGGGGCAGCAGGATCCACAGGGGCAGCAGCTCCTGATGTAGATCTTTATTCCCTCCTAGTTCCTAATGTAGATCTTCACTCACCCTTTCTTTTCTGGTAGGAAACCCTGTGGTTTGCCTCAGGTACCAAAATGTCTTGGGCTGGCTCTGCAAACAATCTCTTTTCAATATGGGCAGCCAGTCCATGCCAAGGTTTGCTCCCTCTGTGAAACAAGTGTGCACTGTTCTGCTGAGCAAAGTTCAAGTTTTAGCATGTGCACAGTGCCAGCTATATTACAATCCCTGGTTACACGGTATTCCTTCTTTGAGGAGGCCCACATTTAATTTCATCCCAAAGGTATTTTAACACTCAGTTTTGTTCTACACTGCAGTTGCTGAAACCAAAGATGCAACCACAAAATCTTTCTGTATTTTTGCTGTTTCAGAAAAAAAAGCGCTGTTCAGCTATGCTCAAGACCATCTGCTTTTACAGTGTGTGTCATTTTGGTTGGTTCTAATAAGGGTATTGTCCAACTGTGAATTTTGCAATACACAGATGTGCTTTATCTTAGCTTGGTCAGGTCAAACTCTCCTAAGCCTTCTGAAAAGAAAAAGGTTAACGGAAATAATATAACACATGATGCTTAGCTGACAGAAATAATTCATTTCATTCTTTTTCTTTTTCTGGGGGAAGAAGCAGATAGCAGGACCATATGAACTTGCACTGTTATTTAAGTTCCACAAAGGTGGAATTCAGGGAATTTATTGTAAAAATTAAAAAACCAAATGGACACAGCAAAGCAAATGACGAAGCTCAGCATCAAAAAGCCCAGCTGATAATGCAGCCTTTGACAGAAGCAGCAACTTAGCAAGTGGTAAGTCACATAACCCAACACAGATCCTGATTCAGATAAAGATACACCCAATAACTAAGCGATAGGAACGGTCACAGAAAAAAATGCATGTCTCCTTAGCAATTGCCTCAACAGCATAAAAGAAATATCCCTCCAATGGGTGCACAATCATGATTTATAGACTTGGTAAACTTAAAGCTATGTTGATGCTATGCTCTCCAAACAACTGTGCGGGGAATTAGATTGCTTCATAGAATATGATTCCCAAAACAATAAAGAACAATGCATGTTGCAGTAGTAAAGACAAGCAGGGGTGCCAATTTGAGTAAAATAGGGGGGGCAGGTAAGCACTACCCCACATAATCACAAGATGTGGTGTACACACATCATTTGAATGGAATGCCAATCGATTTGGCCTGGCTCCCTCAAACATTTTATGGAGGGAGGGATCTTGGGCCCTAGGAGTTGGCTCCTATGAATAGAAGATTACAACTATAAGCAAGCTAGCTTCTTCTAGATATCAGATGTTGTTAGTTGCCAAAATATCTCCAGGTAAGCTTCCTGATAAAATGCACATTTTAGAACGAAAAATTCCTTCCCCCTTGTTCTCCTCACTACCTAGTGCTGTAAGTAGCCACAATGCACAAACACCTTTGTCTGAATTAAATTAGGTAGTGCAGGGGTCGGCAAACTTTTTCAGCAAGGGGCTGGTCCAATGTCCCTCAGACCTTGTGGGGGGCCAGACTATATTTTGAAAAATAGAAAAATGAACGAATTCCTATGCCCCACAAATAACCCAGAGATGCATTTTAAATAAAAGGACACATTCTACTCATGTAAAAACACGCTGATTCCCGGACTGTCCACGGGGCAGATTTAGAAGGCAATTGGGCGGTAGCCGGCCCCGGGGCCTTAGTTTGCCTACCCATGCAGTAGAGGTAAAATTAATTTGTGTTGCTTCCCAACATGACTTCCATTTGAGTCCCCAGTATAACTATTAATAGCAAATATGTAATTTTGGAAATACTTCTTTAACGATGCTTTATGGCATACTCATCTGTACTTATTTTAAGTTCTCTCTCTTTGAAAAAAAGAATTCCAAATACCTTAAGTCACAGAGAGCATGGCAATTCAAACAAATGTGGTACCACTTAAAGTACTTTACCAAATGGGCTGGTAATTAGATTTTACTGCTATTTGGAGTTCATGTAAGGCCGGTACAAAGATCTCAATTATTATTCAATACCCAAAGTGGGTATTTGCTGCTGAACTGCTGTGCGGGAGCTTTCTTGGGTTGGTAGTTGCAAAACCCTGTACTGTGCATTCTGAAATACTGCAGCAATTCTACACAGAAACCAAGCTTTTTAAAAAACAGATGCATCCATAATATGGAATGAAGAAAAGTGAGACAGATGTAATAAGACAGGAATTTAAATATTCACCATTAAAAGGCAAACCACACCACTAGAAATATGTTATTAGAAGAAGCAGAGTCCCATTAAGAATTATTACACAATATGGATCTGAAAGTAAAAGGAGGGTATTTTCTGTGACGGTGACGGTAACTTCTGTCCATGGGTATTTTCCTGAGTAGCTTCTGAAACAGAAGCCTGTTATGGGATATATCATGCTGTTCTTGTTATCTAGTATTACTTAGACAATTTTCTTTGATAAATCTGCTAGGATTATGTTGCATTGACTCAATCCTTTGATCTTAGATTAGCAGCTTGAAGCTTTCCTTAAGAAAAAACATACTGAAAGTTTGGGCCATGCAAACAGGATTTTTTGGTACCAAATTCTAATCTCGGCCATGGCAGAAATACTTTAAAAAGAAAAAAATGTATGGCTTAAGCAGAATTTAAAATAGGAGAGTGTGTGCTCATAACACAACAATATCCTGTTTTCACAAGCATCTTATTAGCAGCTCCAATGTTTGAAAGGTACCTAAGAATATGAAGGATGTCATTTACTTGTGACTTTAAGTTCTTCTACCTGTGGCTGACATTGTGAGGCATAAATAAACTCATCATATGACTTAGCCATGCTTCAGCTGGAAAAACAATGGTGTGAAACTGATCAAGAGTGTTTGCCAAGTAATTTTTTTCAAGCGTGACCTAAATAGTCTTATATACTTATTGTACACAATCCGATAAATGGATTTGCATCATTGCTTTCTTTATATAGTAAACTAGAGGTAGTCCATGTGGTACTCTCTAAATGTTGTTGTACTCCAAATCCCATCAGCTCCAGTTGCATCGTCAATGGTCAGGTATGGTGGGAGTTGTAGTCTAGCAACATCTAGAGGGTATTATGATGGCTACCTGTTCTAAACATTCAGAAATGTGAAGACTGCAGGCAATTACATTATTTGCGTATTTTGAACGTAAGTTATTAAGTTATTAAATAGTTGGTCATACTGCACCAAAGATTGTTGTAAATAGCTTTTTAAAAAAAATCTGTATGATGAAATTCAGGACAATAATGTATCCATTCAGTCTAGCAGTTCATGTGCTGCAAAACGTTCATATAGGTAGATAGCCGTATTTATTTCTAGGTATAAACAAGCGCTTTAGGAAAAACATTTTTTTACAACAATATTCATCTATGCAATGCCATAAAACTGAAAGAAGTATAAGTGTTCTTCTCTTGTGTGTTGGGCAGAACCTTTTCACAACCATAGCATCCATCTCTGTGCAGAAACCACACTAAACCTGCTGCACATGACAGATAATCAAGCTGTTTTGTAAAGTAATCCAGATCACCCCAGGTGCCAGACCCTCACACGAAGACTCTTTTACACACCCCTTTCCTTCTGTCTACATCCAGTCATGGGTCCCAGAGTACAAGTAACTTATGTCAAGATGGGAAAGAGAAATGAACGAAAATATGGGAGATGTACACAAATTGCCCATTTATTCTAGTACCCTATTGTGCTGATTGTTTTCATGTCCATTTGTGTGTACACAGGGGCACAATAGGAAGCAAACCAGATTTTATTGATCATTTGGGAATCATCTGTGTGGGAGCTGAACACATAGTGGTCTGGATCATACCCTAGGGTTTTAAAAAATGAAAGCCAATTAAAAAGTAAAAACAAACTGGTTGTTAATCCACAGCACGTTTTCTAAACAGATCTGACTGCATGATTTCTAAAAAGTTTGTAGAAACTGTAAGTTAATTGCAACCATTCACCCTTTTACCATGATTTCACTCAATTGAATTAAATGGGTCACTTGAAGATTTAAAGTTCACAATAGTGTTGTTTAGCCATATATACTGTCTATGTGGGAGGAGAGGGGAGAGAGAAAGAGAGAAAGAAGGAAGGAAGGAAGGAAGGAAGGAAGGAAGGAAGGGGGAAAGCAGGCAATTCTGTTGGGTGAAGTGCACATTAAAAAAAACACAACCTTCAAATCACACATACGTTAGAGAAACAGCTTCCAGAAATGCTGTGCTTCCCTAAAATGTCTGAAGGGAAGACCACTTCAGGTTCTTGGCTGCCAACACATCCCAGCAGCATGGTACACAATTAGGATTTGACACATCAAGTCTTTATAAATCCAGCTTCTCTGAAGCCAGACAAGATTCCTTCTTATTTATAGTAGCAGGCAAGTGCAGATCTCTGCTGTCTTGTTACACAGATGGCTGTAACATTTTTTTAAAAAATTGTTAACATACAGCCACTGATGCCTGAGGAATAGACACACATCTGCCCCAAACTGCCAGTCCTCTAGGCTTTTCCTTTGAACTGTGGTACTTGAAAGAGATCAAGTATGTGTTAAAAACCCTTTAAAAAATATTAATCATGCACATAGATGTATATAGCAAGTGAAAGGAGCTACATAGACTCTAAAACAGTGTTTTGGAGTTGCACATATCAGGAAGATGACAAGCTAATGTAATTGAGCAGAGAGTGGCTATTCTATATGAAAAGGTATGGTTTTTAAACCGTATTTTTGTTCTATATAACTTTTCTGTGTTAATTATAAATACATGAGCATGCCTCATTCAGAGATAAGAAACAAGAGAGGACTTAGCATTTTAAAACCCTGTCTGTCTATCATATTTCTGAGCTGTTCTCTCTGCCCTAAGGCACTGCCATGGTAATGATGTTTCATACGTTGGCCAAGTATATATTTTAGTACAGTGGTGAAAAATGCAGAGTGTTGTTACTATGCTCTAAAAATAAAAGAAAAAGATACAAGGTCACCAGCTTGGAAGAACTTGCACTCGGGGGGGGGGGGGATTCTCATTCACATGGTAAATTTAGATAAGCTCTAACCAATAGGTTGGCACTTCAAAGTGTTTTATTTGGTGGTGTTAACAATGTGAAGAAGTTGTCAGAAACGGTCATTCAGGGGCGTCAAAAGCCTGAAGAGTACTGCTTGGGATTGAAAGTGCCTCCCAACATACACAAACATGGCTGGTTCTGATGTGAATACATAGGTAGGCCTTAAAGATATTGATAGAATCATAGAATCTTAGAGTTGGAAGGGACCCCAAGGGTCATCTAGTCCAATCCCCTGTAATGCAGGAATCTCAACTAAAGCATCCATAACAGATTGCCATCCAACCTCTGCTTAAAAACCTCCAAGGAAGGAGAGTCCACCACTTCTCGAGGGAGACCGTTCCACTGCTCATACTCTCAGAAAGTCCTTGCTGATGTTTAGTAGGAATCTTCATTGGTTTGGGTCCTAGCCTCCAGAGTAGGAGAAAACAAGCTTCTTCCATCTTCCATATGACAGCCCTTTAGATATCTGAATATGGCTGTCTCCTCTTTCCCAGGCTAAACATACCTAACTTCCTCAATTGTTGCTCATAAGACTGGTTTCCAGGCCCTTTATCATCTTGGCTCCCCTACTCTACACACCTTCCAGCTTGTCAACATCCGTCTTAAATTGTGGTGCTTAGTACTGGACACAGTTCTCTGTGTGTGGTCTGACCGAGGCATAATAGAGTGGTACTATTATTTCCCTTAATCAGAACACTAGATCAAGCCATGAAAACTCCCTGCATTGCTGTCAACAGAATTCTCTCATTCAAAAATGGTAATAACCTTCTGAATTATTCCACTAGCTATCTGTGGGGGATACACTGGGTAGGAGAAAGCCCGACTCCTTCTCCTCAACAAACCTGAAGAAAGAGAAAGGTCTGAATCTCTCTTTCTGTGAACAGAAAAGACAGACACTCAAGATTCCATATCAACTCACTGAGACAAGCAGAAACCGAGATAAAGCCACTCTGAGGGTCCTTTGAGATTGAAACTGTGGGACATGACATGAAGAAAACAATAAAGCAGGAAAGTGTCCTCTGGCATCCAGTTGAGTCCCTCCTTTGAGAAAATGGTAGTTTAGCAGAGAATGGATGTATAAGGAAACAGTCCATAATGTAGATAAGATTACCAAATCAGCAAATGCAAACACGTTGCCATTTATAAAGCATTTGACTCCTAAAATGCAACTTAATAGATTCTGATATGAATATTACCAAGGGGACTGGAAATTGGGCCAAAGGATTATAAACGACAAGATTCAGAAACAGCAAGTAAGACATTTAGAAATTCAGCGAGAGGAAAAAAACAGAGAAGTGGCATTTCTTAAGCAGATGTAGGGGTGATTGCAGATGGCATGTTAGAGAAGGTCAGCTGCCTCTGAGGCAACAAGCAAGAGCTTTGATTTGCAACTGAATACAAAGCGGAATCACGTGAGATGGGAGAGAATAGCCTCCATCAGAAAAATTTCAAGTGCTCTACAACTTTTCAGCAATGACTGCTCTGTAGTATTACATTGGGTCAGATGTAACCATACAAATTACCACCTCTCTCTCAGCAAGAGGAACATGGGAAACGAAGGAGACTTGACCCCATTCCCTACTCCGTTATTGCTAAGGAGAGTGTGGCACCTAGACCTAAAATCAAAATCAATGCTAGCCTCTACTGGGTAGGGAGCTAAAATATATTCTATGTTCAAACATTTTATTTAAAAGGTAACTGCTGTTCTGTTTATATTTAAATGAGAATTCAAGTTTTACGGATAAGGAAGTAAAAAAGGTTTAAAATAAAAGCCAGTGAAAAATATGCCAATTAATGAAGGATTAGGACACAAACATACTTGCTGCTTAAATAGGACACAAGCTTATTTAAATAACATATATTTAGACCGTTCATATGAGTGTCAGTGCAGACAATATAAACAGCCTAAAATCGTGTGTGAAATTAACTGGGGTTTTTTTTTTAATGCATGTTTAATATAGGGTGCATGTATACAGTGGTACCTCGGGTTACATACGCTTCAGGTTACAGACTCCGCTAACCCAGAAATAGTGCTTCATGTTAAGAACTTTGCTTCAGGATGAGAACAGAAATTGTGCTCTGGCGGCACAACGGCAGCAGGAGGCCCCATTAGCTAAAGTGGTGCTTCAGGTTAAGAACAGTTTCAGGTTAAGTACGGACCTCCAGAATGAATTAAGTACTTAACCCAAGGTACCACTGTAATGCTTACTATACCGTGCATGTGTATTGAAACAATACCCAGAATATTTACACAATGAAACCATAGTCGAAAATAGTTTGGTCTTGCTCCTGAAACCTAAGAACATGCACATCAAAGGAACCACAAGGTTTGTTATAGTAGACCCACATAGGGATAAATTACTAAATCCTCCTACCTTCGCTTCATTTTCTCATGCATCCTTCCATGTTGGATACACTGCTCCTCCAATTCATCATTCCTTTTCAGCATTTTCTCAAGTCTGTCATGGACATATTCATTTTCCTGAGTAAGCTGGCTGACTTCAGACCTGGAGAATTAAGCACACTGATGATGGATGTTGCCAGATTTTATCCTGCAGTGTGCAGCCACCTTAACAAAAGTCCAGTATACATCTGCATGGGGAGCGTCTTACTTACTTTTAAAATTAAAATAAGTAGTATTGCAGCAGTTGGCTTAAAAATTGTATGGAATATTTTTTTGGCAGATGGGTTACAAGAAAGATGGCTATTAGTAATGCATGAAACTCGCCTTATACAATACTATACGTTCTTTGATATGAACCACCAGGCAAGAAAAGGATATTATAAAGTTCTTGCAAAACTGCAATCCTAAATTTTTAATGGGAAATAATTTCCACTGAACTCAGTGAACTTACACCTCCATAAATGCACAAGAAATGGACTGGACACTGCAAGAAGTTCCACACTACAAAAAGGTTTTATACAAATGTTAATAAAACAGTACAGGAAAATAAATTGATTTCTACAGATTTGTTCAACATAAAGTATCTATTTTCTTTTCTCATTATCTGTTTTACCTAACAAAATTTATGTACTGCTGGAGAGTAACAAAACCTCTAAACAGTTTCTAAGAAATATTAACATTATCCATAAAGACAGTTAAAATAAGCAGTAAGCAAAAAAACAAAAAACAAAAAACAAAAAAAACCCAAAGAAGAAGATTAAAGCACATCAGCACCTACATGTCTAGAAATACTTGCCAAAACAAAAACGTTTTAAGCAGGCACCAAAAAGAACACAGTGGATGTATCTACTTGATGGCCATAGGCAGGGAGTTCCAAAGTGTAGGTACTCCCATAATAAAAGAAAGATTTCACAGAAGGGCAGAAAAAGTATTGTGTGGCACCTGTAATAGTTCCAGTTTCACAGATGAAAGAAGTTGAGTGGTCACATGCTGGGCAAGGCGATCCCAAGCCATTAAGAGTTTTATGTAACAACAGTAACACCTTGAACTTGACCTGGGTTCAACCAGCACCTCAGCAACCAGCAGAGGTGATATGCTGCAGCAATCTGAATTAGCAGCAGTTTCCAGGTTGAAGACAAGGGAAACCCTACATAGAGTGCACTGCAGTAATCCAATCTCGAAGTCACCAATGCGCCAATGCCTGAACTACTGTGGCCAAGTTTTTCCAGTTCAGAAACAGTCATAGCTGTCATACCAGGCAGAACTGGTAAAAGTGGCTTCTAGCCACTGAGGTTACTTGGGCCCCCAGGAACAGAGCTGGGTCCAACCGATTAATTGCCGAAGGGATTCCTTGGGTGAAGTCTAGCTTAGGACTCTAGGCTTTGCTACTTGCCCAACAAGTTTGCCTGAATTCTAAGCAGAGCGATGGAAATAGTACGATTGCAGTAGTACAGTATTGCAAAATAGAACATCAGGAAGCCCCCGTAAATCTGATGCTGTCAAAAAGCTGCGCTATCCTTTAAATCACTTCAACATTTAGGATATGTACAAAGGTGGCTCATGGCCAGCTTTCTTCCTCCAACCTTTGGTAGGCAGCATAGAAATTCCAACCTAGATGCTTTGTCCATTAGAATGGTTTTTTCATTTCTCATGAATCTGACCATTTCATAGTATTATAATTAAATGTGAGGTAGGTTCTATTGATTTTAATTGAAAACTCAATAATTCAGAAAAGGGGCTGAGTATCACTGCCGTAGTAGGTTTTTTCAGAATGTCTGGCATTCTGATTCTCTACTTTGGGCAAATGTTTTCCTCACAGTGCTTCAGTGTAATGATTGCCGTCTTCTAATAGAGCACCAATCAAACATGCAGAAAAACAGTTCAACCGGGTGCGTGTTCTTTACTTCAATTAAACTCACACAGTTGGATGCCTACTGTTGCCAAAATGGTAATATAATTTATCCATTATAGTCAAACAGTAAAACTACACTAAAAGTCATTTAACAATATTTATAACACCATAAAATATAGTGTTAAAATATATGGACAGCAATATGCACTGAAATGGTAAAATTTGTTTCTCATCATCAGTGATTAAAAACAGGATCATTTCTCTAGCTTCAATACACTCAACCCTAGTGACAGATTAGAATTCAAATCTTAATGATCAATTTACAATTAACAAGATAGAAGTGAAACAAATTAAACCAACCATTATATATAACAAGACCCAATGGACTCCCATTGTTGCCCTTAATTACAAAACGCAAATCACAAATACACAATGGGCAGTGTCAAGCATCAATCCACAAGCCTCAAACTTTGGGATAACCCAAAAAGAGGGTAAGCAAAATTATACAGAGAACACTGCAGGGCTGTATTTTTACATTTGCATGTGTACACAGTGTCAACTGTGCAGCTTGAGGGGAGTAAATCGAGCACTTCCAAGATCCGCCCATATATATACGGAAATTTTCGCTCATTACAATTTTTATTATTATAGATTCTACACACCAATTATGCCTGAAGGCTAGCTTTATTAATACATTACTTAAGGTAATATCCGAACACAGTAAAGCATGTTTGCAACCCACTTCCATAATGTAAATTCATCTTTAGGCAACCTAGGTATATTCAACAGAAGCCCTCAAAATGTTTTATGCATCTATAATTCCAATTCTTGGCAATCTTACCCAAAGTATGTGAGTATTTAATAGGCATTAATTTGTGAAGCTCAATCAGAAAAATGGTGAGACCTGTGATTGGTGGGGGGATCACAAAACCTATCTATCTGTACTACACTACAAATAATTGGGAAAGGACTTTTCTTTTTGAAACTTCCTGGCAGAAGCTACGCAATTGCTGAAAAAAACTAGCAAGAATTAAAGAAGCATCTCTTAGGCCTGCTCTGGGCATCCATGGGTGCCCTGTATAGTTTGAAGAAAGTGTTGTGCTAATGCCAACAGCTACAGAGCAAAATAGGTACAAACCCAATCAGCATCAGAGAATAAACAGAGATGGTGAAGGAGCAAGTGTAAACAATTACAATTCAATATATATCATTTAATTGGAGCAATGAAACTCACCATTATTGTCTCTCAATTACAAAGTGAAATGCTCTTTGAACAATAGCACACTATTATAACCACATGAGTCTTCCATACAAATCAGAGTTTGGGGACACATCTCAACACACACTACCTGAAGAGAAAGGGATCTTTTACTACATTCTGAAGCATATTAACAAATGTCTGGACTTCAGACCCAAAGCTGTGTCTACTTCTTACTTCTTAGTAGTATTGGTGAGGTGCCATATCCCAAGCTAGCTATGCTGGAGGCAGAGAGGAGAGGTGGGGCAACGCAAGCCCAGAAGGAGGTTAGGGCTTGCTTCTGTTTGTCAAGATAGGCAATGATGCCTCAATGCAGCCAATGATGCCTCAATGCAGCCAATACGTTTGGCACTTAATCAGATGTAAGCACCTACTTTTTGAAAGGTGGGATTATATGTTCGCCAATAAGTGGGCAAAGCGGAAAGAGATATATACCTCAAAGGAACCACTATATAAGATTTGATTTAAAGATGTGCCAGCAGTCTATGTAGTCTCTATCATGTCTGAATACAGTTACCACATGCACCTGTCCACATACATGTTGCTACATTAGTGCCACAGGTATATTAACACTAATTGTGTATAAGCTGGGCATCTGGTAAGTAGCTCCAATGTGACGGGTGTGTGCATGTGATATTTGTCTGAGGGCTTTCCCATGGCTCACACTACATTAAAAAATCAAGTTATCCTAAGACCTAGGTGAACAGAAATGGAAATGGAAAAAGAAAGTAGTCTGCCCACATTGGTTGTGTACAGGGGCAGCATGCTGCTTGAGGAGAAATGGGAACATGCTGCCTCCCTCACTTCCACCCCTCCCCCACTGCTGCCTCACCACTGGTACCATGGCTCTCTTACCTGCATTGTGCAGTGGCATCCACAAAGCACTGGCAGCAGTGCCAGTTTCCAGACAGATTTTGCCAAAATCTTGAGAGACCTTGCGCACTCGTGAGATCTTTTAAGATTTTGGAAATATCTCCTTGGAAACCAGTGCTGCTGGTGGCGGAGGTGAGGCAGGTGCTGCCTCTTAGGCTTCCACCAATCGAGGCAGCTGCCTCACCTTCAGAGGTGGAGCTAGCATGCCGTGCACCTGGGGGCAGGGCTAGCAGCCAGCAGGGATGAGGGATGCCGCCAGCGTCCTGGGGGGTGCCGCGAGCGGCCCAGGGGGGCTGGGCTGCAATGTCACCCCCCATCAGGAAAGACACCCGGGGCAGACTGCACCCATCTTCATCTGCCAGTGCTCACCTTACCTCACCAGTGGGGCAGACCTGGTTGCATATGTGATTTTTTTCATATTTAATGTATGTGTTAAGGAATATGGAAGACTAGAAACATAATACTAAAACTGAACTATGTAAGTGCTGTAAAAATGGCTTATCAATTCACAAATTTCTATTAGCTACTCATAAGTAGTAAGCCTGTAAGTACCTCTGTGTACAAAGAGTAAAAATGTTGCCTACCTGTTTTTTTCTGTCATATCTTCAAGCTTCTTTGCCAACGTGCAGCACTCTTCTTTTAATTTTGATAAGAGTGCATTCTGTGAACTCAGCAAGGAATCCAGTTCATTAACTAGAAAGACATTAAAAAATGTGCATATGTTATATTTTACATATACAAAGTTTGAAATGCAATACAGGACAGTTTAGAAGCAACATTTTAAAGTGTTATATTAATGCTAGAACCTAGTTTTCAATTAAATAAATTGACATCCGAATCTCTATGGAAAGTCATAATAGGAAAGTCCCTTCAAAAGCCTGTTCCTGAGCATCTTGATCTTACTTGCCCATGACTAAATCTGTGTGAGAGAAGCCCCCTACCATTTTTTTTGTCTCCCCCTTCCCATTTTAAGGTTGCTTCAAACTTGAGCTGTAGTGAACCACCCTGAAATCCCAAGATTAGGGACTGTGATTTTTGTGGGAAGCTTTGAGGGCTGAAATGGTTTGTTTGCGCTCCCTTTTTTTGTGTGGGTTTGGTGGCAGTAGCTATGGTCATGATGGATGGAATTCAATTTCACTCAGAGTAGACCTATTAAAATTAACAGGCCCAATTAAGTCATGTACATCAATTTCAGTGGGTCTGCTGACAGTTGAATGCCATTCCAATTTCCAGTGGTGGTCTGCCCATCACGCTGCCTTCTGGAATGACTTAGTGAGGACAATGCACTGCTTCTACTGTTTTAAACAAAGGAAAAATACAGAGCAAGCTCCTACAATTATAAGACCATCATCCCCCATAACAACCCCCCCCCCAAACACAACATTTTGGAGCTCTAGAAAAATAACCAAAATTTATTCCTGGCTCCAATCCATCCCTGGTGAACATTTTGGAGCTCTAGAAAAATAACCAAAATTTATTCCTGGCTCCAATCCATCCCTGGTGAAAGGGTCGGTGAACATGGAGAAATTTACCATCAGCACTAATTCAAACTGATAAAATTCCTACATGGAAAGTAATTCTGTGTATGAAACAGGATGCATATATATTGTCACACATTACACACTTTCCAGCAGTCCTAAATGTAATGGTTTTTAGGAGAAATTACAATGACAAAGTGTTCTGTAGTTCCACATGCATCTAATGAGCAGTTTCACAGCAGATAATCATTAATATGTTCATGTTATGGTCTGTCACTATATACTGTTCTATAGTACTACAAAGATTATTCCAGTGATCTGCATAACACCAAACTACAGTGGTCTAGAGGTCAAATACCTGACCTTAGAAAATATATTTCATGTTCTACCAGCTAAAGTAATCAAACTAACTTCCACATGAGATAAACAAAAGCTATCATTTGAGTCATATTAGTTTGCTGGATGGATCACAGAATATGTGAAGTATATTTGAAACATCAATTAAGGAGGACTTGTACAGCACAATATAGATGTCTTTAAGAGAAAAGTGAAGGTGCAGAAAGTTGGTATGAAGACACCATAACTTGACCAATCTTCAGAAAGTGCAAATATAATATTTTTCTTATATGTAACTGAAATTATTAACTGAACAGCTTCTTGCAGTTGTTAGCCAACAGCTCCAATTTACTGGAGACATGGGAAACACCGGGAAATGAAGACAATATATGTGAAAAAGGCCATGGGTATAGGTTGGGGTGGGGAGAGAATTGAGCTTTGAAATTTTGTACCTCACAACATAGCAAAAATCTTGAATTTTTCAGTTTTAAATTATTGAACATTTTAATTCACTAATTCATCAAATGAAATGTCAAGGGAAAATATGGAATACGGCAAGCACTATGATCAGATCTCTATATGAAAAACAAAACAAACCAGAGTATTCAATTAAATAGCAGATAAAATTCTAGTTCATCTGTGAAGCAATTTAATATAATTGCATTTGCGATGAGATATTTTTGTTCAATATGTCTTAACTTTTCCTTTCTTGTTATTCATATTAGAATTATCAATGGGCACAAAATACTATTCTCCAAAGCAAGCAAATTAAGTGAGATCTTACAGATAAGGAAGGAAAAAGTAAATGACAACTTGTTCTGAACATCTATGCCAAGTCACAGCTGCTTATACGCAGAAGTGCTGTATAGAATGCAGAGAGATGCCACAAATAGTCCCTTTCCCTTAATACACTTGTGTAGAATGAAGCCATAAAGCAAATAATTGCATTCATTTTTAGCAAAGATTGGCCTGCTAGGATTGGTGTCACTGCTGCATAATTCAAACAGAACACGGTTTGAAATTGAGATGGCTGTCAGTTCAGTGTTGAGCTAGCAATCCAGGCTAGCAAAGGATGTTAAGAAAGGCAAGACAATCTTGTTCTAAGAATGGTATACTCTGAGAAGCATCCCAGGAGCTAGACAAGATCGCACATGTGCTCCAAGGCTATGCAGCTAGTCACGGAGTACCTAAGCAGAAACTGTGATTGCTAGGACAAGAAATTTCTCTGAACAATGAAAGGACAAATTGATTGAATCATTCAATCAATATTTATCTAAAATTTATCTAAAATCAATACCCTGCTCTCTATCACAGAAACCAAAGCAGCTTATAACAATGAAATGGTATTCTAATTATCAATAATATTAAAACAAAACCAGCAGCATAAAACAGTAATAGTCTTATAAATTGTAAAATCACCAGCACCATATTCCCTCAAAAGGTGGATAACATAACCACAATGCAGCATCAAAAGACTAAAATAAACTAAATAACTACACACACACACACTGCACCAAGGGCATTCTAAAAAGCCCTGAAAAGTGAGCAATGTTGGGACCAGGCACATTTCCAGGGAGAGATCATTTCAGAGATGGAGTGCTACCACAGAGGCTTCTTTCCATGCCATCACACTATGCAGTTTACTTGACAAAGGAACAATGGGGAGGACTGCAGATTTAGGTAGGCACCTATAACAAAGGTGCTCCTTTAGATATCTGGGTCTCAAGCTGTTCTAAGTTTTATACTGCAACATTAATACCTGGAATTGGGCTCAGAAATCCATAGGGAACATCACATCAGAAAATGTAGGCACAGGAAGTCGTCTATTGTGCATACTTGAAAGCCCAGAAGAACTAGGCTCCTCAGGAATAAGGAACCTCTCTGGAAAGAGGAAATCTTGGCAGACTAGGCTTCCCAGCTGCACCTAGGTCTGGGTGACTAGGGTGCATAAGCGCCCAGTTGAAGCCTATTTGTTGCTGGAACAACACAGGTGCTTAGTTTTGTGCAGCCCAGCTATTTGTTCCTGTTTCCTATGCTAACGAACCCTGAGTTGCTGGCCTCTGCTGATACCTTGCTCTTGGAATGCTGCCTAGCTTTAGAATACTCCATTGTGTTTGACCTTGGCTTTGCCTTATGACCCTGCTTAGTGGACCACACCCACTTTGGACGGCCTCCCCATGCTTGACACCAGTCCTGAATTTCTGGAATGCCCTGATAACTGACTGCTACCTCCAATCTGGCCAGTGCTCTGTCCCACCAGGGATCTAGCTTCCCTCTCTCCCCTGGCTAAGGGATCAAGTGAGGGCCTGATCAAGGCATAACGTATGAGCAACTCCCCCAAAGTCACTGTCTGCTTTGGGGGAATTTATATACTTTTCAGTGGGAACCGGAGCTATTTGTTATTTTTCCTCTCTTTCAATAAATGATAAATAGTTGGTTAAGCCAGATACAGAGATTATGGGAGGGTTGGGATATGATCTAAAAAGGCAAATACACAAATATGATTCCCCGTCTTACTAAACTGATTAGCAACATTTATAGTCTGTACACACATTTAAATGCATTACTGGGGGCTCACTGAATTGCCAACAGCAACACATCCACCAACTGTAGTTTCAGAATTCAGGTTTTTAAAATATGCAATTTATGCATATTTTCTGTGAGCAATGCTACTTACAGCTTAAATATGCAAATTTGCTGCCATTCTACAGCTCATGATATAGTTTTGATGTGGACCTGAAAAGCAATTTGTCCACCCCCGATATAAAAGGACCTCACATAATATTTTGACTGTCAACAATTCTGTAAATCCGCTTTACTTTCACACTATAAAAGGTAAAGAATTACAGGTCAGCTGTGCCAAAATATTGAAGCACATCAGGTTCCAGTCATGCTGCCAGCTGTTACCAATGTCCTATATTTATCAATTTAAACTGCATTCTTCAGGTTCTCTCTCACTGCTGCAAAGGATTAAAGATCCATCTAGATTTGAGGAGGACAGAAAATACAAATTCTAAAAATGTGTGAGCCTGCAAAGATTAAATAAAGGAACATATTAATTTGGAGCCAGTGAATTACATCCAGCTGCGACAGTGAATTAAGTACCGATTAATGGCTAAAGCTTTTCTCCAGTTTGGATTCTGAAGCAAACTCATTAAGCTTTTAGAGTAGCTATAATGTGTGTACTGTGGGAACTGTTCAATGCTATTCAAGAGACTTTAACTGTAAGCTCAGAGCATTTCCTGCAGAGCTTCTGATGCTATTTTCTTTATATAACATGTGTGCCTGAAAATCCAGCCAAAAACAAGTCCTTTGTTTTTCTACTTTGTTGTGGTCCCTCTCAGCTTTACGTTTCTTGAACACAGGTAAATAAACTCATAATCCAGATGGTGCAACAGATGTGAGAGCAGCACTCTGAAATCAACAGACAGTGGGCAATACTTTCCATTTTCTCTTTTAAACGCTAACTAATATGTAATTCGGAATCTCCGGTGTAGTTAGCATCTGCTCCCTTCGGCCAGCCAAAGGTTACAGGTGTTCCTGATGTCATTTCACAGTAAGGCGTGGGCCGGGCTTGTGAGTGAATGCCCAGGCTCTAATCTTTCCCTACCACCTACCAGTTTTATCATGCTGGGCCTCCATTTGCTGCATCTTCTGTGTCAGCTCCTGCTCTCTCTGCTGGGCCTGAAGGGCTCGGGTCTTTGCCTCATTGCTAAAGCTGTGCTGAATGTTCTCTTTTTCTAACCTATTAAAAAAGAAGAAGAACAACAACAAGAAGAAGACGAAGAAGAAGTGGGGGGCACGCAGAAATGTCAAACGTATTTATAAACAAAAATAAGTGATAAGTCTATATGTCAAAGAATGATTTACCTTCATTTGTATGTTGTGTGCTGTTTAATACCCCAAGCAATAAATAATAAAATGACAAATTAATAAAACATCAAGGCCAAGCATTTTAAAAGGCAACAAAACAAAGGCAATAATATATTACATTTTGATCATACCATTGCATGTGCAGCAATTAAGACATTATCCTAAAGAAATGAAGAGGCAGGAAAGGGGTGGACTGGGAGGCATCAGGGGGTCAAATGCAAAGATCAAATCAATGGCAACTCAGAGGGTAAGGAGCAAATGTTCAAAATACTGGTAGACTGGTAGTGGCCCCCTAATAATGCTGCATGCTTCACATCTTTGCATATATATGGAGGCAGATTGCTATTTGCTAGCCCCAATTTCCTACTGAGAATGTTCTGATCAAGTTTCATATGGCGAAGTCACAAATTAGAGCAGCTCTGCTTTCCAAAGATGACTTTTTGTTCATGAATTCTGACCCCCACCCCCCAAAAAATCAACCTTGGTAAGAAACACACACCTTTTCATCAGTTTGACATTTTCAGAAATGTATCAAGGTACAGGTATAATAATAATAAACAAAATTAATCACCAATAATAGATTTTGCAAAGACTGCAAGGTCATAAGCAGTCTTATGTTAAGAGTCTGGGTGGCTCTGGATAGGGTTGCCAGATTTCAAAAAGTGAAAATCCAGACGCAAAAGTTGCCCGGGCACTGTTATTGACGGTCAAATTCCAGCTAAATACACAATAAAAACAAAAAACAATACCCCCTCCCAGAAACACATTTAAAAGGACATAGAATGTTAATGAGTCAAAGGCCTGGTTGAAGAGAAACATTATCACCTGGCACCTAAAGATACATAATGAAGGTGACAGGCAAGCCTCCCTATAGAAAGCTTTCCACAAAAGGCCCATTCTCATGCTGCCACCCTCCAGACCTCTACGTTAAACAGCACAGAGGATAAAATTGAACCCTGAGGAACCCCATATTGAAGGCTCCACAGGGACGAACAGCACTTCCCCAAGCATCAGCCTCTGGAAACAACCATCTAAGTAGGACCAGAACCATAGCAAAGTGGTGCCACCCACCCCTAACTTGGACAGCTGCTCCAGAATACCATGGTTGATGGTATTGAAAGCTGCTGGCTGAGAGGTCAAGGAGAATTTACAGGGACACCTTTCCCCTGCCTACCAGCAGAGGTCATCGTACAGGATAACGAAAACAGTTTCTGTGCCAAAACTGCCTAAACCCCAAACGGAATGGATCTAGAAAATCAGTTTCCTTCAAAATTGCTTGGATCTGATCCACGGCTCTCCTCTCCCTTCTGCCCATTTGGAATTTCAAAGAAAAGAGGGAAATTGTAAGGCATTCAGAATTAGGTTACGCCTTTCTTTTTCTAAAAAGCAGCAGCTGCTACACATCAACCAGCTACGGAAGAGGAGGAGAGGTGGGTGGGTTGGTGCAAGCCCAGGAGAAAGCTGAGGTTGATTCCGCCATGTTAAACTGCAGTTGATTGCTATCATTACATTTGCTACCATTACATTTGGTACTTAATCAGGTGTAAGCACCTGATTCTTGCAAGGGTGAGATGCAGAGTGCACCCTGCCCCATAAATATGCAGAATGGAGTTGCAATGCATCAGCTCAGCTCTGGAGCAGCACTCCACAGACACTGGCAAAAAATTCTCTCCCATTACTATAAGGCAAAGACAACTAACACATAGCTGTCAACTTACAGATTTGAAAATAAGGGACCAGCAGCCTCGAAAATAAGGGATCAGCTGCCAAAATAAGGAATTTTCAGAGCACAGGTATGTTCAATTTCTGAGCCCCTCCGAGTCAAAGGCAGAAAGCCCAGCCAGCAGCCAAACGAAGCTTCAAGCGGTGGTTCCCACAGCGCAGCAACCCAGCAAAGGGGATGCAGCAAGGAAAACCACTGTCACCTCTCTGCTGGGAAGCGCTGAGCAAAGGTGAGTCCCCAGGCAACGCGGCCGATTTGATCAGCACAAGGCATGCAAGCTCCACCCCCCAGTTGTTCTTAGACTCCTTATTGGGTGAGCAACGCAGCCAAGCAACACAGTTGGAGCCTCCCTCCTCCCTGGCCGGCAGGGAGGGAGGGAGAGGAGCTGCTACCTTTGAAACCCGGGAAATTTAAGGGACATCATCAATAAGGGACAGCAGCGGGACACGGCGCTGGGATAAGGGACTTTCCCGCCAAATAAGGGACGGTTGACAGCCATGAACTAAGAGCGGTACTATTGCTTTGAAACAGTGCAGTGCTGCTGCCCCAAAGGCATATGGTGTGGGGCAGCTCCTCCTCTCTTTCGGTAAACACAGGGCAGGCAAAGAATAAGTCAATTCTACATCTCTAATCTTGCATCTTTCTGTGCATTCTTTCTGCCGAGACCATATAACACCGGTCTTGAAAGACCTACATTGGCTCCCAGTACGTTTCCAAGCACAATTCAAAGTGTTGGTGCTGACCTTTAAAGCCCTAAACGGCCTCGGTCCAATATACCTGAAGGAGCGTCTCCACCCCCATCGTTCTGCCCGGAAGCTGAGGTCCAGCGCCGAGGGCCTTCTGGCGGTTCCCTCATTGTGAGAAGCAAAGCTACAGGGAACCAGGCAGAGGGCCTTCTCGGTAGTGGCGCCCGCCCTGTGGAACGCCCTTCCAGCAGATGTCAAAGCGATAAACAACTACCTGACATTCAGAAGACATCTTAAGGCAGCCCTGTTCAGGGAAGTTTTTAACGTGCAATATTTTAGTGTATTTTTGGTTTCTATGGAAGCCGCCCAGAGTGGCTGGGGAGGCCCAGCCAGATGGGCAGGGTATAAATAATAAATTATTATTATTATTATTATTATTATTATTATTATTATTTTGTCCGCTGATAGGGAAAGCTGCTCCATTCTTTGAGATTGTAGTATCTATCACAGGTAAATTATCTATTAAAGATGGTATCCATTATAGGTAAAATAGATTATAGGTAGACCAGGAAGTCAAGTACATGCTCTTTTTTATTAAGAGTGTATTGTGTCTATCTGACCCAGGCATAGGCAAACTCCAGCCCTCCAAATGTATGGGACTACAATTCCCATCATCCCTAGCCAAGAGGACCCGTGGTCAGGGATGATGGGAATTGTAGTCCCAAACATCTGGAGGGCTGGAATTTGCCTATGCCTGATCTGACCTAATTCCCATGTCCAATGCAGGTGATCTTCCTCACGGAGGCTGCCTATCTGAAGGTTACAGAAACTGTTTGAAAACTTAAAGAAATATTTCAGCAAAGTAAATGTTAATAGAGGGGGAAATGGTCAATATTATATTTGTAACTACAAAATCAGTTACTTTCCTGTTCTGCAAGCATAGTTTATCCATGCCTGCATGTAAATAAGGAAAGATTCACAGAAGCCCT
Source organism: Podarcis erhardii (assembly GCF_964252035.2). Lineage (NCBI taxonomy): Eukaryota > Metazoa > Chordata > Lepidosauria > Squamata > Lacertidae > Podarcis > Podarcis erhardii. Next base: position 80,276,436 of record NC_138507.1, on the reverse strand, counting down.
GCTTGCTAAAGAAAATGAACAAAACTATAAGGAGACTCTGGCAATCTAGGCCTTATTTCTGATTAGATGACAGTGGGAAGAGAAAGCTGCCTCACCACATCTTTTGGGAGAGGAACAAAAACTGGAAGTGGAATGTTTATTTGTCAGTTTGTGTCACACAATACCCTAAATGTAACATACTTTTTAGCCTGAAATACTTCCTCACATTAGTTGTCCCTGAGGAGGAGAACACTTTGAACTCTTACGGAACTTATTTTAAGATCCTACTATAAGTTGCCTTTTGAGGTTTCTAGGGAAGCACATTCATTCCTCATCTTCTGCCAATCATGTATCACTTATATTCATGTGCCCCAGAAAAGGCCTTATTTCTAGGTTGCAGTGGCTTTCACATAAAACCGACTATCCATGAGAGGAGTGGTTTGGGTGGCATAATGAATATTCTGTTGTTATTGTAGACCTCTCCTGCCAGAGGCAAGGGAAAGGGAAGCAGAGATTACTACTTCAAAGAGACTAAACTGGTGCAGACCTGCCTTTCTCCATTTAGGGGGACTGAAAAAGTTGTGTGTGATCTCAGGCCTGGTATCAGACTTCTGCCACACTGGGAGATTGGTGGTTATTTGAGAACTCTGGGGTTGGAGCCAGTACTGATCCTACTAAGAGCAGACCTAAGTTAACCATGCCCGATTAATTTCAGCGGTTCTACCCTGAGTAAGACTAACATTGGATACAACCCCTGTTGAGAGCAGCAAGAACAAAAGGGAACATCTATAAAAAGAGAGGACAGTCTATGGTATAATGCAATATGAGTATGGTCATCAATGTGCACAAGTTTTTCCTGTGAGAGGATTTCTTGATGTGAAAGTAAGGACTGCAGTTGGAGAGGGATTTATATACATTGTGGAACAAATTCTTAGTTGATAAGTGCTAGCTTAAATTCTATTGGTTGAGTCTGTTAGCTCTTTTGTGAGATATCACTCTATATATTTTATAGCAGATTTTTAACACACATAGATACCCATAGCTGTCAACGTTTCTCTTTTTTAAAGGGAAATTCCCTTATTCCGAAAAGGATTCCTCGCAAGAAAAGGGAAAAGTTGACAGCTATGTAGATACTGTGTTGAAAAAGAAAGAACACTGCCTCTGTATAGTTGCTCTCCTCCTTTAAGTTAATCTTAGTGGTAAGCAAGAAAGGATCTAACACTAGTACATTAGGGGAAAGTGCCAGTTTATATAATTATACATCCTTATTACTTGATGCAACACACACAAGTACTAAATACTTGGGAGACAGTTCCAGAGTTTAAAATGCTGTGTAACATCTATACCAAGGTGACTTCCTGTCCCAGTGCTACATGAGAAGATACCCCAGAACCTACAGGAAAACATGCTTAGAAGCCTATGGATGTTCTCTCATCTAGTGCTGAGGAATCTCAGACAGCTGGAAAGGAAATCTATTTGCCTGACCAACATGAATGTTGGGATTTGCTACGAATGTGCCCTCTTGCCTCTGCAGCTTTAATCCCAGCTTTTACCTCCCATATCACGATGAAATGAGAGGAAATTCCCTCATTTTTCAGGATACCTGCTGGATTAAAAGCAGTCTCCTGAATGCTGCAAAGCACCACACGAGATACTGCTTTTGATACAGCAAACAAACTACAAGAAAGCTGGATACTGTAAGTGCTATGTTTCCCAGATTCAACGTGGCACCTCATTGAAAGTGAGCTCAGTGTTTCACTAAGCAGCATACTACATGAAAACTATTTACTGCTTCATTGTAAATAAGCATTTTACAAAAAATAATAATGAGGGAATACCTCAGAAGCCTCTGTAGTATGTCAATAAAGCATTTGCAGGTGGGGGTGCTGGGAGGAGAGTCCAGGCAAAGGGTACCAGTATTAGACTCCATTCCACTCCCTAATAGCCACGGTCTCTTACACAGGAAGCTAGGGCAGGAGCTGGAAATGGGTGGCAGGCCACCAGCATTTCCATGCATAAATGTCTCAAAATGCCCAGGAATCATGTAGTCCCCACCTTTTTGTAATATGAAAATACTTGATGATTTACTCTGTCTGCTAGATTCAAACGTTAGAACTGCATTTCTACCAGCAAGACAAAAAACCCCCACACCTCTCCGTCTGGAACACTGGGCTATTTTTTAACTTAATAATGATGTAAACAGTTTGTTGAATCTGAAGATGACTCATCTTGGTTTCCTTAGCTGAGATGCATTGTTAAAAAATTCAGTAATACAGAAGTTACTTTTTAGATTGATGCATTTGAGATCAGTGAGGCTTTTCTAACAGTAAGCAGAAAAGCTCATTGTATAAGTGTTTTACCAAATTTCAAGATGCTGCAGAATTTTTCATAATATACTAAGGCACGGCTTGCCAGCGTGGCACACATGGGCACATAGGTGGCTGCAAAAGCATTTACAGGCACCTATATGGTTCCCTCTCCCTGCAGAAATTAGGCTTGACAGAAGTATTCTATTATAACCACTATAATAGGTTGTGGTGTGTGCTTGATTGAAGTGTAGTTGACAACAGCCCCTCTGGTTTGCAAATGTGCCCATAGGCCCAAAACGGCACAATCCAACCTCCATCCTATAGAACTCCACTGAGCCATTTTCTGTCTCTCCTCATTCCTCAACTCTTGTTCTGGTGCATGTGCACTGCATCATGCTCTTGGAGTCCCATATGTACAACCAGTGGCTCCATTCCTTCCCAGTGATGCAGATATGGACCACAGATGGACACCCTGTGGGTATAACCTTTGAGAGCCACAGGTAAGATCTACATATGGAATACGTGATGGGCCAACATATTTTATTTCATAAAGTTTATATACCGCTTGATTGTAAAACAACAATCATCACCTCAAAGCAGTTTACAAAAAGAGTGAAATAATAACATTATCAGCAAAAAGTTAAAAACAGCTATAATTATTATTGTTGTTATTAATTGCCTGCGAGCGCTCCAGTTGGAGAACAGCCTTTACCAAGGGTGTCATGCGCTTTGAAGATACTCAAACTCAGTGAGAAATGTGCTAAGAGGAAGGCGTGCTTGGCAAATCCACACCGTGATCAACTCCCACCCGTAAACCAATGTCCCCACAGTGGAAGGACGTGTGGATCCAGAATTGGCCTCCACAGTCACTTACAGACTCATTGTTAAAACCGTGTTTATGGAAGACAGTCTTACTTAGCTATGAGTTATCACCAATGATGATGATGATGATGATGATGATGATGATGATATTTATAGCATGTCCTTCTGTCTGGGTTTTCCCAGCCACTCTGATTATATCAGTTATAAGCTAAACACATATTAAAACATATATATATATTTGCTGCATCTGAGTATCTGGGTAGCTAAACAAAAATGTTTTTAGTAGGCACAGTGAATGTGCTTGCATGATGACACTAGGCAGTGAGTTCCAAAGGGAAGGATTGATATCTTACAAATGCAGAATGAGTATTATGTGGCACCTGTAACAGTGCCACTCCGGCAATAATCTAAGCACTTCCACACGCATGCCTCCAGCAGAAGGCCATGGGAGAAAAAAAGACTCCATGGAGTCTCTTATCAACCTCTGCTTTTCCCAACTTGACTGGTTGTTGTTGTTTAGTCGTTTAGTCGTGTCTAACTCTTCATGACCTCATGGACCAGAGCACACCAGGCACTCCTGTCTTCCACTGCCTCCCGCAGTTTGGTCAAACTCATGCTGGTAGCTTCGAGAACAACTTGATTGGTACATTCTGGTAAAACCAGTGTCCTGTCCAGAACTAGAGCACTCTGTTCAATAGTTGCATTACTAAGGCTGCTTTTAGATGGGTGAACTCGTAGCACAAGTGAAATTGTAACTGACATTTTATGACCCTATTTTAAAATCACTTTCCCAGCCTTTTCTCCTTCTTTGTGGAACAGGGATTTAGCGCTATACTGCCATAATGCTATGGTATTATGGTGCTTTGATGCTATAATTCATTAAAAAATTATAACCAGTAAGGCATTTTAGGGACAATTAAAAGATTTTAAAAACAAAAATTGGGTCATAAAATTAGCACTCACCACAAATGTTATAACAGGGAAGGGCCATAGCACATCTGCTTTGAATGCAGATGGTTCTAGGTTCAATCCCTGGCATCTTCAAGCAGGGCTGGGAAAGAACCCTGCCTAAACCATAGAGAGTCGTATACAGTAAGTGTAGACAGTCCTGGGCTAGATGGACCAATGATCTGACAATGTAAGGCAGCTTCCTATAAATGTGCGCTGAGCGATGATAGGGCAAGAAACTAAAGCATTTATTTATTTTTAGTAGAAGAGTGGTCACCTGTGGGGCTTGTATTACTCTTCTGGAAAAAATGGACTTTCCACAGTCTGAGAAAAGATGGAAGAATCACAAGGAAAATACAGCAATGAACAGATGATGGCGCCATGTGGATCATGTGGATGTCTTATAAAAAGTGAGTGAATGAAGGACGGCAATTCTGCGGTAAACTTACAACTGAGGCACTCTATACTATAGGAACATACAAATGTGTCAAAGATCATTAGTCATAAAGGATGTCAAAAGGAAGAGGAATGAGTAGCACTAATTTAAAAAGCAATGTTCTTCGTTTATATAATTTTGTGGGAGAAAACAGATATGTATTGGGCAGCGGTAACCATTGCCATATATAAAGTACAGACGAATACATATGTAATTATGGTAGCTTAGAACAGTAGTATATTATGAACCTTTAAAAGACACTAATGTTCCTATGGATAATTCTTTTAAAATAATAATTATTGGTTATGAATTTTTGAAAAAAATACATTTATTCTAGGAATTATATGTATACTGAAAATGTTTTGTTACTAAGTATTTAACTCTTTATTTTAAAAATTAAGCATTTATACTAATCTATGGCAGAATAGATGCAGAAAAATCAAAGTCCTAAGGAAGACACACATAAGTTAGTTATGACTTTTTACAAATGGTTATTGAAATAGAAGTGGATACACAACCCAGCTCAACTGAACACCAGTTCACAATCCAGCACATAGTTGCAACACTGAGCTAATTAGCCAGATATTGGAGTTTGGGACTTTGTCTTAAGAGTTAAACAGCAGGTCTTCAGATGTTCATCCTAATGGGAGAGTACTAAAAAGGTGTAAGCTGACCTCAAATGTCATAAGAAAATTAGAGGTTCTATCATATCTCACACATTAATGTGCCCTCTACAAGGCTTGAGCAACAATTAACAGATGCAAAAATGCACAATAAGTTACAAATATTTCACAGAAGATAAAATTTTCGGAGGTAGGGTGGTTTTTCCTCTTTTCTCTCTCAAAATGTAGTATTTTCTCACAAAAGGGATAAAAAAATCTGGAGATTACACTGTAGATAATACTCAAGTCTTATCTTGCTATCATCTTGATTTGGCTTGCCTGAACTACAACATTTTCCTAATCATAACTTTTGTGTGTTAACATTACAAAAAATTGACAGACAAAGCAATATCCTTGTCAATTTAAAAAGTGTTTTAAACACTTTATGTTATTGAGAGCAATGGATGAATGGATTTTAATAGCAACTTTCCAACTAAACTCACAATTACTGTCATTACGCTAAGTGCTTGATATCCCACTGTGCAGTTTTGCTGTCTGCTTTTTACCTTCTTCCATGCACACTTTTAGCCACTGATTGTGCAGCCTTTCAGTGTTTTCTGCCTTTTCCTTTAAATAAACTGGCTCTGGCTCCTTCCATCTGGTTCCCCTTCCGTCAGCAACCCTGCACCTGTTCACACCTCCTCTCCTGTTGGATTCCACTGAACATTTCCTCCTCTGCCAGGGCTATTCTGGCACTCGCAACCTTTCTGTCATTCAATCCATCTGTCAGAAGTGAACTTTGTTTACCGCAAGCTTCTGCTTTCTTCTTCAAGATGCAAAGCCCCTCAAGGTCATTGTCAAAAGAACTGTCGGCATAGATTTAATCCCTAGCAAAAGACAAAGCTGGACAGTTATCCATTTGTGAAAATTACTTTTTCAGTGTGGAGAAGACAATAGAGAAGTAAAATAAGAGGATATTTAATGGCCATTTTAAAATCCTGCAAAATAATAATAATAATAATTTCCCCCTTTCTGTAAAACCTTGCACAATGCACTTTACCTATTTAGCAACTATGCAATAGAGAAAAGGGAAAATCATGACAAAAAGAGTGCAGAAAAGCAGAAATAAAATACACCTTGTTTAAGTTAAGGCAAAAATGAGATGGAAAATTATGAACAAAATTACATAATTAAGGATTAAAAAAGAACAGAGGAATGTCCTTATTCACACAGAAATTCTTAGTGTATAATATTTTGTGTTACAGTATTACATTAGAACTAAATAACAGCTATAGCTAGGTTAGTAACTAACCTGGTCACGTTTTAAAAAACAGCAGTGATAATTTTTCTTTTAAAAAATATCACTCATTTGGTCCGTGTGAGTATCCAGATTGCTATTCAAGTACTTTCCGCAAGTTAACAGAAAGAGCCGTGCAGCTACTTTGAGACATTTCATATTGTTCCCAGGATCTATTATGCAGAGCTATTCAGGCATGCATCTGCTTTTCATAAATTGGTTCCGATAGCCACATACGATTGAATTATTAACCAGCCTCTTAAACGGTTTTACTTATCTGGAAAAATAAACACCTTACAAACTGTTGTCTTGAGCGATATCCAAATTACAAGGTAGCTTTCTTTAACATGGAGAAAAATGTGTCAGAAAGTTAGCAGAAACACCATTCCACTTTGTTAACTGTTTAAAAAATGCTATCCAACACTATCAACAAAATATCTAGTCTCAGCCTTTCCCTGAACAGCAACGATATAATATAATCTCTTAATATGCCATAAATGGATCCTCAAACAGCTTTAAACATTATTTACACAAATATAAAAAAATAGCCATTCAATTCGGGATCTGATTTTTTAATGTATCGTGCATACTTCTTGTCTTTACAATAATATGCCCCTTGGGTTTTCAATTACCCTAGTAGAAGACCAAGGGAATAAGAAGGTTCAAACTCTTCCAGAAAGGTCTGCTATATAGCATCCTATCCTCCTCTCTATGCACCTAATTGCTTTTAGAGCTTCTTACAAGTTACGCTCTGCTGGCAACATGGAATAGCCATAGTCAGGACAAGAAGCCATATACCAGCTGCACTGCTGCAAAATGCTCACAGACTGCAGGAACGAGGCAGACAGGACTCAGAGTAGTGGGACACTTGATGTGGCAGTCGTGCTGCCATGGATAAAATGCATCTATTGAGCAGGGAAGAAGTTTGCTCCCTGTCATAAGCAAATAGACCAGGGACGGAAGAGAGTTACCAGATGGGAAAGATATAAGTAACTGCTCATTTGAGGTTTTTCTGCTCCTCGTCTTTATTTCTATGCCATGTTAGGGCTGGATCCAGGGTAAAGTAATAAAGCGTTTTCTTTCACAAATTCCTTTTGCATATAGGAGACTATAAAGGGTTTATTTATTTATGTAGAAAACATGATTATAACAATGTCAGTGATTCAGCTTTCAAATAAATAACATTCATTTAAAGTCTTGAAGAATCAATCTCTTTCAGGCTAGTAGTTTACTGTTCCCTAGGAAAGAAATTAATGACCCTCGCATAGAAAGAATGTAAATGTGTCTTTTAATTATAGTGGCACCAGTTGCTCTTATGCAGCACAATAGATATATAGTATTTTAAATTTGCACCACAAGGTTGCATTTACGTTTTCACCATATTTTGTAAACATATCTGCAACATAAAATACATGCTAGAAGCCCCAACGACTAAATAATATATTTTCTTAATGTCAAAACTTTGAAATCTGATAGACATGCTCTTAAAAGCATTTTATAATTAAAAAATGTTGAGTAACTTTCTCCCATGTGAACAAATTGGGGGGGGGGAATAATAATAGGATGTCACTCACAAATATTTACTGTAATAAATATAGATAACAGGCATCTTTCAACAACCGATGGGCATGTGCGTTAGTTTTCCCTTACCAGACTAGTATCAGTATAAATTTTGCAAATGAACTGCTCTATATCATCAGATGCATTTATAAATCCTTCTCATTTTAGGGGGGAAATGAATCAGGCTATAAAATCTCCTATCCCCCTTCAAGTCATAAAAAAACTAAAGATATAGCAACATGGTCACAATATGGCTAGCTTTTAGAATTTAAAGCGTATTTCTTTCTCCAATTAATACTTCATTAATGGCTTTGGAAACACTGTGATTTCAAATATTATATTTTTTTAAAGAACAATAATTATAAAACAGAAAATAACAAGGTAGCAGCTAACTGACAGTTTATAAAGTACAACGCAGTAATGATTACTACAGGCACTGCCAGAAAACAAGAGAGCCGATTTATTCCAAATCATTTGATATCTGTCATCATAAAGCAACGTATGGGCTAAATGATGGCAGGTAAATATCTCCTTCCATAATAACGCAGAGCAGCTAATTTATTTACATCTCTATAACTAAATTAACACGTTACACTATTTTAGGAAGTCAAGGGAATGGGTAAGTTTCCCAACAAGATTTGCGCAGTTTGAAAACAATAGAGGATTATTAATTGTTCCAGCCCCTTTTTATAAAATTACCTGAAGCAAGACCTTCTTTTCAGTTGTGGAAATATTTGTGGTTTGTACAGCTGCAGGACAAAGAACCAAGATATTTTCACAGAATAGCTCTGGGAAACAGAATGCTTGCAAGATTCAGTTAAGGAGAACAAATGGCAACTTTCAAATCTACCGGAGTCATTTACTAATAGGCTGCTATATCAAATAAGTCTAATTTTTCCCGACAGCCCCAAATTAGATATATTGCAGAAACTGATGCACAAATAGCATATGGCTCTGTTATACCACCTATTTCAAATCCCTGTAATGTTTCTTCCCCTCCCCTCTCAAAATGAATAATTGAGCCAAGCCATAAACCTTCTGCAAAGAGAAAAATACAGAAGTTGAAAAACAGAAGTAGGAGCGCAATTTTCTTTGTTCAGCAAAGAGATATATAATGCACATCTACTGATTTTTGTTCAAAGTGTTTTTATCATTTATCCTGGGTCACTTAGTTATGGTAAGGATCCTTTGTATCGGGTCAATTTATTCAGCAGCATTTAAATTAATATTAATACACAATTCCCCCACCCGTTTTTTTGGCCTCACTATTTCAACATTTCTTTTCCACAAGTCAACCAGCAGCCCTGACTACTACTGAATGGCGGCTGGGCAACATAAAGATGTATGTCATGATTAAAAGTTAACACAGTGGTTATTATGCACAGAATGCAAAATCTGGTGCCCCCTTATTAAAGGGCACTGAGAAAAATATTAGAAACTGTATTGATTTCAGTATAGCTCCTAATACTAATGTGTCCCGCATGTATCGATGACACCAGTATGTGATCTGAATTAACACAAATTGCTTTCACTTTATTTCAAATGAACACACTTTGAAATGAAAATGAGCAAAACGTACTGATCATGGGATATAAGCCTTGCAATATGCTTCTAACTGCAAAGGAATGTAAGTATGTGCACACACACACACACAAATATATATATATATATATATATATATAGCAAACACTTTCATGAATTCGTAACGTCAATTCATCACTGGCTTTATGCATTCCCTATGTTGCAAAATTTTCAGATAAACTGCCCAGTTAACAAAAGTTTTTCTGTGCCTTCTGCAGTAAAAAGGCATTGCAAGGTCTTCTATCAGACCAATGGGCACACCACTGTAAACATCATGGAACTCTGCAGCTATCCTGCAGTTTCCCTCTCTGTGGTCAGTCTTCCCAGCTGCCCTATCTGTTACTGTCTGATTAGTTCTGCTAAGGAGCCCCTCCCCTGCCAGCTTTCAGTGCCATCTGTTCTACACAAGATGGCTGCTGCCCAGCAACCTAACACTGCCCTCCTACCTGGCACCCGGCTACCATCCTTACCCCAAAGTGCTAACACAGGTTCTCACTGCTGGCAGAGTCAGGATTTCATTACTACTACTTTGACAAGTGCAGGGTTGTTTGTAATTTCTCTTTTATCCTGATTTTGATTGTACAACCACCTCCCACTGATTCAGTTTGCTTCAGTTTTGTTGCTCACAGATTTTACTCTCCACATTAATCTCCCTCTGGCATGTTACTGCATCTGTTCCCTTTTTTATTATTAATTTTCAAATTCCCACCATTTTTTGACAAAAAGGAGGTAATCTACACTCTGCTTCTGCCCATTTCATTTTCTTTAATTTGGAAGATAAGTATGAAAGCATGCCAAAGAAGTTAATTCTCCGTTAACAGTTTATTTCCTGGCATCCCAATGCCTTTGTATATGAAAAACAGATAGGAATAAATGTTGACTGAACTACAAGCAATCCTAAATTTAATGAAAAATAAACATATAAAACAGACACTAAGGAGTTTATTAAGCATGTTATCTTATTTCAGGATTTTATACTTCTTTTCAATTATAAGTTTCCAGGTAATCTTTTTGAAATTACATATTTTAAAAAATTAAGAATCATTCTTGTGCCAAGTATATTTTCCCATTGATATGTGCTATTATGGATTCTAGTTTTAATAGTGAGTATTCATTTGATATTTTGTCAGTAATGCAATCTAGACTGTTACAATTTTTCACATCAATTATATAAATATGAGTGAACATCTCATATGCCAGTATATTTTTTTTAGAACCCCATAAAATTCTGCTTCTCTGTAGCAGACAATATTTAGAAGTACAGCAGTAGTTATTAAGTACCTGGAATATTTATGAGTGGCAGTGAGGAGAAATTTCTTTTGAAAACCAGTAGTGTGTACATATTAGGAACACACATACACTCAATCTTCTAGCAAAGCATGCTGCCAACATTATAACCAAAAAAGCAAAACCTAAGAAACTTAGTTATGTTGCAAGAACCTGGGCAACAGAATGACAGGTTTAATTTATGTGCCTTATTTATTATACATGGACTTCAATTAATGCCAATGAAGCTGTTGAAAGTGTGCTAGAGGCTACTAGAAGCACTGATAAACAGTAGGTATTTGAAGCTAAAATGGATGCGGTGTTGCTAATCGCTTTTGTATGTCCTTCAAAACCATTGTCTTGAAAAAATGTAATTTTCAAATGATTTTTCTGCTTTTCAGTCATGGAATAACGTTGAGCTATTCTGCTGAAATGTAAACCCTATGAACTATTACCAGCAAAATAATATGGAATAATTTGACACTTCAACTGTTCAAACTGGGCACAATCCTCATGGAGCTTCTTAGGCACAAGCTCTGAAGAAACAAATCTGAGTTGTATAAAACGATCAACATATGCTTGTAAAACTCTCATTAGGAGTTCCCAATACCTTGTACCCACCGTTTCAGTAAATGTCAAAAGCTGCAAAATGGTCTGAAAATCAATAAACCCCATTAAGACTAACAGTATGCATTTGAACCTCTGTCCTAGGCACAAACTAGGAAGACATATGAGTAGACCATAAACTGACTACAGCAAACATTAGACATTATGTTCTGAAGTTCCTTGTGTACATGGAAAAAGAAGAAAAAGTTGTTCTAATTAATATACATTGCTATTTTTGAAAATTAATTGCCTTACTAGGCAGGCTTCCCCGGTCACAGCATTACATTAATTGTGGCACTACAACTGAGAAAGCCTTAACCAAATACTATAGGATTTCACTTTCCAAAAAAATAAGAGAGCAAAAACAGGGACTTGGACATTTATGATTCTGTAACTCCCTGGAAAAGACCCTGATGTTGGGAAAAATTGAGGGCACAAGAAGAAGGGGACGACAGAGGATGAGATGGTTGGACAGTGTTCTCGAAGCTACAAACATGAACCTGACCAAACTGCGGGAGGCAGTGGAAGACAGGAGTGCCTGGCATGCTCTGGTCCATGGAGTCACAAAGTGTCGGACACAACTAAACGACTAAGCAACAAAATAATAACCAATCCCAGTGCGGTTAAAAAATAATTCTTTTAACTGCTTCCTGCAACCTATCCTGCTAGGACATGGAGAAAACAGGGATAAACTACTTCCAAGCCATTTACAAAAGCAGCTCTAATCTGATGGTGTTATGGTAATCTATGTAAGAAGCAACCAGAGTATGGATGACTGCAAGCAAGACCAAAGCATTGAGCTAGGCACTTCACCTACACTTCAGTGTTAGTTGAAGGGGGCGGGGGGAAGCTGTCTGGAGTATCAGAGCAAGTAATAATCCAAATGATTTGTAGAAGTGGTGAATTTTACTCACTCTTAATAAAAATAAATAGCCAACGAACACTATTTGGCATCAGTTCAGCCAATCACCCATCTTACTTTTCCAATTCATTAGAACAGTTGGATGGTATTGATGGATTTCTCTCAACCAATTATATTTAGAACTGTTTACACAACAGAAATATTAACTGGATTGAGGAATAAAAGATGCAAGCATGAATCAAATGATCAAGAATTTTTAAAGATACAGGTCTACAGAATGCCTTTTGAGCCCAAATCAAGGCAGCAGTAAAGTAACCTATGCAGCCCTTAATGTTGTGCTCTGTCAAGCAAGCTCTGTCCACCTCCACTCCATGTCTCACTGCCTCCTTCAGGCTTGATCAAGAGCACACTTTCAAGTTTACCTTCTGCACAACTAAGAAAGACTGCAAGGGCATGTACAAAGCTGGTTTCGGGGGGTGGGGTGATCTATTTATTTATTTAATAAAGTTATGAATCATGTCATATTGGGGGGAAATTCAAAGCGATGTTCAACAAGAGTTCTATAAAAACAAAAGGCAATAGTAAGAACATATAGAAACAATATAAAATTATATTCTGCCATTTCATAAAACTGACAGTCAGCATCACCCCTCTGGGGAGGTCTGTCTGAATAAAAACATCTTTAGTAGGCACTGAAACCGTAATATGGAATTCCCAACCACAGAAGACTCATCACAGTCTGGGTCAGCAAGACACGACACATATTATAGGCATTTATGTTTCCACCATGGATTAGCCTAATATTTTTGTAACAATTGAAGGACACTTGCATGCCTGACAGCAGTGTAACTGGATGACACTCCCATGTATGTTTTTACTGCATCATTTCAGACAAGTGACTGTCATTCCAATGTTACAGAATAAATAAGAGTGACCCATGACTGAAACATAGGAATCACACACAGTAGTCTACTTTTGGAACAGAGCAAACTAAAACTCTATGGAAAAACAAAGTGCATTGAAGTTTTAAGTATTTATTATTTTGTTAACCATCTCAACCATCTCTAAAACAGAATAAAATTATAATCTGTATTTACTGCCACTGAAACAGGAGCCTAATTTTTGCCATCAAAACTAGCACAAACATACATGAAATATAAATAGATAAAAAACATGCTTCCGCAAAGTTAGTGGAAAAAAGCTGAATGAAGACCAAATATGAACGGTATTTTTTTTACAGGTAGCTAAACTATTTTTTTGGGTGGAGGGAAGCACTATTTTTGAGAAGTCATTTTTGGAGAATAAAAAGTTGACGGGTGACAGTTTTAAACCTGAATTTCATATGGGAGAATATGCCCCTGCAATATATGGGGGGCGGGGATACAGAATTTAGTGCGGCAGATAATCAGATTTTTTATAAAAATAGTCATAATTAGGAATAACAATACATATTTGCACTTAGTTAGAACGCTCATTCCTCTTCCTATTGGAAATTTATATCATGCTTGTATCTACAAAAGGCTAGAAATCATAATCATACAGTATCTCAATTCCTAGTGTGAAGTTGAGCTGTTTCTGAACATGAAGATATCCACTTATTTTTTAAAGCAAGTTTCTAGTTATGTTGGTGGATAAAAGGTTAAGAGAATGGAGACAGATGGACCACAAAGACAGGATGTGTGAGTCTTTCAAGTCACTATACTATAACTGAGTTCAGATGCCATGCATGCTTGTGCTTTTCCCCCCTACACCGTTTTATTTTTCAAAAACTGCATGTTAACAAGACATCTAACTGCAATTATTTAGTTATTTACGATCAGAAATACTATACTATGTGGAAATAAACTGAACCTTTAAATTAGATGGATCAGTGTTATGATTTGGTATAAGGTTGCTTTTGATGTTCCTAAACTTCCTTCTGTTTTTAAAATTAACCATTGAATTGTCTGCCTGAGGAAAAAAGCAGCCTCACTTTCTTTATGGGTGCAACTTTAATAAAACTTCAGCTGTGTTAGAAGGGCCAAACATAGGCCACTCAACTACACCTGCAGACACGAAAAGCCACCCACAAAAATGATGTACTACTTTCAAAACAGCAATGCTCCACAAAGGGAGACAAATGCAATCTGTACTTCGTTTCATGACTCAAGGTGGATAAGACCACAATTTAAAACTATAACACTGACATTTGATGCTAAACCATAACAAAAGAAATTGATAAGAAAACACAGTGCAGCAAAGCAAACAATGACAAAAGACTGCCGGTCATGAGTGATTCATCAGACCAGGATTTTGCAGTTCCCCACCCATTTCACATTATCACAAATAAGGAAGTCTAGTTGTTAGACCAACATGAGAACGATAAGGGAATATGAGGAAAATATCACTTGGATAAATGTTGTCATGACAAGTTATACTTTGGAAAGCTGTAAGATAGCAACAATAACAATTCTTAAGCCATAAGAAAGCAAAGCTGAATATCACTGTTAAACCCATCCATCTTCTGCAATCAAACATCTAAAACAATTTTCTGCAGACTACATGCTTATGTAACCCTGAAGTAGTATTGTCTCATCATTAATGTGAATCACTTATTTGGATGCTTAACTTAATTAAGCTCTTAGTATACCTTATTAAGAATGTGGAAGTTTTTCAGAAAAGCTATCTACAATTTGGATTTTCTCCAAGACACCACACAGCTTCATAACTTGTATGATTAGCCTTCGGATGGAAATTGGTAAACCATTTGGTTAACTATCACAACAAATCATTATAAAAGAAGTCCTGCAAAATCAAAACTTTTGCTGTCTTAACAACTTACCCAAAACTTTTTTCAAGTTCATTAACCTCTAGCATATTTGTTCTCTAAATACAGGCTGTAAAAAGGGTGTTTTTCTTCCCATCTGCTACTAGCCCATGATCTATATTTACATCATTTCTTTTTTTAAAAAAGAGGATGGTGTGATCATTTAAGAAGCATACTATAATCTCCCATATTCATATCCATTGTGCGAGTCTGTATGCACATACAATACATGTACTCGACCCAACTAATACTACAAATCTAAATGCTTTCTGGCATACTTTTAAATCTTGACTTCCATTCCAGAAAGCAGTTCATGCTATAGATTAAAAAAACGTAACAGTAATGAGTTTGAGGTGTTAAATTAATCAAGCTCAGTGGGAGCAGACAGGTGTGAAGAGTAATGGGGCTACTGTTAAGAGAAAAATGCACAAACTTCAGAAAGTTTTTGTGTGTGTAGTTAGTTGCTTGTCTACCACACAAACATTTTTGGCATAGAATTGACTGTTTTATGCATGATCATCAATTTTCTCTGAAGACCATGCATGCATCTAACTATAATCAGTAACTAGGAAAGTGATAGCTATTTTCAGCTTTTACATATCAATAAGGAACTGGAGAGCAATGTGCTATATAATCTCAATTGTTCCTTAAAGCAACTGCATCAAAAAATCTTGAAAGAACAATTGGGTGTATATAACTTTTACTGACTACAAATTGTTCTAAGATGACATTTAACACCGTGATTGCTTGAAGAATACTTTAGATGAACAGAAAGAATACTCTGGATGAATGGATTTGTTATCACTAAATCCCTGCCACGCTTCATCTTGTCTGAATGTTTGGCTCAGTACATCTTCACTTCTAATATGCCTGAAAGCTGTGCACTGAATCAATCTCTAACAACTGTGGATAAGCTGCTGGCAAAAAATTGCAGTATAAAATTGAAATTGGTGCTAAGGCCATATACGATAAGGGGTACCTGGTGAGGTGCAGTTGGTGCTCAGCTTTACCCAGCAATTCTGTTTGTTTCAGACATTCTTCCTTAGCTCTTGCTGTATCCTGCAGTGCTTGCTCCAAACGCAGTTTATATTCATTAAGCTCCATTTGCAATTTCTCTATTTCCTTAAAAACACACAGAGGAGCACAGCAAATTCAATTATAACAATAAAGGAAGTTATATACATCACAAACATTGTACATTGTACATTGTAACAAAAAAAATAATCAAAGGGCACTTTAAAGGGCACTTAAAGAAAATCCTGCCTACAACAGAAACTGAAATGAGAATGAGAAAGACTGAGCTACTAATTTCATTATTTTTTATTCAGTGCTACTAGCTTTAGATAAACTCCCCAAAACTTATATAACTACCTGTAATAGGCAGATAAATGCAGCAGTATCAGCGGTCATGCATAGAAAATAAGCCTATTAACATTCCAACACCACAATTACCATATTCTTATTAGGGTAATTAAATTAAATAAGAAACTATTAAGTATATCAAGGACTCCTTTTTTAACAGTTTATAGCTATAGAAATTAGGTTGATCACTCTAAGTCCCCGTCCCCAGTTCCCCCTTGACATTCTGACCCACCCACCCACACACACACACACACATCGAAAAGGCATTTGTTTAAAACGAAAAACAAACAAAATTTGACAACTGTCAACTAAAGCCAAGACAACCTCATAATTCTACACTATAGGCATAAATATAAGCTCTCATTATTTTCTCAAGGGAAATATTTAAAGCGAACAGATGGGCTTTATACCATCCCCTCAAGATAAATCAGCTCAGGTTCTGTCGGACCAACAAAAAAGCATATTCCAACATAAAAGGACTTTTGCTGAAAATGGCCTCCCTCTACCTGCCAGATGTTTAAGCCTAGGGATTTAAGGCAATACTATGTCTGCTAATCTTGGTTGTGTACAGAGAGCAAACAGCTTCTCATTTAGTTGGAGCCCAAGATCCCAAGATAAAGATTTTAAATGAATTTCACCCAGAAACAACAAAGAGATGTGTGTTACACTTAAAACGCTAACTTAATGTTCTTTCCATATCCTAAACTAATTTTCATATTTAAAAAAGGATTCCGGATTACTATGGAAATATAATTTCTATATTCAACTCACATACATGAATAACTATGGCAAAATTATTTTTTTATTTAAAGCATTTTCACCCTTCTATTTGGCCATAAGTGTTTCCAGAGCTGATAACATAAGATCAATAACAAACAAGACTCTTAGGCTTATACTCTAAAGGAAACTGGAGTGATTGGGGTGGGGAAGCAAACTCAAGTCAGCAGTTTTTAGCCACCAAGTTCTTTCAGTTAACTTAAATGAAAATAGTTTGAGAGGAGCCAAAAATTGCTGGTTCCTCTACTGCAGCCTGATAAGAGTAGCTGGTGCTGAAGGATAGTTGATGGAGAGGGAAAGCACAAACTGATTTCTCAACAGAGTTGATGGAGTGCCCTGCCTCCATTCCCCCCTTTGCTGTAGCCTGGTGGAATGGCACCCTCTTATAGTAGAAATATTACATCCAGTGGTGCTCTTCTCCTGCTGGAAGACTCTTTGATTGAGCAGGGTTTCTGTCAGTAGAATGGATAGGGAGGCAATGTTAGACAATTCACCACCTTTTGCAGCCCACATCACTAAGTGGTTATCAGTTATGGTTGTTATTAACAGTGATCATAACCCAGAAAAGAATTAAGCCCATTTAACCCCATTCAAATTATAAATATTTATTGCCCTATCAATAGAAGAACATGAACACTTCAGTTCATTGAGAACACTGGTTTGCCCAGCAACTACTATCAACTGTTGCTTACTGTATATTTTTGTCGGATCTGATTAGTGCAGAAAAATTATATATTGAAACCTTAGTTTAATAAAAATACAATTCTTGTGATATATGTATAAAACACTAAGAATATTAGTGTAATTCTAATGCAGCTTAACAAGACTGTGAGAATTAAGATGTAAAATAAGCAATGTATTTTTACGTCACAAAATTATGTATTTATTCATTATGTTATATAAAGCCTTCTATGTCATATAAAGTGTTTACCTATTTTCAAACTAAATATGTTTTCAGTCACTATGTATCTAAATAATAAATGGAAAATTTCAATTTAATAACCTGATTCTATGCATGCTTACAAGCTCTACACACACAATACATTTTTGTTAAATCTTGCCAGGGCAAATTCTGTCCTCCCCCCCCCTTTTCTACATAATAACAGCCACACAGCATCCAAAGTCTGTTGTCTTATATTCTTATAAGGGTTTGTTCCTTTGGATGGAGGTAGTGGTAACCAATACAGCAGGTGAGGATCAAACTGGCAGGGGTAAGTTGACCTGTATAAGCAAGACTTGAGAGGACAAGGCAAAAGGAATTGATCTATACCAGTTGCATCCATATGAAGTGCAGTATCAGTATCGGTTTGAGGGTTGTGGGGAAGGGAGTAATTGTAGGCTATATCAATTGCACCTGCCTTACCAGGCTTCCTGTAGAGTGGAATGTTATTATTATTTATTGAATTAAGTGTATTGTAGTATGTTGTTATTATTAACTGAATTTGTTGCTTTTTTAACAAAAAGTAACTCAAAATGACTTACAAAAAATAGCATGTACATTAAAACCAACATAGAACTAAAACCGAATAAAAGCTAAAAAAAACATTCATCTTTATAAAAAAAGGCAGGACTAAAATAACCCACCCACTGAAGGAGGCAACAGATAATTAAAGAATGAAGGCATGGTGGAAAAGAAACTGGGATACCACCAAGTGGGTTGTCATCCACCAATCGCTTGAAGGCTGGAAAAAACCGTCATTACGCCAAGAGGATTTCCAATTCCCCCCTCCCTTTCATTGGCAATTTGCCTTCTGATGGAGCACAGAAAGGAATACGGGCTTCCATACATTCTGAGAGCATAAGGAAAAGGAAAAGGAAAAGGAAACAACCAAGTGAGGGGAAACAGTATAGTGACAAGACAGACTCCCGATATCTGCAGTTGAATCTATAGCAACTAACTGGGGAAGAAATAATAGCCTGCATAGGATGGACTTGGGTAGTGTCCTAATGTCTCTTCAGAAACACCTTTCAGAACCTTCTCATGTAGGCACAAGGACATCACCAAGTGGGATGTTCAAAAGCCAACCTTGTTAATTCCTGGGTGGAAGATAGGTGACTAATTGCTCTGAAGCACTTGTTGGAGAATGTGCTTACCAAAGGCTGCCTCCAAGGATGCATATACAGTAAATTCATGCTATAGTGTTTAGTGAAAGAGACTGGGTGATTCCCAGTTGCTGTCCTGCATACCATCTGTAAAGGAACATTGGTAAAAATTGCAGCGCAAGCCACTGCTGACCAGGTAAGATGGGCAACTATGCCTTCAGGAAGGACCAATTTTAGGGAGGTGCAAACTAATGAAATAAAGGGTGTGAGCCACCAGGCCATGATGGTCACTGATGCCTTTTGGCCCATAGAAGTAGAGTGAAATTATGTGAACACAGATTCTATGTTCTTGCTTTGTACACCTTTTGAGTCCTATGCATGACTAGACGGTATCATGCATGTTCAGGCAGTTGCTTTTGAGGTCAGAACAGGAGGTTGGTAATACTAAATCTTTCTGTCCGTGAAAAAGTTCAAAAGTTCCTTGTGATGGAAAGTGGCCCAAGTTCAGCCAGCTACAAGTCTTGCTGATGCAATGGTGACTAATACTGATGACAAGGCTAAACTTTGTCATAGTGTAGTCTGTTAGGCTCCCTCTTCTCCCTCTGACCATTTATTGTCCCACCACCAATCACCTGGCTCTGAGCCTTCTTTGCCTGGGGGTTCCCCAGCTGGTGCCCCCCCATGCCTCTGCATCCTGCCAGTCCATGACAGTTGCCATTTCATGGGCATCAGAGTCTCTTTGGCTCAGCCAGTCTTGCTTGTATGTCACTGAGCCCCCCGGACATACTCCACTACAAGCGAGCTGAGCCTGTCTTTCCTTCCACTTGAAGAGCTCATATTTTTTATTTGCCTTGGCAAATTACATGTTCTTTTGTTATGATATTGTCTGTCCTTATCACTATGTGCTTTTGTCACAGTATTGGTACAAAGTGCTTTAGTGCTGGTCTTGTGGCCTCCAGTTCCAACCAGCTTATTACTTTTGTTGTCATCATTACTGTACAGCCCCCTTGGGGAAAATATTTTAATGGTGGAATAGAGAATCTCAAAACTAAGTAAAATGCATACCTTTGGAGTACGGTCTTGACTGGGCCAGTTCATTGCTATCAGTCTGGTTCCCACCCCCATAGCTGAAGAAATGGGGAGGTCTTAAAGAAGTTTGTTTGACACCCTAGCTGGGGCAAGGCAAATAGCAAGTGCAATTACACATTCTGTTCTCACAGTGGCCAAATAGATTCTCATGGGAAGGCCACAAACAGCACATGAACTGCAACAGCTAGTATCCAGAGCCATGCATTTTTTTATACTGGAGGTAATATAGCTATTATGACTAGTAGCCACTGATATAATGTCTGCCTAGGACAAGTGTCTCTATACAAGTCAGCAGTCTAGTTCCATGTTCAGGGAGTAAGCCCTTCTGAAACACAAATTACGGTGAGCAGACAGCATGTTAGCTCAAGTAACTAGGGACACTTCTCTCCACTGTGTCTGAATCTTTTCTGCTAGAGCAGAGGTTACCTTACATTCAATGGAATCGGTTCAGAAAGGAGTTTCCTAGAAAATGAGTTTTTATTCACCAAGTTAAACCAATGTTTATGTAAAAATCAATTTATTAATTTAATATATTTTTGCAGGATGAGAGGAACCCCGCTGCTGGGCCAATGACTCCTTCTGTTTTCTTTCCTTCCAAGAGGTAACAGAGCCAACTAACAGTTCCTGCTTGCCTACCCAACCTCATGTGCACAGCAGTGGTTGCACTGGGCACAAGGGGACATTAAAACAATCACCACCACCACCAATAAGCAATGGTACTCACAGGTAATGGAGCTCCCAACCTTGGCCCTTTGAGTCTGGGACCATGATGGGAATTGTGGGAGGGGGGACTTCCTTTGGGGTAATGGAGATGGGCAGGAACTGCCTGTTTGCTTTCCTTTTGTTATTTTTTATCCTTTCACCCACCTCTTACAATGCTTTCTTTGATCACAACCAGGAGCCATCTCCAAGCTCCTGCCTGCCTTCTGGTTTTGAACCCTGCTTCTCCTACTGGAATCTGAACCGGTCTCACCCTTGGCTGTTACTAAGTGGGTAACTCCTTCTCATTCATTGTTTTATTTGAAATTGGTAGCTGCTGTTTCCATGCAAATGACATTACATGTCAGTCTCCACTAGTCTGGGGCAGTGTTTAACAACCAGTACTCCTACGAGTTGTTTTGTATATGCATTTACTCTTTTCTACGCCATATTCCATAAAACCAGTACAATTATCAGGAAAAACCAGTACAATTATCAATGAATTCTGATTTATTTTCTAGCGCTAATTTACAACACCAACAACAGGCAACGCACGAACTGGAGCTCATTCAGTTTCTTATCTTTCAACTGCTTATAGCAATACGTGTCTGAATTCTCTAGGCCAGTCTCTACTATGCAAATCTGATCACAGAAGCAGCAAGATCCAGAAGTGGCAGAACATTTCATTTTCCCCGTAGCTTGGGCTCTCCACTACAGACTTAATAATGTTAGGGCATTTGGCTTTCTTTTTTTTCCAGGAAAGGGAGGTTCCTGACACTTGTTTGGCTGCTTATACCTATGTTTCAATTTTCCTTTTTAGTAAAGTCTTCCATATTTGCACCATTTTGTGATCCCATAGCTGCTTCTTCTCTGGCCTACATGTGACTAGCCACCAAAATTAGCTGCCTGGGAGCTGAGAGGGCACCACTGCAAGGGAGGGATGCTATGCACCCCTGTGCACATTCCTCTCCATGTAAACTGTTCTCATGAACTGGTAGGCAATGGAGAAGAGGAACAGGAGGAAGAGGATCCCAGTGAGGAGTGTAGCTGGGGCTGGGACATACTGGGGCAAGCTGGGGATGGGGAAGGAGAGGTTGGCGTATGAAGTACTCACAGGGTGATGGAGGATGACAAGGGGATGGAGCTCAGTGCATAGGAACCAGAGAAACAGAACCCATCACCAGAGCTGGAGTAGGCTTGGAGCAGGTGAGGGTCACATGCCTCATCAAGGCCAGATGCTGCAATCAGCAGACAAAGTATAAAAGGGCAGCAGAGCTGAGGTGCTGTGTCTGCTCAACTGCCCATGTAGATGAATCTTGGCTTGGGTGCTCCAGGATCTCTGAGACTGCTTTGTTCTGGACTTTGGACATGTGGATTTACCCTGGACTGGGGACTTCGCATACTTACTTGCCACCAGGTAGGCCAAGAGTTCAGGACAATTGTGTTCCCCTTCTTTTTCCTTGAAAGGGTAATAAGTAATCTGCCCTTCTATGCTGCAAAAAGGAGTGTCTTTGTCTGTGCGTGTGTGTGTGGGCCTGCCATGCCTGTCACTGGCTCCAGCTATGTTATTGGCGTACAGCCCCCAATCTATTGTTGCATTAGGATGCTATGTTCTCCATAAGCTACAGATGTAGAAAGCTGTCTTATACTATGCCAGGCTATCGGTCTATTTAGCTCAGTATTGTCTGAGAAGATGGGCAGCAGTTCTCCGGGATTTCAGACCCAGTTACATCTGGAGATCCCAGCGATTGGACCTGGGACATTTTGCACACAGAGCATCTATTCAATGACTAAACTATGGCCCTTCCCTAAAGTCATTATTACTCCCACACTCAAATCACAGCAAACTTCTGCACATCATAATCACTTCTGAGGCAAATTCATACATGCCCTGGTGGGTTTAGGCCCTACTCCTTGTTTACTCTGAGAGCAGATTGTAGGAATGCAGTTCTCACATTGCACCATGCCCTGCTTCCAACAGACAACACAGAGCAGTCTGCACAGACTGCGTGCTATTGGGAAATAATACTGGTTCCAGTTCCAAATTGGTATTTTACCATTAGTTCAAAAGTTTATCAGCATGTTTATGAGCCACGCAAAATGTTCTTGCTCATACTTCTCAATTCATTAGTATACAAATTCATATAGCTGCACTATCTCCCAAGTTAATATCAAATTGTTTTAAGCCTCTGTAGGCCTTAAAAAGGTTACAAAAAACTTTGAAGGCATCTGTACTGATATGAGATAACCAAATGATTTAAAGAAGCTGTATCTAATGGTGGCTTTGACTTAACAGAAAACACTTCCACATACACAAGGGGCACCCACACATTGGAGGTTGAAGGACCCTCTAGAACAGAACTGGATACAGTGTTGAGAGCTGCCATCTTTGGATTAGTTTCCTTTCACAAACTCTACAAAAATGTTAAGTCACACCATTCCTGTATTGAATCATATTTTAATGGCTATTTATTGGCAACAGAGCAGTTTCAATTCACAGCACTACATGTTCCATAACATATATGTGCATTTTAATGAGAACAGGGATTTAATACAAAGCTCTGTAGTGCTGCCAGTGAAAACTGAAACTGGCAGAAAGGCAAGGTATAACAAGGGATTTCAGAGGATTCAGTATAAACATGTCCAATTTCCTAATTTAGTAGTGGTTTATCCCAATATTAAATGCTTACTAATAAGGAATGCATTCTAACAGGTACCCAGTGTTAAATTCCCTAGTCTGAAAGACACAACCAAGTAGTAAGCCTACAAATTGCCAATACAGTATTACATGAGCAGTAACTTATTTTTGGACATCTTATAAATTTCTAATTAATAAAAATAAGTTTTTATAAAGGCAAGACAGAACAGAATATGTATTTTAACTTGTGTTTTTAAGAACAGTGTTGTTAACATTAGACAGTGGTTACTGTGTCTTAACTTTTGATAGACTACAAACAAATGTATATAAATTGATATTACGTAATATATACACAGAGCATGTTGGTTTACACATGGCATACGATGGAGTATTTTAAGTACTGCATTGCTATTTATACCTACAACTTTTTTAGGATAAAAACTCTCTGGAAAAAAATACAATTTCTTCATTAGGAATAGCTGGTTTCTTGCCATTTAGAATGTATAACAACTAGTTATCACTACTGGAAGAATAAACACATTCAAGTTTCTAACAACAGCTTGATCATGATCTCTTACCTGGTTTTTAATTTCAAGTTCCCTTACAGTTTTTATTCTATACTCTCTGTGTTCCTTTTCTGCCTCATCCTTCTTCATTTTGGCATGATTCAACTGATAGCGTACTTCTCCACACACCTGTTAGATTGAATAGATAACAGCGTGTAGTTTCAGGATACAGAGCAATATTTATTTGCAAGGAGAGCTTTTGATGCCCTCTGCTGGTTATCTTCAAAATCTATTGTTTAGTAGTTTATTTTAGGGCTAAGTCAGACATATTTTCAAAGTAAAAGTGGTGCAAACTCACCAGCCCACATGGTTAAAAGCCTCCTAATCCTATGCTTTTTCATGGCTGTTCACAACTGCTCGCAGCTACTGTTCCCCTATTTGCTACTGCTTGGAGCCAATTTCTTTCTGTATTTTATCAATCCAGATGATCCCAGCAAATAGGGGAACACATGTTGGATGTGATGTTGTCACTATCACATAGCCAATCATATTCAGCTAAGCGGTGGCATTGCTGGACACAACAAAGCTGCATTTCCTCCTTTTTAGTGGGTGCAAGAGGGAAAGGGAGGGACACACATTCCATTACTGAGGCAACAGAAATGACATCTCTTCATTGCTGTCCTGCGGTAGTTTCATTACTGTGCAGAACAGCAAGAAAGCAAGTGCTGTCCCTGCAGAATTGGCAATAGGAACACATTTCCTCCCTACTCACCTCAATACAAGCTACAATATATTCATGTCCTTGAAGTCTTTTCTCTGAAATAATTGAAACAGGGCACTTTTCGTGGGGCACAAATACCTCCCAAGTGTCCCCCCTTCCATGTTGGTATAGCCATAATCATTTTTTCAAAATTACATTTAGGCTTTATATTTGAGTTGCTCCTAACTATGGGAAATACTGCATTGTACAAGTATTCAAACATCAACATATTTTTTCTGAAATAATAATATTTCCCCATCCACTAGTTCCACTGTGTGATATCTAACTAAATCATACTTGGAATAGACCAATTTAAATCAATGTAATTATTCTATTGATTTCAGTGAGTCTATTTCCATATGACTTGGCTGGATATCACCCATTATTTCTAATATGATTGCCACGTGGAAAGTGTCTGTGTAAATTATGCCTGCATGAACAATACAGTATCTCTGACACCAGTTTTAAAAAATTATACAAGCACACATACTCCTCCCCCCTGCCCTGTAAGAATGATCTGCTGCTTGATAGGTCAAGCGTAAAGTTTATTTTAGCTTTATAATAAGACTATTTCCGCCTTCTGCATTCACAGCAATGATCCACTGTCACATAGTACATGGACCAATTTGTGTAATTAATAGGGAGCCTATTAAGAAATAGCTATTCTCCACAAAGTTTATTTATTGACCATATTTGATTGCTCCCTATCAACATGGTCTCACTCGGGAGGTTGTGGACTCTCCTTCCTTGGAGGTTTTTGAGCAGAGGTTAGATGGCCATATGTCATGGATTCCTGCATTGCAGGGGGGTGGACTAGATGACACTTGGGGCCACTTCCACCTCTACAATTATATGATTCTAACACATTCTGTGAGTAGCTTATGGAATAAAGAATAAAACATTCAGGTCTCCCATTCCCACATGTAGAAATGGGAAGCTGTCACTAGAATTAGATCAGAACCCGAGGGACTGTCTTCTAATTAATAAAAGAATAAAAAGCACAGTGGACGCTTGGGTTGCGAACGTGATCTGTGCAGGAAGCACATTCGCAACCCACAGCGCTTCATCTGCGCATGCGCGGGTTGCGATTCAGCGCTTCTGCGCATAAACCCAAAAGTAACCCGTTCCGGTACTTCTGGGTTCAGTGCGGTGTGCAACCTGAAATCGCACAACCTGAAGCGTCTGTAACATAGCTGTCAACTTTTCCCTTTTCTTGTGAGGAATCCTATTCGGAATAAGGGAATTTCCCTTTTAAAAAAGTCAACGTTGACAGCTATGCATAGGACAGAAGGAAGCTGCCTTATACAAGCAGCTCTTGGTTGGCACAGAACTGGTCATTGTAACCCGAGGTATGACTGTACTACAAAGGATTTATCAGTATACATATGCATATTTTGTGAACAAAGAACCTATCCAAAGAGTGCTGCAACAGTTAAATCATAAAAGTGTGCCCAATTAGCATGCATAACTTACAAGGCATCAAACCACTCTCTATTTATATCAATGTCAGTTGATTACTTTGTTTTCGTAATGCGTTTCTACCTTATTTATCTCAATATCATGACAAGCATTTTGTTTCTGAGCTTCTTCCAGCTGATTGGCTAAAGAGATCTTCTCCCTTGTAATCCTGTCCACTTGACCCTCCAAACTAGCCACATTCTGAGATAAAGACATAACCTGAAACAAAACAAAACCTTAATTAACCAGTAAAATGATAGCACAAAGCTAAAAATTGTTATGTTTCAAATGGTAAATACACTGCTTTCATAGACTGCTGAAGGTCAATGCACTGTTATTTAAAAGGTAGAAGAAGCCCCAAAACTAGAGTTTACAATAACAATACATAAACTCTTGCAAATGCAGAAAATGTGTTACTTCCAGGCTGCTTCACACACATTTTATTTGCTGAACTATAGAGGAAACGTACACCATGATATATAGAGATAGTCCACGTCAGGGGTCACTAATATTTTTGGACTAGTGTGAAAATTAAGTGTAAAGTGACTGCTGCTTCCCCGCTTCCACCAGACAACCACATGCTTGTCACGAGAAGTCAGCTATGTTCTGCTGATCCCAATTGTGGAGATCACACAATATTGATTCCCCACCCTTTAAAAACTAGCTATGAAGTTTTAATGTGGGTGGGGGATGAAACAAGGCAGAAAAGGTCCAAAATTTTGCTGCCTTTCAGCAAAGCAGAATGCATAACTGTTTACAGTCCAAAATGCTTATACAGAAAATGGGTAAAATACCAACGATGACAAGTTCTCTTTTTCTTTCTTCATTTCTTCACGAACTGCTTCTCGCTCTTCAGCCCTCTTATCTATTTGTATCGCTAATTCCCTTTCAAGACGCTCTCTCTTTCTCTCCATCTCCTTTTTAAGTTGTTCACATTGGACTAGAGCCTGTGGAAATGGTCATATTTTAAAGACTGAAATTAATAGCTCATTTTTTTAAACTAGAACAAGATTTAAATCTGAAAAAGTAGAAGTGACAAGCAAAAATTCTAGATTAAATAAGTTAACATATGGCTATATAGAGATGTATAGTATATTTCAAGAATAGATATAACTTTTGTAAATCTTTCCCAAGAACCACTTGTTGCTCAAAATTGGACCATATGAGAGAACCAATCACTGTGACTGCCAAACAGAATTAGATCAATAATGGACTATATGCTTAACAGGATTTTGCTGCAAGTATGCTAACATTCACTGTGAATTTCAGAGTACAGTGGTACCTCCGATTGCGTATGGGATCCGTTTCTGAGGTCCAGTCGGATTCCGAATTTTCTGCAACCTGAGAACTGCTTCTGTGCATGTGCACGTGGTTAAACCCGGTCAAATACTTCTGGGTTTGCCGCTTTTGCATCCTGAAGTTTACGTAACCAGAGAGTTACATAACTGGAGGTACTACTGTACATCTCACTCAAAGCATGCAATGAAAACTAGACTCGCATGTCTACTCAGGTATAAGTTCCACTGATTTTTATGAGACTTACATCTGGGTAAATGTTTACAGGATTGCAGCCTCAGAAACTTACTTTCTGAGCATAAATGTAATTGCTGTACTCTTACCCAATGCTTTCTTAAGAGCATAAGCCTGGTTACAATCTCAGAGCAAGTTTAGTGAAGTTGTAGTCTTGACAAGCAAATCGTATTTTCTTTTGTGACACTAGCATTCTCATAAAAACAAGCATTTCTAAAATACAGTCATATCTTGGTTGCCAAACACCTTGGAACCCGTACAGTTTGGCTACTGAACGATCGAAAACTGGAAGTGAGTGTTTTGGTTTTCGAATGATTTTCGGAAGCCAAACATCCAGCGCGGTTTCTGTGGCTTCCGAATGGCTGCAGAACGCTGCTCCTGCAGCCAGTCGGAAGCTGCGTCTTGGTTTTCAAACGCAAGGTACAACTGTAATTATTAAATGGGAAGGCAGGTATTTCTTAGCTTCTTTTAAAGCGTGAGGAAAAACAGTAAGAATGAGCAAGAAGAGAAAAATAGCAAGCTAGAACAGGAACTAGGCAAATAATATATAAGCAAGGCAAGAGAAATGAATTGAAACTTCAAGGGAGCGGTATTTGCAGAGCTTCCTGTGGCGTGACAACATTTTTCCTGCTTCAGGCAATAAGAATAACACATTACCCACTGGGAGGGGGTTCCTAATGCCCACTGGGGAATCCCCATTTTTGCTTCTCTTTAGGGTAACCTAAAGCAAAGGACAATAGAGCTCATATATCCTTTTAGAAGCAACGCACAACAGGAAATTTTGGTAGTTAGTTTATTGTGCAGAAGTAAAAATACCTTCTTGTACACAACTGTTCAAAATAAAGGAACTCTGAGCTCCTTTGCAGGCACTGATCCACTTAATGAACAATGTGATTCTACCCAAGACAGAGTAGAACAGAAGCAGATTCAACTCTGTAAATGAGTCACTGGCTGGTACTGCTTCATGGAATCCTCAAGCAACTTACTCTGAACATGACATCCTCAAAAACTGTTTACATAATTTGATGGGCTTTTCCTGCAGCAGTTTCGTGTTTGTCTACATGTAGCCTTAAAAAAAAAAAAGTAATAGCACGGGGTTGTTTTGAACACTGAGAAACAGGGCTTCATCTTCTCCCCCTTGTAGCCCCCTGTGTGCGCCTAAAATCTGCTCTGGAGGATAGCAACGGGAAGCTCTACTGTGTGTGTGAGCAGTCTTATGTTGCTGCCACAGCAGCGTTAGATACAACCCTTGATGAAGCACAGAGTCCTCAGTCAGCCATTGGGCCATGTTTAATGCCTTGCTGTAAACATAGAAAGCCCTGAACAGGACGAGGTTACCTAACAGACCGTCTGCCACTGTACAGACGTGTAAGATTACTTAGATCACTTGGGTAACCTTCTACTCATGGTACTGCATGTTCTAGAATGTCATAGTACTTTAACCTGAAAATGGACCCCTCTACTCTTCAACGCTCTTCCTGCAGCCGTATATGAAGCAGCAACTATTGGTTGCTTCAAAGTCTTTTAAAGATATCTTTTTGCCTAGGCTCTCCCTGACCACTAAGATCAGACCCTGTTTTTATTTGCATGAATTCTTGTTTTTATATCCCTTTATACTGTTTTACCAACTGCCTTGCAGGACATTTTTGGGGAACAAAAATACTAAGAGTAAACCCTACACAAATCCAGAGTGGACTCTCTAAGACAGTTGGATAGGGTCCAATCCTTCTGGCAACTCCTGCTGGTGCCAAACATATTACTCTCCTTCCCTTTGGACCACATCAGCGAGGCTGAGAGGAGAGGGGTCTTGTTGTCTGGGCAGCCCAAAACCTCCAAACACTTGTGCCCTGGAGAGGTCATTTCAGTGCTGCTAACACAGCAAAAACAATGCGGGAGGCAGCAGTTATGGGTTACTGGTCTCTGCAGCCACAGCAGGTGATACGATTCTCCAGTGGTTTGACTTCACCCCTGGAGGTGCACTCCATTGTCTCTGGAGACAGATGGATGCCAACAATAACACTGTTCGATGTTGCATTTTTGTTTTAAACTTATTGTTTACTATTTTTATGTAGAACACTTAAAAGATTTTAAAAACATTGAATGATTTATAAATATTTTAACAATCAAACCACAAGTCTTGAAACTGAGGTCAGTTGTATTCTTTTCAGAACTTATTTGAAATCATAGTATGGGAAAATTATTTCCCGTTTATACAATCTAATCTTCCCTCTCATGAAAGTTACGTTTGATTATAAACCTCTCACAATTAGAGGTAATTCACTAATTACACAGCAGATGGCACTCATTATCAAGACAACTCACTACCATAAATGTTTTTAAAGCTGTTTAATATTATTCACACTGCACCCTAAAATAGATGATAAAAATTATTCAGTGCTTGTATGAGTTCTGAAAGCTTAGAAGCCTGATCAACAGCAAGCAAAGTTAATAAAACCCAATTTGAACAGAGAGGACTTAACGGAGTAGCATTTCTAAGAAAACTGTAATACTTGCCCTGTAAGGAATATGAGTGGAGACTGTCTGAAATATGGCATTGGGAGGCAAAACCAACTTAACACACGCTCTTTCTTAATTCTCTCAAGATGAATGAAAACCAAGACATATTTCTGAGACCGGTTCTATTCTGTTGGGCACACACCCCACAGATAACATACTGGTGTAAGAAACTTAGTTGTTTAATTAGTCAACTTTTATAATACACCATGCCCATTTCCCCTCCATATCAAAATGTTAGTTGGATAGGAAAGGAAACAAACATAAAGGCGGTATCGTAGTAATCAACATTTGGGGAGTGAGAGATGCAATAGAGAGCAGGGGGGGAAACACAGGCACTTCACTGAAGGATGGGCAAGAAAGGAAATATCACTTGATATATGCCAGAGCAGCACAGTGATTTTTATTTAGTAGCATCTCTCTCTTAGTAATATTTGCTATAGTATGAAGGGTTGCTAACTCATGGGCCTCCAGAAGTTGCTAGGCTCCAACACCCATCAGTCCCAGCCAGCATGGGCACTAGTTAGGGATAATGAAACCTCCGGAGAGCAGAGTCAGTCACTGCTTTAGTATCTAACAAGGCTCACAACCCCAACAAAACCTCAAGAGCAGCCCTATCACATCAGACTAAAGACCCATCTAATCCAGCATTCTGATTTGTAAAGCAGCTAGCCAGACATCTCCGAGAAGCACAGTAGACTTGAAGGTAACTGTCTCTCTATTATTTTTCCAAGCAAGTGATAATCAGAAGTATATCCTTAGGCTTGCCTAAAGTAGTGCTATTTTACCTTAGTTCTTTCCAAATTGGCTTCTTCCGTCATGTGTACAGCGTGCTTCACTTGTTCATAAGCGTTAGATTCCCTTTGCTGCATTTCACTTAGGTTTACTCTGACTGAAGAAAGTGCTGCCATTAGCTCATCTCTTTCACTGTTTTTTTTTTTTTTAAAAGGGAAATAAATATATAAATTAACCAAGGAAATAAAATCCACTTAAAATGAGTATCAGTGTTTAATTTTAGCAACGTTTTGAAACTTATATTATGGTGTGAGTTCTCACGATGTGCTGAGTAGTAGTAACAGGTACATCACAATTTATGCAAACTGGGTAGCATCCCACCAGAACACAATATAGCAAACACACACAGTCAAGAAGGAAAAAAATACATGAAGTTCAATGCATCCAGCAAAATAGAATCGTGATTATAGCAATGATAAAGAATGGATCCCACATTAAGCTATAGTACTGAATATGGGCAACTACACTGAAAATCTTTTCAACTCTAGAACAGATTCCCTAGGCTGTATAATCTGCAGCACAGAACCAGAAAGTCTAGGATTCTTCATTGCTTCTGTTTTAGGACTTTAAAAGAGAGTAATATAAAAGGAATGCATACAGAATGTAAACTAGGGAATCAACTATTTTCTGTGATGTATAGCGTATGTTTAATGGGGAGGGAAGAACAGGAATAAGCCATGCAAGGCAGGCAAAATGCTTGTTGCCAATGATTAAAGCAATACTACCATGCACATTTTCAAATGTACAATTCTGACCTAGACTATTAGATATGCATGTCAGAGATGGTGAATGGTTATTCATGCAAGCCCCCGGTTAGTAACTGACAGACTGATCCTATCTAAGTTTACAGGAAAATCACACTTATTTCAATGGAACTTTCTCTTGGGTTACCATAGTTAGTTATTACATTCAAGGTGCAATTGTATGTTAATGTTATTCTCAAAGTACACAGAAAAAGTTAACAATCTGGATTCTTTGCATTTAGGATGCCTCTCCCATCTTCTTGTTAGGTGTCCAGATGGACACTGGGTCTTTTTATGTAAATTAGGTTCTTACCCGCTAGAGATGTTGTATGAATACTTCTTGTTGCATCAAGGGAGAGAAAAGAACCATAGGTAAGAAAAATAAGCTTAGGGACCATAAAAACCTAGATGAACAAATATGATGGAGAGAGTCTGGCAGCCTGAATGGCTCAGCATTCCCAGAGTGGAGCAGAGATATCTGAAGTAACTCGCCAGCAACCTTTCTAAAATCCTTTTCATACTAGCTTTATGACTGATAAGCACAACAGGGGTTTGAAGTTCTGGAAATGGTTTCAAGTCAGATGCAAAGCAATACACAACATAAAGTACTGAAGTGAATTCTCCTGCTTTTGCTATAAAAGTTACCTGGCCACACAGAAATAAAAGCACAATAATGTTATGCTTCAAGGAACATGGTTTTGTAGAGGGCTAAGAAGGAAGAGAAACACCCATGAAATGTGTTTGGTCGATATTCTATCCAAAGTTTTCAATTTCTCTTCATGAAGTCTCCTCCGAGACTTCAGCAAACAACTAAAGCACACTGTTGTGAGAGAGGTAGAAAAGAAAGGTGACCTTGGAGAAAATGGATTTTGCACTTAATGGAGTTTGTGCAGAACCTCACAGCAAATGACACCCAAATCACGACTTAAACACTGTTAAAAATCACCTTGCAATAATTTGTTTTAATTCAGGATTTAAACTATCCCGCTACTTACTTTGTCAGCCTTTCAATGGTTTGCATGTGGACATTTGAATGTGTCTGGGAAAGAACAGCTTCGTGCTGCGCACATTGTAGGCAAAGGCCACCAACTCTGATGGAACTACTTGCTGCACTGAGCAAATGCTGATGCTTTAATCTTCCACTCAGATCTTCACACTTTTTTTGAGACTCTGATAACTCTTTTCTAGAAAGGAAATGACAAACAACACTATAAGCAAGAAACAAGGCTGGATAAAAGACCATCAATATGGCAGAATAACAGAAGCAGAGTTCCCCTTATCACGACTAACATCACTGATCTAGTATTGGTTTGAAAACATATGAACACAATACAGTAGAAAGGAGAGAGAGTACCTGCAATAGGGCAAAGCCTGTTTACTCCACTTTCTTGTTTCCTAATCCTTGGCAGTTCTATACAAGTCAAATGCAGGAGTGGCTCACCTGGTAGGAACAGACCCACAGCAAAAGTCTGCGGCTTATTGGGAAGAGAGAGGCGACAGCTCTGCTGGTATTACTCCCAGCAGTGGGTCTGTGCAGCCCTGACACTGTACACACACACACACACCTCTCTCTCTCTCTCTCTATATATATATATATATGCAGGTTTTGGTGTCCTCGGGTGTCTTCCCGTGTAAAAGTTGGGGTGTCTAGGCGACGTTTCGACGAGGTCTCACTCGTCATCTTCAGGCTGGTGCTTTCGGCTTCTTGTTACTGGAACAGAGCAGGATCTCAGTGTTTGAGTTCCTATAAATACTGTAGAGGGGGTGTGGTGTATAGCCTCCAATGTTCTGGGCAGAGAGGAAGTTCCCAGGCTAGTGTGCCTTTTCTTCTTTTGTTCCTTAATTACTTGAGAGATATCTTGAGTGGTTTCTTGAGTGATATCCTGAGTACCACTTAGGTGGGTCATTAGGTGTGGATTAGTTGTTAAAGTCTTTGTGTCTTGACCTCTTGAACTTTGTGAAGAGTTTTCCTGAGAAGATGGCTGTACTGTACTTAGTTGTGCTCTGGCTTGGCTTCGTGTATAGGGGCGAGCTGTGGTTTTGTGGCTTGTGTCAGCCAGATCTGTGTAGGGATTGCAGGGGGGTGCAGCATCCGGAGGTGTCACCATGGATTGGCTACTGGATGGTGTCTGTAATTCATCTGTGGAGAGGGTCTGGGTTTGGGTCTGGTGTGGTTGATTGGTGTTGGCGTTCTGTGTGTCTCTGGATCTGGTGTCAGTTTTTGTGGGGAGGGCTAATTTCCAGATGTCTGGCAAGTGGGATGTGTCGTCACGCTTGTTCATGTTGTAAGGGTGTTTCTCTATCTCGATGGCTTCCATGATTATTCTTTTGTGGTGATGTTCCGTGTTAAAGAGCAATTTGGAATCTGCAAAATTAATTTCGTGTCCTGTTTCTTTCATGTGTTGGAAAAGAGAGGAAGTTTTTTCTTCTTTTTTGACGGCATTCTTGTGTTCTGCGATACGTGCATTTATTCGTCTGTTTGTTTGTCCAATGTACGTGGCTGGGCAGACTTTGCAGGGTATTTCATAGATCCCTTGGTTTTCCAACTGGATTTTATCCTTGGGGTTTCTGAGGATATTGGCTATTTTTTGGTTGGTGCAAAAGGCTGTTTTGATATTGTGTTTATGGAGGATTTTGCTAATTTTATCTGTAGTGCCCTTGATATAAGGAAGGAGGGCCATGCCATTGTTTTCTTCTGTGTCTTGGTTTTTGGGGGGTGTTTCCTTTTGGATTAGCTTCGTAATCCTGTTTTGCTGGTATCCATTGGCAATTAACACGTTTGAGAGATTCTGTAACTCAGTTGTCAAGTGGTCTTTGTCAGCCAGGCGTTTGGTTCTGGAGATGAGAGTCTTGGCTACGGAGTTTATTTGTGCAGGGTGGTGGTGTGATTGTGCATGTAAGTAGCGGTTGGTGTGTGTTTTTTTCCGGTAGATAGTGTGTCCTAGGGAGCCATCAGGTTTTTTGTAGATTAGGACGTCAAGGAAGGGAAGTTGGTTGTTGGCTTCTATTTCCATAGTGAATTGTATTTTGGGGTGTAAGTTGTTGAGATGTGTGAGGAAGCTATCCAGTTTTTCTTTCCCGTGTGGCCAAATTACAAAGGTGTCGTCAACATATCTGAGCCAAAGTTTGGGTTTGTGTTCTGACTTGTTTAAAGCATTGGTTTCAAAGTGTTCCATGTACAGGTTTGCGATGACCGGTGAGAGGGGTGATCCCATAGGTGCTCCTTCTATCTGTTTGTATCTTTGTCCATTGTGGATGAAGTACGTGTTGGTTAGGCAGTGGTTGGTCAGGTCCAAGATGTATTCGGGGGGATTGTATTTGTTTTGAATAGCTGTCAAGGCTTCATTAATGGGCACTTGTGTGAAGAGAGATACAACATCGAAGCTCACAAGTAGGTCATTAGGATGTAGGTTTTGCTTCTTTATTGTTTCTATGAACTGGAAGGAGTTTGGTACGTGTGAAGAGATGGATTCTGCATAGGGCTGAAGTTGCTTGGCGAGAAATTTAGCGAGATTTTGTAGAGGTGAGCCTATGGAGCTGACTATTGGTCTGAGTGGTGTTCCTTCTTTGTGTATCTTGGGGAGGCCATAGAGTTTGGGGCATCTGGATGATTTTTCTCTGGGGATGATTCTTAGCTGGATTTCTTCACTGATAGGAGAGGCTTTTATTTTGGATTTGGTGGTTTTTTCCAGGTAGGTGGTGGGATCTGTTTTTATAGGTTTGTAGGCAGGATCTTGGAGTAGATTTGATAGTTTTGCTTGGTAGTCCGATGTGTTCATCACCACTGTGGCATTACCTTTGTCTGCTGGGAGAATGATTATGTTGTTGTCTTTCCTCAGGTTGGTGAGTGCTTTCTGTTCTTCTTTGTGTAAATTGCTTCTGGGTGGTTTGCTGGAGCAGAGGATGTTGGTGACTTCAAGTCTGATTTTATTGGCTTCATCTGGGTTGATTTTGGTTAGGCTAGCTTCGACTCCGCATATGATGTTTTCCGTGGGGATGCGTCTCGGGGCGACTGCAAAGTTGAAACCTTTGGAGAGTACTTTGGTTTCAGTTGTGGTGAGGATCCTGTCTGATATGTTATGTACTGTTTGTTTCATGGGTTGCTGTGGAGGGTGGCTGGGCTTCTGGCGTTTCTCTAGTTTGTGGAGTTTGTTGGTGTGTGTGTCTGTCTTATGTGAGGTCTCCGTTTCGGCTCTCCAGACGGCTAGTTGTGGTACTCAGGTACTCAGTGGTACTCAGGATATCACTCAAGAAACCACTCAAGATATCTCTCAAGTAATTAAGGAACAAAAGAAGAAAAGGCACACTAGCCTGGGAACTTCCTCTCTGCCCAGAACATTGGAGGCTATACACCACACCCCCTCTACAGTATTTATAGGAACTCAAACACTGAGATCCTGCTCTGTTCCAGTAACAAGAAGCCGAAAGCACCAGCCTGAAGATGACGAGTGAGACCTCGTCGAAACGTCGCCTAGACACCCCAACTTTTACACGGGAAGACACCCGAGGACACCAAAACCTGCATTCCTGTACCCGTGAAAATCTACGAAAGCATATATATATATATATATATATATATATATATATATATATATATATATATAATGTTCATGAAATGGCAGAATGTTGTCATGGGGGGGAATGAATAACTTAAACATTTCTGAATGGGCAACATGGTTTCCCATTACTTGGCTCGTCCCAAACAGACAGACACACACATTTCACCACATTAAACAAATATTAAGACAAAATAAAAATTGTTCTAGGCATAAGGAGAAATGTGGAGTATGTGGTATCATTCAATGTTAATACCTGTGATAATCACACATCACCAGTGATATCACAAGCTGTAACTAACAGAAGACTATGAAATATATATATAGGTAATACAGCTGTACTGGTTGTGCTGTTAGGTTTTCCTCTCTCAGGTGTTGCTTTAAACAAAAACCTGATTTCACCAACATATGTATGTTAGCAGCACTAAAGTGACCTCCCTGGGGTGCAAGACTGGGCAATGTGTATGGAGGTCCTGGGTTGCCCATATGACAAGACCCCACCGTCAGCCTCACTGATGTGGTCCAAAGGAAAGAACAGAACCAGCTTATGTTTGCCACCAGCTTTAAGGTAGGAGACGGTGGAAGGAGACATATAAGGCATCATCCAACTATCTTAGAGATTCTATTTTGGATTTGTGTAGGGTTTACTCCTTAACCTTTTCTTCTCCCAAAGATATCTCACAAGGCAGTGGAGGTTTAAGATCAAAGTTATCCTTCTCCTAGATGGGCTGCCTTCCCAGGTTGACAAGCACTATCTGCCCCTTACTTCCCTCAACAGCCTTCTTGATCGCTGGATGTACTATTGGTCTTGGGTCTGCTCAATTCACCAGAGCCTGTCTTCACATGCAAGTGAATTCCCTAACGCACCGAGCGTTTGAGACCCATCAGCTACCCTCACGTGGTTTAGCCAGCCAGTTGAAGCCCTTCCCAGGTGTAGCCACTGTCACAACTGACATCTTCTAAGAGCCACAAGTGAGAAAGCTAAGTGCAGAGTGGGGACCAAAGGGGGACAAACTACCCCAGATGGAGCACAACGTCCCCCACCAGATGTGCTACCCTTCCTCTAACACCCCATACACCAAGCCTTTAAGATTTCTGTACATAGTTCAAATTTCAAGTTTTATAGGAGCACCAGAAATATAGTAGTAGTAGTAGTAGTAGTAGTAGTAGTAATACCGTATTTTTCTGTGTATAAGACTAGGTTTCCCCCCCTAAAAAATAATGTTCAAAATTTGGGGGTGTCTTATACATGTATAGATCCCCCCATTTTCTTAACTCGGAGTCCCCCCAAAAGGGGGTGTCTTATACATGGGGGCGTCTTATAGAAAGAAAAATACGGCAATAAGAGTATAAAAAATTATTTATACCCTGCCCTCCCCAGCCAGAACCAGGCTCAGGGCGGCTAACATCGAAGTATGATACTATAAAAACATAAATCAATTGATTAAAATACAGCTTAAAATCTAATTTTGAGCAGAATAAAATCAGATGACAACCCATGGATTATAACTATAGGGAATGGGAACAATGAGTGCTCACCAGGTTCAACTGTTTGTGCTGGTCTTGTATGAGCCAGTGCAAAGGGTTAGGTAGGTCACTTACATACTGGGTCTTATAACAAAAAAGGGGGGTCAGACTGGTCCCTGACCAAAGGCCTGGCGGAACAGCTACGTCTTGCAGGCCCTGTGGAAAGATATCAAATCCTGCAGGGCCCTGGTCTCTTGCAAAAGAGCGTTCCACCAGGTCGGGGCCAAAAAGGCCCTGGCCCTGGTCAAGGCCAGTCTAACCTCCTTGAGGCACAGAACCTCCAAGATGTTATTGTTTGTGGACCATAAGGTCCTCCACAGGGCATGCCAGGAGAGGTGGTCCCATAAGTATGAGGGTCCTAGGCCATATAGGGCTTTAAAGGTTAAAACCAGCACCTTAAACCTGACCCTGTACTCAACTGGGGGCCAGTGCAGCTGGTATAGCACTGGATGGATATGATCCCACAGCAAGAGCCCCATAAGGACCTTGCCGCAGCATTCTGCACCCACTGGAGTATCTGGGTCAGTTTCAAGGGCAACCCCACGTGGAGAGAATTACAACAATCAAGCCTGGAGGTGACCATCGCATGGATCACTGGGGCAAGATCAGGGCGAGAAAGGTAAAGGACCAGCTGCTTAGCACGGCGGAGGTGGAAAAATAATTGCTTCTTTGTTATGCTGAACTTTGGATAGATATAAAGAGGCAAAACAAAACAAAATTCATTCAGGTGGCAGATACCAATCTGAAGTGAAAAGAAAGATTTTTTTTATTACCTTAGGGAAAGGACCTGAGCTTCAAGTGCTTCTGTCTGTTCTTGATAGAGACATTTTAGATTTTCCTTTAAAAAATAAATAAATACACTGGTTTATTTAACTACAAGTAAGAGACATGTCAAGAAATCTGATCATAATAATCAAGACTTATTTTTAAAATTTAATAAAATTATAATGAATTTTGTATACATTAACAGACATTCAAAATACAGCATTTTCCTACCATGACTTACAGCATTTAAGACTATATAACATATATAAACAACACAAGGACAATAACAGAATATTAGTAAAAACATTTCAAATCAAAATATCACAGGCAGTCATAACACTACAGGATTAAAAACAGAGGCTACAAACTATTAGACCCTACAGCAAAAACATTTTTAGAGCCCACCTACCAAAACTAGCAAGGATGAGGTTGTTTGTATTGCATCATAGTAAGGAGCTTACACAGTGATAGCCATGGGGTCACTACAGAAATGGATCTGTCCATTCTACCTGGCATGACCTCCCTTCCTGTCAAGTGCACACACAAGTATTTGCTGCATGCATGCATGCCCACAATAGAAAAAGGTAAAGATGCTAGGGAGGAATGACTATGGGGAAGGAGAAAACAACACAGAACACATACATTCTGTGCAGCCCCACCAATGGGTGTGGGCAGCAAATTGCAGTATAGCAATGAATATTCATGAGGGGCATAATAGAATGTGTGGGAGCTGACATACCAATCACACAAACAGAAAAATAGGATCTAAATGAACCATTTCCCAAAAGGCATATTAAAACCAAAGTAACCGAGGAGACCCATGGTAGTAATAAATAAGGAATACTGGAGGAAGCTACAGTAGCAGCAGATCTTAAAACAAGCATAATAAAAATAGTAACAATGCAAAAAGATTTCTCTCTCACACACACATACCCAAAATATATAATACATCCATATAATAAAAAGCACAAATTTCAAACCTCCATCTAAATATTTATTTAGAGATTGCTAACCCGGGATGTGGGTGGCACTGTTGTGTAAACCACTGAGCCTAGGGCTTGCCGATCGGAAGGTCAGCGGTTCAAATCCCCGCTACGGGGTGAGCTCCTATTGCTCAGTCCCAGCTCCTGCCAACCTTGCAGTGCGAAAGCACATCAAAGTGTAAGTAGATAAATAGGTACCGCTCCGGCGGGAAGGTAAACAGCGTTTCCGTGTGCTGCTCTGGTTTCGCCAGAAGCGGCTTAGTCATGCTGGCCACATGACCCGGAAAAACTGTCTGCGGACAAACGTCGGCTCCCTTGGCCAGTAAAGCAAGATGAGTGCTGCAACCCCAGAGTTGTTCATGACTGGACTTAACTGCCAGGGGGCTTTAGCTTTACCCCTTCCATGAGGAAAGAAAAACTCCTCAAAAACAAAAAGGGAATAGAAGTGTGCAACTGTAAAACTGGCAAGGAACATGAAATGTCTGGATTGGCCAGGCCTGGTGTAAATATTTAAGTTCATATAGGAATCTAAATTCAATAGGTTTAAGAAATTCCACAGCACATCATATACAACATTTGATGCTTCTGTACTGAAGGTCTCCCATTCCAATGTTTCCTTGATTAAGATTTGTTTTAGCTTCCAAAGATTATAATACAAATTGACTCAAGTACTATAAATCATATGCATGTTTTCTTTAACGTATACTTTGCTAAAACATTCCGTCAAGCAACAGTTGGCAAATAGTTTCTTTTCATTAAATCAATTAACTTAAAATGCTTGCATTGATGGACTGATCAGAAGATGCACAATGTTGAATTCCTCCCTGTATCTTGGTTGCTTGGTATGGAGGACAAGCATCATGTCTGAGGTTTCCTGGTGCATCTGATCAGCCCCTGCCAGAGACCAGAATGCTGAATTCGAAGGACATTTAACAGATCCAGAAAGGAAACTCTCCAGTTGTATACAAAGGAAGAGTTCTCTCCAACTCAAAAGTTACATTCCATGTTACTGATTAGTTTGAGAGGAAGGTCCAAAGAAAGTGACTGTCAGAAGCTAACTATCCTTCCCTCTCTTCTCTTGAGCACTGTCTGCAAGCTTCCAACAGATTTTTGGAATTCCGACAT
The DNA here is from genome assembly GCF_964252035.2 of Podarcis erhardii. NCBI lineage: Eukaryota > Metazoa > Chordata > Lepidosauria > Squamata > Lacertidae > Podarcis > Podarcis erhardii. The sequence continues at coordinate 80,235,492 of NC_138507.1, read as the reverse complement.
TCCGACTTTCTTCCTCAGCCTCCAAGCAACCGTCTACCCAAGTGAGCAGGGTCTCCAAACCTCAGGCTTTGGGGAGATGCTTGGGAAAGGAGGAGACAGAAATATCAGCTTCTGCCAGCTCCCTTCTGCAAGCTGTGGGTCCAACTGTATTATGTTGGTCACTTTAAAAGTATTTGTTTTACCCATAATTCTCTGTGATGACATTTAAGTAATTTCCTATTCCAGAAGAGTAAATAAAATAATGCCATATGAATAGTTCAGTGAGTTTCTAATAGGCACTGACCAGTTCTAGCTGCCATTTATCCACCAGAAATGTAGCTGCTGTAGCCTGCTCGTTGTTATGAGACGATTTGGCAGTTTCACAAACATGAGAATCATCACCACCGGCATTTTGTGTATTTCCCTGAAACAAGAACAATAGCTTTTCAGTGTCTGTGCCCATTTCATATCCATACAGCCATACTTCAAACAAAAACATTACACAATATGTGAAAATGGGATATCCTGTGAAGTTACACAAAGAGCACGATAATAGTGTTGTGTTGCATCTAAATACTATGCAAGTAGTACACTTCCACAAGCTGCCCTCTTCTACTACAACCCGCCCTGTCAACATATCCCATGTCTTTTCTTAAAGACATTCCCAGAAGAAATTGTTCAGGACTGTATTGGGGAGACGGGGCAGAAAAGCCAAACGATTGAAATTATGTCCAGCTTCTGCAATGATCGGAAGGAAGCCATTATGTGCTTCTGCTTCTAAGTCAGAAAAAGTACAGTGGTGCACCGCAAGACGAACGCCTCGCAAGACGGAAAACCTGCTAGACGAAAGGGTTTTCCGTTTTGGAGGCGCTTCGCAAAACGAATTTCCCTATGGGCTTGCTTCGCAAGACGAACATGTCTTGCGAGTTCCTGCAGGTTTTTTTCCCTTTTCCTAAGCCCTAAGCCGCTTATCAGCTGATCAGCTGATAAGCCGCTAAACCGCTAATAGCGCTAATCCGCTAAGCTGTCAATGGGCTTGCTTCGCAAGACGAAGAAACCGCTATACGAAGAGCCTCACGGAACGGATTAATTTCGTCTTGCGAGGCACCACTGTATAGCCAGAAAGAAGTAAGGGTGATTGGGTGGTGGGTTTAATTTAGCATTCACCTACGGCTAGCAAAAGTCACTTTTATTTTCAGTGCATATCACTTCTATGTGAAAAGAACAAAAACACTGTGCATACCAGAACATGACAAATACAAAGGTACCTCTAGCTGCGGACTTAATCCGTTTCAGGGTGCTGTTCACACCCAGAAAAGTCTGCAACTAGAGTGCCTCTTCTACGCATGTGCATGGCGCAATCGAGCACTTCTGTGCATGCGCGTGCGGCGAACATGGAAGTAAACACTTCCGGGTTTGCCGCGTTCATAAGCTGAAAGTCCGTAACAAGAGCGGAAAGCAACACGTGGTATGACTGTAGTAAAATAAGCTGTGTGGCTATGGAATATTATACTTTTTTTTGTATTTTCAACTTCCATATATTTTAAATATTTGTTATTGAAGTACAGCTGTATATAATCAATATAAACTGACACATATAAATTCCAGAAAACTTACTGAGGCATCCAGAAGGGTTTGTTCTCTCAAAGTGTGCTCTGCTGTTACTTCCAGTTTATCATGGAGTTTCTCGTTTTCAAGCACAACTGTACATATCTGAGACTTCAGTTCAGATAAATCCTCCTATAAAGTCAAATATGTATACTGTAAAAAGGATGGTAATGAGTTTTAAACACGGCAATGAAATGCTCTTCTCACATCAGTTCAGGTCCCCTTGACTGTAGCATAAAAGATTAATGTCCACTTTTGCATAAAATCTGATTAAATACATAGTGAAAAAACATGTTTTTGCTTGGGGAGAGCATTGTTTATCAAATGTCAGACATTTCAGTCACTTATGAGGCCAATTCCAACATGGATGGAAGGTTTTTACACCAGAAGAGCATTACCTGGAATATAAAGGACTATTCTCAACTACCTGACTGCAGCATAATAAAAAAAAGTAAGTTAAAAACAAGAACAGCCCAGGCATAGATATTTTGCATTCCTTAAAACTGTAAAAGGCATATTTCTATTATCTGAAGTTACTCTGGCAGTGCTTAGGTAGCTTTACAGAACCTTCTGTATCCAGAGCTCAAAATCAGCAACCCTTAGAAGTCATGAATATAACCTGAAGAAGCATGTCTTATTTAGGGCTGAGAATAAGAGGCAAAGACTCACAAGCGCAAATTACACTAACTTCATCTAAGTCAAGAGGTCAAGAAGTAATAAGTGCAAACTGCAAAGAAAACATGTCTACTTCAGTGAATCTCTGGCCACCTCCAGACTGTCAGTATTTTGCATCAGGGATTCAACCTCATACTAGAGATTTAGGCCTGCATAATTCATGTGGATTAAAGCACTCTGTTGCCTAAACGTAACAGATCCACTTTAAAGAAAGAAACAGACTTTTTTGGCTTGGAAAGTGACAGAGAATGCACTGAAAAATTTGGGATGAACATATGATTTTCCCACCAGCAAATCAGGATGAATGCAGGATGAATGCTCCTTGCCGTATAACTGCCCTGCAAACAAACAAACAAACAAACAGGCTTTATGTAGCCTAACCTCCACATCTGGAGAAGGCCAGTGAGTTTGCAAGTGTTAAATGTGAACATAGTGACAGACATGTATATGGCATGTGTGCAACTGAAGAAGATGTGGTTGCATGTACATGTGTGCTGTGGGGCAAGTGTGCAATTGGCTATGCAATTAGCATGATAAGGATGGAACTAAAGAGGCTGAAGAACAGAAATGTACCAGCATCTTGTCACATAATGCTCACAGTCCTTTTTCCTATGTGTTTAGTTCCTATTTAAGATATGTTTGACTGAAGATAAATTGTATCTTTTGGATGAGGTCTGCTTCTAACCAACAGGAAATAGATGGCATAATCTATCTTGTGGTGATATATGTTTTGTTTCAATTCTGAATGTACACAATGTAATCCACATGACAGAACGAGTAATAAGTAGGTTAAGCACAATGTACAATACCTTACAAAACTTGACTTCAGCTTCTAAGTGGTTAATGTATTGTGACTGGTCATTAATGATAGAAATGAGATCACAAAGGGCAGGCAAATTTTGATCTGTGGCATTAGATGTTCTCTGCAGGAAATAAATCAGTTAGGCACAGTAAGCATTTATAAGCAAGACCCTCTCCAGCAATGTTTATGTTGAACAAGTGCTTTAAAATTAAATAATTTACATTGTTATCTGCATTTGATATCTTGTAAGATTATTGAATCAAAGCCAGATTTTCTTCTGTGCTCATTAAGAGTGCTTAGAAGATCATAAATACTTTATTCTTAGGATAAGCTCTTAAAACAGAGAGCATGCCAGGACTAGCATTCATTTGTTGACTTTAGTTTCATTTTAACTGGCTCTTTATTCCTCAGATATTAATACTTTTATACAAGCAGGCTTCCTTCTCTCAGGTGATAAAGGTTAATATGTTGCAAGTGAATCCAGACAAGATGGAAGCAACCCTTGTTGAGAGACTTCTGGCTTTGGGACAACATGGTCTACTTGCTGTTGATAGGCTGAGCATTGCTCCAATGGAGCAAAAATTAGGTCTAAGTATTCTTCTAAACAGCCTGCAAATGACATTTTACAAACAGCCTCTACCACCTAAGCAAAGATATTATAACATAATATAATATAATATAATAATTACACGCACACTAGAATGGGCTCTCAGATCTTTCACTGCATGAAAAGGCTCTCCATTACCTCTGCCATGAACAACTAAAAACACCATCAGACCTTAGTGGGTGTTGTATTCACATAGTGTAATAAGTGTAAATACAGATCACTTGCTTTCCATATATTTCCTGCTGCTGGGGTCTGTGCATGTTGCATACATTTGGACAGATTTATGGGGCTGAAATAAAGCTAGGCAGCAATGAATATAAAAGTTTACATCTTTAATAAACACATTTAACTAGCCCATTAATGCCTTGTTGAACGTCTATGTGATTCACCAAGTGTGACAGCATAAATGCTGCTTCTATAGATACTTTGCCATCAGGCATGTAATTATTTGTTTCCTTAAAAAGAAAAGAGAGGATAATGCTTACTGTGGGTGACATTCTCCTCCTCCTCAATGGGGATGTTTCAGTCTCTTTTTCTTCTTGTTGTCGTAATAAAGCTTTAAGTTGATTAACTGTAAAAAATCAGCAAGGTACATTATAAATAGTGCCATTGTAAATGGAAACAAAACCCGAAAATGTAAGTTTCAAACCTGCATGGTTGTGCTGTAGCTCCTGCCAAGCTTTATTCTCACTCTCATTAGAATCTGTATTAGAAAATAACTGAGCACCTTCTCCCATTGCCAGATCTTTTTCACCGAAGGCATACTTCAATTGAGCGTAGCTTTTAGTAGCGCGGTCTGTGAACAGCAGCATTATAATCATAATTATATAGACATTCCTTGATGTTCTAACATATGTAATGAGACTGACCATTAGAACCCTAAGGAAATTTGCAAACATACAACAACCATAGAAGAAACCAACATGAATAACTAAGGAAGAGAAAAATACTAGAATAAAAAGAGCATATTTCCAATAGTAATATACAACTATACAGGATATATATATTGCTTAAATAGCTCATAATATGATTAGGAAAATAGGTGGGTTTACATTTTTTGTATTTTATTACACCAGTATATTATAAATATATATTTCCCCCACAAAACAGTTATAAACTTGCCTTCCTTCTCTTACTCTAAACATGGTATGTCCTGGATCTTCAGCAAATAAACAGAGAAATCCCACCTTGGGGGGGGTCGTCTTCCTAGAAAAAGCTCAACAACTTTTGGGGTGTCCTGGTTTGTACTTTTTGAAATATGGCGACCCTATAGAGTTGGGAAGAAATATTCTAACGCTAAAACCTAGTTTTGTGCCTATATGCTGAAGGAAGACTGAGTTCAACTGAATTTGGTTAGTGCAGAGGATTAAAATTCAAAGTACTTCAGAATTTTATGCAATGCAAATTTTAGGAATGTCTACTCAGAAATAATTCCAACTGAGTTCTGCTAAGTAGATATAGGATTACAGCACAGGTAGGTGTCCTTGAAGATGTTTGCTAATGCACCAGTGGCAACTATGAATCTTTGTTATTTTTTAAAAGGTATTCTCCCCCCCCCCCTTTTTTTGGTATGTGTGTGAAGTGTCATATATGCATCTTCCATGGCTCTGCAACAATAGCCAAATTATGCTTAGGAAGCCACTCTAGTTTAAAACCAGCAGCTCAATATTCCAAAGGACTCAGGAATATGGGTGGCTGGCTGCTTCATAAAATCTGCATCAATATCACACAGTTCAACCCAGCCTATATAATACCAAACTGGCATAATATAGCCAATCTACCGCCCACCTGTCTGACTTGCATCCATCTCATCTGCAAGCCCCAGTGGTTCCTCTACTGTGGAAGTCATTAGCAGTGTTGCAGGAACAAGTGGGAATTGGAACAGGAAATCAACAATCGCAGTGCCAGACCTGAGGAGCAGCCTCCAACAGTTGTGCTGTGCACTTGCAAAAAAAAAGAAACTTATTTTCTTGTTGGTGGTATGTCTTAGGTACTTCTGAGTGTCTACTCTGCATGGCCTTTGTTTTCTGCTTATATAAGAAAATGTGCGCTTTTTTGGGTTGGGGTTACTTATAATTGGATTCACTGAGGGTGCTAAAAACACTCACAAAGGTCAGTGAATGAAAATTCCATCACTGCTGTCATCAGCATAAAGTGCAATTTTGAACTCTTCAGTGCCATACTTGATACTAAGACATGTGATTATTATTTCATATGAGATTAGCTAAGGGTTCCAGAAAGAGTGCAAACAGCAGTGGACATAGCAGGCAGCCTTGCCAAGTACCTCATTCTAAGTTAGCATTACTTTTTTACAACCTCATGTTCCTGTAGCTTAATTAGATGAACTTTTGCCTAAAAACAAAATAAATGAACTGTCATTTCCAAATCTTTTGACAAAAGGTCACCCCAGAAGCATAGCAGATCTGGTGACAGTGGTCAAAGGGGGAACATTGAACACTTTTTAAAACTTAATTTATAAACTATCTATCAGTGCAAGACTCTAGTTGGGGTATTCAATTTAAGAACAATAAATACAACAAAAATTCCACATAAAAACATTGAAAGCATAGACAGCAATAAAATTCAATAGTGCTATAAAGATAGTACTGACACTTACTTTACAACATACTAAAAGGCCTGGGCAGATTTTTAAAAAAATCATCACAGACATCAAAGATGGTATTAGATGAGCTTCCCTAGGGACAGCATTGCAAATAGAAGTCACTACAAAACATATCCTCCCCGCCAGTCATCATCCACCTAACTTTAGATGGCAGGAAGTTTTTGCTAATGAACAAAATATTAAGCCAAGTTCATGTCAAAAAAGCCAGCCCTTCAAGTAGTGAGACCTCAAGCCATTTAAGGGTTTATGGGTAATAGTATGAACTTTTAAATAATGGGACCAGTTACCAGCACAGCTATTTAAGCATCAGCACAGTATGTTCCTCAAACTCAGTTCCAGTTAGCCTTGCATAATTGCATTGTGATAGTTCAGTGAAGAGGTTACAAGAAAGGATCACAACTGATGCACCAAGCAAAATTGGTGTACCACAGATGCCATTGGCATCTCCAGTTCAAACAGTGGATCTACTGGTACCCTAAGTAGTAAACCTGCTCTTTTACAGCAAGGGTACTCAAATGCAATTCTTGATTTCTGTTTGAATCTAAAGCCACAGCTATGAGAAGCAAAGCCCTTTTAGGGTGCTTTGATCCCCTGCATCATAGGCTCAGGTTCTGTATGTGTGTAAATAAACCACATATCATAATGACACAGACCCTGGAATCTCATACTGCTCATAAATTGGAGTAGCATATTACAGTTTAAAATCCTACTGTATCTAACATAGGAGATTACAACTGCTATAACATGCAGGGAAAAACCTTCAGCAATTCTTCAAGTAATCCGTGGGGGAAACAGTTTGGGACCACTCATTTAGAGGAAGTGCAACACTATCCAAACAGATTGAACACCACCTTCCTGGTTGACTTTTGGTTCCAAACATTCAATACTTCCTGTGTATCACTTGGGTGTGATAAAGAGAACAGAGATGATGTCATACTGTACAGATGGTACAGATGACCTCATTCAGTGGTTGAATTTAGATGTTAAATAGTGTGTGGGGCAGGGAGGGGGGGACAACATTAATATAATGAAGTCAAGCAGTTGGCTCCCACTTGCAGTCCATCTACTGAAATCATCCAAGCAGGAGCAAAACTTCTGAAGGGAACCACCACCACTTGTTGCCTCCCAATTCCCAATCTGGTCAGCCTGTATAAGCCACCATTGTCAGTGGTATCAAAAGCAGGACAGAGGTTCAGGAGAATCAGCAGGTCACACACCTCCTACTGAACTATCTGTGTCAAAGCCAGACCAAAAAAGAATTAAGAAAATCAGTTTCATTGAAGAGTGGGTGCAACTTGCACAGCAACCACCAATAACCTTCCTCAATAAAAAGGCATTTATCAGAAGGGAGACCCTGAAGAGCCTTTAAGGAGCCTCCAGGACATGGGAGAGTCTCACATAAGGGCAGAGGGGTCAGGATATGGAGTATACAGAGTGGGAAGAGGTGTCACCTCGATAAAAAACAAAACAAAAAACAAAATGCACCAGTGAACCCAAGGCAGACCAAATACCCGACAGCTGGCAGTTGCAGTTTTGGCGAATCCGCTACTTTTTTCAGCCTGATGCACACAGTTCTACGGGCTTGGCTTGGTGCACATTTCTAAAGACGCATCCCTAAAGCGCTGCAAGGCGCATCTGTCGGTGCTGAGCAGCACTGAGGGGGGCGACAGGAGTTCATGGGGGGGGGTCTGAAAGGAGGACCCGCGAGCCAAACCTGCCTTCCCGCCTCTCGCTCTCTCACCGTGCAGGCTTTGCTGACACCGCTCCAGAGACTCCGCCAAGCCCGACTCCCCTCCGGCCTCCCTCATGGAGGGAGAGTAACTCGGCGAGCTTCCCCAGTCGGGTCTCGGGCTACACGCCGCCGCTCTTTCCGTGGCTCCGACAGACTCCTGCATTGGGAGGCGCGTGAGGGAAACCTTTTTCTAGGCTTTCCCCGGTGGCTCTCGGTCGCTGTAGTCCAGCCTTGCTCCTACTACCGCTCAACAGTATGGGAAAGCTGAACGCGGAGGGACTACAACTCCCAGGATGGGGAGCGGCGCGCTTCCGACGCCTCTCACGAGGAAGCTCGTTGCTAGACAACCAAGCAACGGTCTTTTTCTAGGTCCCGCTTGGTGACGGAGGAGGAGGGCGAGGAGGCGCTGCCCAGGCCGGCCACGAAGCTGGCGAAAGGCGGAAACGACATCTCCCCCTGAGGCAGACGGGAAGCCCCGCCGCCTCGCGCGGCGCTAAAGAAGCAGAAAGCGTTCCAGCCCCCCCTGCCCGGCATGCAACGCGCCATTACTATGGCGTTACGCCCACAAGGCTTTGCCGCAGGTGCTTCTGGGAGTTGTAGTTGTTTCGCACCACAACAACGTAGAACAATACGTCTGTGGCTGCCAGCGGTACCACAATAGCTGCGTTCATCCTCGTTTGAGGTCGTGCGCACAATACACCCCCCCCTCAACCCAACCGCGCGCTCGGGCGCGTTTTTTACTCTTCGCTCACGCCCACCGCAGAAGCAAGGCGTGTGCAGCGATCGCACAGGGCAAAATATGATGTTTCTCGTCTCATTAACGTATCCTCCAAACTCTACATTTCTATTTCCCAATGGAGAGGAGACTATTATTATCAATTATTATTATTATTATTATCCCCATTGTCTGGAACAGGACGCCTGCGCAGTGCGAGCCTGCTCGCTGGGAAGCGCGCATGCGCAGTGGTTCCGTTCTGAGGCGCTGCAAATCCATTCTTTTCATTTCCCCTCCCCCCTCCTCCCTCCTCCTCTCTCGCTCTCTCTCCGCGCTGGCGAGCTGAGGCGGCGCCTGCGCAATAGCTTCCCCCTGTTCCGCGCCGTTAGCCGCTATATGCTGGGAATAACGTTCGAGCGGTTGCTTACACAGCCAGAGCGGCACTGAGAGGCGGGGAGTCCGCGAGCGCCCTTCCCCTCCTCCTCCTCCTCCTCCCTCCGCGTCCTCCTCTCTGTGGAGAAGATGGTGGGCCTGTGAGCCAGCGCTTTTGCCTTTCCCAAGCGGGGTGAGTGATGCTGCGGGCGGGGGGACCCCTCCGCCCGAGCGCCGCGGCGCCTTCCCTTCCCCCGGCCGGGGATGGAGCCCTAAATGCGGCGCCTTGTATGCCTCCCGCTCCGCCTGCTGCCCTCGCCCTCCTCCTCAGGGGAGGCGGGTGCCTCGCATGCCCCTCAGTGACACGGGCTCTTTTCCGAGCCCTTCTTCCAATGCTTTCTGCTATTCCTGCCCGCTGAGCATTGTCCCTCTGGGACTCACTCCACAGAGGAGGCTGCGGCTCTTGCACGGAGGCGAGGGGTGGGGGTTGCAATGGCCCAGATTGGATACAGATGGAGCTACTAAAACCACCGTTTCCTCTTTCCTCCCCTTCCTCCTGCAAGATAACAAACCTTCCCCCCGGGCGCTCTCTCCAGTGGGGTGGAGGCTTCGAGCCCCTTCTCCTCTCGTCAGCTCGCATACGCTTCTGCGTGGAAAACATGTCTAGAAGGGGCGTGAGTGCAGCTTCTTTGCTTTGTGCCTTTTCTTCTGGGATCGGTTTCCTTCTTTCTCTCTCTCCCCCCTCCCTCCCTTTCCACTGTGGATTCTCATCTGTCCATTTGCTTCCGATTCGTTTTACGGGCCCTCGTTTAGGAAACGACAACAACGACAAAAACCATCTGGCCGATAAATAGAAAAGGCGTTTGTGTGCAATAGTAGTAGTAGTAGTAATACTAATACTAATAATTATTAGTAATAATAATAATAATTTGAAGCTTCTCTTTTTCAGCCTGGCATGCAGCTCTGATTGTAAGCAGCCTTTATCTAAAACGAGGCATGGATTTACATTTCTATGCACATTTTCTCCCCCCTCCCTTCTGCTGATGTTCCTTCTGATAATTGTTTTGTGAATTCGTTTCCGTTGTGGTCTTCTGTGTATGAAAAGGATCCCTAGGGAAATGCATATGGCTTCTCGAAAACTAAACAGACCGGAAAGTAACGGCCTTTTGTCGAAGGCATCATTGCAAGTCATTCATTTTGTGCACGAGTGAGATATGTGTAGTCATAGCAGCTTTCTTGGAAGTGAAATGGATTGGTTACAAAGGCAATAAAAATCTTAGCCTGGTTTTCAAATATTCAGTTTTTTGTGAAAGAGGAAGCTGACTGGACTGAAAACCATATGACAGCTCTACAGATGAGCCTTCTTTTGTGATCTCATCCACTCATTGCTTGGAGCCTGATGCTAGAAATGGGGAAGGGAAGAGGAGTGTTTCTGCTCAAAATTGTGTTCTGGTGCATTTATGATTCACTTAATCTAGTTAGTCTCCAGGATCAGGCATGATGTTGCTTCAGCATCTGATCAGGAAATTGTTAAATACATTAAAAATGGGCTGTAACTGTTCAGAATATGATACTTGCATGCAGTCATTGAATTGTAAATAAGTTGCTGTTTGAGCTACTTGTTAGCTTTTAAACAAATTTTAAGCAAGTGCTTCCAACAATATTGTGTATAACCAAAGCAAGTACAATATGCTGATAAAAACAAAACAGAACTTCAGAGCAACCAGACAATGTGTTATCTAAAATGGAATCCCTTGGATTCAGTTGTTTTCACATTCATTAAGTGCAAAAGATATTCTTAATAAAATATTTATTTGAAGCAATGCACTCAAGTTCCTAAACTATGACTAGGATTGTGCCGATCTGGTGTATCACATTGGTACTACTCTGCACTTGAAAAGGGTATTCTAAGGCAATGAATTATATTTAACATAAGATTATTTATATACATCTGTTAAACAACTTGGTTGTTGTTTTGGACACTCTGGCCAGACTGGTGTGTGTGGTCCAGCAACAAAATTCAACAGTGGTTGAATAATTTGTACCATGGGTGCTGATAGAATAGCAGCTGCTTCACTTTCTCACTAGTAGTCTCTTACTTTAGAATACTTCATCTTCATGGAACTTTAAAAGGTCTCATAGTTCATAAAGTCTCCTTTTTTTGAGGGGTAGAGAGAATGTCTGTAAATATAGTGTAATTAGCATAAATCTTTGTTTTAGCTAAATGATTTTGAAGCTCTTGTTCTGTTTTGAGATCTGGAGCTCCCTAATTTCCTACAATGTGCACAAACAATGTTGTCATTTTCTTTCCTCCCTTTCCTTTACACTTTATATATTAACCTTATCACCTTGTCTCTGCTGTACTTCTTTTATTTAAATGCCTGTGTGACTTTACATATTCCCATTTTTGTCTCGGAGAATGGTAGAGAGCAGCTCCACACTAAAAAGGCTGATATCTGTATCCCTTTTTTAAATTCTACCTTCATGACTATCACAACTATTACAGTGGTACCTCGGGTTACATACGCTTCAGGTTACAGACTCCGCTAACCCAAAAATAGTGCTTCAGGTTAAGAACTTTGCTTCAGGATGAGAACAGAAATCGTGCTCCGGCGGCAGCAGGAGGCCCCATTAGCTAAAGTGGTGCTTCAGGTTAAGAATAGTTTCAGGTTAAGTACGGACCTCCGGAACCAATTAAGTACTTAACCCGAGGTACCACTGTACTATTCTTAATATATGTTTGTGGTAAATAGCATTTTATACTTGTAAGTAGGTTCTGATTGGCTCAAATCAAGGCCCAGTGCTTGAGTATTAATGTGTTTTGAGTGACAGGTCTTACATTTGCCTTTCAATGAACAAGTACTTAAAACTAAGAATCCGTACTGTGTATTAGTAATTTAGACTATACCCAAAGGTTTGTTTGCAGTGTTGATGATGAAGCCTCTGTTGAAGCTTTCCTAATGTCATAGAGGGGTGAGGTGGTTAGAAAATATGTTTGCCAGTAACTGAGTTGCTCAAACCTTGGAGGGTCATAGAAAGCAAAAGAGGCTTGCAAAGGCAGGGAATTCCACAGGCAGGGTACTACAGCTGAGAAATCACCCACCCTTAGACTTTACCCATTGGCAGAACCTAAGATCACCCTCAGATAGCAAGACTGGCAAATGCCAGGAAAGACAAAACTCTTCTGACAAGTATTTGTCCTCCAAGCCATTTAGGGTTTTAAAAGTAAATCACGGCACCTTATATGTGACTCAAAAATGAATGGGTGGCATGCAGATCACAGATTATAGGTGTAATATATGACGCTAAAAGGCATAAGTTTACCAGGGCATGAATCTTGTGGCAAGACTTTCCCGGTCCAAGAATCGTTGTTGGACGTCCATCTGGCCCCTTGAGCGCCCAGTGACAAAGATGGATCCAGAAATACTCCCAGACTATGCAGATGTTTCAAGGGGAGTGCATTCTCATCCAGAACAGCCAGTCTACCAATCAGAGGAACTTGTCAGCTCCTCACCAACAGAGCCTCTGCCTTATTTGCACCCAGCTTCACTTTATTGGTCCTCATCTAGCCCATTATCATCCCCAAACAGTGGTTTTAGTAAGATACAGGATGGTGTCTCTTGGACCCTGGACACTGGTGATTTTCTAGTCTCTCAGTCCTATAAGAAGCCTACAGTTATAAATATAATACATTAATTATAGTGTCATTTATAATCTTAGAAGTTAGATCCCCAAATGGTTCTCTCACTGTTAACATGGTGTTTAATAGATAGCTATGATTCATGTTTCACTTTTATGTTTATTGTTTGATATATATGTGTATTAAATACTAATTCTCTTTTTAAAAAGAAAATACTGGAGGAATTCAGTGTTGTTCTAATGTTCTCATTCCGTCAGGACAAGCATTTTGGCTTGCCTGACAGACCAATCGCCCCCCCCCCCCCGGTGTGCTGTTCCATGAGTTCTCAAGATCCCACTTGAGACAATTTCAGGGAGCGAGGAAGGTGGATGATTTCCGCTGATGGGATTCATAAGTTGAATCCCACCCACTGAAAATAATTGAAATATTAAAGTCTTTTTAAAACAAGCAAATCCCCCACCCTGCTTACTACAATCCTGTAAGGTATACATACTACTGACATTAGTATAGTACAATCTGATTTTGAGTGTTATTCTTAAGATTTCCATATTCAAAGGTATTTTGCCACTGAATACCAGATGCTGAGAAACAAGAATGGGGGAGTGGCTGTTGTTTCATGCATTTCTTCTGTATTTCATGGAGCATCTGCTTGGCCTCTGTGGAAAACATGATACTGCAGTTTATGGGTCTTTTGGTTTGATCCAGAAGGCTTGCTGTTATGCTCACCCCTACCCAGTGAATTCATAGTTGAGCTGAAATTTGAGCTGGGACTTCCCAGGTCATAGCTCATGCTTGCAATCACTGTGCTATATTAACTCTTCATAAATGTTACCAGCACTCTGATAAAATTTCAAGACTCCAACAGAATTAGAGAGCTTGAAGAAATCAGATCAAAATTAGTCCAGACCTGCATGTCAAAAACAGCCTCAGAAGAAGAATTTCTCCTGCTGAAACACATCTGCCTAAGCAGTTGTTTCCAGGGTTTTATTATTATTATTCGGCCAGATATTATAGCAAGGCATAATTTGTGATAAACAAATGGTAATGGTCATTGCTTTGCCTCTTGAGATCACTGTAGCCAGAGATGGGAATGCTGAACAGACAAGCAGCTCTTAATTCCATGGTTTGGAGTTGTTTTATTTTATTTCAACAATTTATATACCAACACCCTAAGTCTCTAAGTGATGTACAGTAATGTTACAGATTATACGATAAAGATAAAATCAATTAAAATTAACCATGAAATCAGAAAAAAATGCTTAAAGTGCCTGTTGAAATCTTCACCAAGGACTGAAAGTTCAAATGAGTGGTGTCTCATCTGATTTTAGCTGGGAGGGAGTTCCATAGAAATGGTCCCATATCACTGAGCACACAGCTCCTGGTGAGCATGAGCCATAGAGGACCACCAACAGTGACTCACACAAAGACCACAGTGATCGGCCTGGAATATAAGGGAGCAGGTGATCACATCATGGTTTCCCTTTTTTTACTATAGTTTTATGCAACACCCACCAATGAACAATCTCCGGGTAATGCACTGTTTGTAAAGTGGGACCATTTTGTATTACAATTTTGGCAGTGTAGTTTTCAATCCCTTTCTTAACGATCCCTAACACAGAATTCTCCCTTACCATATTTTAAATTTTCTTCATGTTACACATTTTGTCTTACTGTGAATGTGCCTATTACTGTGGTTTTGCATATGGTGTACACAATAAAGAGTGTAATAGCTGGAAATATATATCCAAGCTTTACCATATCTTCTCTTTCCAGTCTTTGCAATATCATACCCTTTGGATAATGAGAGGTTCAGAGAAAGTTTATTGTAGCTTGAATTTGAGCAGAAAGAATTCATTGCCAGAATTAGCTAAACCTCTGCATGTGTGTATGTGTCCATGTCCATATATGTGTGTGACAACTGTCACTTTTTGGGAATCCAAACAATGAGTGGTTGTACTACCTGCTTAATAGATTACTTACTTCAACTTCGCTGGTAATATATCTCTCAACAAACAAACCAAGACACCATCAGTCTTTAGCCTGCTCTCATTACAAAGAAATAGACCCTAAAAAGAGGCCACTCCCTGAAACCTGCCACTTAGGAAGCCAGTTATGAGCTATTTTTCATAAAAATGCTGATATTGCACAATATATTCTCTTTCAAAGCTGTTGCCTTCATGCTCTCATCTACCATGTTCAGGGAAGTTTTTAATATTTAACACTGTATTGTTTTTAATACTTGATTGGGAGCCGCCCAGAGTGGCTGGGGAGACTCAGCCAGATGGGCGGGGTATAAATAAATTATTATTATTATTATTATTATTATTACCCACGTCACACTATTTATCTTCTAGGAGTATATATCATTTACATTTCTCCCTCAGTAGTTATCAAGTAGTTGATAAATATTTCCTGTCATAACAGTTGCACAACCTGTGATTCAGGTCTTGTGCACAGGTGATGGCCTTCTTAGGATGGTTTTATGATTGCATTCAACATGCTTTCAATTATTTTCATCTTCTATAGCTGTGTTACATTAATGGGCCATTCATTGCCGACTTAACAACTTTCGATATAACCTTATCCGTTCTTTCCAATAAACTGCTACATATATTGATTTTGCAGTGTGATCAATTCAGGCTTATAGTCAAGCTGCCAAAAAAAAAACTTCATTCAGTGTAGGAACTGTCTTTCAGTAGGAACTGTCTCCTACTAGGAAGAATGATTACCTTTGGGCAAATATATTTGTAAAAATATTTCTGATTTTTTATTTTTTTTTGTATTAGCCAAAAAATTGATTATACAGTTTGAAGAGAGAACTTGAGGCACAGATAATGCCTTCTGTTAAATGTATTCTTCATTGTTGATGGCTATTTTGCAACCAGAATGGTATCATTTGCTTAAATACTAGAAAATAGTGTTATGGCATCCTGCAAATTAACCATTTAAAGAGTGGGTATAAGGAAAACCATGATGTGAGTGCCTCTGCTGTGTTTGCAATTATTTTGATATTTTGAAAAAAGCAAATTTAAAATTATGTTTATAAATGGACATCTTGTATTTTCATTTGTTAGTGTCGTATTAATATTTTCTTTAAGGTAGTTATAAGGCAAATTTTAAATTCAAGTAAATACATTACCTTCATTTAAAATTCAGCAGAAATACTAGAGGTTTATTTCTTAAGCATACTGTTCTATGTGCGTCACTTAGCATGTTTCATTTTACTTATATTTAGTAAACAAACCTAAAAACTTTGCAAGTTTGAAAGTCAGATGTCTAATATCCTATTTGCAGTTGGCATCTGTTCTCTGTTAATGAATTTGTGAAATAGAAAAATTTCCATGTGAAAAGAAAGTACTGGGATTTATTTATTTATTACCTGCCCTTCACTCTAAAGTCCCAGGGTGGGTTACAGCATTAAAAAATATATTAAAAACAGCTTGATAAATTTTCTGTCCCACATCACTGGTGGGACTGATTTTTAATTTTGTTTCACATCATTTTTAGTATATTTGAGGACCTCCAAGAAAGACACCATTCTATGTGGTCAGAAATGCTTTCATATAAATATCAGAATTTAGGGTCCTGGTTCCAGAAACAGCCACTGTTTAGGGAAAGTTCTGGGATGTTGGCAAAGAGGGCAGCAGTCTTTTGTTTGTAAAGAATAAGGGAGCGGGGCATCAGCAGTTAAACATAGTTTCTGCTTTTGAGTTGATGTAATTGTGGTCTGGACTTCCTTTCTAATTCTGGTGGTCTTGTATGGGGGACAATAAAGAAGTTTTGTGTCTCTGGCTCAAATTGGACTGTAAAATAGTTGTTTAAGCTTCTGCTTAATGGTCTGACCCTTTAAGCTTCAGTACCTTCTTCAATTAGTTTATTATGAATACTAGCTAGAAGGCTTATTGGTAGGCATAAAGGAAACCTATTTATTAATCATATCCCATGCTTTGTAGGCGAAGCAATGACCAGAACATAGAAAAAAAGGGCTGTCTTTTGCTCAACCCAACAGACTACAACATCTATAATACAATGATATATCACTTGGTAAAACACCTCCCTCACATTTTTAAAAAAAAATTCAGGTGTTCAAATTTGAGATTAGATCAGCTTTGAAATCTGAGTAATATTCTCCAAAACTGGGATGTCTTGGCTGATTTCTGAGCTTTGAGAATTTGATCTTAGACACACACATTGAACAGTCACAGATTATTTGCAAGCCTCACAGATATTTGGCCAGGTGAAGCATTTTGGGCAAATAGACTGTGCTTGCAAAAGAAAACTGCTGGTGGAGGAGGAGTTAACCCCACAGTAGATTTATTGGAGAGCAGGGCTGCAGTGCTCAGCACTTCCTTGAGGTGAGTCTTACAAGCTCTCGAAGCTTGTATCTGGGCCAAAGCCAAGAAAATATGGCATGGGGTATCAGATGTGTCTGGTTCAGTTAAGCATTGGGGTTCTACACCTACAACGTGAGAAGGGTTTTGATGCCTGATTATCCTCTTCTTCTTGGTCTTGGGGCCTTCAGAGAAAGAAGTAAAGAATACCAATCATAGTTGGGATAAGGTAAGGTAAATCAGGACCCTGGGCAGCTCCCAGTGGGCCCTGCTGGCTGTTCTTGAGAAGGTGTCTGAACAAAGGCTTGGAATCATCTGAAGCCTTGATAAGACTGGCAGATCTTCCCGTGGTTCTGCCTCCCCTGTGAGAGCTGTTTGCAATTTCTTAAGCGCCCGTATTCTATTCTTCAGTTACACACTCATGCATTAATGTGGAGCAGGAGTGGGTGACGCTTCAGGAGAATAATTGTTAGGACTTCAAGGGTTATGTAAGAGCCACATCTTCAGACCAAGGCAGTGTAGAAGTAGGTGCTATGGGGTGGCTGGTGCATCATCTCAATTATTCAATTATAGATTGTCCATACTGTCCAGGGTACTTGGTGTGGGAATTTAAAAAACCCAAATAAATCTGTGTCAGGTGGGTTGAGGCCAATGCATATCAGATAAACTGGAAGGGAAATGAAAGAAAAGAACCTCAAAATAAATTCAAAAACACTGTTCCTATATTACTGAGGAATATTAGTGGATACATGCATTTGGTGCAAAAGAAATTAAGTTATGAAAATCCCTGTATATTTGTTTAATTTGATAGAAGAAACATAATCTAGTCCTGTCAATGAGAGATCAGGTGGAAATGTACCTTGGGCAATTGGAAGAAAGCTTATTATGCCATTGCATGGCACGACGTGCATGCAGTAATCTGATTACCTTTAGATGCAGTAGCATATAAGTGGATGAAAAGAATTAAAGACATAATCTTGACCTTACGAACTTTCTATGTATTACTGATGAAAGTGATATCCATTCTAAGGTGTTTTCAGTATTATTGAGATAAGTATTTCAGGTAAGGTAAATCAGGGAAAGTTGGATATACTGTGAACTCATATCAGCCTACAAGGTGAAAAATATTCGTAATGGCAAACTAACAGGGTATGTGAGATTTTGCTGGTGATTAATATTGATACTTTTTTATTTAGATAGATATAAATTATTTGGCAAACAAGCTAGTAATAAGTAACAAATCTGTGTTGCATAACTAGAATTTACATAGTTATGAACGGTATTATTTTAAGTTTCCTATCTGCTTGTGCAAGTACCAAATTCTGCTTTGAAGAAGTGATCAGAGATTATCCATGAACTAAAATTAGTTTTCAAATTGAGCATGATCTTTATTTCAAAAAATTGACATCAAGGCCCGAGAGAAGCATGATGAATTTAGGCAGTTATAATGAGTTTGCAAGATCATGCATCCTTACCATTTCTATCTCCCCCTTTCTATGTATACTTGTTTTGGTAATAGTAACACACATGCATACCACAGAACTGAATTAAGGCAGTGCATGAATTAGCAACTAGCTGACCAGGTTGGGTAGTGGGATTAGCTGCAATCCCTTGGCCTTTTGGTCCCTAAATCCCAAATAATGTGTATGCATGTATCAGGTCTAAATCTTAGGTGCCTCTTCCTTTTATGTTCACTTTCATTTATCTCAAGATGCAGATCTACAAATTAAGGCTTTTTAAAAATCAGGTCTTGAATAATTTAGGCAGAGCTGAGAATGCAATAGGCTTTGAGTTGGTCTTAAGAGATGAAATGGGATACATTTAAATAATTGGTCAATGATGAAGTCTTTGTCATGAGAGCAGTAAACAAAAGGAGATGTCAACTATAATTGAAAAAAAACCAGATACTTCAAAACAGATGTCGGGTGTGTTCTCATATGCTCTCAGTGTGCGTTACAATTCAAGAAATGGGCTAGTGTTAAAATTTGCCTTGAGAAGAGTCTTTTTCTGAACTACTTCGTAAAAGAAATATGCATTCTTACTCAGTACTTGCATCAGCTAAATATTGCCTAATATAATAAAAACTCATAAACATGTTTCTCCCTCACTCCTGCCTTTCTAGATAGTTGTGCTGGCATGTGATTCAAATTGGAACAGATCTGCAATTGTGTAAGTTTTGTTGAAGCTAGTCATTACCAGCAAGGGCTGCACACCAGTCAAACTGAAGGGTAGTCAGTTTATGGGTCATTATTAGAAGCAGTCAAATATACCCAGAATACTCTGTGGGTAACAGTTTACCTATTTTTATTTAGATATCGCCATGCTTTTATGTTTGCCCCTGACTGCTGTAGGGCTAGAGACAAGCTGTCTTCTGCCATTTGTTACCTAGGGCAGGAGTGAAGACAGCTTGCTTGCTAGCTTTGCTCAGTCATGAGCAAAGGTACTCTCCTGACTATAATTGTAGGTATCTCCAAACAAGAGCATAAGCAATCATCAGTGACTCGGGCCATTGTCTATAATGCATAGAGTGCTGGACTAGGATTATGGAGACCGAGATTCAAATTTTCATATAGCCATAAAGTTGATTAGGTGACATTTAGCTTAGCCTATTTCACATGTTTCAAGGCTAGGTAGAACTTGATCTTTGGTGAGGGACCTAAATGTTGCTTCTGCTGGACCAAATGCTCCAAAGTAATAGGAGCAGCTGCTTGACACTAAGTCATCTGTCTTCAAGGCTTGTGGACTTTTGATCATGTGTATTTGTGTTGGGAGTGGGGTAATTGCTGTTTCTAACCCACAGCCACAACCAAGGGCATATTCTGTGGCAGTGTTTTCATATTTTAATAATTTCATTGATAATATTTAGCTCAGTTATTGGCAGGCAGAGAAACTGTTCTTTCCAAACTGGGTTACACCCACAGAATATGGAGTTAAAGTTCTGAATTATGTGGATTCTATTCGTAGCTTTGCAGCTATTGCATCATCTGTTTGACACACTTTTGAACAGAATAATTTATGTACAAAGCAGATAAAGAATGTAATTCCCAAAGCTGTAAAAACAGTGCAACTCTCTTCAAATGAAAACTGCAGTACATGCCAAAATATAACACTTTTTTATTAGGTTAGTACATTCCATTAAAAGTGTGCATGCATTGATGTTAGGTATTTAAATTCAGTGTGATGTCACCTTCATTTTTATGTTACTGTTTCTATCAGGGAACCAAATACAGCCCTTTTAGGAATTTTCAATTTTCTGTAGAGTGACAACAGTGGTCCATCTAGTATTTTCCTTGCAATGTATGTTTGGGCTTGATAATTGGTAATGGACTCGACTCTTCCATTAAAACCTACTTGGCAGAACTGGGAAAAGCTTTTCAGCCCAAGGACAAAAAAGTGGGCAGAACAATGGATATGACACCTACCTTTGTACAGTAGACTACATTTCAGTCACAGGGTTTTATATATAACAAACCTGGCTTGCCAACAGTGGGGTTGCTGCTGGGTGAGGAGGTTGGTGCCGTACATGCATGGTAGTGGAGCCAATCCAGCACTCCTGCACCTATGCCCAAACAGTGTGCACACACATGCCCATCCATGTGTGCTAGAAGCATGTGCTAGAAGAATGAGCACAGTTTCAGGACACATTCCAGCCAGGAAAAATAACTACAAGGCACACCTGGGAGGAGTGTGGAGGAGTGTGTCCTAGGTGTGGTCTGGGGAGGGTTCAAGTGCCTTATAGACAACCGCATTCAGCCCCAGATCCTGAGATTCCCCACCTGTTCTATGGTTCAGTCTTACTGAACAGGTGTGGATTGGACCACAAGTACCACTGTGACCTACTTAATCGTAAATATGCATAGGATTGTGTTCTTGGTTTCTCATTCAACCAGCTTTTATACAGTAGGTTGATAAGAGTTCTTAAAAGACGTTTAAAATATGTATCTGGGTTGCAAATCTGTCACTATTCTGCCAGTTTGCTTACTGCTAGGTGTAGCAGTAAAGTTTGAGTCTGCTGTCAGCCTTTTATCTCTGCAAGTGCTACCTAAAGCTACTATGACTGTCAGAAACAAAAAATATACAAACCCTTCTCAGGAGTTTTAATTTATTCTGTTCATCAACAGTTGCTTCAGTGCTCTGATTAATCAGTCCTGACCTAGTTGTTTCTGTTTGTTTGTTTGTTTGTTTGTTTTGAAAAACCTTCCTGTTCAATCTCAATCTATAATGTTATTTGGATTTACATTTTTAAATTTAATATGTTTCACTGCTAGTTGTATTTTT